>NC_133400.1:58592216-59842216 GCF_047511655.1 Castor canadensis
TTGGCCGTTCTGGTTTTTGACTTAGGGCTTCACACTTGCAAGGCTGTCACTCTATTGCTTGAGATACTTTTCAGCTAGTTTTTTTGCTGGATATTTTCAAGATAGGGTCTTGCAAAATATTTGCCCAGACTGTCTTTGAACTGCAGTCTTCTTGATCTTTCCCTCCTGAGTAGCTACGATTATAGGCATAAGCCGTTGGTGCCTGTTGGGGGCAATTTGTGCTTTTTTTGGCTGCATAAATTAATAAATAATTTTTTAGTACTCATATAATTCATTCCCCTTTTATTGGTTTACCCTTTTACTGGTTTACTTTTCGTACATGTGACATAGTTTATTGTTGGGGAGTCTTCTCTGAATGAGAGTCCCAGGAGATATCTTCCTACAAAAGTGTCCTTACAGACATGTAATACTGTTTCAAAATTTGAAAAGGTGTAAAAGTGCCCCCAACCTATTAAACTTACTGAAAATAATGACGGAATTTCTATAGACTTCCAAAGTCATGAAATCGGAATATAGCACAGAATTTTTAGCATTCTGAATTCTACACTGTGAATCACAAATTTAACAAAGGAACTCCACCCCAGGCAACAGTTCTTGATTTCTCCAGAAAGCTCTCAATTCATGGGTCTCTATGGCAGTGGTTCACTCTGTTAAGATTTTTGATGTACACAATTTTGGTTATGAGCCGTGTGTGCTGGGAAGAGAAGCTAGCTGCAACAGCTCACTCAAGCCTTTGTAGAGGAGACTTCACTGAGACTTCTATAAAGTCATATCTATATAGAAAATAAATTTACTCAAATTTCAAAAGGACAAGTTGAGAAAGAGATTCTCGTGGAAAAGTTTTGCATTATAAGAGGAAGACAAAGTATGGTTGTCATCATTCAAATGTGGACCCAAGCACATCCTTGAAATTCAGAAATTTTATTCCACTCAATGTAAAACCAATAGGAATTAACATGAATGATATGAAATTAGTTATGTACAACAGTAACCCACAACTGGTAATGGGTTCTGAGATTATAGTGTATGAGAAGTGAACTAGGGGAAAGACAGAAATATATGAATGACCTTGGTAAAGAGGTCAAGGCTTGAAGTGGGAATTAGGAATAATAGTTGAAGCCTTTGGATTTCAGAAACCTTGAGAAAATTTACAAAGAGAAAAATATATGGGCCAGGACAAGGCAACAGTGGCTGGTGTTTTGAAATGAAACAGAGTGGAGGTTGCAGGCACTCTTGGCATTTGCTTTGAGAAATCATGAAGGATAAGAACTAAAAATTTAAAAATGTCTTTGATGACCCTGAAATTTTCATTGAAGTTATAGGATTGGAAGTAATTTCTTATTGTAAAATAAGACACTAGGTGATTTTTAAATAGATTTGTACACTAGACTCTATTTTAAGAATATTAGGAATCAAAGATTGAGATAAACAGGATGATAGGAAACTCAATAGCTAGACAGATGTTAATTTTTTTATTGTAGAGAAGGAATTTTAAACAGAAATTGTTATTAACAAAGGAAGACTTAAAACTCCTGGCAGAATTCTTTAAGAGAATGATAGTATTTTTCTCATCCTAATGTCAGATGAGAATTAAAAATATAACAGGGTGAGCTGAGAGTTTTAAAAATTGCCTAAATAAAAAATGATTTAAATAAACCTTGAATAGCTTGAAGTATTTATTTAAATGTTTCCACGGTATTTTTAAAAGTTAACAAACATAATTATACTTAATTATTTTTGTAAACACAAGTGTAACAACATTTATTTTTATTAAATAAGATCTGGAAATTTAAATTACAGAGAACATAGTGGTGAAAGTGTAATTCAATTTGGGCTGTTTTAAGAGAAGTCATAACGTAAGTCTGTGCATATTGCCATCAGTTTTATAAAATGTGTTTGGTGAACTTGTCTAGAAACCTAACTCTTAAACTTATGAGAATAATGTTTCACAAAAGAATAGTGAGTCTCCATACTTTTTAATCTAATTGTCTTTATTTTTTCAAAGAATGATGATTTAAACAAACTGATTGAGGCAATTAAATCCCTACAATGTAATGTGAAGAAACAATGTGAGAAAAAGTGCGAAGTAAAAAAGGAGAAAACTGGGTAAGATTTTTTAATATTTAAATCATTCAACCATTCAGTAATCAAACTGTAATTTTACTAAAATATAAATGCAACTTCATTTTATATCTGCCTTTTTATAATTAAATAAAAATACTCTCTTTTCCAGTTTACTTCAGAAACTCATAGCAGAAAATGAAAAATTCTTTGTAACCCCAAATATAACATTTGTTCTTCAATATTTCTGAATGTGAGAATGACCATGATTCTGGTCTCTTATGTACACTGCACTCTAATTCATGTAATTTGAATTTTAATTTCTGAAGATATTTTAGCTATCTTTTCTTCTTTCAGTATTGTCCTTCCCTTTAGAATTCCAACATTTTAATAATTAAATATCACTTCATTCTTTTTCTTTTTTTATTGTAGCATTTACAAAGTTATTACAATGTATTAATTTACCATACTTAAATTCACCCCCTCAGCTGCTCCCTTTCATCCTCCCTCCCCTGATTCCTGGAACAGTTTCAACAGTTATCGTCTTTTCATTTACATACATGTGTATACATTATCTGCACGGTATTTAGCCTCCTACCCCTTTCCCCATATCACCCTCCACCCGCCAATGCTAAACCCCCTCCTCCCCTAAGCAGGACCTGTTCCAATCTCCTGTTCTCCGATTTTGTAGAAGAAAACACATAAAAGATGAAAAAGAGAAACATGGCATTTTTTGCTAGTTTGATATAAAGATAGCTACAGAGAGTTTCCTTGTTTTGTTTCCATGCATGTGTGTCATACAACCCCAAATGTTTCATCTCTACCAGTCCTCTTCACTTCTCCCTAGTCCCCTTCCCATGGAGGCCCCGGCCAGTTTAAGATTTCTATATTCATTGCTGTACCTTGAGCACATTAGCCACATTCAAGTTTTTGATTTCCTTCCCTTGTCCTATCCCTCCTGTGCTCTGCCTCCCCTTAGTGTGACCTATGTCCCATAATACTTCTGCATTTCTTTTAGGTTTACAATCTGCACATGAGGGAGAACATGCAACTTTTGGCCTTCTAAGACTGACTAACTTCACTTTGGTATGGTTCTCCAGTTCCATCCATTTACTTTAGAATGACAACATTTCATTCTTACTTGTGGCTGAGTAAAATTCCATTGTTCATCCTTAGCACATTTTCTTAATCCATCATTTGAAGAGGAGCATCTTAGCTGTTTCTATAGCTTAGGTATTTTGAATAGTGGTGCAATAAATATGGGTGTGTAGGTGGCTTTTGCAGTAACCGGACTCACACTGCTTTGGGAATATCCCCAGGAGTGGTATTGCTGGAATTATATGGTAGATTTATTTTTAGCTTTTTAAAGAACCTCCAAATTGTTTTCCACAGTGGTTGTATAAACTTACATTCCCACAAATGGAATGGGAAGGGTTCCTTTTTCCCCACATCCTCACCAAAATTTGTTGTTCTTGTTCTTGATGGTAGCCATTCTAACAAGAGGGAGATCAAATGTTAGTGTGATCTTGATTTGCATTTCCTTTATGACTAGGGATTGTGAGCATTTTCATGTGCTCTTTAGCCACTTGGAATTCTTCCTTTGAAAAAGTACTGTTCAATTCAGTTGCCCATTCCTTTATTGGGTCATTGATGTTTTGGGGATCTGAGCTCCCTGTGTATTCTGGTAATCAGTCCCTTGTCCTTGTCTGATGTATAACGATCAGAGATCGTTTCACTGGTCTTTATGTCTGTTTTTGTGTCTGTACTATGTTGTTTGTTTTGCTATAGCTTTGCAGTAGTTTGAAGTCTGATATTGTCATACCCTCAGTGTCGTTCTTTTTGCTCAACTTTTTTTGGCTATTCTAGTTCTTTTGTATTTCCAAGTGAACTGTAGGTTTGATTTTGCAATCTCTGTGATGAATGTCTTTGGAATTTTCAGGGGAATTGTGTTGAACATATAGATTGCTTTCAGTAGTGCAGCCATATTTGCTATGTTGATTTTGCCTGCCCATGAGCACTGGAGATCTTTCTACCTTCTGAAGAAGTAGTGAAAGTATTCCTATTTGCGTAGGACACTCTGATACTTAAAACACTGAAAAAACTTCACACCAAAACCCCTAGACACCTTAAACAGCCTCAGCAAAGTAATAGGGTACAGCACCAATGTATAAAAATCAGTAGCCTTTCAACACAACAATAATGAACACATTGAGAAAGAATATAGGAAAACAATTCCACTTATAATGGCCTCAAAAAAAGTCAAATACATGGAACAAACTTAACAAAGTATGTGAAAGACCTCTACAATCAAAACTATAAACCACTGAAAAAAAGAAAGGAAAGACATGTCTTCATTTTTAACATCAAAATTTATGCTGATTTTTCTTAAATTTTCTTTCTACCCTTTCATTTTTAGTTACAAATAATATCATGGAGTGTTCTCATTTTCCACGTGTATCTCCCAAATACACAAAAGATAAACATGTTTTTCAACTTGTCTGTTTCTAACCCTCCCCCCCACCCCCACACTGTATATGTTTTTGTATATGTAGAGAAACACATGTGATGTCCAGTCATGCCTTGGTATCTTCAGATAACTGCTTGAGGATACCCTGCAATAAACAAAATCCATATATACTTGTATCCCTTATATGACTTGTATTTAACTAACTTTTATCCTCCTGAAATTTTTAAATCAGCTTTGAATTATGTGTAATTCCTAATATAATATAAATAATTGCTATACTGTGTTTCTTAGGGAAAAATGACAAGGATGAAATGTTTGCACATGTTCAGTAGAGATGAAATTTTCCCTCAGTATTTTCAATACACAGTTCATTGAGTCCCATGAGGGAGAAATCACAGATAAGGAAGACTTGCAGACCCAAAAACATGTTTGACTCAGACAAAGAATGAAAGCAACAGATTAAAAAACATGGAATGCTTTCTGGTGTCTTTCAATGCCACCATCAGGGGCTACATTTATCCTTCTTTGCTTAGGACTTGGATTTGTTCTCTGATTCAATGAATATTTTCTCCCCTTTAACTCTCTTTCTGTTTATATGGTTTATATCTCTCGTATTTTGTCAATGTGGTGCTAATGAAAGTCTTAGATTTCTTCTGAAAACTATGTATTTTCCTGATATTTCTGTGTTGATTTCCTTTCTTCTAATGCTTTTAAAAATCTCTTCATTTTTCCCTCAGCACACACTTCAGGCATTTTTGCTGTCTTTTTATACTTTGGTGATTTTCTTGAAAATTGAGCGTGTGTGTGTGCGTGTGTATGCTGGAATTGATCCAAGCACATTCCAAACATATGCTGTACCAATGAAGTTCACCCCTAGTGTTCCTTAATTTTTTTTTTGGTGCTTTCTTTTTTCTTTCTTTTGACCATGGTCTAAAGATAAAATGTCTTTTCTTGTATCTTTTTGGAACAGTTATATAAAATCACATCTTTCTTCTTCAGCATGATTACTTATCTTTGAATTATGGCTAATATTAAATTAATATCTCATTGACATAGTAAAAGTTATACTAATTATCAGAATTCTCTATATAGCTCTACAATAATTCATTATTTATAATATAGTTTGCAAAATATGTTCATTTTTCTGTGATTATATAATGTCACCAGAATATATGCAAAGATATTAGTTTAAAATGAATGAGAAGGATCATGATTTACAAATATGTATCTTTCACATGACAGAACATTAATTAATGAATTAGAATTTAATATTTAACAATTTCATTTACTATTCTGTATATTCTACCGATGTAACAACTAAAAAACATGACAAAAGAGAAGTTAAATGAGCAAGAAAATGAAGAATTTCATTGCTATGAAGATGTAAAAACTGAACAATTTAAAACAGGTATTGAGATCAATCTGCTAAAACAAAAGGTAATCACTAAAAATTTACTTTATTAGTCCATAATACTTATACAGAGGGGTTTCATTGTACCTCTTTCATACATGCATCTAATGTATTGACCACATTCATCCCCTCTATTACACTTTTAAAACTCATTTATTCATATTTGCATACATTGTTGGGACCATTTCTCTCCCCTGACCCCACCCCCTCCTCCCCCCATCCCCATCGTTTCCAAGCAGTACCTGTTCTTCCCTTTTCTCCAGTTTTGTTGGAGTAGATGTAAGCAATAATAAGAAAGACAAATCATTTTTGCTAATTGAGGTAAGGGTAGCTATACAGAGAGATTCCTAGCATTGCTTCCATAAAAAGGTGTATTACAACCCAAATTGATAAATCTCTACCTGACCTCTTCACTACTTCCCTGTCACCATCCCATACTGACCTCTGTCATTTTAAGGTTACTATATTAGCTTCTCTGCAGTGGGGACATCAAACATTTCCAAGTTTTGGGTTTCCTACTTATCCCTATTCCTCCTGTATGTGCTCTGCCCTTAGAGTATGACCCAAGTCCAACAACATTGCTGCATTTGCCATAGATCTAAAGTCCACATATGAGGGAGAACATACAATTTTTGGTCTTCTGAGCCTGGCTAATCTCGCTTAAGATGATGTTCTCCAGTTCCTCCATTTACTTACAAATGATAAGATTTCATTCTTCTTCATGGCTAAGTAAAATTCCATTGTGAATAAATACCACATTTTAATAACCCATTCATCAGTAGTAGGGCATCTTGGTTGTTTCCATAACTTGGGTATTGTGAATAGCACTGCAAAAAACATGGGTGTGCAGGTGCCTCTGGAGTAACCTGAGAAGCATTCCTTTGGGTATATCTTTAAGAGTGGGATTCATGGATCATATGGCAGATCTCTGTTTAGTTTTTAAGAAGCCTCCATATTGTTTTCCAGAGTTGTTGCACTAGTTTGCAGTCCCCCTTCCCACCAGCAGTGTATGAGGGCTCCTTTTTCCCCACATCCTTGCCAACACCTGTTGTTGGTGGTCTTTTTGGTGATAGCTATTCTTTCTAACAGGGGTGAGGTAGACTCTTAGTATGGTTTTGATTTGCATTTCCTTTAAGGCCACAAACAGTGAGCATTTTTTCATGTTTTTTGGCCATTTGAATTTCTTCTTTTGAAAAAGTTATGTTTAGTTCATTTGCCCATTTCTTTATTGGTTTATTGATTTGGGGGGATTTTAATTTTTGAGCTCCCAGCATATTCTGGTTATCAGTCCAGTACAGCTAGCAAATATTTTCTCCCATTCTGTGGGTAGTCTCTTCAGCTTAAAGACCATTTCTTTTGTTGTGCAGAAGCTTTTTAATTTTATGTAGTCCCATTTGTCCATCCTTCGTCTTAATTGCTGAGCTGCTGGGGCTTTATTGAGGAAGTCCTTACCTATACCTACTGATTCCAGTGTATTCCCTACTCTTTCTTGTATTGACGTCAGAGTTTTGGAGCTGATATTAAGGTCCTTGATCCATTTTGAGTTGATACAAACACAGGGTGATAAACATGGATCTAGTTTCAGTTTTTTGCCAGCAGATAAACACTTTTCCCAGCAACATTTGTTGAAGAGGCTGTTTTTTCTCCATTGCATAATTTGGTGCCTTTATCGAAAACAAAATGGCATAGCTTTGTGGATTCATATGAGGATCCTCTATTCTGTTACACTGGTCTTCATTATCTGTTTTTGTGGCAGTACCATGCTGGTTTTATTGCTATTCATTTGTAATGTAGTTTGAAGTCTGGTGTTGTGATACCTCCAGCATTGTTCTTTTTCCTGAATATTGCCTGGGCTATTCGCAGTCTCTTGTGTTTCCATATGAACTATGTTGTAGAATTTTTGATCTCTGTAATGAATATCATTGGGATTTTGATGGGAGTTGCACTGAACATGTAGATTGCTTTTGGAAGTATAGACATTTTTCCTATGTTGATTCTACCAATCCATGAGCACTGGAGAACTTTCTACCTTCTGTAGTCTTCCTCGATCTCTTTCTTCAGGGGTTTGTAGTTCTCCTTGTAGAGGTCATTCACAATCTTTTTTATGATTAGTCCTATGTATTTGATTTGTTGAGGTTATTGTAAATGGACTTGTTTACTTATATTCTTTCTCAATTTGTTCATTGTTAGTGTATAGAAAAGCTAATGACTTTTGTAAGTTGATTTTGTATTCTGCCCCTTCGCTGAAGCTGTTTATGGTGTCTAAGAGTTTTTTGGTAGAGTTTTTGAGTGTTTAAGATATAGGATCATGTCATCTGCAAATAGGAATATTTTGAAAGTTTCTTTACCTATTTGCACTCCTTTTATTTCTTCTTCTTGCCTAATTGCTCTGGCTAGGAATCCCAGAACTATGTTTACTAGGAGAGGGGATAGTGAGCACCCTTGTCTCATTCCTGATTTTAGGGGAAATGGTTTCAGTGTTTCTGCATTACGTATGATGTTGGAAATAGGTTTTTTATATATACCCTTTACAATGTTCAGGTACATTCCTTCTATTCCTAGTTTTCTTAGATCTTTTATCATGAAGTGGTGTTGGATCCTATCAAAGGCTTTTTCTGCACCTATTGAGATGATCAAGTGGTTTTGTCTTTGCTTCTTTTTGTCTGCTGTGTTACATTTATAGATTTGTGTATGTTGAACCACCCCTACATCCCTGGGATGAAGCAAACTTGGTCATGGTGTATAATCTTTCTGATGTGTTGTCAGATTTCTTTTGCCATTGTTTTATTGTGGATTTTTGCATTGATGTTCAGTAAGGACTCTGATCAATAATTCTCCTTTTGGGGTGTCTTTGTCTGGTTTTGGGATGAGTGTAAAACTGGCTTCATAGACTGAGTTTGTCAGTGTTCCTTCCCTTTCTATTTTGTGGAAAAGATTAAGGAGAGTTGGTAT
The DNA here is from genome assembly GCF_047511655.1 of Castor canadensis. NCBI lineage: Eukaryota > Metazoa > Chordata > Mammalia > Rodentia > Castoridae > Castor > Castor canadensis. The sequence continues at coordinate 58,601,108 of NC_133400.1, forward strand.
TAATTCTTCTTTAAAGGTATGGGAGAATTCAGCAGTGAATACATAAGGTCCTGGACTTTTATTTTGTGGGAGACTTTATTCCTGCTTCACATTCATTTTGTGTAATAGATCTATTCAGCTGGTTAATTCCCTTTTGGCTCAATTTTGAATGGTCATAAGTATATACAAATTTGTCCATTTCTTCATGATTTTCAAATTTATTGGAACATAGGTTCGCAAAGTAGTCTCTGATGATTTCTTGGATTTCCATGGAGTTTGTTGTTATCTCCCCTTTTGTGTTTCTAATGTTACTAATTTGTGTTTTTTTCTCTCCTCATTTTAGTCAGATTTGCCAGGGGTCTGTCAATTGTGTTGATTTTTTTCAAAGAAACAATGTTTTTTTGCATTGATTGTTTGTATGCTTTTGTTTCTACTGTATTAATTTTTGCCCTTATTTTTAGTATTTCTCTCCTTCTGCTTGTTTTGGGTTTTGCGTGTTCTTGTTTTTCCAGGAGTATGAGGTGCATCATTACATCATTGATTTAAGGTCTTTCTGTCTTTTTAATATATGCACACATGGCTATAAACTTTCCTCTTAGGACTGCCTTTGCTGGGTCCCATATGTTCTGGTATGTTGTGTTTTCATTTTCATTAACTTCCAGGAAACTTTTAATTTCCTCTTTTACCTCATCAATGACCCAGTGATCAGTGAGCGATTGCTCAGCTTCCAATTGTTTGCACATGTTCTGCTGCTGTGTTCATTATTGAGTTCTAATTTTAATGCACTGTAATCAGATAGAATGCATGGGATTATTTATGTTTTCTTATAAATGCTGATGCTTGCTTTGTGCCTTAAGATATGATCAATTTTGGAGAACATTCCCTGGCCACTGAGAAGAATGTATATTGTGCAGATGTTGGATGAAATATTCTGTAGGCATTGGCTAGGTCCATTTGATCTATGCTTTGATTTACTTCTAGAATTTCTTTATTGATTTTTTGTTTAGATCACCTATCTATTGATGATAGGGGGGTATTAAAGTCTTCCACTACCACTGTGTTTGAGTCTGTATGTGCTGTTTGGTACTTCAGAGTATGTTTGATGAAATTGGGTACACTGACACTGGGTGCATATAGGTTGATAATTGTTATTTCCCTTTGGTGTATTTCTCCTTTTATTAGTATGGAGTGTCCTTCTTTATCTTGTTTAAGCAATGTTAGTTTGAAGTCTTCTTTGTCTGAGATAAGTATTGCTACTTCTGCCTGTTTTCCAGGGCCATTGGCTTGGTAAATCTTCTTCCAGTAATACACCTAAGCTAGTGCTTGTTTCTGTTGATGAGATGGGTCTCCTGTAAACAACAGATTGTTGGATTTTCCTTTTTAATCCAGTTTGCCAAACTGTCTTTTGTTGAGGGAGTTAAGTCTGTTAACATTCAGTGTTAATATTGATAGGTATGTGGTGATCCCTGTTATTTAGTTGTTTTTGTTGTGTAAGGGTTTGATTGTATGCAGCCAAATCAATGTTACTCTCTGATTCCTTGGCTTTTCATCTCCTGTGGTTTGGTACTACCTGTATTCTCATGGTTTTGTTTGCTTTCATTTTCTGTATGAAGAATTCCTTGGAGAATCTTTTGTAGTGGTGACTTGTTGGTTGTTTATTGTTTTAGTTTCAGCTTATCCTGGAAGACTTTTATTGTTTCATCTATTTTGAATGATAATATTGCTGGGTAGAGTATCCTAGGGTTAACGTTTTTTTTCATTCAGTGCCCAGAATACTTCACTCCATGCTTTTCTTGCTTTTAAGGTTTCTGCTGAGAAATCTGCTGTGATTTTGATGGATTTACCTTTGTATGTTATTTGTTTTTGCTCTGTTACAGCCTTCACTGTTACACTTTTTCATGCCCCCCAACCTTCTTTTTTTGGAAGCTATCTTACAATTTTTAGTGGGCTTCATTATGTCCTCTTCCTATGTGCAAAAACTAACTTCAATCATATTCTCTTGTCCCCAGCCTCTTTTCTACAACTTCCCCCATGTCACTTGTCTACTCCTCTACATATTCCCCCATTATGATGTTTTTTTTTAATGTCCTACCTTCATCATATAAGAAAAATGTGGCATTTTTCTCTCTGTGTCTGGATTATTTTGCTTAATTAAATGATTTGTACTTCCTTCCACTTTCCTGAACATATATAACTTCAGTCATCTTCACGGCAAAATAATATTGCATCAAGTGTGTATACCACAGTAAACACATTTTCTTTATTCATTAATTGATTGGCACCTAGGCTGATTCTATAACTGATTTATTGTAAATTGTGCTCATATAAATGGGTGTGTAGGTATCTCTATTTTCTGCTCTGATTTCTTTATGTATATGGTATAGGGTAATCATTTGTAGTTCTATCTTTAGTTTTGAAAGGGACCTCCATGCTGATTTTCATCATGGATAGAATAACTTACATTGCAACCAATAGTGTATAAGAATACTTTTCCCCTCACATTCTTGTCAATAATAGAAGTTATTTATTTTCTTGAGCATAGCTATTTTGACTTGGATGAGATGATTTCAGTTGCACTTAATTTCTAAAAGTAATAGAAAAGAAGGTAAATAAAACAAAATAAGACTTCATTTCCATGAATATTTCAAAACTAGCCGGAAACAGAAATTGAGATAACATGAAACTTAAGGTAATTTTAACCAGTTTGAGTACCAAAAACTCACTTAAATTTAGAAAATGTTAAATCCATCAGTACTTTGAAGAGTGTAATGAAGAGTTTTGGAAATTTTGAAGTTTGATGTCAATGAAAAGATGTTAGTTTTTAAAGTAAAAGTCATGTGTTGATTTGCTTATTTCTTGAACCCTGACTGATGAGCAAAAGCCAAGCAGTATGACTTTAGCTGACTACAAATCAGAAGTATTAATTCCAGTACTTTGATAATACCTTTTTTGAGATATAATTTAAATATTACATAATTTTGTTATTTAATGTATCCAAGTAGGTAACTTTTAGTAGACTTATGGAATCATCACCACAATTTAGGACATTTTTCACGTTAAAAAGAAATGCCCTACCTCAACGTCATCACCCATTCCTTCCCTGCTCAGCCTTTAGAAACAATCAGTATACTTTGATTCTATAGATTTGCCTATTCTACTCATCTTGTATTAATGGGATCGCACGATATGTGCCTACCTTCTTTTGTGACTGGCTCCTTTACTTAGCATAGTGTTCTCAGGGTTCATGTGTGTTGTGGCAGTATCACTTCTTACTTCTTATTCCTGAAAAATATTGTCTTGTGTGAAGATATCACTTATGCTATTTATCCACTCATCCATACATGGACCTTTCAGTTCTCTTATCAATGCATGTATAAGATTTTGTGTATGCATGTGGTTTTAATTTTTCTTTGTACTATTTCTATGACTGAAATGGTGAGCTTTTTCTATTTCTCCAATATCATTTTTCTGTTATAATTTACTGATGTCCTTGACAACCGACATTTCCCATCATTTTATTGAAATGATTTCACTGTAGTGAAGTGGCTCCTCATGGTGATTTCATTTGTATTTCCCTAATGAGTAGTGTGATGTTATAGACCTCATTCCTTCACATGTGCTCAAATATCTTCTTTGGATAAATTTCCACTTAAATTATTTCCTGAGTTTTACATTGGGTTATGTTTTTGTCATTTTAATTGATGGACCCCTTTTTTATAACCTATGTAGTAATCTTTTAATAAATGATGTACAATATTATCTGAAACTCAGTTGCTTTTCACTTATAGATGGTGTCCTTTTGTTTTTATTTTTATTTATTATTGTACTGGTTGTACATTGTAGCCTTTGCAAAATTTTTTACAATATATCATAGTTGCAGTCACCCCTCTATCATCCTTCTTTATGCCCCCTATCCCCATAAGGAAGTAGAATTTAATTTTCATAAAGTCTGGTTATCTGTTTTTCTTTTGGTGTCAGGTCAATGAAACTATTGCCAAATCCTGTAGTGAAAGCTTAAGTCTATGTTTTGTATTTTTATATATCAATATTAGTTAGTAAGGAGATTCACTGTGGTGGTTCAAATATCGATATATTGGAATTTGAGAAGGTTAAACCCCTCTATTTCCCTCACTTTTCCCCTTCCTCTCTCCTCCACTATGTATCAACAGTTTCCACTCAGTTTCCTTATGCCTCTGTTCATACAGAAACATGGAATGTTTCTATATTATTCATCCAACTTATTCTCTTTCCCTCTAATCCTATCTCCTACTCCTCATCCACACAAACAGAGCAACAATTACATTCATTGTACTTATCTGTATGTACATATAAGACATACATATGTACATATATAATGTTAGACAACATAAGCCAGGTCCAGGAGGATGAAGATCTCATGTTTGCTTTCATATATGGAATCTAGGCATATGAATTCTCAGTTCTGATAACATCATCTCTATGTGCTCAGGAGTACAGTTTCTTATATTCACCTCCTTCTACTTAAACGTATAGAGATGCCTTGCTGCAATTTGCAGCTCAACATAACATTCATGAAATAAATACTTCAACTCAGCCAAAGAAAAAACTCAAGATTACAGCCTTTAATTTTCACACAGGATATTAATTTTCAAATAGGATATTTGATAAATACAATGAGTGGACAATATCCCTAACATGAAGGGAAATTTTTTAGTCAAAGTGGTAACTTTATTTCCAAACTTCAGTTCAATCCTGTGATGTGGAGAAGCACTGTGGTACAAAATGACATGAGATTGTCTTCCCCATTGAAGGAAGCTTGAAATAAAGACTAGGAGAAATTGTGTTCAATGTCTTTATATTCAATGGACACTACATTGTTTTACCACTGAGAAGCTGAAAATTATTCCATAATGTTTCCTTTGCTCCCTTATTGAGGAAAGGAAAATGAAGACTTAATACTCTACTGATTTATAAATACTCAAACTACCACTCTCACAATCAGCTAACTGAAATGAGGTTCAGTTTCTCATTTTGATGATCAAATCAAATATTTCCAGAATCAGCTAACTGAAATGAGGTTCAGTTTCTCATTTTGATGGTCAAATCAGATATTTCCAGTTGTTTTGCAGGTATTACAGTTCACGTCCTATGTCTCCTTCCTTTAATTCATTTCTATTCCCTACCATGGGGAAAATTCTAAAGAGCACACTTGAGGATTTGTAAGAATTTGGTTAATTCCAATTTTAGAAAGCTTCTTCCTCAACATTTGCAATATATGTCATTAAGACATATGCTGCTTTTCATTCACATGGCTGGTAATTTAAAAAATCAGTGTTGATATTTATTAGATTCTTACTAAAAATAACCTGTTTTGTACCACATAACTATCTGTTTATAACATATATTTTTCTCCTTACTATTCCCTAAAAATTGCCCCAAATTTAGTGATTTCCAATAACATTTACTTTCTTCATGAATCTGTGATCTGAGAAATTGTGGTAAGGAAAGCTGACTTTATGACCCGTCTCTTCATTTTGGGTAGGTCAAAGATTGGGGAGCTGGAGTCATGTGAAAGTTTCTGCACTCCCATATTGCTTCTTTCAGTATATATTGTTGGCCTTGTTTGGTAGTTCAGTTGGTCAAGCTGCTTGTCGCTTGCATTACCACAATGGGCTCTCTTGCTAGTCTGAGCATCTTCACAACATGTGTATTGGGTTCTAAGGGCATGGGCAAGCAGTCTGAGAGAGAGCTTTTCTCACTTAGTGTTGAAAGTCATGTGGCATTACTTGTATCACAATACACTCATTGTATTAAAGCCAAAGATGGCCCTATATTCTACCATTTTATTCAATGAATATTAAAGAATGACATGTTCTAAAACTACAAATTCTCACCTTTGGCAAGAAAGATTTTATATCCAACCATTCGAAAACTATATTTGTTACCACTCAATATCCTTCACCAGTCTCAGTTATTATGGCTTCAGTCTCAAACTTGAAGTGGAAACTGTTAAAATATTTATCAGGTCAGATGAGGATGGGGGTACCTAGGTTGAGTTACTACAGTACAGACACCTAAAGACAATTTCTCCACATATGAAGAATGAAGAAATTAGGGATCAAGCTTTTAACGACACACACATGTACACACACAGACACAATATTCTGCTAAACAGTATAGCCCTCCTATCCTAGGAATGGAAAGGGAGGTATTCAAGGAGGTAGTGACACATGGGGCAACTTCATGGATGAACAATGAGATCCTCCCTATGGGACTGATTCTCCATGGATCTCTCCTTTACCCTTTGGGCTTTTTGTTCTATTCTTTTCCTAAGAAATAATCCTTTTAGGAGTCTGAATAGTTTTTTCAGTCTATTTCCCCCTGTAAAATGTCCATAGCCTAATGATGTCTTTCATTTTTTTTGTACTCCTTTTAAGTGGAAGTGTTTTGCTACCCCAATTCCCTTAAAAACTTTGAGTCTCCTGTGAATTTCACTTGGATTCACACCTTTAAAAATCCATTTTCCAAAAATCTTTTTCCTATTGGTCTTCTTGGAAGCTGTATTTTAATTACACCTTTATTAATTTTGTGTTCATAAAATCCTTCTGGGAATTTGCAGAACCCTGAACTCTTGATGCTCTGATCATATCTTCCCTTCTGGACCCTGGATTCATCCAGGGATTTATTTGTTGCTTCTTATGCCAGAAGCATTTTAATTTAGACTTATTTTGCATTTTGACATGTGGAGATGCTACAAATGAGAGAGTTGTTTGAATACAATCAATCCTGATTCATTTATATTTATTAACATTAGTTTATCTCATAAGTTAATTTCACCACTGCTTGCTATATAGCAAGAATTCCCTTTCATCCAGGCTTTAGTATAATCTTCTTCACTGGCTTTCAAACCCTTTATTGGAGCTGTGTAAATGCTTTATTTTAGTCAGTTAAAATCCCTGTATTTCCTTTCCTTATCCCTTCCCTCAGCCACCCGTTATCCAGCAGTTTTCAATACATATCGTTATGTCCCCTACTTGTGTAGGTGTGAAGTATTTTGATATTGTTGACTTTCAATCTCGTTTCCAATCCCTAGTCCCCTGAGTTCCATATGTATTTCCACTATTGCCAACATTTTCTACCTGTGCATGTGTATTTGATCACATACACACATATACACACACATACACACATGCACACATGTACAAGCATACACACAAAACACACAAACACGCATATACACACAAACACACATACACATATAAACACACATACACACATTCATAGATGCAAACATACACAGACACATACACACATAAACACACAAACACACACACATACACATGCACAAACACACAGACACACACACAGACATGCACACAAAAACACATACACACACAAACAGACTCACAAAGACACACACATACACACACAAACACACGTACACACACATACACACATACACACACGTACTCACATACACAGATGCACACATATATAGACACACACATACATACAGATACACACATACACACACACAAAAGAGGAATGGCCAGAATGTGAGACCATGAAAAGGAAGGCTCAGCAAGAGTGTGACCATGCTGTCAAATACACTTCTTTGGGAAAAGTGCAGTTTTTCCTTGAGAGAGAAAGAGAAATGTAAATTTCTCACTACCATGGCTATTTGATGTAAGAGCTATTAAGATTGTTGGTACCACATTAAGTATCAAGTGGTTTTCACATATAGCTGTGGAAATAGATATGAAAACACAGTTAAGTATATAAAATTATATAGATAAAATACAGATAAAGATTTCTCTATTCTGATGCATTTTAAAAAATTAAATAAAGAAACAAAATAGAATTAATTCAAGAGCAATAAAAGGTTCTTTGGTGTTTTGAGATGCTGCTACCTGTGGTTTTCTTTGGTAGAGGTAGGGACCAAAGACGGCAGTAGAAAGAAGGAACTGAAGGCTGGGAGAACAAGGGCAGGGAGAGGACTAGAAATTCAAGGACCTGAAAGGTCAAAATAGGAGAGATTGCATGGGCTTACATGAGGAAATCAGGAATTGTATAAAATGACCAATGTAAGGCTAGGGTTAAAAGAATAAAATTTTTAAAAAGCTGAAAATGGCAGAAGACAGGTGTAGGCTGACCAGAAGAAATGGCAAAAAGAAAATTTCTCATGGAGAATGGGCTCATGAACCACCAGATAATCATTTTAGAAAGTAAGATTCAGGACACAATTCAAACATGCTTTGGTTATCTGAGATTAAAACTAGAAACTGTGAATACAAAATATGGGAGAATCCACCACAGAGTGGTGAGGGCTCAGTGACTTTGGGGAGCTGATAACACAGGGCCTAGCCAAGTGAAGTGCAGTGACTTGTGCCCCACCCTGAAGACAGCCTGAAATATAATTCATTATTTTCTCAACACTTATGAACAGGATCAGCAAAATTCACAACTTAATTAATGTTTACACACACAAGACAAGTATCACTGTTAGCCTGTAGGAGAGAGGATCAGCAATGGGCTGGGATCACTTTACATGCACAGGGCCAAGGCCACAATTTGAGGCTTGAGTCCCTGAAGAGTAAGTGTTTGCAAGTTCCCATTAGGGGTCCAACCTGGCTTTAAGAACATAGCATCTAGGGGTCAAGTTGGACGAGATAAAACCTCAGAAAGGAACTAAAGCCTAAATGCAGGGGATTGTGAGGGTCCTTGAGAAACATACCTCAGCACAGAAAAACTAATAATTTACATTTTAAAATTATTTTTGAGACATAATTCATGTACCATTAATCTCATCATTTGAAGAGGTACAGTTCAGCAGCATTTTAGTACATTCCAAAGATTGTGCAAACATCGTCACTATCTAATCCTCAATATTTTCAATATCCACAAGAGAAACACTTCTGATCTTTCATAGGCATGCCCTTTCTCTCCTCTGCCTGACCCCAGACAACTTCCAATCTCTGTGTTTGCTTTTCTAGACATTTCACATAAATGGAATAGAATATGTGATATTTTATATCTGACTTCTGTCACAGAGCAGATGGTATTCAAGGCTCCTCTATTCCATTTAATGACTGCATATTGCATATTTGTACATCCATCTATCTGTTGTTGGAGATTGGTTTTCTTTCCTCTGATAATTTACATGGGACAGTTTATTCTGTGCCAATTGCCATTTGGCTACATTATTTATCTCATTAACACGAAAGAATATATAGTATCAAGAATTTGTTAAACATTAAGAGCTAATAATTGGGGATTTGGGCTTTGAAATCTGGCATCCAGAATTCAGAGGCAATAGATACACATGATGGTACTACTAGAAAGATGCAAAAGTGTAATCAATGGAAATTTGAACTTTTCTCTAAATTACACAGATTCCTTTATCCTGCTCTTTTAGACAAAGCTACTTTTGTCATTGTGAAGATTTTTCCAAGGAAATTATTTATACCCACAAATAATCAGTCTCACCAATTTGAAATGTCACCTTTAGAGTATGTGAAATTTGTAAGCGTACTTGCATTGCTCCTTTTAGATGTTTCCTGTTGACTTTGATTTGTATATTTGCCATTTCCTTTTCTTTTCTTTCTTTTTTTTTTGAGACAAGTGCTCACTATATGGCACAGGCTAGCCTCAGACCCTTGTTCCTCCTCTCCCAACCTCCCAACTAATGGGATTACAAGTTCACATCATGACACCCAACTTGAACATAACTCTTCCTCTCCAAAAAATTTAGGATTTTTGTTTTTGCTGTAGGTATTCACAAAAATAGTGAGGTTTTTTCCTGAGATTTTCTGTTTCCCATCCAGAGAGTTACCCTTTGCATCTATTGTTCTCACAGTTTCTCCTCTGTGCAGACCTTTGTTCTGAAAAAGAACTCTGGTTGCTCATTTTCAATAGTGTAGAGAAGCTGGACTGCCTTAACCATTCAGATTCCATCATGGGACCCTATATTTACAGTCATCCTCAGTATGCACACCGAATTGTTTCTGGGAACTCCCACAGATATCAAAATCCAAAGATGCTCAAATCGTTATTATAAAAGTGATAGCATTTGCCTAGAACTGGCATACATATTCATGTACACTTTAAATCATCTCTTATTGTACCATTATACTGCAAATGCTATGGAAATAGTTTTGTCATACATTGATGAGGAAAGAGTGACCAAACATATGTACATGTTCAGTTCAGACAAAATTATTATTCAGAATGTTTTTGACCCAGTTTAGTAAAATCCAAAGATGCAGAACCCATGGATGCAGAGGTTTAACTGTACTCACTTTGGGACTTCACACAATCCCTGGCAGTTTCAGCTGATCCTTTCAAACTGGTCCACAGTGATCTCCAGGAGATATCTGCTGGCATGAAGAAGGCCACTTGTTTTCCTCTCCCTTTGCTTCAAATGTTGATGCCAGGCAGGTCTTATGTTTACCTTGGTGGTTAACCCCAGCTCCTGTTCTAGAGTTTGCTTTGTTCTTTGTTTTATAGTAAGTGCTTCTCATGTGTTTTGCTCTGATCTTTTTCCATGAGAAGGACTGGGGATACTCAAAATTGCACTGCTGCCTCCATCTTTCTAAAGTCCTAAAATAATGTCTTCTAGATTCCAACTCCCTGAAGCAGAGCTACGGTTTCCCTAAAACAGTTAAGATTGTGAGGCTAGCTATCCTGAGCCAAAAGAACAATTCTTGAGGTTTTATAGTACCTGATTATAAACTATAATATATACCATAGAGCCATAGTAATAAAAACAGGATGACATTGGCACAAAAACAGACATGAAGGCTAGTGGAATAGAGTAGAAGATGCTGACACAAATTCATGTAACTACAGCCATCTGTTGCCAAATTTGCCCAAAACATGTGCTGTACAAAGACAACCTCTTCAAAAAATGGTACTGGGAAAATAGGAAATCCACTTGCAAAAGTGTGAAACTACACCCCAACCTCTCACCTTGTACAAGCATCAATTCAAAATTGATTAAAGATCTTAAGATCTGAAACAGTGCATTAACCCAACAAAATATAGGTAACATGTTGGACCACAGAGTCATAGGAAATAACCATATGAATGGAACTCCAATAGCTCAGCAATTAAACAAAGTATTGACATATGATACTAAATGAAACTAAAAAGATTCTGCACTGCAAACAGTCACTGGAATGAAGAGACAGCCTAAGAAAGGTTTAAAATCTTGGCCAGCTACACATCTGACAAGGGATTAATAACCAGAATATCCAGGGAGCTCAACAAACTATCCTCTCAAAGAACCAATGACCCACTGAATAAATGGGCAAATGAAATGAACAGACAATTTTCAAAAGAAGTACAAATGGTCAAAAAACATAGAAAGAAAGGCTCAACACCCTTGGCCATAAAGGAAATGCAAATCGAAACTACACTGAGATTCTACCTCATCCCAGTCAGAATGGATATCTCCAATAACTCTAACAACAAATGCTAGCAAGGATCTGGGGAAAAGGAAGACTTCTATCCTGTTGGTGGGAATGTAAATTCATGCAGATGCTATGCAAAGCAATGTAGAGGTCCCTCAAAAAATTAAAATAGAACTACCACATGATCCATTCATACCACTCCGTGGCATATACCTGAGAGAATGTACTCCAGGATATGACTTGCACACCCATGTTTACTGAAGTGCTATATCCAATAGACAAGCTTTGAAAACACCCCAGATCCCCCATAACTGAAGAATGGATTATGAAAAGGTGTTATATATAAACAATGGAGTTTTATTCAGCCCTAAATAAGAATGAAATTATGCTGTTTGCAGGCAAATGGATGGAAATGGAGATCTTCATGTTAGATTTAGTAAGCAAAACTCAGCATATCAAAGGTCAAGTGTGTTCTCTCATATGTGGAAGCTAGAACTGTAAGGTAAATTTATATAGAGAAATATATACAATCATATACATACATATTTATATAGTGACAGAGAGAACGAAATTATATTAGTGAGTCTGAGAGGGCTACAGAAGGTAGGAAAGAAAATGTTAGAGAATGAGAAAGATTGAAACGACCCATCTCATCTGTATATTAATATAACAAATGCACTCTACAGTAAGCTGTTGAACATTATGGGAGCAGGGGGATAGAAAGTGATAAGTCATTGAGGGCAGGGGATTAATGTGATAAAACCATGATATGTATAAATCTGAAGAACCAAGGCCAAACACCCTTGTACTATCAATATACTCTTGTTTTTTAAAAAATCAAAGGGCAAAAGGGAAAAATAAATCATTTCTAGGGATGGGTACCAGTAGGAGGGTGTTTGGCACAAGGAAAGGAGGAAAGAGGTTGTATATGGTGGATGCATTTTATACCCATATATTAAAATAGAAGAATGAAATCTACTGAACTTGCTCAGAGAAGGAGGAGAGGGGGGAAGGAAAATGATGGTGGGGGTAAATCCAACTAAGATATTTTTAAAACATATGTAAATATCACAATGTATCCCCCCTGTACAACTGTTGTATGGTAATAGCACAATAAATATAAAAAGAAATTAAAATTAAAAAAGACTGCAAGACAGGCTACATGTGGTGGTAAATGCCTGTATTCCCAGCTACAAGGGAGGCAGAAGTAAGTAGTAGCCTGAGTTTTAGGCCAGTTCAGGCAAAGGTGGTGAAACACTATTTCAAAAACAAAAAACACACAGAAGAGCTGGGAGTGTGTTTCAAGAGGTAGAGTACTTGCTTAGCATGCTGGGGGCCCTAGGTTCATACCAAAGGTCAAGCACACACACACACACACACATACACACAGAAGAAAGTCTTTCCATTTCCCCTCTTCTTATGATTGTGTCTCATCTTACATTTGCTCCATCTGTTTCAAATGAGAAGTGAAATCACAATGACATAAGATGAAAAAGACAAGAAATGAATAAATAAAAGTTATCATAGAGGCTACTTCATCAATATCTATATATGTTTAACCTGAGACAACACACCATACATTAAAGAAGCCAAATGATCACCAAGACAAAGTGGTAAAAGACATGGGAAGAGAAGGGAATAGATCACATCTGAGGTGAAGATTATCCTTCCTTGTTTGATGAGATAAGCTGCCAAGGAGAAGAAATCCTGCATGGACAAGAACTGGGAACACACTCAGGACTGTTAGCAGCCTCTAGCACCTGAAGGTGTCCCCAGGCAAGAGTCAGCAAATAGTTTGGGACCTTAGCCATACGGTTGCAAGGAAATAGTTCTGCAAACAAACTGATGAGATGGAAATACATTTTTTCCAGTCAAGCTTCCAAATAAAATCAGCACAAGTGATACCTTCATTGCAACCTTGTGAGAACCAGAGCAGAAGAGTCAGCAGAGCCATGTCCAGACTCCCACCCCACAGAAATGGTGTGTAGTGTGTGTTGTTTTAAGATGCTAAATTTATCCTCTTATGTGCAGTGTAGAAACCAATTCACTAACAAATGATGTGTGAGAGGAAAACAAAGGTCTACCAACTACACACTTACTGAAAAAATCAGTTTTCCTTTGCAGTTCCAAAAATATATGGCTGTCTAGTCTTGCCATGTCAATGCAACATAATTCTTAAATTAAATAATTAACAAAACTCTAGAAAGTTCGAAAGGAAACAAAATTGCATTTTGAAAAATCCAAAGGAATACCTGGATAAAATATTCATAAAACAAAAAGATAAAAATATTTAGCAATATAGTTAAACCACATTTAATATGTTAGTTAGCATTCTGCTTCTCTAAAAATACCTGAGAAGGTCAACATAAAACCAGTAAATGTTGAATTTGACTCACATGTTTGGAGGTTTCAGTACATTGGACTTACTGTTTCAGGGTTTGTTTTGGGGCAGTACATCATGGCAGGGAGTGCATTGTGCAGTAACATGTTGTCTTTATGGCGACTGGAAAGCAAAAGAAGGAACACATGTACTGGAATTCCTTTCCAGTTTAGTGATTTAAACGACCCACAAGGCCCTCACCTCTTGAAGTATCTACCATCTTCCAATAGTGACAACATGGGAAGCACGCTTCAATATATAATCCCTGGGGGAAGGGAGTACACACTGCACATCAGTATGAAAAATTTTGGTATTTTTCTCTAATAAAGGGGAAAGAAAATTTATAGAAAAGATATTTATGATAGGATAAAAACTGGGAATATATAATAAATTCTTATGTAACACTATTAAGGGAAACTTCTAGACTTTTAAAATTAATGAGAAAGACTAGTAAAATAATTATATTTTAGAAAATTCAATATTTTTTTTCTAAGTTATTAGTAGTTTCAATCCTACCCCAAACAAAATCCTGCTTTGTGGAATATATATATATATATATATATATACAGAGGTTAAATATTAGCTTTTCCATGAGTAAGCCTGGAGTTGTGGATTAACCACATAGTCAAAGTCAACATTGGCTAGTAACCGAACCATGTTGTGTGACTCTAACTTCCTTGTACATCCATGACTGAGGTACCTAGATATTTGCTGGCTCTTGGTAGCAGGTGTTCACCATTATTCTAGGTTCTTCACAGTTTTTGGCCAAAAGGTCCTTCCATCCCACATGGATGCTCTTTTTTTATCGACAAAAGAGAGTCTGAATGCTGGAGAAATACATTAGAACTCAGAATTATGTGTGTGACATTCCTGCTAAAATATCTTAACCTGCATGCAATAATGAGCAAACATCATATGATCCCAAAATGAAGAAAAAATCTGCAAAATGACTGATATACATATACGATAATATAAATATCATGTCAATCAAAGACTCTGAAATCAAAGACCAGATTGAAGAAGACCAGGACACAGGAGAATTGGCCCCAAGTAATTGTGGGTTGATAAAATTCCCAATCTTAGATTTTAGTTGCCTACAATGGATATTTTTGAGATAACTGGCATAATCTGAGAAAGACTGCAGATTAGGTATTATGTGGAAGCAACTTTGACTATATACTTACCATTTTACTATAGTTTTGTCAGATAATTACTTGTTTTAAAGAAATACAGGCATTTAGGAATAAAAAGTCGTCATGTCTACAAGTCACAAATTGTTTGGAAAACACTGAAAATTATATTTGTGTCTATCTAAAAAGTAATGGTGAGATGGATAAAGCAAATGTAACAAAATGTTGACATGTGGATACATATATATGTACTTATATATTCATGCATCCAAGAATATTTTTATAATAAAATTTTCACTATAGAATTTCCCAAAGAAAATAAATTTGAAAGGGGCTGAGGGTGTATCTCAGTGATACAGTGCTGACTTACCATGTGTAATATCCTGGGTCCAATCCCCACTGCCACAAAAAATATACCCTAGTAAATAAAATACACCATGGGTCCATATAGATTCAAGACTATGAATAAATTGAAAGTTTAATGAAGTAGAGAGATATTTAAATAGTCTAAAATTTCCTCCCCACAAAAACACTAAATTATTACAATGTGAAGGAACAACATTACAACACAAAAGTCAGCAGACACAACCTTTTTTGGTCAATGTTGACATCATGAGAACAGGAAAAATCAAGTACATAGGTTTCATGTTGTGAGAAAATCATGATCATTTCTGTGAAACTTGTGCCAAGAAAATGTGTGAATACTGAGCCTTGTCACATAGGAACATCAGGAAATCCAAAGGAAGTAGAGGCAACATGAATTCTGCCTTGAAAGTTTCAAGGTCATGAAGCGCAATGAAAGGCAAAGGGATGTTCTAGACTGAAACCATGGATCTGAGTGGGATCTTTTTGCTACAAGGGACCCTGCAACAAGAAACAACACTTGAAAAGAATGTGAGGGTTAAATTATTCCATGTGCAAATGTCAACTTTCTGATTATGAAAGTTGTACTATAGTTATGTAGAATGTGATGCCTTGTAGGAAATACACTGTAAGGTAAACAGGTATGGTGCCATATGTCAGAAAATTGCTTGCAAGCGGTTTTGGGGGAAAATTATTCATTTTCCTAGAGCTTGGAACTTATCTGTAACTTTAAGACTGTTTCCAAAATCTTCATCAAACATAAATTAGCCAGGTCTAGTAGAATTGCTCAAGTGGTTAGAGTCCCTGCCTAAGAAGCATGAGGCCCTGAGTTCAAACTCCAGCACTGCCAAAAAAAAGACAAATTAAAAATCAGAAAAGATCCTAACCCTTTGGTAAATGCTTTTTCAGGAGGAAAGAACTATAAATCAGTAAGAGCTGAAAATTTAAAGTAAAAAAATCACAATTTATGAGTAAAATGGTACCACAATGATTGTAATACATTGAAAGACTGACAATGGCTACAGTGTGAACACACCAAATTAAATATTTATGTCCATATATAGTGAAAGCAATTGGAAGATACAAACAAGGCTTTAGTAAAATGACATTTAATTCTATCAATGTATTAATGACAGCTTGGTCATTTGGGTGCTGTTTAAACAGCTGACAATTGTGCTGTTAGAATGCATAGAGGTCCATAATACTGAATTTTACTTACAGAATCCACTTACATTTAGTTATTGATGCCAAGGGACAGTTTTCCTTGTACATAGGTGGTAGGGTTTTTTAAAATCAAATGGTAATGGGAGACAATTAAAATATGATGTATAAAGAGCCCAAAAAATAAAATGTTAACTTTCAGAAAAATATTTTTCTTTAACATCTCACCATATCTGGCCATTCTCTCTAAGACAGATCTTAGTTGGACTCTTTAGTTGATGCTGAGAGACATGCTACAAAGGACTAATAATCAACTTTAGCATCAACTGGAAAAAGAAAGCAACAATTATAATCTTTATTTCAAAGACTTCTAAGTTACTTAATCTGTGTCTGTAAAAATATTGAACATTTTATCACTGTTCACAGGAACAAAGAATATGTATGTGCCACTTCAGTACAATATAGGAATAAGTGTAATTTGACCATAGGTCCATGCCTAATGCATTCTCAGAGTGACCAAGTTACTAAAGTTTCCATCTTTCTTGTAATTAATTCATTTATTCATCAACCATGTGCTAAGGTGCTACAGAAAGCACTGGAAGGACAATGTGAAGATGCTACAGTCCATTCCTTACCAATCATATACTGCAAACCACCAAAATGATGAACTGGCAATGTCTAGACAGGATCATAAATCCTAGGACATGTTTAATACAATACATTACTGGACTACACAGGGGAATCTAGGGGTCAGTGTTGTCTCAACATTGTAAGCTCTTTGGTGGAGGTGATAAGTAAGTGAATACTAAGAAGGAGAAAATACACCATAAAAATGGAAGCAGTACATGTAAATGACTAGAGGTAAGTGGGAGAACTTGCAGAATTATTAGTAGCCCAGGTTAGGTAGAAGCTAGAGCAAAAGGACAGAGGCAAGAGATGAGGCTTAATAACATGACAGCTAAATTGATTCAGGTATTTTTAGTTCATGTTAAGGAATTTGGAACTTTTCTGAGGGCTAAAGGTTAGCTAATGATCTAGTAAAAGACTGTACATTTCTAGTGACAGTTGACAAAAGACAGTTTATGAACTATAATTGCTTGACTAACTATTATTAGGTGAAACTGTGCTTTTTGTCAGAAACCTAACAGAAGTTTCTGATGCTTTTGGTTTGCAAAATTAGTTCCAGTGTATAGGCTTACATTTTCATAGGGATGGAAGAAGTGACGAAAGTGTTGAGCCAGAAAAAAAGAGACACATAGCGTCTTTGAGATTCTACCAGTTATGGAACCAGAACAAATGAGAAGTAAATATATTCTTCATTAGGAACGTCTGTGTCTACACTTTCATTTTATCTGTGAATAGCAAACATTTAATGTAGAATCTATTAACTAGTGGACAAGGATTCCATTTTCTCCTTATATTTATTTCATAATCAATTAATTTAACTTTAACTCATAAGTTTGACAACATAACTTCTCCTTCTCTAGGCTTCCATTTTGCTAACTTCTTCTGAAATCAATCAAGCAGTATTAGTAATGTTTTTGTCAAATTTAAGACACAGTAACAGAAATGATAGATCACTCAGAAAATGTAGCTTTTAAATAAGATTGAACAGAGTAGACCTAACATGAGGATTGCTCAGAAAAAAATACATAAATGAAATAAACTATGTGTTCAATTCTATTTACATTAAAATTGTAAAAAGTATAGTAAATATTGATCTATTGAATGTATAACATTCAGAAGTATGTTTTGTCTTACTAAAACAAAGGTTGAATAAATCAGCTAATACACAAAATGCATTATTTTCTGATTCTTAGCAAAACTCTGCTGCTTACAAAAGTTTAGTCAGGTTTTCCACAAATGGGTTTTTCTTTAAAATGAAATTTCTCTTGTATGTTTAGAAAGTGAGGTGAGGGAGCACACAACAGTAGTCAGTGCTATTTGGGAGAATGATACAGGCAGATGGCAGTTTGAGTTGAGTCCCCTTTGAATATTGACATTGGAATTAATAATGAAAGACCCTATTGTTAAATAAGTACAATGTGGAGGGTATATTTGGGAGGGAGAGGGTAAATAGAGGAGATAAAGGTGAGGAAATATGGTTGATCAGCTTCATATGCATACACAAAAGAAAGTGATGAAACCACTTGCAGTATCTTTAGGTGGAGAGGGTGGAGTGTCACAGGAGGAGATGGTGAGGGTGATGTAAACAATGTTCAATGTAAGGTTATTTGGAATTGACACAATAAATTGCCACTGTGCAACTAATATATTCTAATAAAAATGGGGGAAAACAGGCTCACTGACTGCTGCACTCATGATCTATTCCTATACTCCCTTTCAGTCACTCCACTGCAGTCATACTGAGCCCACTTGCTGTTCCCTGCCTGGAGTACTCTTTTTACCTCCTTCAAGTCTAAGCTCAAATCTTATATTATTGCAGAGTTTCTTTGACCATGTATTTTGAAAATACAATCACCTCTCTGTTCTCCCTTTTCTCAGTCTGATTCCCTTCACCGTAGCCTAATTTTTCTGTAGAACTTCAAACCTTCGGATACACCACATAACTGACTCCTTTATCATGTTTTTTTAATAATCATCTACTAGCTCTCACATCATTAAAATGTAAGATCCTTCAGGGTGCAGAGTTTTCTTCCATCCCTTCTTTCTATCTCTTTCCTTCAATTCATCCTTTCTGTTCTTCCTCCTCCTCCTCCTCTTCTTCTTCTTATTTTTTCTTCTTATTCCTCATCCTCTCCCTCCTTCTATTCTCTTTTTTCTTGGAGCGGGATATTTTATCCCATTCATTATTCACTGGTTAGTTTCCAATAGTTTCAATAGTGTATGGCACATAATATGTAATCAATATGTGTTGTTGAATGACTGAATAGAAATTTCTTCCCAGTGTAGAAATGAAACAGCATGAAAGTTTTCATTCATCATAGTGTCTTGTCATATGCCAGAATTAAAAAAAAATAAATATATAAACCCACTATAAAGTGATAAAATCCATCACCCACATTGTGCTATTCAAATAACACTAAAGTTTCTTATGTCATTTAATTCTTTTTCAAATTTGGGAATTGAGAATATTCTCTTACCAAAACAAAGGCCTTGAATTATCTGGAAATAGATTATGCTACCCTCAGGTATTTAGCAGATAGCAAAAAAAGAAAATATGTTTAACATAGAACTTCTTCCTCACATACTTATAAAACTTATTCCTCATTTAAGTATGAATTTTTAAGTTCTTTTAATCTTTTGAGACAAGGTCTTTCTATGCAGACCAGGCTGACCATGATCTCACAGTCTTCCTACCTCAGCTCCTCAGGGGCTGGAATTTAGACATATACCACCATGCATAGCAGAATCTTTAAGTGTAACAATATACACATGTTAAAGATCTTTCAAGAATGCATACTAACTTACTTTTGAAACTAGTCATTTGTTTTCCTGCTGACAGAAGATATGAGTCTTTGAATAAAGTATAAGTACAGCTCCAGATTCTTAGTGTTACTGATTTTACTGCAGTCTTCATCTTAAAAAATAACTTCATCAAATAATTCCAACTTCAAATGAATAGTAACATAATTTGTTAGTGATAATAATGCACTAGCTTAAATGACTCCAGTGCATTTTCTACATTTTCCTATCTTTGGACCAGTTAATCACACATCTTTTACTTTCTGTGTATGTACTTTTCAAATTCTATCATTTAAAAGTCTCAATTGGTTCTCAGTAAATATTTTAATAATACAAACCTTTCATTTCTGCTTTCAGAACACTCTTTTCTCTAGCAGTATTCAAGCTAGGCTCTTCAAGTGTCAGAGTATATGGAGCTCATCTAGCATCCCCCTGAGAAGCTTGCTCCTCTTTCAACCATGGTTTTCCTTCTGATGTCTCTAAGCTCTTATCTGTGAAAGCCTGCAAACAATAGAAACTGAGTTTTTCTCTTTCATTGTTGTAGGCCCATTGGTTGACATAGAGCAGAGTCAAGACCATGATATTTTCTCAATAAATATTTGGTCAATAAATGAGGGTGCTTGCATAGATGTTTTCTGCTACTTCCTCAAATTGCTTTGTAGAGAATCTTGGTCCTGAGAACACAGTGGTCAACTTTTCGTTGATTATCTCAGCTATCACCATAATTGCTTAGTCCAACCATAAAATTCATTTTGAAGATGGTGAGACAACATTTATTTCAACAATACTTGAAGCTGGGGGTGGTGGCTTGTGCCTATAATCATAGTTTTGTGGGAGGTAGAGATTGGGAGGATGGTGATTCAAAGCCAGCACAGGCATACAGTTGAAAAGAACCCCATCTTTAAGTGGAGTTGTAGCTCAAGCAGAAGAGTGCCTGCTCTGCAATTGTGAAGCCCTGGCTTAAACCCCAGTCCACCAAAAAAAGAAAGAAACCCCATCTCAACCAATAAGAAGGTGAGTGCGGTAGTATAAACTTATCATCCCAGCTATGTGGGAAGCATAAATAGGACAATCATAGTCCAGACCAGCCAAAGCATAAATGCCACACCCTATTCAAATGACAAAGCAAGGGACACCAAAATGAAGGATAGCTGACAGACACCAAAACTCTGAGCTCTCACAAAAAAGAAAACATTTTCCCCATAAAAAAGAAAAGTTTGATCTCGTGGTAGTGAGAGCTGGAGAATCTTGCTTCTCTACCATGTAAGATATCACCAATACATAGGCAATCAAATGGACAATGACTAACTTTAAACTACCTCTTAATAGCATGAATCAGACCAGAACCAGGTGCTCTTCTCCTGTCATTGTCCAATGAGCAAAAACTGAATGTAGAGAACTGCAGAACCAGTTCTCAAAGTGGCTAGGTTGTTCTAGATCTACCAAGATTCATGGACACAGATCCTCTGACTGCCACCTCTCTGTAACCCAGGCCACTGACCTGCAATACAACAACCCATTCAGGTGAATGTGCCAAACCATCTGCTCTACAGGAAACCACATAGTCCAATGTAGCTTGAAAGTACTGATTGTATCCCTCCTGGAGAAAGCTGTTTGCCTAATTAAGGGAGGGAAATCTCCAACCCTGCCTAGTATGGAGGGGCAACACAGCCTACGACCATCTTTATAAAGTGCTGGTTTGATCCAACCTGTGTGGGGAGGGATGACTCAGCCTATCTATAATGGGGAAAAAAGAATTAATTCAAACATCTTGGAGAAACTGATAGCAAGCTAAAATTAACAGCCTTCCCAGAGAAAAGTATTCAACAAAACAGCTAGATTCAGCTCCTACACTTCACCTTTGGGAGGGAGAGTCTGGCCTTTGATCACAAATGGTCTCCTCCTGAGACACTTCAAAGTACTCACTTACACCCCAACATGTCTAGTGGAGAGGAGCTCCATCAATTGTCACCCAGCCCTGCATATTAACCATAAGGTGCACCAAGGACCCAGAGCAACCTCCTATCAGAAGGGATACCACCTGTATTAGATATCAGAAAAAGACCATCCCATGTACTCACTGATCTCAGAGGACTCCCTCTCTACAACACAACAATAAAGAAATTTGGACAATAAATATATTTTTAATTTTTTAAACTTATCCCTTATTTCCATTTGCTGAAATTATAATTTGCATATCCCTCTCTTGTCTCACTTTATTCTTTCTTTCACCACTATTTTGTTTTATGCTTTTTTCCTCCTTTACCTATTTATCATCCTCTCCTCTCCCCCTCCATTGCCCATATACCCTCCATACTAACCACTCATGAAATAATTTATTATAACAACTCTACACATTATTCCCCATCCTTCCTGTCCTTCTGCAATCCTTGACAAAAACACCCTCCTCCAGAATGACTGAACTACTTCTTTACACACATTAGTATCTTATAACCCCATAGTCTACACACCTCACACGTTTTCCTCCTCACCCCATCCCCATGTCTCCTCTTCTATAACCATCAATTTTATTACTTAAATATTAATCTCTATGTAAACAACTGTTATTTTCTGAATACCTTCTGTTTGTAGATAATACTGCCAAGGAATTTACATATTATGTAAATTAATGATGTACAATTGAATCCATGGATTTCTTATTGCTAAGTAGAACCTCCAGGTTAGTGAACAGAAATGTTACAACAACCAAGCTAACAAGTAAGAAGCCAGAGAATAGAAACTCAGTCAACTGGAATATAAGAGGGGATTAAAGCACCCAAGCAACTAATCAACAACACATGAACAAATCTCAAGATAGAAGCATATGGAAAAAAGAAGATAGGAGAATACAACCTCAAAAGATTAACAATCTGACAACAGACAATTTGGTGAATAGTGAAGGGTATGAATCCTCCATTGCTCAGGTCAGAAGAATGATGATAAGAATTTTTAATAAGCTTAAAGAGGACATACAAAAACAACTCAATGAACCTCAAGGGAACATGTGTTTAAGAAAATTAGAAGACACAAAAACAATTAAATGAACTCAAGGAGGATTTCAGAAAACACTGAAACAAAACCTAGGAAAGTAAAAAAAAAGTAAATGAAATGAAGACAGTAAAAGATGTGAAAGAGTAGCTTAACAAAGACATAGAAAAACCTCAAAACAAGAATCAAACAGAAAGTTCCTCAAGTCAAATAAAAAATACTGTTAAAAGCCACACCAGCAAACTGAAACAAGTGGAAAACAGAATTTTAGAGCTCAAAGACAATATATATATATACATATATAAAAGGAAAAACAAGAATACAGAACAGAGTTGCAAAAGGAATATGCAACTCCATAAAAAGGCCAAACCTGCAAAGCATAGGCATTAGAAGAGGAGAAGAGGTACAAGCCAAAGGCACAGGAAATATGATCAACAAAATAATATCAGAAAACTTACCAAAATTCAAGAAATAGATCCCAAGCCAGGTGTAGGAAGTCTCTAGGACACCAAATAGACATGAACAAAATCAAACATTTCAGTAGTATATTACAGTTACAACACTTAGTACAGAGAAAAAGGAAAAAAATATTAAAGGCTAAATGAGAAAAAATTAAATAAGATATAAATATAAACAAGAAATGCATAGAGGGAGGCACTTCAAGCACTTAAAAAATACCATTTCAATCATAGGATACTCTACCCAGCAAAGCTATCAATAGAAAGTGAAAGGAATAAAACCTTCCATGATAAACAGCAAGCAAAATAATATATGACCACTAGACAAGCTCTCCAGAAGATTCCTACAGGAAACCTACACCTTGAAAATGAAAATAAACATAGTCATGAAAAGGATAGGAATTATTAAATCTCAAGAGAATAGCAGACAAGTAATTAGAGAGTAGCACAGACATAGATCCACACACACAAACTCTTACAAAACAAAAAGGACTAAATGACAGGAATCACCACATCCCTTTCAATATTAACTCCAAATGGCCTCAACTCCTTCATCAAAAGACATCGATTGACAAATCGAGTTAAAAGGAAGACCCAATGATTTGTTGTTTACAACAAACTCACCTTACAGAGAGAAACAAATATTGGATTAGGTGAAAGGGTAGGGAAAGATTTGCCAAGCTAAAGGCCCGCAAAGACAGGGAGGAGTAACTGTTCTTACATCTGATAATGTAGACTTAAAATTTAAATTTGTCAGAAGACATAAAAAGGTCATTTCATACTAACAAAAGGAGCAAAAAGACCACAAACAAATGATCTAATGTTGCATCTAAAATTATGCTGTATTGTATTTTTATTTTAGTTCAGTTCAAAATGCTTTCTACTATCTCTTTTGATATTTTTGATCTAGGGCTTCTTACATAAGTGTTACATTGCTTCCAAATATTTATGTATATTCCAAGATTTTTTAAAAATTTATTATCCTGGTTTGATTGCTTTTTGATCAGGAAACATACTCTGCATGGTTAAATGATTAGGACCTCATCCTTCTTATTAAGATTTATTTTATGGTGGTAGATTGTGCTCCATTTTGGTAAGAGGAATGGTTCTGTTCAAGACTAATATAATCTTGCTGATTTTCTACCTAAATAGTCTATCACTTACTGAGTAAGGGGTAGTGAAATCTCAGATTATATTTATGACTATTCTACTGTTTGCACTTCTATCACTTTTTGTCTTGGATTTTGACACTTACGGGTTGTATAAAATTTCAGCATTGTATACCTTCTTGGCTAATTGATCTTCTATAATTGCAAAATGATCTTTTTTTTTTGCTGGTAGTAGTTTTACCATAAAATTTACCTTAGCATTAATGTAGTTATTCCAGCTCAGTTTGTTTTTACTCTTATTGTTGGTTTTGTTTATGCAATTTTGCCAAAGGAATCAAAAACTTACACAAAAGGTGTTAGGAAAACTGGATTTCCACATGTAAGAAGACTGAGGCTAATTTCCACTTACCTAGTATAAAAATAAATTCTCAATGGATAAACAATCTTAATATATGAGTAGAGACTGAAACTACTAGAACAAAACAGAGAAAACTCTTGAAAATTTAAGGATATGTAATTCTTATATATGTAAAATGAACAATTACTCAGAAAATAAGGTCAGGAATTGAAAGATGATATTGCATCAGATTAAAAAGCTCTGTACAGCAAGGGCAACCAACTACAAGAATCAAAACAAAACCTACAGAATCGGAGAAACTTAGGCCAGTGACTAATCAGAAAAAAGATAAAAAGCTATAATACATAAAAAGCTCAAAAATAAACACTAAAAGAATAAATAATTCAATGAATAAGTGGCAAATTAATTAAAATTTTTTCAAAAGAAAAGTAAAAATGACTAACAAATACATAAAGAACTGTTTAATATCTTTAAAGTAATTGATAACATCTTTAACTGTAAACAAAAGCATCACTGAGATTCCAACTCATTCTAGTCAGAAAGTCTATGATCACAAAAACAAAGAAATGTTGGAGAAGATGTGGGGGAAAGGGGACACTTTTTACATTCTTGGTGGGAAGGCAAATTAGACTAGCCACTGTGGATAACTGTGGGGATGTTGCTTAAGACCATAAAGAGGCAATACCAAATGATTTAACACTCCAAGGCCTATACGCAAAGGAAGGTAAGTCAACATCCAATGAAGATACCTTCACACTAATGTATAAGGCAGCAGTATTCACAATAACCAACTGTGGAATAATCCTAGGTTTGCATGATCCAATGAATGGATAAAATAAATGTAGTTTAATTATACAGTGGCATATTATTCAACCATGAAGAGGAACAAGTTATGATCTTTATAAGAAAATGTTTGAAAACTAGAGGTATCATATTAAAGAAAATAAACCAGACTGAGAAATATAAATAATGCATGCTGTTTCATATTTTTAAGGGGCAGAATCTATACCTTAAAAATAAAAGACAGGAATGTAGAACAGGTTCTGTTTTTAGGTGGGTTCCATTGGGAGGGGTGCGAAAGCAGACAGTACAATAAAGGTAAACATGGTCAAATTACTTTTTACACATGTATAAAAATAAAAATGATGAGCTGGGCTATAGTGGATCATGCCTGCAATTCTAGCTACTCAAGAGCCAGAGGATAGGAGGATCATAGATCAAAACCAATTCTGGAATATAGTTTGTGATATCCTATCTCAAAAACAACCATCACAGGAAAGGAATGGTGGAGGGGCTCAAGGTGTAGGCCCTGAGTTCAAACCCCAGTACCTCAAAACAAAAATACAATGATGAAATCTACTAAAATTGTTTTAAGAAATGGGGGTGGAGATGAGTGGAAATGATAGATGAGATGAATTAGAGCACAGTACATTTTATGCAAAAATGGAAATATCATGTGAAACCCATGTGTTCAGCTTATACATGCTAATAAAAATGGAGAAAAAAGAAAAATTTTGTGGGATTTCATTGGTACTGCATTGGGAAGAACTACTTTCCTTTAGGTACCATGGCTATTAGTGGAGTTGTTTTAAAATGTCTCCATGTATTCCTTGATATTTCTACTGGGAGATTCCTTCTACAGGCTATGAACTGGCCTCTGTAACTCATTTCTAGTGAACAGAATATCATGGGCCTTCCTTGTGACCTCTAAGGCCAGGTTAGGGAATGTAATATAAATCCCACATGACTTTCTCTAGAAAGCCACCCTTGGAATCAAGCTACCATATTATGAAGAAGCTCAAGCCCAACAGTGAATCCTTAGAGGGTCCTGCTACTGCCACTGCTAAAGGTTCAGTCAAAAGCCAGCTTCACCGGCCAGGCATGTGAAAGAACAAAACTTAAATGACTGTAGTCCCTAGCTTCAAGTCAACCCAGCTGAGGCCAAGAGAAGATACAAAGACCTGGCCTCTTGCCAAAATTGCTGATTTGGAACAAAATAACAAATGTTGCTTTGGAACATTGAATTTTGGGTGCATGTCAGTAACTTGCAGATACTATACTAAATGTGAGTCTCTGTCACTTAAAAAAATAATAAAATATACACTTATATAATGGCTTAGACAAGAAGGTAGGTGGAAGCAGAAATAACCTAAAAAAATGAAGCCAAAAGGGATTCAAAGGGACTGTACATGGAAGCCTATTATGTTACTTTTGCTCTTTGAGAATAGTTTGAAAATAATTTTTTGATTGTTCTTTTAGCAGAGACTTAAACACAAAGTTGTACACCAATGTTAAGACCAGCATCATTCATAGTAACCAAAAGTTGGAAAAAAAACCTACTTGTCCATTGATGGATAAACAAGTAAAAATATTGTACATAAACATGGCTTTTAGTCAATCAGAAATTTTTTATTAATATATTACTACCTAAAACTTTAATTTTATGAAGTCAATAAACTTTTATAAAGAATTACACTACTAGTACCAAGCGGTATTAGCAGGAGTCCAACAAATATTTTATCAATGAGATTTTAAGCAACCTAAAATATTCCTATATACTAATACTAGAGCAAAAAATTTACATCTCACTATGACAGCAATTAAGAAGGGCAGGACTTAACAAACATCTTTCACACCTTCAATTTTCCTCTAAATGCACTGGATCAGAATTGGTGAATGCACTTCATTAGGGTTTGACATAATCTCAAAGTTGTCGTTTATCACCTGTGATAACTTTTGCAGCTAACGTTTCTCTTTGTGAATGGTGTAGGTAACTTCACTCAGGGTTTTGATCATTGAAGTCAAATGTTTGACTACTAAACCACACACCATCAGTCTAGTAATAATAAAACACTCTGCTACCCGGTCTTAAATAATCTTTGAAAATTCCTAAATAAAACAACACAGAAGAGTGAATACTCCAACCAAAAACATAGCCCCAGATGCATAAATCTCAGAATAGAACCACAGATTTCACACACACACACACTCAAAATAAGTCAATATGTCTCCATTAAAACCAACAATTCCACAATACCTAACGATAGTGAAGAGAAAGAAATTTCAAACAATGAATTAAAAAAAAACAATGACAAGAATGATCAATGATATTAAAGAGGAATGTATAAGCAGCTGAATGACTTCAGAGGGTATAAGTAAACAACTAACTGAATTAAGAGAATTCTAAAGATGAATAAAATAAAATAGACAAATTAGGATATGAAAAAGGAACACAAAAATAACATGGAAATATTGAAAAATAGTAATATTAAATATTGGAAGTGAAAAAACTTAATACTACAAATAAAAATTCAATAAAATCAGGGATTGAAGATAAATAGAGGAATTAGATCAATCAGTCAAAACACAATGAAAAATGTAAGAAAACATGAATAGAACATGTAAGGACACTATGACACCATCAACAGACAAAACCTATGAATTAATGGTATAGAAAAAGAAGACATAAAAATACAGGCCATCTACAACTTATTCAATAACATAATAACAAAAAATTTTCCAACTTTATGATAGAGGGGGTCATCCAGTTACAGGAGGCTTTTAGAACACCAAACATGCAAGACCAGAAAAGAAACACACGCACACATGTTATAATTTAGTTATTAAAAGAACAATACTAAGTTATGCAAGGAAAAATATTAAAAGCTACAAATCAGAAGAGATAAACTCATCTGAAAAAATAGCACATTTTTCAACCTAAACTCTAAATGCAAGGAGGGAATAGAATGATACATGTCAAGCTCTGAAAGAAAACAACTATTGTCTTAGATTAGTATCAAACGAAGCTATCCTTCATAAATGAAGTAGAAATAAAACCTTCCATGATAAACAAAACTAAAAAAATTCCTGACTACAAATTGACACTGTAGAAGATATTTAAAGGAATCCTACAAACAGAAGAAGGCTAACAGGTCAAGGAAAATACAATAAAGAATAAACACTATTAGACTAGTAAATTGGCAAACAAGAAATGGGTGAAAATTAATATCAGAAGAACAACAAAATGGCCAAAAATGCTACATACTTTTCAATAATAACAATGAATGTTGCTGATCTCAATTCTCTAATCAAAAGACAAAGAATGATGAGTTGGGTTAAAAAACAAGATCCAATGATAAAAATAAAGATTTATATTACATTATGTTAAAATATATTATGTTTATTATATTAAATTATATCCTATATTATATTATATAAAAGCAAGATCCATCCGTTTGTTACTTATAAGAAATGTATCTCACTGACAAAGACAAATATTAGAAATGTCAAAATTAGTGAAAGGGTTCAAAAAAGATCTTCCAAGAAAAGCAGACAGGAGTGGCAATGTTAACATCTGATAAAGCAGAATTCAAAGCAAAATTAATCCAAAGAGACCAAAAAGGTCAATTCATATTAATAAACAGAACAATCAAGAGGAAATAACAATTGATAACACATGTGTAAGCAATAGTTGCCAAATGTTGCTACACCTAACTTCATTAAACACTAATAGAATTAAAAGCACTGACAGACCCCTACACAATTAGTGTGAGACTTCAATCCCTAACTTTCACCAATTGATAGTTCATCCAGACTAAAACAAAAATGAAGCTTTAACAAAAATCTTCAGAACTGACACTAATGACTGAATAGATTTATCAGATACCATTGGAGCATTTCATCCACCATCTAAACAATAAACATTCTTATAAGCTGCCATGTAATTTTCACCAAATAAATCACTTTTAGGTCATAAAAATATCTTACCAAATATAGGAAAATAGAAATAACTCACTCTATTCTATCAGACCATAATGGACTCAAACTAGAACTCAACAGCAAAACAAACTACAAAAAATTTACAAACCCAAGCACACTAAATAATTCACTGTTGAATCACACCACTGGGTCATTGAAAAAAAAAAGGGAAGAAATAAAAATTTTCTTAGAATCTACTGAGAATGAAAGCACAAACTCCGGAACTTTGGGGATGCAACAAAGCCTGTGCTGATAGGAAAGTTTATACCTTTTAGCCCCTATAAACCTATAGGTAGATATAAAACAGAGACATTACAAGTAACCTTATCATGCACTTTAAACTATTAGCACAACTAGAATAAGCCAATTACAAAACAAGTAGGAGGAAAGTGATAATAATGATTCGGGAAGAATTATATAAATGAAGACTGAAAAAATACAAAGAATCAAAGAGTATAAACTTGAGGGGGTAGGGAGAGAGGAGGCTAGGGATACGGGGAGAAGTGACCCAAACAATGTATGCACATGTGAATAAATGAATAGTAATAATTAAAAAACCATGGTTCTTTAAACAGTAAAAAAAATTGATAAACCCTTAGTGAATCTGAGAAAGAGGAGGAGGTAAGGGAACACCCAAATTAATAAAATATAATATGAAAAGGGAATATTGCAGAAATGCAAAATGAACCCAGTGAAACTCATAAAATGTTGTGGGAATACCTTGAAACCCTATATTCAAACAAGATGAAAAATCTAAAACAAATGGAAGAAATTCTAAATGCATTTGCCCTACAAAAACTGAACCAAGAGGACACAATCCACTTAAATTGATCCATTAAAAGCAATAACATTGAAACAGTAATAAGGAATCTCCCACCAAGCAAAGCCCAGGACTTATGGTTTTGAGGCAGAATTCTATCAGATCTCTGAAGGAAAGCTAACAGCAATATTCTTCAAACTTCTCCATGAAACAGAAAGGGAAGAAACACTATCCACCTTATTCACTGAAGCCAGTGTTACATCATTCCAAAAAGGGCAAGGAAACAACAACAAAAAGAATTACAGACCCATCTCATTGATGAATATAGATGAAAAAATCTCAGTCAAATACTTGCGAACCAAATTCAACAACAAGATCTAGATCAGATTCCATAATTTGGAAAAACGTCATGCACCATGATCAGTTTCACTGCAAGGAAGTGAGGATGGTTCAACATAAATCAATAGAAAATGTAACACATCACACAAACAGAATCACGGACATAGCACTGCAGAACATATATGCAAAAGAGTGTAAATAAAGGAGAGGTCCTTGCAAACTCTTGGGTATTGCAGCTCTATTCACAATAACCAAACTGGTGAAGCAGCCAAGGAGCCTAAAATACAATGGATGGCAATGAAAATATGCAGAAAAATGGATGCACCTGGAGATAGTCATGCTAAGTAAGATAAGTCAAGCTCAAAAAGCCAAATGCCAAATGTTTGCGCATTTGTGGAATCTAGACCCAAAAGGATGGCGATGAGAATAATAACGTGGCATGAATGAAAAAGACACACTGTCTATGAAGGGATCAGCAGGAAGGCAGGGGGAAAGAAAAGGATAAAGAGATTTGAAAAGGATTGAAGTACATTACACACAGACCAATAAAGACAGCATAATCAAACCCACCACACACTGTTTGAAAAGGTGAAAGGAGAGAAGGAAGTATGGGAATATAATGGATGCGGTGAATTTGTTCAAAATACATGGTACACATCTATGGAACCATCACAATGAAATCCCTTGTATTATTAATGTTTGCTAATTCAAAAAATGAATAAAAAACAAAACAGAAAAGAGCAATTTAAACCCAAACATAGCATGCCAAGGAAATAATACACATTTTCATAGTCTAAATGTTGTGTTCCCTCAAAATTCATATGCTATGATCTAATCAGAGAGCTGATGGATGAAAAGGTGGGGCCTTTAGAAAGTGATTATGTAACTACATTAGATCCCTCCTGAATGAGATCAGTGCTCTTAAAAACAGACCCATTCGTAAATGTGGTATTGGAAATTATATGAAAATATTTGACAATGTGACAATCAGTAAATATGAATGACTGCCAAAAAAGAAAAACCCTGCAGAGCTCATTCTTTCCTTCTGCCATGTGAGGAAACAGGAAGTTGACCATTTCTCAACCAAGAAGTTATTTTTAGTGCGTTCATTTTTGACTTCCTGGACTCTTAGCTTTTGGGGAAAAAGTAGGCCATTTATTAGCTACCTACATTGTAGTATTTTGTTTACAGGAATCCAAATATATAAGAATATCAAAGGTAGAATCACTTAAGTAGAAATAAGATCAAGATACAGAAATCAAACACTTTGCAAATATCTACAGAAGTGATAGACCTTTGTCTAGCTTTCGTGCAAATAGATCTCATAGAAGTAGGGAACATAATAGGATTACGCATCTGTGGAAGAGTGGGGATGGAGAGAGGATGACTAAAGAGCACAGGGTGGCAGCTGCAGAGGAGAATCATGTCTATTACTCCATACCAGAGAAGGATAATAAGTTGCTTATTTCTACTCTTTAACGGAACTGGAGAAAAGTGCAGAACAGGTTCCGCCTGGAAGTGAAGGGGAGAGGAAGAGGGTGGAGGCAGGGGCAGGGGGGAGAAATGACCCAAACAATGTATGCACATGTGAATAAATAAATAATTTAAAAAGAAGGATAATAAGTGGCAATAATTAACTCAATATTTCAAAATAACTAGTGGAATTTGGAATGTTCCCCAAGAAAAACTCATAAATGTCTGAAGTGATAGACATACAATAATGTTGACCTGAATATTATATATTGTGCATGTATATTGAAAAATAACAGTGAACTCCATAAATGTGTTCAGTGATATGAGTCAATTAAAAAGAAAACATATTTTAAAAAGAGAAAAATCACTTTATCAAAATATCTGAAATATAAACAAATTTAATAAAATAGGGAAAGAATAAAACAATAAAAACTTTGACTAGGGATGTGGCTCGATGATCAAGTGCAAGCCTAGCATCTGCAAGGTCCTGGATTCAATCCCCAGAACCCCCAAAACACACTACAAACTACAGAGTATTGTTGAGAGAATTAAATGCAGCATATGTAAATAAGGGTACATACTTTGTTAAGGAATTCCTAAAGTCATTATTAAGATGTTAATTCTTCCCAAGCTAAGTCCCCAGGGGCCATCAGGTTTCCCATTTTTAATTGACAAGATGATTCTGAAATTAATAAGATAGTCTGGGGAGAGCACTTCAGAAGAATGAACATGGCCCGGGTTCAATCTTCAGCACCACAGAAAATATAAAAACAGTCAAAAAACCAAAAAAATTTATGGAAATCAAAGGATCTAGAATCCCAAAATAACTCTTGGAGAAGAACAAAGTAGGATGGATGAGGAGTTTATTTGAAATATTAGAAATTTATGATACTGAAAGCATCATGATACTGGTAAAATTAAAGAAAAATAATTCGGTGTAATACAATAAAAAATGAAGAAAGAGACCCAACACATGAATAGTGACGTTATTTTTGACAAAGTCTTCAGTGCCGTACAGTGCAGTAGAGAATAGATTCTTTGTTCAACTTTTTGTGCTAGAGCAGCTGGATTGTGTCCACAAAATGAACTTGAATGTATATATCAATACAACAAACTATAAATGAAAATGAGCACAAATTTCATCATAGATCTAAATTCATAGTCTGAAACTACAAAACTTTGTCTATGGCCATACCACCCTGAACATGCCCGATCTCATCTGAAACTACAAAACTTCTAGGAGAAAGCATAGGAGAAAATCTTCCTAAGCTTGTTTTACATGAAGGCTTCTTAGATATGACACAAAAATCAAAATTCATAATTGAACAAATACATAAATTGGACTTCATCAAATTGTAAAACTCCTCTCCACAACATATAATTAAGGCTATGGATGTACTTCAATGGAAGTGTGCTTGCTTTTTGTGCATAGTACCCTGGGTTCGATCCATGGCACTAGGAGAAAAAAATATTGATTAAAAAAAGATAGTATTAAGAATATAGTCAAATGCATGGATGTAGCACAAATGGTAGAATACATACCTAGCAAGATAAAGCTCTGAGTTCAAACCAAAAGAACTGCCAAAAGAAGAGTCTATCCAAAAACTGCGGAAAATTCCTTGCAAAAAAAAACAGCTGATAAATTAATAGTACCCACTGGTGGTAGCAGTGGGATGGGGGAGAAGTTGGGGAATGGGTGTGGTGCTCTAATAGAACTACAAAGTTCTCACAGAGTGTGTCATCTCATAGTTCTCTGAGGTTGTTTCATATGACAGAGTTAAGTCATCATGGTCTTCCAAAGTCTGTTTCTTTTTTACCTATAAAATAAATAATACAATTTCAAAGTGTCCCTACAATATTTATATCACATGCTAAATGTGTAGGCTCAATTATCTGTCTTTTTATAGAAGCAGAAGCACAGGTACTTCTGTAAAAACCTGATTTGGGTCAAAATGTTAGCTTTAACCATTGCTATTGTTTCTTAATTTCTTTTTCAAAGTAAATGTCACTACATAACCAAAGATTCTATAGTTTTAACTTGGCCGTTTGTGTTGCATTTTTAATTTCCATTTTATAATAGGTCACTTGGGCTTCTGCAGTATATTTTTTATAAAACATTATTTTTGCTTATTTTATACAATACCTTGTTCTCTTTTTGATTTCTTTATGGTCCAAGAACTAACCCATAAAATCATTTCAAGCAGGTATTGAATATGAGATTTCAAAAAATATCTGTCATTTTTATCTTTTCCTGTAAAAATATCTGCACTTCTAATTGATTTCTCCTATTTATGATGTTTACAAGAAATTTAAAATATAATAATTTTCTATAGGAAGACAGAAATGTAAATGGAAAAAGTTAACAAAAGGGGACAAACTAAACCATTGCTAAAAATATCTTAATAAAGAGTTCAATTTAAGCCAAAATATCAATCAAATCAAAAGGATAAACATAATGTTACTTGCATTACTTGATAGAAAAAAATATACTAGTGTTGTTCTTCTGTTGTTATTGTCTTGTTCAATAAAAACACATTTTTATGGACATTCAAACCATTCTGAAGCTATTACTTAAATCCTTATGTTATGGAAGCCCTGTTGTAGTGAGGATGGGAGTTAGTTTTCTCAGAACCTACCATGCAAATTCTATGCCTTATGCTAAGCACTGTGCATGGCTTAGCTCATTTGAACCTCACAATAATTCTGTTAAGGTATAAGCACATTATATTTTACAAAAGAAGACACCAAAAAAATAGGCCACATAATGTGTGTGTTACTGGCAACCCACAAGCTGCTCAGTGACAGACCCAGATCAAGCCCATGAATTCTGGCTCCACACATGTGATTCCCAGCATGCTGTGAAAGCAACATTTATCCTCAAGTGTCTCTATGCGATGTAACAGGTAAACCCATGTATAGCCCATTTCTGGCTATAATTACTAATA
Organism: Castor canadensis; assembly: GCF_047511655.1. Classification (NCBI taxonomy): domain Eukaryota; kingdom Metazoa; phylum Chordata; class Mammalia; order Rodentia; family Castoridae; genus Castor; species Castor canadensis. The sequence goes on from NC_133400.1 coordinate 58,636,125, forward strand.
TTAATTTCTGAGTCCTGAAATCTGTTAAAAATACTTTGTAGCTAGTCAGTTTTGGAAACCTACTTTCAATAAACTAAAGCTTTATTTTTTCTAAAGGAATTCCACAGTAGACATCATTCAGGTATTTAGCTGTTTATTTATTCATCAACAAACAGCACACAACTTGTGTCAATGACACTGTTGGTTCATTAGACTTTATAATCCAAAAGTATTAATCGGAGCTAGATTGTCAGTAGTTCACTTTCTGTTAGACATAAACCATGTCCTCCCTTCATCCCCAGAGTACTCACAACCATTAAACTGGTACAGCTTATATTTTAGAGCATTTTGTAAGGTCATAATCAATGACTCTGCGGTCAGTATTACAAGACTGCTTCAGGGCACAGCTCTCCTTTGGAGTCCTCTCAGCCATTTTCCGTTGTTTTTCTCTCAGAGACCCCACAGCCTCTGCTGGTTTACCTCTTCCGTTCTGGGACACCTGCTTCTCTTGGCCGGCTTGACCTTCACCTCCAGCCCCGCCCTGTTGGCGGTTTCTGCGGTTTCTGTGGTTTCCCGGTTTGACAACTGCAGCCTGGCTGCTCTGAGCCTGAGACGCCATCAGCGCCCTGAGGTCATGGCTAATGTCCCAGGGCCAAAGTGGAGTGAGTGCAGTAAATGAGTAAAATCCTTCACTATTTCCTTCTTGGTGTTAACAAGAAATACCTCATCACACTTCTTCTCCCGGCAGTTCTGATTGCTTGGGAGTATTTATCCTTTTGTAAACTTCATGGGTGCATTTATTAGGCTATTTGCGGGTGGAGTGAGTATCAAGTGAGTGTTGTATCTTTTTCTTACTGGCTTCTTGATGTAGCACAATCTCTGCCCTCCTGTCTGTCACTGTCACCATAAAGAAAATTGTTGTACCTATCTGAAGCAAGGTGCTGCACTTGTTTCAAATACATAATAATATCAGTAATTATTATCTGCTAGAAATAGTGATTATGTCCAAAATAATTGAGAAATCATTTCATTTTAACAATCTTGTACAAACTAATTTAGTTTGTAACTTCAACGGTTTTTATTTTATTAATTCCGTGAGTCTGTTATACCATTTGGTGTATATTTTACATAAATGTGTTAGCAGGATGCCATTAACTTTTACCTAGATATCTGTGAAACTTAAAAATTCTGTTTTCATGCTATTATTTACTGGATGCTCTCTGCATTTCAAAGCTTGAATTTTGATTATGTTATAAATAGCTGCAGACCTATGTCTCCTTATGTTCTGTAGGTTTAGTGATTATTCATATTTTCCAAATTTGGTATTAACTTTTCATGCTCAACAATATTGATGTGCATCTCACTTTACTCATGTTTCAGAATATGTGGTGAATGCTGCAGCCTTTGCATGAGTTTTTATTCCTTTGCTGGATTTCTCTATTCTTTCCAACCAACATTTTTTTCTTTGTCCCCCAGAGTGTGAAGTTTACACAAAATATACAATCCTTTGTGAATACAGGTTATTAAAATCTGTAATCAAATCAATTATTCCTCCTTCCTAGCTTACAAGCTCTTTCTGTCTGAAAGCCTTTTAAATTTTTCTGAGGTTCTCATATTTCATTATATTATACTCAACTGATTTTAATTGATTATTTTTATTCTTTTGGTATTTTGAGAATAATTTCCAACTATCTGTCTCACTATGCTTTAATACTGAGAAATGGTTGTTCATTATTTTTTCAAATATTTCCTACCATCCTTTTTATTTTTCTATTCCCTCTGACCTTCCTGTTATCTGGCTATGGGCATTTACATAAGCTTTTGTCTTTTACACTTTTTTTCTCTTTATCACTTCTCTTTCACCTTTTCTGTTGTTTTATGAAAGAATATCTCACTCATGTCTCACAAGTATCAAGGACATGTATTAGCTGTATGTGTGGGAAAGTGAGAACAGAATATAAATTTTTTCTAAATACATCACCTCACAAAATGCTCTGCCTCTTATCACCCCAAATCCCTAACCTAAACACCTCATTTATGTGAATCTGTGCAAAAGGCCTTTGTTGTTATGTGACCTTCCTCTAGCACCACTAGTGATAAGATTTAGGACACACACTAGTCCAATATGAAGTCATCTTAATTTGATTGTACCTGAAAAGACCATATTTTCAAATGTGTAACAGTTACTGGTACCATGGGCTAAGACTTGTATATTTCTTTTGAGGAGACACAGTTTAACCTACTAGCCAAAGAAGTATGGTGAGCATCAGGCAACAGAGAACCAATGTTATTATTCCATCTTAATTTTGATACTCCATTCACAGCATAAAATATATGGTCAGGTATATATTTTACATTCTTTAGGACAAAGCTTTCTTCTGGATATTAATCAGCTTTGAAGGGAGAAAGAAATAAAGGAACAAAATTCTATGCCAGCCTTATCCTGGCATGGCTTTTGGGAGTAATGATATATATTAAGGGTATGTATTATTTTAATAAGGAGGAAAGTAAGAACAAGATTTAATTTTTTTCTAAATATATTGTCTCACTATTACTTCAGCCTTTTTCTTCCCCTAATGTCCCATACACAATTCAGCCTCCAGTTAGGGACTTCTCATTTTTTAAAATGTCATTATTTATTCTAAGGAATGTTTGCTTTTTCATTTGTTAATGTTCCCTTAGTTGATTGTTAGAGTCACCATCTTCATAGCAATTGTTGGTGCCTCCATTTAAATTGGTAATCTTCTCATCGATTGCAAACCTCACTTGTACAAATTGCTATAAATCCCATACATAAAAATGCCAACACTTGGAGAGCAAATAATAAAGAAGTAAAGCAGGATTTTGTACCTAATTGTGAAATTCCAAACATAACACTAATCATCTTTATGAACTGTTTTGTGACTCACTTCTCTGAGCTCAGTTTAATTCCGTGTAGTATGGGAATAATTATCTATATAAATGGCATTTGAGCAGTGGATTCTTTACTATTATGGTTATCCTCTTGGGTTTAAATAACTTGGTACAATTGTCATTGTTTTAAAAAATAAAAACATTACTTAGTCATTATAACTCAAATGAGTCAAAACTGTAATTACAGCTTCCAGAAGTTTCTTCATGTACTCTAAGCAAATTGCTAAAGAATCACAATAAAACAGAGTCCATGAATTTATATAAAATAGCTTCATTATTTATTAATTAAACGGTGTAGGGTTTTCTCTGTATCTCTTAATATTTTGCTCACATAGGGAGGAATTACCATTTTTATGTATAATTTGGGAGCTAAGCTTATAACAAAAAAAAGCCAGCAAAGCACCTGTGAGACACTAGTGACAAATTGGCCACTGTTCCAGGAATATCTCAGAAAAAAAGTCTGTTCCATTCATCACTGTCACTTAAGCCTAAATGAAAACATGGTGCCAAGCAAGTGATATAATTGAACCAATGGTCTTAAAATTTCCACCAACAGGAGAATTCATTGTATCGTATGCTTTGCCAATTCCATCAACTAAGACAAGGGAATTAATTGCAGAGATGAAATGATAAGAAAGGTTACCACATGCCTGATGATGGTAAGGTATTTCCTGGTCTCCATAGTGGAGGCATCCCTGTGATGGTCCTCATGTTTGGTGATTTGGTGTCAGGATGGACAGGGCTCAGCACACACTTATACTGATGTCAAGATTTATTACAGCAGGGATATGGAGGGAAATCTGCAGGAATCCAGGTCCAAGTTTACAAGAGTCTTTTCTCTTTGCAGTCACATGTGGCATTCCTCCTTCCTCTGATAATGAATTGGGAAAACATGGGTAAAATTACTACCAGGGAAAATCAGTAGAAATTTAGTGCCCAGAGTTTGATTGAGGGCTGATCTCTATGTGCTCTCTGCCTTGCATGTTTCAAAATTCCAGACTCTCACATGAAACACTTTAAATAAACAGTTTATGTTACGAGCCACTCAGCAGTGAATGGTGGGAATTTTCCCAAAAGTCAACATCTCAGATGACAGGTTAAGGCCAACTTTGCAGCAAGACTTTCTGAGGACAGGCTCTTCTAAGTTTCACGCATGCTATTAACTATTCTCTGAAGCTCAGAAAATTTACCTTTTAGTGTTAGAAAACAAAACTCCCTTTTTTTCTTTTTCATAATTATACTGAATTGAATTGCAAATGTATCAAATATTAAATGATAATAATGAGAAAGGCACAAATATAAATATATAATTTACCAAACTGCCAAAATATGTTTGCTCAAAATTTGAGGAGTTACTTCAGAGAATTTTCTTTAAATCGTATTGTTTTCTTGTCTCCACATTTCTACTTTCCCTATTCAAACTCAAGGCAGACGTGAAGAAGACTCTACATTATGCTTCAGCCATTCGTGAACACACCATTCCTCTGATAAATGCCTATCACCACAGAAATGGTGGAGTCATGGGCATCCATTACCGGCAGTAAGGTAAAGGATCATTGCTTATGGCTTCTTCTTGATGATGTGTGATGGGCAAGGGACACAAAGGTTAAGTTTAAGGCACAGGCAGAAATAAGTCTTACTGCTAGCAAGGCTCTAGCCTGATTGGTTTTTCATTTCATGCTTATTATAGAATTAGTCTTAAACTTTGGTTACAGTTAGTTTACATTGCATTTCTTATAGGTTGTTTCTACTTTGAAAATAACCTAGGGATTTTGCAATGAAAATAGAGAAAAACCAATAGTGAAACCTGGACCAGGAAGACTCATCTTTCTCTATAAGAGTATATAACCTAATGGGGAGAAATTAACACTGAAAATGGTAATATTTGCTTTTTTTGAATCTAAATATGCTTTCCAACAAAAGTCCTGTGCATTACACTGATACTCTTAGGAAACTCAAAGATATTAAAAAGCCTGATGTGAATACAGTAGGTGAGAGAAATGAGACTTGAACTCATGTTTCATAACTCTCAGGCCAGTAGTTTTTCTTATTTATCATTCTGTAGGTGGGTGTTTTATAATAAAATGGGAAAGTGAGTATAGTGACCCCAAATGGTAGAGGATACAAATGGAATTAACAGGGGAAGGGGAAGTTTGAAGAGGAATACTGGGTTAACTAGAAATAAGAATTTTAGAAAGAAGATGAAAATATTGAGGGTTATGAAAAAATTCATGAGGCTACTATCATAATTAAGTAAACAGGATGAAGGGAGCTATCTTGAAAGGTGGGTTAAAATAGGGGGATTGAAGGGAGTGATAATGAAAATTTTAAACTCAGGACTTCATGCTTCCTAGGCAGGCACTCTACCACTTGTACCATTCCCCCAGCCCTTTTTGATTTAATTATTTTTCATGCTTTTTGCCTGGTGCTGGCCTTTAACTGTGATCCTCCTATGCCTCTCACAGAACTGGGATTACAGGAATATCCCATCACAGGTGGGACTCCTAGGGAGGTTGTCAAGTGCTCACTAGCTTATATGGACCTGCATAAGGTAGGACCTATATAAGAAAAATATTGGATTTTAAATATTTTTAATGTTTTGATCTCCCCTGGAAGAATAGTCCCAAAAATACATAAGTTTGTTCTTTGATTTTGTACATTTACCTTTCAAACATTTTAAATATTTCAAAGGACTTCTTATATAGCCTTAGGGTGAAGGAAAACATTGATTAAACAAACAGATGCCTTCCATGCTGAAAGATTGCTATTTTTGAGTTACAAAGCTTAACCCTTAGTGAGGAATAGGCAATGGATTGGTGTGTGTGGGGGAGTGGACGATGTCTCTTTCTGCTTTGTTTTACATTACCAGGTTTGTTTCTCTTCAGGTAGCAAATTTGTGTAAGCCATTAATAGGATATTCTGTTCAGCAATCAGGACAGGCAATTTGTACTGACAAATTATTTTCAGATTCCGCCAACATATTGACTGTCTATGTGATGGAACGGTGAGTGAGTTTCCATTGAACATTTCATAGGTTAGGAGAAGGCAGGGGAAGAAAATTTAACTGTATCAATGAAGAAATACTGTTTCACCTGAAGAAGCTGATCTTCCACCAGATTTCTTTTAATGAAATGCACTCACCTATTTTGTTGTGCACTTTTACTCCAAAGGTTTTCCAACAATCCTTCTGCCCATGATTCTGGTCCTGCATCAGAAGAAGATGGCCGTAATGTTGATTCAGAGGTAACATACCTGTGTGAAGTTAATATTCTTGTTATGAGCTGTGTTTTGTGGAATATTTACTCTTAGAAGTTAGAACCTATCATTTTCTATAGAAAGTTGTTCAGAGGATATTATTTTATAAAGTTATGACTAGGTAATTTGCTTTTATTTTGCTAACTATCAAAAGACTAGCAAATACTTTGAAGTGTTTGAAGCTAAAAAGAATGGAATGGAAAATACATAGTGACAGGAAAGTTCAAGAGATGTTCCTTAAAAGTGAAAATAGGTTAGGCTTCCCATCACCCACAATACATTAAATTACTTTGAAAATGTCACACTTTTAATTTATCATAGTAGATTGATGAATTTATCTAGTAATTTATCTGATCCAGCATTATGGGATCATTTTATCTCTTTGGTGCTATAGAACCCCTTTGGATATTTGAATGTATATTTTAAACTTTTTGGTGTTATTTCATTTATAAGCATATAATAGAGCTAATGTAGGGAATTAGTTATACATTCTTTAGCTATAAGATGTTTAAGTTTGATAAATGTACTATCCTTTTATTTTATTTTTATTAATAAAATATGAGTGAAATTTGCAATTCCTTTGATCAATGTTAGTCACAATTAAAACTCTCATTGAATATCAGGAAAAGCTAAGTCATGTGTAACCTGTCCTAATGGAACAAAAATAGCTAATTTAACTTATTTGAAAGATCCCAAAGAATCTCAATATTGGTATATGCATGTCAGAATGGATGTACATCAAATGTTTAAAAAGTGACAATTACTTTAATGTTTAAAACATTATGTGCAGGGTAAACTTCATTCACTCATTTAATAAAATTTTCTTGAGTATCAAAGCCCTTTTGTTGGCACTGAGCTAGTAAACAGACAAAAGTTCCTACCTATGAGAAGGAAGTGTAGACACACACTTGAATGGAAAATAAATTTTAGTCCATGAGTACAGACCCTTCTTTCAAAGGCATCATAGCTAAGTTATATAATCAGGAGTGACCTACCTTCTTGTCTGATTATTTTTCAATTCTTATGTAATGATCATGTAGTGTGCTCACAGCACTTTCTTTCAGGTTTTATTGAATTACATGTATGGCACTAAAATCAGACCAATGTATTAAATAATGAACATAAAATTCAAACTAAAGGACACATCAAAAATGTCTTAGTTTTATATTATAAAAGGTGATTGTCTATTTTGCTCATAATTATAAATAAAGACCACAAAAGGATCATACATTCCAAGGGCAATATTTCTTGATTGATAAAAGGCGATTGGACTTTGGTCACATAAGGCGAGAGCACATAAGGGAGGTATGAGGATAGGTCAGAAACCCAAAAAACATGACAGTATTTGATGTCCTCAGTGCAAAGGAACTAAGGCAGAAACTTTGAAGCAACAGAGGCCAATAGGAGAAGTATACCAGGAACTAGAGAAAAGGTCAGTTTGAGAAGAATCAACTTAGAATGTAACACATATGTACAGGAAAGCAATGCAAGTCAACTCCCTGTATAGCTATCCTTATCTCGACTAGCAAAAACCATTTGTCCTTCTTATTATTGTTTATATTCTCTCTTCAACATAATTATAGATAAGGACAAAACATTTTCCGCCTGGAAGCGAGGGTGTAGGGGGGGGAAAAGGAAGGTGCCGGGGTTAGGGGTGTGAAATGACCCAAACATTGTATGCACATATGAATAAATGAAAAAAAAAGGAAATCTAATTCTAGGATATCTTATGCTAGTCAAATATATGAGCAATTAGAAAAAGTTTATCAATTCCTAATTTAATATATGAAAGATCCTTTAACATAATTTTTACAGGTTTTACCCAATATACAAAAATACTGATGGAACACGGACCTCCATGTACAATCCCTTAGCTGTCTTCAGGTAAATTGGAAGTTCAAATGTTTTAGCACTCATGCATTGGGAACAAAGACCAAAACAATCCTTACAGTTAAACTTACTGCTCAGAAGGCTGTTTGTACTTTGGAAGAAACCTATGGATTTAGCATTGACAATGGAGAAAAACCAGTAGTGAAAGGTGAACAGGAAGATGTATTGTTCTCTGTAAGTATATGTAATCCTAATAGAGAGAAATTAACACTGAAAGGAGTAATATTTGATTTTTGGGTCCACATATATTTTCATTAAAATGCTCATCTTAGGAACCTTGACAGTATTGTACTGAGTTCTACATCTTATTTCAATCCCAATCATAAAAATTTAACAAAGGCATATCTGTGTCTTGAGTTTACTTTTAATAATGCCTCCCCTGTTCAATTTTTTAATAATGAGCTTGCATGTTGATTTGAGGTGTATATTCGATGTCATATTAAAGAATGATTTATTTCCAACTGCACTTCAGTGGCTACTACCAGATGAGGCTAAAGTCCAACAGTTGTGTGTTTTTGCATGGCTCCACCAACAGCACTCTGATAGAGGAAATGGAATGTCACTTATTCTCAGAAAGGTGGTGAAAATCTGCTCTCCATTTGAGCCTAGTGACCATACTTTGCTGGGGAAATGGAGGGCCAATCTTAACTAGTGATCTTCAGTGCTGCTGACATACATGGACTAATGATGAAGAGCACCTCTTGGCATGTGGCTCAAGCAAGCTAAATCTTGTCAGAAAGGTTTTGTGCTATACTGGAGAATCCTGTGTTTCAGTTGGGAAACAACATTCCATAGTGTCTGCCTGCCTAGGTACCATCTGAGGAAGTTTTTCTTTCAAATATTATAATTTTTGCATTTGAGATTAGGTTGTGGTTCCTTTTAAGACATCTATCTACATAGCTGTAGCATCTATCTATTGTATCTATATATCTTATTCTCCCACCACTTTACCTATCCTATTTGCTCTTTCTGACAATAATTTTATCAATAACAGATTTTAAAAACACTTCATCTGATAATTCCAATGTCTGGTTATCAAGGTGTTTTTTTTTTTACTATTTTTTTCTGGTGACTATAGGTCTTATTATTCTTGATCTTCATAGGTTTAAAATTTCTATTGTATTTCAAACATTGCAACATAAAAGAACATAGGAAAAGGAGAAGTAATGTGTTGGTTTGGGATTTTAATGAATGCTTTTTCTTTCCTTTGTCATGCAGTTAAGGTGAAGGGCTCATCAGTTACAATCCACTAAATAAACTGGAGTGGAATTCGTCCACCATAAACTTTTAATGGCTTGGTTGTTGTAAGCCTTTGTCTGTTTTCCAATGTTCTGATAAAGTGGGTTCTGACTTTTCCTGCTTTTGATGTTTATGTGAGAGACAAGAATTTAAGCTGTCTCTTCCGTCATTTTACATATGTTACTTCCTTGAGTTTTAAGTTAATCATTCCTTTGCCTTTCTTTATAATTTCACCATTTAAAATACATATACTGAAACAATGTATCACTTGTCTCACCTGGTTCTAGATTGAATCGCACACTATCAATCTTCTGTGACCTGGTTTTTGTGCTCAACTTTATGCTGGAGATTCTTCCATAGCGATGTGTATAGCTGAACTCCATTCATTTTTGCTATTCTGTAATTTTCTGTTGAACTAACATACCACAGCTCAATTATCCATTCTATGGTAGGTAGATGTTTGTGTGCATTTCACAGCCTTGTTTTTTTAATGCTTCTGTCTTCTAGTGCACCTTAACAATAATATCATCACCAAAGAACAGATTACATTGGTCCTAGGATATCTGCATGATCTGTTTGGCCAGGCCATGTGAAAGTATTTATTCTATTCCACTGGTGTATTTGTCTATTTCTGTGCTATTATCATGTTATCTTAATCACTTTACCAGTACTATAAAATAATTTTGAATAAAGGAATTATTTCCATTTCTCCTGTGTTCTTAAGAAATGTCATCAGTATTCTTAGACATATCTTCCACTGAGTAACTCAAGCATACAGGATGTAATTTCAAATATTTCATTGTTAATTTCTTTTTTTAAAATACTCAGCCATCTTCTTGCTACACTCATTAATATCTAATATTTGTTTTCTTCTGTTTCAAAACTGTTTAGTTAGGTTTATGAAATTTCTTCTTCCTCATCTTTTAAAATTTCTGTTTTATTCCATTCTTTTGCTAAGATTAGCAAGTGATTAGATTATGACATGGTTTATTTCTATAATATCATTTAGTATAATAGGGTCTTTATTCTTCTTTTTGTCAATTTCTTCTTTAAAAATGAGAAAGAATAATTATGTTGTAATAGATAGGCAATAAACAAAGGATAAGTCATATATAATTTTGCCAACCAAGGAGAAATCATGCAATCATTTTCTCTTTTTAGTTTAATCAAAATTACACATTGTTCAATGTCATTCATTTTGTCACATTATTTTTTCTTATATCACTTATTTTTATAATCTGAAATTATTTACCTAAATTCCTAAATTTTATACAACATGAACAGACTGAGTAAATTATAGCAACATATGTGAGGTTAGAGTAATGTAATTATTTCAGTATCAGATAAAATACAGATCCTGACATATTTTACCATTTTGTATGAATACTGTTTGCTGTAAGTCTCAAAAAAGTAGCTTTCTAAAAATATTTTTAGATTCTTAAGTTTACTCAGCAGTCCTTAGAACTTACATATCAAATATTCCAACTTATCTGGCCACCTCTTTGTCCTTCTTATTTAACTGAGAGAGAAAATTAACTTTGCCATACAAAATAAATGCATATTCAGCCCAAATATTATGGTAAATTCCATCCAAATATTCAGTAGTATTTATTGGTTATAAGATGTAATAACTAACTAAATTGTATTCCAAGGTCTTGGGCCAATTATCTATCATTTCTTTAAGAATTCTTACTAGTGCCTGCAAGATCTAGCTTCTTATATAATTTCAAGCCAGGGATCAATAAAACAATATACATTGATATGTTCCCTCTCTTTTTGAGAACATTTTATTAGCACATATTAGTTGTACAGGAGGTTTTTACTGTATCATTTGTATATATGCTTATAATGTGCCTTGGTTAGATTTATTCCCTCCATCATTCTCCTCATAATCCATACCCCCATTCTTAAAAGTTTCAATGAGAATTGTTCTGTTTCTATTGTTCTATTTACAAGGAAAAATAAAAAATACATCAACCGTACTCAACTTCTTTCACCCTCTTCATTCATTCTGTCCCTTCCACTGATACCCATCTCTCATCAGGACTCAATTCACATTCCTGCCTTCATGTTCTAAGTGCATATTCGTTGTTTGAGGGATTTTGCCATGGTATTTCACACATGAATATACTGCACCTTATTCAGATTAACCCACTCTATTACACTCTCATCCCCTGACCCCTACTCCTTATTATTCAAAAGCTTTCAGTGCATTTTGTTATGTCATCTTCACACACTGATGCAGTGTATTTCAATATTGTTCACTCTCAGTTATTCTCTTTTCCTCTCCTGCCTCCCCCTTGTGCCTCATATGGTCCCCCTATTACAAACATATTCAATATATATTTATATAATCATGTATGTTTCTGTATACATTTACCTTGTATGGCTAACTTTCACATAAGAGAGATAGCATGAAACCTTCATCTTTCTGCACCTGGCTGACTTTGTTTAACATAATGATTGGCAGTCCCATCCACTTACCTGTAAATGCTATACCTTCATTCTTGCTTATGACTGAACAATAATTCATTGTGTATATTAACTACATTTAATGAATCCATTCAATAGTTGCAGGGGATCTGAGCTATTTACATAGTTTGATGTGTGTGAATAGTTCTACAATAAACATGGATATGTAAGTGTCTCTATTTTATCCTGACTCACATCCCTGAGGTATACACCCAGAAGTGGTAACTCCTGGCATATACACATAGAAGTTCTAGTTTTTGATTTTTGAAGAAAATCTATACTGTTTTACATACTGGTTGTCTAATTTACATTCCCTCCCAATAGTTTATAAGGGTTCCTTTCCCCCATATCCTTGCCAACATTTGTTATTGTGTTTTGGAGTCAGCCATTCTAACTCAACTCAGATAAAATCTCAATGTCATTTTGATTTTATTTGCATTTCCTTTGTGGCTAGGGATATTGATAATTTCTTCATGTATATATTAGTTATTTGTACTCCTTTTGAGGATCATCTGTTCAGCTCATTTATAAATTTGCTCATTGGGTTATTGATACTCAGGGAGCTTAGCTTTTTGAGTTCCCTGTATATCCTGGTTATTAATCCCTTGGTCAATGTGTAGGAGGCAAAATTTTCCCTGATTCCAAAGACTGTCTCTTTACTCTAGTAAATGTTTCCTTTGCTGTGCAGAAGCTTTTTAGTTTGCTGCAGAACCATTTTTCAATTCTTTCTCTTATTTGCTGAGCTATTGGATTTCTATTCAGATAGTGATTAGATAGGCCCATATGTTCCAGTGTTTTCCTTACTTTTTTTCCTGTAGTACATTCATATCTTCAGGTCTTACATTAAGATCTTTGATCCATTGTGAATTGATGGATAAAGAGTAAAAGATGGGTCTTGTTTCAGTATTCTGCATGTCAATATCCAGGTTTCCAAGAACCATTTATTGAAGAGGATGTCTTTTCTCCAATGTATGTTTTGGGCTCTTTTGCAAAAACAATCAGATGGTTGTAAATGTGTGGGTTTATTTCTAGGTATTCTATTCTGTTCCATCAATTTTTGTGTCTGTTCATGTGCCAATACCAAGCTGTTTTTACAACTATTACTCTGTAGTATAGTTTGAAATTGAGTATTGTGATAGCTTCCATATTTCTGTTTTTGCTTAAACTTGCCTTGGCTATTTGAGGTCTTTTGTGCTTCCATATGAACTTTAGGATTGATTTTTCTATCTCTGTGAAGAATGTCATTTGAATTTTGATGGGAATTGCTTTTGGTACTGTAACAATTGTCATAATATTATTCTGTCTATCTGTGAGCGTGGGATATCTTTCTCTCTTCTGTCTTTTTTTATTTCTTTCTTCAGTGATTTGTAGTTTTTATTTTGCTTTCTTTATTAAATTTATTCCTAGCTATTTTATTTTATTATGTGTTTGGTAGTTTTAGTGTTAGCATTCAGGGTCTCATGCTTGTTAGGCAGGCACTTTACCATTTCAGCCACTCTGCTAGACCTATTTTTGTTTTGAGTATTTTTGAGATAGGGTCTTGAGAACTATTTGCCCTGGTTGGTTTCAAACTGAGATCCTCCTGCTCTGTGCCTATAACACCTGAGTATTCTTTTTAGGTTATTGTGAATGAATTATTTTCCTGATTTCATTCTCAGTCTGTTCATTGTTAGCGTATTGAAAAGCTGCTTATTTTTGTATATTGAACTTTAAACTGCTACTTTTCTTAAAGGTGTTTCTGAGATCTCAGACTGTTAGTGGAATTTTTGGGGTCTTTTAGGTATGATATCATATCACCTGCAAATACGGATAATTTGACTTCTTCCCTAAGTGAATCAGTTTTATTTTTTTCTCCTATTGTACTATGCTGGCTAATAATTCCAGTACTATGCTGAATAAGAGTGGGAAGAATAGACATCCTTTTCTTGTTCCTGATTTTAGAGGAAATGATCTGTTTTCCCCCATTTAGTATATGATGCCTATAGGTTTGTCATATGTAGTCTTTTCTGTATTGAAGTATATTCCTTCTGTTCTTAGTTTCTTCAGAATGAACATCATAAAGGATGTTGAATTTTGTCAAAGCCTGTTTATGTATATTCTGAGATGATCATGTGGTCTTCATGCTGGATTCTGTTTATATGCAGTATTACATTTATTGATTTGCATGTGCTGACCCTGTGATAAAACCAACTTGATCATGGTATATGATTTTTTTATGTGTTATTTAATTCAGTTTGCAAGTTCATCAAAGGGATTTGTCTGTAATTCTTTTATTGTTGTCTCCTTGTCTTGTTTTGGGATGAGTATAATATGGCATCATAGAATGGGCTTGATAGTGTACCCTCTCTTTATAGTTCATGAATAAGTTTCAGGAGTATTAGTGGTAGTTCTTCTTCAAAGGTTTCATAGAATTTGGTAGTAAATATATCCACTCCAGGGCTTTTCTTTTTTGGGACACCATTACTGCTTTAATCCAATTGCTAAATACATCTCATAGATTTATTTAGGTGATTTATATATTCTTGGTTCAATTTTGGTAGTTCAAATGCATCTAGTAATTTATCCATTTCCTCTAAATTTTCCATTTATTTATATACAGGTTTTCAAAATGTTCCCTCATGATTCTTTGGATTTCATTGATATTTTCTCTGATATTCCCATTTTCAGCTCTAATTTTATTATTTAGTTCTTCTTCCCCCACATTCTAGTCCGATTTGTTGAATGTTTATCAATCTTATTTACCTTTTCAAAGAACCAATTTTGTTTCATTGATTGTTTCTATAACTTTTTGTCTCTATTTCATGAATTTATGGCCTAATTTTTAATATTTCTTTCTATCTGCTTGTATGGAGTTTTCTTACTCTTATTTTTATTAGATCTTAAGGTGCATCAGCATGGTATTTATAAGTCCTGTTTTTTTATAGGTGCTTAGTTATGCTTTTGCTATACCCCAGAGGTTCTGGTAGATTGTTTGCATTTTCATTAGATTGTAGGAATGTTTGGATTTCTTCCCTTATTTTTTCAATGACCCAAGGATCATTCAACAATGTATTCTTCAGTCTTCATGTGTTTAAATATTTTCTGTATTTTCTTTTGCTGTTGGGTTCTATTCCTCTAGGACCTGATAGAACACAAGGAATGATTTCAACATCTTACATTTGCTAAGACTTGCTTTGTGTCCTAAAATAGTACCTGTTTTGAAGAAAGTTCCATTGGCTGCTGAAGAGAATGTATATTATGCAGTAGCTGAATGAAATACTCTGTTTGTTGAATGCTCTTGGTCTATTGTGTCAACTAATTCTGAGGTTTTTTGCTGAATTTTTCTGGATTACCAATCTATTGGTGAAAGTAGAGCATAGAAGTTCTCCAACATTATTGTGTTCAACTCTATCTCTGCATTTGAGACTAATAGTTTTTTTTTAATGTAGTTGGATCCACTGACATTTGGTACATACATGTTAAGACTTGGTATTTCTGCTTTGTGGATTGCTGCTTTTATTAATACAAAGTGACCTTTGCTGTCTTTTCTGACTAATTTTTTCCAAAGCTGGCTTTATCAGATATGAGTATGCATACTCCTACTGTTTTTAGGGTTCATTTGCCATTTCTCTCTAAGTCAATATTTATCTTTGTCAGTGAGATGCGCTTCTTGTAAGCAACAAATAGTTTGGCCCTGGTTTTTAACTCAACTTGCCATTCTTTGTCTTTTGATTGGGGAATTGATGGTATTAATATTCAGCATTAATCTTGGAAGGCAGTAATAGTTCCTGTCATTTTGTTGATATTTCTGATGTTTACTTCCCCCTATTTCTTGTTTGCCAATCTACTTGGATAGTGGATTTATTATTTCTTGCATTTTTCTGGTTGTGTCTATATTCTTCATGTGTGTAGGAGTCCTTTAAGTATTTTCTGCAGTGCTGACTTTTTAACCACTAACTCTTGTAGATTTTGCTATTCTGGAATATTTTCATTACTCCCACAATTATGAATGATAGTTTTCCTAGATAGACTAGAACAGGTTGACAGTTGTTTTCTTTCAGAGCTTGAAATACATCATTCCATAGCATGTTTGCATGTCATGTTGAGAAATCTGCTATTAATCTGATGGGTTTGCCTTTTTGTGACATCTTGCTTCTCTTTTTCAGCTTTCAGTATTCTTTCTTTGTTCCATATGTTTAGTATTTTAATTATAATATATCTGGGTGTATTTCCTTTCTGATCCTGCCTGTTTGGTATTCTGAAATCCTCCTGTATCTGGTTGTCCCTCCCTTTCTCAAGAATGGAGGAAGTTTCAAGTTTATGTTAGTAAGTAAGTTGTCTCTTCCTTTCATTCCTGTCTCTTCTTCTACACCCATGATTCATAGGTTTGGTCTTTTCTGGTGTTTCAGAAGTATTGCATGTTCCATTCTTGTCTTCTTTGTATTTTTCATTATCTTTGATTAATCTAATTCTTCTACTTTTACTCAGTCCCCAATACTCTATTTTCAACCTGATCCATTCTATTACTAAGGTTCTCATTTGAGATTTTATATGTGATATTGAGCTTATTATTTCCAGAATTTCAATTGGGTTTTTCTTTGGATTTCTCTATCTTTGTTGAATTCATCTCTCACATCCTAAATTGTCTTATTTATTTCTGCTGTCTGAATTCTCTTTGAGTTCAATTAGTTGTTTATTTGTATCCTGCTTGGATTCATTCTGCTGTTTCTACATTTCCTTTTTGATTTCTTTGATCATTCTTGCTATTGTTTTTTTGAATTTGTTGTGGGATATTTCTTTCTCTTCCCTGTTATTTAAATTGTTTATTTTGGTGTTGTTGACTTTTGAATGAGGGTTGTTGCCTTGATGCTTCATGTTTCTGTAATGAGTTTTATTCATGTCAGGTCATTTTTGTTTGGAAGTTCCAATCCCCTGTGTCCATTTAGTTGGAGATTTCTCAAAGATTATTTACAGATAAAGGCATGGCTTGAGTGTAGAGTGCCTGCCTGAAAAGTGCAAGATTCTGATTTGAGCCCTCAGTACTGCTGAAAAACAGCAATAACAACAACAACAAAAGATTATCTAAGATTGAGTGGTGACTGGGTCACGGTATATTTTCTTGTCACCAGACCAGGAGAAGGGAAGCATCCAGCTTCATTTTTCAAGATGCTGTGTTCCACCCTGTATTCCTCACAGGGATAGGAAGCTTAGCCACTAAAAATATCTGATAATCCACAGCTTTGAGATTACAGCAATCCCTAAACATAACAATGACTGCTATTGTTCCAATAACTTTGGATCTATATAGGAGAGCAAAGATGAATCTTTGTAATCTAGGAAGACACAAAGTAATAAGGGTAATAACTCTAACAAAACAAGTTGTATAGTTTTAAAAAGCAGAAAGTGGTATAGTTTAAGTTTTATAGAAGGGGTTAATGAGAAAGTGGGATATCTAGTTAATATTGTGTTGAGGAAAAGAGGAGAAAGAGAAATGGAGTAAATTGAAGATACAAGTAGACAACGAAGAGCAAAATGAAATTTTAAAAGATCTGGCAATCTATTTACCAGCTAAAAGTATAGGTCACAATGAAGGACTATAGCAATAGAAGAAAATATGAGCCAGAGACCAGTTCTAGCTGTAAATTGGAGGAAAGTATAAATTGAGATGATGATGTTAAAGGGCAGGGGAAGATGTGGTTTAAAATTGAATACTCAAAGGCACAATTCATGGTTCATATAAGATATCTGAAGAGAAAAGGAAGGCGGTGGGAAGCAGAACTCAAGAGAAAAAGGAAAAGTACATTACCCAACTCAAATGTTCCCCCAAAAATACAAACTAATGAAAAATTTAAACATCCTTACAAAAACAAATTAGCATAAAAATTCAGACTTCTAATGCTCTCCTGAGTGAGTATTTTTTTTAATCCTTCTGCAGGAGT
The DNA here is from genome assembly GCF_047511655.1 of Castor canadensis. Classification (NCBI taxonomy): domain Eukaryota; kingdom Metazoa; phylum Chordata; class Mammalia; order Rodentia; family Castoridae; genus Castor; species Castor canadensis. The sequence continues at coordinate 58,653,791 of NC_133400.1, forward strand.
ACTTTTATCCACTAGATGACAGTCTAATGAGAAATCAACTCTGGAATGACATCTGTTCACAGCTTTGTGCTCATTTTACAGAGCAGGTGGGGAGAACATGAAAATGTAAATATACTCTCAGGTAACCTCAAACTTATAGTTTCTTCCTCTGCCAAGTTCCTTATTTCTCACAGTATGTTGTAATCTGGACACAGTCCTTTGTCAGATAATCTGCTCCAGCTGCACCCTTTGCAGTGGGAAGGGAAGCACAGCACAGCAGCTCCCAAGAAACATGTCAAAGATGCCCACTGCAGGATGCCTTAGATGGATCTGTGACTAGTAGTCGTGCAGTACACCAGTACTAACAGGGGTTGAGGTGGAGGGGAGCTTGTATTCAGAGAAGTCTGCTGCCTGCATTCCTCACCCCACAAGTGCCCCTGACCTTGAGGAGCCACTGTGACTCTTCCACCCCTGGCCACAGTTTGTCTTTCCACCCAAACTCTGGGTGACCCATCTCTGTTTCTCTACCCTGGCCATCCCCTGCCACTTCCCCATCATCCCCCTCAATCATGAATCCACGTTACTGTCATTTATGGGTGCACTCTTGGGATGTTGATGGATTCAAAACTACTTTGCCACCAACACTAAACTCAGTAGTTCTGGAATAAATAAAAGGTGTTCAGTATGATGCATCCCCAAGGAAGAATTCCTGGTGATGTCACTGCCACCTTGCCTCTATCTATAATTTTCTGTTTCTATACTATGTATCCTATACTTATAAGAATGGACTCCTGCTCTCTTCATTATTCTGTAACTGTTTTCTTGACAATGTGTCTTAAACATATTTATGACACTTAATATACACTCATGAAATTGGGTGCACAGTATCCAAGGGAATGTGATTCTGTTTAATGTGTACTTTTCTGTGGCTGTCACATTACCACAGGTTGCCTGCCTTAAAGCAGCATAAGTTTGTTAACTTACAGTTGTCAGAAGTCAGGTGACCCTTCAGTTAACCTGTCCTCTTCTTAGTCTTACAAGCCGTTGCTATTAGGATGATGTTGTTCCTTTATGAAAGCTTTATGAGACATTCTTATTTCTTTGCTCTATCAAGTTGTTGGCAGAATGTGCATTGTTGCACTTCAGGAGAGAGAACTGAGGTCCCTTTCCCTGGCTAGCAATTCCAGGAGGGGTGTTCGCAATTTTTACAGGCTATCTGCACTTCTTGTCTTAGGGATTACTTTTTCCATCTTCAAAGCCAACAAATGGGTGGGGAGAACTGTCAGCTTTCTCAGTTTTCCTCGCTCTGACTGACTCTATTGCCTTCCTCCTCTGCTCTGAAGGGCCAGTCTAATTTCTTCCAGCCAACCCAGATAATCACCATTTTCAGCCAGCCAATTAGCAACATTTATCCCCTTGGCCATGTAATATAAGGCATTTGGATCACATGCAGTAAATCCTGCCTTCCCCAGAAAATTGAAGTTAGGGATATAATGAGTTAATTATGGTTAAACATTTACAGTGTTTCCAATCATTTGATATTACAAACCATGCTACAAATACAACCAGCTGAGGATAAGATGCATAGCCATGGACTGAGCAGAGGAAATCCACTCTGACTTCAACAGATAGTTATTGTCTACTTTTAGGCCCTAATTTCACATTTCAGAATGCAAAACTCTCATTATTGTGACTGTAGACAGAAGTAGCGACATCTGGTCCTTCCTAAGAAACTGTCACTCTTTTCTATTAAATTTCCTTTTTTTCTTCATGGTCTGCATCTTTCTATGTAATCAGATTTGTGTTCAGAGTGAAGAACTAGGTTGGGAACCAAGTAAATTGATTTAGTTTGGCTTTGCTGCTGACTGTTTGTGTGGTCTTGAACAGATCCTCTTATCTGTTACTATGAGAGGTGACATTAGCTTAGGAGTAAAAACTGCTTTCCTCTGACAGGATTCCTCCCAAGGCTGTGTGTTGAAGAGGTTGCCATGGTTATACTGATCCTAGGATCTTACCATTACTCCATAGGGCCTCTGTTTAATATTAGTGGTTTGATGGTTTACATTTATTATAAAACCACCCAATTACATTTTCTAGATTAATGAAAATATAGGTAGCATGTTCAACATATCATGGCAGAAACAAACAAAATTGATCTAGTTGCTTTGCAATTTTATGGCATCAGCCAGTAATTTCTACCAAGTGAATTCCACAAAAAGCTCTACTTCTAATGAGTTAGTTATATTTTCTTAATTCAATTGTAAAGTTTTGCCATACTGTAGTATATTTCACTTGTTCTGCATTAAACATAAATTGTATTTAAAATAAATACCAAAAGTAAAAGTTATGAGTGTTGGGTCATATTTTACAGTTTTTAATAGCTAGAATTGGCACACATGCTTCAGACTTTTCACTTTTTTAGCATGTCAAATATTAGCTGTAGTTTGTCAATATCAGTCCATTAGTTTCTCTAATGCATATGGCAAAATTCCCACATCTTAAGATGACAATATCTTTAATTGGGTGTATGTAACTGAGATTGGTCCTCTTCTTTTCTTTCCTTCTCAAAGATGTATCCCTGACCACCCTTATTCTTTGCTTATCTACTTCCTCTCCACACCTATACACTCTACTCCTCATGTGCCTCTTTCCAGGAAACCACATTAAATTCACATGGAGCCCTCTCATCTCACACTGAAATCCTGTTTGTTAAGGATTGTTTCTCTAAGTCCTTGCTATTGTCATTAACACGTGAGGCTCTAGACCTCCTGCTCTAATACAGTTGAATTAGCACGCATTTTGGAAGAGAGATTTCAGCTGGAATATCAGTTAGGGAATCGTCATCTTAGAGAAGTTAGTTTTGCAGAGAAGTGACCCTAAAGACTGAGCTTACCCCACCCACCTTGAATTTGGATTAACAAAGATGAAGCAGCAGACTTACAAGCAGTCTGTGGGGTAAAAGAAAATCGATAGGGTGCATTATCTTGCCTCCAAGTCAAGAAGGTGTTTCAAGAAGGGCAGAGTCAAAAAATACATTAAATACTACTGAATGACAAAATAAAATACAATCTTTCACTAGAGTTAACATAGGGATGTGACTGTTGACCTTGAAAAGAATTTTGGTGGGGTGCTGGGGACTTTAAGTAGATTCAAGAGTGAACAGGAATAATCAAAAACATACAGCAACTCCTCCTAATCAATTTTGTTGATTTTGATTTACAATCAATAAAATGCATGAAGCAAATATTTCAATAGGTAATGACAAATATAAGCCCCTGCCTAGCAAGTATGAGGCCCTGAGTTCAAACTCCATACCACTGCCACCAAAAAGGAAAAACTTTTGACAAATGTGTACTGTGGAATTACTAATTCAATCAACATGCAAGAACACATTAATCATCACAAATAAATTCTTGTACCCCATGACCCTAGGTTTGGTCACTAGGGGTTAGGTTTATCCCTTCTACAGTTTCTTGAAAATATAATCATACAGAACATACATGTTTGTGTCTGGCTTCTATGACTGAGTTAATGCTTTTGAGATTAATCCATCCTATTGCCAGTATACACAGTTTATCCCTTTCTGACATTAAGTCACGTTTCATTGTTTGAATATACAATCATTTGTTTATTCACTCACCTGTGGATAGAGTTGTGTTTTTGCTAGATAATGACTATTAACTCTAGTATAATAATTTTTTGTGCAAATTTTCATTTCTCTTGAGTAAATGCCTAAAAAAATTGCTGAATCTTAAATGATCAATGTTTTAGGAATTGACAACTTGTTTCCCAAAGTTGTACTATTTTACATTCTCACTGTACCAGAGTTCTAGTTGCTCCACATCTCTGCCAACATTTGGTATTTTCAGCCATTCTGCTGAGAGTAGAGTGCTGTCTCATTGCGACTTTTATTTCCAGCAGCTTTTTCATTTTGAATTGGAATACAGTCATAAATATAAGGGGAGTTCATTGTGGTAATTCCATGCATGTATACAGTATTTATTTATTTATTATATTATTTATTTCCTTTATTCATTTATTTATATGTGCATACAATGTTTGGGCCATTTCTCCCCCCTCCCTTTTACCCTCTTCCTCTCACCTACAGGCAGAACCTATTCTGCCCTTTTCTCCAATTTTGCTGAAGGACAGACATAAGCAATAATAAGAAAGACAAATCATTTTTGCTAGTTGGGATAAGGATAGCTATACAGAGAGAGTCCTAGCATTGCTTCCATGCACAAGTGTATTACAACCCGAACTGATTCCTCCCTACCTTACCTCTTCACTAATTCCCAGTTACCATCCCATATTGACCTCTGTCATCTTAAGGTTACCGTATTAGCTGCTCTGCAGTGGGGGCACCAAACACTTTCAAGTTTTGGGTTTCCTACCTATCCTCATTCCTCCCATAAGTTCTCTCCCTTTAGTGTGTGACCCAAGTCCAACAACACTACTGCATTTGCCTTAGATCTAAAGTCCTCATATGAAGGAGAACATACGATTTTTGGTCTTGTGAGCCTGGCTAACCTCACTCAAGATGATGTTCTCCAGTCACCCTCTCCATTATATTTCCATTTGCCCCACTCTCCTCCTCCCTTTTGCAAACAGTGTTAGTGGGTTTCATTATACTTCTTTCATTTGTATGAAGCACACTTCTTCCTGTTCACCCCTCTGTGTTCTTCTTTGCCTCACTCCGTCCTGCTGATCCCTCTAAACACTCCCTCTTTACATTATTTTACATAATAATGTCCCATCATTAGTATCATCATTTTAGGTATAGATTCCACAAATGCACAAGAATATGCTTCTCTGGCTGTTTGAGTTTGGCTTATCTCTCAACATTATTATGTCAAGTTTCATCAATTTTCCTGAAAATGACATAACTTCATTTTCATTATGATTGAATAATAATGCACAGTATAAATTTATTCATATTTTATCCATTCATTAGTTAGGGCACCCCAGTCCAATTGTGTAAATAATCCAATCGTTAGTGGTGAAAAAAACTGCAATTAGCATGGGTTTGCATGTATTGCTCTTATATATTGATTAACACTCCTTTGGGTATATACACAAGAGTGGTATGATGGAATCATAAGGCAAGTCTATTTTTGTTTTTGGAGGAACCTCCATAGTTTTTTCCATAGCTGTTGAACAAGTTTACATTCCCACCAACAATGTATGAGGTTTGCTTTTCTCTCCCTATCTTTGCTAGCATTTCTTTTTGTTTTTATGATAATTGCAAATGTGACTGGGTCGAGTTAGAATCTTAGTTTAGTTTGGTTTGCATTTCCTTTATGTAAAGTATGTTCAAATATTTTGCCAAATTTAAATCTTTTGATTTTGTGTCTTAGATCTTCAAAGGCCATCCATGTGGTAACATGTCCCAATTTTCATTCTTTTTATGACTAAATAACATTATGTTTTATATATTACTTTTTACTTATCCATTTATTTGCCAATGGGCACTTGAATTATTTGGGAATTGTGGATAATCCTGCAATGAATAGTGTCTTAAAATCATCTGTTTGAGTCCTGGCTTTTATTTTTGGATGGGAGGTAGATTGTACTCATGGTCTTGCACTTATTATTCAGGTGCTCTAGCTCTTGAGCCATACACCAGTCCTTTATGCTTTCATTATTTTTAAGATAAGGTATCCCATTTTGTACCTGGGCTAGCTTGAACCATGATCATACTTTAGGCTTTGCACCTATGAAGGATTAGTCACATGCCACTATACTTACACCTGTTGGTTGAGATGGAGTTATGCTAACTTATAGCTTAATACATAAACTTTTAAGAGTTTGATAAAGTTGAATTTATCTGTTTTTTTCCTTTTCTTGCTTTTTTTTGTCATGTGTGCAAACACGTTGCCAAATCCAAACCATGAAGACATCACTCATGATCCTTTGAAAATTCATAAGGTTTGGGCTTTATATTTACGTCATTACTCCCTTTTGAGTTGATTTTTGTGTTATCATGAGAGGAAGGTACTCAGCTTCTTCTGAAAATCTGAGCACTATCTGTGGAAGAAACCTTCCTTTCCCACTGAAGGTACTTGGCACCCTTGTCAGAACTCAGTTGGCCAAACATATATGGTTTAGGTAAATCTGTTGAGTTGTGAAAGAAAAGAGAATCAGAGATGGTAATTGCAGTATGCTTCTGACTGTCGGGAGTGATTTATCCAGAAGGGAGAAAACTGATAATGCAGGAGAGGACAGAGCTACTTCTGTTTGCAAGGAATGGCATCCAGGAACCTGTGGAAAGTCTGGCCTTGGAAACAGACTGCACTGTAGGAGCAGGTTGAAGGTGGAGGATATTATTGCAGATGCTCACAGGTAGGTAATAGTGGGGGTAAAGTATGGAAGCTAATCCATCCATTCAACAAATGCTTATTGGTAAGCTACCTACTCTGTGACAGATACTGTTCTAAGGACAGAGGTGAATCCAAACTCACAGGTTCCTGTTCTTGTGAAGTTATCAACTAAGAGGACAGAACAGAAAGATGAAATACACAGAATATGTGGAAGGCTTGGGAATCTGAGACTGCAATGGAGGTGTTAGAGAATATGATCAAATTATCTTTCAAATGGCTGCTAAGATGCCAGTTGGATGTTGCAGGAGACCTGAAAACTAACATCTCTTAGGAATAATTCCACCAGTAAGCAACATTAATACAAATATGAATGAGTAAAAACTCCTATATATCAACTTTGACAGATGAAATTGAACACAGCTGTGTCTTCTATAAACTTACAATAAAGCAATGGATTAAGTTATTGGTTTTTAATCTTCTGAACAGTGTTTACATAAGGATTCATTTTTAATATGTCAGTAAATCTGGAGTTAAGTGGAAAATCACTGACTTTTTGTGAAAACTATGACCCAAAAGTATTCACGTAAGACCTTAATATAGCAAACATCCACTGAACACTCAGAGAGATGCACAGCACATTTAGTAATTTTTGTCTCAGGCTTCCTCCAAACATTTCTGTACTGCAGAGGGTCTACTGTAGATGATGGATCACCCTCACCGCGGTACAGGCTGATGGTATTCAATCCTTGTCTAATCCCGCTTGAGCACTGTTCACTCAGGAGTCACTTCTCCCTATCCCAGAGTTCTCAGAAGAATGCTGGAACATGATATTCTACAGAGGCAATTAAGCAGCTTTAAATGCTCAACAGGAGTCCTGTAAAGATGGTTTTGGAATTCTTTTATCATCCTAGATTAAAATATCTAAGCCTTCTTGAAACAACAAGTGAACTACAAGAAAAAGACCCCTACTGAAAATGCCTCTCAAACTCTATAAGACAACAGATGGAGAAATGCTCATTCCAGGTTAAAATAAAAAGTTCAAAATTTCAAGTTTAAAGTAGTATTATGAATGGTCCATTTGGCTCAGGGTCTTATTTGGACATCTATGAAAAGAATTTATAAAGTAATATAAAATAATACCTAGCAAAAGAATAGGAACCACTTTGTAAAAGGTCAAAAATTTATTGGTTGTTTTATTATTTTATAAAATTTTATAATACAATTTTGAAAAATTTTATCACTGTCAATCTTCCATTTCAACCTCAAGGACAGACATGGAAAACAAATACTAATGTGTGGAAAAAATACTTCATTCTTAAGATATTTACTTAAAAATCTTCTTTTAAGAGTAGAGCTCTGGGGCAGAAATATTTAATTAAATTGATTATGCCGAAGCCATAAGTAAATTATTGGATAGCAGAAAACAGGATTAAAAATAATCAAGAAAGTAATTTTTCTCATGGATCCCACAAATAGTAAAAATGTATAATCCTCACCTCAAAAATATTTTACTTAAAAACAAGAAACCCAATTAACTGGAATAAATAAAGGTAATTACTACTAGCAATTGTATTGAGAGGTAATTTTTAACTGGGCAATAAGCATAACTAACTCTTTATGAACATCATCTTAAAGCTGTTATTAGAAGATAGAAATTACATCATTTTATATGAGAAAGGACTGTCATTCTTAAAAACTAGGGAAAATTTTATTTTCACTAGGCTTTGTAGTTTTTTTTGAAGACTACGTGTCAAAAAATACTTTTGTAAATCTTATTAAAAGAAATTCATTTCTTCTTTGGTCACACAATTATCAGAGAGACCTGGAGAACTCTTGGTGGTTTCCACCTTACCTGCCTCCTGTGCAGTACAGCACTCCTTACCTTAAGTGGATGACCACTTTGCAGATCAGGGAAACTACATATAAAAAGTATTTTGGTATTTTAGTGACATTTTAGGCCTGAGGGGGAGATGGATATCCTGGAGTGTGACAGTCATGGGATTTGGGTTTTTTCTTCAAGGAGGAGAAAGTTTCTGAAACTGACAGTGTGGTAGTTACACAACTCTGTGAATATACTACAAACACCGAATTGTGCTCTTTAAATGCATGGAGTCTATAGCATTCCAATTATATCCCATACAGTAGCATTTCAAAGCCACAATGGCAAAGCATAGGTAAGTTTCTCATTTCTCTCTTTAGGATGTAAATACTATGCACAATGGGACCACTTCTATAAGTATAATAAGTATAATGTCTGCAAAGAAAAAAATGTCTAACTTTTTAAACATTTATGAAACAAACTAAACTTTATGTAATAGATCTATGAAAGTGAGCGCTTAACCATATCTTTGTAGATGAGAATTTGCTCTGAGAATTTATTCTTTGGGTTAATTGGCCTGAGTTCCTCATCTCTCCATCTTTACTCATGCTTTTGTAGCCATCCTTTTAGCTTGTACTAAGTTGGCTGTATTTATTCAGAACTAGCTTTCAATTTACTTTTCATAAAGAATTCTGACTTCTGTGAATCTCATTGGCTTTAACTCTTGTCAGTCCTTTTCTGTGCAGAACATTTTCTCCCTTAATTTTACATTGCTCTATTCATTTTTATCTCTTGCATGAGAAGTAATTTCACCTACATACAAGTTTACTTAGGGGTGAACAATATTTGATGTGCATATTGCTTATCCTAATGTAAATTGAAAGCATTTGTGTTAGGACAACACCAATAATTTCCTCTACGAGATATTGACACAATAAGACTGTTAATTGACATATTTGTAAGGTAATTAAATACAAATTCAAAGCACTTAACCTAATAGGAGAGAATTATTCTAAAAAAGTTCATACTTTTCTCTCTTTGGAAAACGTGGGAGCTCATTAGGTATATAGTCTGAACTGAGATTTACAGATTTGTACTATTTTGACAGTGGACAATGTGTGGCTACAGATTTTCTAATGTGCCATTCCACATAACCTTCTTACCAGAGCTCTGAATAAAACAGCACAGCATTGACATTTGGTAGGCATGAATTGATTAGAGAGGCTTGATTTCACAATAGAGTCAGTATTTTCAGGTAAGTGGCTTTAGCTTTCCTCTGATAGTCATGGCAGTTATTTACTAGTTAATTCTGAAGGTTCTGTTTTGCAGTACAGTACATGTTCATTCTCTTTTGAATAACACCAAAAGAAAGTGAGCTATAAATTATTATATGTGGAAAAAAGTAGTGGTGACTGGTGCAAGTGTAAAAGTTTCACTAAATACTGGCTATGTATACTCCGTCTCCTCATCCCTATTGATTGCGACTTTCAGTGGTGCAAAAACTGGTATCTTGCACATCATGTAGAAAACCACTTCCATTGGTCTATATTATATTTACTAGAACACAAAATGTAATCAAAATACAAATGCTAATAGAATATTTCATGCAGAGCTTCCTGTGTGCCACATGTATTTCTAAGCACTTTACATTTTCTCCTCAGTGTAACTTTCCCAGTAATTCACTGTGTTTGATAGTATTATGTCCATTTTATGTGTGAAGAACCTCAGGCACAGAAAATTAACTTGATGGAGATAACACAGCTATGAGCTGGTGGAAGTGATTTAAACCCAGTCAGTGGGGCATCCATGTTGATGCCACCATTCAAACTATTTTGGGAATCACCTAGTTGAAATTTAATGGATCATGCTAAACTTTAGGTAAACTTTATATAAACACATCATCACTGCTATAGTGGTGATAAATAGTGATGATGAATAGCAACCATTCAAATGTAGGAGTTTTTCAAACTGTTGTAGTTTATATAGAAACCTATGAATTCTAACCATGAGGGAATTTCCAATTTTCCCCATTTTATCCATCTGAGTAGCTGATAAAATATGATTTACAAACAAAAATAAAGTGCTTCCTCCTTCAGAAGAGGTGAATCTACTTTTCCACAATGGGCCAGGTATAAATTATTTTAGGAGCTGTGGTGATAAAATCCCTGTTTCAACAACTGTTAATGCTGAGGGAAGAATACAAGAGTCTCCAAAAGGAAAATACAAACAAGGGAATGCCACTGTGCCCTAATGAAAGTTTAGCATAAAATCCGGTATCAGCAGATTTTTACTGGATTTTTAATATGGGTATGTTTTTCTTTGTTTCACTTGCAAGAAGAGCAGTACCAACCCACAGAGGCTGTAGAGAACTTTGCAAAGATGGAAGGTCACCACCAAAGGTATAATTTAAAGCAGTATAAAAATAACTTTACTATTTATATAGAAAATAAGCAGTGTAGAGTGAAAATTATGACAGTTGTGATAATAAGTATTTGTGTGTTAAGCCAGGGAAGCATTTCATGCCATGTGAAATGAATAATTAAGGCTGGGGGGTGGTTATGCCATAGGGTACATGCTTTGCATGTCAAGTCCTTAGGTTCAATCCCCAGCACTCTATTTATAAATTCATGAATTTTGCACATTATCCCTAAATTCTGCACATTATTCACAAAGCACAATTAAAAATTGAAAGATTCTAAATAATCTACTTTTCAAATTATTAAGAATTTATTGAATTACTCTTTCAGGTATTTGTTCTGAAGTTATATATTATAAGATTTATCACAGTAACAATTGTTTTACAAAATACATTTCAGACTTGAAGACGAATGTTCCATTTTAAAAGTTCAAATGAAAAACCAATCATAAGAAAATGAATAATTTCAAAAAATCAGTACCTATAAATTTAGTAAGTCATTCTCCAATTAATTTCTTGAACTTTTTCCTTCTTTAGTAGTGGCATAATAGGAATATTTTAGGCAGTGTGGGAAGACTCAGTGATCAAAATATTTATTGTACTCATATCAACAGTCCTTGCTACTCCTCAGGAAAATACCATTGACTTCATAGATGAAATTGTCTGAATTTTGAAATTAGTGCTTTGGGTAATAAGATTATATCAGAGAAGTTTTTCTAGTCTAAAATGAATGGTTTATACATACAGCATTTTGATCATCTATTCACCATTGATGGACATGAAGGTTGATTTCACCCCTTGGCTGTTGTGAATGATGCTGCTCTGGACAGTGCTATGCAGCTGTCTGTTTGCACTTCTGCTAATATTTTAACCAACAGTGTCCAATGAAATTTAGGTGGTACTTAATCTAGTATTCTTATCCCTCTTGTAATCTGAGCCTTTCAGTGAAGTTTTGAGAATTAGTTACTTGTAATTTGTAGTCCTCATCAAACATGGGTACTTGGTCATTACATAAATACTTTTTGCAAAAAAATCATTTTCTCTTTGGAGTTCAAAAATGAATGGAGCTGTCATTGAGTAAATAGAAATGGCTGCTTGCTTGAAGGGACCTGATAAAGGAATCTAGTGCTCTTAGCATTACAGATTTGGAAACTGCTTTTTCCATTCACCTTTGTTCTTCAGATTTTGAAAGACATAACACTCCAATCTCAGAAAAGATTCGTACATGATTAAGGATGTCATTTTATTGATGTAGGATAAAAAGTATATTAGCATTTAACAATCAAGACAATTCTCATTACTTATATTTGCCATTATAGAAATTGGTATCACAAGACTGCACTCTGAGAACTAAATTGGAGCAATGACGTTCTTTATGTAGCATCTATATTTTTGCAGTTCCATTATGCAGACACACATAACAGGGGAACTAGACATTTGTGTTAACTGGTCTTCCTCATGGCTGAAGAACATTGGAAATATACAATCTCAACATATAGATCAGTCTCATTTTATTATCAGAATTTTTATACGCATAAAATATGTTAATAAGGGATCTTCCGTGAATGAGAGTGACAGGAGACATCTTTGTATACAAGAGTCATATTGAAATATATAAATGTATCTGAATTTGGAAATTTTATTGGTACTCAAAATCTATTTAAAGGTCATATGGAGATAATGAGGAATTTTCTGCAGATTTTCCATAGGAATCAATTAGAAATATGACAAAATCATACGCCACTTTGATTTCTACTCTATTATCTTAAAATTTAATGAGAGACAGATTTCTTTTGTGGTACTTGGATTTGAACTGAAAGCTAGCACCTTGATCCACTCCAATAGTCGTTTTTGTAAAGGTTTTTTTCACGAGTTATTTGTCTGGGCTGGCTTCTGAGACCTTCCTGATCTCTGCTTCTTGAGTAAAGAGACAGATTTCTTTCTGTCAATTTAATCAGTAACCCCTCATGCAGTCAGAGGCTCCCTGTTATGGGTCCCTAAAGTGCAGATTATCTAGGTTAACATATTTGTAGAGCAGTGACATCTCTTGACGACTTAACCTCTGAACTACAACATTGTACATCAGAAAGAGACTTCAGTACAGGAGGTGCAGAAGGACGTGTCTTCTTTGATAAGAAAATTATTCAAAACAAAAGATAATAAACCAATGAACACCTGTTGCTCATAGGAAAGTCTAGTGTTATAAAATAAAAATGAGACCATGTATCCTGCTTGACATGATAAGGGTGAGCATGCCTTCCCCCAGGTTTGGAAAAATACTATTTTCCAAGTGAAATCAATCAGAATCAATATAAAATGTATTTTATGTTTTATTTTTTAATGTATAATTTTCTTGAGTTCTTTATATATTCTTGATGTGAATCTCCTGTTCCTTAAACATCTGTAAAGATTTTCTTTCATTCTGCTGACTGTATCTTCACTTTGTTGATTTGTTCTTCTTCTGTACAGAAGTTTTTTAATTTGATGCAATCACATTTTTTAATTGCTCTTATTTCATGAGCTGCTGGAGTCTTATACAAGGAGTCCTTGTCTGTGCCTGTATCTTGAAGGAATCTCCTATGTTTTCCTCTGGTAGTTTCCTTATATAATGTCTTTTAACCAGCGGGCTGTTTTTTTCTACAGGATGAAAGACAGGGATGTAGTTTCCTTCTTCCACATGCAGATATCTATGTAGTATTCCCATCACCACTTGTTAATGAGGCTGTCTTCTTTGCCAATGTAAGTTTTCAGCACATTTGTCAAGAATAAGATGGAAATATGTGACGTGTCTTATTTTCAGAACTTCTATTTTACTATATTTGTCTTTGTGTCAGATTTTGGCCCACTACCACGCTGGTTTTGTTACTTTGTCTAAGTAGTATAATTTGAATTCAAGATTGTTATTACCTCTAGCGTTTCTCTATTTTTGGTGGTATTGGTGTTTGAAATCAAGGCCTTGGTTTTGCTAGGTAGAAACTCTAACATGAACCACTCATCCAGCTCTCTTTTAGCTTTAATTATTTTTCAGGCAGGGTCTCACAGGTTTACTTGTGGCTAGCCTCAGACCCCAATCCTCCTACCTACACCTCCTATATATTTGGGATCACAGACGTAAGCCATCATGACTAATTTATTGATTCAGATGAACTCTCACTAACTTCTTGCCCATACCGGCTTGAACCATTATGCTCTTGATCTTTATCTCCTAATTAGCTGCGATTACAAGCACAGGCAGGGATCCCCAGCACTAGCATTGCTCTTTTTGCTGAAGATTTCTTTGGCTAGTCAGAGTCTTTTGTGCTTCCATATGAATTTTAGTATTGTTTCTCCTAATTCTGTACAGGTGTTAATGGAATTATCATGGCGAATGAACAGGATTTGGATGTCAGTTTTGGTATTATGACCATTTTGTCAGCAATTACTCTGCTGACCATGAACATAGCAGGTATTTCCATTTTCTAATGTCTGCTTTATTTTCTTCTTTAATGCTGTTTATTTTCACTGTAGAGGTCTTTAACATCTTTGGTTAATTTTATGCTAATTAAGTTGTTGAGGTCCTTATGAATGGGATTACTTTCCAGAGCTCTTTTTTAGTGATGCTGTTGTTGACATATAAACTACTTTTCCTGTATGTTGATTATTTTATCTCGGAGTTTGCTAAAAGTTCATTCAGATACAAGGGTCATCCAATGGAATTTTAGAGTTTTCATTATATCTGCCATCAAATATAGCTTGACTTCTTTTCATTTGTATCATTTTTAGCTTTTATTTTTCTTGACTTATTAGTCTGGCTAGGAAATCAAACACTACATTGAATAAGAATGAAGATATTAAACACCCTTGATGCAGTCCTGACTTTATAGGCAGTGTTTCATTTTTCCCCATTAATTATACTGTTGGTTATGGGTCTGTCATATATAGCTTTTATCTTAATGTTAAGATACAAATGATGTATTACTAGTTTCTTCATGGTTCATTTTTAATTGTGCTGAGTAGGAGTACATTGTTGCATTGACAAAGGTTCTTATATGAATATCAAATATATCATACTTGAATTCACCCCTTCCCCATTTTGCCAATCGAAAATAGTTTCAACAGGTATCTTTTTTCAATTTACATTCGTGTGTACACAGCATTTGTGCCATAATCATCCTGTCACACATATTCTCCATTTCTTCACTCTCCCACTATCAACTCCCATCCCCCAGCAGTACCTGTTCCTCACTTTTGTTCTCCAATTTCTCAAAAGAAAGGAAAAAGAAATGACAATTTTCCTTGTTTATGATAGCCACATAGGGAATTTCCTTGTGACACTTCTATGCATATATGTGTTAATCCCTGGTTTGGTTCATTTCCTCTCTTTTACTTCTTTCTACTTTAGTTCCTTTCTTATGGTTGTTTTCAACCAGTTTAAATGTTCTTTATGCATTCTTACATAGAGTGCACCAAACATATTCACCTTAACTTCCTTCTTTTAAACTCCCCTTGGCAGTTCTTGTTTCTCATAGTATTGTTACATTTGTGTTAGGTCTAAATTCCCATAAGAGAGAAAACATGTGGCTTTTGGCCTTCTGAATCTGGCTAAATTCACTTAAAATGATGTTCTCCAGTTCCAACCATTTACCTAAAAATGACAAAATTTCATTCTTCTTTCTGGCCAAATAGAATTCTATTATATATAAGTGAACATTTTCTTCATCAACTTGTTAATACCTGGACATCTTGGCTGTTTCCATAGCTTAACTATTGTAAATAATGATGAAATAAACATGGGTGTGCATGTGCATTTGTTATCATGAATTGATGTTTTATATATTCAATTTTATCTGTACCTGTTGATATGATCATGTGATTCTTGCTCTTGGTTCTGTTCATAATTTGATTTATATTTATTGATTGGTGAGTGCTGAGAAACTTTGACTCCCTGGCATGTGACAGTTCTCTGCCCATAGCGGCCTCAGCCAGTTTAAGATTACTCTATTCACTACTCTACAGTGAGCACATCAAGCACATTCAAGTTTTAGATTTTCTTCCCTTATATTCATACAAAACAATGATAGTGAAGAAAACAGAAAACTGACTCTTAATTATCTTCATATGAAATCAAACAGTCAATGTGTGTGGACCAGGAGATACTCTCAATAGAAAGGGAGCAAGACATATGTGAATCCCGTATGAATTTTCAAAATAAAGTACACGTACAAAACCTCATGGTTAATTGATCTGTTATATACTTCTCACTGAGAATTACGTTTCAGATTTACATATTGTCTTTTTTTCCTCAACTTCTACCAATTTATTTTGTAGACTTCTAAAGGATTGAGAGCATCTGTTTCTCACTAAAATATTTCACTTTCCATCATCATTATAACTTAATTATTGTTTCAGAATAATGAGTTTCATTAGAGAATCATTTGATATTTTTAGGATTAGTTTGCAGAAAATAAGAATGTTTGAAGGAAAAGAAAAAAATGGGATATAGAAATGATACTGTGTTCTTGAATTGCTCTTGTGCTACATTGCTCTATTTTAAAATTTGAATTAATTCTGTTATTCTGTGAATTACACAATCACATGGGCACCAGCATAAGAATAATGCAGAGTGAGGGTTGTAGATCACTGGCATATGAGGGTCTGGGTTCAAATTTCACCCCACACAAGGACAAAAAGGAAAGATTCAATAGTTTTTACTCATATTGAATGCAGTTGGTATTGGTATTAGATATTCCAAACTGAAAAATTATATTTCATATATTTAATATTTATCTAGAATCAATGAGTCAAACCTAAAGAAAATAATTATTTATTATTTCGGTATAATTATTTAAAAAAATCTGTTCTTTCAATTGCTTTAGGATCAAGTAGCAGACGAAGAAGATATAAACCATTTATTGGACAATATTTCTTCAAGAGTGCATCAGATGGAATTCATAGCTAAAGAACTGGACTATAGATGCTCTTAAATAAAAGCTCAAGTATATTCTATTAAAATACAAATGGTAAAACATAAGCCATAGTATGTAGAACCAGGCAAGTATATAAAATTATTGTCAAATAAGTTAAGCAAGTAAGTCAAAACAGAAACAGCAAATTATTAATCTTGTTAATTTGCATCTAAAGTATAATTTCTACTAAAACAGGGTAATGAGATCAATAGTATATGAAAACTATACAATATAATTTTGGAAAATAATGTTAGGAAATAAACTTATCCATAAATGTTATTCCAGAACAGTTCATATTTCTTCTTTTGATTTCATAAATTAACCTAATCTAAGTTGTTTGTGAAGCTTTCTAATTAAACAGTTGTAATGTTACAAAACTGTTAGCATTTTCTCAAATAGAAATATTTAACAAACATAACTATGGTTTGGAAGTTATCTCCTAGTCCAATTGTTTTTTTGTGGTGATTTGTGATAGTAGCTTTTGTAAATTATAATTTTTGCTATAATGTTGTACAAAACACTAAAGTTTTCTCTTTTATTATTTTATAAACAAAGTGTTAGAAATTTAATTGCTAGAAAACACATTACTTAGCCTCAAATCCTCAAATTACATAACCCTCTACTAAAGAGAGTTACAAGTAAGATAGATAAGTGTTACAAATGAATCTTTATGAATTAGGTTGTCTGTTATCTGATGGACCTTTAGCATTAGTCTATAATCCAATTGCATCTTATTAGTTTTTTAATTCCCACCTCAGCCCTACCTCCTTTTCTGTTCTATCTTCCTGTGTCAGAAGAAACTGTCAGGCATGAATGAGCTCTTGAAGCTTTCTGATTCCCAGTTCTGCTGTAGAGAAGTGAGCTGCTTCTTTGTGTGCATGGAAAACATTCCTTATGGTCTGGGTGCCATCACTCTTGCTCCAGGGAGGCCTGGCCCTGTCTGTTGTCTTCTTTCTTTCTCTGTGTATTTGCGTCTTCAAATCTGCCCTTTTCATAGTTTCATTTACCACCTAATAATCATACCTTTTGTGTATCTATCTCTAACCTTGATCTATCTTCTGAGATCCAGACCCATGTGTCTTCATCTCTCTTTGGGTGACTTCACTAGAATTCATGTAGGCATTTCACTTCCACATTTCTAATACAAACTGCATCATTTCCTCCTCTAGCTCCATTCTATTTCCTATGATTTTTTTTTTATTTCACTAGGGATTGAGCCAGGGACCTTTATGTATACTTGGCAAGAGTTCTGCTGCTGAGCTATTTTCCTACATCCACTCCTTTACTTAAATATGGTGGTTATTCTAGGTTCCTTTCATTCTCTCACTCTTTCTCATACAAATAAATATCACAAGCCAGGTAGCTCCTTTCATAATCACTTACTTGTTTGTCATTTTGTTCATTGCATAAATTCTGACATGTTTCTTTATTTTAATTTTTTTTGCAGTAGAACCACCCTATGTATCCTAGGTTGGTCTCAAACTTCTATTGCTTTGCTTCCCAAGTGCTAGAATTACAGAGTGCACCAACATACATGGCCATATGTCTCCTTTTACCTGACCTTTGGCCGTAAATACTCTCAGTGTCTTCTAAGATCCTATCTTGCCACCTATCCTGTACTTCACTATTTTCCTGCCATGTATACTTAGTCATCATGTTATGCTACCCCAGTTTTTCAATTTTCCTGCAGTTTATAGGATAGCATCTGAGTTCTTTCATCATAGAATACATAAAGCTTTCTGTAACTTGCCTTCTCCAGACTGCCTGCTCTTGGTTCCTTCTGTTTCCAACTGATTATGTAAGTTTCAGGAAAACTTAAGTATTACAAAATTCTTTTTAATATTTCAAAATAACATAATTTATACTTAGGATAGAAATGTATAAAAATAAAGTAACTTAGGTCACCAATAAGATATAACCACGAAACCTACAAATACATTTTCTCAAAGACTGTTTTCTGTAGAGAGAGAAAACATGAGTAAGAATTCCAGGTCAAGGGTACAGGAGGTACCCAGACATATATATTAGCCATAGGATTAGAAAGTAGTCACTATTACTCCTCTCAAGGAGACCTTTTCCTGGAACAGCTTCTCTTATCTTCCTGTCCATCTCCTACTTTTCTTCAATTCTTGCTGAAAGCTGCCATCTCCATAAATCCTCTGAATTTTCTGAGACAGATTTCTGTGTCCTCCTTGTGTACAGCCTTCATATAGAGACCATTACATCATATTGCAATTTTGTTTTTTGTCTTCATACTGTACTTAACATTCCTTGATGCAGTAATGTTTATATCTCCTGATATGGCACAAAAGCTTAAATATCTGCCTGAGGAAGGATGCCCAGAGACATAGAGAGGAAACCAGTTGGGTCCAAGGGAAGACACATGCTAAGAAAGAAGGGTCGATTTTGTTAGGTGCTGTTTGCATAAAGTCTTTGCTGGTAAGCTAAAGAATTTCCTCAACGGCCTATTATAGTCAAGTGAATGAATGAATGGAGATAGTAAGGTAAGGCCCGGAAAGAGTTCTTTTGCAAGATCAGTTACATGCAGGTAGAGAATGTCCATTAATTGCAGTAGAGTGAGGAGAGAGGACGTGGTTAGCAAATGGAGACCAGTGTACACAACTTGTTCTATATCTCTGACTATGAAAATGAGTACAGACAGGATTAGGATAGTGTCTGAATGGCATTTCCCCAATTCTTTCCTCCAAATAAGTTAATGCTAAACATAAAAACTATCTGAAAATGGGAACCTCTATGTCAAGGTTTTGATTGTTACGCTGACGAGAACCTCCAGGCAAACCCACAGCCACACTGAGTAGTGCTGCCTGAGGAGATTGTGAGGGTCAGGACTTTGGGCATCTTTCTTTATTGCCCACCACCACACACACACACTGGGCTCTGGTATCTTCCAGAGACTGTCAGGAGTAACATGGGCTGCATAGAGTCTCTCTTACCCCTTCTTCACCATCTTCTTCGTGCTTCCTGCACGACCAGTCACATCTGTGTCTCCCCATCCCCATACTTCCCTTATTTTTACTAACTGTCAGCTCCATTGTCCCTATATATTTTCATTCTGATTTGTGGTCACCTTCTGCTGCTTATTCATTTTCCTGAAACCTAGCCTTTATAAACACCACCAGCCAGTGACAGCCCTTTCTTTTTTCTTGTGAGAGAGTTGACATCAGTCCTTAAGCTGTTTCCGGCACCGTCTTTATTCTCTCAGCTATTGCTCAACACTGGAGCCTTTATTTTTCCTGCTCTGGTCTTGGCACTATTCTGGACTTTCGGAAGGTTTCAGAGGGTTGTTTGTGAACATACGTAGAAGGATGTCACACTACTCTTACTGGTCTACAATCATGAAGCCTCAGAATATTGGGAAATAATTTGTTCCTAGTAGCTTTCACTTAGTGTGATTCTCTGAATTGTATGATGTTTTCAAAGATTTCTCAAAGCAGTACAGTATTCATTACAGTAGGCTGGAGACATCTATATGTCCTTATGTGGGACAAATATTTTTATAGTCTACTTTGTGTGGAAACTTCCCAGATGCTCCCCTCATTACAGTGATGCATTGATTTCTTCATGAGTTTCTGTGCCATGCCCTCTACCTCATAGCTTCAGAGCTAAACACATTATTTGAATTGCTTATAAAAACAGACCATAGATTTAAAATATTAAATATTATAGGCAGGATTTGAGAAGTGAATTTTTAACATTTCATACTTCTGTGATTCTCAGATTTTGTCTGTCACTAAAGTGAAGTCCCAGGTGATGTACAGGCAAAACCATAAGCTCAAGACATGAGAGAATTTTCTGGTGTAAGCCCATTTTGGAAGTAGATGACTGTGCATGCTATTCTTAGCTTTTGTCTCTGGGAAGACGATGTTGAGCAAAGGAAGCACAGGATCCTGAGAGTGCATGGGTCAGACTTTAAAGAACCTTCTTGGCTGTGGGAATAGCTTCTTGGGATGCAAGCCCTTGATGATGGAGTCTTTAAAAAGAAAGGTTCAGTGTTAACATGAAATCCAATCAACTTGTTTTCATACCAAAGGTAATTGACCAAGGGAAAAATAAGCTATGATATAATAGTTTTTATTAAGAAAGAAAAAAGTGCTTATAATTCTAGCATTTGGGAGAATAAAATTGGGAGAATAGTGGTTTGAGGTCATTGCAAACCTCCTCTCCAAAATAACCAGAGCAAAACCAACTGGAGGTGTGACTTCAGTGTTGAATGTCTGCTGACAAAGTACAAAAACCTGAGTTAAATCCTCCATTCCATCGGCTCCCCAAAAAAAGCAAAATAAAAGAAGGAAACACTATAAGAGTTTAAAAACTTCATTGTCTTTATATTATGCATTTAAGTGTCTTTCATCTACAGATATGTATGATTATGTATTATTATCTTACTTTCCTCTCATGTTAATGTGTACTTTGCATACAGAATTATTCTATTTAACTTTTAATATTGCTGCATATTAATATTTATTTATTTATGTATTTGTTTATTGGCAGTACTGGAAATTGAACCTCAGGGTCTCACATCTGTGAGGCAAGCACTCTACTACTTGAGTGACACTCCATCCCTTTTTCTTTTAGTTTGGATTTTAAATAGGGTCTTGTGCTTTTACTTCTGAAGGCCTCAGACATGATCCTTTCTACTCTGCCTCCCAAACAGCTGTGATTATGTGCATGTGTTACTACACTTGACTTGTTTTTAAAATAGGATCTGGTACTAACCTTTGTCCCAACTGGCCTTGAGCACCATCCTCCAACTGCATGCACTGCACTGGCTGCATTTTATTTTTAGTTATTTTTTGGGAGGTGGTGCTGATGTTTGAAGTCAGAGCCTCACACTTGTTAGGTAGGCACTCTACCACTTCATCTACTCCACCATCCCTTTTATTGTGTTAGATTTTTTTGAGATAGTCTGTTGCTAATTTTTTGCATAGGTTGGCTTTGAATGATGATCCCCCTCATCTTTACCTCCTGAGTAGCTAGGATTACAGGTGTGAGCCACTGGTACTTGGCCCATTTTATTATGACTGGCAAATGGACTATAATGGTTAGAGTTCCCTGTTTTCTTATTACATAGGATGTTTGCCTTTTTCTGATTGTAAATTTATGAGAGTACTATATCTAATGTGTGCTACCTTTCCTATTTTTAATTATTTCCTTTTATGCATTGAATTTTACCTTTACCCTAGGACAAATATCCAGTACTGAATTTAGTTAGAGGACAGAAACATTTTTAATGGTATTTTTACCCAGGCTGCCACACTATTTAGAACAATTATACCAGTGCACAGAGCTACCAGTCGTTTTTTCTCAGCCATCTGCAGTGGGGTGTGTTAGGTTAGAAAGCTTTTTCTTCACTCTCACTAGTTCACCACATATTGCTTTAACATATATATATATATATATATATATATATGTTTTGATGAGTACTAAAGCTAAACTTCTTTGGAGGTGTTATTCTTTCTTTTTTTCTTGCTCTAAACTTGTGATTCTTCATTTCAGCCTTCTGAGTGCTAGGATTACAAGCTCAGTCCACCATGTCCTGGTCTTTCTTTTTGTATTTTTGTAGGAGGAGCAGGTACTTTTGCATAACTATTAGATTGGGTGCTGGTCCAAGACAACAAATAATTAAGTGCTAGGTTTAGCATCATGTGGTCATAGGCATTTCTGAAAAAAATTGGCAAGGTATGAATTGAATTTTGAAATGCTGTGAAAGCTGATTCAGAGAAAATAGTTAATAAACCTAACACTTAGAGGTTAGAATACTCTATTTAACATACACAGTATTTATTACCTAATTTTTTCTGTAGAGATTCGAAAAGTCATATAGACTCCAAGATACTTTCAGAGTCTTCTTCTTCTTCTGCTTCTTGGTAATTCTGAGGATTCAACTCAAGGCTTCTACCTCTTCCTTGAGACATGCCTCTCTAATCCTTTTCCTTTTTTGATTGTTTTTTTTCAGATAGGGTCTCAGGCTTTTGCCCAGTTTGTCTCCATCTGCCACTCTCCTAGCTCCACCTCCTGGGACCACATGCCCAGCTTGTTTGTTGAGATAGTGTCTCTAGAATTTTTGCCAGGCTGGCCTCCTTGCTGGGGCTGTGGATATGCTCCACCACAGCCATTCTTTTTATGCATTTTTTGGTCTAGTTTGTTGAACTGGAAAATGCAGGGATTAAAACTGAATGTTTTACTAATTCCATGCATTGCTAATTTTCTTACAAAAAAAATAGTAGGGGATCGAACTGTATAATCACACTGAAAGTTTGTATAGCATTTTGGTTTAGCCTAAGGAGAAATAAAAACTATTAAATAGTGTAAAAAGGGAATGAATGGGTCATTTTAGGAAAACTTCAGACTGACTTGCAGCATTGAAGTAACTGAGCATCTGAATGTGCCTCCCCTTTAGGACCCTCAGAAGCCCAGCAGATCGTGGCAATGAAGATTCCATGACACAGAAGCTGTCCCTAGCTTTCAGGTGATAGGGAATACCTACTGTTCATATTCCTTTCTTTGAGCACCTTTAAAAATATTTTATTAAATGTGAAAGCTTTCGAATTAGAGAATGGCAGGAATGGATTCTGGGGATCTGACATGCAATTGATTTGAGTACTGTAAGTAAAAGTTGAAGTAACAAACTGGGGAAGAAAGGCGGGCATTAGATGTTTTGGAGAGAAATGCCTTGAGGGTATAAGTTTATAAAATCAAGATTAAGAAGATAGGATGTTTTGTCAAATGCATTTTCTTTCTTTACTTTTCTGATACAGTGATGCACTTTTATATTTCAGATGAATGTACAAATGGTGGTCTGGATTGGACAGGTTGGTTCAATTGGCCAAACAGGTAAAAAAGTTTTCTCAGTTATCTTTTTATTTCAGTATCTTCTATCAGTCATTGCTCAGTTAGATTCCTGGGAAAACTGAAGTCAGCTCATGGTGCTCCTTCTGAAAGCACTGTAGTGGTGCTGTCTCCCCATAAGTGGAGATCAGTGTCCTTTCAAGGACACTATTGGCTTCAAAGGTCTCCAATATCAGGCTCCTCCCATCTAGAATGAGGGTAGTGAAGTGGAAAAATGATAGACTACACAAAGATTTTGAGAGGGTTGAAGTGAACAGAGAGAAGGCAAAAGCATGCAATGTACCCAGCAATTAAAGTAATGTGTAAAATGGTGGATCTTGAACTGTTAACTGTGTTACAACAGAAGCCAGGAGCTGTTGACCTTTTAGAAGATGTTCTTGTTCTTTGATCAAAAAGTCTTACAAAATGTTGGCATATGTAGAAGAGCTTTAACAATAAAACTGAAGATCTGTCTTATCTTATGTAAACTATGGGGCATCCATATTTGGAGTCATGGATGCCATACATCTCAAAAAGTACAGTGAATTTGAATTATTTCACCTCAGGATGGGGGTTACCACATGCAAATGTGAAGAAAGAAACATAAAGAAACTATTGATATGTTCAAATTATATAAAATTAACAACAACCCAATATTTGTTTGTCATAATACCATAAACAAGATGGAAAACTAAACAAATTTTAACTTCTTTAATATGTGGAAAAATCCAGTAAATACCAATGTGGACAAGGTACATGAATCATGTGAATATAAATAATGCTTTATCAAGTTGTATAAAATCACATGACATTTATGATCATTCAAACTGATTGATTCTGAGATTATGCATTTGAATAAAATGATAAATGTTTGTGTAGATTAATTATGCCTTGTCTTTGTTATTAAAGGTAAGATAACTATGTCCTTTCTTGACTTTGACTGCCCAGGTGATCCAAATTTATCAATGTTTCCTTGAAGTAGGTCTGGTGTGGTTTGGAAATGAGGTCAGACTATTCATATATAACTTTTATGTATATTGTATTATTTGCATTGAGATACTTATTTTTTTCATTTTTTTCCTCTGAAAGTTAAAGTTAAGTGTCCTATTTTTGTTTTTTCCTAACAGATAAAAATAAATATTTATAAGCAAATGCCAAAACATGTGGAGAATATATACCAGCAGGGAAAAATTGTGGGTGGTGCAAACATTCAGTAAATAAGATTATTTGCATCCATTCCATGTATTCTCTGTTCATTAAGTGTTGTCCAATGTTGTATCCTTGAAAAGAGTCGCATATGAAATTTCACATAAATCCTTTCTACTGACTAATGTGTGATAGTTGAACACATTGGCCACCAGGCACATGTGGCTATTGAGCACTTGAAGCATGGGTTTTACAAATTGAGAAATGCCTAAGTCACAAATACATGCCAGATTTTAAAGACTTGAGTATTAAAAAATTAATAATGTTCAAATGATAAATGCTAATGCCTTATATAAACATGTTGAATGTTGAAATTAATTTTTTCCTCTCTCTTTTTTAATTTTGAGACAGGATCTCACTTTTCTATCCTAGTCTAACTGAACTCAAGATCCTCTTGCCTAGGCCTCCCAAGTTCTGGGATTACAAGTGTATCATACCATGCCTGGCTCAAACTTTCTTTTTTCTATTGTGCTAGAGATGGAATATAGGGCCTTATGCATGCTTGGTCCTAGGATCTAAACTTAGAGCTTCAAGCTTGCAAAGCAGGTACTCTACTGCTTGAAGCACACCTCCCTCCCATTTTGGTTTTTTATTTTTCAGTACTGGTACTTGAACTCAGGGCCTACAACTTAAGCAATTCTTCCATTCCTTTTCATGATGGGTTTTTTTCAGATAGATTCTTGGGAACTATTTGTCCTGGTAGCTTTGAACCAGGATCTTCCTTATATCTGCCTCCTGAGTAGAAAGGATTATGGGCGTGAGCCATGAGCAACCACTGCTAGTGTGGGTACTAGAATATATGTGTGTGTGTGTCTGTGTGTCTGCATGTCTGTGTGTTTTAAACTTATCTTTGTGGCACATACTATATTTGTATTGGATAATTTTAAAGAAATCCCTACCTATTTAGTTTCCCTTCCTTTATTTGGTAGGGAAGGTATACTTTACCCTTGATTCTATTTCTTTAAAACTGATAGAGTTGATTTCCAAACCACTATAAACCTGTTGAAGTTAAGTTTGAATTTTATTCACTTAAAAACTTCTACCTTGCATAAGATGCTACTTTATAAATAACACTTACTAAAATTTCAATGAGTGAATATTCAAATGAATACAACAGAGCAAGATGTGAGGAGTAAATTTGTGGTCATAAAATTAATAAGCAGAATGAATAACTTATACTAGAAATCAAAAGGTTTATTGCTTACCTTCACCCTGTTTTTTGGACCTAAATTGCAAGTGCATAAATGTAGACATAAAAGTTCAAATGTCGGAAATGGCAGGTAGCTTGATCATTGAAAGATGAAATGAGAGGTTTTTATTTCAGAGTTTTTCTAATGACATTTTCTGTTCTCCTAAAATGATATACCAGGGTTAAATTAGCTACAGTGGAGAGAATGTGTGGTGTGGGTTTTTCTGAGACAAGGCTTATCTAATGGAAGGTCTTCATTTTCTTCTGGAAGATGAGGATAACTCCTTATGTGTTGTTTCAAGTAGAATTCAATAAGCATTAATAAAGCAGCTTTACACACAAGGCTTCAAATGAGTGGTATCTGCTGTTATCAACATCCATTTCTATGGGGCCATAGTTTATGTGTAGTTGAAGGCTATCTTAGCCAAGTGTTCTTTAAATAATTTAGCCTTTGAAACTCAGGGTACAATTCTTTAATTAATTAAGGTTTTTTGAAATATGCTTAGCAAAATTTTGTTTGGATTTATGATCTTAAAATTTTCTTGATTAGCAAATATTTAAAATAAATACTGTAGCAGGATCCTGTGCTTTGATAGTAGTTTTGGTTTGATAGTAAGTGAAAATACTTCAATTTTGACCCACCCTTTCCTTCACGTTCTTTCTCTTTCAGTTGTTTCTGGAGTGATGCTCATAAATGCTCTCATGACTGCTGCATTTGCTTAGAAAATAACTTACAAAAGCTATGGTGTGTTCTTTAATACCTGCAATCACATCATACACCATGAAATTGATAATGCACAGTGGTATAGGTAATATCACTAGTTTTCTGGGTGTACTCTAACATTTCATGAAACTCCTTTGTTCAATATTTGTTCAATATCTTTACATCTGTAACAGCAGCATTTTTGTCTTTACTAATGTATTTCTCTGACAGATAAAATGTTTATTTTCATCTAAGTTATTTGAAGTCGAGCACATTTTGGATTTATGTCATTATTGAAAATTTATTGCCATGCCAAAAGTATCTATTTGTGTATCTTCAGGACTTTAAAAATGTTCAAGATAAGATTTTAAAATCTTCTTTACAATAATAGCAAATACTTAGAATATTTTGAAACTTATGTGAATAATTACTGTTTGCTCCATGTCTTTGTCTGTGTTTGAAAAATGCCCATTAATTGAGATGTATTTAGGCTAATATGCTTTCTCTAAACCCTGGGCTGTTAAAAAGACCATGAAAGGAAAGAGTACTATGTAATACAAAAGGCATGGTAAGGACTTTTATATTGGAAATTTCATATTGGGCATTTATATGGCTAATAGCTGTTGACCTTGTTGAACAAGTAAATTCAGTGAAGAAATACAGTTAATGCTTAGGTACTCTGATAATGAACATGGAACATTAAAAATATATACACTTAGGGCAGTCCTGGGAAAGGTCCTACTTTCTTTGAATTGATTCTGCTTGTTTTTATCCAAAAGCACTTACTATGATTTTAATGAGTAGAACATTGTGTGTAAAAGCCATAAATTAAGTGCCTTAGAAATCATTTGATTTTTGTAAATTATGTATTTAGAATTATGATTATGTAAAAACAGTTTGACTACTGCACTTTTTTGGGAACAATATTTTATATATCATTTATACATTTTTACAGGAAGGAATGCTTACTTCTGCATAATGTGATGATTTGGAAGCCTTAAAAAAGAAGGGTTACAATCCAGATGAATAGAAAAATCCCAGAGGCTCCAAAAATGTGAATATAAATTAAAATATCATCAACAGTAGCAAGGGAAGAGCAGAGGAGCACTAACCAGAAGATATTACTCAGATCCAACCACAGTAATTGGTTATGCAATTATGATCAGGTAGAGAAATACACCTCAAACTTCGTATTTGAGTTTTTGGCCCCATCTTTATGCAAGCCTTTTAATCAGCTTCCATACAGGGCTCATTTTCACTTGTGTTCTGGCAACTCAAAGACACAGTACAGATTCAATTTTGGAAAGTTTTTGCAGCCGTAACAATTTGTAAATCATATCTTGAATAATATTAAGTGTTGGGCAGAAGGAAATTTTCTTAAATAGTTAGGAAGTATTATTTAGACTTGAGTGCAATAAATTTTTACAATAATAGTGTCCATCTTGTGCTATAATTTCATAATACAAAAGCAACATTTTAACCTAGTTACTTCTCTTGTATTAGTTTGGTAATTTTAAGTAATAGCTCTTTCAAGTACCAGTGGTAGTTCACATCTAAAAATAAATAAATAGGCCCTCTTCCTGACTTTCTTCCTTCCATCATTTCTCTCAGGAGAACGGTGTTTGCTCCCTGTCAATCTACTGTTCAGCCTGTGCAGTCAGTCTTCCACTGAATTTGAGGGAGAACATACAATTTTTGGCCTTCTGAGCCAATTGCATTGTAAAGAAAACTACAATGACCTTGATGTTCATGTTATCTTAAATCTACACAATAATTGTAAATGATCTAGAGCTGGGTTGGGGCTTAGTTGTAGAGCATCTGCCTAAATATTATGGCTTATCAATGTCTTTGTATTGAAATATGGGATTACTCTTAGCAATAGGAAGGACTGGCATTAAAAATATGGTTATACTTTCATCCTTGCCTAATAGTAGAAGTAGTAACATACAACATACAACACAAACCTTCGTGTAAACATAATAAGGCGGTGATATCATTTCTCCAAACTGAGGTAGAGGAGTGAATTTAAGTATGATATATTTAATACATTGTAAGAACTTTTTAAATGCTACAATGTATGCACATCCAGAACAACAACAATATATAAGTTATGAAATAAATTTAAAGGTGTGACATTTTCAAGGGTAATTATGTTATGTGTTTCACAATAATATGAACCTTGCTAAGAGAGGTTTCACTTTGTGGAAATTGGAGTGTCCTAAAAGAGTTTTTGAGTTGTAGATTTGGTCAAACTGCTTCATTAAAAGAATGCCTTTCTTTTTCTCTTAACTTTATCTTAAGTTTTTTAATAGCATACTAAGCCTTTCTTTGCTTTTTGGCTTCTTATTTTAATTTAAGTCTGCAGTTAGATATGCATATCTTAAAATTCATATTAGAATTCTTAAATTTCTTATAATTCTATTAGACAATAGAAGGCTCATTTTGTGATCTGGCATTTCATAATATTAATAAATCAATATCCAACATTTTCATCCTAATAAAATTCCTCTGTTCTCAATAGTTCTCCTTTGTAGTTCTCATGTTTTTGATTTCTTACTTCAAACTCTTCCGATAGTCTTATTTTCTTCAAAGTCAATAATGAAAGATCATTTTGTTGGTTGCTAAGATTCTGTGCAGAGTAACATTGCTAAGTATTACAGAGAAGACATTTTCAATTTTCTAGCTATGTTACAAGTTTAAAATTATATTTTCTACAGTCAAAATATTTACAATGAAAGTGACTAATGTAATTAATTTTAAAAAATCTTCACTTGCAGACAAGCTTATAAATGGATTAGAAATAAAATTTTGTGTTCATAGAACATTACAAGTACTGCCAAAAATGACTTAAGGTATAAAATATCACCATAACATGTTTTTCCAGCATCTGTTTTCTTCATATTGTAATGATCCAAAATGAGACAAAGGAGTCTCATAGCTCTTCTCCTCTTTCTAGGTTTCTTTTTTTCCTAAAATTTCACTTATCTTTGTTATTATTTTGCATTATGTGAGAAATTTGAAAATCTATCTTTGGATCAATAACCAATTATGTCAATAATGAAATATAATACATTCTCTCAACTTAGAAAATTGAATTAACTTCATCATTGTTGACAGAGACACTGAATGAGATAATCAGCATTCTCTTCTCATCTTACTGTTGACTTGTGCATGTTAAGGATGAAATTGCATCTGTGAATGTCACTTCGAAGAATCAAGTTTGCCTAGCATATCTGAGGTCATTCATTGGGCAAACAACTGTGAAAATGAACAAATAAAAATATACATCTGCATGCATTTCTTAAAATTGGGAGGTGATGAAAATGATAATATCATAGCTTTGTTTTGGAATGCAGATTATTAAAAGATTTCTTGAGAACAACATACATATATTTACCAAAGTACTTTCTTAAAATTCCTATAGTTTAGTATTGAAGAATTTATTCAAAATAAAGAGTTAGAAATATAGAAAATTTACATAAATGCTTTCTTTTGCAGCATTAAAGCAAGTATGTGAAAACCAACTCCAAATCCTCATTGCTAAGTAAACACAAGGACTATACTTTTCTTCAACAGAGCCATTAAAATAGTGATTTTGAAGAATATGCATTGAATTAATATGAATATTCACAGTTTAAAATTGTCATGTTATTTCCCAGAACATCACACTCCACAGGACTAAGAAGTTTTCTATCCTGAAAAAAACCCAGGTGGCAACTCAACAATTTCAGAACTCCCATTCATATGTATATGTTCAAACACTTCTTCATAATACCTCCAATTGCAGATTTCCTCCAAATCCATGTTCTCATTCTTTAGCTGTGAATTTGCTTCTTTTATTGCTGATAGCTTTTGGGGGGAAGCTTTTGGCCTTATTCTCCATTTTTTAAATTTTTCTAAGTATCCCTTTTGACCTTTTTAAAATTATGTTAGTTTCTCACATGAATGACCTGCATCCCAGAGATTTACTGGGCTATCTGGACCTATATCAGGGAGAAAACAACATGGAAATTTAAAAATGAGCAGTTTTTCTATATAAAGTTTTGTGTTTTCAGATTCACTCATTTAGTACTGAAAAATGTTGAGTGAGTGCCTACAATGTGGACACACTGTACTAAACTCTGACAATAAAACCGAGCAGACACTACTCTAGTTTAACTCACAGTGTAATGGAGAAGAAAGACAAAAATGGCCATTATAAATTCAGATACATGATTTAAGCAAACACTGTTCTGAGATCACCTAAGGGAACTTGACCTACAGTGGGCCCACAAGGATTGTTCCAAAGAAGAGACAGCCACACTGAGAAATGAACAGTGAATAGCAATTAACAAGGTAATGGGTGAAGAGCATTCCATCTGACCTACAGAATTCTGAGGATCTTTGCTTGTGATTTTATCCAACTTGGAAAAGCAAATACATTCCTACATTAAAGTACCAAAACCAAAACCTATAAAAACATGTGAAACAAAAAATGTTAAGATAATGTATCGCAAGCAATGGAGCAATGAAGTATAAATCCTCCAATATTGCAGCTCCCTGTCATGACAGTTTCCAGATTTTGACACAAGGAAAAGTCTGCTAGGCTCACTGAGATGAGAGGATGAAGGATATGGCAAAACCGTGGGAGGTTGAGGTCACAAGACAGAAAAGTTCAGAGAAGATAGCAGTACATATAAAGAACTCTGGATGAAAGCAGTGGACTCATTTTGAATATATAGCAGTGTAACAGTCAATACATGATTGTCAGAAAAGTTTCTGAGGCTGAGAAAAAATAATATTTAGCAATATTAGAGGAATCTCTGAATAGTGCTCACACAGTGCCATCATCCAATCTGGACCAACTCATAACGCAGAGTGAAATGGACAGAGTAAACAGAATGCTCTCCTGTCAGCACTGGGGAAGGAGCCAAAGGCTAAGCACTGCCCTGAATCACCTATCAAATCTTACAAACAAGTTGAGTAAGGACCAAGAGGCTTAGAAGTAACTTAAATGTATTCCATAATATAATCCCATAAAGAAATGGAGGCATGAATGATATTTCTTAAAAGCCTAATTGTAATTGTGGAGATGAAAACTGGCAGAAATCAAATTACATATTGAAGAAGAATATAGGTTTCAGATGAGTCATAAGCTTGTGTGAAGATTTTGAAATTTTTTGGAGTTTTAAAAAAATCCAAGAATTCACAGGAAAGCCATGTAGCATAGAAATGTTTTTAAGAAGTTTGTCATGAGTGTGTAGAATATAGGCTATTTTATCATTTGTTAACGTAAAATATATAAAAATCTATTATAAAATGTTAAAATAGATCAAAACATATGCAAACACACAAACATACAATGTTTATGTCATTTGAAGACAAGAGAAACTTGAACAAACTTGAAGATTTCAAATTATATCACTGCAGTCCTGGAATAATGAGATAACCCCCTTCTTCTGTGGTGAGCTCAAGCATATAAACACCCACTCAAAGCCTTATAATGCAAACCATATCCATTGGAGCAGTTCATCTCACCAGTATTGACTATTAAATTGAGTTTTTCCTGTTCTCATGTATTTTCACTATATATTACATATTTAGCATGTACCATCCTGTGTTTATGGGCTATTTATGCTATCATTAAGTCTTTTAGTCAACAGCAGGCAATATGTTTTAGGAAGATAAACCACACATGCAAATTTCAAACTGCCAAGAGTTTGTAATAGACTCTTCACTGTTAGTGAAGAGTCAACAGTATATATCAATAATCGGGTGAAAGGAAAATTAGCTAAAATGACAAGTACAAGTCAGGTTGTCAGATTGGTTTAAAAAGTATGACCTGACTCTATGTGACAATAGCAAATACACTTTAAATATAGAGACAGAAGTTGGCTAAAAAGCTGAAAAAATATACCACACTAACACCTGATGGAACATGGTTAGATAGGATTATATATGTTAATATTAATGTAGTTTTCATAGAAAAACTATGACCACAAAAAAAGTCTGCAATGAAAACAGGATAATTAATCATAAAGTGGTTAATGGATTATGCATCCAATAATCACTTCAAAATGCAAGTACCAAAGCTGATAGAATTCCAAATAGGAAAAAGAACAATTTCCAAGTTACCATGTCAGATTCCAATACCACTTACTAAATAAATAATAGAACAAATACACAGATTATCTACAAGAATATCAGACTTAAAAAACATACTTCTTAACAAATTATTATTTTGCATTTTTAAAGACCATAAATAAATCTGTATGAAATGATTAAATCAAAATAATTTAATACATGCAAAGTATTTCCCCTGATCCATAAGAAATAAAATTGGAAATCAATAACAAAATAACTCAGGAAAACACCAGTATACTTGGGTACTAAGTAACATTTATCTAAATTACCATATGTCAAAAAGGCAATAAAAACAGAAATTAGAAAGCATTTTAAACTGAGTGAATATAATAAGATCAGAATTGTGTAATATGATATTACAGCACTGAAATGAAAATTTTAGCACTGAATATTCCTATAGGAAGAATCATTAATGACTTCTACCTAATTACCTAGAAAAAAACAAACTAAGCAAAAGGCAAGCAGCAGAAGAAAATAAACATTTACTGTGTGCCTTCAAAATTCATTTGCTCAAATATAAACACAGATTGATGGCATTAGGAAGTAAAGATAATAAAGTAGTGGAAGCAGAGCATTTATTAATTCAGTGCTCTTAAAAATGAGATACTAGACATTTCCTTTCTTTAGGAATTTTTTTTCTTCATTGTTGTGCTGTGTGGGCGTACATAGTGGAATTTAAAAAGAGTCTTCTAATGTATAGACTGTATCAAACTTGTATTCACCCATTCCCACTGCTCCCCTTTTTCTCTCCACCTTCTGACTGATTACACACTGTAAACAGGTATTATTTTTGCATTTACAAGCTTGTGTACACATTTTTTGTACCTTATTCACTCGGCTATTTCATTTCCCTGTCACCTCCCCTCTCCCACTGATGTCAACCCTCCCATCTGGGCTGGACTTGTTCTGCCCTCCTGTTCTCCAATTTTATAGATGAGAAAAAAAAAAGAAACACGACATTTTTTGCTAGTTTGAGATAAAGATAGCCACACAGGGAGTTTCCTTGTGATAGTTCCATGCATATATATGTTGTACAGGAGACAATTGGTTTGCCTCCTCTAATAATCTACATTCTACCTTAGTCCTTTTCATAAGGTGATTTCAACCAATTTAACATTTGTGTATTCATTCTAGTATAAAGACTATTGCACCCATATTCAAGTTCTTAGTTTCCTCCTTTTACCCCACCCTTCCCATTCATGGCCTCCACTTTGTGTGACAAGTGTTTCATAATATTGCTGCATTTGTATTAGGTGAATATTCCACATAGGAGAGAAAACTTGTGGGTTTTGGCCCTCTGAGTCTGGTTAATTTCAATTAAAATTATGTTCTCCATTTCAAACCATTTACCTACAAATGACAAAATTTCATTCTTATCTGTTGCTGAGTAAAATTCCATTGTATATGTATACCACATTTTCTTAATTCATTCTTCAGTAATGGGACACATGACTGTTTACATAGCATAACTACTCTGAATAATACTGCAATAAACATGAGTGTGCATATTACCTCTATTGTGACCTGACACATTCCTTCGTATATCACTAAGAGTGGTGTTGCTGGGTCCTATGGCAGATCTATTTCTAGTTTATTTTAAGGAGCTGGCATTCTGTCTTCCATAGTGGTTATATTAGCTTACATTCCGATCAGCAGTGTATGAAAGTTCCTTTCACCCCACATCCTCACCAACATTCGTCATTGTTTCTGATCTTGATGGTAGCCATTATAACAAAGGTGAGGTAGAATTTTAATGTGGTTTTGATTAGCATTTCCTTTATGACCAGGGATGGTGAGCATTTTTTTCATGTGTTTTTTTAGCTATTAGGACTTCATCCTTTGAAAAGGCTCTGTTCAGTTCATTTGTCCACTTCTTCGTTGGGTCACTTATTTTTGGGGGGAGTTTAGTTTTTTGTGCTTCCCGTATATTCTAGTTATCAGTCCTTTGTCTGTTGTATAGCTGCCTATGACGTTCTCCAATTCTGTTGGTGACCTCTTCATCTTAGAGACCATTTATTTTATTGTTTAGAGCTTTTTACTTTCATATAGTCCCATTTGTCAATAATTTCTCTTGGTTGCTGAGCCACCTGGGCTCTACTGAGGATGTCGTGACCTATGCTTATTTCTTCCAGTGTATTCCCTGTTCTTTCCCGAACTAGTTCAAGGTTTCAGTTCCTATATTAAGGCATTTAATCTACTTTGAGGTGATACTTATACAGGGTGGCAAATAAGAATCAATTTTCAGTATTCTGAAGGCAGATATCCAGTTTTCCACAGGCAGATATTTAGTTACCCCAGCAACATTTGTTGAAGAGGCTGTCTTTTCTCCAGTATATGTTTTTGGTGCCTTTGTCAAAAGTTAGGTGGGCATAACTGCATTCTATTCCATTCCAGTGGCCTTCATATCTGTTTTTGTGCTAGTAACATGCTGTTTTTATTGCTAGTATATTGTAAGATCAGGTATTGTGATATCTCCAGTGTTGTTCTTTTTGCTCATGGTCTTTTGTGTTTCCGAATGAATTTTAGAGTTGATTTTTGAATCTCTTTGATTTACATCATTGGGATTTTGATGGGAATTGAACTGAACATGTAGATTGATTATCATAGGATAGCCTTTTTTACTATGTTGATCTACCAATCCATGATCTTGAGAGATTTTTCCATCATCTGTAGTCTCCTTCTATTTCTTTCTTCAGTGGTTTGTAGTTTTACTTGTACAAGTCATTTATATTCTTTGTTGAATATATTACTAGGTATTTTGTACATTGATTTTGTATCCTGAAATTTTGCTGAAGCTGTGAAAAAGGATAGGGATAGTTTGACTTCTTTCTTACTGATTTGTGTATATTTTATTTCTTCTTCCTATCGTATTGCTCTAGGTGGGATTTTCAAGACTATGTTGAATAGGAGTGGAGACAGTGGGCATCCTTGTCTCATTCCTGACTTTAGGGGAAATGCTTTCAGGTTTTCCCCATTAGATGATGAAGTTGGCTATAGGTTTGTCCTACATAGCCTTTATTATGTTGAGGTACATTCCTTCCATTCCTAGTTTCATCAAAGCTTTTATCATGAAGGTGTGTTGAATTCTATCAAAGGTTTTTCTAGATGTACTTAGATAATAAAGTGGTTTTTGTATTTGCTTATGTTAATATGGCATATAACATTTAATGATTTGCATATTTTGAGCCATCTCTGTATCACTGGAATGACGTCAACTCGATCATGTTGCATGATGTTTTTTTATATGCTGTTGAATCTGGTTTGCCATTATTTCATTGTGGATTTTTGCATATATGTTCATTAAACATATTGGCCTATAATTATATTTTTGTTGTATCCAGTCTAGTTTTGGAATGGCTTATTAGAAGAAGTTTGGAAATGTTCTTTCCCTTTCTAATTCATGGAAAAGTTTAAGGAGTATTGGTATTAGTTCTTTTTTAAAGGTCAGGTAGAATTTAGTGGAGAATTCATCAGGTCCTGTACTTTCCTTTTTTGGCAGAATATTGCTGCTTCGGTTTCATGGCATGTTATAGATATATTTAGGTGATTAATATCCTCCTTGTGCAATTTTGTATGGTCATACATATCTAGATATTTGTCCATTTCGTCTAGATTTTCCAATTTATTTGAATATAGGTTTTGATAGTAGTCCCGGATGATTCCCTGGGTTTCCTTGATGTTTGTTGTTATTTCCCCTTTTTTGTTTTTTATTGTGTTAATTTTGGTCTTTTCCCTCCCCTTTTACTTAGATGTGTCAGGGGTTTGTCAATTTTAATTTTTAAAATAACAAGTTCTTTGTTCTGTTAATTCTTTATATGTATTTTTGGTTTCTATTTCATTGATTTGAGACCATATTTTTATTATTTCTTTCCTTTTGCTTGTTCTAGTTTCTCTACGAGTTTAAGATGCAGCATTAGGTCATTTATTTGAGAACTTTCTGTGTTTTTAATGTAACCTTCATGGCTATAAAATTTCTTCTTAGGAATGACTTTGCTTTATTCCATTAGTTCTGATGGGTTGTGTTTTCACTTGCAATAGATTCCAGGAACATTTTGATTTCCTCATTTCTTTTATAACTCACTGATCATTGAGCAATGTGTTGTTCAGTCTCCAGGTGTTTTGAGTATTTTATGCTGCTCCTTTTGTTGTTGAGTTCTACTTTCATTGCGCTGTGTTAGACAGTAAATGGGGTGATTTTAGTTTTCCTACATTTATGGAGACATACTTTGTACCCTAAGATATGGTCAATTTTGGAGAAAGTTCCATGTGTTGCTGAGAAGAATGTATATTGTCTTATTGCAGGATGGAATACTGTGTAGACATCTGTCAGGTCCAGTAGATCTATGGTGTCATTCAAGATTAGAATTTCTTTGTTGAGTTTTTTTCTGGATCACCTATCTATTGGTGATAGAAGAGTATTAAAGTCTCCCAGTATCACAGTGTGGGGGTCTATCTGTGATTTTAAGTCCATCAGTGTATGTTTAATGAAATTGTTTGCACTGACATTGGGTACACATAAGTTGAAAATCATTATTTCCTTCTGATTTATTGCACCTTTTATTATTATGAGGTGACCTTTTTTGTCTCTAATGACTAACTTGGATTTGAAATCCACTTTACATGATATATGTCTTCCTATTCCTGCCTATTTTGGGTTGCCATTAACTTGGTTAACCTTCTTCTACCCTTTCATTCCCTTTCTAAACTTTCACCCTAAGATAGATTTTGTTTCTTTCAATAAGGAGGGTTTCTTGTAAACAACAGATTTTTGGGTCCTCCTTTTTCATGTAGTTTACCAAATGGTGTCTTTTGATGGGAGAGTTAAGTAGATTAACATTCAATGTTAACATCAGCATGTATGTGGTGATTCCTGCCATTTAGGTGTTTTTGTTGCTTAAGGATTTGAATATGTGCAGCCAATTCTATCCTACTTTCTGAGTATTTGTTTGTTTCTCTCATGAGGTTTAATACTTCCCATCCTTTTGTAGTTATGTTTGTTTTCCTCTTCTGTGGTAAGATTCCTTTCAGAGCCTTCTGTAGTGGTGGTATGGCAGTCACATATTGTTTTAGTTTCTATTTGTCAAGGAAGGCTTTTATTCTACCATCAATTTTCAATGATAGCTTTTCTGGGTAGAGTATCCTACTGCTGAAATTGTTTTCCTTCATTCCTTGAACTATTTCACTACATGTCCTTATTAGTTTTAAGGTTTCTGCTGAGAAATCTGTTTCTTTGCTCTCTGTGCTGATTGTTTTAATGATAATGAGATTGTAGATATTCCCTTCACTACTTCTTCAATGTGAGTACATAGCAAAAAGGTGCCCATTATTGAAGCAAGAAGCAGACCCTCACAAGACACCAAATCCACTTGTGCCTTGGTTTTGGCCTTCCTATCCTTCAGAACATTGGGAAATAAATTTTTGTTACTTAATATTGTTTTGTTACATCAGTCCAAAGTGACTGAAGCATCAATAATGGTAAATTCAATTATATAAAGAATACAAAAATATATAGCAAACCAAAGAAATCAAGCATTTTTAGTAGATCAATAAAACACAAATATCTCAGTAGCCATTGTGCAAAACATTCACCTTATAAATGAAAAGAATAAATGAGTTTTGCCAGAGCTGTCAATGGGTGTGAAAGAGCTGGGGTGGTCACAGTTCAATAGGAGGAATTACTTGTAGTATTCCATAACAGAGAAAAATAAGTCTTTGTTGAAAAATTACTTGAATAGTAATCAAAATAGCTAGAATAGTGGATTTATAATATTCTTACAGCAAAGAAATGATCACATCTGAGGTGACAGATATGCCAGTTACATTGATGTGATTATTACACATTGGACATATAAACTGAAGTATCACACCCCCCACATGAACAATTACTATATGTCTACTAAAAGAAAATGTATAAATAAAAAAAAACTATTTACAAAATGATCAAACTATCTGAATTATAAAAATACCTCATAGAATATGTAAAGATTTATACTATGCTTATTTTTCGTGGTACGGGGGGTGAGAACCCAGGGAATCATGCTTACTGAGCAGGTTCTCTACTACTTGACTCATGTCTCCAGCTTGCAAAGACTTATACACTAAAACTTAAAATATTGCTGAGAAAACTAAATACATCTTCTATAAATGCAGATAGATATTTTTTAGAAGTCCAAAGATTTATTATTTAGATGTTTACTCTCTCCAAATTAATATCTAATTGCCTGAAAAAAAGACAAGAAGCATAGTTTTTAATATAAAATCTGGTTCTAAAATTGATATGGAAACCTGGGGACATAGCTCAGTTATAGAGTACTTTCCTGTTTTGCACAGTCTTTGGATTTAATTCCCAGGATTATTCAAAATAATTATATGGAAAAGCAAAACATCTGCAATAACCAAAATAACAGTGAAAACTAAAGAAAAGAAGTGATGAGAGCATGTATTTTTCATATTAAATATTACATGTAACATGAAATATTTACATACTACCATACATTCTCTCCATTTCCTACTGGCTGCAGTGATTTCCTGGAGCTTCTTCTTATTGGCAACAATATGTCATCTTTGGCAGCAATCCTCTTGATGAATCCATATTCTTTTCTAGCATTGAACCATATTACTATTTTCCTAAAATTCCTTGCTATGGCCTTCTTATTTGTTCTGGCATCACAGCCCAGTGGAGCCACACAGACCTCCACTCTGGCAGGATGGCCCTGGTGCCAGGCTTCCCCTAGGCAGCACAGAGGGTGGGTGGTGGATGGCTGTACCTTAGCCCCACTGCTCAAGTCAGTGGTGGTGCTGTGGTCATCTGCTGCACTCTAGCTCCTCCCAGGGTCTGATGGTCAACAGGCCTAGACTGCAGTGCAGGTGCCCACTGCTCTGTGGTCCCCACTGCTCCCATTAACTATATATTTGCTACTGTTTTTATTATAATACCTTGTGCATTTCTTTAGTTGTATTCTTTTGAGGCATAAAAAGACAAAACAAATAATTTCAGGGAAAAGTTTAAATCTTTAAAATAGAAATGATATTGACTTTTATACAAAAAATATCTACACTTTAATAGACTTCTGTAAGTCATTTACAGGCAGAAACTGGGTGACCGAAGCCTTTAAGAATGGGGAGACTACTGAATGCTGCTCAATAGCCCCTTTAATGAAGCATATTCCTGCTTTTATAAACTCCTTTTACACAGAGAGCATTTGTTCAGAAAAAGCATGCCAAGTATTATGTGTCAAGGTTACATTAGTACAGGGAAGCACAGTTAAAATTAACTCTTTCTTATGTCTCCTTTAAAATGGGAACAGAGAAGCAGGAGAAGCACATGGACAGCATAACTTTCTTATTTACATCTGAAGGACACGAAACCATCTGGGAACCTTGAATACTGTTTTTCTGGACATCTGGCTTTCTCACAAGGCCAGATACCAACTCACACAGACAAGGTCTGGTCTGAGACTTTTGCTTCAGTTCCTTGGAGCTTTCTCTCAAGGCCAGATGCCAACTCACACAGGCAAAACCCCACTGCTGGCTCCCACAGACATCTAATCATAAACTTTACAGGTAATTTAAAGTAATATCATTTTTATCAAGATGAATTCAAGTATAAACATACAGTAAACTGACATAGAATAATGTGACTTATATAATTAACAATTAATTTAGAAACAAGTGTGCTGACAATTAAAAGAAAAAGAAAAACATGAGGTTAGTTTATTTGAAAGAAAGAAACACGCCAGGACTTTTGTTATTGTCCCTTAAACAAAATAAACAAAATGAAACAAAAAACCCCTCAAACAAAAAAACCCCACAGACTTTTTACAAACAATAAATCTTATCCAGAAAATATTTTACAAATCCTCAGACAAGGAAAATCATTTTTAATTATGAAATAGGAGTTAGTAGTCACTGGATCTTCTATGCAAGTAATCTATACTGTTCTAAGCTCTGTACATGTGTTAAAATCCTTTGAATTCTCACAACAACTGTTTGAGGTATCACATAATGGATACAGGAAGGATCTAAGCAATGAAACATAGACATAAAATTGCTAGAGCTCATACAGCCAGCAGTGGCAGACTCAAAATTAAAACCATCTATTTTATCTTCACACACATGCTTAAAGAATTGCTGTGAATGTAAAATTTACCTTGCAGGAGTTTTAAATGTTAGACCAGCAGATGTATCTGTATTATCATTTCATTTTTGGATAAAATTTTAAATAATGTCTAAATCTTGCAAATATTTTAAAAAATATAAAGAACTTACACCGTAACCTATTTGGAATACCCAGTTTCAATAAAATAAGATTTAGTTTTTCTAAAGAAAAACTAAATAGTAATCACTTATTTACTCTGCTGTCTGTTGAAGCATTCAACAAATGCTTATTTAGAACATGATACATGTCAATGACATTATCATTACAGGAAACAAGATTTCCATATTTAGAATTTTATAAGTGAACAGTAATAATCTCAGCTAATTTACTGTGCTACTGCATGCCAACCAACACTTTCCCTTTCCCCAGTATTGATACAACTATTACATTGATACACTTGATGTCTTTGAGTACTTTACAAAATCATAGCTACATGGGGTGATCCTGGAAATGCACAAAGAAAGAATAATCTGCACTATGGCCTATGCCTGTGAATGTGTTTCACAATTATAAAAGCACTATGCATGGTTGTCAATTTATGATGTCACTTGCGTGTTCAATTACACAAGCGTATCCCTTTGTGGCCTAATTCAGAATTAATATTTTTTCTATCTATCTAGTGTAGATGTTCATATATATATATATATATATATATATATATATATGTATATGAACAATCCATTTACTGCAAAACCTCTGAGATGATGTACCAGTCTTCTAATACTTGTCCATAGAAACTACACTCACTAGAAGACACAGGTCTCACTAGAAGACACAGGTCTTTTTTTTTGGCACCACGGGAGCTTGAACTCAGGGTCTCATGCTGACTTGGCAGGCACTCTCCCACTTGAACCTCTTCAAAAGGATTTTAATTAAAAGATTTTTAAATTATTTAACTATTAATTATCAAATTTTTAATTATTTACTTAATATTTTTGTACTTTTCTAATGTCTACTCAAGTTTGGCAACTTTTATCTTAAATGTGACAGTCCAAACACATCAAAGACAAACCAAATTCCTAAATCTTAACTTTTTACACAAGGGAACATTGTCTCTCAACAGCCTACTGAGCTGAGTTTCCACCCAAATTAAATAAGACCTATTTGCATTTCCAGTGGGGTGACTGTGAACTACCTAACCTCATTGTCCCAACCATCCTGCTTATTACTCAGAAGGCAATGAAAGGATTAACAATCTCTGTGGTGTAAGCTCTCTAGTTCCTCCTGTGTCTACTTCACTTCATCTGCTAAGCTGAATGTCCTGTAGTCGCAGTGTCCTCTGAAGGTTTCAAGCAGTCTTTCAATGTCTTCCAATTCTTTTCATTCCATTCATGTTTTCACAGGGTCTTTAAGTATATCTCTGGCTCTGTGCTTAATTCTTTAGCTTCTCAATCAACAAACTGTTTCTCAGCTCTTTCCTCTGGGACAAAATGCACTATTTAATATCTACAAATTAACAAGTATCATTTCCTTCACACATTTATCTATTTACAATTTGGTATTGAATTGCCATTATTCAATGGCCACATTTAATTGATTTTATTATTTGAATGCATATTCATTTTTTATAATATTTGAGTGCTCCTTAAAAATACAGAGTATAAAATTTTAAGCTATTGAGAATATAATGTCAAAAGTCCATATGTATCAAATAGTTCTCAAGAAGAGAATGTAAGCTTATTTTATAATCCGTTATTTAAATATAATTTAAGAAGCCTGCCAATGCATGCTGTTGAGTGAATGAACAGAAATGCAATTTTATCTGTCTTATTTTCCTATTATTATTTTGGTGGTGCTGAAATGTGAACTCAGGGCCTCCGGTTAGTTCCATAAGTAGTTTACCACTTGAGCCACGACCCCACATTTATTTTTTTTCTTTAGGTTGTTTTTTTCTGGTAAGGTCTCATGCTTTCCTGGGCCAACCGTGGGTTGAGATCTCACCTATGCCTACTGTCTAACAGGGATTATAGGCATATGCTACTATACCCTGTTTATTTGTTGAAGTATGGATTACAGGCATGTGTCACCATGCTCAGATTATTTCTTGTGATAAAGGATGTAGCAAGGGACCAAAAAATGTGCAAGATATTTCCAAGTCAGCACATTCTGGTTTGCAGAACAGTTAGAAAAGCTGTGCCCATCGATGAAGACCACAGTTACACCCTCAAGAAAGATTGTAGTCACCACACTCACCTGGTGCAGGGTATTCATCAGAACTGAGGGGGTTTCCAGACTTGAGCCATGGCCTGAGGGATTCAGCACCTCTGGGCATGCAGTGAAGTTGGACAGGTGAGATCAGAAAGAGTAGAACAGGTGGTAACTCCCCTGTGTACAGCGGGTGCAGGACCCACATTCCATAGCTTAGTGGGTAACATGCAGTACAGAGAGGTCAAGTGTCTCTCTGGCAATGAACTTAGGAACAGTACTGACCAGAGACTACATGGGTCTGGAGTCACTGCTAGTTCCTTTTGGGGCATCCTCTTGTTTTGGCCATCCTTAACAAATTCTAGTACTAGTGTTTGTGGAACTTCAATATGGAGGCAGAGGCACTGAAAGCATTCTTTGCAGCTTCTGTTGCTGAGTGACTATCAAAATTGGCCAATGGGAGGTGCTGCTTAGACTTGAGCTTCATACAAGCACCTTCTTAGCTGATCCTTCAGCTTAAAGACAGATCATTTCTGGCAGTTGATAAGTACTAAACCATGGGGCTGGCCTGCTGTGATGCACCAGAATTTGGTTTATAAGATAGCTGAAAACCAAGGGGAAGGGAGCAAACTGTGAAGCCAGGAGACTCAACCATGATCTTTGGCTTCAGGAACAAGGGCCAGGCACTCGTGGGTTCCTTCACCCCCACAGAGAACCTACAAGGGCCTTGGGTGACAAAGAGAGTACTGAGAGCCTTCCTTCATCCAGATACCTCAACAACCTGATAAAAATCTACAAGAAAGATCCATCGGACTGCAAGGAGGGGTGATTTAAATAAAATTCAGTGGGTTCTCAGTCATGGTGAAAATGGCAAGAATAACAGAAAACAACAGGTGATAGAGCCTACAAGGTGAGAAGAGCTGCCTGTGGAGGTGGGTGGGTGAGTGTGTGAAAAGTGCCACCTTCCCAGGTTCAGCTCAGGGTGCAGTGTGGGGAGAGCGATGGAGAGGAGGGCTGATGAAGACCAGAAGGGAGGATTGGGCTCTGCTTTTACCAGGATTGGCTTTTTTCCCACTGCAGGCTTCTTACACCTGAATCCTGTACACTTTGGAGAGGTCTAGCACCATGGATTTTTTTATGAAC
Source organism: Castor canadensis (assembly GCF_047511655.1). Taxonomy (NCBI): domain Eukaryota; kingdom Metazoa; phylum Chordata; class Mammalia; order Rodentia; family Castoridae; genus Castor; species Castor canadensis. The sequence goes on from NC_133400.1 coordinate 58,697,786, forward strand.
ATCAAACAAAACAAAAAATTTAGTGGATTTCCAAATCCACATTTATTTTCCCTGTTTATTAGAGTACTTTATTTACCATTGAAGTTATTTAACAAAATTTAGTATATACAACATTTTATTTTTTGTGCACACATTTAAAAAACATAATGTAATATACATACCAGAAAACAATGTGAGACATATTTTCCATAATATCAAATTCAGAGCTAAAACTTCATCAGATACAATCACTATCCATTTTATATCACTATACATACCCATGTAATGCATGTTGTTTACTGAGGGACCTTAAAATGAAACTTTTAAGTGGAAACAGTCCATGCATTTTTTACTCACACTAGCTTATTTAGGGATGTTCTTTGCACTCCTGAACTGATTTTCCATATTTCTCATAGGCTTCTTCACTGAGTCCATCTAGCTCTTAAGGATTACTCAGTGGTATCTTGATGAGCTAGTCCTATTCAGAGCACAATGTGCTGGCAGCACAAGTTCTTCTTCTCTGGATAGAGGAAAGCAGCATTCACTGTCACCTTTTACACATCCCAAAGCACCAAGCTCATCTTTTTAATTTTGTCCCAACTTCAATATGACTACAATAAACATTTATCAATTTTCCTGTGTAAACTTGCTAATTCACTGTCCCAATACTATTTCTCTTTGAATTGTTGCACAAGAGCCTGTTTATGAGGAACTATTTGGCCCACACAACACAATAGCCAGTATCTTGAATGCTGGGTGCAGATACAGTCAATGTGGTACTCTGGCTACTGACTTTTACCTGCATGCTCTTTGCCACTCCTAGGATTCTGTTCACAGGGTACTGAGCGTGGTGGCACTATTTCTTGTCCCTGGCTTCATGTTCTTACACATGAAGACTCATTATTCCCAACTTTAGGTTCCTTCTATGTTCATCAATTTTACTTGAACCAAATAAAATAATCAAAGTTTTTCACAGTCACTGTGTATTCCCCTTTAAAAAGAATATATCTTAATAAAAATTATTAAAAATAAAAGTTTTAACATATTTAAGTTCCACATGTGGCCATTCATTATTGTGCTGACATTAAGAAAATATTTGTAATAAACACCAAAATATGCAGTTATTACAAATCATTGACTTACAACTAAAAAGACAGAGAAATGAGTGGAACACAATTGAAAATCCAGAAACACTCAAATATGTCTAAGAATTCAGAACTTGGTGTTAATGATATTTCATATTAATAGGAAAAGTAAAATTATTCGTGAATAATAATACTATAAGAAAACTAACTGGATTTTTATGTAAAAAAATAAGTTCTTAATGGAAGACAGATTTACATTTTTAAATAATTCAAATGAGAAAATTATCAGAAAAGAAAAAAAATTGCCTAGTTATACATATTTTTATTTGCAAAGACATTCTTAAGAATAAGAATGACCTTGAGAAAAATTCCTGTTTTTTTGTTTGTTTTTTGTGCTAGAAATTGAACCCAGGGCCTGTTGCATGCAAAGCACACACACTATCACTGAACCATATTCCCAAAAGACCAAAAATCGTATGTTCTCCCCCATATGCGGACATTAGATCAAGAGCAAACACAGCAAGGGTATTGGACTTTGATCACATGATAAAGTGAGAACACAGAAGGGAGGTATGAGGATAGGTAAGACACCCAAAAAGCTACATAGAATTTGTTGTCCTGAATGCAGAGAAATTAAAGCAGATACTTTAAAGCAACTGAGGCCAATAGGAGAAGGGGACCAGGAACTAGAGAAAAGGTTAGTTAGAGAAGAATTAACTTAGAAGATAACACACATGTATAGGAAATCAATGCAAGTCAACTCCCTGTATAGCTATTCTTATCTCAACTAGCAAAAACCCTTGGTCCTTCCTATTATTGCTTATACTCTCTCTTCAACAAAATTAGAGATAAGGGCAGAATAGTTTCTGCCAGGTAGCAAGGGGTAAGGGGGGGTAAGGGAGGGAGTGGGGATGTAAGAGGGGGGTGGGGGGAAGGGGAGAGAAATGACCCAAATATTTTATGCACATATGAATAAAATAAAAATTAAAAAAAATACATATGTCTATCCATCAATTTCAAAATATCTTTAAGAGAGCACACAGAGACACACACAATTTGTTTTCCTCAACACTGCTTACAACAGCAACATATTAATAAGAACCATTAGAATAGATTTTATAAATAAATTGCAATACATGCATAACATTGAAGAATTCATGGCCACTAATGTTGGCATGGCTATAGATGTATATTGACATGGGAAGTTGTGCTTTGTCTCATTAAGTGAGAAAAACAATCAGATTATACATATACCAAATAGACTTATACTCTTGCATTAGCCAAAAATATGTACAGAACATGCCAATGTTTTTTATTTCAGGCATTTGAATAATAATTGAAATTTTATCTATTTATTATGCAAACCAGAAATCCTGGGTTCAAACTCCAGTAATGCCAATAAATACTGAATGCACAAAATGTACTGATCCATTCTTTCAATCCATTTATTTGTGAGACACAACTTCATTACCTGTTGTGTAGCACACATTTTCTACTGTTTTTCAAGACTATTTCCTCCTTAAAACCTTCCTGTTTCCTTGCCCAGTCAAGCAAGTGGAGGAACAGGACTCAATTTCAACTAACCTTTTCCTCCCTCATTTCAAATTAAAGTATTTCCAAAGGTTGAAATTGTAAAAGACATTCTTTAACTTTCCTTTTGGAAAATTTATAACTCTATTAAATAGTGATATTAATCATTAGAAACATCTGATTTCTATACATTCTGTATATCTGAACAATGAATTACATGAGCTATTTTCATTCATTTGAATTCTGACTTTCCTTTTTTTTTAAGGTTTTTTTTTTTTAATTAATCTACTCCTGGACTGCATCCTGGGAACTGCGGGAAAACTCCTAGAGTGATATATAAATCTTTAAACACACTATTTACATGAAAAATGGACGGTTTTCTTTCTTACTTAAGAAAAGTAAGTGCTTTGACTTTCCTTCAATATAAAGTTTCTTGAAAGTCAAAGGAAAGTCAAAGTAAGATTACTATGCTTTTAGACTACTTGTGTTGATTATTGTTCTTACTAGTCATCCCAGTTGACATGTAGTACTTTTAAGAACTAAAATTTATTTTAAAAGCAAACAGCATGACTTTGACTGCCATGGACCAATTGAGTATATCACATTGTATTTAACCTAGAGCACCATGGGTTATGTGTTGACCATTTGTTTTGTAAATTAAATAAAATTTCAAAATTAATTAAAATTTCAATATTACAGCTGTAATATATCATGAATTATAAGTGGGCATTCCAATGTCAATGATGTTATACTGTCAGAAAAAGAGCATCTTAAACCAGGCACAGTGGTGCTCACCTATAATTGCAGGTACTAGGATGTGGCAGCATCAGGAGATCAAGGTCGACCCCAGGAACATAACAAAGCCTATATCCACTGAATAATCAAAGAACAGCTTATGATCATTGAAATACATAATTCTTAAACATATATGAAAAATAATTATAATTGCATTATTTCAATTAATTGAAATGTGTATGTTAGTAAAAGTAGTAATAGTAATTAGAATATTAAAAATTACTGAACCTTTAAATGCTAGAGACTATTATAAATACTGTATATACATTCTCATGGGAACATCATCACGGTGTTTTCTAAGCTAACTACTATTAATCCCAATTTTATGGGGAAGCTTTTGAGTTTATGGAAAGGTGAAGAAATAGCTGGTAAGAGTGCTTAACGTAGAGTTCAAGTCCAAGCCATGCTCCTTCTATTCAAACAGTCTTCTCTGTGTCATATGTTGTTCAGTGGTAGAGCACTTGCTTCACATACTGAAGGCAGTGTTCTCTATCTTCAGCACCACTGAAGTAAAAAATAAAACAATTTCAACTGTTTTGTCCTTTTTTTCTTCCAAAGAAAAATAATTGCTTACTATTTAATGTTTTAATTACATGGGTAATTACCTGTTTGACATACAGCTCCATAATGTCCTAAAAAGCCTTCCCATTTTCACAGGACCAGTCTTTTTTATGCCTGCCTACATCCATCTGGCAGTGGTGACTCTGCCAGCTGAGAGCATCAGACTAACAACTGTGATAGTGACAGCAAGACATCTCTGATTAACGTAAATAGCAGCCCAAAATTTCAGCAGGGCATGGAATTAAATGCTTAGAATACCCAGGTGTTGTGGCACACATATACATTACTTGGGAGGTTGAGGATGTGGGATTCTGAGTTCAAGTTAGCCTGGGCTATATAGGGAAATCCTGTTTCCACAAGCAAAACAAAGAAAAATGTTTAGAATAAATATGAATTTCTCTTTGAAGTATAACAAGTTGGTGAAGCTTGTGAAATGTTTATCTAGATTTCTTTGAATTGGCAATCTGTATTTCCATACAACACTCACAGGCCTCATAATGCCAGCAAGAAGAATGTATGGATATTGAATTGGAACATAGTGCTGATCCAAATGTTCAGGGGCAAAACTGCTCTCCACTGCCTGTCTACATGAGATGCCCATCAGCAATTAGCAAACTGCATGCAATTTCAAATATATGTGAGCAGAACAGTACGAATGTTGTCATGTCTAGCTGTATCAGCAGTTGGAAATTGTTGGGTCAATATAAATTTATAGTGTTTATAACTGTTATGCAAAGATGTTATTGCTGTCAAAAATTAACTATTTTGAGGTAAAGGTAGTGATACCATCATACAACTAACTTATTTACTGTGAGGTAAAAGTTATGGTGTTATACTAAACAAATTCTATGAAGTACCACTTATTGTATCATCACTGATTTACATGTTCTGAGGCAAAGATTATAGTACCATCATAGGGAAAACCAATGTAAGGAAGATTTTCACCTCCATCTATGGCATTTTCAAAACCTGTTGTGAGGTAAGGTTTACAGTGCCATCAAAAAGGTAATCAGTGTAAGGTAATATTTATGGTACCATCTCGAGGTAGCTGCTGTAAGAAAAAGATTTTGGAAGCATAATAAAGGTAACTACTTTGAGGCAAAGGTTAAGTTGCATCATAGAGATTCCTAATTTGAGGAACAGTTTCACATTCACATAGGAGGCAACTATTAAGTGCCATAATAGAGGCAATAATTTGAGGTGAAGCTAGAGTTAAATCAATGACTGTAAATACTGTGAAGAGAGGTTATGTGCCCTAGTGGTAGCTACTATAAAGTAACTGTTAGTGTTCCGTGATAGACATAAGTACAGGTAGGCAAAGTTCATGGTGCCACCATAGAGGTAATTAGTCTAAAGTAAATCTCACTGTGCCATCATAGAGAGAAGTACTATGAGTTAAATTGTAAGGTGTGATAATAAAACTAACCACTGTGAGGTAAAGGTGAATGTGCCACCACAAGGAATTGCATAGAGACACAATTATAGTGACAACATGTATGTTATTATGTTAGACTAAGGCTATTGTGAGGTAAGGTTTACACTGTCATCATAGAGGATAATTACTGTAAGGGAAAGGTTTCTGTGCCATAATCAAGAAAAATACTGTGAGGCACTTTACATCATAGATGTGTTTATGATGAGGCAAATATAGTATTATAGATGTAACTAATCTGAGGAAAAGATTATGGTTTCATCATATAGGTAACTACATCATAGAAAAATATACACAGAAGCAAATTTAAATTCCATGATAGAGATAAAAACTGGAGGCAAATGTTTCCATATCAACATTAAGGTAACTTTTATTGTGTCATCATACAGGGCAATTACTGTGAGTCAATAGTTATGGTGTCATAAAAATAAATTCTGGGAGAGAAAAGATTTCAATGGCATCATAGAAAAAACTTTGTGAGGTTTAATTTATGGTGCTGTACATGTAACTCACGTGAAGCAAAGGTTCCCATGCCGTCACAAAGATAACTACTGTGAAACAAATCCTAAGCTGTCAACATAGAGGTAAATAACATTTGGCAAAGCTAGTGGTGACATATTAGATGTGACTAATGTGAGGCAAAGTTAACAGTGGCATATTAGAAGTGTAACTACTAACTGGTAAATGTTGTGCTTTTATGAAGGCTTAACTGTACAAATAAGTTTGCCATGGTATCAAAAATGTAACTCTTATAAGGAAAAATTGATGATACCATCATATAGCTTAAATATTCTGAATGAAAGATTATAGTTTCATCATAAAGGTAATTCCTGTGAGCTAAAACTCAAAATGTCATTATTGATGTAGGTTATGATACTTTCACACACAGCTACTGTGAGGCAAAAATTTCTATCCATTACAGAGGGACTACTTTTAGGCAAATTTTACATCCATCATAGAGAAACCACAGTGAGGTAAATTTCAGTGCCACTTTGGAGGTAACTAATATGTTTTAAAGGTTATGGTATATTCATTGAGGTTTTTATGATGTGAAAATATTTCTATGGCATCATAAACATAAATATTTTGATATATAGGTTATGGTGCCATCATGTACATTAATTGCTATGAGGCAGAAGTTATGTTGCCAAATTGAGGTGCTGCTATTTCACAAAGCTACAGTTTCAGTGTAGGGGGTAACTTCTGTGAAGTACAGGTTATGGTTCTTAATAGAAAGTAATTATTCTGAGTTAAGATTTAATATGCCATCGTAAAGTTAAATGCAATGATTGAAATGTTACAGTTCCCATCTTAGAAGCAATTGCTGTGAGGAAAAGTTTATCCTACTATCATAAACATAATTTCTGCAAAGAAGTTTTCTGTGAATTCTTAGAGATTACTAATGTGAGGCAACATTTAAGGTGCCTTCACAAATGGAATTGCTGTGAGGAAAATCATATAGAGTGATCACAGAGTTACAGTGAGGTAACATGTAAGATGATATCTTAGGAATAAATATGATGAGCCAGAGTTTTCCTTGGCAACTAAAAAGTAAATAATTTGAGATAAATCTTATGGTGACTTCAAAGAGGATAATTAGTGTCAGATAAGAGTTATAGCTCCAATATGGAGCCAAATACTATGACATAAAATTTACTATGTCATATTATGGTGACATCATAGACAAGTGTCTGGACTATCTAAGACCCACCAAGATTTGTGGACATGGAACATCTAACTGTAGTCTTCCTGTGACCTGGAACCTGATACAATGGAGATAAACTGCATTCAACTCAGGTAAGTGTGCCACCCCATCTACTCTGGAGTAAAATACATAAACTAGTACAGCTTGTAGGCAGATTATATTTGGCCTGGACAAATCTGTTGACACAATATATAGAGAGCTACCTCCAGGCCTGCCTAGTCATGGAGGAACAGCCCAGTCCTAACCCTCTTTATAAAGTGCTGGGCTGATCTAGCCCATGTAGGGAGAGGTTAGTCCAGCCTGCATAGCAGGGAGGAAATAGCAATGCATTCAACCACCACGGAGAAACTGGTAGGGAGACAAAACTAATAGCCCTGCCAGAGAAGAGCATTCAATCAAATAGCTCAACTCCAACTCCTAAGCTTGTGTGGTAAGCTGAGGAGATCACCCCTGCTCACATATCAGCTCCTCATGGGACCACTTCAGAGAACCAGCTTACTCAAACAAGGTGACTGTGACTGCTTAACTCCTCAAGAGGACCCTGGGCTTAAACATCCTGAGTGGAACCCCCCAAAATTTGTCCACTAGAGAGGGGCACTACTGATTGATACTCAGCTCAGCAAATCAATCATAAGGAGGTACAGGAATCCAGAGAAAGCACCTATCAGAAAGGACAAAACCCAGATTAGAAGTCAGACGAAAATGTCCAGTGCATTCATTAAACACAGAGGAAATCCAGTCCTTTCCATAACAAGAAAAAATTTAAAAATAAATACATATTTTAATGTAAGTTTTAAAAAATTTTGTTACTTTTTCAAATCTGTTGGAATTTTAATTTCCTTACCTGTCTCTTGTTCCACTTTCCTTTCTCTCCCCCAATTTTTTCTTCTCTTTTCTTCTTTTCACACTTCTTTCTTCTTCTTACCTTCCTCTCCCTCCCCACATTTTTCCCCACTGTCTCTCCTCCACACTAACCACACACTTAATAGTCTATTATACCAAATTTATTCTACCCCATCCTTCCTGTCTGTTGATCTTTATGCAAACAATTATTATTTCCCCAATGCCTGCTGTTTATAGATAGTACTGCGGAAGGTTTTATATATTATGTAAATAACTGATTCAGCAATATGTCCATGAGTTTGTTTTGCAAAGTTATACCTCAATGTCAGTGAACAGAAATGACGTAAGAACCTAGCTAAAAGAAATTTAGCCAGAAGATAGATATTAAATTAAAGAATTGAGAACAAGGAATTAAAACCCCCAATGGACTAAACAACATAAGTGCAAATCTCAAAATAAAACATGGGGAATAAAAGAAGGCAAGGGAATATGACTCCTCCAAAGGTTAACAACCACACAATACAGGATTAGGTGAACAGTGAAAGAGAAGAATCCTTGGTGGCTGAGGTCAGAAAAATGATGACAAGAATGTTTACTAAGCTTTAAAAGGGCCAAAAACAGCACAGTGAATCCCAAGAGAACATGGATAAAAAATTCAAGAAGGCACAGAAAAAATTTAATTAACTCAAAGAGGATTTTACCAAACTCAAAAATGAAGCCAAGGAAATCAATGCCAATTCTCAAATAATTAAAACAGGGTTTTTGTCAGGAAAAAGGAGAATTGTATGACCTGTTGCCCTAAAAATACCTACAGTCCTAGTCCTCGGGAAGGTAGACAGGCTTTTAATGAAAGTCATGGAACATTGGCTTCAGGCTGCACATGCTGTGGCATGTCTTTTGCACACATGGTTGACTTGGGTTTGCTTAGTTACCAATGTGATGATGTGAGTCCCTGGAGTTGTACATTTTGCAGACCTGGACATTCCTTCATTTGCTGATGTACTGGATGCTCAATTATTCACATGGACAGTGAAATAAAGAGAGGAGCATAATGATCTTGCCTGGAGATGTAAAGACATTCTTAAGTTCTCTCACATGGTAGAATGGGGTAGAGGTGGTGTGAGATAGGGCAATGAGACACAGAATAAAGGTCTTTTTTAAAACTGTAACTGAAAGCAGGCTGGTCCAAAAATTGAGTTAATTGAGGTAAAACTACAGATGTAAGCATATTTAGGTGTATATCCTGGTTATGGTATGAGAATCTCTAGCCAAGGTATGAAAACCAAAAGCAATCCAGGTCAAGTTGAGCTGACTGCAAAATATGCTCCTTATGCTTGGGTTCACATTTAACTCCAAACAATGCATTTTCACATGCCTTTTTTGATTATTTTATTCATGAAATCCATAAGGTTAAGTTAGTTAATGATGCTTCAAAATAAATATGCATCATGAGAAACACATGCAATATGCCTTACCAATGTTAGATTCCTAATAAAATTGGCAAGGACAAAGGAAGAGAAAAGAACAACCTTTAACAACCTTTAGTATGTTTGCATATTAAAGAATGACATAAATGAGCAATATGACACAAAGCAAAATCTTAAATATTTATTTGTAAAGATTTTTCCCTTCATTGTGCAGGATTCATAATAGTTTCTGGACTATCTAGCTTAATAAAAATATTGAACTAGCTCTTCTGTTATGAATGAGACTAAGGTGTGTTGATTTCTCACAGAAACCAAAAATCCACATGAGTCTCTTTTTTCTGATACCCTTATATTCCTTCTGCTCCCATAATGTTTTCTTTTTTTCTCTAACTATTCATCTTTCCATTTTGCCTGAACATGCACCTAACCATGCAGACAGAAAATGAAAGAGGCTCAAGATTCTATAGTGACTGTTTGCAGTCACTATATGGTGAAGAAATTATACTAACTGCACACTGTTTTTACTTGTTAAAGAGGAAAGTAACTTAATGATTTTCATGGATGACAGAGCCAGAAGTTGGGATATCTACAAGGCCCAAGGAGCCAGATTAGAAAATGATGAGCAAAAGAATTGTGACCAAGGTCCAGAAGAGGTAAAGTTTGCAGTCAGATGGCTCTTGTACCTTTCTTGTGTTTTTGTTTAATGGGCAGAGTCCATTCCTCAAAGCATCAGGGCTCTGAAACAAAGTACCCTGCTTCTGAAACTTCAGAGAAAGAAGCATCAATATGTGTAAAAATGCAAAATCAAGTATTGTCCATAAAAGAAGTCCTACAGTGAAGGGGGAGAAAAGGAGGGAAGAAGAGAGATGCACGTCCCACCTTGTCCAGGCCCAGTCCAGGCCAAGAAAGGAAAAACTAAAATAGAAGAACTTTGGAACACATCATTCCTACAAGGAGCACTCAATGAACTTTACTTTACTATTCATCAAATTCTATCGAATTCAATCCTTTCCTTTTCCAGTGAATTCAATAGTCAGATCAATTGAGATGGTTCCAGAGAAACTATAGTTGCTGTAGCTCAGTGTCTCTTTCCTTCCACCCTAAGTGTATTAACTGTGTATGTAGTATATAACTATAATATCTATTAGAATGTAAAATGCAACATATAAACCCTTAATAGCTTTATTAATTAACATATGTAATAAAACAGGGGAAGGAGAGTTTACCATACCTGTCTTGTAGGATTTCAACTCCTCAGAGCTCAGCTGTTTAGGTGCTGTTATAGCTCCTCTGTTATTCTCTCCAATGAGTCCAATTTTAGGGTTGGGAATCTGATCTCACTATTGAATACTTCATAAACTTCCTACTTTATGACATCATGCTCCAACCAAATCTACTGCCACCTGGTAGAATCTTGGAAGTCTCCATGGAGCTGTCTGTAAATAAATTTGGATCAGTGACTAGTATTCTTTGTACTGAACACATATGTTGGTTGTCTTCAGCTACCCAGATATCTTCTAGTATCATCTCAGTACTTGTATATGCAATTGATGTTTACCCTTCCCTGATTATGTCAGGTAATGAACACAATTGTTTTTAATTTTTATTTTATTTTTTAATTTTTATTTTTTTATTATTCATATGTGCATACAATGCTTGAGTCATTTCTCCCCCCTGCCCCCACCCCCTCCCTTACCACCTACTCCGCCCCCTCCTTCTCCTCACCACCCCCTTGATACCTGGCAGAAACTATTTTGCCCTTATCTCTAATTTTGTTGAAGAGAGAGTATAAGCAATAATAGGAAGGAACAGGGTTTTTGCTAGTTGAGATAAGGATAGCTATACAGGGAGTTGACTCACATTAATTTCCTGTGCATGTGTGTTACCTTCCAGGTTAATCTTTTTGATCTAAACTTTTCTCTAGTTCCTGGTCTCCTTTTCCTATTGGCCTCAGATGCTTTTAAGGTATCTGCTTCAGTTTCTCTGTGTTGAGGGCAACAAATGCTAGCTAATTTTTTAGGTGTCTTACCTATCCTCATATCTCCCTTGTGTGCACTCGCTTTTATCTTGTGATCAAAGTGCCATACCCTTATTGTGTTTGCCCTTGATCTAGTGTCCACATCTTAGGGAGAACATATGATTTTTGGTATTTTGGGCCAGGCTTAACATTTTTATATGTAATGAAAAAATTAGATTTCTTCACTGACCCTAAATTTAGTAGCAGAGTCAAAACAGCTTAGACTAATGGAGGAAAGTATTGAACTGGAAATGTGGAGACCTAATTTCATTTGTGGCTTTGACACTCATCAGGTATGTGACTATGCACAGGTTGTTTATTCTCCCACAAAATGTTTCCTCATCTGCTACATGACTATAAAGGATTGCCCGTATTCTGTTCCTTATCTCTTCTAACATTGAGTCTTGTAGGGTATGCACATAGTGAAATCAGATTTCTAGAGGCTAGTTTCAACAGAAAAAGGAAATCCAAGGTCGTATAAAAAACCTAGCACTATATACCAAGATGATTCATCTGTAACAGTCTAACTTCACAAATATTTCCTCCTTAGTATTTCAAATTTACCTCTTATCAGAAAGAAATATTTGTATGTTTCAGAGTTTTATTTGAAGTACATGGAAAGAGAAATAGGAAGAGAAGAGGGAGAGGACTGGTTTATAAAATGAAAAGTTTATCTAGAGACTGAAAGTTTGGTATTATTTACATTAAGCATAGGCTGGCAGGAACTGAAGGGAATGAAGAAAATATATAAAAAAGAAAAGAGAAAATCTAAGAATGAATAGATTGAGAGCAGCGAGACATCCTTGAGAAAAAAGTGATATTTTAGGATAGAATGTTGAGGAGAACCAACAATTTTTAAATTAACATGCAAAAAGCATAGAGTGAAATCTACTCAGTGCAAAGCAAAATGAACTTGGTTCAGCAAATTCTTGAATTAGGAAGTTAAGAGTAGACCAGGGTATCACTAGTGAAAGCAGTTTCTCAGATAAGTCACCTTTGATTGTAGTTGTTCTAATGACTATGGACATAGCTGACAAATGAAAGTTTTGAATATGAACATTTTAGAAATAAATTTTAGGACTGATTATTCCTACAACATGGCAAGAATAGGGTTTATAGAGTAGGCTGATATAATAGAATTTTCAGTGTTCTATTTCATTCTATTTTTAAACTGCATGGATTTAAACAAAATCCATGCATTCTAACTTGTATCAGAAAGAAGTTTCAAGTAAAAGCTTCTTTTTATCCTTACAGTAATTTTCTTCTGTTTTTTGGGAGTACTTATTGAGTCATTCTTCCTAATTTTCTTCCTAAAACAGAATGCATAGTTATTAATAGTCACTAACAAATTTTAGACAAAAGAATCAAAAGAAAGACCTTTCTAAGAATAAAAACTTAATCCGTACATCTCTAATTCTATATTTATCTAAAAAAGTTTTGTGAATTCTTGGATTTTCAGCACTTGTAAATAATGGATGGGACTGGAAGCATAGATCAGGGATGTATTACACACTTAGCACATTTAAGGGCATTAGTTCAATATTTAGAACACTCCCAACATTTTTGTTTTAGGTGTATTCTACTGGTAATTTTTTTCAGGCTTTAGTGGTGACCTGTTACTAAAAGTTGAAGATGTTTATAAGTTACATTTGAGTGTAAATCTAAAAATTTTCACAATCCTTTTTAAGTGTTTTTTCTGTTTTTTTATTTGTTTATATTAATTGAAATATGTATCTATTAGGATTGATATCTATAACTTTGTGGCTATATTCAGAGAAATATGAATGAGCACGATAATGGAATTTCTTTACATTTATTGCTTTACTCTCCGCTTTGTACCATTTTATTTTGTCTGTTTTGTTTAGTTTTGTTTGTTGGTGGGTGGATGGTATCTCCATATGTGGCTTAATATGACCTTAAAAACTTGGGCTCAAGCCATCCTTCCACCTCAGCATTCCTGAGCACTGAGAATACAGATGTACCAAGAGTCATACCAGTTTGTATTGAAATATTTGTCTAGACAAACATGACTATTTGAATGCTCATGTTGGCTGCATTTTTCTGTGTGGTACACACTTTTTACTGGTGTAGTTTCTTTGTATGTACTGGTTAGAAAGACATTCAAAATCAGGATGGGTATGGTGGTGGGTGCCTGTAATTCCAGCCATTCTGAGGCTGAAGTAGGAAGATTGCAAGTTCAAGGCCAGCCTAGGCAACTTAGTGCAATCCTGAATTTAAAAATATTTTTTAATTTATTTTTTACTATTGTGCTAAGTTGGGGTACATTGTAGCATTTACAAAGGTTCTTGAATTCACTGCTTTACTGTTCTCTTTCATCCCCCCTCTAGTGATGACTAGAAATTTCAACAGGTATCATTTTTATTTTTACAGACATGTGCATGAATCATTTGCACTGTATTCATCTTTGTACCCCTTTCCCTGCCATCTCCCCCTCCCACTGCTGCAAACCCTCTAACCTCCTGTTCTCCAGTTTTGTAGAAGAAAAAAGGATAAAAAGAGAGACACATCATTTTTGCTACTTTGAGGTAAAGATAGCTACACACAGGGATTTTCCTTGTGTTATTTCCATGCATATATGTATTATGACCCCAACTGGTTCATCTCTTCACTTCTCCCTAGAACCCTTCCCATGGTGTCCCTGACCAGTTTATTATTTCTATATTCATTAATGTATAATTAGCATACAAGCCACATTCAATGTTTTGGTTTTCTTCCCTTGTTGTATCCCTCCAGTGTGCAGCACCCCCTCAGTGTGACCAGTGTCCCATAATATTTCTGCATTTGTTGTAGGATGATAATCTACACGTGAGGGACAACATGTGTCTTTTGGCCTTCTGAGCCTGACTTTACTCAAGGTGATGGTCTCCATTTACCTGTGAATGACAAAATTTCATTCTTCTTGGTGACCGAGTAACATTCCATTGTGTATAAATACCACATTTTCTTAATCTATTTGTCAGTAGTGGGGCATCTTGACTGTTTCCATAACTTAGCTATTGTGCATAGGGCTACAATAAACATGAGTGCGCAGATGCCTTTGTAGTAACCTGACTCACATTCCTTTGGGGATAACCCTAGTAGTGGTATTGTTGGATGGTATGGCAAATCTATTTTTGTTTTTTAAGGAGCTTCCATATTGTTTTCCCGTAGTGGTTGTACTAATGTTGCTGGGCAAACTAGATTTCTGCCTGCAGAAAACTGAAACTAGATCTGTTTGTCACCCTGTAAAAGTATCAACTCAAAGTGAATTAAGGACCTTAATATCAAACCTGAAACTTTGAAGCCAGTACAGAAAAGAGCAGGGAATACACTGAAAACAATAGGCATAGGCAAGGACTTCCTCAGTAGAACTCAAGTGGCTCAGCAACTAAAAGAAAGGATTGACAATTGGGAGTACATGAAATTAAAAAGCTTCTGCACGACAAAAGAAATGATCTCTAAATTGAAATGGCCACCCACAGAATGGTAGAAAATCTTTGCTTGTGATTCATCAGACAAGGGAATAAAAACCAGAATATACAAGGAGCTCAAAAAAGCTAAACTCTCCCAAAACCAATAACCCAATAAAGAAATGGACAACTGATCTGAAAAAAATTTAATCCAAAGTTATCTTCTCCTGTGAGTTGTTTTTTAGCTAATAATATTCACTAAAATAGAGTAGATAATATTCATTTTCATAATACTATATGTATGATAGCAAAATGACCTTTATTATTATAGTTACTATCTTTAATGCTTGCTACCTATCCAAATTCTCATTACTATTCTATATATGCCTTTTAGTTCTTTGTAGTTTTCTGTATTTGTAGAAAATACTATGTATTCTCCATATGAATCACTTTTATTCTTGGATGTGTTATGACTATTATTATTGCAACTATGTTACAGATGAATACTGTGATACTCAGAAAGTTTAAATACCTTTTTCCCAAAAAGAATTTTTGAAAAAAATATCTCTCAGGTAGTCACTTTCACTTAAGATCAGAAGTCAGGCTTGAATAATCATCCTTTAAATTTACTCTCAGGTCTGTGTGTAATTGAACACTATGAAATGATATGTGACCTGCACAAACAAAATGAGACAGTGAAGTTAAAATTGGTAATAGAAACTGTCCATCTTCCTTCCATCCTTCCTTTCTTCCTTCCTCTCTTTCTTCTGTGGCAGTAATAGGGATTGAAGTTAGGGCTTCATGCTTTCTATAATTTGATCTGCACTGCCAGCCCATTTAGCTCCAGATACCTTTGAGATATGGTCTTACTTTTACCTGGGTCTAACTGGACTGTGATTCTCTACCTTATGCTTCCTATGGTAGGTGGGATAACAGGCATGTGCCAGCATACCCAGCAATTGGTTGAGATGGGTTCTTGTGAAATATTTTCCATAGGCTAGCCTCAAATCACAATTCTCCTGTTATCAGACTCCCAAGTAGCTAGGATTACCGGCATCAGCCTCTGACACCTCTTTTCAGCCACTCATGAGTAGTGTCTACCTTTATCAACATTCTTTCACAACCATGTTGTCTGATGTTACTGGCCAGAGATAGATACTTACTTCATCTACCACCTTTCTGGTTGCTTTTGAGTGGGATAGCACAGGAAGCACAGAAAAGAAGGCATCCTTTGCTTCACTATGACTCTCATTTACCAGGACACAACAATTTCTCCCATGACTGTGACAACCCAATATGGTAAAACTTCAGGTGCCAATAAGGTGGTCCCCTGTATTCATCATTATCTGCCACCTTTGTTCAAGGGACACCATCTCAGATTCTCAATCAAGGAAATAGCATGCTACATCCCTAATAGGAAGGAAGTCAGGTCTATTACTACAATCCAAACACATTGGAGCCTCTGTTACTCTTGAGAACTTGTTTTCTGCCTGCAATTTTATGGCTCTGTATCATACAGATGGACTGGGGCCTTGGATTGTCAACCAGAAATGGCTATGGTGCTAAAGGAGGTTCATCCAACATCCTAACACCAGTTCCCATCTATGGAATGTACTCTGTGGCTGTTCAACCCAATACAGAAATGAGTTTTCAAGGTGAGTACAAACAGCAAAAATGGGAAAGGAATAAGACTGGCATTCAAAAGGAGTGTCAAATCTGCAGCTGAGTAGTGGTTAGTCCACAAATAGGTAGTGTTGAAGTCCTGAGATTTCAATGACTACTCACACTCAGCATTCCTCATTTTCAAATTTGATATAAGGTGGAGGGCTGGGGCCATGGTTGAAGCAGTACAGCAACTTCATAGCAAATATAGAGCCCTGAGTTCAAATTCTAGCACTGCCAAAAACAAACAATCAAACAAACAAATAAGCAAGTAAATAAATAAATAAAGGTGTAAATGAAGAACACTCTAATGGTCATCCATGTTGCATTTAGGAATCCCCTTGAAGCACACTGAATGAGGCTTATTTTTCACCATTCTGGCATAGCTCCCATGCTATAATTAATTCATTTCCCTGATCTATTGCCTTGGTGTCTTTAGAAAGCACTTCAGAACCTTTCATTGTAGTAATAGCTCAATTTTCTTTAATTTTGTGTTCAGAGATCCAGTCCAAAGTGAGTAGGCACAAAATATGCCCTTGTTTATGAATTTCACGTGAAATAACTCTTTTTTTCTCCACCTCCACGGCTTAACATACTTTTACCCTCACAAAGAGAGAGGAAAGAATTCAGTGTAACATCTATGATGATTCTAGTTATTATAAAACTTTCTTTTTTCATTTTTTGTGATGTTTGTGACTGAAACCAAGGCCAAGATCCCAGTGGCAAGTGCTCAACTGCTTGCCCATCCCACAAGAGCAATACATTTCATATTTTTTAAATCACTTTCACTTTTATTTGATTATAATAATCCTATAAAATACAAAAAATACCCAAAATGCAATGACATTAAATGGGAAGCAGCAACTTCAACAGTTACATCCTATCTCCTAACACAGAGTTATGGTTCCTTAAGAAGTGCCATAAAAATGCCTTGCCAGCTGTTGTCAGGAGTATAATTCCTGTGTAGAAGAGGAACATCTCACTTACCAGGGACTGACTTCTTCCTTGATTTCTTTTCAATGAGGGAAACATCCATAGAGAGGTAGACATACCTGGAATTGCAATCTACAAGGTAACATTTTGTCTTCTACAAACCTCAGAATTCCTTATGTCCTGCAGTAGCATAAATGCTCAGATACTTGAAAGTAATCCACCACTTGACCTTGGAAACATTTTAATAATAGCTCCAGTCTAAACTTCTACCAATATTTTGTTCTTGCATCAAGCTCCAAATCAAGAACAAATAGAAAATGAGAATTTGGATGAAATAAAAACTGAGCTTTCAAAGCCTCTTGATGCCTACCAAGTTCCAATTGAAAATCACATTTCTCCAATGTTCCCTTTAGAATTTCCTGACATTCACCTGTTTGGGGCCTGCATTAAATCTTTGGGCTAACAGGAGAAGCCTGGTTCTGAAAATCCCAATTTGGGCAAGAATAGCCTAAGTCTTGAGAACCAAGGGACACTTGAAAATAGGATTGAATGTAGCAATAGTTTTGTAGACATTGCTATGTTGGTGGAAAATATTGAATTCTCACCCATTTTCACTCATTGGAAATCTTGACTGATCCACATTTCCCACAGCAATCAAAGCCAAAGATATGAGAGACATCAAGGTGATTCAGGTGCAGGAAAATTCACAGGCCATAAAGGATTCCACTAACCAAGTCAGAAAGAAGGATAGAGGCTGTGAGTCCATTGATGGAGCTCCAAAGCCCAAAATTCAGTGCCAGAACCCAGAGTGACTATTGGAGAGAGAAGTGACTGTGTGCAGTGCTGCTTCCAGTGACAGGCTTCCCATGAACACAGCCACACATTCTGGAAACCTTCAAAAGCTGCATCCAGCAGGGCCAGCAAACATAAAGGACTTGGGCAGAAAAAGACCAAAAACATGAGGGAAAATAACTCCAAGAAAGTTGAAGAGTGTAAGCAGACATGGAACGGAGTGAAGGCAGAGGAGAAGACAAGGATTTCCAAGATTAAGCAGAAGAGAAATCATCCTGAGCTTAGCCAGGAGACTTTAAAAAAACTCAAAGCTACCTAGGCATGCATATGCTGCAGTCAGTGCAGGCTTTTCATGCACTGGGGAAGAAGAATGATAAGAACATTGGTCCATCTTCCTGTTGGGTCCTGGCAAACTTGAGCACTATTAAAGTCTCCCAGTATATTTCAGCTATCAAATCATGGCTGGATTCCCCACATGAGGACAAACATCCTAAGAAAATTTGAGACTAAGGCCAGAAACAAGGTAACAGTGCTGGCAATGAATGTCCATCTCCATTGAGTATAAGCTTCTACATCTGGGAAGGCCGAGTTGGCACCTTTGTCTTTTCTGACTCTGGACAATGCACAAAGTCGACCTGTTCCCTGGAGGCCGCAGTCTCTTGCCTCACATAGGGCCACTGCATCTTACCCTGTCAGGCCTCATCCTCACTCCACTCAATCTATGGTAGTCAGTGCATCTCAACCAGCTAGTGCCAACACATCGTGGATGGGTTCTGCTAAGCCAGTTTGGCCAATTTCAATAAAAACAACCCTACTGGGTTTGACCAAGCCTATCCAGCATAGTGTCTCTCAGTCTGCTGCTGCTAGACATGCACCCTACAAAATATCATCTTCATTTCTTTCCAACAGGAACTTGTTTTCACTGCTGTGATTAAGTTCCAGCAACCACCTAAGCCTCAAACCCAATTTCTACTCCAAGATTTCAGCTTGAAGCCTAACCAATTCCATGGAGGGAGCCTAATGTTCCTGAGCCAGTAATGTCAAACACCATCAAAAAAGGGCAGCATCCAGAGCATGAGGGCATGAAAATGAAGGCTCAGCAAGAGCGTGAGCATGGTGCCAAATACATTTCTTTAGAGAAGTGCAGTTTTTCATTGAGAGAGAAAGAGAAATGGAAATTTCTCAATTATATGGCTATATAGTGTAATAGCTCATAAGACTGTTGGTATCACATTAAGTATCAAATGGTTTTCACACATATGTGTTGACATACACAGATAAGTATATAAAGTTATATAGCCAAAATATAAAAATTTATTTATTCTGATACATTTTAAAAACTTAACAAAATTAATATAATGTAATTAAGGTAATGTAACAGAATTAATAGATGAGCATTAAAGAGGATTTTTGAGGTTTTAGATGCTGTTACCTGTGGTTTTCTTTGGTAGAGGTAGGGATCAAAGTCTACATTATAAAAAAGGAACTGAAATTTGGGAGAACAGGGGTAGGGAAAGGATAAAAATGAAGAAAGAGGAGGGAATATGATCCAGTAGTAGAGAGGTCAAAAGAGAAGTGATCATATGGACCTATAAGAGTCAGAAAGGGTACACTGACACAGTCTGATGTTGGGGTTAAAAGAATAAAATCCGGAAAAAGTTGAAAATGCCAGAAGATGGGTCTTGGGTGTTCAGAAGCAATGGAAAACAATCTTTCATGCTTCATGACACACCAGGTAAGCATTTTAGAAAGTAAGACTAGGACACAATTCCAACAGGTTTGGAGAACCCGTGAATAATGCTGGGACTGGTGAATACAAAATATGGGAAAATCCAGCTGATAATGTGGGGCCTATCCAAAAGAACTACAGCAACTTTAGGCCCACTGGGGAGATTAAAACTGCACTATTATGTCCATCTTTCTGGGCTTCAAACTCAGAGCTTCACACTTGCTTGGCAGGCATACTACCTCTTGAGTCACTCTTCCAGCACTTAAGTCACCAAGGTGGTAGTAATTTGTTAGAATAGGCACAGGGAATTAACACAATGCTACTTCAACTAATTAACCATCTGGAAAATAATATAAATTAAAAGAAAACAATTCTACTTTACTTGTAAAAAAAAGCATTATTAATTGCTAATGGGATATGTGTACCCATTGGGAACTGTACTTTGTCTTACACCATGGAATCTAATTGGGCACTCACAGATTTATTTCCTGTTTTATGATGATTTTCCCAGAGTTTTTACATTTTATTGCACCTACTGATGAAAACCCAGATTCACTATGATATGGCATCATTTAAAGGAATGAACAATGACCCTATGTTAAAACTATGAGCACCCTACTAGTAAAAGCTCACACATTTTCCAACAGAGGTCAAGTATTGCTAAGAATCCTTTATGAATTTATGACATGCTGGCACACCCCACTGAATATGCTGTGCTGTCCTAAGGGTGGCAATTCAGTGTACTTTTTGAATTGTAGTCCCAATTGCTTTCCTGGCTCCCACTCCTCACCCCTAAAATTTGTCAACACAGCAGCCATGATATCATTTCAATGCATAAGTCAGGTCCTGTAACTCTTCTGCTCACATCTTCCAATTGCTTCTCATTTCATTAAGAGTCAAAACAAATGTCCTTACGATGGCCTAAAAGGCCCTGCCTTACATCAGGGGTCTGGAAACATTTTCTGCAAAGAGCCAGACAAGAAATATCTCACTCTTGTGGGCCAGATTTTCTCTGCCTCAACTAATCTCCTCTGCAGTGAAGGCATGGCAGCAGTAATGGAACATATGTAAACAAATGGCTATGACCATGGTCCAATAAAACTTTATTTGTAAAAGCAGGGTGCACTGGTTCACTGGATATTGCCCTGAATGATCAATTTTCAAGACTTTTTCCACATACTATCTTTCCAAAGAGAGTTTCTCTGACCACACTATGCAAAATTACTGTCACCCCTGTGTTTTTCTTCTTTCCCTCAGTCTGATTCCCTAAATCAGGGCCTAATTCTTCTGTAAGACTTTGAGCCTTCTGATATACTATGTAACTGACTTCCTTATCATGTTATTAATTCATAATCTATCACTAGGTCTCCTATCATTGCAATCCTTAAGGGCAGGGAGTTTTCCTTATTTCTTTGTCACCGCTTCTTTTCTTTCTTCCTCTTCCTCTCCCTCCTCTTCTCAAAAATCTAATTCCCAGCATACCAAACAGTTCTCTTGTTTAATTTGCAAGTTGATTTCAAAATTCAAATAGAAGGATGAGGAATTAGCTCAAAGAATTTGAGGAAGATCGCCAAGACCCTGTGTTCTATCCTCAGTCACACACACACACACACACGTGTGCACACACATAGACACACACAATCAAGCAAACAAATGCAAATTAAACAAAAATAGATATGGAAATTCAAACAATTTAGAATACCAAAATAACACTGAAGAAAGAACAAAATGGGAATGGTAGGGATGGGTAGCTGATTCCAGGTATTATAAACCTATTGTAATTATAACAATATGATACCAGTGTAAAAATCCAAATTAATTAATAGAAAATAATAGGAAGTAGATAAATAGATCCATCTCTCCATTTATCTTACTTTTTGTAATATATTTTTATTTTATATTTTATGACTCACCATTTTGCCTTTTATGATGTATTTGTTCAATACAGCACTGTTTTTATTATTTTTATAACACCTTGTTCTATTATTAAATGTTTTATTTGTAGGCTTAAAACGAGCCATACGACCCTTTCAGGCAAATATAAATTGTGTAAAATATAAGGAATATTTACAACTACAGTCTTTTTGTATAAATTGTCTGCATTTGAAATTTATTTCTCCTGATTATAAAGCTTACATGCTATTTGAAATATAATAATCTTCTACAATGGAGATTAAACTATAAACAGAAATAGCAACATTAATGGACTAAAAGTAATACTACTAAAATATAACAAAGAAGAAAAATTAGATCAAAATGTCTGTGATTCAAAGTAAAAGAGAAAATAATGCTACTTGCATAGCATTATTATATAGAAGGAAATATATCAGGTTTTCTTGTTGCTGCGATTGTTATTTTCTTTTTTTAATTGTTGTTCTGGGTGATTATTATTTCAATGAAAACATTCTAACAGGCTCTAAAGTTATTTGTAAATTATTACTGAGAAAAGTCCTGCTTAGTGATGATAGTAGTTAGCTTTCTCAGACTTAGTATACAAATATCTTGCAATATTCTAAGCACTGGGAATGTGACAAACTCATTTCACTCTTCACAACAATTCTGTGAGGTCTGAAATATATTAGGTATTTTGTTATGGAAGGAACTAGGCAGAGAAAGCTCAGGTAAATTACCCAAGCCCATATAGCTTGTTAGTGGGAGGTCCAGAATTTAAACCCTAGAATTCTGGCTCCACAACTTGCAATTTCAAATATTGTGTGAAAGTAATATTTGTCTTCAATTTTTTGTGTGGTACTGGGATTTGAATTTAGGGTCTACACCTTGAGCCACTCAAGCAGCCCTTTTTTTTGTGATGAATTTTTTGAGACAGGTTCTCATGGATTATTTGCCTGGGCTGGCTTCAAACCACAACCCATCTGATCTCTGCCTCCTGACTAGCTAGGATTACAGGTGTGAGCCACCAGCATTTGGCACTTCAAAGGTTTTAAGTATGAGATATAAGAGGAGATAAATCCATATTATCATTCCATTTCTGGTTTTTAATTAATAATAATAATTTTTTATATTTAGGTAATTTTGGAAACTTACATTCAATAGATTAAAGATTCATTTTTTTCTAAAGGAATTCTGCAACAGGAATCATTCCTGTTTTCAGCTATTTATTCCTGCAACAACAAGTACTTCATATGACTGATACTGTTGGTATTTTAGACTTTATAATCCCCAAAATTAATCAGTGCTAGAGTTGATCTCAAGAGTTTTCTTCCCTATTACACATAAATAAAGGCTTCCCTTTTTCCCCCAAAATCTAAATACTATCAGATTGATATACCTGATACTTAAAGCACCTTGTTAAATTATATTAGTAACCATGCTGATGTGGTAGATGACACAATACACTGCTTAAGTTACACCGCTCTCTTTTGAGATTGCTCAGCCCACTTCAGTTTGTTTCTCTCCAAGATCCCATAACTGTTGCTCACTCCTGTCTTCCATGATAACACTGCTACTCAGAGCTTGCTTGCCTTGCACCTAAAGTCCCAGGTGGTGATGTCTGTGGATTTTGCTCTCTGTAGTGTAGGCAAAGCTGATCACAGCATGGATGATCCCGAGGTGCACACCCTGAAGTCAGTCCTTGCTGAGGCCCTGCAAGCAAAGGCATCAAGATGAGCAGGAGCCACTTGTAAAAGCCAATTTTGCCTTTCAGCCCAAATGTCACCTTTTAGAACAGGGCTGGTGTCTGGAGAGTTTCCTGGCTAGCTTCTTCAAGAAGTCTGGAAGTCTCAGAAGTTCCAACCTTCTCAGGCAAATAGAGCCTCACCTTACACCTTGCCCACTATAGCCAAACCACCCAATATCCAGACTTACAAGAGCTCTGCAGGAGATGAGAGCAGAGGGAGGCTCTTTCCCAGAAAGCTGGAGGGTGTTCACTTACTCTCTGGAAAGGCCATCGTTCCTTCTCTGAGTTGCCTGCTGCAACTCTGCCGCCCTGGCAGCTGTACTTCATTGGATGCAGCAAATCGTCACTTCCCTAATGCACTCCTTCCCCATGGCCTCCCTGATTGCTTTGAAACGAGTATCAAGTTCATGTTGAAGAGTTTGAACCACAGAACATTTGCAATAGTGTTGGAAAGTGACAAACCTGGGCAAATGAATGATGATATAATACGTACCTCTTAAGGCTATTAGAAGAATTAAATGTAGTAAAAGTGTGACATCATTCACACTGTTTTTGGTAACATAAGTATTTACTTCATGGGACTGTTACATTTGTATTTATGTACTAAGTACATGGGTGCATTTGTTAGGCTATTTGAGGGGGGTACCAAGGGTCTTATCCTTTCTATGCTGGCTTCTTGCTATAGCTCCATCACTGCCCTCCTGCCTGTCACTATAAATAAACCACTGCACCTATCTGAAGCAAGCTGGTGTATTTGTTTTAATAACCTTTTCTTGCTTACTCAGGGATGTTTATTCCAGTAATTTAATCTCTACCTGTCAAATGTCTAGCTCTCCATTATTCATTTCCATCAACACATGTATCTGCCTGTTTTCACACAGCATTCTCTCTTTGTATTTCTGCCTATGTTTGTACTTTGTATAAGAAAGTCATTGGAGAAAGGCCCACTCTAATGTTGTATGAACTCTCGTGATTACAACTGCAAAGACCATAATTTCAGAAAAGGTCACATTCAGAGGTTCTGGAGTTGAACTTTAGTATAATTTGGGGGAGAGCATAATTTAATACCACACAAACTTGCTATTTTTTCCATCCAAAAAAATCTTCCTGTTGACTGTACTTTCTCCTTTTCGTAATACAGTCTTTATGCATTTTGTGGGAAACTTTCTGTAGAGTTATTATATTAATATACACTACTTCTACTTTCCTTCTGTCAGTTCCTTTATGAATTTAAGTGAGGCAGGCATTCACTTCTGGAATTTCACTGAAATTGTCACTGCCTTTCAAGTCACAGACGTCCGGCTTCCATGTTGCTAAATCTAACGGTCATATTTTAGTTTTCTTCTCACCTTAACTAGTGTTGACAGTTTTCAACACAGTCTTCCGTGATGATTTCTTCACTTTGTTTTCAGTATATCCACTCTTGGATTTACCTCTGGGTCACTGGATACTCAGCTGAAATCCTGCTACTGGTTCTCCACTATCTGACTTGATGCGTTTAATAAAACATCTTTGGATAAATCATTTCCTCAACATTCAAGGGTTTTTTCGATGCATTCTCAATTTTATAAATTTTATTGGGTCCATGTATCATTTCATTTTTCTTATTAATTTTACATAAATCACCTAGTCACAATTATCATGAGAAAACATTAAATTTAGAATCGGGTCCTTTAGCATAATTTCAGTATTTCTGTGGATGGCTAAGAAGACAGGGTCTTGCTATGGAGCCCAGACTGGCTTTACTGGGGATTCTCATGGCTTGGCCTGTTGAGTGTTTTGATTACAAGCATGTAATCAAAGTCCAAGTTTTGTAATATATTTAATGTTATCATCAACAGTTCCAAAAGAGTATTTTGTCCCTCCTTAAAATGAATTTTTAATGACATCAGCACCAAATTATCTTTCCTTGAAATTATTTGACCATGATTTAAAAGTTATGTTTTCAGCTAAATACATTGTTTCATTGAAACAAAAATAATGTATAGTTTTTGGATGAAGTAAACATTTTCAGTTTTGTCAAGAGATATGTTTGCTATATTGTTCACAATCTCATTTTAAAAAGTATTAGCATGTTATATAAAATGTCATAGAATTTTCATTTTTGAGAAATTTCTTTTACTTTTCTCATACATATTTTGGACATGTGTTGTTGGTTCTGTGCATATGTGTTTAGGTTTTTTTAAAATAGTCACTTAAAATAGTCTCTTACATGCTCTTTTACAAGCAGTGCCTTCTATTGGTTAAGGTCTTAACAAATGTTGATATGGAAAAAATGCACATTGTAGAAATGCAGTTATAGTAATAATTATAATCTGCTTAATGTTAGAGATTGTGTGCAAAATAATTAGCCTTAGAAAACCTTGCTTAAAGTGACTTAATTTACATCAATATTTTATTATTTTTGTCTTTTCCACAAGTCTTTTATATAATTTGATGTGAATATTTTATACACATGCTAACAGGAATTTTACCCACAGTCTTTGCCAAATTAAAAATATTCTATAATTGGGCTCTGAAAATTCATAGGATAATTCTCTGAATACTAGATATTCAATACAGTAGTTGTGTTTGTGTTATCCCTAAAGGTAGGGATATATTTCATTTTCTGAGAAACACTTCTTATTTATATTTTTCAAATATCATATTAACTTTTAATGCTTACCACTATTGATGTGAATCTCCATTTACTCATGCTTTAGAATATGTAGCAAATTCTGTCAATCTTTGCATAAATTTTTTTAATGTATTTTTTGGCAGTGTTCCACTGTGTAGCTGAAGCTAATCTTTCTGACTCATCCTTCTGAGTGCTGGGATTTACTTTTATTCCAGATCTGAGTTATTCTATACTAATTCTTTGCAATTTTTTATTCTTCAGCACCCAAAGAGTTTGAAATTTAGAGATAATTTGTAACCCTTTAAGGAGAAATATAATTAATATTAAACGATGTCTTCAATATGTTCTTGCCCTTTGTAAGTTATATGTTTCTTCATTCTGAAACCTTTCAGATTTTTTCTTTAAGGTTCTTATATTTCATTATAATGTCCTCTCCTGTTTTTATTGTTTATTCATTTCCATTTTTCTGCTTGGTGAACACTTTGATTTGTGGGTTCCACTACCCTTTAACTCAAATTTTTCTTCATTCTTTCTTCAAATATTTCCTCCTGTCCAATTAGTTTTGCTTTTTGTTTGGGTCTGCTATTACCTGACTATGTGCATATATGTAATTCTTCTGTATATAGTTCAGCTTTTGTTTGTCATTTCTGTTTCTATTTTTATTCTCCCTCACTTCTCTTTTGTCTTTTCTGTTGCTTCCTAATAAAACATTTCAGTCTGATCTAATTTCTCGTGCAAAAAATATTATTATGTGATCAATTATGTTGTCTGTTTTTTGTCTCTAATATCTCTGTGTGTTTATGTATTTTGTCTCTGTGTTCTAATAACTCTGTGTGACCAATTTATGCTTGATATTTTTAAATGGCTGTATTTTTCAGTTTTCAATTTGTTTTGGCTGGTGAGCTTATATACTCTTGGGGTATCTGCTACTCTGTCTGTTAATTTCTTATTAGTTAATAGTCAAAAGTCAGTACTTACTCTGTGAGTGTCCCAGGAAATTTAAGTAAAGTCTATGGCTGTCTGTTTTCCTAGATGATAGGCATTCTCTCTGGTCTGAATGTGTTCCCTTCCTCCATTCATGTGTTGAAATCCTCCATGGTGTCAGGACTGAGGAGAATTGTAGGTGACTATGTCATCAATACAATGCCTCATGAATGGGATTAGTGCCCTTTTGTAAGAGGTCTGGAATGCCCTTGCTCCTATCACCAGGTGAGGTCACAGAGAGAGGCATCATGTATTTGGTGTTTGGGGTTTACAAGGCTCTGAATCTGCTAGTGCCCCAGTGTTGAACATCCCAGCCTCCAGAACTGTGATACATAAACTTCATTCTTCATAAGTCACTGCATTAATGGTATTTTTTATAGAAGGCAGAATAGACTGAAGCAAGGGGAATTTTAACAGTGTACTACAATCTGGGAGGTATAAAACAACAGAAGTTTATTCTATCACAGTTCTAAATTGAAGGCCATAAGTCTCAAATTAAGATTTTGTCAAAACCATGCTTCCCCCCAAAGGCAACATGGACGAGCGTTCATTGCTTCTTCAGAATGCTAGAAATCCTCGACACTGCTTGGATGCAGATGCATCACTCCAATCTCTGCCTTTTTACCACATTATTTTTATAGATAAACCTGGCATTGGATTTAGTATCCTCTCTAGTCGAGTATGACCTCACTTGAACAACATTATATCTGAAAATACCCTACTTTCAAATGTCATAATTACAGATGCCAAAGGACTTGAATATATTTTTTTAGGATACACAGTTAAACCCTCAATGGTAGCACCAACCTTAGCTTGGGGACCATCAAGAACAGAAAACCAATATTATTCCACCTTCATTTTGCCCCTCAATTCAAAATTCCCATGACCAGTCATATACTTTTAATCTGTTTTAGAAAAGGGCATTGCTTCTGCATCTTAATCAGGTTTTGAGGGAAACAAAAGTTAGAGGAATAAAAGCCTATGCCTGCCCAATCCTTCCTTATGCCTGCATGACTTTGTCAATAACATATATGTATGCTATATCTATTTAGATAGTAATATACATATCTTTCTGTCTTATCCTTCTGATTTTTCATTTCTCTTTTCTTCTCGTTTTTTTCAGTTTTTTTTTTGTTGTTGTTGTTAGGTCTTCTTTGGGTGAAGGTTTTATTTTCTGTGTAATTTTGCATAAGCCAGAGACAAATGAAAAAGGAAGAAAAATATCCAAGAACTGCAAAAGTTTTAATATGTATAATAGGAATAATAAATGATAAAAGAAGGATGGACAGAAGAAAAGGAAGGAAGGGAAGAAGGGATAAAAGAAGGAGATAAAATATGAAATCTCTGTGCTTTAGAAGTTTGTAATGCTACATAACCACCTGTAGTCCAGATACCAAATTTCTGGCAACTCCACAGATACCACTCCTCACTGGTATAACAATCATTACAAGCAGACTGCATGATATATCTGTCACCAGGATGTATCTTCCTTGCTACAGCTTCCTCAAGGAAAGGAAAAAAATGGTAAGGAGAATCCTAACAGTTTGTGCTATGAAAGACACTGATAATCCTGTACTGCACATATCCATACTATTGGGCAATGAAGATGCCTGAAATCTTCAATAGTGCCACTCACAGAAGAATGAGCTACATGGACGTGAAGCTATTGCACCTTCACTGGATCCTGAACTGCCACACTACACCTAGCTAGCATGCTCTCAAGCATCTTAAATGAATATCTTACTGCACCAAAAACAGTCCATAAAGTCTCAGGTCTCCATCAAAAGCACAGACATCAATGCATATAACAAGAAACATGAAAAATCAAGGAAACATGTTTTTGTCCCAAAATTAAATAACTATGAAATACTTGAGGAAGCATTTGAATAATTATTTTAAAGAAGGCATAATAAAGCCCTGATACTTAACTTCACAAAATGCAGGAAAATAACAGGTTAACAGAGCAAGTAAAATAATTGAGATGAACCAAATAGAAATTTTGTAGCTAAAGAATACAATAAATAAAATAAAAGCTACACCAGCAAGTGTCAACAGCAAAACTGATTAAGTAGAACAAAAGAATCTATAATCTCAAAGCTTATTTGCAAGTATGCAGTCAGGAAGGAAAAAAGAAAAAAGGAATGAAAATGAATGAAGAAAGTCTAGGGGTTTGGGTAGCATCAAGAGAATTTATGTTTGCCTTATAGGAATTAAAAAGTAACAGAAGAGAAAGCAAGTAGAGCATTTATGTAAATTAAATTTGGCTAAAAATGCTCCCAAGAATGGGGAATGATACAAACATTCAAGTATGGGAAGCTAAAAAATTTCCAATCAAGGTTAAGCAAAAAGATTTCACTAAGACATTATAATCAAACTCAAAGACAAACTCAACATCCAAACTAATAAAGAATCTTGCAAGGTTATTTCCATATGGAGGAATTCTCCACAAAAGCTATTATTAGATTTCTAAGCAGAAATGTTCCAGGTGAGGAGAGAGTGACAAATTTTCAAACTGTTTGCAGAGGAAAAAAATAGTTCCAGTGAATAATAATTTACCCATCAAGGTGTCATACAGAAACAAACAACAGATAAACACTTTATCTGACAAAAAAAAAAAGATGAGAAAGTTCATTATGATCAGACTTTTCTTATAATTAATGATAAATGAATTCTTCAATCACAAACTAAAGGACACTAAATTTTAACATGAATACATACGAAATTATAAAATTCATTGGAAAATGTGAGTAAAATATAGTCAAACTCAGAATATTCTAATACTGCAATGACGTGTAAATATTTTGTATCTATAAAATAAAGTCTAAGAGAGAAAAACCATTAATATATGTCTACAGATAATTATTAAGCAATGCATATAGTGAAAAGATTGTGACATCAAAAACGAGGTGACAGAGATCCAAGATGGTGACAGAGACAGAGCTGCAGACCTTGTGAGCTCCTGACCCAGAGACCCTGCGAGAAGCTGGAGACACCCCTGACTGAGGTAAAGCACCAGGGAGAGCCAGAAACACGGCCCTCTAAACACTTAGATTGTGGGAGGCTTCTCCACGCCAGGATCTAATACAAGAACAGCCCACCTGCCAAATCCCCACCCGGTAGGTCTGCAGAGCCGCTGCTCTGTTCTTCAGGGCCCTCTGTCCCTCGGATTGTGCCAGCCACAGCCCCGAGCCAGACACACACATGGCGGGATACCCGCCCCTAAGCCACACTGGCTTCCAGCCATCCGGACCCACACCACACTGGAATACACACCTCTCGGCCACACTGCCACATCCATGACCATCGGGATCCCTGCCACCCATACACACTGGACCCCAGCCAGGACCCAGTTCCCAGGGCTTGCCGGGATACCCCCCAACAGAGCCCACTGCCCTTCAGACCCTGCTGAGCCCCAGCTACATGTGGGATAACTGGACTCCCACCCCTTGGACTTCCCCCGCCCATCAGGCCCTGCTGGGCTCCAGCACCATGTGGAACAACTGGAGCCCTGCTCTGCTGGGACGGGCACCAGCCTGGTGTGGGACAGCCTCATCCACAGCCTACTAGGAGCCCTACCCTTGGTCTGAGCAGCCTCAGCTCTATAGGCTTCCCAGATAACCACTCCACCAGTCTCCTGCTCAGGCCACCACTAGAAGGCTCCAAGCATGCCTAAGAGACACACACAGACTGGACTGGACACTAAACAACTAAAAACAACTAAGCCTGCAATCCTACTGTTCCAGAACTGGTGATTTTTTTTTCCTCTCTTCTTTAAGGGTTTGGGAGCCTTGTTTGCTGTTTGATCACCCACTATTTCTCCCATGTTTTTTCTTTCTTTCTTATTTTCCCCTCTCTTCTCTCTTCCTTTTATCCTTCCTTCTCTTTCTCCTTTTTATCCTTCTCTCAGTTTTTTGTTAGTACTAATATTGTAACCCACTTAATACCAATTTACACATAGTCAAGGCACAGAAATGGTACCTAGTGGAAATACGGGAAGAAGAAAAGGGGATGGAAACCATTCTCCCCCCAAAACTAATGTAGTACAGGATTTAGAGCGAAATGTCTCCAACAAAACAAAGATAAACTATACCAAGGAACACAACAAACACCACAAGAACACCCTGAAAGAAGAAATTCTACAAGTAATTAATGAGAATTTCATAGAGATGCTACTAGACATGGTCAACAAAAACGTACAGGAAGCACTCAAGAAATTCCAAGACAACAAAATTGAAGAATATGAGAAAACACAGAAACAAATAAATGAAATCATAGGAGCCTTAAACAAACACCAAACTGAAACAAAGATCACCATAAGCAGAGAGAGAACTGAATTAAGGGCAAAAATTGACAATATTAAAGAAGTAACACAAGATGTGGAAAACCTCAGAAAAAAGAATGAAACAGAAATACAAAGCAAAATGGAAGGCTATTACAGCAGAATAAAGCAAACAGAAGACAGAATCTCAGAACTTCAAGATGAAATGGCAATTAAAGGAAAAACTGAAGAACTATTAGTTAAACAACTCAAGTCCTGTGAAAAGAAAATGCAAGAACTTACCGACTCCATCAAAAGACCAAATCTGAGAATCATGGGCATTGAAGAAGGAGAAGAGGTGCAAGCAAAAGGAATGTGTAATATATTCAACAAAATAATAACAGACAATTTGCCATATCTAGAAAAAAATATGCCCATTCAGGTACAGTAATTTCTCAGAATACCAAATAGACCTGACCAAAATAGAACTACCCCATGACATATTATCATTAAAACAACAAGAACAGAGACTCGAGAAAGAATATTGAAGACTTTAAGAGAGAAAATACAAATAACATAAAAGGCAAACCCATCACAATCACAACAGACTTCTTAGTAGAAACACTAAAAGCAAGAAGACCATGGGGTGAGATCTTCCAAGCGCTGATTGAAAATAACTTAAATCCTAGGATACTTTACCCAGCAAAACTATCATTCAAAATAAATGGAACAATAAAATTCTTCCAATAAGCAGAAATTAAAACAATATATGAACACCAAGCCATCACTACAAAAGATTCTCCAAGGAATTCTGCACACAGATAATGAAAGCAAACAAAACCATGAAAGGGCAGGCAATACCAAAGCACAGGAGAAGAAAAGGCAAGAAAGTAAAGAGTAACATTGATTCAGCTACACATAATCAAACACTTAATCAACAAAGACAACTACATGACAGGGATTACCACGTACTTATCAATGCTAACACTGAATGTTAATGGACTAAGTCCCCCATGAAAACATACTGACTGGCAAACTGGATTAAAAAGGAAAATCCAACAATCTGCTGCCTACAGGAGACCCACCTCATCAACAGAAATAAGCACTGGCTGAAAGTGAAAGGCTTGAAGAAGATATACCAAGCTAATGGTCCCTGAAAACAGGCAGGGGTAGCAATATTTATCTCAGAGAAAGTAGACTTCAAACCTACATTGATCAAATAGGATAAAGAAGGACACTCCATACTAATAAAAGGGGAAATACACCAAAAGGAAATAATAATTATCAACATATATGCACCAAACGTCAATGCACCCAATTTCGTCAAATACATCCTGAAGGAATTAAAACATATATAAACTCCAACACAGTGATAGTGGGAAACCTTAGTATTCCCTTATCACCAAAAGATAGGTCATCCTAACAAAAAATCAATAAAGAAATCCTAGAACTAAATTGTACCATAGATCAAATGGACCTAGCTGATGTCTACAGAATATTTCATCCAACTTCTGCAATACACATTCTTCTCAGAAGCCCATGGAACCTTCTTCAAAACTGATCATTTGTCAGGACACAATGCAAGCCTCAGCAAATATAAGAAAATAGAAATAATCCCATGCATTCTATCTGACCACAATGCATTAAAACTAGAAATCAACAACAAAAACAGCAGTAAAAAACATGCAAACAATTAGAATCTGAACAACACATTGCTCAGTTAAAAATGGGTCATCAATGAAATAAAACAAGAAATTAAAAGTTTCCTGGAAATTAATGAACATGAAAACACAACCTACCAGAACCTATGAGACACAGCAAAGGCAGTCCTAAGAGGAAAGGTTTCCTAAGAGGAAAGCCTTGAGTGCATATATTAAAAGGACAGAAAGATCTCAAATCAATGACCTAATAGTACAGCTCAAACTCCTAGAAAAACAAGAAAAAGCAAATCCCAAAACAAGCAGAAGGAAAGAAATCATTAAAATAAGGGCTGAAATCAATGAAATAGAAACCAAAAAAACCATATAAAGAATCAATGGAAAAAAAAGCTGGGCATTGAAAAAATAAATAAGATTGATAGACCCCTGGCAAATCTGACTAAAATGAGGAGAGAAAAAACCCAAATCAGTAAAATCAGAAATGCAAAAGGGGAGATAACAACAAATACTACAGAAATCCAGGAAATCATTAGAGACTACTTTAAGACCCTATACTCTAATAAATTTGAAAATCTTGAAGAAATGGATAGATTCCTAGAAACTTACAACCAACCAAAACTGAACCAAGAAGATATTAATCACCTGAATAGATCCATAACATAAAATGAAATTGAAGCAGCAATCGAGTCTCCCAAAAAAGAAAAGTCCAGAACTTGATGGAGTCACTGCTGAATTCTATCAGACATTTAAAGTAGAACTAATACCAACTCTCCTTAAACTGTTCCATGAAATAGAAAGGGAAGGGACACTGCCCAACTCATTCTATGAAGCCAAAACCAAAGAAACCTCCAAAAAGGAGAATTATAGGCCAATTTCCTGAATGTATATTGATGCAAAAATCCTCAATAAAATAATGGCAAAATGAATACAACAACACATCAGAAAGATCATACACCATGACCAAGTATGCTTCATCCCAGGGATGCAGGGATGGTTCAACATACACAAATCTACAAGTGTAATAGAGCACATAACTAGAAGCAAACAAAAACCACTTGATCATCTCAATAGATGCAGAAAAAGCCTTCAAGAAGATCCAACACCACTTCATGATAAAAGAATAGAAAGAATGTATCACAATATTGCAAAGGCTATTTATGACAAACCTACAGCCAACATCATACTTAATGGTGAAAAACTGAAACCATTCCCCTTAAAATCAGGAACAAGATAAGGGTGCCCACTATCCCCACTCCTATTCAACATAGTACTAGAATTCCTAGCCAGAGCAATTAGGCAAGAAGAAGAAATAAAAGGAATACAAATAGGTAATGAAACTTTCAAAATATCCTCATTTGCAGATGATGTGATTCTATACATTAAAGACACAAAAAACTCTACCCAAAACCTCTTAGACACCATAAACAGCTACAGTAAGGTGGCTGGATACAAAATCAACCTACAAAAAGCATTAGCTTTTCTATACACGAACAACGAACAAACTGAGAAGGAATATATGGAAACAATTTCATTCACAACAGCCTCAAAAAAATCAGATACCTAGGAGTAAATTTAACAAAAGATATGAATGAACTCTACAAAGAGAACTACCAACTCCTGAAGAAAGAGATCAAGGAAGACTACAGAAGATGGAAAGATCTCCCATACTCATGGATTGGTAGAATCAACATAGTAAAATTGTCTCTACTACCGAAATCAATCTACATGTTTAATGCAATTCCCATCAAAATCCTGATGACTTACATAACAGGGTTTGAAAAATCTACTCTAAAGTTCATTTGGAAACACAAGAGACTGCAAATAGCCAAGACAATACTCAGCAAAAAAAGCAATGCTGGAGGTATCACAATACCCAACTTCGAAATTAAATTACAAAGCAACAGCAATAAAAACCACATGGTACTGGCATAAAAACAGACATGAAGGCCAGGGGAACACAATAGAAGATCCAAATATGAATCCACACAACTATACCCACCTCAGTTTTGACAAGGGGCCAAAAACATACATTGAAGAAAAGATAGCCTCTTCAACAAATGTTGCCAGGAAAAGTGGTTATCCATCTGCAAGAAACTGAAACTAGATCCATGTCTATCACACTGCACTAGTATCAACTCAAAATGGATCAAGGACCTAAATAGCAGATCTGAAACACTGAAGTTACTATAGGAAGGAGTAGGAAACACTCTGGAACTAATAGGTATAGGCAAGGACTTCCTCAATACAACTGCAGCAGTCCAGCAACTAAGAGAAAGGATGGACAAATGGGACTTCATAAAATTAAAAACTTCTGCACAACAAAAGAAATGGTCTCTAAACTGAAGAGATCACCCACAGAGTGGGAGAAAATATTTGCCACCTATACATCAGACAAGGGACTGATAACCAGAATAAACAGGGAACTTAAGAAACTAATCTCTCCTAAAATCAATGAACCAATTAAAGAATGGGCAGCTGAATTTAATAGAGCTTTCTAAAAAGAAGAAATTTCAAATGGTAAAAAAGCACATGAAAAAATGCTCACTGTATCTAGCCGTAAAGGAAATGCAAATCAAAACACACTGAGATTCCACCTCACCCTTGTTAGAATAGCCATCATCAAAAACACCACCAACAACATGTGTTGGCAAGGATGCAGGGAAAAAGGAACCCTAATCCACTGCTGGTGGGAATACAAGATGGTACAACCACTCTGCAAAAAAATTTGGAGACTTCTTAAAAATATAAACACAGACCTGCCATATGATCCAGCAATCCCACTCCTGGGATATACACAAAGGAATGCAACACAGGTTACTCCAGAGGCACCTTCATATCCATGTTTATTGCAGCACTATTCACAATAGCCAAGTCATGGAAACAACCAAGATGCCCCACTATTGATGAATGGATCAAGAAAATGTGGTACTTGTATACAATGGAATTTTACTCAGCCATGAAGAAAAATGAAATGTTACCATTTGCAGGTAAATGGATGGAACTAGAGAACATCATTCTGAGCGAGGTCAGCCAAGCTCAGAAGACCAAAAATTGATGTTCTCCTTCATATGCAGACTTTAGATCTAGGGCAAATGCAGCAATGTGGTTGGACTGTGACCACATGACAAGGGGAGAGCACATGTGGGTGATATAGAAATAGGTAGAAAACCCAAAACATGAAAGTGTTTGATGTTCCCACTCCATAGAAGCTAATACAGAAACCTTAAAGCAAAGAAGTTAACATGAGAAGGGGATAAGTAACCAGGGTAAAGATCAGTTAGAGATGAATCAACATGGGTCATAACAGGTGTACACGAAAGCAATGCTAGGAATATTTCTGTATAGCTATCCTCAACTCAACTAGTAAAAACACTTTGTCTTCCTTATTAGGCTTGTCTCTTTTATTCAACAAAACTAGTGATAAAGGCAGATCAGGACCTGCCTGGAACTGAAGGCAGAAGGGGGTAGAGGGTGGGGGAAGGTGTCGGGGGGAGAAATGACCCAAACAATGTATACACATGTGAATAAATGAATAATAATAATAAAAAGAAAACAAGGTGATGGATGGGGGTAGTAAAAGTATAGATTTTATAATCAATTCAAATAGTATTTTTATCAGCTCAAACCGATTGGTATGGTTACCAAGTGTTACATTTAAGCGTTATGGTAAACACAAGCAAAAAATAGGATGGGTTGAGTCTATAGAAAAGAAAATTATATGATGCATACAAAAGGATCAGAACAGCTTTAAGGACACTTAGACTGAAAGTGAAGGGATAGAAATAGATATTTCTGGTTGAACTAGTATGTGATACAATTTATTTTACAAATGTCCCATTGAATGACATAAATACATGAAGGCTATATTTTTTTAATGTTTTAAACAAAATACTGTGTGTGATTTAGTATCTGCATAATGGGGAAGATATTTTTCTTAATTGGAAGTAATATCATAATTTACACTATTTTCTCTTATGTTAACAATACTGTTGTTTTAAAGAATAAAATAAATTCTTAAAACACTATTCTTTTGCTTTAATGTAGAAAAATCATTTCTTATTCTGTTTGTTGGATTGGGCTTCCTTGTGTTGAACCAGAAGCTAAGCACATTTTCTACTATTGAGCTACATGCTCAGATCCTAAGAATCTTAAGTATTATTTTATTAGCATAAATTTTGAAAAGTAAAGTAATTTTAGAGTGGAAAGTAAATAGATATGTCATGCAAATGCAAGCCAAAATGGAGCTAACTATACATTTTTCAGACAAGAGAACTTAAGCTCAATTACCAAAAGACAATTACAATATTTCATTATACAATGATGAAAGATCATTTCATCAAGACAATATAACAAAGCCAGGCATGGTGCCATGTGCCTGTACTGCCAACTCTCACGAGAAGGAGATGGGAGGATCACAAATTTGAGGTCATTATGGAATACAGAGTATGAACCTATATAAAACAAAAGACAATATAATAATTTCTAGTACATGCACACCCACATTGAAGAACCTAAATATATGAAGCAAGTATTAATACATCTGAATGGAGAGATAGATGTACATTCAGTTCTGTAAATACATCACTTTCAATAATGGACAGATCATTCGGACAGCACATCAGTGATGAAAACTTAAACTACACTTCAGAGCAAGTGGAACAGATACAGAACATTCCATCCAAAAGTAGGGGAATAAACCTTGAACTCAAGTGAACATGAACATTCCTCTGGATGGATATTGTGTTAATGCACAAGGCATGTCTTAGTAAATTTAAGAAGACTGAAATCATAGCAAGAATATTTTCTAACTACAGTAGTACAAAACTAGAACTCAATCATAAGTGAAAAAACTGATAAAAAAATCACATATATGTGGAATTTAAACACCACAACCCTGAGCAAACAATGGGTCAAAATAGAAATCCAAAAGGAAATGAAAGACTATCTTAGAATTCAGCAAAATTAGAACTAAGTGGGAAGTTTATATCACTAAAAACCTACATTCAAAAAAGAAAGCTATTTTTAACAAACAACCTGTAGGAAAAGAACAAGAAACAAAACCCAAAGTTTGATTGTTTCAAAATTTGGTTTTGTCAATGGAAGTTGTGTTTCATTAGTCCATAAATTTGCACAGGGATTTCTGTTTCCATCGGTGATGGAACATCAGGAAACATTCTACATTGAACTACTTAAGTTCTGGACAAAAATACATGAAATAGTATTCAGAAACCAGAAAACACAACTCATAATAGTGAAGGAAAACAAAGAAGGGCCCTAGTGATGATTTCAACTTAATGACTGGCCACAATTTCACAAAGAGGAATGCAAAGAAGTCCTAAAGGTCACCTTGAGTCCATGAGACAAAACTCAGTGTTTGAGGAAGACTGAGCAGCAGAAGCTTTCATTACTCCTGAAGATATAGTTTCCTTTCTACCACAGTTGGCCTGAACGCTCTTGGATCAGAAGGTTCGGTAGAATTTGGATATGCTGTAGAATATTCAGCTATGCTTTGTTGAAACATGGCAACTTTGGTGTTTAAAGCTAAAGTTGAAATGGGGCTTAATTATAACAAATTTTTTCCAACCAAGTTTTATTTTCCACTTATAATCCCTAATTGCATCAGATATATTACATTATTTTTAATTCATTCTTAGTACTGTAGGCCATAAATGAACAATTTCTCGTTTTTGTGGGCAATAATCAGAAAAATGTCAAATAAGTTTTAGCCACTCTTTATGTTCATGAATTGATAAGTATTCAGCTTCAGTGAGAACCTCAGTATATTTGAGATGATCTATAATTCTTATTATCAAAATATATAAATTATCTCTTACACTTATCACTGGGCCACCATGAAGAACTGCAGTCATTTCAGGAGCATGTTATAATCACAATTCAAAGTCTCTTCCAAGTGCTAGAATGGCACTGCTCAAAAATGAGTCACTTTTTGTTTCATGCAGCCTTAAATATAAATTTTAATATGTGCTTCATAGCTAGCTGAACTCCATGACTCTTCATTTCTGGGAATCTGTGTTGTTACCAGACAATTGCTATTTAAATTATAATTTTTTATGCACTAAATAGAGGCTGTCAACACAATGATGTAAAATGAATGGATATGTACATAGTTTAGTTGGAGAAACATCTGTAGTTTCTGCAATTGAGTGAGTTTTTATGCACTCTAAAATAATTTAAAGTATTTTACCATTATAAATTTCAAATTATAATTGTATAACTTAGTTAATTTACCTGGGTTTTCTTTTGATTTTATTAGTGTATATCAATTGTCCAAAGGGGTTTCATTGTTATACTTCCATAAATGCATATAATGTACTTTGATCAAATTCACCCCCCTATGACTCTTTCTTATTCTCCTCCCCTTTTTCTAAACAATTTTATGTAGTTCTTATTTTTAATAACTCACTGAAGAAAAAGAAATATCAACAGCTTCCATCTCTGAATTCTTAATATCAGGCACTTTAATTTTAGTATCTTAAAGAATGAAAGTAATGATTATTATTTTTTTTTGCAGTACTGGGGATCAAACCCAGGGATTTGTGTATGCTAGCAAGTGCTGAACATTGAGCTACATCCTCAGACCTTGTTTCTTCTCTTATATTTATTTCTAGTAGTTGATGAAATTATCAACTTTCTTTTCTTTCACTCAGCAAGTTTTGCTAACTATATCAAGTAAATATTTCTCAAGCCTGTTGATTTTATTTTA
This sequence comes from Castor canadensis, assembly GCF_047511655.1. Classification (NCBI taxonomy): domain Eukaryota; kingdom Metazoa; phylum Chordata; class Mammalia; order Rodentia; family Castoridae; genus Castor; species Castor canadensis. The sequence continues at coordinate 58,737,564 of NC_133400.1, forward strand.
CAAGTGTTCTACTATTACTATTTATCACACACCTAAAATAAAACTAAAACTTCTTTTTCTTATTCCTAGTCCCCAGATCTAACTTCTACAAGGTGGCTGAAATTATTTTTCTTTTTTTTTTTGCACAAGAAGTTGGATTTATTATTTCTGACAACTGCATAGTATCTTCTATTTTGTCCATTTTCCTAGCACCAAAAATTTGAAGTACAATTTTTTTAAATAACATAACATTCTGAAGTGACCAGAAGTTTTTTTAAAAATTGCACATATAGATCTTAAAAATCATTCCAAGCAAGATACTATCTTTACCTTTATAAATCTTTGCATAAAAAAAAAATCAAGGCATCCAAATTTTCATTTTATTCTACATTTTAAAATATTTCCCTTGTTATCTTTAAAAGGTTTTCATCCATTCAAAAATATCCTGAAGCCCAACTGTGTAGTTTAAGACAGAAGAGGATTTTTAGGAGCATCTGAAATCACTTTTCCTTTTTGGTGGTACCAGGGTTTGAACTCAGGGCCTCACATTTGCTAAGCAGGCACCTCACTACTTGAGCCATGCCACTGACCCAAAGTACCTGAACTAAGCACTGTCCTGACTGAAGCGACATAAGAACTCAATCAGAGTCCTTGTGGGCCTCCCAGTCATGCCTTTCCACAGGTATGGAACCTCATCTTTATTGGTCATCACACCTGCTATGTCTGAATGTGCCCACTTAGGATGAGTCACGAATTCCTTGAGGAATGCTGCAGCTGTACACGCTCCTGCAGATCTGTATTTTCCAATGTTATTAACATCGGCAAGTTGGCAATCTTTAACCTGTCTTGTATAATGCTCAAAGAGAGGCATCCTCCAGACACGGTCCCCTGTTTCAATGCTGGCCTCAAAGAGTTTGTTCCACAGCCAGGATGAATTAGTAAAGACCCCAGTGGCACCTGACCCCAGAGCTATGTCCATGGCACCTGTTAGAGTGGCAGCATTGATGATGGCCTTGGGATTAAAGGTGTGTGCATAACAGAGCGGGTCAGCCAGGATGAGTCGCCCCTCTGCATCAGTGTTATCAACCTGGATGGTCTTCCCGTTCCTGGCTCTAATGACATCCCCAGGCTTGTTGGCCTTGCCAACAATATTAATGGGCAAACTGAGCATGGCAGCAGACACGATGGCTGAGCATATGGTTGCAGCTCCTCCCATGTCAAGCCTCATGAGGTCCATATTTGTAGAGGGCTTGATGGAGATACCACCACCGTCAAAGGTAATTCCCTTTCTGACCAGGACAAGGGGTGCTTCACTTTCAGTGGAGCTGCCTGTATAGTGGATTTCCAAGAAGACCGGAGGCTCATCAGACCCTTTGGTCATGCTTAGAAATGAACCCATTTCCTGCTGCTCAATCCAAGACATGGGTCTGATATGAACCTTTGTTTTACTACTGGCACTTTTGAGTTTCTTCTCAATAATTTCAGCAAATCTGGTTGGCGTCATCTCATTGGCTGGTGTCTCCATCAAGTGGTGAGCCAAGTTCTGCCCAGAAGCAAAGAGGACTTCTCTTTATCAGGCTTCCTGATCCCCACTTCTGTAGAGCTTCACAGATACAGCCATCTTCTTTTTCTGCTTTAGGTCATCATATTCATAGAGCCCAAGCATAGCTCCTTCTGTGGCAGCCTGAGGATCTCCACAGGGATCCATTTCACAGACAACAGCTCCAGGTCCTGAACCTGCCTGCACCCAGCTGCGATAGCAGTTCTGATGTTTTCTTTGTCTTCGTGCCAGTTCTGCTGGTCATCTACTCCAGCTGTCCTTTTGCCAAGGCCAACAACCACCAAGCTGGGGAAGTCCTGATGTAGACCATAAAAGACTCGGGTTTTGCCTGCCTTCAGAGGTGGTCCAGATATGTTCAAAATTTCTCTAAGCTTTCCAGCCACTGACTTATCAAAATCCTCTCCTGCACTTGTAAACTGTGGCACACCATCTTCTTTGTCTTTGGAATAGATTCCTAAAACAAGACCCTTCATCATGGCTGCAGCTGTGAGACCCTGGCCCCAGAGACACCCCACTCCTAGATGTCTGACAGTGACTCCTGAAGTTATTTTTGTAAAATTAAATATAACCATGTCATTTTGCTACAAAACACATTCTACAGTTCCCTATTACATGTGAGAAAAAGGCCCAGTGCTTTAACACAGCACCCATTCCTATAAGCAAGTTTATCCCTATGGATCACCTCATGTTCTAATACCCATCCAGTTGTAATTATCTATTCACCCTGTTTCTTTGTGGCATTATCTTCTTTTAAAATGACAAATATTTTCCTCCTTCAAATGACTAAGTCCTAATCATCCTTTATGGCTTCCCAAAATCTCCCTAACTTCCTCAGGCAGAATAAATTTGTCCATTTTATAAATTCATTGCTAATTACAAATACCTTCATTATGTGATACACTGTATTAAAGTGATTCATAATGTGTTTGTAAACTGTGAATTTCATATGCACAACAAAATTGTACAGTGTTCATTTTGGTGTTCCCAGAATCTGGAATATAATAAAACTTGTATTGAAATATCACTCACTATGGAATTTTTTCCAAGTTTACCATTACAAAATTATATAACCAAAAAAAATTAAACTATAAGTCTCAAGTGTTAGTATAGTTATAAAATCCTCTAAAGGTCAAACAGCTATACAACATTATCACCTTCAATTTTTTGCTCTACAGGTACATAACTTTCCAGTGCTATTGGTCTTCTTCTTTATCCCTGTTAAAGAATCAATAACAAAAGGTTTTAATATATCAAAAAATAAGAGTTTAAATTCCTCACCATGATGCCCCAGGGATTTCCCGAGTTCCTTGAGGAAGCAGTGTGGTGCCCATGTGGGGGCCTTAGAAGGCAAGAGCTGTAGGCTCTTTGCTGAGGGCACCAGAGCCATGCACTATGGCATCAATTCAGAACAGATCCAGGTCAAGGTCCAGTCCTACTACCTTGCATGCTTGCTGGGCTTCCAGCACCACGTGTTGCTGCAGGCACTGCCCTGGATAGAGGTTCCAGGTGAGCAGAGGGCACAGGTACAAGAGGAACTGCACGCTGGGCACTGGAGGGTGGGCATTGTGATGAGTCTGAGGTGCTTGCTGCCCAGCCTTACTGAAGTGAGCTTGAACTCTCTAAGAACAGCCTCTTAGGGTCCCTGCATAACACCAAGGTCAAGCTGTCAAACCTAGACCAGGCAGAGCTGGTGGACTTGGTGCAGTGGGACGGACCCGATCCTCTTCCACTACCAAATTGCCAACTTCGATTGGATCCCAAGCAACATCTTCAGCCTGCAGTGGGACTCACGAGTTATGCAGCCCACCATGAGCAATCTGCCCCGCGAGCCGGGCTGGGCACTGGTCTTTCTGGAAGATGTGGTGGGCTTGAATATCAGGTGGCATACATGTGGGACAAGAATAACAAGCCGCAGTTGCAGTCAGCGTGCATGTTCCACAAGCCTACTGCCCGGTGAGTCCTGAAACTTCACTGTGGTCAAGGCACTGCAGCTGGCTTCTGCACCTCTACCTCAGTCCAGAAACTCCCTTCTCAGAGCAGGGTAGGCTTGCCAACTCCCAAGCTCAACTGCTGCAGAGCCGCCTTGCCAAACACATTTTGCCTCACAAGGCCAACTAAGGCTACCAGCGTGGAACTAAACATTACCCTTAGCAAGAGGGGGAGACCCAGACTGAGGTGACCTCTGCCACAAACTGGGACCAACAGGCCAATGCGCAGTTACTGGCTTGAGGACAAAGGTGTCTGTAAACTTTTCCATCCACCTGACCTTTCCTTTTAATTCCAGGCTATGTCCTTTCCAACTTCTGGGAGGAGGAACTCACTGAGGCTCCAAGCTAAACATTCCCTTCAGCCAGTATGAAAGATTCATTTCTTTGTCCCCATGGAAAGTGGATCAGAAGAAACTGGCTGTGGAGAACTAACCACCCCAACTCCCCTTTCTAAAAAGAAAACTTTCCTTTGAACCATTCAACTAATTCTGAAATTTCCTACCAAATGAAGCAATGGTGGGCCCAGCAAGGCTGTGACATTGGCTGGCTCAGCCCTCTTCCTGTGTTCCCTTTGTTCCAGCACCATTATGGTGGCTCACTGTTCAGAGCAGGGTACTGCTCCCAATAGTACAAAGACAGTAAGACCTCCTCAGTGCCCTGGGTGTTCCTGCACACCCTGACACAATTCCTTATTTCCTTTATCAAATTTGAGTTATTTTTAATATTATTCTTATTTGTAGCTATAGTCAAAAGCTGTTATACTTTACAAATTCTTATACTTATATGGACTCTCACATACTAGTAGAACTATAGCCAAATGAGAGTAATTTTACATGTTAACTGTTATTAAATCTTCAGTTTACTATTTTGAAATATAAAAAACTTTAAGCAAGTCAAATAACAATACAGACAACTCAAAATATTTGCAAGAGTAATTATAGAATAATTGTTACACCTATTTTTTCTAAGATTACCCTTACTCTGACATATTATAGAAAGAATAATTTGTTCTCCAAGACTATGACTCTCAATGGAGCTACTGTTCTTTAATCTAGATGTGAAAAACTTAGTCACTTTTGGTATCTGAAGCCCTTTGGAATAACCTTGTATTCTAAAAAGAAATGGGTAGAGGAGAGAGTCAGAAAGTTTCATAGAATAAGATGACATACTATAATGAATATTCAAGGTCATAAATCTAGTTAAAGGAAGTTCAACAATGAGTGTCCAAAACCATAGTAAAAAAACCTAGAAACAGTAAATATAAATAAAAATATTTGTATATATGAAGCATAGGGGCCATTGAGAGTATCAGGAAGTTTTCAAAAGGTAAAACAAAGATCCATCCATGTAAATGTGTTCAGTTTTTATCATGGGAGAGAAATCATGACAAGTAAAACAAACAAATAAATAAAAAACAAAGTCAAGAAAAAGGCCTGAGGTGTGGAAAGAAAAATTCTAGCATAAGGAATTCCAGCTTGAGTATTCATTTTTTTTAATCTTAATCCAATTCCAGGTAATGACTACTACCTGGAATTGGATTAAGATTTTAAAAAAAGCAGGAAGTAAATGTTGAACACTTTATGGGAAATCTTAAATTAAATGTAGGGAAGGTATAGACAGGGATATAGACTTGGGGGAGAAGGGGATCAGGAGACTTAAGGGAACTATATTTGCATCCCACTGAAGAATCATTAATTATAAATTAAGTACAAAAAGTGATGTATCAACTAGTTACAAGTGTCAATTTATTGCCTCTCAACTTAAAATCTATTCTTCAGTGTCTTACTTGTAGTAGTAGAGTATTTCTTCCTTGACAGGTGACATAATACCACCTTTTATCAGTACAATGTCCTAGGCAGGCACTGGAGGAAGGAGAAACTACCGCATTTGTCTTTGCTTACTACTATGACGGTGTGTGATATACCTAGCAGGGTCCAATCTCAGGAAGTTTAAATGGCATCGCATTTCATGATGGCTTCTTGACAAGTTCTGTGGTGATGAATAGCATCACCAGAATTTTTTAGCACAATTTCCCATTGAAGAATCCTTGTGGACAGCTTCCCAATAAGAGGTACAACATCTCCCTGGTAGATGTCTTTTCCCACCACCACGGAAGCTAGCTTCCAATGTATGACTCACTGGCAGATCTCCAGTGAGATTAATCTTCATCACAGAACACCAGCAAAGTTCCCTGCCACATATGGATGAGAACTCTTTCCTCTTCAGAAGGTCTGGAACTTAGTCCTGGGTGAAGAAGAGGGGATCAGGGACATTCAGATTTGTTCCTTTCTATTTGTTTTTCCATCCTAAAGGAAGAAGCTGTTCTCTCTATCTACAATTCCTATAATAGGAAGTAACCTTTTGTAGGTATACTTCTATTATAGAAATTCTTTATATAAGTCTTTCCCTAATCAAATTGTCATATTATTTATGTCTCTAGATAAAACTGACATATGATATTTCCCTGGAGGGATTTAGTTGAAAATAAATCCTTTCATGCAAGACAGATGATGGTATGGGACTAAATACATAGTGGAAGTGACAGCTGTGAGAATTCATCAAAGACACCTATGGACACTCGTTCCAGCAGGACAACTCTGAAAAGGTGAAATTATAGGTTCATCCAACATTTCAATGTGCAGTTCACCATACACTCTGATAGTTTCATCATATTTCTGTTCGTTCATCATGGGGACAGATATTACCCTCAACACATGTACCAATAATAAAACCTCATCAGTAAAAAGGTTATTCTAAGATATTCAAATGTTAGCAGGCCTAAGAAGCCCTTAAAAGAGTCTGTTAAAAAGGTAGATTCCTAATACAAACACACACATTCTAATCTAGTAATATAAATTTATAAGAAATATAAATTGTTTAAATGAATGATTTTGAAAATGAAGAAGTTTGGTGAACAACAAAGTAAATAATGTGAATGGAAGTACAGACCAAGGGTAATACAAATAAAAGTCAAAGAATTTGGAGGCCAGTGTTTGGCCTCCAATCATGTACCATGAATGAATGTAACAAAAAGAGAGGAAGACAAAAATGTTAATGAATCAGAATGAAATCACCTGCCTAGAAAGTGTAAGACCCTGAGTTCAAACACCAGTACTGCCAAAAATAAAATGAAAATAGGTTCATAGATTTAAAAAATAAGAAGGCAGAATATGAGCTGAAATTTTGCAAGAGGGTGGAAAAATAGAAGACTTTGGCGAACCTCACTACTCTGTGAATATATTAACCAATATGCCATAGTCAAAGAACTACTACACGTTTCCAGTGGCAGTTATGTCAACTCTAAACAAAAGTGTGTACAGACTATGAAAGTCTTCTACTCTGGGCCGAAAGGAAAAATAATGAGAAGGCTCTAAGGGATAGATACAGTTTCTCTATTTACCCTTTAATTTTATACTCCAAGTGAGTATGCCTCTTCTCTTTAAAGAACCCAAGCTTTAAGATTATTGAGTTAGAATAAATTGTAGACATTAACAGGGGAAGACTGGAATAGCAGCTAATCACTAAAGCTACCATGGAAATCATCTTTTATGTTAGTGTTATATAGAGAGTCTAGTCTCTTCCAAAATAGAAATAAAAATGCTTGAAGAGACCAGTGTTTTCCAACTAGTGTTAAAGTATTTAAAATATCAAAAGTCCTAAAGAATAATATTAAAATAGCATATTAACTTTAGAGAAAATCAACAATTTTATGTCTGTGTGCTATTTAAATATACAAATTTTTTTAAGTTGATAAATGTTCTCTAGTAACTCTTTCATGAAAATTAGGAAAAGAAAAATTGTTAAATTTCCATTATTCAATTTTAGTAGAAAGAATATGTCAATCAGACTTGGAGTACTAGATCTGAGCATGACTATATCATGTAAATCATGAGAAACACTTTTTTCCTTTATTGTTGTGAAGGGTGGAGGTACATTGTGGCATTTATGTAGGTTCTTACAATGTATCAAGTATATGATACTTGATATATTCATCTCCTCAACCATTCTCATTCATCACCTCCCCTGCCTCCGTTTAGAGGGAGTAATTTCAACAGGTATCATTTTTACATTTATTACATGCATATAAATTTTATTTTACTGTATTCATCCTCCTATCCTTTTTGCCTAATACCTACCCCATCCCACTGGTGCAAATCCTCCCCCTTGGGCATGACTTGATCTACTTTCCTGTTTTCTGATTTTGTAGGAGAAAAAAAGAGAACATGAAAAATTTGGCATTTTAGGTAGAAAAAAAGTAGCTACACAGGAGATTCCTGAGAAACATTTTTTATCCACTAATTCTTATGCAAACTAAAAGATTATAAGTAACAATTGGTAAGCAAAAATTAACTTATACACACTTCAAATTCGTTTTCAAATAGTTCAAAATATTAAGCAGGAGACAATATGCTTTGCCTCCTCTACTTGATTGACATATTGCTGAAACCACGTTTTTAAAGAAGAAGGAAAAAAAAGAAAAAGTTAGTGAGTAGTTAAACTTAATGACAAGTTCAACTCCTGCAATGCATGGAAGGTGAGTATGTGGTCATTCCTATGATTTCTTATCCATGAAGTATCAGTTCTGACCCAAGCATCACTTAGGGCTCAGAACATGGCTGAACACAAAAATTAAAACATACCATGCAGAAAATTTAGGATTTCTCTCACGTCCTTAAAACCTAGAAACATTTTCTTCATTTACATGTAATCCTCTATTAATTTTAGTAAGCTTAAGCTTTAATATACTAGACATATTTTAAAAAGAGAGTCCAAAATCTCAAAAATAAAGTTCTAATTAATATATTTAAAAATAAAATTCTACATGATGTACATTATAATATTTAAGTCTTACAATTTCCAATCATCAAAATGTACTAACCATTAAATATAACTTCATAAATGTATTTCAATATCACACTATTGTATTGAGAGGTAATGCTTTAGTTCATTATGTAAAGATGATTTACTGCTTTGTAACTTACAACTTTAGAACAAAAATACATAATCCATTGTCCCAGAGTCACTTATGATGCTGCTGGATCCATAGGGAACACAGAGAAACAGGCAGTTTTTTTGTAAATTATGTGAACATATGTTCGTTGTGCTGGGGAATTCATTGTCACAATTCTGAATAGTCTTACATTTACACTGGTTTGATTATTCCCACCATCTCCCCAACTTGACCTCCTCCTAGCCTCACTTAAAGCAATTCTAAGAGGTTTCACTGTTCTATTTTATGTATGCCTCTGCAGGCCATTAATCATATTCCTGTAACCTTCATCTCATTGATTCACCCCCCTCTTCTGCAAGTACCCTGCTGTGCACTGTACCTACTTTCCAGACCTATATTTCCTTATTAATTCCAAAGCCAATGTTCAAAGGGATTTCTCTGTGTGTATACTTTACTTTGGTCAGTTCAACTCCTTTAGAGAAACAGGCAGTTTTAAATAGGTGCATGAACACTTCCAACATTCAGAGAAGAATAACCAGGCATTAATTAATATCTACATCCTTGTTTTTCCCTGCAATGGATTAGTCTTCAAACCTATTGTCCTGACTTTTCTGCTGCATGAGGGTCAGAATTATGACAATCTTGCATCTGGAACCTTGCCTTCGTGGCATAGGAAATTCATAGGACTCTGGAAATGTACATAGACATATGGACATTTCTTCCTTCAATGAACTACAGAGAGAACAAAGGGTCCAACTAATTGAGCGGTCTCTCACAACTGATCCGAAGTGGCATTTACTAGACCGTGGGCATGGCAAAGATCAAATCAGTGAGTTGAAAAAATGTGCAGCCTGATCAAGAGTATAGGCATTTGCCACAGACCCTCTCCCTCCTTCACATAGAGTGACTGGGAGATCAACTCCCAGCATCTCCCTGAGAAAAGAAGGAATTGGACCTTCCACCTAACACCCCAAGTTTTCCCTCTGTTTCTCATAGAATCAGATTCTGTCTTGTTTACTTCAGGGCACTGGCAGTACTTGGCACCCTATACTCTCCTGGAGGACACAGAAATTTTGCAATTTGAGAAAAGACAAATGTTTGGGAGTGTGGCTGATAAGTGAAGTTCATTTCCAAAGGCCTTTGGCACTACAAGGCCACTTCTCTGGTATCAATTTTCTGTGTTAGACATTTTTCATCACTGTGACAAATTACCTTACATAAATATTCTAATGAAGTTATTACTTGTTTTGCTTCACCGTATCAGAGGTAACAGTCCACGTCAGCTTGCTGCATTCCTTCTGCCTGTGAGGAGGCAGAATATGATGACTGAGGACTTGGTGGAGCAGAAACATTTACCTCATAGCAGCCAGGGAGCAGAGAGGAAGAAGGGATAACCTTATATATTTTTCAAATCCATGCCCCCAGTGGCCTACTTCTTTCAACTAGAGACCACTTTCTAAAGTTTCCACCACTTTCCAAAGTAGTACCATTAGCTCTTGAATACACGTTCAACACATGAGCCTCTGAGGGCCATTTCCTATCCAACACATAACATATATGGAGATAGATTATCAAAAATAAAGGGGGAAAATAATACAGTTCAAAACTAATTATCAGATACTTCAATATAAAACTTTTAAAAAGAACAACATCTAAAGAGAAGATGATATGGAAAGAACTTGAGTAACAGTAGGAATCACCTATAATCAGCAGACATACATAGAACAGAACACTCCATCCAGCAGCAGTAGAACATGCATTTTTCTAAGTGCAAGTGGAATATGCCAGGATATGTTAAGGCCATGAATAAGCCTCAATAAAGTTAGAAAGATTGAAATGGTGATAGTTATGTTTTCTGATCATAAAGGAATGAAGCTAGGGTTCATAAAAAACTGAAAAATTTACAAATATGAGGAAATTAAGCAGATCCTCAAACAACTAGAAGTAATGGAAAAAAACATGAAGGAATCTATAAAGTACTGATAGATGATTTTTGGCACCCTCGACTCTCCTGGAGGACACAGAAATGTTGCATGCTGATGACTAAGAACAAAAATATATCCTACTGTTATGATCTGCATCTGCATTGCCACCCAAAGGCTATATGTAAAGGCAAGCTTCCAAGATTTTGGAATGAGATTGGATCAGAGGGCTTTTATGTTATCAATGGATTGATCCATTGATGGATTGATAACTGTATGAACTATTAGAAGGTGACAAAACTTAGAAGGTGGAATTTAGTTGAAAACAGTGAGTCCATGAAGCCATGCCCTTGGGAGGTTATATCTTGTCTTTGGCCTCTTTCTTCCCTCCTCCTGCCCCCCCCCTTCTTCTTTCCTCAACAAAGTGACCATGAACTAAGACCTTGGAACCCATGAGCCAAAATAAAACTCTCTTTCATTTAAATTGTTTCTATCACAAATTTTGTCACAATAAACAAAGCTAACACACCTACCAAAAGTGATGAATTTCAGCAAATATCAGTGTCCAGAAGAAAATATACACCTGTAAATAGCTATATTAAAAAGAAGAAAGTTTTAATTTTACTCTTAAGAAATTAAGTAGGCCATGAGATCCATCCTCTGGCAACAAGGGCTGCACTCTCACCCTTTCCCTTCTGCCCTGGAAGATCATCAGTGTCCTACAGGGACCCTGGGCTCCTAGGCTTGGCTCCCCTGAGCAATAGCCAGTAGAGCGACCTTGGTTTACTGCTCTCCCTCCCTCACTCCCATGTTCTGTCTGTTCCACCACAGTGCAGCCTCAGTCTTCCACTGCCACTGAGGCCTGCCACAGCACCGAATTCTGTACCCACCATCCAGAGGTGACCTCCCTCCTGCCCTCATGATGTGGCCCAAGGTCAGCTGATGCTGCTGGTGTTCATGGCCACACTGCTAATCGTACTGCAGCTGATGGCCTGTGGCTGGCATTTTGTATGACATCTATTCTCATCTAAATTTGTTTGTATCCTAGGAGGGAGACCATGGGTCCTATGGGTCTGAAATGGAAAAAGATCATCAGCCTCTCCACACGGGATAAAATCAGGGCACCTACTGATGAAGGTGCTGACCCCAGGCACCATACAGGACAGACGGAATTGTGAACTTCTGTCTTCAGTGACAGAGGTCATTTTAAAGTGAATGAAGGAATTGAAAAATTTGTACTTGGATTTAATATTCAAGTTCAAAAAGCATTTGCATGTTAGTCCTGTAGAAATACAGGGAATTAAAACCAAATTGAACCACTGAAAAATTCATCTTAAAGAGTCTTTTGCTTCTCTCTCTGCTTAACATGCTTGTGGTTTAGTTCTTGGGCATTTTTTGTTTGTTTTGCAATGACAGGAATCTGTTAAGCATTTCAGGCAGGAAAGGAAACATTTTGTTAGTTGTGAAACATACTTTTTCCTTTACATTTTCACTTTCTGAAATTGGGATGCATCTCATTACTGTCAGCCAGGTGATAGCCATGTCCTCATCCTAGTTTGTGCATGTGTGGATTTACAGCTCATTGTATTATCATCCTTTTAAATGTGTATTCTTGGTATCAAACATATCAGCTTGAGTTGGAATTTAAAAATGTCTTCAAGAAGGTTACATTATGATTCAGCATTGAAAGGAAAGGTTATTGCATATGCAGAAAAGCAAGGAAGCAGAGCCTCGGGGCAGAGACACATTTGATATTAGTGAAGCAAATATTCATCCTTGAAAGAATAACTGAAATTCCATAATTTGTTGCAAGAAAACAACAAAATAATTTTTGGGATGTAAGAAAGGAAAATACTCACAAGTAGATGAAGCTGTATTATGTTATGTTAGTAAGATGTGCTCAAAATGATTGTCTATCATACACCAAACATTGCAGTTGAAGGCGGGAGAAATTGCCATGATCTTTGGAATCAGTAAGACAAAATTCGAAGCAACAAGAACCTGATGTGACTTATTCATTCAAGCAGCAGAATTGTCATTATGACATCAAACAGCATTTAATCCAAAGCTTCCTGCTGCCATTAGACAGAAGGGAGGTTTGGAGCACTCTTTCAAGAAAGGCTGAATCACCAGTTCTCTTGACACTCAGGACCCTGTGTGGGAAAATGCAGACATTGGTGATTGTGATTTGAAAAGCGATTCAGAAGACTATGAAGTTACAGTTAAAACTTTCGCAATTTGTTTCACACATTCTTTAGTATGCACAAAATAGGTGTGAAAAAAATCTGTTTAATTTTTAAAGCCCTATTTAAAATAAACATTTTCTGTGATACAGGCCTGTGTCAAAGTTTAATGGGCAGTAGTTTTTCTTAGTGATGCAATAGTGCATTTTACCCAATTAAAGGGTTCTCAGAATAAGCAAACACAGTAACCCTGTTGAACAACTTTTACTGATACTGTGGCCCTTTGGACATCCTAAAAGGGAATTCAGAGAACTTTGTATATTTGCTGGGGAAGATACCCAGCAGAGCTGAGTCTTCATTGACTTATTGGATTTACTGTGATTGTGTACACCAAAATAAATGATATTGTTTCTAGCATTAATTTAATGTGTCATATATGAGGTAAATATCACATTATGATGGCCATTAGAAAAATAATTAATGCTCCAAAGCATCTTGATACTGGGAGGATATTTACATTAGATTTGTTCATATTGTGATGCTTTGAGCTCTGAGTTCTTTTTTATGTTTGTGTTTTGTCATGGATATCTAAGTTTCAGATGCTAATAGTTGCTGAAAAACTTTAGCTGTTGAGCTTTCTGTTGTGTCAGTATTAAAAAATGATTGCCGATGTAACCCTACCAACAAAAATCTGTAGTTAGTACAAAACTCTTATTTTCCAAAACATATTTTCTATTTTATTGTTTTGCTGGGTCGGGGTATTGAGGCATTTACAAATTTTCTTACAATATAGCAAATGTAACATATTTGATTTCATCTCCTCCATCATTCTCCTTTACATCCTCTTCCCTCAATTCCTGGAATAGTTTCAACAGTACCATTTTTCCATTTACATAAATGTATTCACAGTGTTATTTTCACTATATTCACCCTTTCATGCCATTCCTCACCTCCTCCCACTGCCACTTGTATTAACCATTCCAGACAGGATATGTTCCACCTGGAATTTTATAAATGAAAAAGATAACATTTTTGTTTGTTTAAGATAGCTACACAGGGATTTCCTTGTGACATTTCCATGTATATATGTTATATAAGCTGAATTGGTTCATGTTCTTTTTTTTCTTCTTTCTACCTTTGTCCCCTTTTTATGGTGATTTCAACAGGTTTAAAAATTCTGTGTTCATTCTTGTATAGAGTACATCAATCATATTCACCTTCTTAACTTCCTTCTTTTATCCTCCCCCTCTCTTACGTGACCTCCCCTTAGCAAGTCACGGTCAAAATAATCCATGTAAAGATATACATGTTGAGCATTATTTATTACCATCTAGACTTGAAGATTACCTTATTTTATAGGATATTTCTAAATCTACTTAACTTGGGAAAATCTCTAAAATTATATCAATATTCTCAATTGGGGAGAGTAAAAAGAAATTACTGATGCCATTAGGAAGAGTCTACAAACTAACCCTTTGTTTTAAACCTTTTGTGCAGCCCACTCACCATCATATGTATTTCTAAGGCTACTAAGAGAGGGAAGAGAAATAGTTGTTAATACAGAATTGTTTATGTGGCATGATATTTTTGTCCCTTTTCCTGTTTTGTTTTAGTGTTTTTGTAGTTGAGTTTAACAGACTGCATCCCAAGTACATGTCAGCCTTCCAGTGAGAAGAGGATAAGCCTGTGGTTAATTTTAAGTTTAAAAGGTAATGAGCATTAAAAACACATGGAAATACTACAATGTTGCATGAACCGTTCAAGAAAATGATGGTGATAAGTATGCTGTTTTTTAGGATTCTAAAATTGAAGATTCAGGTAGAATTTTGTATTTATTTCTTAACCCACCACATCAAATACATTTCCTTTTCCTCTGAAACTTTTTGTGAAAATTGCCTATATAGCAGGTAGCATTATTTAGATTTAAATGCCAAGACACTAAATATTTGTGTGACCATGTTAAATGAGGTTTTAAATATTTACCTCAAGTTAACTATAGAACTTAGTGGCTTTTTAGACTGGAAACAAATACCATTATATATTGTGTCACCATTTCACAGACATGTTCACTCATTTCCTCAGTATGAGGGTTAAGAACCATTTCAAATATTATTTTTTGAAAGTCTAGAATATATAAGGTAATGGATTCATAAAATATCATATCTGGCACATGTTGAAAGATGTGAAGTTAGTGCTTTTATCCTATTAAGACTAACAATTTTTGCAGTTGTTATATGTCAAATCTGAAGGTTTTTTTAAGTCAGTTTTTCTCAACAGGTATATTTTAGTGTAACATGTAGTCAACATAAGTAGATTTTGACTGTAAATTAAGTGTTTTTGTATATAACTGAAGCTCACTTGCCCATGACCAGTCCTCAAAACGTAAAGACTCTCAAGGGACTAGAAGAATAGTATTCAGTAATAGAGTCTTTAAATAAAGCATTTTATATATTTTGCTTTTAAAGTGTCCCAGAGTGTAAATAAGGAGTTATCTTAAGAACAGTTACATTTTCCATGTTAGTGTACATATACTACCTGCTTTGTGAGGGATGTTTAACACACCTCTAAGTCAGATGTATGCATAACCATTCACCAAATACTGCTGCTGTGGTTTCTTAGGAACTGTATCTATTGTACTACAATGCATCGTTATCTTGCTTCTTCACAAAAAGCTTATAAGGAATTAGAATCTCTGTGTGTATTATTACCTTTGTATAGCAAGATGTAAAATTAAAGATGAGAATGTGCATAAATGATCAGTGTTTTGTTTTAAAATTGGCCAATACTATACAGTTTCTGTAGTTTATATGTTTTTACTTTCACTTTAAAATACACAGAATAAATTAAACTGAAAATAAACAGAAAAAAAAGAAATTAGATAAATAGGCTCAAATGTGGGGGGAGGGAGGAGGTGGCCTAAATAATGTATATACATGTAAGTAAATGTAAAAATGACAAAATATAATGTTTTAAAAAAAATTAAAGCTAGAAGGATTTTAAAAAACAAAGCTGAGAGAAGAAATAAATGAAAGATGGACTGTAGGACTAATAAAGAGGTTAATAAAGACAATGTTAGATCTTTGAAAGGATCAAAAAAATTGAAAGACCTTGGTTAAACTGACTATATAGAAAGAGAGAAAACTCAACTTATTACTATCAGGAAGAAGAGTGGAGACATTACTAATGACCTTAAAGAAATAAGCAGCATTATAATACTATCATCCACACTATGTCCATAAGTGCGGTAATCACCCTGTAAGGAAAAATTCTTAGAAACACAAACTGCCAATGTTGATAGAATAAATAGAATGTGTGAATGGAAGAGTGCAATCACAAAAGTAAAGGGAATGAACAAGTAATCAGAAAACTCTTGATCAAGTAAAGCTGTGACTTATCATCATTGCTGGTAAATCACATGAAACATTTTTAAGAAGCAGCTGACATCAAGCCTTGGAAATTTAAAAGAAATAGAAGAGGAGGGAGTAATTCTGGCTTCATTCTGTGTGGTGAGCATTCTCTGATGCCAAAGACAAACAGACATCAAAACAAAACAACAGACCAACATCACTTATAATCATGGGTGCAAATATTTGCAGCAAATACTAAGAAATTGCAAGGATTATGCAACATAACCAAGTGAAACTGATTCATGGAATGCAAAAATCAATTTAATACATGACATCAGTAGAAGGAAGAAGAAAACACATGCTTATCTCAGTTGAAAAAAAAACACAGTCGACAAAATTCAACATGCTTTCGTGATTTTAAAGCCATGTAAAAATTAGTGAAGAAATGTGGTATATATACATGATGGAGTATTATGCAGCCATAAAGAAGAATGGAATTATATGATTTTCAGGAAAATGGAAATGGGGATCATCATGTTAAGTGAAATAAGCCAGATTCAGAAAGACAAATAACATACATTTCTCTCCTGTGAAGAATCTACATTTAAAACAAAAGGACATGAACATAAAAGGGAGGCTATTGGAGGTAGGAACTGCAGAAGGAAGCAGGGGAGAATATGATTAAAGTGTTTTGTGTGCATATAAGAAAAGGACTTAATGAAATCCATTTAAAATTGTGAGGAAAGGAGGGATGGGGGATAAGAAAGAGTAACAGTGGGGGTGAATATAATAAAAGAACATTATATGTATGTATGGAAATATCACAATGAAACCATTCACATGCAACTAAAATACGCTAATAATTAAATTTTAAAAAGAAAAATTACAATGGTGGTAATGCTTGTAATTTCAACTATGTGAGAAGCAGAGATAGGGGGATTGTGGTTCAAGACCAATCCAGTAAAATGTTAATGAGACCCTATCTCAAGAAATAAGCTAGGCATAGTAGTACATTCCAGTAATCCCAGTAAGAAAGGAAGCAAGGGTAGTAGCATGGCAGTCCAAGGTCAGTCCTGGCAGAATCATGAGACATTATCTGAAAAATAAACTAAAGCAAAAAGAGCTGGGAGGTGTGGCTCATATGGTGGAGACCTTCCTGGTAAGCACATGCAAAACTTTCAAACTCCAGTACTGCTAAAAAAAATGCAAAAAGGTAGGAATAGAAACTTCATCAGTATCACCAAAGGCATTTCTACAAACTCTGCAGCTGACATCATACATATATATGAAGGTGTATCTCTTGAGTCTCTAATTTATTCCACTGATCTATAGGAAAATTTTCATGCTAGTGTCATAGTATTTTCTAAAGTTTTGCAGTAAGCTTTGCAATCAGGGCATGAGCCTTTTAACTTGTTTCTTCTTCATCAAAACTGTTTGTCTATTTATTGATCATTAAGAGTGGATGTGAATTTTAGGATTTGTTTTTCCATTTTAGCAAAAACACTGTTGAGATTTTGAGGAGTGTTTCCATGAATCTACAGATTGCTTTGAGAGGCATTGTCTTCTTAAAAATAGTGAGTCTTACATTCCATGAATGCTAAGTGTCTCCACGTTTATTTAGGTTTGTCTTCAATTTTATTTAGCAGTTTTCATAGTCTTCTGTGTATATGTCTTTCAACTTACTGGTTAATTTATTTTGGGTACTATCAACTTATTTTCAAATTGCCCATTGTAATTATTTTGAAATAAAATTTATTTCTGCATGCTGACCTTATATCTCTCTAATTTACTGAGTTTATTAGCTCTATTTTTGTGTTTATATTCCATAAGCACAAGTGGTTGGTTTGATATGATTGCTTTGACATTGTTAGTTCAAACTGTACTTTGAATTTTGAATCTTGTTTGTTATGAGGCTAGCACTTTGTTATATGATGTAATGTTGGGCAGCAGCAGCCTAAGTCATGGCTCTCAGTCAGAAATGACATCCAATGAAATCTATTTGTTTTTCATTTTCAGTCAGTATTCAATAGATTAATAAGACACTCAATGCCTCATGATAAAATAAGCTTTGTGTTAGTGAAGTGCCCAATTACAGGCTAATGTAAATGTGTATTTAAGGTAGGCTGAGCTGATGTAAGATGTTTGGCAGGTTAGGGGTGTTACATGCATTTTAGACTTAGGATATTTTCAACTTATACTCAGTTTATCAGGACATAAACCCACTTTAAGAATCTAGGTTTCCAAGGGTTGACATGACAAAGAACAAACTGGGTCCTTTAAAACAAAACTTCAGGGTCTTAATGTATAACTCAGCAGTGGAACCCATACTTAACCAACACAAAGACCTGGGTTCAGTCTCCCACAGCAAAATAAACATTTCTTCACATTACTCCAGTCCAAAAATCTAGAACCTAAGTGTCAGGAGGGCTCTTCTCCTTCATGAGGTTCTAAGGGGAATTCCATTCTTCTCTTCTTTCCAACTTCTGGTGGTTGTGAATATTACCTGGCTTGTGGGTGCATGACTCCAATCTCTGTTTTTTTGTCTTCACATGGCACTGTTTTTTTCAGTTTTTCATTTTTGCCTCTAATAAAGATAATTGTCATTGAATCTAGGGCCTATGTGGTCAATCAGACATGATTATGTCTCTCTATATATCCTTAATTTAATTATATATACAAATAGAAATTTCAAATAGAAAAAAATTCACAAGTAATTAAGCTTAGGACTTATATTTTGAGAAAGTACAATTGAATTCATTACATTAAAGAAAACACAAAAACTGTGAGAAATATTTTCCTGGGAGATAGTGAAATATTATACCGAATTTTAGCTAAAATTTAATATCACATCATGACATATGAATAGGACTACTCATAGAACAGAAACAAACATCCAAGAAAAGACACAGAGGAATACAGAAATCCAGGATGTGATCCTAATGGAATCAGTGGATAAAAATGTCTTTGAAACAAACAGTGTTGAACAGCTAGCAAGTTGTTTGGAATGAGACAAATTTGATTCACTCACCTCACCACATACAATATGAACTTCTGTAAGTTTAGCGAAAAACATGAATCTATAAAAGTACTATAAGAAAAAGTGTGAATTTGCTCACCTATAACTTTAAGAAAAGTTTTTCTACAGTCAAAAATGCATATATGGTAAAAATTGATACCTTTGACACTTAAAATGTATAATATTGACTACTTAACAATTAGAAGAGAGGAGTAACAGGAAAAGTAGGGGAAAGAAGAGAGCGAAGAAGGGGAGGTGGTATATATAGGAATGACCTTTGTATTACCAAATATATTATAAGCAAAATTATAAAAAATGAAAATATATACTGCAAATAAAAGTCAATATCATTAATATACAAAGAACTGTGAAAAGCTGAAGAAAATTTTGTAGAAGTTAGCAAAAAGTCATGAAATTGGTCGTCAATCACCTGGAAGGATTTTCAACCTCACTCATAAAATAAAATAAAATGACCATGGTGATAGTTGTGCATGTCACAGCCCCCTGGATGGTGATCCAGGAGGGTCACAAGTTCATCTCAAGGTCTGGAACTGAACTGGAAATCCCTCTGTCTGGGGATTTCAGGGTCCAATGGTGTAGCCCAGGCTGACTTGGAATTCTTCAGGTTGACCAGCAATTGAACTTGAGATCCTCCTGTCTTAGCCTGATGGAGTGCTGGACTTACAGGCATGACCACCATGTCTGGCTAAATGGTTAATATAAAATAAAATATAAACTCAGGTAATCTACTACTTCTTACCTTTTAGACTACACAACCTCAAAAGGCAACAACACACACAACTGAGGAGATAGATTATGGAGAAACTAGGCTTCCCATAAATTGATGGAAGAAACTTGAAGTGACATAATTCCTTTAAACAGAAATTTTCCAAAATGTAACATACGTTCTGAGTTTATGGGCCTGATGGAGAGACAGGTTTCTATTTTAGGTACAATAAGAAAGAATACCGGCAGAGGACCCCTGAGATTTGGCCTCAGTGCCCAAGTACCTTATGTAGACACTAGGCAGAGTGCCTGCACTATAATTGAGTACAGCACCACAGAGGCCAGAGTTCTGTGGACACCCAGTAGAGCGCTCCGGAGTTAAAAATCAGTCAACCTATTCAGCTAAGAGCTATGGAAAATATATTCCTATAATGCAGGGTAATTCAGTGTGTGAAAATTAGTTAATAAGTTACATTAGTAATGTGAAGGACAAAAAAAACATGACTATTTCAATCCATGCAGTAAAAGCATTTAATGATGTTCTGCATGTTTTCATAATAAAAACATTTAAAAAACTATGACTAGAAGAAAACTGCCTCAACATAAAAAGCCATGTATGAAAAGTTCCCAGCTATCATCTCCTGTCCAATGGGGGAAACTGAGAGCTTTTCCTCTGAGATCAAGAACAAGGCAATAAAGTCCACTCTCACCATGAACACTTGAAACTGTCCTGAATGATTTACTTTCAGCAATTAGATTTGAAAAAGAGGAAAGTTATATAAATTTTAAAAAGAAAAAGTAATTATAAAAGTCATATGAAATCTCAAGGGACATGAATATCCAAGCCAATCTTGAAAACATAACAACAGTGGAGGCCTCACATTTTCTGATTTCAAAACATTCTATGAAGGAACGGAACTTAACATAGTGTAGTACTGTCATAATGATACACAAAAGGACCAGTATAACAAGATGGAGACTACATAAAGAAACCTTCACATACATGACCAAATGATTTTGACAAGGGTGCCAAGATTACTCAATAGTGCAAGGACAGTCTTCTCAACAAATGGTGTTGGAAAATTGAATATCCACATGCAAAGAATGAAGTTGGACCCTCATTTTACACCTAATACAAAAATTAACTCAAAGAGGACTAAAAATCAAAAAAAACAAAATCTGAAATTATTAAATTTCTAGAAGAGGAAGTACTAGGAAAGCTTCAAGACATTGAATTTAGATATGATTTCATAGATATGAAACCAAAATCATATGCAACAAAATAAAAAAATAGACAATTGAAACTACATCAAACCTCAAAACTTCTGGGAGTCAAAGAAGAAAATCAACAGAGAGAAAAGGAAATTTTCAGAATAGAGAAAATAATTGCAAATGTTTTATATGATGAGTGGTTAATACCAAAAATATCAAGGAATTTTAACTTAATAGCAAAACGAGCAAAAGTCTTGAATATACATTTCCCCAGAGAAGATACACATATTGCCAACACATACTTTAAAGATGCTCAATGTCACCCTTCATGAGGGAAATTAAAATCAAATCCACAATGAACTATCAGCTCATACCCACCAGAACAGCCACTCTCAAAAGAACAGAAAATGGCAAGTGTTGGTGATGATGTGGAAAAACGGGAACCTGTGTGAAATGTTTATGGGAATGTTCAATGATGTGGCTATAATAGAAAACAGTGCTGAGGTTCTTAAAAAACTATAAAAATACAGTTTTCATATGATTTGGTGATCCCAATTCTCAGTACAAATCAAATGATCAAAGCAAGATCTTTAAGAAATATTTGCATAACCAGGTTCATCACAACGTTTTTCACAGTAAACAATAGGTGAAAGCATTGCAAATGTCTAGAGACAGATGAAATGGATGAAGAAATAATTGTATATACATGGAATTTATACACATACATAATACTTATTAATAGAATGCACATTCCATTATCAACAACCTGTGAGAAATGACAATGGGTAGCAGGAGTAAAGAAAATAAGAACTTTTTTCCCCTGTACATTTTTGTGTTTGAATTTCTTATGGTGAATGTGTGTCACATTTGAATCAAAAAATAATTTGTATTAACAGTTTATATCTGAGAAATGCTAAAGAAAAATGGATAAGGAAATTGCATCATCCACATAACAGTAAACAGAGAAAACCACATTGAAATATTTGATCAGAAAACATGAGTAGGATAAAATGTATAAGATATAAGTGTCTTGACAAATAATTCTGTGTCAATGGACAATATGAACAAATGATTACATTTGTTTTAAAAACAAAATTGAATTATATGCTATTTACAAAGTGAACTTAAACATTTTAGAAAGATTCATAAAGAGAAAGATTCAATATTTAAAAAACAAAGCTTAGTAAAGATATTTATATCCAAGTAGCACTCAAAGATACATTAAACAGAAAAGAATTAATAATGAAGAGAAAACAAGAAATAATTACAAAAGGGAGAGGGAGAAGGAGGAGAAAGGGGGGCAGACAGAAACAGAGATAGACAGAAAGAGATTGATTCTACTTTTAAGAACAAAGATGGTAAACAAAGAAAACCTGAGGAAAACACAGCAACTTCCAAATTTAACATAACTTGGTTTATCTTTGACACACATTGTAGGTAAAGAATCTAAATAGATAATGTTATTTAAACAATATTATAAATGAAACTTTGAATCTTACATAGAAATACTTTATTTTTCAAGCAAAATTAGAACACCTGGTGAAAATAACTAATCAGTTTTAACCTTCCAAATAGTCTTAAAATTTTCAAAAAGGAAACATGATCATGAGCTACTTTTAAAAGTCAAAGTGCGTTATGAAATGATACGCAAATCTCTTCTAGTCTCTTCACTTCTCCCTAGTCCCTTTCCCATGGTGACCCTGGCCAGTTTAAGATTTCTATATTCATTCCTGTACAGAGAGCACAACCACATTCAGGTGTTTACATACACTCATGGAAACAACACAAGGAAACTTCCTGTGTAGTTATCTTTATCTCTAACAAGCAAAAATATCAATTTTCTTTTTATCTTATATAGGGGGGAGATGGCAGAGAAAGGGGGTAGGAAAGTGAATAAGGTGCAAATACTGTATACACACACACACATATAAATATAAATGCAAAAATGACATCTGTGGAGACTATTCCAGGAATTGGAGGAGGGAGGGGTGAAGGAGATCAGTGGGGGCATGATTTCAAGTATGACATATTTGATACATTGTAAGAACATTTGTCAATGCCATAACATACCCCACCTAGAACAGCAGTAATGGGAAAAAACAAATAGTAGGCACAGTATTATTTTACATATGAATATATATGTTTCTTCATTTTGTCTAACTTTATTTAAAAATTATCATTAAAAAATAAAAACTATCATTGATAATTTAAGATTAATGGAACTTAAATAGTAGTTTGGAAAGCTCTTTTACATGGATATTGAAATCATCTGGAAATATGATAATAGCAGTTGTTAGATAAATTAAATTTATTATAATCAGACTACTAGTTTCCTACCATATATTAATTATACCTTTCTTTCTAACTACCTGGATCTCAGTATTATTGGGAAAGACATATAAACAAATACTAACTTTAACACTATCATTAATGCTAATACTAATACTATTAACTTTCCAGTCTTATTTACCAATTATGGTAGCCATGTGTCCCAATCAGGCCAATGAAAGAGAAATTAATTTTTGAGTATCACTCCTAGAAGGAGGTTAAAACAATCACTTAGAATTAGTATGTAAAAAGTCATTAGAGGCTTTCATTCTAGTGTTAACATTACAAAAATATATAAAATAATTTCATGCTTTTCATTAAGGACACTTTCATTAAGGATACTGAAAAGGAGAGAACATAAGGAGGACTTTAAGAATTGAATTCCACAGTACAAGCTCTACAGATGAACAAAGATCCAAAGTCAAATGCACACCTAAACTTGGTGTGTTGGATGTAAGATGGCACTTGGCCTAGTGTGTGCAGCCTAAAGGCAGGCCTCCTATTGACAAACAGTATTGGGAGAGATGGGGAAAAATCCACTCAGCCTTTGACAGCCACTTAGCCATGGTCTTGAACAGTAAAAACAAATCATTCCACCTAACCAGATTTCTCCCTCCAAACCACTCCCTGTAGACATTTTGCCAAACAAGTGGTGGTAAAGGAGGTCTACATACACATTAGGAAAGGCAGAAACAAAACCAACTGATAATACCAACTTTGATTAAGAATGTGAAGCCCCTGGTGCTCTCATACGTGGCTTGGAAGAAGACAAAATCCCAGGTTTGGAAGTTGCTCATAAAGTAAAATATATGGTGTAAACTGACATTTCCACTCTAACATAATAGCCAAGATTAATGAACACATATGTTCTCAGAAAGACTTGTAGGAATTATAGATTCATTCACAATAGTCAAACTAGCTACACTAAATAATTAAAATGTTTATTAACTAATAAATTAATGGATACATTGTGGAGTAGCATAGAGTATAATGTATTACTGATAAATAGAATTACATAGACAAACCACAAAAATATTACTGGGGAAAGCTAAACAAAGAAGGTTACATAGCATATGACTATATTTATATGAAATTCTAGAAAAGGCAAAGCTATAGTGAAAAACTAGTCATTGACTAAAGCCAAAGTAGGAGGAGAGAATTTACCACGAAGGGGTAGAGTGGAGGTTTATGAGATCATGAAAATGTTTCATATTTCATTGTGGTAGTGATTATACAACTGTAAAAAGTGAATGACTAGAAATCAGAGAAACTACAGCTTGCATTTTCTTGATATGATTGCATGTTGATGACCTGCCAGATATAACTAAAATGTATCAAATATCACTTAAAATTGATGTCCAAACTCCTGACAGCTCAAATAATAAGACTAAATGAATCATCCTTCAGGGTCAGCAAAAATAGCAGATATTTTGAACCAGAGAAATGAGAACTCAACTTAAGGTTAACTGTGGACCAGTTCCACATTAATTCAATTCATAGAGGATTGCAACTGATCATTCCTCAACTTTTACTGCCATATAAAGGAAAAAACAAGTATTACCCGGTAACCAAAACAAAATTATATCTTCTTTTCCAATGTTCTTTAATTTTAAAATGCTAGAAATCCAATAACTGTTAAAACATATGAAGAACCAGAGAATAAGATCTATAGTCAACAGATAAAATAGTAAAAGCCAGCACTATGACTACTAGACATTGGAATTATTACATGGGAATTTTTAAAAATCCTCTATTAATAGAATAATTTTCAGCAAAAAAGTGGTATAATCATAGCAGCAGATATATAAAATATCTTAACAGGAATAAAAAGCTAATACTAAATATGAAAATTATGATATTTGCAATAAAAATTCATCACACAATGCTTAGACACCCAGAAACTATAAAAAGGTTTGCAGTCTAAAATAGGGTAATATATGTTGTCCAAACCGATGTACAGGTGTCTCTCACCTAGCACAAATGCTTCCAGAGAAAACCCATCACATATGAGCCAATACCAGAGGAAATACTCTTCACCAATATGCCAGCAGGACTGAAAATCAGTGTGTCAGTAAAAACTAACTCTCCATTTCCTCCATCAATGTAGAGTCTGTGGACAATTGAGAGCAAATTTTCACCACCTATCTTACAGTGTCAGGTGACATTACAGTTCTCCTACTAGCGTGTTGGTGGAGCCAAGCATGAAGTTTCTTTTTACCCTTGTCAAGAAGTAGTAATTGGAATGGAGTATAGATATCTGCTATCACCATTATTATTCAGAATAACACTGAAAACATGTGCAAGCACAGTCACTCAAGATAAAAAATACAAAGATTCAGATTGGAAAGGAAGAGTTAAGACTGTCCTTTGAACATTACATGATTATGTAGAAAATCCCAAGGAATCTTTAGAAAACTCTTAAGATCTAAGATCAACATACAAGAATTAATTATATATCTACTACTCATAACAAACATATGAAAACTGTAATGCCATTAGTAGTCACTTCAGATACATGAAATGTCAATGTATAAATTTACAAAATCATGTATAAAGTTTAAAGGATAAAAATTTTAAAATGCTTGAAATAAAGCAAACAAGACTTAAATAAATGGAGAGACCATGACTATGAATTGAAACACAAAAATCATGTATATCACTACATAGAATCAAAATCAATCAGCAAAAAACAATTATATAATTAAAGAACAATATTCCACATGCAAAGTGTACAAAAGAACAGTTGAAAATTAACTACTGTATAAGTTGAATAATTATGTATAGTATATATAATTACTATATATTATATATATTTTATACATATATTATATATATTTTATACATATCTATATTATATTCACAATACAGGGCATTACTCCAATATACACAACAAAGACATTTGTTAAAACTCAATAACCTCCTTTCTTCATTTTATAGTCACATTGAAATAGAAGAATATTTTCTTAGTATGATAAAGAATATACATCTCAAACCAAGAGCTAAGTCCATTCTTAAATTAAGTGAGGGAGGTATTATGAAAAGTAGAATCAAGATAATAGATACACCTTAATTAAATTTTAGAATAGGGATAGGCAGAGGATGTAAAAATTAGTACACTACTCTCAGGTTTCTTTTTTAAGTGGAACTGGGGTTTGAACTCAGCACTTTGAGCCCACAAAGTAGGTGGTCTACCACATGAGTCATATATCCAGCACATTTTGCTCTGGTTATTTTGGAGATGGAGCCTCTGGGAATATTTTTGCCTGTGCTGGCCTCAAACCAAGATCTTACTGATCTCAGCCTCCCAAATAGCTATGATTATAGGCATGAGACAGCAGTACCTGGCCCATTAGGTTTCATAACAAAGGTATTTTTATGGATCAGGAATTCATTCTGACAATATATATTGCCTCAAAAGAAATTATTAGGCCATTTCAGTCCTAACTACTCTATCTAAGTTCATATATACATAGAGAGAAAGTTAAGACTTCCTGGTCAGGTTTTACTATTGGTTTTCCATGACAAATCCATTGGTTTCTTCCAAAGTAAAAATAACCTATGAAAATGCAAAACAAATTCTCTATATTAATAGTTTTAAATTAATTTTATTCAACATTAACTGTCAGTGTAAAGCAAATCATGCTAGGACTTTCTTATCAGAAGGATGTCTTTCTGTCAATGCTATAAACTTATAATGCTCATAATTCCACCATTTATGTTGATAGACATTTAAAAGAGGAAAGATACATTTATGAATGGTTGAAATATTGAGTAGAGTTTTTGACAAAACTGTCATAATTCTCTTACTGGAAGAAGGAAGGGAAACAGAAATATGGAGACCAGAAATCAAAGAAAAGTTTTAAAGATAATTCTCTGAGCTAATTTCTCAAACTATGGATAAACCTGTATTCTGAAAATTTTAACAAACTATATTTTTTTCTTTTTTTTTAATTTTTTTAAAATTGTTTTTGAAATTTTTCTTTTTTTTTCTTTTTGATTGCACTTAGTCAAAACTATGTGTATAAGGTAGGCTTACTGTATACTACTTATATAAACCTAAGAAATCTAAGCTTTATATATAAAATTTAAGAAAATACAGATACATTTATATAGAGCATAACACACATACACATAAAATCAGAAAGAGCAGAAGAACAATAGTGAGCCCGTCTGAGGGAAGTTGAGTTCTGTGTTCATTGGGATCACTGCCGATTGTGCTATATGTTCAGCACCTAGAATAGGTTTGGCACTAGCAGAGCTTCAACAAATATTTGTTCAGTGGATGAATGGATGAAGCCTCATACAGCAGCCAAGGGATGCGTCTTCCAGATCCTTCCAGGGCTAATGTGCAGGAAGAGTGAGGTTGCTGCAGAGAATCCCTTAGCCTTCCCAGCCTCAAGGCAAGTTGGCATATGCTATGTTTGTGCTGAAGTTCTCCAGAGAGACCTTAAAGATCCTCCCACTGGGCCTTCAATGGCCTTTCAGAATCCATGCTGTACACAAAAGTCTGACTGTGTTCTTAGCCAAAGGCAAATTAAAAAAAAAACACATTGGAAATGTCACCACACTTTCACTTCCACACTGCAATTTGTGTTGACTTGGTGAAGAAATTCAATGGAACCAAGTACCTCTTTGCAGAACAGAACTTTCAAGGAGAGCCCCCCCCAAGCAAAAATTTCAGAATGAGTCCCTTTACCCTTCTGAGTTATTAAACTGAAATCTTCTGTGGGGACTTCTGAGCTTCTTACAAAGCATCTATGCCCATCTTCCTATGAACTCTTAATTTACAGAATGTCTCTGGACAGGGCACAGGCCATTCCTGTACTCCAGAAGCCCTCACAGTATAGCTGCAGGTTACCAAGATGAAAAACAATTTTGTACATAGAAACCCACCTGAGTTGCCATAAGTAATTAACTTGTGCTTTTTATGCTTCAGAATCCTGACCTCAAACATTCTTGCTGTTCCCCTCCAGGGTCTCCATTATGGAGCACTGAGGTTGAAATGAACAGTCTTCACCATGGCTCTATGATGGATGGGGAAAGAGAAATGATGTTGATAGCCTGAGGTCTCCTTCACTTTAGAAGGAGGTGCCTTCTACTGACAAGGCTTAAGATCATGTTGCAGGGAGGGAGAAATGCTTAGGAGTCCAGCCAGTGCTGTAGACAGCAGGTCCTGAAAGGTGAACATGGAGCTTTTTCTTTCTGCCAGGTTACAAGCATTTTGAAAGCTGACACCACACTTATAAAAGTAGCTCAGCATTGTCTCTCACTTACATTCATTAGTTTCTTTCTCTTCTGTGCTCCAATATCATATCTTCTAAGTTTGGCACTATCATCTTCCCATTTTACAGACAGGGAAGCAGAAGGCTCAGAGAGATATCTACTGAAGAGACAAATTCAGCTCTTTCTATATTCTTTTTATATGTGTATCCTTCATCATTGTTCTCAATTATTATTTAGTAATTTACATTCAGTTCTGAAACATTATGCATAAAGAAGTCCAGAGAAAAAGAAATTTTGTTTTCTGGCAAGAAAGGCAAATTTTCTGAGGTGCAGAGAATAGTTCACATCGGGCATGAGACTTGGTAAAACCTATCTTCAGAATGTCCTGCTTGCAAATTTGTTCTTGCCCTGGCATCTTTGAAATTGGCTTCCAGGAATATTCCCACCATTCACAGGGTATTATCACTTAACTATCTATAGAAAGTGTTTCATTCTGAACACTTTTTTAAATTGTGAGAGTCTGGAATTCCAGTACATGCTAGGCAGAGGGCATCTGTGTCTAGCCCTCAATGAAACTCTGGGCATTATGTTTCTACTGATTTTCATTGGTAGACATTTTACTTGTGTTGTCACAATTCATTGCCAGAGAAATTAGGATGTTCCTTGTGAAAGCTTGAACCTGTGGTTGCTGTTATTTCCCTCCTTGTGCCTGCTGTAATAAGTCTGGCCATCATCACATGTATGTACTATGACTGTGCATCTCACTAACAAATCACCACACATGTCATCCTCTCCAGATGGGTACCAGCAAATCTTACTATCACCAAGTGATTTATAATCCTCCAGATTATTTGATCTTTTGTTATTAATTCCCTTGTCTTTCTGAATGGAATGGGCAAAGCATACCACACAATGGATTCTCCTGTTTTTGGAGAACTTAGGACCATTGGTTCAATTTTATCACCTGAAGTACTGGCACCATGTTTTCCGTTTGGTTTAGGTGACAGTGGTGAATTGAGCATTCAATTTTCACAAGGCATTTCTGGAACACTAGCTAATTTATTACCAGTAGTTGCCAGGTGCTTTGTTGGCTTCATCTTGTTGTTGACACATTTCATAATTTATGTACGAAAATTTTAATTCTCCCCTACACATAAAACATTAAGAGATTCAAAGAAATCCCCACACCACTTAATTAGTCAACAAAAATTTAGTTATCCTAATTAAACTCACTACATCTGTTTGTATTGTCCTAGCAGTTTAAAAATTTACTCATTACAGTGTTGTAGTTTGAATATGAAACAGCCTCATAGGAGTATCTTTGGTCCCCTGCTAGTAGCACCATTTTGTGAGGTGACACAACTTTAGCATATGGGGCCTAGGTGGAGAAAATAGGTCCTTGGAGCTTGCCTTCAAGCTTATATTTGGTACCCAGTCTGCTTCCTGTCCATCATGAGCTGTACCAACTTCTCCATATGCTCCCTATGATATGGGATCATATGGGCTATGATATCCTTCTCACTATGGCCCTAGAGACATGGAGCCAAGTGACCTTGGACTAAATCCCCTGAAGCCTTAAGCCAAAATATATAATTTCTCCCCTCCAGTTGTTTATGACATGTGTTTTATAACAAGGATGCAAAAGTTAACTATTACATACATCAAGCAACTTCAGGAAGCTGCAAGTGCACATTTGGCTCTTTTAAATTACAATTACTTAAACAAAGCAATGAAAACTACACCAAGAAGTTATTTAAAACTAAGGATGATAACCACAATGGTAATATATATGGCATTTTATAGTCATTATTACACTTACATGTGATTCAACTAAGCTCAGAGACAATCACAAAACAACTCAAGAAGCAATGGATCATTTATCCACAAATCTGCTTGTTTTGTATACTGTATTCTTTCTGACTGTTGGCATTTTATCTATAGGATATATAGAATTTTGTGTAATAATAGGGGAAATAAAATATTTCAGATTTAAAATGGGAAGGGATTACCAATTGCTATGAAGATAGTGAATTCCAAAATCAACTTGAGAGACATTATGAAATGGAGAGGGAAACATTTCTAAGTAGAAATGGTGGCATTAAAAAAAAAAGAAGAGTGAAAAACATATGACTGAAGCCTGATTTGTGCATCGGACATTTAGGATGGGGACATAGGTATGGGAAAGCAGAACAACATGAAAGAATACTTAGGAATAAATCTGTTAAATTCTCTTCTCACTTCTCCCAAATTAAGCTCATATATATGCTAATTATATATTATTAAGCATATATATATATATTATTGCCAAAGTCATTCAGAGATAATGAAGGATTGGGCCAGCACTGGCTATTGTTCCTCTACTTCTGTTTGCCTCGAAACCTGATTAAGATGCAGAAACAATGCCTTCTCCTAAACAGACTGAAATTATATGCCTGACCATGATAATTGTGGATGGAGAGGCAAAATTAAAATGGAATATCATTGGTTTTCTGTCTCTGATGCTCAGCAAACCAAAGTTAGTGCAACAATTCAGGGTTGAACTAAATTGTCTCCTAAAACTAATTGTCTCCTAAAAAGAGATGTTTGAGTTCTAACCTTTGGCCCTGTAATTATGACATTTTAAAATAGGGTCTTTTCAGATATAATCTACTTGAGATGCGGTTATACTGGACTAGAGAAGATACTGCATTCAATGCCAGTTGTACCAATAAGGAGACCATTTGACAGCCGAAGAAATAAAGCCCGAGTTTGGAGTGATGCACTTGTAGTCAAGCAGCGTCAAGGATTTCTAACATCCTGAAGAAGCTTGGAAGAAGAAATGAAGTCTCCTCCATGTTGCCTTTGGGGGGAAGCATGGTTTTGACAAAATCTTAATTTCAGACTTCTATCCTTGAATTAAGAATTGTGATAGAATATACTTCTATTGTTGTGAACTTGCCAGATTGTGGTACATTGTTGCAGTTTCCCTTATTTCAGTCTGTTCTGGCTTCCATTACAAGATAAACAAAAACCATTAATGCAGTGTCTTATGAACAACACGTATTTATTTAACCTAGTTTTGGAGGCTGGGATGTCCAACACTACAGAACTTGCAGATTCAGAGCCTTGTAAACCCCAAACACTGAAGAGATAATGCCTCTCACATGGTGGTAGGAGCAAGGGCCTTCTTCCAGGTCTCTTTCATAAGCACACAAATGCCATTTTTGAGTGCATTGTGTTGATGATCTTATTACCTACAATTCTCCTCAGTTCTGAGACGATGGAGGATTTCAACACATGAATGGAGGAAGGGGACATACACAATCAGACCAGAGAAAATGCCTAGCATCAAGGGAAACAGACACCCATAGACTTTTTTTACTTGTGATTTTATTAGCATATAATAGTTGTACAGGAGTGTACACTGTGATGTTGGCATATGTTTTTAAAATATATCTTAGTTGGATTTACCCTCTCCACCATTCTCCCTATTCCTCCCTCTCCCTTTCATAGAACAATTTCAACAGTTTTCATATATGGATACAAAACACATCCACTTAAACACCCTCATTCCCCTTTCCTTGTGCCAACTCCTGCCACTAGTGTACACCTTAGGAAAGATTTATGTTTCCTTCCTGCCCTTCATTTATTTGGGGGGACTTACTGGGGCTTGAACTCAGGGCCTTCACCTTGAGCCACTTCACCAGCCCTATTTTTGTTAAGGATTTTTCAAGTTAGGGCCTCACGAGCTATATACCTGGGTTTTGAATCACAATCATCTTGATCTCCACCTCCTGAGTAGCTAGGATTATAATCATGAGCCACTGGCACCCAGATATCCATTTTTTAAAATTAAATGTATGTTAATAGTCCAAGTGGGTGTTGCCTTGGTACTTCAGGTCTATATATATTGTGCTTTTCTCAAATTAACCCCCACCCCTCCATTACATATCATTCTCTATCACCCTAATATTCAACAGCTTTCTGTAGAGTTCATTTTAATTCATATATAGATGGGTTGTTTCAATATTTTCATTCTCTAATAGCCCCCTAAGACAATTTTGTTTTCTCTCACATATATCTGTGTGTATCTCTGTGTGTGTGTGTGTGTGTGTGTGTGTGTATAGAGAGAGATTTAACTTATATATCTAGCTTTTACATATAAGAAAAACATGTGACCTTTGATTTTTTGAGCTTGGCTTCCTTCGCTTAACATGAAGTTCACCAGTTCCATTCATTTAAGTGCAAACAACGTAATTTCATTCTCCTTTACAGCTGAATAAAATTTCATTGTGCATATATACCACATTTTTTTAATCCATTCATCAGTTGAAGGGCATCTGGGTTGCTTCCAAAGTACACCCATAGACTTTACTCAAATATCCTGGGAGGGTCACAGAGTAAGCACTGACTTTGATCATTTCCTTATAAGAGATTAATAAAAAGAGTAGCAGATATGCCAAGAGCATATAAGTTCACAAGCCAAAACAACTGACACCTGAAAAATACAACCATTAAAAAAGAAAGAAATCAAACAAAAAATGTCACACAGAATTATTATATCACAGAGATGAAAATGCATAAACACATAGAGAATATTAGCAATATAAAAACAGTCCCAAGCAGAGATATTAGAGACAAAAAATAGACAACATAATTGATCACAGAATAATACTTCTTCACAATAAGTTAATAAATTGGAGCTCAGATTAAGATGTTCTGTTAGAAATCAACAGAAAAGTTAAAAGAAAAGTGAGGGAGAGAAAAAAAGAAAAAATGTGAAATGTATGCAGAAGAGTTACATACATGCAAATAGCCAGATAATGGGAGATCCAGAGGGAAAGAAAAAATAAATGGACAGGAGGAAATATTGGAAGAATTAATGAAGATAAATTTGTCAAATTTAAAAAGTAGTAGAACCCGCAAATCAAAGAGTTCACAAAATATCAAGATAGAAATGAATAAATAATAAAAACATGGGTAAGCATATTATAATGAAATGTAAGAACCTTAAAGAGAAGCAACTCAAAGTTTTCACAATGAAGGAACACATAACTTACAAAGGAAAAGAACAAATTGATGACATTTTTAGTATTAAAAATATTTCTTCTCAAAGTGTTGCATATTTTCTCTAATTTTTAATCTCTTTTGAAGCTGAAGAATAAAAATATTGCAAAGAATGAAAAACAGATGGGGGATAAACCAGCTAAGGAATAAAAGTTAATCTCAGCACTCAGAAGGCTGAGTCAGGAAGATTAGCCTGGTCTAATCTTGACAGTTAGACACTGTCAAGAAAAAAATAAGTAAATAAAATGGAAGCACAGATTGACAGACTTTACTATATATTCTTTAACATGAATTAAGGGAGATTCACATTAATAGCATTACCTGTGGGCATGAGGAGAGCCAGGGGTCCAGGACCCCAGCCTTATCTCTCCCCAGGCTCCTCCAGACACTGCTCCCCAGCCAGTGTTAGGGGCATCCATGCAGTGCCTCTGAGGTCAGCCTAGTCTCAACCCTTCCTGGCTTGGGGACTGTCCTCTGTAGAGATGCACATGTGGGTGTCTCCTGTGCCTTGGGTTGTTCAGGGTGGGAAACTCCAGGGGAACCAAAAATAATATTTTGAAAGAATTTATATTTCTTTAAATAAAAAATGTAAAAAAGAAAAATTAATATCAGATTTGAACTATATAAGTAATTAGTGATTGTACAGAAAATGAAGAAATATGGCCCTTCATTTAAGGATAACACAAACACAATTCAAGTTTTGAAGATGCAGTATATAGTTAGTATTCAGAGAATCATCCTATGAATTTTAAGAGCCCAACATTAGAAGATTTTTAATATCTAGAAACCATAGTGAAAGTTCCTGCTAAAATATTTATAAAATATCTACAACAAATAATATAAAAGACTCAAGGAATAAGGCAAAAAATAATTAAAAATTGATATAAATTAAATCACTTTTTTTTAAAACTAATTATTTTGGACAAGACACCTAATGTAAGCAGAAAATAATTATTAATATAACTGTATTTCTACACAGCAAATATTTCTACAAGTCAACATTCATCAGGACTTTAACCAATAGAAGACACTGCTTGTAAAGGAGTATCTAAGAGATTATTTTAAGAGACTATTTACAAAAAAAATTTGAACACATGCACACCAAGCCAGCAATAAATGTATGAAAAATGAAGATGTATGAGAAAAACAAACAGAAAATTCTCAAAAGTGAAAATTCTATTAATTTTATATAAAATTAATAATTTTTAAAACATTGTTGTGAACAATACAGGAAAGATATCTTCTGACAGCACTGAAAGTTTTTACTTCATCCAAAAACTATACATTACTTTTTTGTTCCAATGAAACAATGCATTTAAGTTTAAAAACCCAAGTTTTAAATCATAGTCAAATAATCATAAGGAAAGACAATTTGGTGCCATTGTCATTAAAAATTCATTTACTAAAAAGCACAGTACTTTTCAGGAACTGTTGCTGATAATATTAGATATATTAAGAAACTTAAAATTACCACATGCCTGTAGTTACAATACTCAATAAGCCAAGGCAGGAGAATCCTGAGTAGAGGCCAATCTGGGATACATAACAAAACCCTGTCTATTCACCCATCCACATGTAATAAACTTATGACATAGGCCCTCACTCCAAATTTAAATATTTCCTGATGAGAATTGTGACTAGATGATTTAAATAAAATTAGTAAGAAAAATGATACGGGAAACAAACTAAAATTTATAAAGTTGAGAAGGCATCAAAAGAATACTGCCAAATAAATTCTGTTAAATGCATCAAGTCAGATAGAGGAGCAACAGTAAGCAGGATTTCAGCCGAGTAGCTAGTGAGCCAGAAAAAACAAAGAAGAGAAAGCATCAAAGAAGACTGTGATTTGCAAACTATGGCAAATGCTTGGTAAGGTAAGATGGGGACTAAGAACTGACCATTGGATTTAGCTACATGGAAGATGGACATCTGTGATTGGAGAGTCAGTAAAAATTTCAATGGAGTCTCAGAAGTGAATGCCTGCTTGACTTAAATTCAAAAAAGAACTGTCAGAAGGAAAGTGGAAATAGTGCAAATAGAATGTTGAGTTGTTTCTTTTACCTTTTGTATTACAAATAATGCTACAAGGAATATTGCTTACATAAATCATTTTCCACATTTCTAACTATTTATCTTAAATATTTTTTCAACATACTATTATTTGTGTGTAAAGGAACATTTTGGTATAAGAACATTTTAAATATCTCTGATAAGCTTTTATTGCTCCCGAGGAAGTTTATATTATTACTCTACTGCACAACATAGTACGAAATATCCATTGGTATTGAGCCAGAAAAGCTTAAAAAAATATTTATACAGGTTTTTCATTTATTTGGTGGTGTGGGGTATCAAACTCGGGGCTTTATATATACAGGCTCCTGACCCAGAGTTTTATTTCATAACATGCATGAAATAATCAGCAAAATGTTAAATGATTACTGATTAATTGACCATTGCTGTCATGTATGCATAAAGTTAATTCAAATTTCTATGTTGATATAACATGCTCCTTTTTATTATGTAACAGCTTTTTCCTCTTTTGTTTCAAAAGTGATTTTTAAATTGTTTATAAAACATATAAGAATCAACAGATGCTAGACTCTCCTTACCTAGTCTTGAATTGCATTAATATACAGATACATGTTTTTTAAAAATCATCTGAATAATGTCTGGATGTGTGATCAAGTGCTATAACCCCTGCTAAGCAAGCATGAAGTGCTGCCTGAGTTCAAACTCCAGTACTTCCAAAAAATTTTAACATGTAATACTGCACTGTAATTCATTTGGGAGTGCCTTTAATATGTCATGAAGAAAACATTTTATTTCTTATGAATTTATTAACTTAATTTTAAGCAATAACTTTTAACAAATTTGCATTATGCATCATGATCATTGCACACTGACTTGAACAGAGTGCAAGTAAGCTATCGATTATTGTGACTGAACAAAAAGAAAATGGTGGATTGATAAAAGTTTCATGAAGTTCTGGGGATGCATTCTGGGACACATGCTCACCGTTTGCTGCTATTTTCACAGGTGTGAAGAATCATTCAGTGCAAATTGTACAGAAGAAATATTCCTTTTACATACCATCTGCCTAAAATACTAAATTTTATTACAGTATAAAATTCAATGATGATACTAATGCTAGTAGCAATTTTATGTATAGCTCACTATGTGCCCTGTGCATGTCTAAGATTATACTCTATAGTTTTATCTCCCAAGCCATCCAGGGAGGTAAAAAGTATTATTATCTCCACTTTCCATGTGAAAAAATTGAGACACAGAATGTTTAACTTGCTCAAGATCACATAGCCAGCTTCTGTTGAAGCTGGATTTCATGCCTGGCATTTAGGCATCTGTGCAGATATTCCTTGCCACACTATTCAAATGTGTAGTTGTCGTTTAAAATTCATGTTAATTATTATCACCTTGGCAGAGCTATGATCATACATGATGAGGTGGTGCTTAGAAAAAAAATATAAATTCTTGCTGTATTCTTACTTATTTTGTCAATTTATCTGCCAAAATATAATTTTAAACAGGGATAATATGCTTCTGTCCTATAGCAGAGGTAAAAAATGACCTTTTCTGTCAAGTGTTATTTAAAGCTAGTGTTACTTTAGGCCGTCTGGGACATTAGATTCCTGTTGCAACAACTCAGTGAACCCTGTGGTTTCAAAGCTAAAATTCCTGGTCTCAGTCCACAGATGAAAGTCTGTGGCTGTGCTCCAATAAACTTTTAGCACCAAAACATGGGATGGACATATTTCTTCTTGAACATTAGTAATTTTCTGTTTTGTTTGCAAGAATTACAAGATCAAAATACAAAGGCTGGCCAACATGCCCAGAAGATGCAAGGTCATCTGTAAAAATATAAATTACTTGAATGTTTATAAAGAAAATAAGCACTGTGGTATGAGAATTACATCAGTAATGACCATACATACGCTTGTGTGATACCAAGGCAAATTTCATCCTTAAGTTTTTAAAGTGCATAATTTATGGCAAGGTATGTAACTCATTTTTAAAATGCCTGCTTTCCTTGTGTGAG
Source organism: Castor canadensis (assembly GCF_047511655.1). Taxonomy (NCBI): domain Eukaryota; kingdom Metazoa; phylum Chordata; class Mammalia; order Rodentia; family Castoridae; genus Castor; species Castor canadensis. The sequence goes on from NC_133400.1 coordinate 58,775,100, forward strand.
ACCCTGTGTTCAATCCAAGCACTGCAAAAAAAATGAATAAGTAAATGAAAAAAACAAATAAAGAAAAGGAGAGCGATAGAGGGAGGGAAAGAAGGAAATTAGTATTTTTTTACTTTTTATGTAAATTTTACACATCATCCCAAAATAAAGCTAGAAAAATGATATTTACCAAGTCATCTACTTTAATAATACTAAGAATTTAAGTAATTGCTTTTTCAGATTGCTGTTCAGAAATTATGTGGTGTTTAAAAAATTGGTATGTGAGTATACATACCAATAAAATATACACATTAGGCTTGAATTTGAAAATTATAAGCTAAATGTTACAATAAAAAAGCAAGCAGAGAAGATTGAACAGCTAAGAAAACCTTGTTTATTGCAAATTTGGTAAGTCCTTCCCTAATTTCTTCCTGTCATCATGAAAAGGAAGATTTTTTATGCTAGAATTAGTATATAGGAGTATTTGGATATCATAAATATCACTAAAATTTGTGTTATATTTATACTGACACTACGTTCTATCAGTGGTACATTTCCTCTTTAGAAATTTGCTGAGTTCATGAAATTAATGATGCACATAATAAAAATGGTTCCAACATTCTTATATTGAAGCTTGATTTCAAGCTTGTGGATCCAGTCATTGAGAGTTGTTTGATCTGATTATCATGGCATTAATTTCAAATTCATAGCTGAACAAGCACTTAGGAAGTAGGTATAGTTGAAGTTAATAGGTCATGGGGGCATGCCCCAGAAGAGTCTATGTGTCTCTGGCTCCTTTTTGGCATATTCTCCTTGATTCCTGGTTGCAATGAAATGAGCTGCCTCCTCCATCACACACTCCCACCACCATGATGTTGTGCCTCGCTGAGGGCTAAAGTGACAGGGTCAAGAGACAACAGAGTGAAATGTCTGAAACTAGGAGCCAAGATAAACTTTCCTCATTTTTATTTGTTTCTCTCAGGTATTTGTCACTGCGTCAAAATAACCTAACAAACACAGAAAATTTTGTACACAGAAAAAGTGGGGACTTTGTTGTGACAAAAGACCTTCTAAGCTGATTTTCATGAGGGATTTGGAAATGTTTGTAAAACCAGCCTGGAGAAAACCTAGATTGATGTTAATGAGTGGTTCTCATGGGATCAAAGAAGACCAGAATGCCAACAGGAATGTGGAGAGGAAAGCCTGTGTTCATGATGTTTCTGAAATAAATGAGGACGATCTTGTGAATTAGAGGCCATACAAATTTGCTATGGCAAAGAACTTGTCCTTTTTTTCCTGCCCTAAAGTTAGTTCTAGGCTGGATTTAGGATCTAAATAATCTGGCAGAGGACATTTCAATGAAGCCCAGCATTATTGCTGGCTGATTTTAACTAGGTTTATAGACATAATTCTGGGAAAAAAACAGAGCAGAAATACTTTTAAGATTTGTATTTTGTTCAGAAAAGATTGATTAAAATTGGGGCTTTGGAAGGCAGAGTTTTTGAGAATATTAAAACCATTAAAAATAAGCCAAGTGCTTTGCACTGTGACAGTAGGAATGATGCCTGCACGCATTTCAGGAATCAGCAATTTCATCTAACAGCTAAAAGGGTTACAATTCTACACTCATTAGCTCTCCTTTAAATTGAATAATACAAGCCAAATTAGCTATGTTTATAGCTTAAAAATAATTTTATTAAACATGAAATATAAGTGCAAAGTCAATCATTCCAAGACCTTTTTAGGAGAAAGACTTATTTCTGCCAGAGCTATAAACTTAACCCTCCCGTCCCTTGTCCCATTGCACATCATCAGGAAACCTTAATCCATATTGCCCAGCAGTGCAGAGATGCTCTGACTCTCCCATGTCTGTGGTCATAGGCATCCAAAAGAGAAAATGTATAGCATGAATGGTTAAAGAATTATGTAGAGATTTCCTAGTCTATCTTGACTTTCATCTATGAATACAATATGGAAAGTAGAATTGTGGTAAGCAGAAAGCAATAAAATTTTAAACCTTACACTTTCAACAATCTTGTATATTGGAAGGTTGGTGAACTATATTCCTTTCACTTATGTGTCCTTCCTCATTGTTATCACTTATTATTGGATAAATTTATAATTCAATTCTAAAGCATTATGCAAGAACAAAAACTCAGAGAAAATGGAATTTTGTTTACAACACTAAAAGCTAAATGTTCTGAGGGGCAGGGACTAGTTAACAGCAGGCATGAGACTTAGAAGGGCCCATTTTCAGAAAGTCCTTCTTGTAAAGATGGCCTTAGCCTGGCATCTTAGAAGCTGACTTTCAGGAAGGTTCGTACCATTCACTGATGAGTGGCTCATATCCTTAACCTATTTATACAAAATGATTCATGTTTTGTACCTGCTTGCCTTGTGACAGTCTAGAATTTTGGTACATGCAAAGCAGAGAGCACCTAGTGACCAGCTCTCAATAAACTCTGGACACTGAGATTCTACTGATTTCTCCTTAGCAGTGCTTTTACTTGTGTTGTCACAATTAATTGCCAGAGGCATTAGGAATATCTGATGTGACTTCAAAAGGACAAGACTTGTAAGTTTGGATCTGGATTCCTCCAGATTTCACTCCGGTTGCCTGCTGTAATAAATCTTGCCATCAGTATATATGCTGAGCCCTGTGTGTCATGCTATTAAATTATAAAACATGGGGTGAGGATTTCTCTACCATGGGGACCAGAAGATATCTTACCATCTTCCTGATCATTTCATCTTCTGCTAATAATTCCTTTGTTTTATTTGATGGAATGGGCAAAGCATATGGTACAACGGATTCTCGTGTTAGTGGGAATTTTAGGACCATTGGTTCAATTTTGTCACATGCTTTTCTGGCACTGCTTTCCTTTTGGTTTAAGTAATAATGATGTATGGAATAGAAAAGATTTTTAGGCATTTCTGGAACAATTTGTCACTAGCATCTGACCTGTGCTTTGCAGACTTCATTTTGTTATTTTGCTGGAAATATACATGGAAATTTAAGTTCTTCCCTGTGAATTAAACATTAAAATATTCAGAGAAAATCCAGCACCATTTAATTAAGTAGCAAAATTAAATAATTTCACTTAAATTCATGGGTATTCTGACATTTTAGCAATTTGCTCAGAGTAAGTCTTGTAATTTCTGGAAATTGCAGTTATACCTTTGACTCTTTTGAGTTATAATTACTTAAACTATGAAAATTGTACCAAGCAATTTAAACCTAAGAAAAATAACCATAATAGTAAAAGATCCATTATTTTTAAGTTAAATTATATACATGATTATTCCCATAGTACATGTGATTAAACTGAGCTCAGAGAAATTAGTCACAAAACAGCTCATAAAGCTAATGTTAAGACTATTATTTCAACACAGATCAACTCAGCTACAAATCTTGCTTTTTCTATACAAATTGTTCTCCTACTCTTGGAATTTTTATCTATAGTTCTCAGCATTTTCTGTAAATGAGGGTGGGAATAAAAGAAAAGATTTTAGATTAAAAATGGAGGGATTATCAATCTCTCAAGATTACATATCCCTAAGTCAAATGAGGCAACTTTCTTCACATAGGTACAGAAGGTTTATTTATGGTGACAGGATCAAGGACAGAGATGTGCTACATCAGGAAGCCAGTAAGAAAAGGAAATCATTAATACTCACTTGGCACCCACCAGCCAAAATAGCCTAGCAAATGCACCCATGAGGGTCACAAAAGCACAAAAATAATAGCCCCATACAGTGTATCTACCTGGAGAGGAAGTATTGTGAGATATTTCTTGTTAATATAAAAAAAAGTGATGAAGGATTTTATTCATACACTGCATTCATCCACTTTGACCCTAGGGTGTTAGCCATGACCTCACAACTAGCCAGAGTGCTGATGGCTTCACAGATTTAGGGTGCCCAGGCTACAGATGGCAAAACACAAAACCACCAAACTGGGAAACCCAGAAATCCCAGAAACCATGAAAATTGCTATTGGGGCAGGGCTGGAGGTGCAGAGCAAGCACACCAAGAGCAGCAGACCAGAATGGAAGATGTAAGACAGAAGCAGCTGTGGGGTCTCCAAAAAAGAAACAACATTAAATGGCTGAAAGGGCCTTAGATGGGTTTTGTCCTGATGTAGTCCTGTAACACTGACTGCAAAGTCATGATAATGACATTATAAGGTGCTCTAAGATATCAGGTCTATCAGTGTAGTGGTTGTGCAGATTCTGCAGATGAAGGGAGAATTTTATTTATGTGTAACAGAAAGTAAACTACTGACAATCTAGCTCAGGTTAATACTTTTGGAGTATAAAGTCTAACATACCAACAGTGTCTTTGACATGAGTTTTCTGATGAAAAAGTATTTGCTGATGGATGAATAAATAGCTAAATACATGAATAATGCCTATTGAGGAATTACTTTAGAAAAAAATAAATCTTCAGTTTATGTTCCAGCAACTTGGGATGGAGTGTGAAGGTAGGAAAATTGCATCTATATATAAGGACCTTTATGTGTATTATAGAAATGTGAGCACATTGTTTAGCACTGTTCCATAAAGCACTGATGGTTACAGTGCTGTTCACATCACATTTGTATTCTATATTAAAGGAGAATAAGAGTCTTGAGGTGCAGCTCAGTGTAAAGTGCTTGCCTAGTATGTGCAGATCATCAGTAGGTTTCCAAAATTGCCTAGATGTAACGTCTAGGCATAGATGTTATATGAAATTATTAATAATTGTAGCCAGAAGTGGAATGATAATAGGTATATAGCTGTTATATTATATCACATAGAAACACTTGGAGATAAATATTTCTTTCATAGCATGTTGTGAACGTCATGTGTGGAGGCAGAATTTATCAGTTTCAGTTCTGGGGTTGTCACTGACCAGCTGTGTGGGCTGGGGTAGTTTACCTGGCCCTTTCTTTCCCTGGTTCCCTTGTTTGTAAAATAACTAATATTCTCATAACCTGACAGAATAGTTGTGAGGATTGAAATGAGCTAAGCACATGCACAATGCTTAGAACAATGCGTAGAATTTGCATGGTAGGTTCTGAGGAAGCTACTCCCACCCTCACTACAACAGGGTTTTCCTAACATAAGGACTTAAATAATAGTTTTAAGATGGTTTGATGGCCTTTTGGCAAAAAAAGCAACTTTTTATTGAAAGTGACAATAACAACAACAGAAAACCTTGGTATATTCCTTTCTATTAAGTACTGTAAGACACAACATCTTATCTTTTCGTTTTGACTGATAGAAAGTTTGGTCTAAATTTAACTCTTTATTAGGATATTATTATTCTTTGTCTCCTATTCTTACCATTTCTGTCCACAATTCAGTCTTCTTTGTAGAGAATGATTATACTTTAAATAAACTGCAATCTTTATGAGGAGAACAAATCAATTCCAAGAGCAGAGATTTTAGATAAAAAGGTAATAGTTATAGATATTGTTTAAATTTTACATATTAAATATTTACCTGAAATATTTTATTGGTTATTTTTGACCCATAAAATCATATGAAAAAAACAAGGTATTATTTAAAAAGTAATCAAAATAATATTCTATAGAAAAGATAAAAGGCAAAGTAATATATTATAAAAGAAAATATTGCTATATCATAAAAGGTAAAGTGAAAAATAATCTTTAGTTAGGTAAAGACATTTATTTTGGAAAAGGGATTAAGATGCAGTACCCATAGGTAAAGGTATCCTTTTAATCCAAATCAGTTCTTTTCAGAAGCACCTATGCCCAGTTTATATAATAAGATGAATATTTTCCACTTCTGTATAGTTAGTATGAGATATAAATATTGTGGGAACACCTTGAAATTGTGTTATTCATTTTCTAGGCCACAAGAGAAATAAATGCTATGGAAGAGCTTGATTAGTTAACTGTCATCTGAAACAGCCTCAGTACTGTAAGCTGCCTGATGCTCACTATGAGAATATTTTGGGGATATTCCAGCAAGTTGGAATGGAGTGTAAAGGTAGGAGCACTGCATATGTATAGTCCCTTTATGTGTATTACAGAAATGTGTGCACATTGCTTAGCACTGTTCCATAAAACTAGGATGTTGTATAGTGCTATTCACATCAGGTACATGCTTTATATTAAAGTAAAATGAGAGAGAGAGGCCTGGGATGTAGCTCAATGTTAAAGAGCTTGCATAATATGTACAAAAAGGACATTGGTTTGATTCCTAGTACTGCAAAAAAAAAAAAACCCCACTAATTCTCAACCCAAAACAAATGATAAATCCCAATGCACTTTTCTCAATACAAGTGGAACTCCTAGTACTTTTGTTGACTCTGCTTTTCTCTTGTGCCTTTACCATGATTAAGACAGTTACTGTCATCACTACCTGCTGCCCCTCCTCCTGAATCAATGATCTATGCTGACTTATAAATATAAATAAATACAAATATAAATTATGCTAACCTTTTGTTTAAAATCCAGCTATCATTTCTCATTGTTATAAGGTTAGACTTCACCCTTTCAGGTCTATCCTGAAAGACTGCATGTGTCTCAGACTCTGTCTTATGTGTGTTCTTGTGAGAGGGCTTTTTATTTTTGATAGGCTTACAGAGGTGTAACTGATATACAGTAGCTACATGTATATAAAGTTGCAATTTGATAAGTTTTGATGATATGTGTCAAACACATATTTAATCACATAGTGAATATGGTTAACAAATCCACCACATAAAAAGCCTCTTCATATTCCTCTGCATTTTCTTACTAAAAGGCTGAAACTTTGAGCCCAAGGTCCCATCACACTGGGATCCCATCTCTTTAGTCACCACATTTTGCCAATATCATACATACTTGTCCCTTCCCTTGAGGTCCCATTCCACTACCATATCTGGCCCCAATCACCAGTCTATATTCTTGCAGGAACCTATCTGGGTCTGGATTCCATTACCTCCAGTCACCATGCGGAGAGTGACTCTTAGTTAAATCTGTCAGGGACAATTTCCACTGCTTTCTTTCCAGGTCTCCCATATTACCATACACTTCTACCATACACTACAAGATGTGCCTGTCTATTGAAGTTTTTCTAGAGGAGACATAAGAAGTAGAAATGCTGGGTCATACTGTCTGTACAACTTGAACTTCACCAAAAGTTGCCAAGTTACTTTCCAAGGGCTTGACCCAGGATTCTCTCCCTTGGGTAAATGTGAGTCCCTATTGCTTGGTTTTGCTAACACTTGATGTTAACAGATTTTTTACTTTTTTGCCTATCTGAAAAACTTGAAATAGCATCTTACAGTTTCTTTAATTTGCACCTCTTTGAATACTGAGGGGTTATACATCAAGTTCAAAGATATTGGTTCTGCAATTGAAAAGGATGATTGCAATTTGTTTGAGAGAAATTAAAATATTAGGAAAGGAAAATCATACATTCTAACTGTAACTCTTCTGAAGTATCATGAAAAGAATAGGAAGTGGGTAACAAGTTCAAACTAGAAATATCATGATTTCCTCCATGACTCAGATGTTTGACATCCAAATAGAGTCAAGTACTTTTCCAAGTGTCATTGCTTGGGTAGGAGAGTGACCATAATTTTGTTCTAAGAGAAATTCATTTTCACCTATAAAAATTATAACACATATTTTAAAAAGATCTCCAACCAAAGAAGCAAGAATGCTACCATTATTTTCATCGATTTCTGAGTGGCAAATGTACCATTTGGGAATTTATTATCTACATTCTTAATCTTTGAAGAAATTTTTTGGATAAGTGCAAAATAGAAATGCAATACAGGGGCAAATGGCAGCAGAGACTTATATTCAATAAGTGATAGGAAAGCCCTTTTAATGCTCTTACATTTATACACTTGAGTTGTTTCTCTCCAGGTCTGGTCTACTTGGGAAGGAGAAGGAAAAAAGTGTTTTCTGGGCCCTGGGTTGCCTATGCTGTAAGCCTACATGACTCATTCCAGAATTCTACAGGATCCACTCTGTAAAATGGTGTTAATAGCACTTGTCATCCCATACCATGTTGCTGTTATGGGGAGTGTGGCTCTGAAATCAAATAATAATCCAAGAACTTTGACCATAAAGATCCATGGGTTTTATGTGAAAGGAAGGAAGAAATTACAAACACTTCATTAGCCATTAGACAGAGACATTGTCCTTGTAGTCATTAAGTAGTTTCTAATAATTTTATTTTTAGGCTGATGCATCCTAGGCCAGTCATGCTTTTTGTAGGGATTCAGCACTCCATGACTCCTTTCTCCTCCTCTGCTAGGACCAATGTTGTATGTTCCAGAATAGCAAAACCAGTGAGATTCCCACTTCCTTCAGAGCAGAATATAGTTTGTTTTTCTTGCTTATGTATACATACAAATTAGAGCCTTGACTAAAATGCTGAGCAAAATCAAAACATCCTGCCTATGGGCTCCACCAACTTTTCCTGTTCACTCATACTTCAAGCTGCTTTGTATCACATGCTGTATCTTAGTTAGTAGGGATGACAACAGAGTACAAGTCTAACAAAAGTTTATATCTCCTTTTTACTTCTTCTGGATTTCATGAGAAGTCAGTTTCTCTTCAGTTTTTCAATCTCCTTTCTTGATTTTTTTTCCTCTGCCTTCCTCTGAATGGTTGGATTTCCCCAAGTATTTTTCCATAATCTTGTCTTCTTATTGAGAACAACCGTAGCAATTTCATTTCATGACTAGCTCTGTGCTCATGACTCTCAAACTCTATACCCACATGCCAAACCTTCCCCAAGTGTCCAATAGCTACTCAAATTCCACAAGTGCCATTTCTCATCCTATTTTCCCACTCATCTGCTTTCCCTCTAAACAGTTCTTGTTTATTGGAACAACAGATTTATTCTTTGATCTAAGTCAGTAAACTGAGTGTCAAGGCAGAGTAGGTTAATTTACTCTTTGAGAGTCAATGTCCCTACTCTTCCTTGTAAACAGAAGCACAACTTTGTTCAGGTATTGGATTCAAAGTTCTCCACAAACTCTTCCACATACCATAGAGTGAAAAGTTGGTTGGTCTAAGACAACTGGTTATCCCAGACTCCTTACAAATGACTGATTTAGGCATGGACAAAGGAGCAACTGTGATGAATAAGATATACGGTGAAACTCTTGAGGAAGAATTTCATTTCCTGATAAAAAGAGACATGTCATAAAAAATTTCTATTCTAGGTTTTGGTTATAGTTATGCAAGGAGTTGATATCTATGGCTGTGGAAGCCCCATGAGGGCACAAGTGTGAGAAGCAATTTAAAGAGTTACAGTATGGACCACAACACAGCCCATGGAAATCAATCACATTCTTAATTAAGCCATTGAGTTAACCATCCAGGAACTGTTTACTTCTGGACTTCATGTTTGTGATGTAACATTTAATACTTAAGTCACTTTTGTTTACTGGAGATTATCATAGTTTATCTTCTCACATATTATGTCCATTGACAAAACCTCATGTCATTCATGTCTCATTTCTAAATCCTGCTCTTACTGCTTTGGTTCAGGCGGCAAAATGGGCCATTTGTAAGGTCTGACCCTCTCTGGCATCATATACTATCCATTCACCTTACACCTGATGCTTAAAACCACAAAACTATGGGTTCCATCCCATGCATGGTACCTTTCACCTCCAAACATTTGTACAAATATTTCTTTTCCCTGATGCATTGTTTCTCAATCCACCATTAGTGGCTTGGGTGTCATTTAGGTGGTATTTCCATTGTGAAATCATCCAGGTTTCCTGTGCTCTTCATTTTTCCATGATAGTTACTGCTCTGTTGAAGGCAAGAGACATGGTATAGTCATGGAAGCCAAGAATATTTAATCTTTGTTTCTCTGTGATTTATGATAGGTCTAGAGAATAGTTTTAAATACATATTAATGTATGAATGAAATTCTGTATGATTGAGTGGATTTTACCACACTGGTATAAATGTGATTTTTAATTTTTTTAAACTACAGCCAAGAACTTGAGACTGTGTTAAGTTTTTAGTATAAGTGATACTTTTTACACAAGCCTTTAATTATGGTGATTTAATACAGAGCTAGCCATAGAAATAAGAAGTAAACACAACTCTTAAAATTGGACACTTGAAAAATCTAGTAAGTGCTTGTCTATGGTTCAGTAGCAATTATTTTTTCTGGTTCCTATCCCTTCTCTTTCAAGGTATTGTCCATTCCTCTTTGTTTTTTGAATAACTGACCTAATGTTCTTTGTTAGTGATAGAACAATAATGTCACCATTTATAAATTGGCAGCTATTTTACCCTCAGACCTCACTTGAGAAACTCCCAAGGACAAATTCCCATGCTCTAAGACAGCCCCATCCCTACCAGAGACTACTGTGCATGTGCTACCTTCCTTAACCTTCCTCTTCTATAAAAGCCACGTCTGGCCCAGGTTCACTGCTGTGCCATCTTTTCCTGGCCAGCCTGGCAGTTTGGGCCTGCCATTAAACTTTGCTCTATGGACGTGAGACTTTTCTTGTGAGCCTTCTTTGTGAGCGGCGTTTTTCCTAACAGTTAGCTCTCATCTTAATTATACAGCAATGCTCCTTGGTTGATAGTTCTCAAATTGACATATGTCTAGTCTTAGGAGTTACACACAGTTTTTCCAAAGGGTGTTTGTTCAAGGGCAGTTTTAGAAAAATCAATGTTATAATTTTCACTCTCCATTTGTTCCTTCTTTCTAAGAGATCTGTTTGTGAAGGTGTTTACCATGGGACAAATATGACATCCTTCTTGCTTCTTTGGGCACTCCCTTCTTCTCCTTGATGACAGAAGGAATAGTTCACCTCCTACCCCTTCCTAGTGTGGTGTGTTGCCTGTGCTTATACCCTTTCTACAAATACACAATAGTTAGTCACAAAATAAATATAACAAATAAATCTCCATGCATGGGGTCTCTCTGAGAGAGGTAGTTCATTGACATTTATGTATTTCTTTTTAATAGTTATTTACCAAATCTAAAACATATCTATGTTATTTTGATCAAATACTGCTATTCATTCTAATGAGTAATCAACCTACAGTACAAATTTAAATATTTCAGCATTTATGACCACACACTTTTTGTCACAGAAAAGAATGATAATGAAAAATAAAAACTTTCAAATATAAAACTTATCAAGAAAACTAGAGCACAATATGAATTTAAGGAGGAAAGAAATAACTTTAAATTTCCTTTAAAGGAGCATATCTATATGCACTGTTTAAATGTATAACAATGGTGATAAAATAGTTATGGTATATTTTCAAACATCAAATTTGTGATAATTTTTAGATGATGCCCACTGCAAATTATAGATGTTGATTTAAAAATAATTTGAGAAGTTATATAGATTTAGAAATAAAAATATTACAGAGTAATATACTGAAGCATATTAAAATATATTGAAGGGGGCACTGTTTCTCGTGCTCCCCCTCTTGCTGGAGCGAGATTTTTCTCTCTCGCTCCTTGGTTATTACTGGACTTAACTAGGGACAACTGAAGGTTTTAGAAAAGACACAGGATAGACAGACAGACAGAAAGTTGGGGTCAGGTGTGTTGTATGCTCAGCTAGAAACACACAACCCTTATTGCTTCTTTTCTCTATCTTGATTCTTTAAGGCCTTATTCCTTGCAATTCTTTAAAAATCTTGCTTCTAAAGCCTCTTTAAAACCTCTTTCCTTAGGCTTGCACTGTCCCATGTTTGCTCTTAGCTTGTCTTTAGTTCAATTAGCTTAAAGTCTTTTGCCCCCAGGCATGCACTATCCCATCTGTCTTTAGCTCTCTCAAAGCCTTGGTGCTCAAACTTGCAAACAGCTGAGCCTACAACCTACATATGCACAACTCTTCAAGTCTTGGTCCTTAGACTTGCACTGTGCACTGTCCATGTTCTCTTTGGCTTTTCTTTAGCTTTCCTAAGGCCTATGTATGAAGTTCTTTCTCAGCTTTGTTTTCTGAAGCCTATGTTAAAGTTCTCAGTGCAGACTTTGTATCAACCCCACTTTAGCATTTTCCCTTCAATGATCCTTTTCCCTTTCAAAATCTTCCCACACCAAAAGGCCCAAAGTAAAAGCTTCTTCTCAATATTCAAAGGCAAAAAGCCCCCTATAGTAAAAAAGCCAAAAGCCAAGCAAAAAGTCCAAAAGCCAAAAGAAAATCCCCAAATGGCAAAAGCAAAAGCCCTCAGCCCACCTTCAGTGGGTCTTTTACAAATAGCAGCAAACAGGGTGGAGCAGAGTCTCTTGGGAGGGGCATGACATTATAACAGGAGAAACTTGTGTTCCTGCTTCTCTGGAGGCAAACTTAGGAGACACAGCTGTTCTGCTTTTTTCTGTTTTGTGCTGGGGCTGTGCCTATCTTGGCCTACAGGTAAAAGCAATTAACTGCATCTCGCCTTGCTTATGTGGAGTTCTCATAGGCTTTGATCCACTCCCCACAATGTATTATTATTATTATTATTATATTTAAATGTGGGAATTACTCTAATGGTGTGGGGCAGGAATAAGGCATCTTTGAACTCATGAGAAGCAGAGACACAGAAGGAAGCGTGTTGTTAGATGCAGAGGCAGAGAATGGGCCCATGCTGTTTTAAGTCAAGGAACCCCAAGGATGGTCTCCACCCTCCATACACTGCAAGAGGACTCTGGCCAGGAGTGGGAGGAGCAGTGGAGGTGAGATGAAGGGCTTAACTTACATGACAATCGCTACAACAGGCATTATGCTTGTTCTGTACCAGGCACTGTGCCCAGAGCTTAACCCTTACAATGCCCTCTGAAATTCCATTTTCCAGAGAGGGAGGGTAACATGTCCTCGTGGTGAGATAGGATATGAGCCAGGTAGACTGCCCTAGGCTGTGTGCTCTGAAGATTTAGTGACAAGAACATCCTGATCTACAATGTGGTATATGCAGTATGCATGTGATGTATAGACACCTTTCATGTATGGGCAGTTTTCAAATCAAAGATTCTTGAATATTGATACATGACACATGGAATTTGGAAGGGAGAGAGAAGCTGAGTATCAGGCCAAAGGGAATCCAAATGTCAATGTCTATGGGAACTTGGGATGACATAAGATAGTGGATTGGCCAAGTGGGAAAATCCAGAACAGGTGTACTGGCCAATGAGCAGTTGTGGAGGCCTAGTTGGACCTAGGTCCTATACAAAGTGATCTTTTTTATTTTTCCCACAGGTTCTTTGTATGAGAAACCTATGCTTCTGGTGGCCATCTGTGAGAGGGTGGCCTTCTTGGATGGGCCTTAGGCTATTGGTTCCTCCTTGAGTGTGTCCTTCTAAGGGGAAATGGTGCATGAATCTGTCAAAAGGGTGCTTCCCTTTTCTGGGAAGGACCAGGTGGTCACCTGCTTCTCTTCCTCCCTTGGTGGGGCTGCACTGGTGAGCCAATCCCAAATGACAGATGTCTCAAGGAGAGTCTTTGATAACCATGTCACATTACAGACATGGAGACAGGTCTGAAGGGTCTGGGGGCTTTCCTGGTCAGTTTTTGGTCACCTCAGAACTACAGCAGGAGATAGGGGAAAGCCCCTCATGCTAACCAGAACCAGTGCCTGAGAAGCTTCAGTTTCTTCTAGCTGCCAGTACTCCTGGTAGAAGCCCATGAAACATTAGAAGGCATAGGGCACTAGGAAAGGGAAAGGCCACTCAGACTGTGTTTGAGACATCTGTGGCTTTGGATTGCTTCATCAGTGCAGGCTCTCTGAACAAAGAAGGAAGAGAAGCAGGCTACATGGTCTGTCCTAGAATAGGGAAACAGGCTTTTGAGATGCACACACCTGGTGGTGGTTCCACAGTCCATTTCCTCTCAGAAGGATACACTCAAGGTGGAGCCAATGACCTAAGGCCTGACCAAGAAGTCCACCCACTCACAGACAGCCACCACATGTCCCATCAGTGGCACCTAACCCCCAGTGGTTGGAAAGACAAAATAAAACCCCTGTAAACAACAGCAAGAGAACCAGGAATGGAGGGATGGAGGTATGGAGGGAGGGGAGAAGGAAGCAGAAGTCAGGCCTTGACTGTGAACAGGCAGATTCCAGCTTTCTAAACCATGGACAAGACAATGGAAACATCTATGTAGAAACTACTCAGGGGGTGTGTGAGTCATGTGTAGAGGGAGAGGCTGGTGATGCATCTCCTATCTGCTACCAAGACTCTCCCTCACCTAGGACCCACTAGACTGTTCTTCCTAAGCCTCATGCCACTCAGTGCTCCTCCAGTATGTACCCACAGAGTCAGCAACAGGGCTCCACTCTGGGTGATCCTGGGAGCTGGCCAACAGCTAGGGCTGCTGAAAACTTGATTTCTCTTTACCACCAGGCTGCATGTCAGAAATGGATTCTTATTATACCTATTTCACAGACGAGGAAAACCAAGGCCCTGAGAACTGTAATAACGTAATCAAGGGAAAGAAGGAAGTGCTTTGGAAGGACATGGTCCTAGTTCACACACTTACACGTTGTAGTGTGTCCCATGGTCTACCACCTGATTGGATTCCACCACTGTTCAGCTAAGAGCCCTGTGAGTGCTCCTGAGCCATCCTTAGGGGACAAAAGCATAATGATGACTCTGGTCACAAATGTATGTAAACCACCCCCATCAGTCTGTTAACCCATTCTCAGGCCGTACCGTATACTGCCTGGACAAGAAAACAGAAGGAGAAAAGTTTTTATTCCCATCTAGAAGATGAAGAAACTGAGACTGACTGGCTGCCAAACTACAATCTGACTCTAAACATCCTGATCTTTCCATGGATTTGCAGGCAGGAGTGGCTGCACAATTTTTAGATGCAAGGTGAAAATGCAAGTTCCTACCAGGGCTTGGTGGTGAACACCTATAATCCTAGCACTCAGGAGGCTGAGACAGGAGGATTGCAAGTTTGAGTTAAGCCTGGGTTATCAGCTAGATCTGTCTAAAGAAAGAAAGAAAGAAAGAGAGAGAGAAAGGAAGGAAGAAAGGAAAGAAGGATAGGAGAAGGGAGGGAGGGAGGGAGGGAGGGAGAAAGAGAGAGAGAGAGAGAGAGAGAGAGAGAGAGAGAGAGAGAGAGAAAAGAAGAAAAGAAAAGAAAGAAAAGAAGGAAAGAAGGAAAGGAAAGGGAAAGATAAAAGAAAAAGACAATGCAGGTCTCCATGTTAAAAAACAAAGATTCCCATGATGGCAACAATAGAACATTAAACCAAGTGTGGATCCTAGTGCCACCACACAGGTCATGTGGCAATGAGGCAGCCTTATTTGCAGAGCTTCCTTCCAGAAACCAGGGTTTCAAAGCCATTTCGTCCCATGGAAGACAACAGGTATGGACAAGCTGAGGTTCTTCTTGGAATAGTCCCTTGGCTTCTCTATCCTTAGTTTCATAAGCTAGAACACGGGTACAAGCTACATGGGCTGCTGTGCTGACAAACTGATAAAAACAGCTCATGGAATGTGCTGAGCCCAGTGCCCAGTGCCTCTTCTCTTTTAATAACCATCTCCAAGGATACTTAGCTATTGAAGGCCCATCATGTGAGATGTAGGTGGAGACAAGACACCCTTCCATCAAATACTTCAACTCTGCACACAAGCACATGCATACTGTCAGAGGGGAGGTACTGGAGCTTCATCCCGGCAACCTCGGGCTATTCTCCAAACCACTTCTCTTCCATGGGGACTTGCTTGTGGAGATGAGGGAATAATAAAGTTTGCACAATAGCAAACACACATATCTGACTTTGAGCAAACTCAAACAGAAGGAGCCCTGTCCATACCTCCTTTCCTCTTTTGGAATTCAAGCAGGTGCTTAAGAGTCTGAGCCCCTGCTGGGGGAGTGGGCAGGAGGGTATGATGGGCCATTTCTGCCCTGGCTCTGGTGTTAGGGTGAGAAGCCTGTTCCCATGCTGCCATGCATATTTACACTAATGCACATGCCTACACAATTTGGGGTGTCCCTGATTACCTTCCCCACTACCTTCTAAGAGATGGAAGGAGGGTATTGGCTCTGCTGGTCCATATTGATCCTGCCCTAGAGCTGTTGGTAGAGGGAATGGGGTGTGTGGATGACTTGGAGGAAGGAATATACTAAGGAAAATGAAGAAAAGAATGAAAAACATACTGTTGAGGGCCTTCTGGGATTCTATCCTGCTATTAGACACTGGTTCTGTCTGGAGTCAGATCCAAACCATGGTTTCAAATCTTGGCTCACCTGGTTTAGTGCTTTAACAAAAACAGTTAACATATTTTAACTGAGAGGTTAATAGATGTGCCAGGTACTGTAGAGTGCTTCATGAATATAATCTCATTTAATCTTTACAATGACCCTTAAGGCCAGCCAGATGGTGAGTTAGGAAGAAGACAACAGCTGGAGGAGTGTGATGATTGAGTGGGTTGAATTTGAGCTGGTTGCTTCCTGGGAAATAAAGTTGCTGCCACGTGTAGCAACAAATGGCCTCCTCATAAGGTAGAGTACTTCAGCCCACAGGGCCTTTGCAGGATAACAGTGACCACCAGCCTTTACATTGTTTCACCGTCATCAGTGACAAGATAGGTCAACATTGGCATTAGTGGTATCATTCTATAATGGGAAACTGAGGCCCAGAAAATACGAGGCAGAGAGAGAAGAATCTTTTTTTTTTCCATTTTTCTTTTATTATTCATATGTGCATACAAGGCTTGGTTCATTTCTCCCCCCTGCCCCCACCCCCTCCCTTACCACCCACTCCACCCCCTCCCACTCCCCCCCTCAATACCCAGCAGAAACTATTTTGCCCTTATCTCTAATTTTGTTGTAGAGAGAGTATAAGTAATAATAGGAAGGAACAAGGGGTTTTGCTGGTTGAGATAAGGATAGCTATACAGGGCATTGACTCACATTGATTTCCTGTGTGTGGGTGTTACCTTCTAGGTTAATTCTTTTTGATCTAACCTTTTCTCTAGTTCCTAGTCCCCTTTTCCTATTGGCCTCAGTTGCTTTAAGGTATCTGCTTTAGTTTCTCTGCATTAAGGGCAACAAATGCTAGCTAGTTTTTTAGGTGTCTTACCTATCCTCAACCCTCCCTTATGTGCTCTCGCTTTTATCATGTGCTCATAGTCCAATCCCCTTGTTGTGTTTGCCCTTGATCTAATGTCCACATATGAGGGAGAACATACGATTTTTGGTCTTTTGGGCCAGGCTAACCTCACTCAGAATGATGTTCTCCAATTCCATCCATTTACCAGCGAATGATAACATTTCGTTCTTCTTCATGGCTGCATAAAATTCCATTGTGTAAGAATCTTTGTCCTAATCCACTGCTGCATCAAGTCTGAGTTCTCTAAAGGGCAATTCTGGAATGGTTCAAGACAAGGAGCTCCACTTGGGGTTAGGTGTAGGTGGATGCTCCAGCAGAGGTCCAGCAGGTAGCCTTAGAACCTGCAGCACCCTCCCTAGCCCTGTGCTCTGCCTGCTCATTGCCCCCTGGTGGTAGATGTGTCAATTCCTAGGGCCTGTGTCTTGCTTGACACAGTTGGGTGGCCAGCCCCTAGCTATGTGCCTAGTACAGAGAACATACTGCCACAGGTAGTGTTTCCATTGAAATTCTCAGGGAAGAACAGGACGGCTCCCCTTAGCACCCTAGCACTGGGAGCTGGAACGCAATGGGTGGCCTAGAGGAGCTCTTTGCCAGACTGAGTGAAATCCTCACAAAGGCTCAGGCATGTGGTTCTGAGCAGGACGTCTCACCCCTGGGATTTTCTGATTTCCTTTCTGGTGTAGCAGCAACCCTCCCACCCCATGGGGCTGCACATGGACACTGAACAGGAAGGCATTAGGCCCAGAGCCCAGCACAAGAGCATGCCCCAAAGTGGGTTACAATTTTTACTGCACGTAATGGAACATGCCCTTCAAACCTCCCTCATACAAAGAACCAGATTTGTTTCACCAAAGAACCTTCCCCTGGACAGTGATTCTCCCTGGACAGCAGCTTTGCCTAGAATCTAGTCTGGGGCTTCCAGGGACAAGTTTCATGTCCTGGTAAAGGATCACATTGGCACCTGCTGTTGATCACTTGGAATTGCTTCAGATCATTAGCATTGGAGAACAGCTACAACAACAGGGATGCCAGTGACCAGGGGAGGGCTTAGGTTCTACCTGCCCCTGAGGGTGTCTGGCAAACCAAAGATCCTAAATCATAACAGTCGGGGCTGAGAAGGTAACTAGGTGTCAGAGTGCTTGCCTACTATATGTTAGGCCCTGAGTTTAATACCTAGCATCATATACTTAAATAAAGCAATGACAGTAGTATTTTCCAATGATTTCTGAAAATAATTGTTATCTCAACTAAGGGATTTGATTTCTGAATTGTGCAGAAGCATTCTTAGGTGGAAAAGAATTATACAGTCCATGATTAATTATGTAAAGAAACAGTACTAACTTTATAATAATGTACTACTTATAAAAATAAGAGAGTGAACATGAATACTGAATGATACAATTCAACGATCTAGATAAATACATATCATTTCCTTATTTCACATCTTAATCAGGCAAACATTTAAAATTTTCCTTGTGACAAACTGGTTTTAAAAAAGGCAAAGTGTACTTTACTTCAGCTGTGACACAGCTTTTAAAAAATATGTGAAGAATATTTGAAAATATGAAGTAATAAAAATCCGAGGAAAAATGGGACTAAAATGTCATTATATCATTGAATGAAATTATATAAGAGGTTTTGATTTTTTTTCCGAAGGTGAAACTCTGAATAACTTGATAACAGTATGTTTTATAGGCTCTTAAAGAGGGAAAGCACCCCTTCAATGATTAGGAGAGATAACAAAATAGAAATGCAAAGTTTATTAGTTACTGATCTTGGAGTGGGGACTGGGAGAGTGGATAGAAGGAAGAAGAGACAGAGAGAGAAAGAGAGCCAGATGGAGAGAGAGAGAGAGACTATAGAGTAGAGAGATACAGAGTAAGAGAGTGTCATGGTCCAGTACCTGTGTTGGGTCCAGGGCATTTTTCAAGTGGGTTTCATGTGGGGAATTTTAATTAATGGTTTTAAAGCAGGCAGGCAGGCAAGAGTTCCACAATTCACACTGCACCTGAGAAATGGCCACTGTGGCAGATCTGCACTGTCCCTGCAGGATGTGGGGCTCAGCGGGTCCATTCATGTAGGTCATGTGAGGCTTTTCCACAAGAAGCTGGTCACCAGGGCATAGCTTTATGAAGCAGATACATGAATGAGATGCAGAAACCTAGAAACTGTGACTAGAGTGAGTGAGCCCTGCTTCTAACATGAGAAGGTTAAACATACTTACAATAAATGCTGAGACAACAAAAATATAATTCATTCCAAATTTTAACTAGCACTACAATTTATAAAGCTCACTACCCAATGTAAAAAACTTAACATTGCATGAACTAAGGCTTAGAAACTTTCATTTTCAAGCAACATTTTGGAGCAAGTACTTGAATTTACAAAATTTCATAAAAAATATTAAGACATTTTCCTTTAAACAGAGCTGGCGTATTGAAGAGTCAAACATAAGATTAGAAGTTTCCTCTGTGTGTAAATGAATGAAGTAAGGGTAATGAATGAGAGACAATATTCAAAGGAGAGAAAAAGAGGAATCAAGAAAGAGTTGATAGGTCATATAAAAAGCATAGAGAAACAGAAAGATGACATAGAAAATTAGGAAACAGTCCCATCTCTAATCTCAGCTCCCAGGAGAAGTGTGGGTGAAGTGGAAGCCACAACCACAAAGTAAGCCAGGTAGCCCTAGTGCCAATATACTGGCAGACCGAAGCACAAGATAAAGTTCTTGCAAGCCTTACATCCAATCTAATGATATGTGACAGTGACTCCTCCTGCATGGCAGGCCAACATTTGAGTGTGAAAACCAGGTGCCATCTTGAGAAAGGGCCTGTTGCTTGAGACTGAGCTAATCTGGGGATCAAAAGACAAGGAACAATTACAAGTGAAGGAATCCGGTATAGCTGTCACTGTGTCTTTCTGGGAGATGGCAACAAGAGACACTTATGGAGAGGGCGAAGATCTGACAAGGACGTGTTGAGAAGTTCGTGTAGCAGAGAGTTCAGGCTGTGGAGCTCATGGTGGTTGGTGGCCCCACTCTCTCTGGTAAGGAGTGAGCCCCTCACCTGAGGATTACTGTGGAGACTGAGAGTTCTGAACCCATGGCCAAAGTGTATACTTGGCCTCCTAAGCTGCCTCCTTGCCATGTGTGATTTGCTGCTAGTTAGAACTTAGAGCTCTGAGACCAAAAACCATAAATCACTCTTTTTATGCAGCCTCATCCCTCATGCAGAGTAAAAGCACTGAGACAGCTGGTAGAGTGATGGGTTCTCTTGGTTCTTCCTTCCAGTGCAGAGCAAAGCTGTTTTCTTCTCCCACTCCTTGACACACATGGGGGAAACCCTTAGCTTGGATGTTTGCTGTCCCTGTGTACATAAACAGGGTAGGGTGGGGCTATGGAGTGACTGTGAACCTGATCAGCCCACAACCAGTGCCACCCTGTATAAGGGAATCAGAGAATAACTATAATAGATTTCAACTCTAGTCTACTATACCCCTCCCCAGACCTAGTGGATTCCAATATTCATGGACTTAGGAAGAAGCCTCTTTAATTCTTAGCCTTATTTTATTACTCTTTTGTTTTTACCATATTTTAGTATCATTTCTGTTTTAAACGTCTTTTTAAAAAATCTTTTAATATTTTTTACTATTCCTCTTCTTTTATATATCTAATTTTATTTATGTATTTTTCTTTATTTTATAATCAGTATTTTTGTCTCTTCCTCTGCCTGACATTCTTTTGCTCTTTTCTTCCTTTTCTTATATTTAGACTTCCTTACTTTTTCCCTTTCTCTAACCCTTCCTTCATTTCATTATTATTACTTTTAGATTTATTAATTTTTAACTTCCTTCTTCATTATTTCTGCCACCTTCTATTCTGTGGTTTTTGGTGGTATAGTCACTCTCTTTAGTTGATTTTTATAATTCTTCTATATCAGGTTTGTTTTGGTGTTGTTGTTGTTATAGAAGACTGTTTTCTCTTCTCTGAGCAATACAAGGGGTTGATGCCTGAAAAGGGGTTCACTAAAATGAACCCTGTAAAATACAGAAGAGATATCTATCCTAACAGATGTGTACTTCACAACATAGCACCATAAAAATGTATAAAAACAAAGCAACATGATTCCTCCAAAATTTTATAGTTTCAATAACTAAATCCAAGCATACTGAAATTATTGAAAAAACAAAGAATTTAAAAGTTTAATTTAAAAATGATCAATGACCTCTAATTAATTCAAAACAATAGATTAGTGGGGGAGAATTCATTTAAGACTTGCATGAGAAATTCAGCAAAGAGAGAGATTCTGAAAAAAAAATCAAACAGGAATCTTAGAAATGAAAATGTCAAGAAATCAAATAAAAACCTCAATGGAAAGCATCAGCAGGCAAATAGACCAGCCAAAAAACAAAAAAAAAAGAATATCATGGATTGAAAACCATGCTGAGAAATTATTACCCTCAAAGAGCAATATAGAAAAAATAGCAAACGAGCACAACTCCAGGACCTCTGTGACACAATTGAGAGGGAAAATCTATAAGTCTGAGAGAAAAGGGACAGTAACAGAAAACCTATTCAATGGAAGTATAGCAGAAAACTCCCCAATTCTAGGGAAATAAATGGACATCTAAGTATCGGACAAGAAAAGAATCTGTTTATATTATATTATAGCTTAAACTCTAAGAGTATATAACAATGAGAGGATATTAGAAGCTGCAAAAGAGAAGTACCAAGTTGCTTGCAAAGGCAAACTATCAGAATAACAACATATCTCTCAGAATAAACCCTAAAGGCCTGGAGAGCATGGGTTGTTGCCTTTTAAGTGCTGAAGGAAAATAAGTGCCAACCAAGGTTATTATATCCAGTGAAGTAAACCTTTAAAACTGAGGCAGAAATAAAGACCTTCCATGACAGGCATAAACTAAAGCAATTCATGACCACTAAACCAGCGTTGCAGAAGTTATTTAAAGGACTACTACACAGACAAGAGAAAGAAAGATGTACACAAGAATAAGTGCTTCTAGACAGAATAAATCTCACTAGAATAGAAAAATGAATGAGAATTATCCAACACTGAAACATTGTTAACTCAGTAAATCAACAAACCTCTAAGGTAAAGGAGGTAGAAATTACAACATATCTTTCAATAAAAACACTAATATTATTAAATGGCACTGACTGACTGAATAGATTTAAAAAAAATAAGATCCAATTTCTGCAAGAAAGACACCTCCACAGAGACTGAAACTGAAAGAATGGAAAATGTTATACCAAGAAAATGGAATCTGAAAACAAATAGGGGTAATTCTACTCATATCTGACAAAGCACACTTCAAGCTAAAATTAGTCAGAAGGGATAAAGAAGATCACTACATTTTTATAAGGATAACAATCTAACAATTATTATAAATATATATGCACTGAGCTAGATGGTGGCACACACCTATAATCCCAACTGCTTAGGTGGACGCAGTAGGATTGTGAATTTGATACCACCCTCAGTTACATGGATAAAATTGGACAGAAATCAAATTATCCTTATTTACAGATGACATGATACTAAAATTCTAAAATCTCTTTGAGAAAACTCTTAGACCTGATAGATACTTTCAGTAAGGCATTAGGATACAAAAATCAGCATGAAAATCAGTAGCTTTTATATACACAATAATGAAAATGTTGAGAAAGAAATCAGAAAAACAATCTAATTCACAATAGCCTCAAAAAAACCCAGTAATTAACTTAACTAAGGAAGTGAAAAGTCTCTACAATGAAACTAGAAACATTGAGGAAAGATTATAAAGACTCTAGAAGATGGAAAGGCCTCCTATGTTCATGAACCAGTAGAAGTAATGTGAAAATGGCTGCACACTGAAAGTGATCTACAAACTCTATGCAATCCCCTGGAAAAGTCCAATGATACTCTTCATTAAAACAGAAAACAATCCTAACATTGACATAAAGCACAAAAGACCACAAATTACCAATACCAAATCCTGAGCCAAAATGCAAAGCTTAAATTATCATAATACCTGACTTCAAATTACACTTCAGAGACACAGTAACTGAAACAGCATGGTATCAGGACATACACACATAGGCCAATGAAGTAGAATGGAAGACCAATTAATTAGTACACAGCTTCAGCCATCTGACTCTCAATAAATGTGCCAAAAATATAAATAGGAGAAAAGACAGCTACTTCAACAACTGATGTTTGGAAAACAGGATTGGCACATGTAGAAGACTAAAAGTAGATCCATATCTCTCACACTGTATAAAAATCAATTCAAGATGGATCAAAAGTGTTACTATAGAACCTAGAAACTACTAGTGGAAATAGAGGGGAAACACTTGAACAGAAAGGCAATGACTTTCTCAATAGAACTCCAGTAGCTCAGGAAACAAGAGTGAAAATTGATAAATACAGCTGGAATAATTTTAAAAGCTTCTGTACATAATAAGGAACAATTATGTGAATGTGGAGTTAGCATATAGAATGGGAGAAAATGTTTGTCAGCTATTTATTGAACAAGAGATTAATGTCCAGAATATATAAAGAACTTAAAACATTAACACTAAAATAACAAATAATCCAATAAATCAGCAAATGAATTGAATATACACTTCTTAAAAGAGTAAGGGCTAATGTCCAAAAAAAAAAAAAAACCTGAAGAAATGTTCAATGTTATCCTTAGTCATAAAGGAAATGTAACTCAAAACATCTTTGAGAATTCATCTCACTCCAGTCAGAATGGAAAATATCAAAAAACAAACACAATAAATGCTGGTGAGGGTGCGGGAAGAAAAGGAACGCTGGTACACTCTTGGAAGGAAGCAAATTACTTTAGCCACTGAAGAAATCAGTATGGAGGCTTCCCCCAAAACTAAAAACAGGCTTACCATACAATCCTGCTATAACATTCTTGGGCATGTATTCAAAGAATGTAAATCAGCATGTAATATTGATAGCTGCATACCCTGTTTATTATGGCACTATTCACAATAGCCAACCTATGGAAATCAGCTTAATGTCCATCAACAATGAATACGTTAAAAAATGGGGTGTATATGCACAACAGAATATTATTCAGTCATAAAGAAAAATAAATTATGCCATTTTCAAGAAAATGGATGGAGATCATCATGTTAAGTGAAATAAGCCAGAAATAGAAAGAAAAACACTGAATTTTTCTCTCATATGTGGAATCTAGATCTTAGGCAAAGGACATGAAAATAAAATGGAGACTCTTTGTGGGGGTGAACAAGTTGGAGATAGGAGAGGCAAAAGATTCAGAGCCAGTGAAGAGGGACTATCATGGAAGTACATTGTATGCACTTATGAAAAGATGATCATGTTTGCTGGCCTTGCTCTCTTACACCTGTAACCCTGGCACACATGAGGCTGAGGCAGAAGGATTATGAGTTTAAGGCCAGCTTGGGCTACATAATTAGACCATCTCAAAACAAAGACAAATTAAGTTCAATGAAATCCATTTAAAAATTAGAAAGAAAGTTTAAACAAAGGGAGAGGGGATAGGGTAGAGGTGGAATATGAAAGCATAATATAAGGGGTAAATTTGATCAAAGTATTTTATATCCATATATGGAAATATCACAATGAGTCCCCACATTTTATACTATTAATATATGCTAATAAAATAAGTTTTTCAAAAAGCTCTCTTTAGGATGTTACCAATGTTACCGATTAGGGAACACCTGGGGACTTGTAAAGATGGAGGCTTGACACAACAGATCCAACAGTTTATCAACTTATACACAGAAGCTACTCATTGTAAAAACTTAATTATACCATTATCCTGCCAAGTGAACAAAGGTGAGTCTAACCAAGGAAAATTTAAGGACAAGCATCTCAATATGATAGGAAGTTTTGTGTCTTTGAGAAAAGCATGAAGACATCAATTTCCATTCCTGGTTTGCAATTTTAATGCCCCTCCCTCTCGCTCCTCCCCATCTTTCTCTGTCTATCTCTAAATCTGATCTCTCTCTCTCTTTCTCTAACACACACACACACACACACACACACACAGGTATATAATCACACATAATCACAAAAACACATACATAAACACACTTACACAAATACCTCATGACATTCATCCCTTGGGCAAGTCAGACCTCTTTTCTTCAACTACCTCACAGAAGAAAAGAAAATATCACAGGAGATCTTCACGGCCATTTCCAGGAGGTCTTTGGTTGGACAATGCCACAACATCTCAGCATCCTCCTTTCCAGACTCAGTCAAAATTTGATCATTTGATAGTGGGGCATTCAGCATATTCACCAGAACCTCTCACTCAGATAGCAAACTGCTTTCTAACACCTAAAGGAGGCACATGGTCAAGTTATAACCTTGGTTGATGGAACAGGAACTTTCTGTGAAATGTAAGTTTGGCTGTGTGAGAGATCTGGGGTTCATTAGCATCAGCAGAAGTATGAACCAAGTAAGATTGAATGGGACTGATGGACTGCCAGGGTTGGGAGAAACTTCCTGTTTTTGCACAGTATTGGAGATTGGACCCAGAGCCTTGCACATGCTAAGCAAGTGCTCTATAGCTTGAGCCACACCCTCAGCCATTCTTGGTTTGTTTTTGTTTTGAGTCAGTGGCTTGCTAACTTTGCCTAAGTTGGGCTTGAACTTACAATACTCTTGCTTCTACCTCCCAATTATCCTGGATTCATAGGTGTATATTACCAGACTCAGCTTCAGTTAGGTAAAACTGAGAGACATATGGGGCTCATGTGAACATCAGGTTGTCTAAGTGAGCTATCATTACTCATTAACATAATAATTATAATAAAAAATCATGAAATGAAATTGTGAAGGTTGGGAGTTTGGTTCAGTGGTAGAGAGAGAGCTTGTCTAGTATGTGCAAAGTGATGCTTGGAAAAAAAATTTTGGAAACTAATAAAATTTGACACTAAACTTCAAATAGGATTTTAAAAATGGAAATTAACAATCTAATTCTAAATTTTATAGGAACTGCAAAGGGCCAAGAAAAGCAGAGGTATTGCTAAATCACAGAAATCATTCCACAGATGCAAAGACATAGTAATTAAGACAGTAAGATGGAAACAAGAATAGAAGATAGATTAATATAACAAATTTAAGCCCCTAAGCAGACCCACACATATGTGGATGTAAGATCAATGACAAAATACTGTAGATTACTAGCAAATGCTAGTAAACTAAAGGTACTAGGTCACTTGACTAGCCATATATGAAAAGGCATAAATTGAAGCATCTTATGCTGTCCAAAAAAATCAAATTCTTTTAAATGTGAATGTTAAATGAAAAACTTTCAGGATTGAAGGTGTACCTTAGTGGCAGAGCACTTGCCTAGCATGTGTGACACTCTGGTTCTATCATAGTACTGAAAAAAAATAAACCATTATAAGATAAATTATTTTTATGACCTTGAGTAGTACAGGTTTTTAAGCAGATCATAAAAAGCTATAGCATAAAGGAATAATTGATAAATTGAACTATATTCAAATGAATAATTTCTGATTATTAAAAGATACCATTAAGAAATTGAACGGTCACGTCACAGAGTGGATACAGAGAAGTACAATGTATATTACTAGTCAAGGGATCAAACCCAATAACATAAAAAGCTCCTGTAAACCATAAGAAAGATGCACAATACAATAGAAAATGGGTAGAAGACTTGAATATGTCATTCATGTAAGACAATATCCAAATATGCTACACTTCCTTAACAGTCATATAAGTATAAATTAAAATCACAATGAGATATCACCATACATTGTCCAGAATAACAAAAACTGAAAAGACTGAGGACACCCATTGTTAATGTTAATTGTAAGTAAGAATTTTAATTGTTAATTAAATTGTTAACAAAAACTGAAAAGACTGAGGATGCCCATTGTTAATTGTTAATTGTAAATAAGAATTCTCACTTACTGTTGGAGGGAATATATTGTCATTGTCCTTGAATTTGGCATATCCTAGGACTTTGGCATTTCACTCCTTGGGTAACAGAAATGCATGCACCAGTGCATAAGTTGAACATAAAATAACATGTGGAGCATCATTATTTTCGATAGGAAAACTACACTGAAGAAAACCCAAGAGAGGCTTATGTTTTCCAATTTGCACATTTTCACCATTGTTCTCATAAGAAAGAAACATTGTTTATCCTGAGGATGAGATTAAGAATCACAGACTGTGTTCTCATGAATATTTTTTTTTGCAGGAAGCAAGTACATTTGCTTTCCCATCATTTCAATTTACAAAAACTAAATTGTTTTTTCTCATGGTGCTAGAGCACTAAACCAGGGCTTAATGCTTGCTAGCCATGTACTCTGCCACTGACATATACTCCCAGGTCTGTTTGGCATGCTTTAAATGATATGAATGTTGTAACATGTACTCTTTTCTGGCTTTGCGCTGTTTCCTTTCGGTTTTGATGGGGCAAATAGTAAGGCCAAGCTCTCTAAGAACTCTTGTTGTTGAGTAGGTTCATATGGGACTGGTGGAGTCTTCACACATTGGTTCTCCCAAATGTATGAATTAGGGGCACTAATTCTGCTTGCGTGCTCACCTTAGCAGGATTGATCTCCCTCAGTCTGGTGGTTTTTTATATTGTTGTTCGTCTTTTTACACTGACTTTTTTTTTTGGTACAACTGGACTTTGAACTCAGGGCCTTGCACTTGCAAAGCAGTGCTCTAACATTTGATCCATGCCTCCAGACCATTTTGCTCTAGTTATTTTTTATTCATATTATATTTTTTGGCAGAAAGGAGGTTTGAACTCAGGGCCTCACACTTTCAAGGTAGGCTCTCTTATCACTTGAGCCATTCCACCAGTCTGCTCTGCTCATTTTGGAGATGAGGTCTCTGGAACTATTTGCCTGGACTGGCCTTGAACAAAGATCCTCCTATCTTAGCCTCTCAAGTAGCTAGGATTACAGGCTTGAGCCACCAGTGTCCAGCTTTACATAACATTTTTTAAGGTATAAACTTGTGGCCAAAGTGAAAGTTTCAGAAATACTTCCAGAGGTAATGGGACATTGATTTCAAAGCCCTAGACATCTCATTAAACTCCTTTGTCACTAACCAAAACCTGGATTCTTTTGAATAGTTTACATAATCTCACAGCAACAGTTTCATCTTCTTTAGTAGCTACCAAAAGTGATTCTTTCCGACAGGTGTCACTAGTCTATGATTACGTTTATCAGCTTAAAAAGATTCATTTTGTTTCTATGAAGTTTTTTAAGCAGCTACAAGTTTTTGAGTTGAAAATTAAGTGTTCATCATGGAAGTGCTGACTGTATGGCTATAATGTTTTATAATACAGACAAATCACATATCTTCAATCTTTTCTTTGAAGAACACCCACACTGTATAGCAGCTCTTTATCACTTGATACATTTTTCTGTTGATAGTTTATACTGAATCTCCATACAAGATTTTAAACACAGTGGTTTAATGGAAAAGCTTCATGTTGCTTCCACACACAATTGACAGACCACCAGGATTCTGACAGTCTGTGCAAAGCTTTGGCATGCCAACAGGGGGGGTGCACGTGTGGTGCTGCTGGTCTCATGCAAAACAACTGCACATTTACAACTACCTTGCGTGTGATGTGGACAAGAAGCTGTTTTAAGCATTTTATGTTCTCACATAATACTTGTAAACTATATCTAGGTACTGTTACAGGAGTTTGCTAGCTGAGATATGGCACTCTTGAGGCAATTAGCAGAAAGCAACATTTTATTGTGCGAGCACAGACCCAGCAGACTCATGTCCAAAGGCTGAGCCCCGAAAACAAAGGGGTCTCACCTTATATACCCTTGCAAGCAGGTTACAGAAGCAAAAAGCAAGGTCTAGTCCATGTATGGTTATATTTAATTTTATTGGCAACTTTACCCTAGTGCTACTTGACTTTCCCCTCCTCAGTGATACAGGACCTTCCTTGTATTCAGGTTTCTCAGGTTTCATCTTTCTGCTGTGTCATCCCTACCTCCCTGCTACTTTCTCAGGACTCAGGCCTAGTCTGTTTTCTTTTGATCCTTCTCTCTGCTACAGTACTGTATGGTGAGTTAGGAAATTGATAGAGTTTTTTATTAACTTTCTATTTCTCAAAATTTTTGTATTTAAAATAATAGGTTCTCTTTTTAATCTTTTTATTGTCAGAGAAAGCCTGACATTACAGCATAGATGACTGTTACTAACAACAGAGGACTTTTCAGTCTTATTTTTATTAAAAATGTTAATTACTTACTTTGGAAATTACTTAACTTTGTTTCTTCCAAATCATAACTTGTAATTATACTCCAGAAAGAATTCAATCTGATGATGTGATGTTTTTCATTGAACTGCACAAAATTGGGACTATAGATATTCCCATTTCAGGAGTGTTAAGTAATGTAGTACTTGGACTTAAGTGCAGGAATAAAGTTGAGACATTACTTAAGTACTTCCAGAAGAGCAGAATTGTATAGCAAAATTGCAGTAACTGTGTATTCTTTCCTATATAAAATCTCTAGTTTTGAGAGGGAAGGGTAGGTCCTTTGGGCCTGTTGCCATGTATTAATTATGGCCAACAGTTTCACAATAGGATAAAGACAACTCTTCAACCAAACTGCCTGGCGTCTGTGAGTAACAGGTTTAGTCCCCAAAGCAGCATAGAGGTCACTTCCTTGTGCAGTGCAATAACTGTGCCTTTCCACAGTGAATTTTTTCTGCTCTTTATGGTAGTATGTAGTCAACACTCTGAAAGGCCTAAGGTGTAGCAATTCAGCAAGCCCAAGGACCCAAAGGTGCTCTGTGAACAACCAGACACATTTGTGTCTGGTTCCCTCATTTGTGTGAGGGAAGATTTATGTCAGACCAGAGGAAGAAATGGAAGAATGGCTAACCCTGAATGTGACTATGAAATACAGGTGTATTTTCATTTCAAGCAGTGAACTGATATTTCAGTTAACCATCAGGGACCACCCGGAAGGACCCCAACAAACAAGGCGACTGGCAGGTTGAGGGTGCTGCTGTCCTTTTACCCATTGGAGCCCTGGCCTCACACTACCTGACAGATCCTGAGAGGTGCTCCTGAGAGATACATGGCCTCCCAGAGGGGCAGAGTTCAATTGGGGTGGGGTAGGGAATCCAAGTCCTAAAATATGCACAAGTTTAAGATTCTACAAATGATGTAGCATTAATAATATACAAATATTGTTTAAAGTAGGATTTTTATTCTTTTAGGGAGCTACTATATAAATAAAACCTGTTGCTGGACAACTATGTCTCATGCCTATAATTCTAGCTACTTGAGTGGTTAAGTTCAGGATTTAAGAGCAGCTCAGGCAAACAGTTTGTAAGAATCCATTTCCAAAATAACCATAGCAAAATAGACTGGAGGTGTGGCTTAAAGAGTAGAGAGACTGCTTTCCCAGCTCCTGCTTTGCAAACTGGAATCCCTGATTCAAACCCAGTTCCATCAAAAAACAATATAACATAAGTAAAATAAAGTCTGCACATTGTATCTAATTTCAGGAAACTTAATTCCAGTGTTGAAAACAGAATGAAACACTATATTTAGTAAGCATGGATTCTTAGTCTTCCAAAGTGTCTAAGATTTAAGCGTTGAGGGTTTCTATATTTAAAACCAACATCTCTTCTTTTTTTATTACAAGCACAGCATTTTGATATTCTAATAAGATAATACTTTTTAAAATCTGGTGAATTTTTCTGCAGTGCTTCAGTTAACAGAGATTGGAAATAGAAATCTTAAAGGAAAGGAAGTTATTTTTACACAATTTGGGTTCTTTTTGTTTTCTGTTCTTTAAATCTTTTTAAAAAACATTTTGGATAGCATATATTAGTTGTACAGGGGAGTTCAGTGTGACATTTCCACATAAGCTTACCACAAACTTGGTTAGGGGTTAGTCCTCGCCATCATTCCCCTTACTCCCTCCTCCTTACTTAAAATGAATTTGACAAAGTTCTTTGTTCTATTTTCAAACAAGTATATAAAATACATCTGCCATATTCACCCTCTTTTAGTCTCTCAATTCTCCCCATCCTCCCACAGGAGGTACCCACAGGGGTAACCAACCCCTAAAGTACTTGTTTTACATTACTGCCCTTCATTATTTAAGTGTATATTCATAATGGTTGAGTGGCTCAAGTGGTAGAGTGCCTGCCTATCAAGCTTGAGGCCCTGAGTTCAAACACCAGTGTTGAAAAGAAAAAAGAAAACAAATGAAGTTAAATATACATTCATTATTCAAATGGCATTTCACCAGATATTTCATCAATGGATACATTGTACTTTAATCTTTCTAGGCCCCCTATCACCCTTCCCTACTATTTCCCTCTTAACATCTAATATTCAACAGGAGTTCATAATGTTGAGTGAAGGAGGAAGGCTCAGAAAGACAGAGGTCACATAGATCTGAAAGATAAATGTATACACAAATACAAACAGGATCATATATACAGAACATATTTTCAATATTGGGGCTGTTTGAGGGTACTGGGGTGAGGAGAGAGAGGAAAAGAGAATCACAAGAGAGTGAAAACACTGACATACATTGCGTCTGTATAGAAGGAAGGCATGAGGAAACTCACTGAAAGCTGTTCTTTTCATCTTAAATGATCTTCCAAGAGGAACAGGAAGAACAGTTAGAGTTAGGTTTGTGCATTATGTATTAGTTAACCTTGACTGAATTCATAATAAGACACAAAGGATTTATTCTGCATTTCCTAATTTTTACAAATTAAAAGTAAAAATTACACTTTATTAGAACATCTGAAATACCACTTATACTGAGTAAATATAAAATTATGTGTGAACGATCCTGCATCTCCCTTTGCTAAAAATTATCTTCAGTCACTAATCTGAGGAGCCCATGTTAGCTAGCAGGGAAGTTAGGTTGTCAGTTCAAGGCTATACAGATAGCCCTGTTTCAATGGAGAAAAAAATGAACTTGGTATTCAAAAATGAGGACATTTCTATAACTTTAGTGATTTTAAATAACCAGTAATATTGATTTCAGGTGGTTGTTGAAATAAATGACACCACAGATATATGTAATTTAAAATCATGGATTTAAAATCATGTTTTGGATTTCTTAGTAGTCACATGGCTATGTTCACAGGCAGGCATACAACACACACACACGCAAATTTTTCCTTTCCGTGCTGGGGACTAAACCCAGGACCTCTAGCATGATCTCAGCAAGTCCTGTACCACACACTCAGGCTTCTATGGTATGACATTTCTCTGACCAGTACTTGTTAGTATTCCATCCTGAGCAGAGGTCCCATCTTGTGATTGCTGCTGGGCTTGTCCAGTGAATACCTCATAGTTGATTCATCACAGTTGACATAAGCAAAGGGTACGGGTTACTGCATGACAGAGTAGGCCTGTATGTCCTGTGGTTATTGGATCACTGAGTAAGAGATGTGCTGTTACTCAGGCTCATGATTACAAGTTGTTCAGAATAATTAAAAAATCATTATCCAGTGCCAGTTTGTGTTTTCTAACTTATTCACCCCAGCAGGAGGCCACTCTATAGCAACATGGGTCCATCCTCCCTGGCTTTGACAGGACAGGGAGCTTTCCCCACAACCCCATAACCTGCCAGTAACTTCCAGACCCAATCTGCAGAAAGGGAGATCTAACCTACAGGGAGGAAGGGACAGCAAGGACTCCTCACCTCCAGCTACATATCCTTTGGGGAAAACATTCTGCAACATTTCAGAGAACTTTTGGACAAATCTGAAACAACAAAGTGCTAATCTCTTGATTATCCAACTTTATGTAATTGCCCCAACCCACTTTCCTTGGTACCTTCCTGCTGGAGGGTTGGACTACTTGGAACATTCAGTGGTCTGCTCCAGTTTCTCCTTACCCAGGAACTAAAGGGGTGTTACACACTGGGGGAGGTAATGGGTTACAGGAGGAGTCCCAGCAGCTCTAGGCCACTGTCAGCACTGCTTCCTGCCCAGGGACTTCTGCTGCACCAGGCTGTAAGGGCACTGGTTGGCTGAAAGGGCCTGCTGCCCTATTGCTAACCAGGTGCTCACCATTTCAGCCACACACCCAGCACTTTGTATGTGCTCTAAGGTGCAACTGAATACCTAAAATATTGAAAAGTAGGGAGCTATATTGACTTTTTAGGAATAACATACTATTAAAATATTCTTTGGTTGTTTGGGGAAGGTGGGAATGGAGAATTGGCATGAAGGAAAAAAGTGAGAAAGAAAAATATTAAAAAGTTGCTGAAAATATTTAATATTTACACAATAAAAACCTTGCTATTTTTCTTGTAATTTTCTTGTAAACATCCATTTTACATGGAACTTTATCATATATTTTCTATGTATTTAAATTTTATTAGTTGTCTATCTAAAACAATTTTACCTTTTAGTTTATTTTTGATTTTTAAGATTTTAATTTTAATTTTGGTTTTAGAATAAACTATTTACTATGAACAAGCAGCTTTCAAACTTGATAACAACTGAAGTTTTCTTACAATTTTGAATGAAAGTGAATGTATTTTCAGTAGAAGAGACATGATTTAGAAAGAAACATGGCCACCATCCTATTAAACTGGTGAAGAGACTAGTTTTTCCCTTCTTAAAAGTAATAGGAATGGAGTAGTAGGGGGGCTATGAATTAGAATTTGTTTTTAAAAGCAATGGTTTCAGCCACAATTCCCTACAGGAAATATCATTCAGGGAGTGAAAATGGCCAGAAGCTATGCATCCTTGCAAAAAGAGGAAGACTTGTCTCCCAGATCAGGTTACTTGGTCCCACAGCTTAAGTCTAGAAATGCATTCTCCCTGGCATTTGTTCCATCCCTTCTATACAGTGTACCACTGCTATAGGGAAGGCCAGAACAGACTGAGAATAGTTCTCACTTAAGTTTGGCCAAAACTGTATATAAAATTATTTTTCCATCATTATAAATTTTGTGTTGTTTTCTCTTTTTTTTTTCATTTTTCTTTTATTATTCATATGTGCATACAAGGCTTGGTTCATTTCTCCCCCCTGCCCCCACCCCCTCCCTTACCACCCACTCCGCCCCCTCCCTCTCCCCCCTCAATACCCAGCAGAAACTATTTTGCCTTTATTTCTAATTTTGTTGTAGAGAGAGTATAAGCAATAATAGGAAGGAACAAGGGTTTTTGCTGGTTGAGATAAGGATAGCTATACAGGGCATTGACTCACATTGATTTCCTGTGCGTGGGTGTTACCTTCTAGGTTAATTCTTTTTGATCTAACCTTTTCTCTAGTACCTGGTCCCCTTTTCCTATTGGCCTCAGTTGCTTTAAGGTATCTGCTTTAGTTTCTCTGTGTTAAGGGCAACAAATGCTAGCTAGTTTTTTAGGTGTCTCTTAATGTGGGCAAATGTTTGGACTCAGAGCCAGGCATTATGGGTGAGGGTTCCATTAACACAAACACAGTTTGACTGAAAGCCTGGCATTTGTTCTCAAATCTGAAATTCAGCAGCCATCACCCAAATCATAAAATATTTTTAATTCTTAGCTCTTTTCTCAAGTGATCCCTGACCACTCAGAAAAGGATAAAACAAAAGAAAGATGAGTTTGGTTTGTTGTCTTTCAATTTTTCCAGGTTCTAGGGGAATGGAGGGTTAATTGAAAAAGTTGGGGGATCATAAATTCTAGGAGAAGCAGGTAATGAACATATTATAATTTAAGCTCTTTAACCAGGGCAGGTAAAGAAGGATTGTTATGAAAAATGTAGGAATATGGAAGGCCCAAAATTGCTAAAAATCCCTAATGGTCTACACCTGAACTAAGGATTGAGCACTCCCTGAACCAATGATTAACATAATAATCCACACCTGAGATTGATGATTATGATAATGGCCCTTTTTTCTCCATACAGAACCCACCACCCATGTCAAAGTTAAACATGGAAGGACAAACACAGGTCACATGGAAAGGTTCTGCAAACAATAGCCCTGTGAACTGCCAGCCACAATCAGCATCCTTGCCAGCTCTGGGAGGAGCCACTGGAACACCATCCCCAGTGGGATGCTCAAATGAACATGGCTGCAACTCATATCACATGAAGCTGAAAAATGGCCCAGTAGAACCCAGTGTGCTGACAGAAGCATTGGAGGGAATAAAAGGGACACTGTTGTAAGCCACTACATTTTTAGGACTATTTCATAACCATAAATAACCAAAACTAGGGCTTGGGAGCAATGACAGGCAATAGAAGAATATCATTGGAATCATTGTGCTTGTTGAACTGTATTCTTCCTCCTTTTCTTCTTTCTCCTTAGCTTTTTCTTTCCCTTAGTTTGTGTTCCTGCAGTTGTGGGACTTGAACTCATTACTTTGGGCAGGCAATATACTAATAGACCCATAAAAAACCAGCCCTTATTGCTTTGGTTGTCTGGTGATACATCTTTGCTTTTTACCTAGAGCAGCCTGGGTTGCAATTCTCCTGTCATATACTTCCTCCCGTAACTGTGATGACAGCATCCCACCACCACACCCATCTTTATCCTGTTGAGATATGGTCTCAGGAACTTTTTGCCCTGGCTGGCCTTGAGGTACCATACTGCAGATCTTAGCTTATAAAGCAGAAATGTTTACTGGTGTCAGTCACTGTCCTCCAGCTCCCTAGGGATTTTGAAGCTACATTTCTATTCCTAGATGTACTAGCATCAAACTGAGAGTGGTGTACATATATATAAATATACAGTGGCATATTATTCAGCCATAAAAGGATGGAATCCAGGCTTTTGCAGCAACATGGATGGAAGAGGAGGACACTATATAAAAAAAGAGGGAGAGAAAGACACATACCACATGTTCTCACTCATCTGTGGGAGCTAAAAGAGTTGATCACATGAAGTTAAGGGTAGACACGAGCTCCTTACAGGCTATGAAGGATATTGGGGAGTGGAGACACGGGCTAGAAAAAGATTGGATTAACAGCTACCATTGAATAGGAGAATTAGTTCTAATGCTCTATAGCACAGTAGGATTAGCTATAGTCTACAGCAATTTATTATGTATTTCAAAAAATCTAGAGGATAAACTTTGAAAGTTCTCAACACAGACAAATGATCAAAAAGGAAATGGAAACGTGAATATAAAACAATTAGGCCAATTAAAATAAAATTAGTGCCGGGTATAGTGGCACAGTTTGTAATCCCAGTAGTCATCAGTATGAATCAGAAAGATTCTGACTTTGAGGCAAACCTAGGCTATATAGCAAGTTCAAGGTCACTCTATCTAAATAGTGATTGTCTGTTTTAAAATAACAACTGTAAAAATTAAAGGCTGAGGATGCATATCAGTCATATAAAACTTTCATATTGGGGATGTGACCCTTGGTGGTTTGCACCTCAGCTCAGAGGTGGAAGTATTTATAAAAGGAAAGTTATACAGCAGAAGGCTGATATCCAGACTGTATGGTTCCAAGGAGACCACCATTGAAGAGAACCTGTGAATGCTTAAGATGTATAGATTCAGTAGTGTACTGTGAATGATTGATTCATCTTTCCCATGATGCCCACCACTCAACTTCTGCTAAAGACCTTTCACCTTTCAAGAAATCTCACATTGGCAGGAAAAATCTGAACTTGACATAAGTGACGTCATAGGGGGAAGTCCTAGCCTCTTACTCCTGCATAGTGCAGGCAGAGAAGTGCACACTGCCACCCTGTGGGCTGAGGTAAACTAACTCAGAGTAAACTAAGAGGCTCCACATTACCTGAAGTGCAGGTACTTCATTACTAGCACACACTTCACTTACACCTTCCCATGCTAAGAAGCGTTGGGGACTTGAGGTCTAGGCCCTTCCCCAGCTCTACATAATATGGGATGACACCTCAGACACCATCTCCTTGGGGTAAGAGGGGCATTGCCCTGCCACTGGACATTCAAACCCAGTCAGAGAGGGCATGAGCAAGTTATAGCTGCATCACGTTATTTACAAAATAAGAATTACACTTAAACATTGTGTCTGGAAGATGGTGAGGTCCCTCAAGAAAGCTGCTGGGAATAGCACTGAGTTCCTTCTTCACACAGGCATAATTATCTTCATTACAGTGCTAAGACTTAAAGTAGACCTCTTATATATAACCACCATTTTGGTTTCAAGCTGAGGAAATTTAAAGGCAATTTAGCTTAAATACAAAAATGAGCTTTTGTTTTTTAAAAAGTCATAAAAATTACTCTTAATTTGCACTACCATGCATACTTTACTTTAATAGGACAAGATTTGCAGTGAGGCTCTCAGACTTGGATTGGTTTCATGACAGAGGAAAAACAGGGTGCTGTTGCAGACATGTTATTAAGGTCCACTTCCACTTGTGACCAGGCCAGTCTGTTATCCTGAAGTTCACTGCTGTAGTGAGGTTGGTTAAGGGATTGTGGATCAGGGGAGGGAAGGGCTTTCCTTTCCCGGGACAGAAATCCTAGGTTCTAAGCCTTTAAAATTCAAAACGTGATTAGAAAATTCAGGGGTCAGTACTATGGCTGTTAAACAGTGTCGATGTCCACATTGATTTAGCCAGGCCTAGGAGACTTGGAGACAGTTAAAGCCACACTCTGAACATGAGGGTACATGCAACTCACTCGGTTCTTTCTCCAAACCACTCAGAGCAACAAAAGAAGCATCAGGGAGTAAGACTGGAGGATTTGGAAAGCATAATCACAGACAGGCAGATGTGACCCACAGGGCAGGTGAGGAGGCAAACATAAGCAGCAGTGGACATCCAGCCTACTCTGGCCAGCAGGCAAGTTCAGAAGACTCCAGAAATAAAGGTCTGGGACTTAAAATGATTATGGTAGGATTTGCTTCCTGCAAAATCATTGCATTTTTCTTGTCCTAGTCATTAAGTTGTAAAGAAATATCAGTCCTTACCAGTATGGGTTAAGATTTCCTAATAAGGCAACATGATGGGAGGGGGACTTTTTGTTTCCCCTAGAGAATCAGAGCAGCCATGCACCTCACATATTCCCTGCATTTTCTTTCTTCTATCCTTTTCTCTAGGCACAGAAAGAATAGAGAGGAAGGTTGCCCAGTATTTCTGATGATTCTCCACAGGATATAATTTAAAGAATTGAGACTTTTAAAAAGGGATTAAAGAGAAAATAATTTAATATTGCCATATGACAACATAAATATAAATTAAATCATAGAAAATCTTGGTCTGTAAATGAGAGCTTTTATTTTAATACTATCCTCCAGCCAGATTTATCTTGTGCAATGCAGGGAACATGGCCTGAATCCTGCATACCATCCCTTTGTAATGGCATAAATGACTCATTGTACAGAAGAAACATGGATGTTTTCTGAGTATCTTGGGAAATTATTGGACAGATTTAAGGTTATCATTACCACTTTTGACCTAGCTTGGAAGGGCTGGCATGTTCCCTTCTCAGTGTGTTACACTCCTGAAGAGAAGCATAGCCTTTGAATAGCAGCTGAGGTTTATGCTGATGATATCCATGTTAGCACTGAAACTAAATCAGCACCATCACAGCTTCATGAGGAATTTGTAGGCTATGCTCAGTAAACTTTCCTTGGTCTGAGAGGCACTGCCTCTGCCTTCAGTGTCCTGACAACAGGCAGCACAGATGCATGGGCACCTGGAATTTTCACTTTCCAGGCAGCCTTTACCCTGGCTTTAGGGTCACCACCCAGACTGCCAGTCAGTGATCAGCATGTCCTCTTTATAGCAGCTACACTCAGTCCTCTTTAGCATTTCAAGTTCAGAAGCCCCAGCAGATAGTGGGACCTTTGGACTTGGTGTGTTGACCTTAGGTATCAGCTCCACCTGTGGAATATTGAGGTTGGGGCTGGACAGAGTGGCACCAGAGGTGCCCCTACACACACTTTAGAGTTGCAAGGAGCTGACTCCTGTGGAACAATTTCAACCCAACCCAATCTTCAATGGGAAGGCCCTTCATTTTGCAATGATGCATGATCCAAGACCGTAGGGGCTATTCAGTACCCATCAGCCCAAAGGTAGCACATCTGAAAGAAATAAACTCTGTGCCTATGCCAAACCCCACTTTTGCCCATGTCTTTGCCTTACCACTTGCTAGGAGGAGACTCTGACCTGTTGAGTTCCATAGCACAAACCCTGCTCCTGTTCTGCCTTCTGTAGCCAGGGCAAGGGTGGCAGTCTTGGCCCTGTTCCTTCTAGAGGAAGCAGAAACCTCAGGGAAGAATAGGAGGTAGCAGAGCAGAAACCTGATACCTTTACTTAAACAATCACTTAGGTGAGACTCAAGAACTGAAGAAATATTTGTACATGTTGTTCACCTGCTCTGCTGGCTATTCTGTGGTGCAGAACATGGCTAGGTAGTTTGCATCCCCTTTCTTGGAGGATTAGGTGCACTCCTGAAATTTCAAAAGGCAATTTATGGAAAATGAAAATGGATTATCCATCCCTGAGCTCACCTGCCTGGCTGGGTAGAAGTGGTTCTCTGTTTCTGGTTCCCTAGAGAACCTCTTTCCCTATGTCTCATTGCTACCTTCTTCACTGTTCCTCTGTGGAATTGATTCTTCTTTAAATGACATTGATTGAATCTTGCTTTGCCTTAGTGATACCCATAGGTGCTTTTCCCCTTCTTCCTGCCCAGTAGGAGTATTTTGACATTTCAATCCATATAGGACCAGTGCCTCAAGACTCTTAGCCTGGTAGAGGCAGGCATGAGATGCTAGCTGCAGTATAGTCATCCCAGAACAGGCAGGATGCTCACTGTTGCTCCCAACTGCCTCCTAAACACCCTGGCCTGGGACTGCATGTGCCCTCTATCATTGTTCTTACCAAGGCTTCTCCTGTGTTATTGCCAATGCTCATGTGTTTAACTTGACTGGTTTGGAGGAGGAACTGAGTTCTATGTGGCCTGCATGTTGTTAACACAGACTTAACTGTCTCCAGTCTCCTGGCCTGGAAACTGAATATGGAAAGTGGCCACTGCTTGATGTCCACAGTGTTGACTCCTGAGTCTTTTAATGAAGATTTGATTTTAATGATAATAACCTAGCTTTGGAGACACAGGAAAGTAAAAACTTTCTCCCCATGTTCCTCAAACACTTACCCTACCTTGCTATAGCCAGTGTGTGTAAGGAAACTGGATTGGCCTCAGAAGTTGGAATTTCCAACAGGATCTTCTCTAGTGCTTTTCCCCTTCACCTCCATTCTGACAATCTCCCCAAGGCCTTAGAACCCTTTTCCTTGCTTGTCACTTTCAGAGAAGTATGAATGCATGTGTATAAATGATTTGTAAATATTTTTACTTTTTTTTTAAATTCATTTTTGCATAGAAACTAAAGTCTTTTCAATTCTTTCAAGCAGGAGTAATTGTGGTAAGTATAAATGCTATTGACTTTCAGTTAACTGGCTAGTTAAGGTATTTATGCCCATATAAAGAAGAGGCTCAGCACTGTTTCAGTCAGTTTTTCTGAGGGGACTGATAGCTTTCTGGACAGGTTATATAAGTAAAATTATTATTTTTATAAACCATATGATATAGCAGTAACCAGTTCCCTCTCTCTGGACTGAGTTTAAATGTCTTCTAGCAAGGCACTGCCCTCTCACTCCAAGAGTTGCTGAGTGTGGGATCAGGTTTGGCCTTGTGGCTGAGGAAGGAACTTGAATCTCAAGTTCCAACACTTGCTAACATAGGGGGTGTGGGTGGAATGGGATCTAGAAATAAAGCCTCCACCTGCAACTAGGTGTGGAGGAGTCCCTTAGTTTACTTTGAGCTTGTATACCTCAGTTCCATAGGGCGAAGGTGAGCTTGTGTGGAGAGCAGATTAAAGCCTATGAGAACTGGACACAAGCAAGGTGAGATGCGGCTTACCTACTTTTCCAAGATTACACAGCCCAGGAAGCAGAACAGCTGTTTCTGCTTAGTTGTTTGCATTCAGAGAAGCAGGAACACAGGTTTCTCCTGTTACAATGTCCAGCTCCTCCAGAGAGCTGCAGCTCTACCCTATTTACCACTGGATATAAGAGGCCCACTGAAGGAGGACTTGAGGCTTTTGTTTTTTTGGGGGGCTTTGGCTTATGCTTTGGGACTCGAGGCTTTTGCCTTTTGCTTTGGGCTTTTTGGTATGGGAAGCATTAGGAAGGGAAAAGAATTACTGAAGAGAAAGGAATTGCTAAAGGGAAATTGCTGAAGGGCAAAGAAAGGCTAAAGAGGGATTGATAGAAAGTCTACACCTAGAACTTTTTTTTCATATCTTTTATTCATATGTGCATATGGGTCATTTCTTCCCCCTTCCCCTGCCCTCTTTCTTTCCCCCACCCCCTTTCTCCCCCCCACCCCCTTGCTTCCAGGGAGAAACTGTTTTGCCCTTATCTATAATTTTGTTGAAGAGAGAGTATAAACAATAATAAGAAAGACCAAGGGTTTTTGTTAGTTGAGATAAGTATAGCTATACAGGGAGATTCCTAGCATTGCTTCCATGTACATATGTGTTACATTCTAAGTCGATTCTTCTCGAACTGACCTTTTCTCTAGCTCCTGATCCCCTTCTCCTATTGGCCTCTGTTGCTTTAAAGTTTCTGCATTAGTTCCTTTGCATTGAGGACATCAAATACTATCATGATTATTTTTGGGTTTCTTACCTAGCCTCATACCTCCCTTGTGTGTTCTTTCCTTATCATGTGACCACCCAGATAGAACTTTAACATAGGTTTTAAAAAAGCTAACTCAAAGAAAGAACTTAGGCATTAGAAAAGCTAAGCTAAAGAAAAGCAAAAGAAAGAACTTTACTGTACAAGTCTAAGGAAAGAGACTTTAAGAGTTATGCATATGTAGGTTGTAGGCATGGGTGTTTGCAAGTCTGAGCACCTAGGTTTTAAGAAAACTAAAGAGATGGCACAGAGCAAGCCTAGGGGCAAAAGATTTTAAGAGCAATCAAGCTAAAGATAAGCTAAGAGAAAACATGGGACAGAGCTGGGCTAAGGAAAGAAGTTTTAAGCAAGGTTTTAAAGAAGACTTTAGAAGCAAGGTTTTAAAGAACTGTGAGGAGTAAGACCTTAAAGAATAAAGATAGAGAAAAGAAGCAATAAGGTTTGTGCGTTTCCACCAGAGCACTCAACACACCTGATCCCACTTTCTTTCTGTCTATCCTCTGTCTTTTTTCAATCTCCAGTCACCCCCAGTTAAGCCCAGTTAGGTTCAGTAATAACCAGGAGCAAGAGAAAGCTCATAATAACACGAGAGGGAGCAAGCAAACAACACCTCCTTCAAGCTTATTTTTGCCTGCACTGGATAGGAGTTCCAGACTAGGGCTTCCAATTGCAATTTAATTCTTGTCAAGTTAAATATTTACTATGAATGTCATATTTTTCTTGTTACTTACATCATTAAAGAAATTTTGAAAACTGGGGTTTGCCAAAATATTAAAAGGAAAAAGTATGTTTCATTGCTTGGTTTATGTACTCAGTCTTTCCTGCTCACCAGGCAGGCAGTCTACCACTTGAGCTATACCCCAGTCAAAAAGATATTTCAAAAACAAAT
This sequence comes from Castor canadensis, assembly GCF_047511655.1. Classification (NCBI taxonomy): domain Eukaryota; kingdom Metazoa; phylum Chordata; class Mammalia; order Rodentia; family Castoridae; genus Castor; species Castor canadensis. Next base: position 58,817,652 of record NC_133400.1, read on the forward strand.
GTGTAAATTCCTTCTTTCACATTACACAGCTCAGTACATGCCTGAAGATCTCAACCAGTGGAATTTGTCTGTGTTTAAATTGTAATGTGATCTACTGAGTGTTTCCTGTCCCTCCAAAATATGCCCACCAAAAGCAAATGGTGCCCCCAAACAAGATAAAGTTTCAAGTGCTATTTTTTTTTATTTCACATATCTATGTTCTTGAAATTTTAATTTTGCCCCTTTTTATAAGCATATATTCATTGTACAGGGGTGGAATTTGTTGTGGCAATTCTGAATTACCTTACATTGTACATTAGTTAGATTGCACCCTTCATCTTTCCCCAATCCCCTCCTCATCCCACCTAAAGCAATTACAAAAGTGTTCATCATTCTGTTTCCTTCAAGTACATGAAGCCCATCAACTCTATTCCTTGATCTTCATCTCTTCCATTCAGCCCTCCTTCCTACAAGCTCTCTTTTCCAGTATACTTATTTTACAGTCTAGTTTTTCATTATCAACTACAAAGTCAATGTTCAAAGGGATTTCTCAATGTATTGGAGCTGTGAAAAATGCTTTATTTTGATCAGTTAAAATCCCTGTATTACCTTCCCTTATCCCTTCCCTCAGCCACCCATTATCCTGCAGTTTTCAGTACATATTGTTATGTCCCCTACCTGTGTAGGTGTGAAGTATTTTGATATTGTTGACTTTCAATCTCTTTTCCAATCCCTATTCCCCCAAGTTCCATATGTATTTCCACTATTGCCAACATTTTCTATCTGTACATGGGTATTTGATCATTTTTCATTTTGTGTATACATTTATTTTTGGATCTATCTTCCAAATATGAGAGAAAACCTAAAGCTTTTGTCTTTCTTAACCTACTTACTTCACTTAACATGATGTCCTTCAATTCTTATTGATAAATAAAACAATCCTTGTGGATAAATAATATATATACATAAATAATTGGATAAATTACATAGGCACAGTTTCTTAATCCATTCATCAGATATAGGGCCTCTGCGTTGTATCCATTGTTTGACTGTTGTGAACAGTGCTGCAATAAACAATGTTATGCAAGTGTTTCTATTATTTCCTGACTTAAATTCCTTTGAGTATATGCCCAGAAGTGGTATCACTAGATCATATGTTAGTTTTATTTTTACTTTTTAAAGAAATCTTCATACTGCTTTGCATAGAAAACAATTAAAAATATAAAAAATGACTGTAAAACAAAAGAAATACAAATTGCCATCTGAATTACTCCTACCATTAGTCTCATATTCTGGAAACAACTTCAAAGAATTCTGGGCTGAGTGTTTTCTGGTGATTTAAATGAACATTTTCAATCAGATTTTTATATCACATTCCAATGTCACAGTTCCTTCTATTTTGGATAAAGACTTTATCTACTATCTCTTATGCCCCTTCCATCTCATTCTCCACATTTGTTACAGTATTTTTACATTTACATTTTTGTAACTCTTTGCACAGTTTTCTACAATTGGAATGAAATATTTTGTTTTTAAATTAGATGAATCCTGAATTTTCAAATGCCACAAACACCATTTTAAATATAGTAACCATGTATATTGCCCATCATTTCTTTACATTTGCTGCTATGTAGAAAATTCAAAGGCTGTTCTTTGAATATATATGTGTATGTATGTGTATAAAAGTATAGAAATATATATATATATTCTGCCTTAATATGACAAGTTTCTTATTCCTAAATATATCTAAGATTTTTTTCATTCATCCAGTTCAATTACTTCATGAGTGTTTATCTTGATCTTGGTGGAAATCTAATCCCTATCAATTTACTATAGTATTTTATCCTAAAGATTTATATCTTACTTTTAGGAAAAATCTCCATTTATATCTTTGAATAGCTTCCTATCATTTTTTTGGCTTTCTGGTCAAATTTACTCTGAGTGTGCTTATAATTCCTGCTGCTTTTAATATCTGTAGGTAAGATGGTAGCTAAGGCAACTTGGTCCCACCTAGACATTCAAATAACTGATTATTTCTCTATTTACTCCAAGACCTTCAACAGTCCAAAGACCTCACAATTTTAATTAAATCTTTTGTTTCTGTGATACCAGAAGCCATGGCCATAAAGATTGACTAAGGATCTGAAACCTTGCCCCCCCCATAGAATAACAGTGTGCTGGGAGTGATGGCACACTTCTGTAATTACAGCTGATCTGAAGATAGACATCAGAGGATCAAGGTTCTAGTCCAATCTAAGCAAAGCATAGTCATTCTCAAATCTCAGCCAATAAGCTGTGCATGATGCTGTGCAGCTGTCATCCCTGCTACTTGGAGGTAGTTAGGAAAATAGTAGACTCAAGCCTAATGTGTTCATGACTCCGAGTGTGACTCAACTGTTAGCATTCCTAGGAAGAGTGAGGTTCAGCCTTTGTCCCAATACCAACAAAAAATAACAAAAGTGTTAGAAGAAAACTTCATAAACATCATTTATTGGGACAATAGGGAAAATTTGATTATTGACCCTTATTTTAGGAATTTCAATATGAATTTTTGATAATTTAACAGTATTAAATTTCTTTACCTATGTCTTTGGAGTGAACATGTAATATTAAAATGTGCATGGTGAATAGTCTTCATGCTATCCTTAAAATAATTCTATAGCCTTGACAAATTTAAAAACAGTTAGGAGAAAATTGCATTAAAAATCCCCTTGGCTCCTTGCCAAGCATGCTTCAGTTATTCACATTTGTGCTTCACATTGACTGTTACTACCTGTTCTTACAAAGTTCAATGTTGAGGCTTATAAGATTTTCTATTACTTTAAGCAGTGAAACATTTGGGCCTCAATTCAAATTATTTGCAATTTTCAAGTCCAGCAACACTTCATTCCAAGAGATAGAATAAGTGTTCTGATGTGCTGAAAAGTGAGGCTGGTTTCATAGAGAATGCATGATAAAACCAGACAAAGCAAAGAGCACTTTTGTCATTTCAGAGTCACTCTCCTTATAAGTGGGGACAGGGAGACAGAGCAATAGTGAAACATCTGGTTGATTTGTAGTTACTCCAGATCACTTTCTTTTCAGTACTACAGCAGAAGGAACTTCAGGACCTTGCCAATTGAAACTGACCTATTGGGAAATTGGCTGTTATCTTTTTCTTCTGATTTTTCCTTAGGTCAGGTAACAACTTAGCTTCACTTGGTCATGGAGAAATATTAGCATGAGTGTTAGGAAACAACAGATTTGCAGAATTCAATTTAAAATTCAATAGGCTAAAATTAAAAAAAATTCACTCATGGAGTTACTGGCAGAATGGAGGTGGCAGATGAAAATAGAGTGAATATGAAAGCAGAACAAAAGAAATGAACAATCTAAATAACATACAATAAACCAAAAAAGGAAAAAAGTACAAAGGACAGAACCTCAAGGATTAGTGGGAGTACAGAAAAGGCATTACCCATATTATTTTATTACTGGATGAGGGTGTTCCATCAGATTCCCATTTTCCAGGCCAAATCACTGGTATTTCAGAACTACAATTGGGAAAAGAATTCCACACTGTCTCACACAGAAAACAGAGTCTCACAAGGTGGAATTTTAACAAGTTCTAGAAAGAATTTCTTTTGATAAAAAAGGATAAAAGTAGGAGAAAGTTTTGAAAGAGAGAAAGAAAGTCTCCTCTTGATAGAAGTGATGTATGAGAGACAAGCTTTTAATTGGCCACCCTTGTGTGGGTTCCATGTGCTCTGAGCTGGGAAATACACATCATCAAGTTGAGGTATAGCAACTCTAATCATAAGACAATGGTTTTGGGTGACTAAGGTGGATGCTAAAACATGGAGATGTGATCTAGGCATACCCAAAACAAGGGAACAATGGGTGAGTTTCAGGACTTCCTTTGGTAAGACATGCCTTTCATTTTTCAATCTCTCTACTCAATGAAAGAGCAGTGTAGAGTGTTAACATCTCAAAGGGGAAGGAGAGATGAAAAGTATTCTGAAAAACAATTTCACCTTTACTGAATGTATAGAGACTTTTTTTGTCATTATTCTGTAAACAGTACAGTATAAACTACTTACATAACTTCTATATTGTTTTAGGTATTATAAGTAATCTAAATTTAGTTAAAGTATATGGGGGTATTTGAAAATAATGTGCCATTTTTATAAGGTACTGAACTTCTGTGGACTGTGTTATACAAGGCAGCAATTGGAAAAAAATCTCTGACCTCTGATTCTGAGGGACAGCCATACCAAACCAAACAAGTCAAGAAAGCTTTTTCTATCAATTCAAAGAGTGAATATTAATAGGTTACACTCCCTATGAAAAAAAATCCAATATTATCAGACTGACACAAAAGACCAGATTCTAAGTGAATGGTATTTTTAAGAGATATCATTAAGTATGTAAGCGAAAGGCTGAGGGCATGGCATCATTCAAATCATTTATCTCTGATGAAAGACCCTGACTCCAATCTTAATCCTGCCCCCAAAAAGGTAAATAACAGAAATAATTTAGCGGTAAAATAATTTCCTAAATTTCTTGTTGTTTATTTGTTCTTCTATTTTTATTGTTTTGGCATCTCAGTTATTTGCTAGGGACAGGCTTGGACTATGGCAGTAGTTGTACCCTCCCACAAAGTTGGGATGACAAGTGCCTGTGGCCATACAGCATATTTTTTGAGATAGGTGGGGTTCTGCTCAGCAACCCTTGAACCATGATTCTCCAACACAATGTAGCAGAATTGAATAATATTTTGCCAGCATGTAATATTTTCCTGAAACACAGTTAAGGGTATCCTGGGGCTAGGGCTTGTTGCTTTTGAGGGGACATCTCTTGCTAATGCTGGGTATATTAATGACAGTTTTGTTTTCCATGTCAAGCAGTCACTCAAGGATGTTTAACTCATTGGTAGCCTAAACAATAAAGATTGCTTCTTGCTCCTGACAAAGCCTGTTGCTGTAAGTCACCTCTTATTAGTTTCCTAACTGGTCTCTGTCTCTCAATGGGAAACAGTACCAGGAAAACTTCCTGCCCTGAGGAACAATAGGAGGGCTGTTTTATATAACTCATTTCTTAGAATGTCACTCTGTCAGGATCCTGTGTCTCTATGTTACTGGAAACCTTAGCCATAATGTTTTGCTAAAGTTCTGGCCCATTCACCTGCACTAAGAGTAAAGGATTGCTGTGAGTGGTGGCTCATTCCTATAATTCCAGCTGCATGGGAGGTGAACATATGGAGGATCGAGTTTTGAGGATAGCCTAGGCAAAAATTAGTGAGTCTCAAATCTCAACCAATTTGCTGGTACAGTGGTGAATTCCTGTCATCCCTGCTATGTGGAGACGCATACATAGTAGTATGAAAAATAATTAAGGGTGCCACCATGAGTCCCTTAGTTTCCTTAAGTACCACCAAAACCAGCAAACAAAAATAAACAACACCTACCAACACAACATCAAAAGAAGAGAGAGAGAGAGAGAGAGAGAGAGAGAGGGAGAGAGAGACCAAGACCTGGTTGATGTTGAACTGTGATCCTCTAGCCATGTTCTTCTGGATCCTCTCAGCATCCCAGGAAGTAACGTTTACGGTTTTGAGAATTGGCCCCAGTAACCTGAGATATTCAAGTTAGATTTCCATTTATCCAAGAATCAAAGTGAAAGAAAAGAGGGATAAGGATTTTCCTGACTTGTAGGAATTCCAAAAAAATTCTTCAAATCATAATGAGTACTTTGCCTCTTCAAAAGAAACAGGACAATTTAAAAAAAAAATAGAAGAGTCTCTATTCCCTTTTCCTGCATGGGGAACAAGAAATGTTTCTTCCTTGTTTCTTGTTTCCCACTTATTCCCACTTTTATCCTGCTTTAATAATAAACTTTAATATCGGTTTCACTAAGAAAATATACAGACAGAGAGAACTTGAGCAAACTTTACAGACTAGTAGCAAATTTGATTACTGATTCTTGTTTTATATATTTCCATAGAAACTCTATTCTTACTCTGACAACATTCCTTTGCTTTTGAACCAGTTTCTTCTACAGACATCCCCTGACCAGTCACACTAGTTTGATTTTAACTGTCCTTCTTTGCTAGAATTAGACTCCTTCAATGTTGTGTTATCAACCTGTGAGGAGATGTGAGAGACAAGCTGAGTAAATGCCAATGAAACTTGTTGTCAAAAGACAACTGTTACAAATTTCTTCCAGGAAAATAGGAAACATAACAAAAGAGAATAAATAAATCTAAGGAAAATAATGAGTGAAATATAAGTCCTTACCAGAGTGCTTTTCTATGAGTGCCATTGTAAATGCTTTAGAGAAGAATCCAAAGAGCAGATGAAAAAAATCACTTAGAACTCCCTAGAGAATTTTCTTCAATGTTCAGCAATTGATCACATAGCCTATTTTCATTGCATATAGCCTTTTAGGATACTAATTATGATTGACTATATTAATTAACATCATCAGCTCTTCTTATTATCTCTTAATTATACATTTAAACTCGTAATTTTAGTGTAAAGAATGACAAGATAGACAGATAGATAGATAATATATAAGAAAATCTTCATTTAATTTTTTTATTTTGGGTAAATGATTTTTAAATAAGTTACAATATACTTACTTCTTACAGATGTGCTTTATGTGTGACCAATGTCCAAGCCATTTAATCAAGTGACACTGCTTTTCTTTTTAGAAAACATATTCTTGAGGAATACCTAGCAAGGCACTCAAATTCTTTGCCAGAGCAATGAGGCATGAGAGACATTAAAGGAATACAATAGGATATGAAGAAGTCAATTTTTCCCAATTTGCAAATGATATATTGTTATATCTAATGATGCCATCAAGAATACTTAGGTCTAATAAATACTTATAGCAAAGTAACAACATATAAAGCAAGCATATGAAAACCAGTAGCTTTTCTATATAGCTACAATGAGCAAGCTGAGAAAACAAAACAGAACAGAAAAACAAACCTACTCACAGTAGCCAAAAAAAACCCTGAATATCTTGGAATGAACATAACAAAGGAGGTGAAGGACCTCTACAAAGACAATTATAAAGCCTTGAAGAAAGAAATGAAAGAACACACTAGAACATGGAAAGACTTCCTATCTGCCTGGATTGGAAGAATAAAATCTTCTGAATTTGGCTATACTACAAATAGCAATCTACGTATTCAAAGTCATCCCCATAAAAATAGCCAATGACATATTTCACAGAATGAGAAGATAGGCTAAAATAACACAATGTAACAGATCAAATATATACCTATTAAAGCAAATGCATGAAAAAAGTGAGAGTCCTTTCTTTACCCTTCACAAGGGTTTGGGGGTAGGGTTCACAGAAGATTTTGGGCTTTGAATGAATGCATCTTCATGAATTATTATATTTGATATAGCAAACAGGTTTTTTTTAATTCATCCACCAGCCGTTTGTTGTGATGGATTTTTTCAAAATAGGGTCTCATAAACTATCTGCCTGGGCTGGCTTTGCAATGTGATCCTCCTGATATCTGCCTCCTGAGTAGCTAATATTATAGGCGTAAGCCACTGCACCTGGCTACTTTTGTAATGTGAATAGAAAGAAATTCGAACAACTTAAAAACATATTTAATTATATTTCTGAGTGTGTGCCTGTGTGTGTGTGTGTGTGTGTTGATAAAGAGGGAACAAAGGGCCTCACACACACACTATTCAAGAACTTCTCTACCACTGAGATGCAACCTCATCCCTAAATATATTTTCAAATCTATATTCAGAAATCACCTTTGCTTTAAGTACTAATAAATTATTTTGACGTACTTCAAATATTTTGACACAAAACCTCAAAAATTTCTCTCCAAAAGAAAATACATCCTCCTTTCTCTGGCTGCATTGTAATTAGAAAATGTAGTTGCTATTTGCTTCAGGTTCAGGCCTGTAATCCCATCACTGGTGGGAACCATGACCAGGACAATGGAGGTGCACGCTGGCCCTGCAGAAAAGCAAGACACTATTTCCAAAATAAAAAAAGACGTGAAGATGGGACTCAAGCCATAGAGCACCCACATAGCCAGCACAAAATCATGAGTTCAAAGCACACTGCCACCCAAAAAAGAAAAGCTAAAAAAGGAAACCTGGGAATGGAGGCACAGGCATGTTGTCCCCATACTTGGGTGCCTGAAGGAGGAGGAACATGTGCTTGAGGACAGTCTGAGCCACATAGTGACAGACTATCTCAAAAAACACAAAACAGCAGTAATAACAGAAAGGGGAAAACTAACTTTGACAATTAGGAAAACATAAATGATGATTAGTAGTCACTAGTACAGATGAAACTCATGAGTCAGACTTAAGCCTATATAAAAAAAATCGTGGACACCAATGCATTCAGTTTTCGTTCTTTACTATTATTTTTTTGGGGGAAACTGAGGTTTGAGCACATGGCTTCACGTGTATAAATAAGGTGCTCACAAATGCCAGGCGGGTGCTCTGTGGCTTCAGCCAACCCTCCAGTGTGGGAAATCCTCAGGACCCCCAAACCCTCTTGGAAAGGAATGGAGTCACAGTAGCTTTTGTGCAACAGCCCTAAGAGAGATTGCAATGGTCCAAAAGGATAGTTTCTGAACAACCCTGTTCTCTCTCTACATGGGACTGGGAAAACCCAGTCCTAAGAACATGCTGTTCTGCACTTGGGCTCATAGCCATAGCAACATGACAGCCAATCCTAGTACAGAGGTCAAGGGAAACTTGGGGACTGTCACATACTCCTTCCTGCTTTTCTGCACTGCTTAAATACTCTCTTCAGAAAGTAAACTACACCATTGCTGCCAGGCACAACCCTGAGTTCATGTCATTATTTGCTGCTTGAGCACCCAAGGTCTTGGCAGTATAATTCAAGGAAGGACAGGCTTGCTGGGGAGCCCCAACCCAAAGTGTCACCAACCATAAGTTGGGGGACAGAATGGGGAACTCACTGAGTTCAGAATATAGTCATTTCTTATAGCTACTGCACTGTTTGCTAAAAAGTAAGGCTATATCTTACACCCAGGGACAAATTTAAGATTTTATAGAGACAGTTATTTGATTTAATCCTTAGTTTCCTGAACATGGAACTTTGGATTCTGATAGCTGGAAGCATATAGGTGAAAATGTAAAAAGAACTCACCAAAGAAGAGAAAATATTCCTATTCAGTTTTTGGCATGTGGTCCTCTAGTAGTCCCCCTAGCTTGGGACCTCTAAAAGTTCCTTCTAAAGAGGCTCATGAATCATCCAGAGAACAGTAAGGAAGACAATAACAAGGATAAGAAGAATGCCAACAAGGAGGAGGAAAGGCCTCCCCCACAAAAACATGTAAAATTTAAGGTTTCCCCTATGGAGGATTCTGCACCACCTTATGCTGGCCTTTACCCATCATTGGCCCCATTTCAGGTTGATCCTTAGACCTGTGCCATACCTAAGGCAAAAACAAAATGGAGAGAGGAAAATGAAGAAGTTTCCCTGGAAACAACTTTCAGGCAACTCTTATTGGAGGATGGGAATAATGACCCTTCTCCTCTGCCTTTGGCTTTTTCATCTTCTGAGAACCCTCTAGCCCTTCCAGTCATCCTGAGGCTTCAGGGACAACAAAGGCATGAGACCATTTCTCTTGAGGTACTTAAAAGATTTACAGATTCAGTCAGGGAGAATGGGGCTAATGTTCCTTACGCTCTTACTCTATTGGAAAATCTGAGTCAAGAAATTTGTACACCATGGGACTACAAGCAGTTAGCCCAAGCTTGTCTTAGTCCTGGGGATTTCCTAATTTGGAAGGCAAAATATTATGATGAATGTGATGCACAGGCACAAAGAAATAGGGATACAGGGGTTCCTTTAACTGAGGACCAACTGCAGGGGATGGCCCATTTGCCAATGCCCTTCACCAGATACAAGGCATGCCCCAATATTTTGATCCACTAAGACTTTGTGCCAAGAGAGCTTGGAGTAGCCTCCCTGACTCTGGCAGAGAATCAACGGAAAGTTTCTTGCAACTAAAACAAAAGGACAATGAGCCATGGGCTGAATTTTTGACTCATGTAAAATGTGTTATCAGCTGCAAAATTCAACATGCAGATGTACAAAGGTTCTTGGTTCACCAAATTGCATATGAGGAGGCTACCAAAGAATGCAAACAAGCTATCAGACCTGTAAAGAAGGGAGATCTTTCTACCTAGGTTCCTGCTACCCAGGATATTGGCACCAAACCTATATGGCCACCGCTCTTACAGCCACAGTAATGAAAGGGAGCCCTACTATTTCCCACACTACATGCTTTGGTTGTGGACAAAAAGGCCACTGGAAAAGAGACTACCCTGAGGGCAAAGGTGACCAGGGCCCAAAGCATGTCCCACCAGGAGGAAAACCTTCTAAAATGTGCCCACGATGCAATAAGGCTATCATTGGGCTAAAGACCGTAAATCCAAATATCATGCTCATATGATGGGAGAGCTTTAAACAGGACTGGGGGCAACCTACAGCCACACTACAAGAAGGAACAACTTCCTGTATCCAGTGGGAAAACTCCCGGAGCTCAGGATTTAATCTCCTGGTCTTAGAGGCATCAACCATCTCTCCGGGTAATACACCAGTCCTGGTAACATGTCATTTCTATAACTCTGTAAAAAATTAACAGGAATAATCAGGGGGAATGAAAAGTATCTTCTTCAAGGACTAACTCTGCATCCTTATTATACTATGTTGCAATCCAAGTCTCTAATAACAGTTTATGTTTTTAACTCTAGGCAATGGATAGGATTAGAGAAGGATGCCAAGATTGCAGTATTTTTGCCTTTACCATCTGAGACCTCTCCTCAAATATATTTGATTCAATCCATTTTAAATCAAAGGCCCTTAGATACTATCTATATTAGGGAAATAGATTTTTGAGGTTTTCTAGACACAGGAGCATATCAGAATGTTATCCCTCAATCATTATGGCCTAAACATTGGGGAACAAAAAGAGGAACCACAGTACAAGAAGTAGGGGGACCACAATTAGCCAAAGTTAGTGCAGAGATACTCCAATGAGAAGATGAAGAAGGCAATTCAGGGACTTTTCAACCTTTCATAACTGCAGGACTACAATCTGCTTATGGGGGACAGACATAATGCAACAATTGCACATGACTCTTACCATGCACAAAGATCAACTTTGGGCGGAGGACTTTTCCCAAGCTCAACAAGATACAACAATCATGAGACCGTGGGAGAAGGCCTTTTCCCAACATCTTTCCTGTTTCTATGGCCTTAATTATTCCTGTAACCACCCCCGTCCTTGGGGCCACTGATATGAAGTCCTAGCCCACAGATATACCACTTAAATGGTTAATCAATGAGCCTATATGGGTTGATCAGTGGCCACTTTCAGGACAAAAATTACAAAAGGCTCATATTTTGATACAACAGCAAATAAAAGCTGGAATGTGGAGCCATCCAATAGTCCACAGAATAGTCCTATTTTTGTAATAGAAAAAAAGGCCAAAGGAAAATATAGATTAATACATGACCTTCGAGCCATTAATAAAGCTATGCAAAGCATGGGAGCTTTACACCCTGGACTCCCTTCTCCTGCCATGATTCCTGAAGGATTTGCGATTTTAATTATAGATTTAAAAGATTGCTTTTTTACTATCCCATTACATGACAATGATAAGGAAAAATTTGCCTTTATGTTGCCATCCATTAATAATGAAAAACCAGCTCAACGATATCAATGGAAGGTATTACTTCGAGGCATGAAAAACAGTCCCACCATATGTCAGGCCTATGTCCATGCCACTCTTATAACCTTCTATAAAAATGGCTATAAATTAAATATTTTCATTATATGGATGATCTTTCAATTGCTCATCCCTTATTTACACTATTACAACAGGCCCTCAGAGACTTACACAGATGCTTAGCCAAGGAAGATTTAAGTATAACTCCTGACAAAAGACAGCTCTGTCCACCATTCAAATATTTGGGACACACTATAGTTGATAATATAGTCAAACCTCCTGAACTAAAATTAGACATAAAAGAGGTTATGACATTAAATGAATTACAGATACTATTAGGAAACATTAATTGGATTTGGCCTTTTCTTAAGAGTCCCTTGGACTCTTTAAAACCTGTATTTGAATTATTAAAAGGGGACTCACAATTGAACTCATTAAGAAAATTAACTCCAGAATCACAACCAGCTATACAACTTGTTGAAACCACTCTTCAACATAGTTTCATTAACAGGATAGACCCCAGTCAGCCCCTCCAGCTACTCATATGGGGTACTCCAAGTACTCCAACAGGGGCTATTATACAATGGCCAAATAAGATGATAGAGATGCTCTTTACCCATAACACCCCTCTAGGACTATGACTCCCTATATACAAGAGATAATGTAACTTATTATGAAGGGAAGGCAAAGATGCAAACAATTGTCTGCCAATGATTCATCACTCATACTCCCTTCACCAATATTCAGATAGACTATCTTTATCAACAAAACTGTTTATGGCAAATTGCAATTAGTAATTACTCAGGACAATTTGACGATCACTATCCCAAATACCCTACCATAAAATTTTTAACTTCTCAGGCCTGGATTCTACCTTGCATAACAGCCACCAAACCCCTACCGAATACAATCACAGTATATACTAATGGCACCAGTAAAGGGAGAGCCGGTTATATCACTTACTTCCCCTTGGGGACATGTATAGAACAAATAAACTTTGCAACTCCAGGAGCAACTGCACAACATGCTGAAATCTTAGCAGTTCTTACAACCCTGTGAGCTCTCCCTGATCCAGTCAAAATAGTTTCAGACTCCCAATATGTAGTTAAATCTATTAACTCTATTGAAACAGCTAGACTAAAAGGAGGGTCTAATTCTACCATTTTTCAGTTATTCACACAGGCTCAAATAGTCATTCAGGCTCATACTTCTCCAGTTTTTATTACTCATATCTGTTCACATACAGGCCTGCCTGGCCCTATGGCCAAAGGAAATCAAGCAGTAGATCAGCTCATCTCCTTCACTGCTGCTGAGAACTCTCAAAATCCTTCTTCCATTTTTCAACAGGCCTTACAAATTCACTCTTTACCTCACCAGAGTGCTAACACATTACACAAGCAATTCCCAACCTTGATTTGAGACTAATGCAAACATATTATTAGGGCCTGCCCCACTTTCAGTACTCTTCTACTTTGGGCTCTAATATTGGCATCAACCCTCGTGGTCTAAAAGCAAACCATATCTGGCAAACTGATGTCACTCATATTCCCCAGTTTGGCACCTGAAAATATATTTATGTGACAGTGGACACATACTCTGGTGTCCTCTGCCTCATACCACACAGGAGAAAATACCAAACATGCCCTTGGTCACTTACTCAGTGCTTTTGCAACCTCTGGAATTCCAAAGTCCATAAAGGCAGACAATGGTCTCCCCTACACAAGTAAAAAATTTCAAGAATTCTGTAAATCATGGGACATCACTCACAATACTGGAATTCCTTATAATCCTCAAAGCCAAGACATTATAGAACAATAGCATCAAAAGATCAAAAACCAACTTTTAAAAATAAGAAAGGGGGAGTTCATCCCCAAGTCTCCACATATGATCAAGGTATTACACCTATGGAAAAGCACTTCCATGCATGGAACACCTGCCCACCTGTGTGTGTTCTTCGGAAGAATTTAGAGACAAACACATGGCAGGGACCTGACCCTTTAGTTACTAGAGGCAGAGAGTATGCTTGTGTCTTTCCAGAACATGAACAACAACCAAGATGGCTGTCTCTGCAATGCATCAAACTAGTCACAGCCATTTACAGGACCCATGAAAAGGCTTTGGTTAGAAAACCAACCATGATCTTGTCACTGACTGAAAAAGAAGAAGTAAACTGTATGTCCTACAGTGATCTGGGGAGGTCCTTAAAGAATTAATCACCCAAGCTGAATGCTGGGGTGTTACTACTGGACATGATATTACTAAACCTGAGATGCTTCTTGTCTGTTTGTTGGCTGTCCTTACTATTAATTCCCAGAGGGCCAAAGCAGAGGAAAATTACACACACTAGTCATTTGTGCCTCATCCTCCTATCCATCATCCCAGAGTTTGGGGAGAACCATTGCCTGTATTTTGCAATTATGCTTCTCATACCTTAGGAAGTGGACTTTTGCCTGATAGTTATAACATCTCTGAACAGCTACAATTATCTCAATATGATGGTTTCTTTATAGGACACCCTATGTACATTTTTCCCCCTGGAGATATTAGTATGACTTGCCCTATACCTGGTCTATAGGCTCAACTTAATTATAGATATAATTGGAGTAGGTTGCTGACTCTCCACAGTCATCCTTGTTAATAATTGTACTGATGCTAACTGCACTAGGCCCCATACATCACCTCCTTTTTTCCCCCACTGCCCTAAGGTACAGACTTATGCACAGGCCTAGGTATTGATCATGTGCCTTGGACAACTTGCATAGGACTTTACCCTGCACCTATACATCCTCGGGTGCCTTTTATGTCTTGGACTCTTCTCCCTACTTGGTATAAGTCTAATCCCTCTGAATCAGTTTACCCTGAGCTGTTCTCTGATATTAACTGGGGATCTAGACCCAAAATATGGCATGGCCCCACCCTCTGCCACTCTGTTATTCAATATCAACACCACCTTGAATATGCTGCTTATTTCTTTCAAACCTAATAAACTCTCCTCTTGCAATGTCACTGTTTTTCCTAAAAATCTAACCTTCTCTTGGTGTTCCTCTAATTCTAAGCATCCACTCAACTTTTCAGTCAGCCCTCCTCATTCCTTTCTTATTGGTAATCTAAACTTTTCTGTTACTGCAAGCCAGAAGTTAGGACATATGCAATGTAATAACTGTACCTTATGTGCTTGTATTGATTCCTCAGTCACCTCTCCTTTTTTATCGTGCACCATCCTCCCTTTGCTTGGTTACCAGTTACCTTAAACCATACCTGGACTGGTGACAATGGGTTAGCATTACTACATCTAGCCCTAGAACAGATTCATCACCCCAAGAGATTCTTGGGTGCGCTCATCTTTGGAATTGTCTTATAATGCACGTAGCCAGCACAATCGCTGCTTCAATGGCATTAACCCAACAAATTCGAACAGCTCCTTATGTAAATACTCTCACCAAAAATGTTTCTAACATATTGCATTCTCAAAATGACCTTAACAGGGACCTTCAACAAGGGATCCTCAAACTACAGGAAGAATTGAACCTTATGGAAGAAACCCTCACTGGAGTAGTCTTATACATACAGCTCAACTGTGATTCCCAGTATTGTCACATCTGCATTATCGCTGCTCAAGGGAATGGCACTTACCACAACTGGACTTTGATACAACATTATATTCAGGGAGCTTGGACTCAAATTTCAGCCACACACATTCAGTGCATGACTAAAGATATTCTTGAGCTATAAGCTGCTCATCTCTCTACTATCTCCCTGGACTCTATGCAGAGTTGGCTAGCAAACTTCATCCTAGTTATTGATTTAATTTTGGACTCAAAGGACAAATAGTCATAGGTGGACTCATGCTTTTGGGTCTACTTAGTATCATATGGCTAAAAAGACTAGTCACTTAAGAAACTAAACGCCTCAAAAAAGAAAAATTTCTAAACAACTTTTTCATAAAAAATAAAAAATAGGGAATATGGGAAAACCTCAGGACCACCAAAGCCTCTTGGAAAGGACCAGAGTCACTGTAGCTTTTGTGAAACAGCCCTAAGAGAGATTGCAAAAATCCAAAAGGATAGTTGCTGAACTCCCCTGTTCTCTCTCTGCATGGGACTGGGAAAACCTGATCCGTAAACATGATGTTCTGCATTTGGGCTCATAGCCATAGCAACGTGACAGCCAATCCTAGTACAGAGGTCAAGGGCAACTTGGGGACTGCCACATAATCCTTTCTGCTTTTCTGCACTGCTTAAATACTGTCATCAGAAAATAAACTGTGCCATTGCTGCTTGGCACAACCCTGAGTTTGTGTTATTATTTGCCACTCAAGCACCCAAGACCAGAGTTGGAGCCCCCACTGCAGCTGGACTGTGGCACTCCAGTCAAGCTTTTATTCCTTACTAAGCCAATATAAGAATTCTTCAAAAAGGAAATTGCCAAAACAAGTTTAAAATAATTAGCAATATTCTTTTCTCCCCAAAAGCAGAACAAAAGATTAGCAGCAAAAATGAACACCTTGGAAAGTTTTTTAAATGACAAAGCAGGTGTTGGGACATCAAATCTATCCTATGAAAGGGAATGAAGGCTAGTGACAGGAGACATGGAAAACATTAGAGAAAGGGATAAGAAGAAAGAGCAAAGCCCCAACTAGTGCCATTGATTTTTCTCTGGTAATCCCCTTTTTCTGGTAAGATGTTCATTTCTCCACATGTTTTCTTTGGAAAGTCAGAACTTAGAGAACTCTGGCATCAACCCTGGCAGAGAAATGACTCAACTAAAATAAGCATCCTATTGATGGTTACTCCTTAGAGCACAATGTCTTCACGATACTGTTTCACATTGAGAGACACAGGGCAGTTAGGAAACTGATGAAAGCTGATTTCAAACAACAGGCTTTGACACTGACCATAAGGTACACTGCCAACCCTACCTTTTGGTATTCCTTTTGTCTTCAATTCCCAACCTCTCCCCCCACCTACATGGGAGTCAAACTGCAGCACCAAATCAGAGTCTGTTAAAGGCTGAGGAAGGAGGCCACCATGTCTGTTCTTGTTCAAGCTTTTGCTGTTTTTTTCTTTTCAAATAATGTTCACCCCAGCACCATAAACAACACTACAGGCACACAAGTCCATGAGGATTTTGGTGGCTATGCTCACTAAACTTTCCTTGGTCTAAGGGCCACAACCTCAGTCTTGCATGTCTGTGTGAATTATTTGTAGATATTTTTCCATTTGCTTTGAAATAAAAATGTATTTCTGTTTTTAAGCAAAACTGCTTTTGAAACTCCTTCAAGATTATCTCACTGGGTGGTTAAGCACAAATGATTCTGATTAGGAGTTAGCTGTCTAGTTAAGGCAGTTATGCCTGTGTGAAAACGGGGCTCAGAGATCTGTCCCAGGAAGCTTTCCTGAGGGGTCAGGGTACCTTCTGAAAATGTTGTATAAATATATCAATCATTTAAAAAAACAAATGATGTAGCTGTACCCAATCCACTCTGTAAATTGGGTTGAATTTCTTCTGTCAGGAAACTGCCCTTCTCACCTCCAAGACTGCTGACTAAGGCATGAAGCTTGGCTTTTTGGAGCTGAGGAAAGAGCTTGGACCTTATGTCCTCCACACCTGTTAGATGGAAGAGGGCAAGTGGGACAAGGTCTAGAAATAAAGCCTCTCCTTGAACCTCAGGTAAGCATCAAAACAGGGACAGCCATGAATATAAATGTCAGACCAAAATTGTGAAACTACAGTAAGCCCTCATAAAGGAAATACTTTAAGACACTGGGTTGGGCAAAGATATTTTTTGGAGAAGACCTCAAAAGCACAGGCTAGAAAAGCAAAAGTAGAGCAATGAGATTATGTAAAAATAACAAGTTTGGGCACTGCAAAGAAAATAAAGTGTGAAGAGACAACCTGCAGAATAGGGGACAACTGTCCATTGTAAATGATCCACCTGACAAGGCACTGATATCCACATCACATAAGGATCTCCAATAACTCATTCACACAGAGAAAAACATCCAATTAAAAAGGTGAAAATGACTTGAATAGAAACTATTCAGAAGAAGAAATATGAATAGCTAAAAGTAGTAGCATTGTTATATGTATATATAAACATATATATATATATATGAAGTCAAGAAAACAATGGGGTAACATCATCTATGTACAGTTAGAATGTTTTTTGTATAAAAGCAAAACATAACAAATGATGGTGAGGATAAGGAAAACAGGAAAATTTTGGCACTATTAGTGCCAATGTAATTTAGTACAGCAATTAATCAATACAGGATGGAGAATTAAAAAATCCTAAAAATAAAATTGCCATAAAATCAAGAATAACCATTCCTGGGTGTATATCCATGGAAATGAAATCAATACTTTGGGCAGACATCTGGACCCCCATGTTTATTATAGCTCTATACACAGAGCCAGGTTAATCATAATTGAAAAAACAGATTTTGAAAAGCAGTATAAATACACAATGAAATGTTTTCAGCAAAACTTGATTAAATGTGGTGATTGGCTGCTGCATGGATGGACCATGAAAACTCACTTTTAAATGAAATAAGGAAAGGGGAGGAATAAATATACCATACATTCTCACTCATTTGTAGAAGTTGAAATAGTTGATCATATTGAAGCTGAGAATAGCTAGAGGTCAATACAGGTTAGGAAGGGTATGGGGGAGAAGGACTAGAAAAAGATTGGAATAACAGAAAAGAATTTCATGGTTTCTCACACAGAAAATGGAGAGTCACACAAGGTATAAGTTTAACAAGTTCTAGAAAGAATTTCTTTTAGTAAAAAAGGATAAAAGTAGGAAGAAGTTTTGAAAGAAAGAGAAAGGCACTCATGATAGAAGTGCATATATGGGAGACAAGCTCTTAATAGGTGCCCTTGTGTGGGTTCCATGTGCTCTAAGCTGGGAAATACACATCACAATGAAGTTTGGCATTAGATTCTGGGTGTCTAAGGTGGATGCAAAAACATGGAGATGTGATCTAGGCATACTCAAAACAGGAGAACAATAAATGAGTTTCAAACCTTCCTTTGGTAAGACATGCCTTCATTTTCCAGTCTCTCCACCTACTGAATGAGCAGTGCAGCTTTTTAGCATCTCAGTGGGAAGAAGAAATGAAAAGTATTCTGAACCTCCCATGGCTCCAGAGTAAATGGGATGGTTTTAGGGTAGAAGACCTGAGGGTAGGACTTAGGACTAAGTTGCAGGGCAGGGTCCAGGGTCTAAAGCTCCCCTGGGTCCTCTCTGGCCTTATAGATGGTGTCATGGCTTTCAGCTTCCCTCCCATGTTTCATGTGCTCCCCTTGGAGTGGGGGTAGGTTGTTTCCCCTGTTTCCTTCCAGGCCATGTTTGTTCTTGACATTCAAAAATATACAACAAAGAATAGCAACAATAACAAAACACCACCACAATAATTATGGGTTTTGCTTCTGCCTACCTCAATATGAAGGCAATATTTTTGGGCTATAGAAAATAAAATTCGGAAAATATATGAAAATGTTTTTAATTATAATTATCCATAATTTTATTTTATTTATTTTTTATTTTTATTGTTTTATTATTCATATGTGCATACAAGGCTTGGGTCATTTCTCCCCCCTGCCCACACCCCCTCCCTTACCACCCACCCCACCCCCCTCCCTCCCCCCCCACCCCCTCAATACCCAGCAGAAACTATTTTGCCCTTATCTCTAATTTTGTTGAAGAGAGAATATAAGCAATAATAGGAAGGAACAAGTATTCTTGCTCTTTGAGATAAGGATAGCCAAACAGGGAGTTGACTCACATTAATTTCCTGTGCATGTGTGTTACCTTCTAGGTTAATTGTTTTTGATCTAACCTTTTCTCTAGTTCCTGGTCCCCTTTTCCTATTGGCCTCAGTTGCTTTTAAGGTATCTGCTTTAGTTTCTCTATGTTAAGGGCAACAAATGCTAGCTAATTTTTTAGTATCTTACCTATCCTCACCACTCAATTGTGTGCTCTCACTTTTATCATGTGCTTATAGTCCAATCCCCTTGTTGTGTTTACCCTTGATCTAATGTCCGCATATGAGGGAGAACATATGATTTTTGGTCTTTTGGGCCAGGCTAACCTCACTCAGAATGATGTTCTCCAATTCCATCCATTTACCAGCGAATGATAACATTTTGTTCTTCTTCATGGCTGCATAAAATTCTATTGTGTATAGTGGTGGGGCATCTTGGCTGTTTCCATAACTTGGCTATTGTGAATAGTGCCTCAATAAACATGGGTGTGCAGGTGCCTCTGGAGTCACCTGTGTCACAGTCTTTTGGGTATATCCCCAAGAGTGGTATTGCTGGATCATATGGTAGATCAATGTTCAGATTTTAAGTAGCCTCCAAATTTTTTTCCAGAGTGGTTGTACTAGTTTACATTCCCACCAACAGTGTAAGAGGGTTCCTTTTTCCCCCGCATTCTCACCAACACCTGTTGGTGGTGGTGTTGCTGATGATGGCTATTCTAACAGGGGTGAGGTGGAATCTTAGTGTGGTTTTAATTTGCATTTCCTTTATTGCTAGAAATGGTGAGCATTTTTTCATGTGTTTTTTGGCCATTTGAATTTCTTCTTTTGAGAAAGTTCTGTTTAGTTAACTTGCCCACTTCTTTATTGGTTCATTAGTTTTGGGAGTATTTAGTTTTTTAAGCTCCCTATATAGTCTGGTTATCAGTCCTTTGTCTGATGTATAACTGGCAAATATTTTCTCCCACTCTGTGGGTGTTCTCTTCAGTTTAGAGACCATTTCTTTTGATGAACAGAAACTTTTGAGTTTTATGAGGTTCCATTTATCTATGCCATCTCTTAGTTGCTGTGCTGCTGGGGTTTCATTGAGAAAGTTCTTACCTATACCTACTAACTCCAGAGTAGTTCCTACTCTTTCCTGTATCAACTTTAGAGTTTGGGGTCTGATACTAAGATCCTTGATCCATTTTGAGTTAATATTGGTATAGGGTGATATACATGGATCTAGTTTCAGTTTTTTGCAGACTGCTAACCAGTTTTCCCAGCAGTTTTTGTTGAAAAGGCTGCTAAATCTCCATCATATATTTTTAGCTCCTTTGTCAAAGACAAGTTGGTTAAAGTTGTGTGGTGGGTACTCTATTCTGTTCCACTGGTCTTCATGTCTGTTTTTGTGCCAGTACCATGCTGTTTTTATCATTATTGCTTTGTAATATAGTTTGAAGTCAGTTATCCTGGTACCTCCAGCATTGTTCTTTTGACTGAGTATTGCCTTGGCTATTCATGGCCTCTTGTGTTTCCATATAAATTTCTCAGTAGATTTTTCGATCTCTTTAATGAATGTCATTGGAATTTTGATGGGAATTGCATTAAACATGTAGATTACTTTTGGGAGTATAGACATTTTTACTATGTTGATTCTACCAATCCATGAACATGGGAGATCTCTCCATTTTCTATAGTGTTCCTCAATCTCTTTCTTCAGAAGTGTATAGTTTTCCTTGTAGAGGTCATTCACATCTTTAGTTAGGTTCACACCTAGGTATTTGATTTTTTTTGAGGCTATTGTAAATGGAATTGTTTTCATACATTCTTTTTCAGTTTGCACATTGTTAGTATATAGAAATGCTAATGATTTTTCTATGTTGATTTTATATCCTGCTACCTTGCTGTAGCTATTGATGATGTCTACAATCTTCTGAGTAGAGTTTTTTGGGTCTTCAAGGTATAGTATCATGTCGTCTGCAAATAGGGATATTTTGACAGTTTATTTACCTATTTGTATTCCTTTTATTCCTTCTTCTTGCCTAATTGCTCTGGCTAGGAATTCCAGTACTATGTTGAATAGGAGTGGAGATAGTGGGCATCCTTGTTTGGTTCCTGATTTTAGAGGGAATGGTTTCAGTTTTTCTCCATTAAGTATAATGCTGGCTGTAAGTTTGTCATATATAGCTTTTATAATGTTGAGGTACTTTCCTTCTATTCTTAGTTTTCTTAGAGCTTTTATCATGAAATGGTGTTGGATCTTATCAAAGGCTTTTTCTGCATCTATTGAGATGATCAAGTGGTTTCTGTCTTTGCTTCTGTTAATGTGGTTTATTATGTTTATTGATTTTTGTATGTTGAACCACCCCTGCATCCCTGGGATGAAGCCTACTTGGTTGTGGTGAATAATCTTTTTGATGTGTTGTTGAATTCGGTTTGCCATTATTTTGTTGAGGAATTTTGCATCAATGTTCATTAAGGAGATTGGCCTATAGTTCTCCTTTTTGGAGGTGTCTTTGCCTGGTTTTGGGATAAGTGTAATACTGGCTTCATAAAATGTGTTTGGCAGTTTTCCTTCCCTTTCTACTTCATGGAACAGTTTAAGGAGGATTGGTATGAGTTCTTCTTTAAAGGTCTGAGAGAATTCAGCAGAGAATCCATCAGGTCCTGGACTTTTCTTTTTGGGGAGACTTTTGATTATTGCTTCAATTTCATTTTGTGTTATAGATCTATTCAGGTGATTAATTTCCTCTTGGTTCAGTTTTGGATGATCATATGTATCTACCCAGAAAAACTGTCATTCAAAATAGATGGAGCAATAAAAGTCTTCCATGATAAGCAGAAACTAAAACAATATGTGACCACAAAGCCACCAACTTCTACACAATATACATTCTTCTCAGCAGCCCATGGAACCTTCTACAAAATAGTTAATATCCTACGGCACAAAGCAAGCCTCAGCAAATATAAGAAAATAGAAATTATACCGTGCATACTATCTGATCACAATGCAGTAAAACTAGAACTCAACAACAAAAGTAAAGACAAAAAACATGCAAACGGCTGGAAACTAAATAACTCCCTACTTAATGAACAATGGATCATTGACGAAATACAAGAGGAAATTAAAAAGTTCCTGGAAGTCAATTTAAATGAAGACACAACCTACCGGAACCTATGGGACACAGCAAAGGCAGTCCTGAGAGGAAAGTTTATAGCCATGAGTGCATATATTAAAAAGACTGAAAGATCCCAAATCGATGATCTAATGATACATTTCAAACTCCTAGAAAGACAAGAACAAGTAAATCCCAAAACAAATAGGAGAGAAATAATAAAAATAAGAGCTGAAATCAATGAAATAGAAACCAAAAAAAACCATACAAAGAATTAATGAAACATAATTTTATAATCATAAGTAAATTCTATTTACATTTTGTTGAAGGTATACTTTTTTTTTAAGTTGAGATCATTATCTACTTAATTTTGCAGCCTGTTTTTTTACATTATCCCAACTGAATTTCTGTTGCTTTTTTACTTTTAATTTTTATTAAGATATATTCATTGTATAGGAGGGATTCATTATAACATTTCTGAACAGGCTTACATGTACATTGGATAGATCACCCCACCATCTTCCCCACCCCTGGACCCTCTCCCCAATCCAGTTAAAGCAATTAGAAGAGATTGCATTTTTTTTTACATATATGCTTATGAAGTCCATCAACCATTTTCCAGCACTTTAATTCATTCTCCCCCCTTCTTTAATTTATTATGAGATAAATTCCTATACTCTTTTTCCTAACCAGTATTCTGTCAGTGTCTAAATTGTGGAGTCAATTTTCTATTAATGGACTGTTTCTTTTATTTGTGTTTGTAAATAATGCTGCTGTATTATTCATATACTCAAAAACTATTTCCTTAAGCTCTTGAATGTTTACTTGCAAAATCTGAATATTTTTACCTTGTTATGACCTTGTTGTAGACATATACACATCTCCAAGTTGCTTTTCATTAAGACCCACAACAAACAATATTTTTGCAGTATATATAACAAGGAATATGTAGCTTTAATATACAAAGAGTACTTACAAATCAATAAAATGTTTTGGTATAAAAATAAGCAAAACAGGACAGGTGCAGTGGCTCACACCTGTAATTGCAGCTACTTGGGAGGCAGAGATCCAAGAGGATTGTGGCTCAGGGCCAGCCCAGGCCAAAAGTTAGTGAGACTCCATCTCAACTAATATCTGGGCATGGTGGCATGCAGTCTCATCCTAGCAATCCAAAAAGTGTAATTATATGGTGGGCAGACCAGCCTGGGCCAAAACACGTGAACCTACTTGAAAAATCACAAAAGCAAAAAGGGATGAGGGTGTGGATCTGCCTAGCAAGTGCAAGGCCCTGATTCAAAGTCTAGTAGCACCAAAATAGAAAAATATGAGTAAAACTCATAAACAAGAAATTTACAAAAGGTGAAATTCAAACACACAAAAAACTGACATTCTCTATAATAGTATAATCAAAGAAATGCAACTTAAAATGATGAAAATTTTCTCAGTGTGAAGATTGAACTGGTTGTTTGGAGCAATGTTACTTTTTCCCCCTTTTTTCTTGATTTAAATAATATTTATTTATTCATTTAGGCTTTCATCATGTAGCCCAGGTTTGCTTTGAAATCCCAGTTTAGGCCAGACTGTCCTCAATACTCTTGATCTTCCTGCCTCAACTTCCCAAATACTGGGATTAGAGGCATGCATACCATACCTGGCTTGTGGCTTGCCATTAACATACTCTGTGGCAGGGAGTTCAGACTGTTACAGCCTTTTTTTCAGGGAAGGACATTCTTATCATGTCTTCTTTATTTAACTTTTAATTGCCTGACCTCACACACACACACACACACACACACACACACACATGTGCGCACATGTAAATATAAAGAAAGAAATGTACACACACATATAAACCTTTTGAAATCAAAGTGGAAGTGAGGAGAGTAGGACAATGGCTGGGCCTGTCCCATGATCAGTCAGTCATTTCTTTCACTCAGCACCATTTTCTTATGTCTAAGGGCACAGGATCAAAGCTGCCCTGGTCACCCCTGTAATCACAGCTTCCTGCTGTACCACTCCCCCAGGCCTGGAGTACCATTAACCACACCTCCTTCCTGATATCTCTGACCAGACCAGCCTCCTCACCCCCATAAGGCATTCTTTTTTTTTTTTTTTTTTTTTTTTGCTCTGGTTACCTTTTATTTTTTTTTTTTCATTTTTCTTTTATTATTCATATGTGCATACAAGGCTTGGTTCATTTCTCCCCCCTGCCCCCACCCCCTCCCTTACCACCCACTCCGCCCCCTCCCGCTCCCCCCCTCAATACCCAGCAGAAACTATTTTGCCCTTATCTCTAATTTTGTTGTAGAGAGAGTATAAGCAATAATAGGAAGGAACAAGGGGTTTTGCTGGTTGAGATAAGGATAGCTATACAGGGCATTGACTCACATTGATTTCCTGTGTGTGGGTGTTACCTTCTAGGTTAATTCTTTTTGATCTAACCTTTTCTCTAGTTCCTGGTCCCCTTTTCCTATTGGCCTCAGTTGCTTTAAGGTATCTGCTTTAGTTCTTGACTGGCTGCTCTGTATGGAGGCCTGGCCTCAGCCTCTGCCTTCAGCTCTGCTGGATGCCAGACCAGTTTGATCAGACAGCTGTGCTAAACCAGCTGTGGTACTCAAGGATGCTGAGTGAGGATTCACAAAGCAGGGTATGTGATGTGAAAACCCTTTCAGGATTTTTACAAAAGGTACAAAATGCAAATGAAGAAAGTGGCTTGGCCATAGGACACTGCGGAAATGCAGCTTTATGATTCCTCCAATAGCAAGTGGCAGCTGGGGAAGACCAAAGTCTTCTTTCCAAAATCCTTGGAGCAGAAACTGGAGAAACTGCAGGAGGAAGAAGTTTACCAGGCATTTATGGGGATCCAGGTCCACATCTTGGGCAACCTAGTATAAAAGAAATATAGAAGGTCCTTTATGGTGTGGTGACAAAACAAAAGAATTATACAGCCTTCATTATGAGGAAGAGATTTTTGCACCTGAAAAAAAGAAGCTGAGTGTTTCAGCAGCATCTCAGAGGCCAGTTTGAGCATAGAGTTTATAGGCAATTGCTGGCAGAGAACAGGATCAAGAAGAAAGGAAGAAGCCTGAGGAAGAAGAGAAGATAAAAATGGAAAAAAATAAGACAGAGAGAGCACAAAAAGAAGCTGAACTCAGTGCCCAGCAGGAGGAAGAGGCAAGAATCAACAAGAACTGGAAGCCCTGCAGAAGAGTAACAAGGAAGCAGAAGAAGAGGTGACCCAGGAACTGAAGAAGCAGAAGGAAAACAAGCAGGTGGAGGAGACACTGCACCTAGAGAAGGAGAACCTTCAGTGCATGAAGGAGTGGCAGGATCTGTCTATGACCTAGGCCTCCCTACAGAAGCAGCAGTAGCTGCAGAAGGAGGAGCTGTGGGGCTTGGAGGAGGAGGCCTGTGTGGTGGCTCCAGAGTTTCTGGAGTCCCTCAACTTTGAGGAGATCTACCATTGTGTCCGCAACATCTAGTGGTTCCTGTCAGTGGGGAATGAGTTTTCTGGGGAATTTGGTGAAATTTGGGAAAGCGCAAATGCAAAGAAGCCCAACTTCAATTTTGCCAGTTATACCCCAAGGAGGAGGTGGACGAGGGTTTTCAGACTGACTAGGACTCCTGTAAGGACTTCCCCCAACACCAGTGAGCATGTCCACTCCAACCAGTGAACATGTGGCATCCGGACCAGCAACAACTCCTCAGAGAAGGACTCCGGCATGAATGATGGGGTGGTGGCCACCAGACCCAGCATCAACAACTGGTGTTGAGTGCCTTGGGCGTACAGGACAACTCCAGCCTGCAGGAATCTTCCAGGGGACAGTCTACCTACTGCCAGCCCAGGGCACCAGTGACCTGCCCTCCCACAAAGCACCAGAACAACTAAGAGGATGGCGATATTCAACTCTGGCAGCAGTGTGATGTGCACAGACTACCAGTGCTCTTTGTGCTCTGTGGGGACCTCCGACAGCTCTGGAGCCTTCAGGTTCAGTTCAGAGCACAGTCCTCTTTGCAGATAGTGAGAAGGACTTTGACTCAGGGTTTGATAGGAACAATGAGCTTTCTTGCCAATGTGACTCTGTGTAAAGCTTTGACACACTGTCTTACTTCCACACCTTTCTGTACATGAAAAGTGGCTTAATGAACTCCTGGAAACTCCACTGGTGTTTCTTCAAGAATGGGACCTTTCTGTGGTTCCACTCAAAGCAGGAGGCTCCCAAGCAAGGCTAGCACCACAAAAGAGCCTAGACTCCTCCACGCTGTCCAGAAGAAACTAGAAAAAGTGCTGGTTTGTTCTCTGACAGTCCAAGCTAATGAAGTTGGAAAACGACAGTGAGGAGAAGCTCAAGGGCACTGTGGAAGCCCAGATAGCCAATGGATCAGGGACAGCACCAGCAAAGAGAATGGGATTGATACTATTATGACCTATAGAACTTTCCACCTGATCCCCAAATGAAGATGCCAGCAAAATGGGATCTGGTCCACACATCCACAGACCAGGAGATTCAGGAGATGCACGAGGAGCAAGCAGATCCATAAAATGGTGTGGGCATGTTGAATGTGGGGTTGATTGATTCTGTGTGTGCCTCTGACAGCCCTGATAGGCCCAATTTGTTTGTTGTCATCACTGCCAGCTGGGTGCTGCACTGCAATGCCAGTATGCCCAAAGAGATGTACCACTGAATAACACTGTTGCAGACATTCAAGTGGAAGACCAGGGTGAAGGGCTAGGAATTCAATATGAGAGCACTTCTATTGACTCTATACCAAGCTACTCTATGTGGCCACTGTGTGGTCCAGCACCATTCAAAACATGGACCCAATCAACACCCAGCAACGGGTCCAAGATATCAACAAGAACAGCCTGAACTCGGGCACAGTGGAGCAGATCTACAAGCAGAACTGACCCTTCCATATATGCATCACCCCCTGCACTACTGGCTCTGGCCCCGTCCCTGTGGGGACATTAATCTCAACTTGCTCAAAGACAAAGTTTAGACAACCCTTCAGAATAAAGCCATAAAGATATCCAACTCCATCCAGCAAATGGCATCAATGTCTGACCCCATCCTGATAATCCAGAGCATCCTGCAGATGGGGCACAACCTCTGACTTCTGTGGGCTGAGCTGTACTGTCAGCTTATCATACAAACAAAACAAGGGGCCACATCCTGGCAGCACAGGTAACCTGTAGAGCTGGCAGGTCCTGATGTGCCTGAGGTGCACCTTCCTTCCCAGTATCTCAAGTTCCACCTGAAAAGAATATGAGGAACAGTTTCCAGGAACTGAGAGGGAAAAATACACCATCTTCATCTACAAATCTCTTAAGAAAACCAATTGTAGAGAGTTTGTGTCTTCTTGAGATGAAATTGAACCTCTGATCCACAGGCAAGAAATGACATCCTCGGTGTACTGCCATGGGGGAGGCTCCTGGAAGGTCACCATCAACTTCCACACAACAGCTGAAGAGATAGTGGAGAAGCTGATCCAAGGCCTTGCCATGGATGATAGCAGAAATTTATTCACCTTGTTTGAGTACAATGGACTTGTGGACAAGACCACTGAATGCTGAACCATCTTAGCTTGTGTTTCAGCAAAGTTTGAAAAGCTGGCTGCCACATCAGAAGCAGGGAACTTACCTTGGAAGTTCTGCTTCACACTTTACTGCTTTCTTGATGTGGACAGTGTGCCAAAAGACAGCATTTAATTTATTGCTCTGTCAAGTTCAATGATCATGTACTAAGCTGTCAACCTTAACAGTCTCCATAATTTCCAAAGTTTACTACTCTTAGATGACACATGCCTTAAAAAAGAAAGAGAGAAAAATTGTACTACCACCAAACAGTCAGAAGTTACTTAACTTATAGAACCAACCCTAGTAGATCTCACCTATCCTATTGAAGGCAAGTGTTTCCCCCTTCTGGGAAGACTTGCAGAGCTTGGAAATAGGGCATGTATCCATCAGTTATGCACTAACCTCCCAGCCTGATTCCCTTAAGGTGATGGAAGGTGAGGGAGTGGGGAGGGGAGAGGAGAGCAGAAGGAGACAGTCTGTTTTAGTTGGAGGGCTGCTGGCAGCCTTTTTGTGGACATGTATTAACTTTTTGCTTTCTTTCATCTTTTAAATGTGTGTGCTTACCCATGCAAGCATGTGTTCATAAACTCAACACTTTAATTACTGTTTCATGAACATTAAACACAAAGGAGGGTACATCAATATAAACAGTCTGTGTATTTTAATAGTTCAGAGTTATAGTCATGAGTTGTCTCTTTATAAGGTGGGTTTATAAACAAACAAGAATCCTGGATTTTCCTGCCTTTGATGCATTTTGTAAAAAACAGGCCTTGACTAAGTTTGGTTTTACATGCAGAAAAGTCTGCAAATCTGGGTCTGCTGTATTACAAACAGATCTGCAACCTACAAGATATTTGTATTTATAAACCACTCTTTAACTGCTGGCTTCTGCACTGTTTTTAGAACAATATGAAGTCATTTTGGAGTCTTCCATTTCTAATGAGTTATTTTTTTCTTTGAAGGTTAGCTTATATCACTTTGTATAGATTGCAGTTATGACCATGTTGAATTTGGGGGAAAGCTGCTGCATTCCTGAAGGGTGTGACACATGAACAGATCCTTAAAACACAATGGCATTGAATGCTGAGGCTCTAATAAAATATACATGAATTATCTCAACTTTATAATGGTGGTCTGAATAAAGTAATCAATAGTTTTTTTAACCAGAAAAAAAATAATCTGTACTTGGACTTTCACTTTTATATGGAAAAATTATAAAGAGTTGGGCCTTCTAAATCCATTTGCAAAGAAAAATTAAATTTGTCTTATGCCTTCATGGACAACTATGTGAAAGTACTGTTTGTTGGCTCACAGAAAGTCTGACAATAAGAGATACGAGCTAAAAACAAAAACAAAACCAAAAGTATTCTGAAAAACAATAGCACCTTTACACAAAGAATAAAGACTCATTTTTGTTATTATTCTGTAAACAGTACAGTATAAACTACTTACATAACATCTAAATTGTTTTAGGTATTACAAGTAATCTAGATCTTAAAGTACATGGGAGGATTTGTATAGATTAGTTGCAAATAATGTGGCATTTTATATAAGGTACTGAACTTGTGTGGGTTGTGGTATCAAAGGCAGCAATTGGAACAAATCTGAAACACACCTGATAACCAACTCATAGCTATGGTGTTAGAAATCTCATTTTCCTTGGGGTCCTGTGATCCCTGTCTTCAGTTGTGGTGTTGGGTTCATAATTGCCTGTGTGTTTCTTGCTGCAGCCTGCTTTAGATGTGCTGTTAGATCCACATTTGCCCTTGTGTTTTTGTTAGCAACCCAAGGCATTTTATAAGTTATTTCTTTGTGGCTGTAAGCAACATACTTGAGAGATTACTTTCAAAGAAGGAATAATTTAATTTGGCTCATTGATTTAAAGTGTTTGATCCATGATCATGTGGTCCAATGTGCTGAACATCATGGTGGAAAGATTGTGTGGAAGAAGGAAACTATTCACCTCATAGTGTACAGGATGCAGAGAGTGAGGAAGGGACTAGAAACCAGGTGTAAACTTCAACATCTTCCCCACCGTGATGTACTTCCTCTAAGTATATACCCCATCTCCTGAAGTTTCTTCAACTCCAAACTATAGCACCACCAATTGGAAATGAAGTGCTCCACAATGGAGTCTATGTGAGACATTTCTGAACAGTCATGCCATCTCATAATGCAAAATGCATTTAGACCAGTGTGAACAGTCCCCAGTGTCTTAAGAGTTTCATCATTGTTCAAAATTCTAAATCCAGATATTCTCCTGAGAATCAAGGCAGATACCATTAGAACATTAAGTCCTGTAGAACCAAGGCCAGCATAAAGAACATGTGGTAGTATGAGCTATGCCACAATGAGTTCAGGCAGTTTTGCCCCTGAGGATGTGTCATGTGCAGCCCAAGTGATCTATCTTTTGGACTACTTCACTTGTTACCTATGTCATTCTTTGGCAAAATCTTCATATTTCTGGTATGTCCAAAATTCTGGGGTCTCCATTGCAGGTTAGGCTTCTCCCTCATAGCTCTACACATCACCTCATGGGCTGCCTGCAGTAAATTTTACTCCGTTGTACTTCACCTCTCCTACAAGGCCTCCTTTGAGGACTAAACGACAGCCTCTATGATGCCATAACTTTTGAATTCTGCATGCCTACAAAACAAGAATGACATGGATGACATCAAGGTGCATTATCACAATAGCCAGCCACCAGGACTCCTTCAGACACTACTTTGGTGGACTCTGGATGACTGGGTAGGTGAACATGGGGAAATCAATCCTGAGAACCCTAGAAGGGTTCTATTTACAAGGGATTGTTTTTCAAATGAGTTTACTCATTCACATCCACGAGCCTGTGGTGATTGGAGTCTGGCCAACCCCAGACATGCCCTCAAAGAATCTTTTTTGCATACATGGCTTCTTTTTCTTGGGACTAAATTCTTCTGAAACCATACCTTCCTTAGTCCCAACTTTGCCTGGGCATTTCTGATCAAAATGCTTCTTTTTCCAGTCTTTCTGCTTTTCTTTTTGCTTCCAGTACTCACTGAAAATCTGGCTAAAGGCAGAACGCAATATCTACTTGATAGCCTGGAAATTTAGTCTATCACCTTTAAACTGAGACTAATCCCTGTACTTGATTCCAAATCACTCTCACACAAAGTCAGAATTCATGGATAAATGTAGAAAGATGCTTCACCATATGTAGCATGCCTGGTCTGTACTCCATTTCACACTAGAGACCTTGCTGCTACCTGAATCCTTGTGAAACCCACCCTCCCTGTTCACATTCCTATCAGCATTTGGGTTTTGTCAGCCTTTCAGCCCTGCTAACAGGATCCTAGGCTCTCTCTAGCCTTCTTAAAAATAACTTTTCCTTTTGGAAACTAGATCTAAAGGCTTCTGAATCATATAATCATAGCAAAAACCTATTTCTTTGGAACATTTTTACAATTAGTTAATTTGTGTAGCTGTGCCTACAATACCCAAGAGAAAAATGTAAATGAATAAATCATTTATTTACTTTTATAAATTTTTATTAGGATATATACAAGAGGGTTATTCATCATGACAATTCTGATTAGACTTATATTGCACATTAGTTAAATTGCCCCCCATCATCTCTCTTCCCAACCCCTCCACATCCCACTTAAAGCAATTGCAAGAGGTTTGTTTGTTCTGTTCCTTATAGGTATATGAAGCCCATCAACCATATACAGTCACCTTAATTTCCTTCATTTACCTTCTCCTCTCACATTAGTACCCACCACACACTGTACCTATTTTACAGTACTATATTTCATTATTGATATTTAAGTTGATGTTCAAAGGGGGTTCTCAATTCAATTCAATGTATGCCCAGTGTGGATATACCTTACTTTGGTCCATTCAACTCCTTCCATTACTCTCTCTTACCCATTTACCTCCCTTCTCCATTTTTCAACAGATTTTATTGTGGGCCAGTGTCAAGAGTTCTTGCCTTCAAAGGCCAAAGAATTGACTCATGAGGCAGCAGAATGACTCATGGTACAACAAGGTCAGTGCACAAAGAAGGACTTATTAGAGAAAGAAAAGGCTATTGCTAGAGCAGTGCAGTGGAGCCCAGAAACCAGTGGCTCCCCACTGAGATGAAGGCTGGGGCATTTTATAGAAGCTTTAACTTCGGGTTAGGGTAAGGGTTAGTGGGTTCTTTCCAATCAGTCATAGATTCACGCATGCAGGCTCTCTTCAATGAGCTGTTCTGATTGCCCCTTTTCGATGGGAAACAACCTTGAGGACACTTTGCTTATCAGCCCCATGGCAGATTTATGAGTTCATGTATCTCCTTTTCAGGGTGCATGGCTCATAGTGCTGTCCATGGGGGATGGGATACTGACTCACTCATCTGTCCTTTAGGTTACTAGACCCAACAGTTTCAATATACATCATATCCTCAGCTTCACATTTAATATTTTATATTACTGATGCTCTATCATTCTCTTTTCCTTTCTCTCTTTCCCCAAGTTCCATAGAATAATTTCACTATTACAATTATGTTCTACATCTGAGTTTGTATATGATCATGCTTCCTTGTTCATATATGTTTATCTTTCGGATCTGTCTTCCACATATGAGACAATCATTTAATTTGGCTTACAGGGTCAGAGTGTTCCATAAATTGTCATGTGTGTCCATATACTTGGGCTGAACATCATGTCAGCATGAGGATGTGTAGGAGGAGAATGTTCACTCCTGGTAGATAAGAAGCAGAGGAGTGAAGAAGGAACTGTACAACAGGTATAACCTTCAAAAGCACACCTTTTGTGATGACCTCATCCAACCAGGCCCTCATGTTAATGTTTCAAGAACTTCCCAAATAGCACCACCAGCTGGTGAGAATGAGTGTGGGGTAGGACATTTCCTGTTCATTCTACAAGAGACTTGTGTAAAGAAATTCCTCTGTGCAGGTATGATCAGCTACATCCCATTGGAAAAAATCCTAAATCAGAGGCAGGGAAAAGGAGGGCCACCCCCTAAAATTAGGAAGACATTGTCACTATGGTACTGGGGTGTGGTTGTCATAGAGGTAAGAACTGGGACCAAGAATCACATCCAGTCTCAAACCATAGGATCCACCTAGTTTTACTGTTTAGTCTCTTGTTTTTTCTAGTCTTTAAATGTCTGATAAATATTACCTTTAAAGTCTGCTATAAACTCAAGTAAAGTTCACACACACCTGGTCAAACCTCCACTTCCTCTTTTACTGTGCCCTAATTATTTCTTCAAGAGTATTGATCAAGATAGCAGTTGTAAATATCTGATTTGGAGGGCTATGTAATTTATGATCTCCAAATGACCCCAACTATCCCTATGTATAGAAACTCCCGAAAAGAAGAAATATGAATGGCTAAAAGCTGTAGCATAGTTTATATATATATATATATATATACATATATATATATATATGTATATATATAATCAAGAAAACGATGGGATATTATCATCTAGGTCAAGTTAGAATGGTTTTTTTCAAAAAGCAAAAAATAACAAATGCTGGTGAGGATAAGGAGTAAAGAAAATTTTATATCAGTAGTACAGATGTAATTTAGTATATCTAGTAATCAAAACAGAATGGAGAATTAAAAAACACAAACATCAAAAATGTCAAAAGATCAAGATTACTCACTACTGCGTGTATATTCAAGGAAATGAAATGAGTACTTTGGGGATATATCTGGAGCCCCATATATGTTCAGTGCTATACACAATAGCCAAGATAAAGAATCATCATTGAAAAAACAGATTTCCAAAAGGGATACACATACACAATGAAATATTTTCAGCAACAATTGATTAAATGTGGTGATTGGCAGCAACATGTGTGGACCTTGAAGACACAATTTTAAATGAAATAAGCAAGGGGGAAGAAGAAATAAACCATATATTCTCACTCATTTGTGGAAACTAAAAGAGTTGACCACATTGAAGCTGAGAGTAGACCAGAGTTTATTACAGGTTAGGAAGGGTTTGAGGGAGAAGGAATAGAAAAAGACTGGAATAACAGGTACTTAAATACTGTAATGAGGGAATTAGTTCTAATGATGAAGCACAGAAGGGGTGACTATAGTCCTCAACAATTTCTTACACATTTCCAAATATCTAGAGTAGTGTTTGAAAGTTTTCAACATACACAAATGATAATATTAGCATTAAAGGGAATGCTGATTACTAGATTTGATCATTAGAGATTATATTCACGTCTCAAATTATTACTATTCTCATATGAAACAATTATTTGCCCATAAAATGTCAAAAGTAGTTGCTGGGCTTGGTGGCACATCTCTGTGTCCTAGTATTTGTGAGCCTGAGTCATGAGGATTGTGAGTTCAAAGACAAACTAGTTTACCAAGCAAATTCAAGGCCAAAATGAGGACACAGTAAATCCCTCTTTAAAGTAAAAAAAAAGAGGAAGAATATAAACTAAGGACTGGGGATGTAGCTCAGAGGTACAGAGGTACAGAGCTTAGCTAGCATATATGTGGCCCTGATTTTATGTCCTGCACACAGGATGGTATACTTATTAAAAAGGAAAAAAAATATACAGTGTTCTTTGTTTTCCATCTGTGTTTAACTCCAAAGAAAATCCTTGATTTCTCAGTATGCATAGAGTTCAGTACTCTACTATGAATTTTTCAAACAATATCACTCAACTTCTCCTAACAACAGGCAATTTTCAACAGCTGTCACAGTTTCACTTTATCCATAAATCAAATGTATTAAATATTACCTTTTGGGGAGCACACTGCTTTTGGGGAGACACATATTCATACACTTTAGGGCAGAGACACAGTCAGCAGATCACACACCTACTTACACAAAACGTATCTCAGGAGAATGACTGAGAGATTTACCACATCAACTGAGTTGTATATTGCTAAAGCAGAAATTTAGAATTTTAGTTTTTGAAATTTCCTTTTGACTTGGGCATGACCCAAATGTTAGTGTAACAGCCTGGCAAGCATGAGGCACTGAGTTCAGAATCCAAGAAGTACAAAAAACCTTTACCTAAATATTTTGACACATCACTGGTTCTAGAAATTCTTAATGATAACAGTAAGGAGAAAAATCTCATTTTTAAAGTTAAATCTAAATGTGACAAGACTGAAGTTGTAGTGGAAGTCACAGACTACTGCTCCTTCAAGCACAGCTTGTGAGTGCCCTCATATGACCTGTGGAGGGAGGTAAACTAGCTCAGATTAAACTAAAAGACAACATCTAACCTGAGGTACTGGTAGAGGTTCATGTATAGCCCATATCAAACTGGTGGTCTTCCACATGACAGGTGTTGAGGACTTGAGGTCCAGACTCTTCCTCAGTTTAACAGGGACAAGCCTGGCTCCTCAGATGCCAGCTCCTGGTGCCCTGCTACAATATATTGAAGTCCAGGCACAATGGAAGGGACTGGTCACAGTAGCATGACATTGTCTGTAAAATAAGAATTACATTAAAGTACATGTCCAGAAGGTGCTCAGGCCCCTGGTGAAAGCTGCCAAGGACAGCCCTGAGCCCCTTCTTCAAGAAGGCATAGCTACCTTACTGGACAGCTATAGTCCATACTATTTATACTTCACCACTTCTATTACTAAAGCTTTAAGGAATATAAAAGGCAGTTTAGCGAATATACAAAAAGTAAAATTTTATTGTATTAATAATGTAATAATATTTAATTTTAGTCATATGCCCACACTCATATTTCTCTCATGTAGGACTAGCAGAGCAGCAAGGTTATGGAACTTGGCACTGGAAAAGCCTTTTCACCCTTCTTCTCTAACTTTGATGTTAATACAAGTAGGAATAGAAATCTAAATTAATAATCTCTTTGGAAACTAGGCCCAGAAGTTCACACCTGTAATGCAATATCTGCTAGTGTTGCTGTTTTCTGGAGGAGACTGGTTCAAGGTCAAGCAGACAGATTGTTCCCTCTCAATGGAACAATCTGGGCATCGTGTTATCATCCGATTTACTGTGAGAAATTTAGAATAGTCAAATTGCAGTCCAGGCTCAACTAGGCAAAAGCTAAGACCTACTCCCAAACAACCAGTTAAATGACTGGAGGAACTGATCAGGTGAAAAAGCACTTGCCTAGCAAATGCCAAGCCCAGAGTTCAAACCCTTAAATCACAAAAAAAGAAAATAAACATAACAACACCAACAAAAAACAAACACAGAAGAAAATCTATTTAAGGGAAAGAAAAGAAAGGAGAAGGAGGAGGGAGAAAAAGAGAGAGCAGAGTTCCATTATCCCAGTGATTCCAGTGAGATTCTTTCATTGCCTATCATTGTACCCAGGTCCTCATTTAGGCTTTTTATGACTGTGTAATAATCCTAACACCTAGTGGCTTAAAATGTCCTTTTTATTACACCCCTCCACCCCTGCTGCCAGATGATTCTGTGAGTTTCCTCAGCTGGGCCAATTTTTGGTTCCTTGGGATGTGGATTTCAGTTGTATTAATCTGCGTTTTGCTATTCCAGTGTTTCTTGCCCACAGCTGACTGGGATGCTGGTTGGTGGTTGGCAGCTCAGGAGGTTGGTAGTTATAGTATTTTTCCATGAGGCTTGTGATTTTCACAATGTGGAAGCTAAGTTCTAAGATTTCCCAGAGTATGAAAAGCAAAGCTGCCAATCCTCTCAAAGTTTACAAATTGAACTGGCGTGTTGTGTTTCCCTTTCCAGTGTTTCAGATTTTTTTCACTTTGAATTTAAAATTTCTAGGAAAATCTTCATCTTACATCTTATATTACCCCATTTGAGATCCTGCAAATTCTTGTATATTCCATGACTCACTATATAACTCACTATATTTTCTTCTTGCTTTGTCTGCTTCCTAGAATTCTTGCCATCTCATTGGTTTCATTTTTGATCCTTTGCTTGTTTATTTTGTTGTTTTCTTTTTTCTTTTTGTTTTGCCTCTTTTTCTTATATTCATTGAACCAGAGTGGACAGGAAAGTTTTTAGTCAGCTATCATCATTATAATGAAATACTTAACATAGGCTACTTATAAAGTAGTGAGATGAATTTAGTTCACAAATATTGAGGTTCAAGTACAAAATTTGGTGCCCATTGCTTTGGGTCATGGTGGGTACCAATGCCTATAACATGTTGCAGAGTGAGCAGAAAACATAGAGAGAGGAGATGCGTCAGTTACCACAGTTGTATATTGATTCTCTTTCAAATATCCTAGTTGTTCTTTCATGTATATTTCTCAGGAAGATTTTATTAATATTAAAATCATAAAGCTCTCACATACAAAAAGCATAAAAAAACCATCCTGAATAGACCAAAATTTCTTATTCAAATTTTTCTCAACATTATTCCATTATCTTCTTCATTTACTGCTGCTCTGGATAGATAGGTAAGGCCTGAATACACACACACATACACATGCACACACACACAAACATATGTACACACACACATACATACATACACACACACAAACACACACAGATATACACACACACATACACATACGCACACAGAAACATACACACATACAAACATACACACACAAAAATACATACACACATACACAGACTCACACAAACAAACATATACACACATACAAACACACACACTCATACACACACATATAAGCATACACACAAACACACACACAAACATACATATACACACAAACACATACACAAATAAACACACATATACACACATACTCATACACACATACACAAACGCACACATACACACACACATACACAAATAAACACACATATACACACCTACTCATACACACATACACAAACGCACACATACACACACACATACACAGACACAAACACACATTCACAGAGGCAGACACACACACAAACACACATACATACACACATACAAAAATATACATACACATATACAAACAACACACATACACATACACACATACACTCACATACACACACATACAAAAACACACATGTACATACAATACACACATACACAAACACATACCTACACTTACACACAGAAACACACATACATACACACACACACACATACACAAACAATCACATACACAGAGTCACACAGGCATGCACATATACACACACATACGCACATACACAGAGAAACACATACACACACATATACACACATGTGCAGACACAGACACACATAACACAAACACAAACACATACACATGCATACATCTACATACACTCACACACTTACACACAGACACACACAGAAACACACACACATACACAAAACACATGTACACACATACACACACAAGCACATGCAAACATACACACACATATTTACACAAACACACATACAAACACACATGCACATACACATATACACACATACGCACATACGCACACACACACATACACACATACTCACACAAACACATACACACAGAAACACAGAAACACACACACACAAACACCTACACATGTAAGCACACATACACACAAACACATACACATACACACACAAACACACCTACACACATTTACACACACATACACACAAAGATACACAGACACACATGTACACACATAAACAAATGTACAGAGACACACACACATACACACAACTACACACATAAACACACACACACATAAACACACATATACACACATGCGCACATACACACACATATACAGACCCACACACATAGACACACACACACAGATACACACACCAAAACACACATACACACATACACAGACATAAAATACACACACATACATACACATATGCACACACAAGCAGAGGTACACACACCAAAACACGTACACACAGAAACAGAGGTACACACACAAAAACACACACAAACACACATACACAGACACACACAGACACACACATACACACATATACATACACACAAACTTATACACACAAATACACACAAACACACATACAAACGTGCACACACACATACACACATACACAAACACATACACACATATATATACAAATGTACTCATACAAACACACACACAGAGGTACACACACAAAAGCACAAACATACAGACACACATACACAAACATTCACACATACATACACACACATACACATACACACCCATACACACACATATACATGCGCACAAACACACATACACATACATGCACACATATACACATACACACACATAAAAGCATACAGACACACAAATACACACATACACATGCATACACACATACAGAGACACACACATATGCACACTCATACATAAATACACATACACAAACCTACACACATATACACACATACACACACATAAAAGCATACAGACACACAAATACACACACACAAACGCACATACACACACATACATACATACACTCAAACACAAACATACACACACATTCACACACATACACACACAGAAACACCCATACACACCAATACACACATACACACAAACACAGCTTCTCACATGTACACACACATATACACACACACATACACACACAAACACATGAGTAGACACATACACACACCTACACACACACATATATACATATGTCTTAGTCAATTTTCATTTTTAAGTTCAATTACTTCATCAGGGTCTATGTCAATCTTGGGTAGAACTCTTATCCCTATTAATTTGGTGCATGGGTTTAATCTGAACACTTAGATTTTATGTTCAGAGAATCTCCTTCTACATAATCTTGAAATAACTTTCTATCCATTTTGTTTTGTTTTTCTTTATCTTGGAGCACCTATTATGTGTGTGCTCAATCTATCTGTTTCTTTTTACATCTGTAACTCAAATGGTAGCTAAGGCTGCTTGGCACTAGCTGAGATATCTAGATAACTGATTATTTCCTAGCCTGTTCCAGGACATGAAAAGATTAAAAACCTTAAAACGTTCAGTTTTAGTTAAATCTTGTGTGTCTATGTTACTGGAAGTCCTGCCCATAAAGCCTAGCTAAGGGTTTCAATATTTGTCCTTACTAACAGAACAGGAATGCCTTGAGTGGTGGTTTATACCTCAAATTTCACCTACTCAGGATGCAGAGATTATGACAATCGAGGTCTGATGTCAGCATAGGCAAAAAGTTATTGAGAAATCTGTTAACAGAAATCTGGGGAGTGTGGGTCAAATGATACAGCACTTTTCAATCAAGTTCAATACTTTAATTTCAAGCCCAGTACTACCAAAAAGAAAAA
Organism: Castor canadensis; assembly: GCF_047511655.1. Lineage (NCBI taxonomy): Eukaryota > Metazoa > Chordata > Mammalia > Rodentia > Castoridae > Castor > Castor canadensis. Next base: position 58,857,987 of record NC_133400.1, read on the forward strand.
TAAACTAATTAATCCAGAGAAATATTAAAGTTATTATCTTTTCTTATGGTTTTATTGTTTTTATTTTTTTGCATCACGTGCATTTGCCTGGGCCAGAATTACACTGCAGTACTATCTAAAGCTTCCCACTTTGCTGGAGTGGCAGACATATGACACAAATCCCAGCTTATTTGTTGAGATCTTGTAGGAAACCATTTTGTGCATGCTGAGTTCTTACTGTTGTCCTCCTGATCTGGCCATGATATAGATTGTCCCTCACGACCAGGGTGCAGAGCCAGGGGAAGCAAATGTGTGGGCTACAGAAAGGGGGTGTGCTACCTGTTCCTCCTTCTCTCCAGAGATATTGTTCTTTATTTTCGTGAAACCCATGAAGGCCACAGCATGTTCCCCCTTAAGGTCCATTCCTTTCTTTTGTCCTTATGGCAAGTCCCAGTTCCTTAGTTAACTGCTGGTTCTCTGGTTGCCTGACTCCTACAGACCTGCTTCTCACCCTCCACACTGCCAGTCCAGTTTACCACATGCCCATGACATATCTGAGCCTCTGCATCTTCCCTTTCATCTCTTGGAAGGTGTATGCTGAGGACATGGCTTGCTCCACTTCTGTCCCAGAAAGAAGCGGACAGAACTCCCACCCTGCAGAACTGGCATCCAGCTGGGAAGGTGAGACAGAGACTTTCCAATCTACAGAAAGGAGCCCTACAGTCATGAGCACAAATGCACCACTCTCACAGTCCTGTAGCCTGAGATCAAGTATCAGTAATCTGTGTGGCTTTGAAAGAAGAGAGTCCATCTGTCACAGAGTAGAATGACTGTGGAGATATTGGGATGACTTGGGATATTGGGAATAAGCCATCCTGCAGTGGGATCCTGGAAGAAAAGCACACAGGGAATGGAAGTTGGGACTGGGCTGGAGGTGGGAAGGACAAGCCCACTTCTGTCTAGGACAGGGTCCACTGTGCCTTTCCTCTGCAACTCAAAACTCATCCACAACTGAACACCCAGGATGACCTTATGCCTGAGGCGACCTCCTCTCCTGTGCCCTTCAGGCCTCAGCTGCCTGAGCCTGTAACTGCTTCTTCTAACTCTGCCTAGTCCTCAATCACTTGCAGAAGAAGAGCTTTGGTGTCCCACGTGGCTTGCCAGTTACACTAGATCAGCCCAAGATTCCTGTATGTTGACCATCCCCTGGTGTTGTGAGACAGAAGAAAAGCAGAGCATGGAGGGTTGTGCAGAGTGTTGTGACTTACTGAAGGACGTATGGTGATGGATAGCAATAAGACAGTTGAGTGTCTGCAGTTAGACCAGAAAAAGGGTGTGGGTATTAGTCATAACAAAACTGACTTCATCCTGGCTTGGTGTGCCAATGCCTAGATTATCTTATCTTGATGTAACAGCAAAGACTCAAGCATACTCCTGAATCATTGTCCAATTATACAGCTACACATAACATCAAATGTTTCTCTTTTTATGGTTTGGTGGGAGATGATGGAAGAAAACCTTTCTGAAGTTATCACAGGGCAATCATTGAATTGAGGAGTCAAGATGGCTCTGGTTTAGTGTAGCATTAGAATTAGTGTTTAGTTAGCATTGCTGATTTGGATGTGGAGTTAGAGTAGTGATGGGGTCACCACATGTTCTGAAACCTCTGTCTGCTCTTCCTATGAGGAAACGCTCTTGGATAAATACAGGCTCCTGTGCACCCTCAGCCAGGGTTGTTTTGCTAAGATGTCTTTGGTAGGTCACCTCCTAACTGGAACCCCGGTTGCCATGCAGGGATCTTTGCTAAGATGTTACTTTGCTGAGGAGGTTATGACCTTGGATTTTGTGCTATAGCACCAGACACCCAGGTGATAACTCTATCACTTGGGTCAAGGTTCTGTATTTGGCATTTGGGCCCTGCTCAACTCCCAATATCTGTCAGCCATGAGAGGAGCCATAGATGGAACAGGGAGGATGGGAAGTTGGTCACCTTAATTCATAAAGAACAGCAGAGCTCATTCAGCCTTCACAGAATACTGATATAAGTGGATATAATGAAGGGTCTGAGTCACTGAAAATCATCAAACTTATAAAGGTTATGGGAAATGTTGAACACAGTACCTCATGATGCAGCATGCAGACTATGAGCTACTGCCCCAGGTGCAAGAGGATGGCCACATGTAGGAGGAAGAAACATGGACAATGTTCAGGCAGATTACTTCTGTCATGCACCACAGCCACCAGAAAGGCATTGTTCACAGTAGCTTAAAAGAGATGGTCTGCTTGGCTGCATGGAAGATTCAAATTAGTGACTTTGGCATGACTAAAAGGGTCATGAATAGACAGAATCAGGGCATATTCTGTAGCACTCTCCTATATTATTCCCTAGCATTATTTGTTGAAGATCACAATGGTTTCCTGAAGATTTCTGGAGACCCAGAGTCCTTTTTATCAGCCATGGGTCTGACCAATTTGTTGCAGGCAAAAAGGTGGGGTTGCAGGTGAGACTCCTGTTTGGAAGGTACCAGATACCCTTCTAGTCTTCCATGTAGGTGAAGAGTCTCACCCAACCCCATAAACTCCCGAAGTCATATTACACAGTAATATTACACTATGTTGCTGTGCTCAGCAAAAGTGACAAAGAGTTAATGAGACTTCACAGAGCTCCTACAAACTACCAGAAAGACAAAATCATGATGCTCAGGTCCTCATAGGTTGTGATCAATGAGATGCATGGATCTTTGCTAAGGCGAAACTTTGCTAAGTTGGTAACAACCTTGGATCTTGAGCTGCAGCACCAGATAGCTGGGTTGTGGCTCCATCACTTAGGTCAAAGTCCTGTGTTTGGCAGTTGGACCTGCTCAACTCCCAAGTTCTATCTACCATGACAAGAGCCAGTACTGGAAGAGGAAGGATAGGAAGTTAGTCACCTGCTTTCTGTAAATATGTTGCTGTCTGCTGGCCAGACAGACATACCATGTTTTCAGAGAAAACATGCCTCCAATAAAAACAATTGACAGTAAAGACAGACACAAAACTAAGTAGGTTAGGTGCTCCAGCAGCTCTTCTGCATTTATCCATCTTTTTACTAATATGATTTATAATTGGTAAGCTGTAGTGGTAGATATTTATGGTATTCAAAATGTGTTTAGATGAGCCTATGCACTGCAACATAAATGAGTCAGGTTAACAGTTCTATGACCACAGAAAGTAAAAAACTTCCGGGTCCCTATGTCTACTTTTACCAGACACAAACAGGAAGTTAATAGTTACAAGAGTGAGAGGGTCAGATAGGAGGACAAGGAAGAAAGAGGGACTTGGTGGTCAAAGGTAACAGAGTCAGACAGGAGGAATCAGTTTAGGACAATTTTCAGAACTAGGTAGCCACAGTGAAACACAACAGCCTGTCTATTTCAAAGCCACCAGCAAAGTTCATTTCCCTTGTCTCTCTACATTGTAAGTAGAGATCCAGAGGACTCAAAATCTGAGGATCCTGACATCATAGTGTAGGGGTTGGCCATGTATGAATTCAAGGGATTGCAAGGAGTCAGGCAAGAAGTCTACCCTGCTGAATGACAAGATCCTCTACTATAGCCATCTAGCACAGGAGACAGATGTGGAGACTGCTGCAGGCTTGTCTACCAAAGACTCCAGTGAAGAGTATGTGGGGCACTAAACTGGCCTTCCAAACGATCCTGTGCAGACGGTGGTGAGCCAAAAGCACACACAAAGCTGTCTGGGAGCCCACAGTCCATCGTCTACCCGAGAGAAACATCTGACTGTGTCACCTAGGTCACACCCACCTGCCTGTCCCTTCTTTTACCTTTCCTTCATGTTTTTCAGATAGCAGAGATATATCATATTGATTTCTGTTTCTAGGAACTTACAATAAAATTGATGTTCCTGGGGCTGTAAGTGTGGCTTAAGTGGTAGACCACTTGCCTAACAAGAACATGGCCCTGAGTTCAAATGCCAGTGCCACCAAATAAAAATGATAGTCATGTAAAAGAATCCCATGTAACTGCCATTTTCATCCTTCTGGTGCAGAATTGGAGCTGTGTGTGAGAGAGAACTGAGCATCAGGTAGTGATGTAGTACTTGCAGCTCATCCAAAAGCCTAAAAGGAAAAGGGGTTTCAGACTTATCAAGGTCATGCCACCAAAAGTGGGAGTGTGCCTGAGGTGCCTGCAGGGCAGAAATGTAAACCTTTTCTGTGACCTTGACTCAATTGTTACATAGTCATTGTTTTCAGTAACTCTGCTCAGAAGTTCACCATGGCAAGGTATCATCCTGTAGACAAGTCTGTTATGGAAGGTAGAGTAGTAGCCTGAGTGTGGTTCCCAGAGTGAGTGGGGTCCCTTGTCTATGCTGCTAAGTTCCTTGACTGTATACTGCAAGAAGTTAGCTCTCTCCATGGAGACTTTCACACCTTTATAGAACAGTGGTCTGGTTAATTCCTCTGAGGGGCCTAATCCAGGTATGGCACTTCAAGCAAGCAGAGATTCCAAGGAGTACTGTGCCATAAGCCTGATATACTGAGAGTCAGAGGAGAATGTATGGCAAGAGGCAGAAGTCAAAATGGATGGTGGGAGGCTTTCCCAAGGCTAGTTTCAATTACCATGGACTGAAGTTTCCATTTTACACAGACTACTAATGGCTTGAGAAACCCATCAGGTACCTCTGCCTTGGTTGCTATGGAACATGGAGGGATGTCCAGTACATCCCCTGGCCATCAAGTGTAGCCCAGGCAGATAATGAGGATGGACTTTACCTCACAGTGAATCTGCCTGTTGGCCATCAAGGACGGGAATATGCAGTATATTCATTGGCAATGGTGTTCAGTTAGTATTTCTAGTATTCATAGTAAGGAGTTAGAGTTAGAGCAATGAAGAGGTCAAAATGTGGCCTGAACTCCCAGCCAGCTTTCCTATGAGAAGACCCTCATGGGAAGTATAAGCTCCTAAGGACCATCAGCCGGTATCATTTGACTGAGGTGTCACAGGCCTGGCAGTTTTTAAATGGAGCCAAGTTTAACATGAAGGTCATTGAGAGAAGACAGCAGAGCTCACAGAACCTCCACAGAATAGTGAGAGAAGTGAAAATAATGAAGGGTCTGAGTCACCCAAAGTCATGAAGTTCATTCAAGACATGGCAACCATTGAAAAGACCTACATAGTGATGGAACATGCAAGTAGAAGGAGTACTGCACCATGTAGGATAAGATAGCAGTATGCAGGAGGAAGATACTTAGAGAATGTTTTGGTAAATAACCTCTGCTGTGCCCTATACCCACAGAAAGGGTATCATTGTTTTGCAGGGCTGCCTGCACAGAAGGAACAAATCAGTGACTTTAGCCCGTGCAGCAAGGTTATAGGTTAGCAGAAGCTGTGCATATTCTGTGGCAGTCTCCTATATTATGCCTGAAAACTGTTGTTCAAAGATTATGATATCCTTCCAAAGGATGATGGACAACTGGGTGACATTTTCAGCATCACAGTCATGGGGCTCCACAATTTTAATGCAGATAACACAGTGGAGCTGCAGCATCTGTCTTATGAAAGTTTCCACACCTTCTTCTCTTGCATGTGAATTGAAAGCCTCATTCAACTTCATGAACCATCAACACTGAGTGATGCTGACATTGTACTGAACACGGGTGAGGGAGATTCATTGAGCCCTCATGGTGAGCCTCACAGGAACACTAGAATTTCAGTATGATGCAGAGGTACACATGGGTTCTGACTGATGAGATCCGGGGAACTTTACTGATGCAAAACTTTTATGCCAAGGTGAAGGCCCTGTGTCAAGGGCTGCTGCTCCATTTGGCCCCAGAGGTGGCTCCAAAATGAAGGTTAAGCCCCTGCCTTCGGCAGTTGCATCCTACCTACACCCCAAATTACCATCCACTTTCCCTTGCCCCAAAAGACTAGTCTCACTGAACCAGTCCTTGCCCACTTCACTTTCTATTCTCTGAACATCAGCTGCTTGTTGAGGAGCAGGAAGCCTGGCATCTGGGCATCAGAAGAGCTACCATGATTTCCAGTCCCCTCTCCAAGGCAAAGCCTTAAGCTTGACTCTGTATCTTCATCATCAATTCTAGCACCTGTATGTTTGTCCTACAATTGAAGTCCGCAGGGTACATCCCAAGAGCAAATTTGATATTCACGGCACAACTTCCAGGATTGATTAAAGATTATACCCAGGGATTTCATAAGTGGACAGCCATCTCTATTCTATGTTAGTATTGCTTGCTTGTCCAAAAGACAAGACCTGAATTTAGAATAAAATGCCCCAGTGAAAATGGACGTAGGTAAGATATAAACTGTTTGGGGACAGCAATGCTGCTTCTTCCTGCATTTTATTTGATCTACCTATTGGTAAATACCATTTTTCAGTTGACTGTATCTGTAATGCAGTTTTTAAGCATTAAAAACATGAAATGATTTAGTCCTTCAATTAACATGTGCAACAACTCAGAAACAGAATCTCACCCATTTGAAATCCAACTAGTTGAGCTCCTTGAAAGAGACACGAGAATAGCAGTGAGCAGAGGATAGGAGAAAGTGGGCATGGGAAGAGGAAGCTGCAGTTTGTGTTGAGAAGGAACAGATTTTCATATGTCTAGGAGAATCAGTTAGGAGACCTGTTGAACAGCAGAGGGACAGTAGTCAAGAAGAATGTCTATTTCCCATTCCCCAAGAGAGGCCACATGACCTGTCTCCCTGTAAGTATTTAACATATGGACCATCTCTCCTCACATGGAGTTAGATAAGGAAAGATGGATTTGTCTCAAAGATGCATCCTCTCCCTTCCGATCTCCTTGGCCTCCCCGCTGGCTCTCCAGATCTTTTGAGCAATGTAGTGCTACTATATGTGGACTCCTGGCTCCAGGAGACAGAAGGAAGAGATGAGAGGATGGAGGATTGCTCACGATGCTTTTATTAGTTGAAGGCAGAGTGGTGCTGAGTGACAGCAAGACCATAGAGTGTCTGCAATTTGGGTCAGAAAGAAAGGTATGCTTATAGCTCAGGACAAAACTGACTTCATCCTGGCTGCACTGGGCCTGATTTATCTTACCCTAACATCATAGTGTGAGGTTCATCTCTGAACATTTGGCTCTTTATACAGCTGCACAAAACATCAAATTGATTAGTCAATGTAGGGTATGTTGGGAGAGAACAGAGGAAAATCTACCTAATTTTATCCTGGTACAATCATTATAGTGAGTACTCAAGATGACTGCAGTTGAGTTACAATGAATGCATGCAGTGAATTCATTAGTATTGATGTTTAGTTACCATTGCTTGTTAGCATTGCTATCTAAGATTGGAGTTGGTGACTGAAAATGTCACTGTGTGACCAGACCTCAAAGCAAGCTCTTCCTATGAGGAGACCCTCATGGATAAGTATAGGTTCTTAAGGAACATTGCCCAGGGCTGTTAATTCTCCCTCTTCCTGAATTTGATTGTATCCATTCATTGGTAAAAAGTCATTTTTCAGTTAACAAATCACAACTACCTAATACTAAGGGGTTTTCTGGTCCATAGGTCCAGTCGATGGCACCAGACATTGGTCTGTCTCCCAAAGCATTGTGTCCAAATAAGAAGTGAGCTGGCAGCATTGTCTAGAGATGAGAGGCTCCTTTGCCCCACTGGGTGCATCATCAGACACTGCTGTAAGTTTCTAGAGTTCTATGCCTGCTCTTCTCTGTCCTCTTCCATGTATTCTATGTGTATGAGGGTGGCTCTCAGTAAATTTCTTTTTTGTTGTTGTTAGTACATTTTCTGTGGTACTGTTATGGAACCCAGTGCCTCATGCATATTAGGCAAACACTCAACCACTGAGCTACATTCCCAGCACCTTAGTAAATTTCTGTATCTTCCAAATATTACAGTGAATCTCATGCTCCTGAAAGAGAGTTCATAAGTATTTCAATGTTTGCTTTCTCTTAGCTGACACAGTTTGAGCACGGTAGTACTTGGAGTTAATCAGAAACACTAAGAATGACAAGTGACTTCTGAGAATTTTTGAGGTCAACCCCATCAACCACAGAGGATTAGAAGTTCCTGAAGAGAGAAGTCACTGAGCTGTGCCCAGAGTAGAAAAGCATCAGACTTTGTGTGATATGTGGAATTGGCATTGAATTTTTCAGAAGAAGCATCCTGCAGGCCCACTATGATTCAAATCAAACATCCAAAAAAGTATAAGGAGGTCAATGTGTTTGTAGTCAGATCAAAGAGTAAGAAAGTCATTGTGTTAGTACTCAGAGTGGTGTGGAAGTTATGACTCCCAGAGGGGCTCAGGCATCCCTGAGAATGACTGTACTGCTAAGTTCCTGCATACAACCTGCGGGAATGTGGCCTCTCCACTCTGCCCTTCTCTCCTCTCCAGAGAAGAGCCAGGGTAGTGCCTCTGAGAGACCTGACACACATATGGGCCTTCAGCCAGCACAAGTTTCCAAGGGGTGCTAGGCATGGAACAGGATGTTTTATGGGTCAGAACATCCCATATAACATGCCATTTCTTGTATGGCAAGAAACAGCAGCCCTAAATGATGGAAGAGTTTTGGAGAAGTGGGTTCCAGGTTCCCAGGTACCCTGTAATTCCATTTCAAGAAGTAAACTTGTGCTTCTTCCTGGGTTTCCAAGAAGCCTAAGGAAAATGCAGGTGTCCCCAATCTTAATATGTCATCATCCTCACGGTCTGCAAAGTCTTTTTCATGTAGTGACCACCCCACTAGTTATCATGGCCTGAGACCATCCATGGATTTGATCAATCAGACAGATTTTCCTTTTCTGACAGATGGAGAGGCTCAATTCATGCTGGGTATATCAAGACAGAATCTTGGGGATACTCCTACACCCCTTCTCCCCAGTGCTGATGTTGTTTTTAATCAGCTGCCCAATTAGTGGGCCCCAGAAGTGTTCCCCTAAACATTCATTCCTGGGCCCTCTTCTTCAGGGCAAGTCCTAGGTCCCAGTGGGTTGTCAGGTCCTTCCACTCCTGTCTCCTGCCAACCTTCTTCCCCCACGTGCTCCCCTTTTCACTTTGCCCTGTTTATTTTGCCAAAGGTCCATCACACATTGAGCCTCTGCCTGCAATTTCCTTTCTGGGAAGCTTCATTTCTGGCACCTGGATGTCTATATTGAGCTCTCATGAAGGAGACGACAGCTCTTTACATTCAGACTTGGTTTCCAGCTGGGAAGGTGAGATGGAAACCTGCTTATTTGCAGAATGGAGCATGAGGATCATAGCACAAAGAAAGGACTCCTTATCATCACCTGTCTTCTATTTGATGTTACAGTGTGTCCTAAAAAAGGAAGGTGTAGTGGACACAGGCCTGTGGTGACCAGAGGTAATGGAAAGGAGGTCTTTGAGCAAAGGACTTGAAGAGAAAGGATCTCAGGGTACAGAAATTTGATATCGCTGAACATGGGTGTTGCTGCCCCCTTGTAAGAAGGCTTCTACTGTGACATTTTGTCTGAGTCTCCAAACATTCCCCTAGAACAACTTTCCAGTGAATAGAAAGCTGCAATGAATGGCTCCCTCATGTGCTCAGGGACCATCTATCAGTCTCTCCCATGTCACCTTGGTCACAACTGTGTCCCCAACTCTCTTCCTCATTTCAATACTCCTTGTCTTGTCACCCAGTCTCTCTCTTCTGCTTCATTTCATTGAGTTTCCCAGTCAGGGTGCCCCACATTGAGGAAAGCCCCTACTCTGGGACTGACCTCACTCTTACCCATAGTGAGGGAAGGATCTGCAGACCAGACCCTGGAGTCTTATTCCCTACCTTTGCCCACTTTCCTCAACCTTAGGGAGACTGACTAATTGATCCCCCAAGGACTTCCTATCATAAACACCCACTCTGTTTTTGCTACACACTTGTTACTCCTTTAAGCTCAGGAGAGGCAAGATGCAGAGGCCTTCCAGGAGATGGGAATCTGGAAAGAATAAAGAGCTGTGTCCTGACACAGAGGGCAGGGAAGCTATGGTGGAAGGAAGAAGGCCATGACATGGGCGAGATAGGCAAGCAGCTCTCACTTCTGTCATCTGGGGTGATGAGGAGTACAAGAGTACCCTGCTAGTCCTTGGGAATGTTATCTGGATGGAGAAGCAGCCCATCACTAGGCTTGTGGACACCGGAAGACCCACCTCCATCCAAGCCTTTGTAGAGGACTTGAAGGTTGCAAATAATGTGTGAATTTTGTGTGCACATACATGTGCTGGTGAAATTATGTGAGTGAATGAGAAAGTGTGTGTGTTTTCTGTGTGTGCATGTTCTAGTGAGTGTACATATATGAATGTATCAGTGAGTGTTTATATGTGCATATATGTGAGTGTGATTAGGTGCATGAGTTTGTGTGAATATGTATATGTGGGATGGCGACTAGAGGGAAGAAGCAGAAAGCGTGCTTCCTAAAGTAAACACTTGGAGAGATGCTGGAGATGCAGCTGGCAGGAAAAACCACCAAGAGGCAAAACTCTGACACCTCCACCCCCCCAGCCCGACCATAGCATCCCCATGCCACATTAAATGGAGAATCCAGGAGGGTTCCCACACTGCCAGATGACAGCTCCTGACCTGCTTGGGAGACCACCAGGTGAGCAAATAAGTGGCACACAGTACTCCCTGGGACAAATCAACACAGCCCCCTGGACAGACTGACCCCCACCCAGGGAAAACAGAAAAAGAAACTGAATAATAAACAAGCAGCTGAAAAAAAAGACATGTAGCAAAGAGGGCGGGACACCCTGAGCTCTAGAGAGTGGATCAGAGGCACTCCCTCATGCAAATTGTAAAAAAAACAAGCTGGTCAGAGAAGACAGGATTGGCGGCCCCCTGCCCAGCAAACTTGGAGTAGGGGAAGTTTGTAACAGTGACTGTCCTGTGGAAAGCTCCACTGAAGGAGGGGAGGGGCAGTTTATTTACTGGCTTGTAAATAAACAAGCCAGTCAGAGAAGGTGGGAGTGACACCACTTCCCCAGTGTGCTTGGAGAGGGGAAAGTGTCCAACAGCAGCTAAAGTGTGGCACACTCCACAGGAGAGTGGCGGAGGGGAACTTCTCCACACAAACTCTAAGTACAAAAGGACTGCAATTGCAACAGGCAGGTATGGCTGTATACTGGAGAAAACAAAAGGGGCACATGTCCAGGAGAACTCTAAATAAACAAAGCCTGCAGGGCTAGGTGAGTGTAAAGCTCATTCCTGAGATATGCAATAAATAAAGCCTGCAGCAACAGCTGACTGACAGTAGTTGGCAGGTGAGCTGCAGCTTCAGATAGACATTCACAAAGCTATCTCCAGTCTCCTTTTTTTTAAATCCCCTTTGATGAGACAATGACAGAACTACTACTCAGACACCAACACCAGGACTGGATGCTGGAAAATGAAAAAATCAGATACCCAGATCCAGACTCCAACAAAACGAAGATAAACTATGCCAAAGAACACAATGAAGCCCACAAGAACACCCTGAAAGAAGAAATTCTGCAAATAATCAATGAGGATATTATAAAGATGATACTGGATATGGTCAACCAAAATGTACAGGAGACACTCGAGAAATTCCAAGAAAACAAAAATAGAGAATTTGAGAAAGCATAAGAACTAATAAAATAAACTAGAGAAGCACTGTATAAACACCAAAGTGAAACGAAGAACATGATAAATAAAGAGATAAATGAACTCAGGATGAAAATAGACAATATTAAAGAGGAAGAAACTAGGATATGGAAAACCTCAGAAAAAAGAACAAAACAGAAATGCAAAACAAAATGGAAGGCCATTCCAGCAGACTAGAACAGCAGAAGACAAAATCTCAGAACTCATTGATGACATGATAATTAAAGGAAAAACCAAACAACTATTAGTTAAACAACACAAGACCTATGAAAAGAAAATGCAAGAACTCACTGGCTCCATCAAAAGACCAAACCTGAGAATCATGGGCATTGAAGAAGGAGAAGAGGTGCAAGCAAAAGGAATGCATAATATATTAACTAAAATAATAACAGAAAATTTCCCAAATCTAGAGAAAACTATGCCCATACAGGTACAGGAAGCCTCCAGGACACCAAACAGACCTGACCAAATAGAGCTACCTGGCAACATATTATCATTAAAACAACAAGTACAGAGACTAGAGAAAGAATATTGAAGACTGTAAGAGAGAAAAAACAAATAACATACAAAGGTAAACCCATCAAAATCACAGCAGACTTCTCAACAGAAACATTAAGCAAGAAGAGCTTGGGGTGAGGTCTTCCGGGCACTGAATGAAAATAACTTTAACCCTAGGATACTCTACCCAGCAAAACTATCATCCAAAATAGATGGAACAATTACAGTTTTCCATGATAAGCAGAAAAAAAAAAAACAATATATGACCATAAAGCCACCATTACAAAAGATTCTTCAAGGGATTCTGCACACTGAAAGTGAAACCCAACATAACCATGAAAGGGCAGGCAGCACCAAACCACAGGAAAAGAAAAAGCAAGAAAGTAGAGAGTAACATCGATTTAACTACACACAATCAAACCCTCAAACAACTAACACAACTAAATGACAAGAATCACCACATACCTATCAGTACTAACACTTAATGTTAGTGGACTCAATTCCCCCATCAAAAGGCACCATTTGATGATCTGGATTAAAAAGGAAGATCCAACAATTTATTTCTTACAGGAGACCCATCTCACTGACAGAAATAAGCATAGGCTTAGGATGAAAGGCTGGAAGAAGATTTACCAAACCAATGACCCCTGAAAACAGGCAGGAGTAGCAATATTTATTTCAGACAAAGTGAACTTCAAACCTACATCGATCAAACAAGAAAAAGAAGGACATCCCATACTAATAAAAGGGGAAATAGACCAAAAGGAAATAATAATTATCAACCTATATGCACCCAATGTCAATGCACCCAATTTCATCAAACATACTCTGAAGGACATAAAAGCATATATTAACTCCAACACAGTGATTGGGGGTGACTTTAACACCTCATTATCATCAATAGATAGGTCATCCAAACAAAAAATCAATAAAAAAATCCTAGATCTAAAACATACCATAGATCAAATGGACCTAGTTGATGCCTACAGAACATTTCATCCAACTTCTACACAATATACATTTTTCTCAGCAGCCCATGGAACCTTCTGGAAAATAGATCATATCCTAGGGTACAAAGCAAGCCTTAGCAAATATAAGAAAATAGAAATTATACCATGCAGTCTATCTGATCACAATGTATTAAAACTAGATCTCAACAACAAAAATAAAGACAAAAAACATGCAAACATCTGGAAATGGAACAACTCATTGCTTAATGAAAAATGGGTCATTGATGAAATAAACAAGGAAATTAAAAGGTTCCTGGAAGTCAATGAAAATGAAAACACAACCTACCAGAACCTTGGGACATAGCAAAGGCAGTCCTGAGAGGAAAGTTTATATCCATGAGTGCATATATTAAAAATCTCAAATCAATGACCTAACGGTACATCTCAAACTCCTAGAAAAACAAGAACAAACAAATCCCAAAACAAATAGAAGGAGAAAAATAGTAAAAATATGAGCTGAAATCAATTAAATAGAAAACAAAAAAGCCATACAAAGAATTAATGAAACAAAAAGTTGGTACTTTGAAAAAAATAAGATCGATAGACCCCTGGCAAAACCTGACTAAAATGAGGAGAGAGAAAAATCCAAATCTGTAAGTTCAGGAATGCAAAAGGGGAGATAACAACAAACACCATGGAAGTCCAGGAAATCATCAGAAAGTACTTTGAGAACCTATATTCAAATACATTTGAAAATCTTGAAGAAATGGACAGATTTCTAGATACTTATGATCATCCAAAACTGAACCAAGAGAACATTAATTACCTGAATAGATCTATAACACAAAATAAATTTGAAGCAGCAATCAAGAGTCTCCCCAAAAAGAAAAGTTCAGAACCTGATGGGTTCTCTGCTGAATTCTATCAGACCTTTAAAGATGAACTAATACCAACCCTCCTTAAACTGCTCCACAAAATAGAAAGGGAAGGAAAACTGCCAAACACATTTTATGAAGCCAGTATTACACTAATCCAAAAGCCAGGCAAAGACACCTCCAAATGAATACTGGTATGCAAAAATCCTCAGTAACATAATGGCAAACCGAATTCAACAACACATCAAAAAGATCATTCACCACGACCAAGTAGGCTTCATCCAGGAATGCAGGGGTGGTTCAACATAAGCAAATCAATAAACATAATAAACCATAATAAAAAAGCCTTTGATAAGATCCAACACCATTTCATGATAAAAGCTCTAAGAAAACTAGGAATAGAAGGAAAATACCTCAACATTATAAAAGCTATGTATGACAAACCTACAACCAGCATTATACTTAATGGAGAAAAACTTAAAACCATTCCCTCTAAAATCAGGAACTAGACAAGGATGCCCACTATCTCCACTTCTATTCAACATAATACAGGAATTCCTAGCCAGAGCAATTAGGCAAGGAGAAGGAATAAAAGGAATGCAAATGGGTAAAGAAACTGTCAAAATATCCGTATTTGCAGGTGACATGATCCTATACCTTAAAGACCCAAAAAACTCTACTCAGAAGCTCTTAGACACCAACAGCTATAGCAAGGTAGCAGGATATAAAATCAACATAGAAAAATCATTGGTATTTCTATACACTAATAATGAATAAACTGAGAAAGAATATTTGAAAACAATTCCATTTACAATAGCCTCAAAAATAATCAAATACCTAGTAGTAAACTTAACAAAGGATGTGAATGACCACTACAAGGAAAATGATAAACTCCTGAAAAAAGAGATTGAGGAAGACTATAGAAAGTGGAGATATCTCCCATGCTCATGGAGTAGTAGAATCAACATAGTAAAAATGTCTATACTCCCAAAAGCAATCTACATGTTTAATGCAATTCCCATCAAAATTCCAATGACATTCATTAAAGAGATTGAAAAATCTACCATTAAATTTATATGGAAACACAAGAGGCCACAAATAGCCAAGGTAATAGTCAGTCAAAAGAACAATGCTGGAGGTATCACAATACCTGACTTCAAACTATATTACAAAGCAATAGCAATAAAAACACCATGGTACCAGCATAAAAAACAGACATGAAGACCAGTGGAACAGAATTGAGGACCTGGATATGAAGCCACAGAACTATAACCAACTTGTCTTTGACAAAGGCATTAAAATACATCAAAAACTGCTGGGAAAACTGGTTAGCAGTCTGCAAAAACTGAAACTAGATCCATGTTTATCACCCTATACCACTATTAACTCAAAATGGATCAAGGACCTTAATATCAGACCCCAAACTCTAAAGGTGGTTCAGGAAAGAGTAGAAAATATTTTGGAACTAATAGGTATAGGCAAGGACTTTCTCAGTGGAACCCCAGCAACTAAGAGATAGCATAGATAAATGGGACCTCATAAAACTAAAAAGCTTCTGTTCATCAAAAGAAATGGTCTTTAAACTGAAGAGAACACCCACAGAGTGGGAGAAAATATGTGCCAGCTACACATCAGACAAAGGACTGATAATCAGAATATATAGGGAACTCAAAAAAATAAACTCCCAAAATTAATGAACCAATAAAGAAATGAGCAAGTGAACTAAACAGAGCTTTCTCAAAAAAAAAAAATTCAAATGGCCAAAAAACACATGAAAAAATGCTCACCATCTCTAGCCATTAAGGAAATGCAAATCAAAATGACACTAAGATTCCACGTCACCCCTGTTAGAATAGTCATCATTAGAAACACCACCATCAACAGGTGTTGGCGAGGATGTGGGGAAAAAGAAACTATTATACAATGCAAACTAGTACAACCACTCTAGAAAAAAATTTGGAGGCTTCTTAAAAATCTAAACATAGATCTGCCATATGATCCGTCAATACCACACTTGGGGACATACCCAAAAGAATGCGATACAGGTTACTCCAAAGGCACTTGCACACCCATGTTTACTGCAGCACTATTCACAATAGCCAAGTTATGGAAACAACGAAGATGCCCCTCTGTTGATGAAGGGATTAAGAAAATGTGTTATTTATACAGAGTGGAATACTACTCAGCCATGAAGAATAATGGAATCTTATCATTTGCAGGTAAATGGATGGAACTGGAGAACATTATCCTGAGTGAGATTAGCCATGCCCTGAAGACCAAAAATCGTAAGTTCTTCCTCATATGTAGACTTTAGATCAAGGGCAAAAACAACAAGGGGATTGAACTTTGATCACATAATGAGGTGAGAGCACACAAGGGAGGTATGAGGATAGGCAAGAAACTCCCCCAAAAAACAAGATAGCATTTGATGTCCTCAATGCAAAGGAACTAATGTAGAAAACTTAAAGCAACAGAAGCCAATAGGAGAAGGGGACCAGGAACTAGAGAAAAGGTTCGTTCGAGAAGAATTAATTTAGAATGTAGTACATATGTACAGGAAAGCAATGTGTGTAAACTCCCTGTATAGCTATCCTTATCTCAACTAGCAAAAATCCTTGGTCCTTCCTACTATTGCTTATACTCTGTCTTCAACAAAATTAGACATAAGTGCAAAATAGTTTCTGCCTGGTATGGAGGGGGTGGGGGGAGAGGGAGGGTGCAGAGGGGGAGGGGGGAGAAATGACCCAAACATTGTATGCCCATATGAATAAAAGAAATAAAAAATAAATAAATAAATAATTTTTTTAAAAAGGGTGGGCGTGGAATGGTGGAGAATGAGAGTAATAAAGGGAGTAAATTTTATTAAAGTACATTATATCCATACATGGAAATATCACAAGAACCCTCTCTTTATAGTTAATTCACACTAATTAAAATATAAATAAAAAACTTAGAAATTAGAAAAGTATGTATAAGCATTTGTGCATGTGTGTGAGAATGTGTGTGTTGACATATGAAAGTGTGTGTGCAGGTTTGTTTTCTTATGTGTGTGTGTATGTTTTAACAGGCACCCGGATGTTGGGCAAAGCAGGCAAAAAATACAAAAAAGCAGTCCCTCTTGTCCTCCAATGATGTCCTCTCACCACCTGCCCTAACCCCCATTGCCGTATTCATGATGCCCAGGCCATTAGCAGGCCTGGTGACATGGTGTACCACATACCAGGATCCATACTAATAGCCACAGTTCCTGAGTGTTGCCCAGGGCCTGCCACCTAACTCAGATTACACTGTGACACTTTGTCAGAGTGAAGTACATGACTGCTATCAGCACATTTTAAAGGACAAATTGGGGCTCAAAAGGGGTAAATGACTTGCCTCAGGCCTTAGCACTTTCTGTTCCCTAAGTACAGAGCATTCTGCAGCACTTTTCTTGCTCTCTCAACGCCTTCAGGAAATTTCTGCAAGCCCTGCTTGATGACCTTTGTCCAGGGGATATGCTACCACCTAACTCATGCATGTGTTCTTTACAGTTTGTAGGACTTCTCCACTCTACTATTAGCCATGAGGGAGTGGCCTTTGTCTGCTTAACTCAGTGCCATGGCCTTGTGTCTTAATTGAGTCTTTGAGGCAGGGAAAGTTGAATGTGTAATAGGTGAGTCAAGATGACAAGGGGTCTTCATTCACCGTGTGTTGATCCAAAAATGTGTGCCTGGTGGGGGCCAGGTGACTAGCAAAGCTCAGCCTTGACTCAGACCAAAGAATAAAAGAACATCCCTGGTGCTCTGTGGTGCTGACACTGTGGGGGGTGAAGTGAGTATGAAGGGCAGGTCTGCAGGTATCAGTGCCTTGGAGAGCAAGACAGGATTCTAGTGAAGGGGAGGCAGTGACCGGATGGGCAGAGGGGAGCAAGTGCAGGAAAAAGACATGGGAAGGTCCTGGGCTGAGATGATACAAGCCATGGGGCCACTGGTCAGACATGGTCTGGGGGAGGTGAGAGCCAATGCAGGTGCTTAGCAGAGGGTGTAGGATGTAAATGCCATGAAGGCTTGAGTAGTAATGGCAAGTGACACCTGAGTGGAGTGGCTGTCCCTGCAAATGGCATATGCAGGGGAAGCTCCTCTGAGCAGGTAATAATGGAGCTGTGTCCTCCCTGATCATGTGTGTAGCTTCTGTAACTGGGAGTTCTGAAATCACCCTGCATGCTCATGGCAGATAATAGCTGATTTTGGACAAGGTGGTGACATTCTTAAAATCTCGCCCTTTGTCCTCCCTTGTGACCATCATCCCAGGGTGAATCTTCCTCTCCGCTGCACTTTTCTAGGACAAAACAACCTGTCTGTTGTTCAACTTAACCAGGTTCTTTTTGGGCTATCATACTGGATCTATTTCTGCCTTTATATTGTCAGGGACGGGAACAGACAAACCAGGCAAGCACTGAGATCCTAGGCCCTGGCTTCATTCTGTCTGACCAGCCCATGTGTTGCTCAGACCTCTTCCCCTGGTCTTCCTCAGGGAAACCACAGGTCCCCTGCCTTGTGCTCTCTGGCAGACCGTACTGTTTCCTTGGCTTGCCTTGCTCCTGATATCAGGCTGAAACTACTCTTGGAAACCTTGACAAGTGAAACACTTGTCAGTGGCATGGTTTCTGTCCAATGACCTCTTATACTCCACCTTGGGAACCCTATGCATAATGGTTAAGTGATCTCATAGACAGCCTCGGTGAGGCCAGAGCCTTCTGCAATCCACACCTGGGGAAATCTCCCTCTGGCTCTGGAATCCCTATGCCCCACAGTCCCAATATGGTCTCCAGATGTGTCAGAGCTGACCAGAAGGCTTTATCCTTCTCTTCCTGCCTCCCTGGACACTCAGTGTCTGTGTTCCATCTCTGCATGGTGGTTTCCAGGTAGACCACAGAGGAGCCCAGGGTACAACTCCATAGTAGCCTATCACCTGCCTGCCAGGAGGACAGGGTCAACATGCAGCATGTGGGCCACATCCCACGAACCAGTCTGGATCTAACACCAAGCACAGAGTCTGCTCCTTAAACAAGTGCTGGCCAGACCCCCACACACTTGAGGCATTCTCTCTCCAGAGCCTTGCAGCCACTTCCAAATCCAGGAGGACAGGATTTATACATAAGCTTCCTGAGAGAGGAACTGAAGTTCTACCCTGGTAGGCAAGGGTGACTTTGGCATTGTACTCAGACCCTACCAGGTTAATCTGGAGTTAATGAGTAGCAGCATCAACCCTCTGACCTCTGATCTGTGACTACATCCCACCTTGGTCAGGACTGCTAAATAATTAAGCATAACTATTACCCCTGCCCCACTTCTTCCTCTATTTAAGCCCAAATCACATGTGTGTAGAATGAACACAAGCTAAGTGCTTACTTTGCCTCTTCCTACAATATAGTCATGCAGAATAATAAACCTTCTTTCCTGCCCTTCATTGCCTGCATTGGTTTTTGGCACAATTTGGAAGAGGTCAGACCTGCATATGGAAATCCTAGACTTGGACCTCTGGTCTAGAATTCAAGTTGCACTGGCCCTCCCCATTAATTCCTGGATGAAAGCAACATGAGGGCTCTTGCTCAAGGGTCAACTTCTTCCCCTCCCCTGACCTACCCTGGTGCTGTGTGGCCCTCTCTAAACTTCTACCCTTCTTCTTGGAACTGTTCTTTAGTGGCCACCATCTCCTTATCTATCTGCCCTGTTATATCTCAAGTTCTCCAGCTGTACATGATATTGACACCAGCCCAGTTGGACACATACTCTGGAGACACTGAGAAGGAAATGAACAAAGAGACAATGAAGTCCACCCTTGTTCCAATATTGCCAACAAATTCCCAGTTCTGGAGACATCAGCATTCCTTGCCCTATGAAATTACAGGGTGGAGGGCAGAGAAGACCTTGAAAGGACAAGACCAGATACCTGGGACATCCTCAGCGTGCCAAGTCAGATCCCAATCTAGCCTGGTCTAAACTCTGTCTTCATCCCCCCACAGACAAGGCAGTCAGTTTTTCTAATGCAGCATTTAAACCTGTGAGCTTATTAGGTATCTTGGCAGTTTCAAACTCACCTCTCTAGCGATAATCAAGTTACATTCCATGTGGAAAGGCCTGTTCCCTGAGTTTGTTAATTAGAAGCTGCAGATATTAGAATGGAAAAAGGCAGAAATTCTGAAAATTAAGCAGCACTAAATTTAACAGGCAGAACAAGCCAGTGACCTGGAAGATATGAACTCTGGATGCACTGAGATAAGTGCCGTGACCTTCACACATATAATTTCTAAGAAAGTACTTGGACAGGAAAGTAAGCACGACCTGCGCTCCACTCTCAGCCTAGATGGTAGAGTCATTCAAGCAGCCTGTATCAAGGTAATTACACAGAAACATCCCAAGCATTCCTTCTGGGCTTGTCACCATGAGGCTCTATTACTGAAACAAAGTGCCTAGATGAGGGCAAGCAGAAGTCTGAGACTCTCTGGTGTCTGTATGTGAAGGCAGTCCTTAGGTAGTCCTAGGTTACACCAGAAAATTTTCCTGCAATGCTTCTCAGTCATCCAGGGGCTGTTCATGTCCACCAAGCCAGGAACCCTGAGATCCAAATTTACTTCCCTGACCAGTGACAGCACATGTCATAGGCTGAAGGAAGGACCTGCCTCTCCCCAGAGGAAGGAGCCTGCAATTGGCACACATTACTGCCCTCCCCTCTCAAGGGAAATTTGAGTCACACCAGATCCCAATTGGAAGAAGGTGGGAGGAGCTAAAGTCCTCATGGTTCACCAATACCACTGTAAGTCTTCTGAGAGTTCATGACATAGTTTGGATCTCCTTGTTTTGTTGTTGTTAGTAATAGGGTTTGAACTCAAGGATTCTCACTTCTTAGGAAGGCTATCAGGCTCACAGCCCTTTTTGTTCTGCTTATTTTGGAGACCAAGTCTCATTTCTTGCCTGGACTTTGCCTGGACCACCATATTAGTGCCACTGTGCCCATTTTTTTTCCATTCAAAGAGTGTCTCACAAACTTTACTGCTTTAGCCATGGTCCTCCTGATCTCAGTCTCTCACATAGCCTGGGATGAGGGACCTATGCCAGTGTGCCCAGACATTTGTTGAGATGCAGTCTTGTTCTGTTTGCGTAGACTGACCTCAAACCCTCAAACTTTTAACCTCCATACCTCAACCTCCTAAGTAGCAAAGATTACAGGTGTGAGGCAATGGGGATTGGCCAGAGTGGCTTATCTCAGGCACATTGCCATGGTGACAGAATCCTAACTAGCAAAGTGCTGTAAGGGAAAATTGAAGCTGCCATTATGAACCACCAGGATTACCTCTTCAACCACTTTAATGTCTCTCCCACTACTGACTCACTGCCAGAGCTCACATTGTGTGGGAGTTTGTCTGTTACATAAATCACATTGATGATTAATTGTCCTGGTACAAGCTGAGGCCTGTATGTTAAATTGACTGTTATATGCCTGGTGTGATGCAGCTTATCCATGACATGCTCTGGAAGGATAATATGACAGGGCAGGGACAGAAATGAGCAAGGCAAAGTGCAGAATAAGCACAGGAGGAGAATGGGGGAGGATCCACAGGGAGGGAGTGTGCATAGTAGACTCCAGGCTCACAGATTTCCCCATCTTTGCTCACCCAGAGATAGTGCTCTGTGGAAGTGTGCACCCAGAATTCAAAAAAACACACAAAGCCCCTAGAGAACTTTCCACCTAAGCTCCTGATTAGGGATCCCCTAAGGGTGCTAAGTCTGTTTTGGTATAAATTCCTTTTCCTGAATAGCCAACAGGCCAGAACACAGAACAATAAGAGAGTGACTGTGCTGAGGACACAGTGATAGTGGTGAGGACTTTCTGGGAACAGAACTTTCCAAGTGTCTTATGCATATGCATAAACACTCCTAGTCTGACTTTCGTGGAGCATAATAGACATCTGGAAAGTATAAACTATGTACCTTCTCCATCCAGTGACTATCTTTGCATCCTAGAAGAAACTAATCACCAGGCACAGTGGCTCACTATTGTAATCATAGCTAGTCAGGAGGCTAAGAGGAAGGACATTGAGGTACAAGGTCAGCTCGGGGAAAAAGGTAGCAGGAAATATCTCAATAGATAAGCCAGGAGGGTGGTATATATCTGTGGTTCCTCACCACAGGTGCCTCAATCCCTGTAGGGGGATTGAGGTCTGAGGCCATCCCATGGGGCAAAATGTGGATCCAACCTAAGAAATAATCTAAAAGAGCAAAGGGACCTAAAGCCATGGCTCAAGTAGTAGAGCATATGAGGCCCTGATCTCACATCCAAGTACCGTAAAAAAAAACATCAATAAGGGCTGTGGCACTTTACACACTGAGTGTTTCCCGAAGCATTGTTTATGATGGCTTCAGATTGCAAGCAATCTCAGTACCTAATCAATAAGATAGCAGTAAAGAAAAGCAGACTTATTTTCCAATGAAATTCATCCCTTTAGAAACTTCAGGGTAGAAGGTGATCAGAAGACATGAGGAGAAGGCATGAAACTTTTTAATGAGGTGAAGGACAATTCAGGGTCTCTGCTATGACATAAACACAGGAGAGGGACAGAAAAGAGCAAGGAAGGGGGAAGGGTAGCAGCAGATATTTCCCTCTTGTGGGGGACTGCCTCTGGGCTCAAGAAATATCAGGCATACTTGAGCTCAGCCCCTCTGCACAGGATGGTTTTCAATTCCAGCAAAGTTCCTGACAACATTTGCTTGGAATCCCCATGTTGAAGCCCCTGGTGGTCTGCACACCTCCATCCTACAAGGAGTGGTGGCTTCTGGGACAGATGAGTGGGTCACACAACAGTATGGGATTGTTGCCTGGCTTCCTCCTGCAGGTATTGACATCCACACCTGGCTAGTCTGCATGACTTGGTGTCAGAATCCAGACAGCCAGGGTTCTCTAGTTCTCCACTTACAATGCAGGGAGACAGTGGAAAGGAACTCTGTAAGTGGCTTTGAAATAAACATGTTATTGTTCTTGATTGTGGTCATCCTAACTGTGCAATGATCTGAAATTTGATTGCTTCTGTCTGAAACTCTGTCTCCTTTTATCACCAAATCCCCATTTCTTCTATGTCCTCCCTCTGATTCTCCAACTCTGCTTTCTCCTATCTCTTTATAGTTCAAATTCTTCAGATCCACATAATTGGGACCAGTGGGATTTGTCTTTCTGAAATGATATAAATATTAATTACCATGATATAATCATGCCCCAGTTAAAGAATACATCAAGCATCACATTTTACCCCATCACATTGTATGCCATCAAACTGTATGCCATTTTGATTTGTCAACTTTAAAGGAACTTAATAAAACCATAGATAAAATAAAAGGCACATAAACAGTTGATGTTCACTTTTCAGTTTCCTGTTGGTCTTTTATTCAACAATTACATTGGAGCAACGTTATTTTTCAGTCTTTGGAGCTAGAACACAGAAAAATATTATAGCAATACAAATAGCTAAATGACAACCACCCTCTTCCAGCTCCTGCTCTTGTGAGTCCTTAAGTCTGGGGGGTCACACCATGGGATTGTCCTCTGGTCAGTGAGTTTTCTAAAGAAGACAGACCAGGGGAGGTCTTGCTGGTTCTTGTCAGCTCCCTACTGCTGCTTGCACAGAGGGCATTTGGAAGAAGCACATGATCGCACTGTTGAGCTATGCTGGGTGTGTGGGTCTTCCTGAGCAGGCCGCAGAGTAGAACGGGCTGTAGGTGTTCAGCAGTCCTTCTGCCCTGACTGATCATCCCCAGGGAGATGAAGATCAATGGACTAAAAGATACCAGGGCAAAGGGCAGGCACACTGAAACTCCTCCTTGAGTGGAGAACCAAAGTAGAAGGAGCAGTGAAGCCTGGCCAAGACATAATCTGCCAGAGCAGGAGCTTAACCCCAACACACACACAGCCCTGAGTTAACAAGTTAATTTTAAGTAGAGCTTTTGAATGGCCATGGAAGTCTTTTGTGACATTTCAATTTGACTTTGGTACAATGTTTAATTGACTTATAAACTATTTAAATCTCACTTCTTGTTGAAATTTAGAAAGAATAAGTACCACTCTCTCAGTTTCATTTTTCTACTGAAGTATCTGTCTCTGTCTCTCTGTCACACACACACATACACACACACATGCAGGCGCGTGCACACATGCACTCACACACACATATATACACACAAACAACTATTGGTGCTCCAGAAACCCGTTTAGTTTTCAACTAAAATCTCTTCCTTTTATGAATGTTGTGATTTTGATTTTAAAGAGCCCTAGAATTAGCTTCTGTCATTATAAACATGGTAAACACATTGTCCTGACCTTCATGGTGATCTAGCACTCAGGAGAGAAAGAAAAATACTGTGGAACGCCTCTCAGTTCCATCATTAACTATCAAGTGCCAGATGCCTATTTGCCTTCCAGCCAGATGCAAAAATGGCCTTGGTTTTTCAGAGGTCATGCCTGCACAAACAGAAGGTGGGGCCAACTTTGTCATTCCTGAAGAAGGATTTCCTAAGAGATGCATTTGGTGTGGGTAGGGGTCAGTGGAAGAGTAGACATGGTCACTATAACAGCACAGGCTATCACACCAGACCACTGGGGGCCTTCAAGAAAGAAGGGATATTGTCATTTCACTAGATTTATATGTGTCAAAAGTCATTGTTGCAGATCTTAAACTAAATATATACCATATTCTTTACATTCATTAGAAAAATTAAATGAAAAAAGAATTGGAACTTAGGGAGAAAATGAGACTAGAACTAGAAAGAGAGAAAGACAGGGAGAGATAGAGTGACTATATATATATATATATATATATATATATATATATACACACACACACATATTCATATATATATATATATAGAGAGAGAGAGAGATGGAGGGAGAGAGAGGGAGGTAGACAGAGAGAAGGAGAGAGAGAGAGAGAAGGGACTTTGTGACCTTTGATTCAATCAAAGATAATGTTCAGGGAAAGAAATGTAAGGGACAATAATAATCAAGGATTGTGAATGCTCACTACATTGTAAGCTACTTACTATCATTTTGAGATCTATGCTGAAACAGCTATAGATTCAATCCAGAGGTAGGGGTTTTGTAGTCATAGTTACACTAATAGGTGAAGACCACCCCATGGGTCAACAGACAGATGCTGATACCTTCTTTACTCCCAGATCCAAGATTCCAGTTTATGAGGTGCTTGAGCTGAATATCATCCACCCAAGTGTTAGGCTGCTACAATGAACTAAGAACTTGGAGCATCTACAACTCCCTCAGGCCTGAGCCCTATGAAGTACCGTAGGGAGGACATGTGATGGGGCCACCATGGCTCATATTGAGTTTCCATGATCCCATAGTTGTTCCATGCCTTTGTGGAGATGGAAATTTCATATTATTTGTGCCCCAATCTCTCAAACTCCAGTTCATAGGCAGCTAGAGGCAGGACATTGAAAGTTGGATGAAAGTGGTCAGCCAAATATTAGTCCCTGACCCAGTGCTCTACATAAGAAAGTGACAAGTTCAAGTGGCACAACTCCCCCTACCCTACTTGCATGCCTATTGGATCAAGAGGTTCACTCCTAGGGGAAAATATCTAATGCCATGGAGG
Organism: Castor canadensis; assembly: GCF_047511655.1. Classification (NCBI taxonomy): domain Eukaryota; kingdom Metazoa; phylum Chordata; class Mammalia; order Rodentia; family Castoridae; genus Castor; species Castor canadensis. Next base: position 58,883,550 of record NC_133400.1, read on the forward strand.
AGAGTGGGCAGATGTCCAATAATTTTGGTGCCACATACCCAGTCTGGTGGTCTAGGTCTTGGCAGAACAAGGAATTTGTGAGAGATGGCCCATGGGAGCATGTAGAGGAATAAGGTAACTTCAGCCCCTCCTTTCACATTTTGGCAAACTTCTGGTGTCCAGGCCAGAGGGTTAGGCAGGTAGATGACCACAGTGTGTATACCACCTTGGGACAGCTAGATCCAACCATGGGCAAGCGAGGTGTTCCCCGCATTTACAGCCTGGCAGCCAGGATTTACTGAGTTAATTAGTTCACTCAGCCCTGTTGGCCAGAGTGATGAGCAGGTGAAGAGCTGCAAGCTGAGCCACCTCTAGTCTCCAGAAACTGCAGGTTGCCAGCTGCATGCCCCAGCTCTTGGTGCCCTCCTAAAACCTCACTTTTTTCACCATCCTAAGATGACTTTGAATAATTAGGTTGTTTCCAAGACTCCACTGGATTGTGCCAACAAACCCTCAGTTTTCTGCCCAGGCTCTACATCCCTTTCTGATTTTTCTGACTTTATGATGAGCATTGAGATAACAACTGTTTTCAGAAGTCATTGGACATTATTACTATAATTGTTAAGCAAGCATTCTGCCACCTAGCTATCTCCTCAGCCCTTATTCTTATGATTTGACTGGCTAGAGATTGTGAGGCCCTCAGGGGAAAGTAGAGTCTCAGTCTTTCCCTGGTCTCAGTCATCACTGGGCCATAACTGTTCTCTTATGCTGGTGATTTGAGCAGTTCCGAGTGATCAACAGCAGGTGCACAATGAGCATTCTTATGGATGCAAAGCTATCCCAGGGAAGCCCCAGAATAGATTCCAAGCAAAGCTGCTATCAAGCGAGTGTCACTGGCAAGGGGAAGGTTTTAAATTGTGGGGAATCAAGTATCGTCCTTTGCTTTAGTGAAGTTTTATGGGCTTGTCTCATTATGTGTAGTAAAAATTGCAACACACTTTTGCGCATGCTCCTGTGTTGGACTATGTGCTTAACGCCATCCCATATAGTGTCCACAAGCATCCCCAGGGTTGGGGGTTGCTGCTACACCTGAGAGGAAACCAGAAACTCCCGGGGGTGAGGTGTCCTGCTCAGAACCACATGGCTGAGCCTGAGTGAGAATTTCAGATGGTCTGACCCAGACCTCAGGCGGAAACTTTCTTCTTGGCCACCCATTGTTGATGCTCCTGAGTCTAGGGGTAGCCATCATGTCATTTCAACCAGAATGCTAACTGTGGCCAATGTATCCTCTCTACTAGGCACTGTGCTGAGAGCCAGCCATGCAGCTGTGTCTGGCAAGACCCAGGTCCTTCTCTCCAAGGCCCAAAGAAGAGACACATCTACCACCAGGGGGCAGTGTGCAGGCAGACCACAGGGCTGGGGAGGGTGCTGCAGATTCTAAGGACACCTTCTATCCCAACTCTTTAAACCAGCCCAGCCCCAGGGGTGATCGAGAGCCAGGAGGCACTGAGGGCCATTTTCTTGGGCTACTTGTCTGGGACAGTCCCAGGATTATCCTTTAGACAACTCAGAATTGACCCGGCTGTGGATTAGGACAGCAATTTTTCTCACTTTCTGGGCCTCAACTAATCCTGTTGCAGAATGATTACACTAACGCCAATGCTTACCTGTGCTGTCACTGCTGATGGTGACACAGTGTAAATACTTATAGTCACTGCTATTCTGCACAGATCCTGGGGCTGAAGTGCTCTACCTTATTAGGGCCCATTTGTTACCACAGCTTGCAGTAACTTTATTTCCCAAGAAGCAACCAGCTCAAATCCAACCCACTCAATTGTCACAACCTCCAGCTATGGCTGTTCCCTTGCTCACCATCTGGCTGGCCTCCGTTACTTTTAAAAGGATTAAAGGGGATTATACACCTGATGCACTCTATAGTGCCTGGCACATCTATTAAACACCCAGTTAAAAAATGTTAAATGTGTTAACATTCAAACAGCACTTAAACAAGGGAGCCAGGATTTGAACCCATCCTTTGGATCTGACTCCAGACAGAACCTGTGTCTTTAATACCAGGGTGGAATCCCAGAAGTTTCTCAGCAGCATTTTTCTATTCTTGTCTTCCTTTCCCAAAGTATATCCCTCACACCAAGCCCTCCCACCACCACATTCCTTCTGCCCACAGATCTAGGGCAGGGTCAATAAGGACCAGTAGAGCCAGTACCCTCCACCACTTCAAAGGCCGTGTAGAAGTCAATCACGGGCGCTCCAGAATGTGTAGGTGTGTGCATGAGTGTACATATGCTCAGTAACTGTGGGAGCAGTCTTCTCACTACAACCAGATCTAGGGCAGAAATGACCCTTGTCCACTCTTCTGCATTAGGGGCTCAGACTCTTAACTCTGCTTGGATTCCAAAAGAAGAAAGGAGGGGCAGACGGGTCTCCTCCTCCTGTCTGAGTTTGCTGAGGGTCAGGTGTATGTGTTTGCTATTATGCAAACTTAGTCTTTCCCTTATCTCCAACAATAAGTCCCCACAGCAGAGAATCAGTTCAGAGAATAGCCTGAGGGCGCTGGGATGAAGCTCCAGTACCTCCCCTCTGACTGTATGCATGGGGTCATATGTGCAGATCTGAAGAATTTGATGGAAGGGGGTCTTGTCTCCATGCACATCTCACATGATGGGTTTTCAATAGCTAAGCACCCTTGGAGATGGATAATAAAACAGAAGAGGCACTGGAGGCTGGGCTCAGCGAGTTCCAGGAGCTCTTTGTATCAGTTTAACTGCACAGTAGCCCAGCTAGGTTATACCCAGGTTCTAGCTGAGGAAACAAGATGCAGAGAGGCCAAGGGACTATTCCTAGAAGGACCTCGGCTTGCCCACACCTGTTGTCTTCCATGGGACAGCTTGGCTTTGAAACCCTGGTTGGCCTCATCACCACATAACCTGTGTGGTTGCACAAGGGTCCACACTTGGTTTAATGTTCCATTGTTTCCAACTTAAAAATCTTCAGTTTTGAACATGGGATCTGCATTTTCCTTTTCCTTTTCCATTTCTTTTCTCTCTTTTTTCATTTCTTTTTTCCTTTTCCTTTTCTTTTCTCCTTCCTTTCCCTTCCAACAGGTCTTGCTATATAACCCAGGCTGGAATCAAAATTCAATTCTCCTGCTTAAGCGTCCTAAATGCTAGGATTATCGTTGTGAACCACCATGCCCTGCTAGGGAGCTGCATTTTCATCTTGCACTTGAAAATTGTGCAGCCAATCCTGTAAACCTATGGAAGGATGTTTGGAGTCAGAGTGTAGTTTGGCAGTCATTCAGTCTCAGATCCCTCATCTGCAAGGAAGGAGTAAGAACTTCGCTCCTTCTGCCTCCCTGCCCAGGCAACAAAACAATTGGCTTGAGGATGGATGGGCAAAGTGACTGGAGGGGGAGATGATTTGCATAAGTTTGTGGTCAAAGTCATCATTATGATTTGCCCCCTTGAGGATGGCTTAGGAGCACCCACATGGTCCCTAGCAGAGCAATAGTAGAGTCCAATCAGGTGGTGGATAACGGGACACTACAGACTGTATAAATGTGTGCATGTGGACCATGTGGGTCCAAAGCATTTCCTTCTTTTTCTCAATTACGTTACTATAGCTCTCAGGAAATTGTTTTTCTCATCTGTGAAATGGGTATACTAAGAACATGCTGTACAGCAAGGTTATAAAGGTGAATCAAGTTTTTAGGGCCCCCAGTTGCTGACCACCTACCAAGAACACTCAGTGAGTAGAAACCTGTGGACAACTCCACAAGTGGTCAGGTACTAGAGGAGGAACAGTGTGTGATATAAGGCTTAGGAAAGACTGTCTAGTGGGTCCAAAATGTAGGAGAAGGTGTGGCAGCAGACAGGAGGATGCACAGCCAGCATCTCTTTCCACACAGGAAACACATACCCCTCTGAGTAGTTTTTACACAGGTGTTTCTGTTGTGTTCTCCATGGTGTGGAAAGCTGGAATTCACCTGTCCACAGTCAAGGCCTGATTTCTGCTTCCTTCTTGCCTCCCTCCATCAAGCCATCCTTCTATCCCTGCCTCTCTTCTTGTTATTTACAGGTGGTTCATTATGTCTTTTCAACCACTGGGAGTCAGGTGCCACTAATTGGACATATGGTTACTGTTTGTGAAAGCATCTCCTTCTTGTTAAGACCGTAGGTTATTTTCACCTCCTTGAGTGTGTCCTTCTGACAAGAAATAGCCTTCAAGGCCACCACCAGGAGTGTGCATGTCAAAAGTCTCTTTTCCTCTAATGGGAAGGACCAGGTGGCCAGTATCTCTTCCTTCTTTTTTCAAAGGGGCTGCAATGGTGAACCGACCCAAGGTCACAGATGTCTAAAACACAGTCTTTGAGTGGCCTATCCCCTCCCCAGTGACCTGTGCATTGTGTTTCATGGGTTCCTACCAGGGAGATTGGCATCTAGAAGAAACTGAAACTTGTCAGGCACTAGTTCAGGCTTGCAGGAGGGGCCTTCCCACAGCTATTGCTGTAGTTCTGAGATGAACAACTGGTGACCACCAAAGCCCCCAGTCCATTCAGGCCTCAGTTTCCATGTCTGTAAAGTGACATGGTTATCAAAGACTGTGCTTGAGGCTTCTGTGGCTTGGAATTGGCTCACCAGTGAAGCTCCTTTGAGCAAAGGAGGAAGAAAAGCACATGACCACCTGGTTCTTCCCAGAAAAAGGAAGCAGCCTTTTGAAAGCCCCATGCACCATCTCCTCTCAGAAGTACACATTCAAGGAAGAACCAATATCCTAAGGCCCAACCAAGAAGCCACTCTCTCTCAGATGGCTACCAGAAGCATGAGTTTCACACACAGGGAACCTCTGGGAAAAATTAAAAGGATCGCATTCTATAGGACTCAGGTCCTACAAGGCCTCCACAACTGTTCATTGCAGTGGCCACTACACCTACTCTCAAATACCTACTTGACCATTGCACTCTTTTATGTCATCCCCAGCCCCCATAGACACTGACATTTGGACTCACTCAAACCTGATGCTATACTTGCCCTTTCTCCCTCCCAGCTTCCCTGTGTTATGTGTCAGAATTCAAGAATCTTTGATTTGAAAACTGCCCATATATGCAGAGGCATCTATACATCCCATGCACACCGCATATACCAGAGATAATTGGGGTGGTGTTGCTAAAATCTTCAGGGCACACAGCCTGGCACAGCCCACCTGGTTCATACCCCAATTCACCACCTCTAGCTGTGTGACAGTGGGCGTGTTACCTACCTTCTCTGGAAAATGGAATCTCAGAGTGGAATTTTAGGGTTAAGCTTTGGGCATAGTTGCTGATACAGACAAAGCATAGGGCCTGCTGTAGTGATTGTCATGTAAATCAAGCCCTTTGGCTCACCTCCAATGACTCCTCCATCCCCTGGCCAGGGTAGCCAGTCTGTCCTTTAATCCCACAGCCCCTTCTCCCTCTTCATCCCAGCTGACCTCATAGCTACCCTTGAACCACTTCTGAGTGATTGTCTATTTCATGTACCCAAACCACCCCAGATCATAAGATCTACTCTGTCAGGTTCACATGTGTCTACACACTTGGTACACAGCTGGTATTCGGACATGTTCACTGAGCTCATAGACCTACTACATGAAGCCTTATTCTATGAAATTCTTATGAAGGTGAGGCACAGAGATGTTCAGGAGTTTGTTCATGGTCACACAGCTCTGTGGTGGCACAGCCAGTTCACATTCTTAAGCTCTCCCCAGTCCCCAGAACTGTCCCCAGGTTCTGGGTGTCCAATAAGTGCACCCAACAGAATCACAGCCTCATACAGATCAACCAGTTGCTGCATCTATGGATGGAGAGCTGCTTTTCTCCTTTCTGCAGAACAGATTTGTATTTTCCTGCTGTTTTCTTCTTCAGAGGTGTAGACCACCTGCTAATGTGTGAGTGGGTGATGTTACTACATCGTGCACTTGTTGTGCCTCCTTTGGGAATGGAGCTGTTTTTCTTGTCCACCTAAACTCAGTTCCTCTCACAGGGACAGCAGCCATGACCTTGGACGCCTAAGGACAGTTTGCTCACCTATGCTCTCCTCCTGCACACCATATCCTCAGCAGTGACTTCATTGTCTGATTAACTCTTCATGGTATGCAGTGCTTTTCTAGAAACTATGAGCCCTTCATCTGCTCTCAAAAGAGTGGGGAAGGATGGGGAGGAATTCCTGTTCATCAGGCTCTGGAAAGACACTCCCACTACAGCCCCGCCGAGGACTCATGATTCATGCAGAGGGGGAAGGTGGGGAGGAAGAGAGCACTTCACCAAGGACTCAAAGGGATGTGTGAGAAAGTCAAGGTGGTGTGCAGGTGAGAAGCACAGGCTTCTCCACCTAAATGTATGTTCCCAGAGAGACCTCACATGGGGTCCTCACCACCATTGGCCTGATGCTGCTGCCCCACTCATGATGGTCTGGCTGCTCTGATAGACAGAGAATGAGTGGTATACACATCTCAAATACACAACCTTGGGCCGTTCATTGGAAAAGTATGCACAGCCCAGACTATGTAAGCACAAGTCGTATGTGGAGACACAGCCACACTCAAAGAGCTTTGGAAACCTGCAGTTAGAAAACAGGTCTGTGGTTTTGGCTTTGGGTTTTAGTTACACATTTTACTCCTGCTTTATAAAACCCCAAAAAGTTGCAGATAAAGTCATAACCTGTGGTGAGCGCTGGGCCCTGCTCAGAGTCTCACCTCAGCAGTTACTTCCTCACTGAACTTGTTTTTTTGTTAGGTCGTCCCTGCTCCTCATGCTTTGCTGAGGTTGGAAAAGGTGGAATAAATACATCCTTCCATCCATCCATCCATTCTGCATACCAGAATGCCAAGCAATGAAGAAGAAACAGGTGTACTGCCTTCTGCGTCCTCAGGTGTTTGTGGAGCATTTCCGTTGCACAAGGGTGTGGCCAAGCACTGAAGAGGGAGCAGGACAGAGACAGGCAAAGCCCTGGCTTCATGATGCCCACATTTTAGTGGTGGGAGAACAACACAAGACAACTCAGTCCTATAGCTTGGTGACATGAGGGCTCTGAGGAAGGACACATCAAGTGTGAGGAGTGATGGACATGATAGAAAGCACTAGTGTCCAAGCAGTGCTTGGCCTCCCCTATGTGCCACAAATAGGTGGTTTAAAACAGCAGAGTTGTGTCCTTTAGTGCTTCTGGAGGTCAGAAGTACCACTTCAAGGTGCAAGCAGGGCCAGGCTCTCTTGGGAGAATCCCTTCTAGTCTCTTGCAGTGAATGGTGGATGGAGGCAATACTTGGGCTTCCTTGGGATGCAGCAGCATGGCCCCATTCTCTGTCTCTACATTTAACCACACTCTTCCCTCTGTGTGTGTGTTTCTCATGAGGTCAAGGATGCCTGATTCCTGCCCAACACCATTAGTAAAATTCTCACATTAGAAATAGTAACAATGATATACTTTAAAATGCTTTAGTGTATTGCTCTCCAATGTTGTTATTTCTAATTTAATATAACTTCTCAAATACTTCTTAGTTACCATCTACAATTTTCAGTGGATGCCATTTAAAGGATGTCACAAATTGGATATTTGAATTAATGCCTGATTAATGCCTCGAGAAGTATCTAAATATAATAGCTATTTTGTGCCCACTTTTATACATTAAAATACATGTAGAAATCTTCCTTTGTTAGAAATTTTAGTGTCTCTTTTTCTCTTTAAATCCATATTTTTATCTAGTTTTCCTTAGATTTTTATATTTGAAAGTTTGTATTTTTCATTTTGTCATTCTTTTCTGTAACAAAAAGTGCATATAAAATTTAATTTTCATTTTGTGGCCATAAATCTTGAAATACATAAATTTGTACTTTGGGTTGATTACTCATTAGAATGAATAACCATATTTGATCAATCTAGCATATGTATTTTATTGATTTGGTAAATATTAAATACAGATGCATAAATATCTATGAACTACCCCTGTAAAAGAGATGCCCATGCATGGAGACTTTTTCTTTATTATGTATGTTTTTGTGACTAAATGCCATGTATTTGTAGAGAAAGGAATAAATACAGGCAATACACAACACTAGGAGGGGTGGGATGAGAGGTATTCCTTCTGTCATCAGGAGAAGAAGGGAGTTCCTATTCTCAAGCAGAGGGGAACTAGAGAGAAGCAAATCATGTTTATAAACATAACAGAATTAAAAGGGCTTTCCTAACCCTTATTGAGTGTAAGGTTCTGCTGCCATTTGCCTCAGTATTACATTTCTTATCCTAAACTTATCCCAATAAACTCTTCAACAATTAAAAAATGTTAATTACAAATTCTCAAGTGGTACACCTGCCATTCAGAAGTCAATAAAAATAATGATAGTAATTTTTCTTTGGTTGATGATCTTTTTAAAAAATAAGATAGAATTTTTTCAGATGATGTTGAATTTCTTTAGCAACAAAATGATGGTCACTGTCCCACCCAAGCAATGCAGCTTGAGAAAGCACAGCACTCCGGTTGGATGTCAAACTTTGGAGTCATGGAGGATACCATGATATTTCTCCTTCGAACTTGTTACCACTTCCTATTCTTTTCATGATACTTCAGAAGAGTTACAGTTAGAACATATGATGTTCTTCTTTTAATATTTTAATTTTTCTCATTTCAAAGAAATTGAAATAATCCTTTTCAGTTGTATGACCTATGCTTCTGAACTTGATATACTATAACTTTGTAAGCACAGAAGTGGAAGTTAAAGAAATTGTAAGATGCCATTTCAAGTTTTTCAGATAGACAAAAAGTAATAAATCTGCTAACACCAAGAATACTCGGCAACAGGGACTCACATTTACCCAAGGGAGAGAATCCTGATGTAAGTCCATGGAAAGGAACTTGGCAACACTTGGTCAAGTTCAAGTTGTACATACAGTATGACCCAGTATTTTGACTTCTCCATGTAAACTTCAATAGACAGGCACATATTGTAGTGTGGATTAGAGGAGAAGGTGGGAGAAGACAAGAGACAGAGAGTGAAGAATATGGAGGACCTGGAAAGAAAGGCAGTGGAAACTCCCTTGATCTCACTGGAAGTAGCAAATGGTGGACAGATTTGACCAAGAGTCACACTCTTCATGGCAATTGAAGGATATGGAATCCAGATCCATAAAGGGTCCTGCAAGAACGCAGACTGGTGTTTGAGTGGTAATACAATGGCATCAGGAGGGAAGAGACAAGTATGGGAGGTATTGGTAGAATGTGATGACTAAAGAGACATATGTTGTGGAAGAGATAAGAGATGGGAGCCAGATGAGAGAGGGGACCTGGAGGGAGAAGATGATGACATGGATTTTTTATGGATGTTGGGTCTGCAGTGAAAGTTACACAGTAGGAATAAAACTTCCCTTATTTGGAGAACTGGGACTCAGATCTGAGTATGACACTAGATAGATATGGAAGCGAAAATATCATGACTGAACCACAAACATAGATGAGAATTGTAGTAGAGTGTTAAGAGGAATGGAGGGCAAAGTAACCTCAGCAAATGATCCTTTAAATGAGCAGGAGGAAGAGAAAACATCTGAGTAAATAAGAGGCACTCATCATGCAGTCTGTCTATTTCTTTCCTGATAAAAAATAAACAGTGGAGCCTTGCATCCTACTTTTCAATGTCTTCCCTCTTGCAGTACACAGTGCTTGCACCTGCTGCCACCCCTCTCATGAGTATCTGCTCCACAAAGAATTTCAGCTACACTTTACTTCCCTTGTGGCACTGTCCTGTCTTTGTCCCTCTGCTCTTTGAGAAATGCCATTTCTTCCTGATAAAACACTGAAGGCCAAACCTCATTCTCAGGTCAAATTCCTAAGTGATACGGGATTTAATAAACTGGACATGCAATTGGTGCAGCTATGCAGTCCCAGGTTCTCAGGAGAATGGGGTGGGACATAGTTGGAATTTAGGAATTCAAGTACAGCCTGTATAAAAAAACTAAAATAAACTAGGCACACATAAAGTCTTCCTAAGGACCACCTCCATCTCTAAAATTCTGCCTCCCCAGGCATTCTTTATCTAATAAATTTATAGCCATTCAAAAGGTTGTGATTGCTGATTTCTGAGGAGGAAGTACTGCATTATTAATTAATTATCTAATCAAGGTGGGACACTTCAAATTTTAGCAAACAGATTTGAGAGTTATCCAAATATTTACATTTGGGGTTTCTGTTTTTGTCATGGTATATGTATATGTTTATGTATATGTATATATATATATGTATATGTATGTGTATATGCATGTATATTCATTTCTTTTTGTTTTGAGAAGCCAAAGAATAACAACTTGTGTTACCATAGGGAGCCCATGACTGTTTTTCCATGAGCTGGAAGGTGCTCTGCAAATAGATCTATTTTACCTGGATTTACTTTGGGAGTCTATAAGTTATCAGATTGATATTATTTGGTGTCATTGGGGTTTGAACTCAGGGTCTGGCCTACATATACGTGCTACAATTTGAGCCATGTCCCTACCCTTTTTTGATTTAGTTATTTTTCAGATAGTGTATTATGCTTTTTGCCTGAAATGAACATCACAATGCAATTGTCTTAACTTCATCTCCAGTGTTACTGGAATGAAAGGTGTGAGCCACCACACTTGACTTGTTTGTTGAGATGTGGGTCTCACTGTTTTTTTTCCCATGCTGCCCTCAAAGTTCCATTCTCCTGATCTCTGAATAGCTGGAATTACAGGCATATACCACCACACCTAGCCCTTAATTAATTAAATTTTTGATTCTCAGTCTTCTTAAAGATATGAGCTCTATCACTTAAGGATATGCTGACAAGTTACAGACAGCATTAGCAAAGTAAAATATAGTGGTATTAAATATGAAGTATCAAGGGGTCCATTTTAGACTTACTGGTCCCTATTATAATATGGCTTTACTGTGAAGTTATTTAAATGTATTATCAGAAAATTCCAAAAGCTGAACACTAGCAGATGGTTCTTATTGTTGATTAGTCTGTGAGCTTACTGTACATTTGTCCTGTGATCTGCTGTATGGATTAGAAAGTGCTGTTAATCTCTGTAAAACTTTAGTATATATGATAGGAGAATGGCTGTGAACTAAAACATTTTCAGAGTTCATGAGGGAGGGCAACCTGAAGAAAATCCAAAATTGAGATGAAAGGAGTTTTCCAGGTAAACAAAACTAGAGCTGTTGTGACACTGTGGCATTGACCACTAGGGGACAAATATCCTCAGGCATCCCTCTGGCTTGATTTTGTCTTGTTCCTGCAACATACAAACAGGGTGGCTTGCCACTCTCAAGACAGCCTTGTGGAGTGGCCTAGTGAGACAGTGTTCCTGGAGGACATCTCGTACAGTCACTGTAGTAAGATGGGTCACCATAAACCATGCCAAGAATGCCTCTCCTGGGTTCATCATAATAGGGTGATGGGTGTGTTTGATGTTTGAAACGAGATATTATAAAACATTCCTGTATTGGCTTATTTTTCACGATGTACCAAACCTAAAAGCAAATAGAAATTACCACATCCCTTTAAATTTTTTTCTTTCATTCCCTTTATTTTTCTTTCATTGCCACCAAGGAAATAGCATTGAAGAATTCTCTCTCTCTTAGCCTGCCCCCAAATGCTGGTTCTGCTCCCACAGAAGTGAGCAATATTATCATATCTTGTGAGCGCCTCCACGGCGTCTGGAAGTAATCACAGTTCAGCCTTAACAAAATGTGGTACATCTTCTAAATTACAAATGAAGTCTTTCTGCTGTTTTTTTCTTTTTTAAAGCCTGCATATTACTTCATTATTTATAATTTTCCAGTGTTTTGCTATTATGATCACTATTTGTCTCATTTAAATATATTTAATCCATAAAAGTCAGGTCCTCTTTCCACTGTCTTCCCTTGCCACCAAATCTTCAGAGTGTTCTTGCTTATTTTTACATATGAACTTTGGAGTAAGCTTCTTTCATTCTCACACTTTCTCCACCTCCTCTATTCCTGAAACCCAAAACCCATTATACTGGTATTTTTATTTGGATTGCATTAAATTCATAGATTTACTTAGGAAGTGGGGACATTGTTGGTGCTTTTCAGTTTTGGAGTTCTCTCGAGTATTTCCACATATATCTTATGTATTTCTTATTAATTCATTTCCATACTGTGCAGTTTTGGGTTTTTTTTTTTTTTTTTTTTTGCTACTTCTCTTTTCTTTGAGGTTCTGGGGATTGCATACTAAGCCCATGATCTATCACTTAGCTCCACTCCCAGACACGGCTGCTTCTTTAAGTGGGAGATCTTTCCCAATCTTGTTTTCCTATAGAGTATTGTGAAAAATGCTTGATTTCAGTAAGATTTTGGCCTTGTCAATTTATGACATTTTATTATCTCTAATAGTTGTTTGGTTACTTTCTGTTTTCTGAGTATACAATCTAATAAATAGCGAATAGAAACTCCCACATCCCTGTCAATTGTATGCCTTAATTTTTTTTCTTTCATTGCCAGAATTGTTATAACTATCAATGATAGAGGTAAAATTCCAGGTCTTGTTCCTGATCTTTAAAGAGAACACTTCTTTTGTTTATTGGGTTTTCTTGCAGTGCTGAGGATGGAAACCAGGGACTCATGCTAGGCACATATTCCACCACCAACTACACCCCAGCCCTTTTGTTGCTTCCTTCTTATGTCCTAGGACAAATTTATCTTGAGGTATTTAATAATTTAAAGACAGAGTCATATTATTTAGACTTTTTTCTCCAAAGATGATGTTGAAATGTTTTAGTGATTTTTCAGCCTTTCAAGAAATTAATAAGATTCTTCTCTGCATAGTTATATTATTTGCAAATACAATTGTATTATAATATGCAAGGCCACATATATGATCATCCTAGCCTTCAAGAAATAATCCCCACTTCTTCCTGGTCCTCCTGGAGTTGGCTACAACTGTGCCTGGTGTTTTCACATTGCTAGCCATAAATGACTTGTTCAAACAAATTGTTTTTTAATCATCCTTGTTGGTTTGTAGCAGTGTTAGGCTCATCAGTTACCAGTGGTAGTGTGGATTGGGAGAGGGCAGGTTGTGTTTTGAGTTAGCAAATATTTCCTTCTGAAGCAGAGTGGAGAGCACAAGATATTCTAGAAGTTACTACTCTCACTCGGTGTCTTCTTATTCACACTTGTCTTCTTGTGAATCTGTATTGTCTGCAATTTCTCACACAGGTTTTCTTTCTGTGCAGAAAACAATATACCATACTCAGGAAAATTCCTTCCTTCCTTCCTTCCTTCCTTCCTTCCTTCCTTCCTTCCTTCCTTCCTTCCTTCGTTACTCTCTCCCTTCCTTTCTTCTTCCCTCCCTCCCTCCCATCCTTCTTTCCCATCCCTCCTTCCCTTGACAAGGCTTCTCTGTGTAGCCCAGGCAGGCTTCAAACTCATGATACTGCCTCAGCCTCTGAAGCACTAGGATTACAGGTTCATGGCACCACACCCAGCTCAGGTAAGTTTCTTATATGGGTCCAGATTTGTTGTGAGAAGATTCACTACTGCAAAAACAGAAGCAGAGATAGTGCCTAACAGTATTCCCTCCCCAGTGACGGTGCTCCTAACTCTCTTTGCTGGCTTTTTCTGGGGTATTTTTCAGTGAGCATTCTCTCTTTTCCTCCTCAAGGACTACACATTTGGACAATCTTCTATGTATTTTGTGACTAGATATTTCAAATTTCCTTGCAGGACCTAAACATAATTATGAAGTTATTTAAATTTTTTCCCATTTGCATTTGCAATTTCGAAAGTTAATTCATTTTTCCGTTTCTAGAGTGGATGTATTGTTCCCTGTTAATAATTTCCCTCATGTGTTTGGGAAGCATGTTTTACACCTTGTCCAAAGAGGGTGGGTAGATTCTTCTCTCTCTTACCTCTCTACATATATTCATTTATGTTCATGCATTCCCAGTCCAGAATCAGCCTTTGTGTGTGGTGGGGGGGGGGCACTGTGTTTTTCTGTGGCAGTGACACTGGAGGTACATACTGTAGACAAACCCAGTTTGGTCTGCTTTCTTCTGAAAACAGACATACGTCCTAGTGCATTCACTGTAGCTATTTTCAATTGAATCTCACTGGTATAGGACTTAACCCAGATTTGTATCTCTGGTAATGAAACTGTCTTGGTTTCTCCTCCCACTCCTATTAATGGGGCATGATTACTTGTATTTATCCTGTGGACAGATTCCTCTCATTAATGCACTTTCAAAACCACCTTTCTCTTACCAGCCACATCTTTATTTTATATGAGTTTCTATTTGTAAATAGTAGGAAATTCACATTTTAAACTCACAGCACAGTGTTTCTCAAGCTATAGAAAATTCTTTTGTTCTTTGAGCTACTTAAATGCTTCATTAGTTATAGCTTTATCTACATTGGACATGTTTTCTACTTTCTTCTTTAATACTGCCCTTAGTCTCTACCACTAGCCTTTTATAATAAACACTAGGCTTCTTTCCACTTGCTTGAATCTGAAGCTTTTGGCATAACTGACACTTCATTTTGCTTTAATTAATAAATGTGTATCAAAAGGCTGTTATGTGCTTGAAATTGTGGACACCAGTAGGAAGAGTTGACTTGAAACAAGTGACTTCTAAATTCAGCTACAAGTATTAGTGAGATGGATAAATAGATGGAGAATGTTTTAAGCTGAGGGAAAGCATGGAGAAAACATTATAGTTGATGTTAGTCCATTTTGTGATACTATCACAGGATAACACAGAACAGTGATTCACATGGGTTCTGAATTAGGGCTTTAACGGAAGAGATGGAGGAAAATTGTTGCATCCCTGAGATTTGAAGTATGCACATCCATCGGGACTTTGAATTTGAATCAGTTTGGGTGAGCTGAGAAGCTGGGGGGAAGGGATTGATTCATCTACACACACTTTTTTCTCTCCTCTTTTTAAAAAAACTTATTTTTATTTTGATGTCCTGAAGATTGAACCCAGAGCCTAACACATGCTAGGCAAGTACTCTACCACAGAGTTATATACCCAGGCCTCCCTCCACTTTTTCTATAAAATGTCAGACAACTTAACTCTGTCACTGTAGCATAACAGCAGCCAGAGACAATAAGTGAATGATTGCGCATGTCTGTGTGCCAATAAAACTTTATTTATAAAAGTAGGGTTGACACATGAGCCTTGGGTTGATGACCAAGATCACACCAAAAAAAAATCAAAACATGATACTGGAGCAATTGGAAAAGCACATCAGCACAGAACCATCTGGAACATTTGAAGGGTCTCTACTGACTCCCTTGTTCTGCAGCTGGGGCAGTGTCCCTTGTACAAGGAGCAAAGACCATTGTTGTTTTAGGAAGATTTCCAATTAATTGGACATTTGCAGAGAAGACTGATGTTTAAAGACAAAAGGAGGCAAAATCACTTGAGGAAAACCCCTTCATCAGAAGTGGTAGAAATGGGACATAGCCTGTGAGTGCCAATCCAGCTGTGTGTGTATGCTTCCACTGGAGAGTACTGGACCTCAGTGAACCCAGAACCAGACTCCCTGACATTAGCCTAGAGACCTACTCAGCACAGAGTGAAGCACATAGCCTATGGCTCAGTCATCACAGATGACTCCAGTACAGGTCTGGAGCTACCCAAGTCATCCAAGTCAGCTGAGTCCAGGGGGTAATAGGATAACTGCAAAAGACATTTGAAGAAACTCCAGTCCTGCCTAGCCCAGCCTGAGGTGTAATAGGTAAAACTTCAAGCATAATCCAGTTGAGAATGAGCCACTAAAGTGGAAAAGTGGCTGTGGCAGGACTCAAATGGCCTCCCTGATGCTAGTACCAGAACAAGTAACTCAGAGCATGGACCTAAAGAAAACATGAGAGGCCAGGTAGCAGCCGGAAATTTGGCTGTCTCTGAATGTGCAACCACACTGTCCTACATCAAACAGAGGAAGTTGCCATAAGAGGAGGGCACAAGGCAGAAAAGCAAAGACATAATGAGTTCCCCTCAGATAACTTCATTTGAAGCCATGTCATGAAATGTGTTACCAGAACAGAAATACTTGTTCTGTAGCTGCTTATTTAGATCCCTTTTTATTTCATGTTTGGGCACCAAAAGAAGACACTTGTTAGAAATGCAAATAGTGTCAGTTACTTTCTTGGCCAGTTCTGCAAAGGAGAGTACTTCAGAGTAGCTTCCTGGATACAGGGGACCCTCAGTGAGCCTGAATCCTCTTTCTGACTTAACAGCTTCCCTGGCTTATTCAAAAGGGATTTCCTATCACAGAGACAAGTCCTGTGTTCTTTGATTTCAAGGGAGTAAAAGGAGACAATATCAATCAGCTTACCCACAACCCTGACCCAGACAGGGGATAAGAGATAAGATTTGACCCCAGGACCTACCTACCTCATAGCTACTCTAGGGTACAAGAAGGATGCAATGAGTTGCTCCCAAGTTTTCTACCTCTGCTGTCTCTATGTTCACAATTAATAACAGGCATCTACCAACGTATCGTAGTGGGGGTGGGGAAGTTTGTGAAGATCAGATCCTACTACCTGGGCCTCACTTGCTCCAGCCTATCAGAGGGTAATTCCATTTTTTAAAGGGCTGAGGGTATGGATCAGTGTTAGTTTGTGTGCTTAGTATATGAGGCCCTGGATTCAATCCTCAGCATTCCACAAAAACCAAAGCAAAGCAAACTCTATAAGCATTAAGGGTGAGTAAAGATGCTTACATACTTCATTACTGTAAAGTCAAGTTTTTTGTCCCTCAGTTGTATATTGACACAGGGA
Source organism: Castor canadensis (assembly GCF_047511655.1). NCBI lineage: Eukaryota > Metazoa > Chordata > Mammalia > Rodentia > Castoridae > Castor > Castor canadensis. The sequence goes on from NC_133400.1 coordinate 58,900,342, forward strand.
AGAGAGGTAAAGTCCTTTGATTTCCTTACAGGTCCAGTCACAGACAGTGGATGAAATTCCAGAGTAGCTGGAAATTCTTGAATCTGGGCAAATTCCTAATTTAGGAAGCTGTTACCATACTCCTGTGTGAGAAAAAGAGCAAAAAAGAGCAGAGCAATCTTGAATGAGGTGAGGATTCTCAGACCCAGTGCTAAGCAGCAGCAACAAGAGCTCTTGGAAGGAACTTCAGAAATGACAAATCCTCACCCTGGCTATACCACAGGGAGCCAGGTACAAAATCCTGGCAGCAAAGGGTGGCAGGGGCCATCGACATGCTCCCAATGTGCATGGGACAAGGGCTACTGTTCCACATCTTAGGAGGTGCAATAGCAGATTGGGTCTCTTCAGAGAAATTTGTCCAACTAATTAGAGCAACTAATGACTCTACTGCAGTCTTCCAGGCCTTCCACACTTGCAACTAGGAGCAGAGAGGGGAAAGCAGCACACTGTGCCCAGCCACAGCATGGCACTGTTGGAGCATGTGAGGGCTTTCCATTGGACAGTCAGAATCAAGTATCACTCATCTGAGGGCTTTCATATGTTCTCTGAATCTGGATGAAAAATCAGTTAAACTTCCTGGATAGCAGAATGGAGCATCAGGAATGCTGAGGACTGGCTGTATCTATGTTGCCTGTTGGATTCTAACTACAGTTTCTACTGTGCCCAGAAAATTCTTCCCAAGTCACAGCCTTCTGCTTGGCCTCCCCTGCTCTCCCATGTCCACAGTGGGGTCTTTATTTTTGTCTATCATTTATTATTGATACTGAGTTATGCTTTAGAACTTTAACACACTTGGACACATGTAGTTTATGATTCTCAGTTTGTTTATCTGAAAATACAAAAAAGTAAAAAAGAAGAGTATCTCAGTAACAAAAGTGTGGAATAAGATGGAGACTACAGAACTAAGATTTACAGTTTCAGAAACTCCACTAATTGCCCTTTTGCTTTTTTCTGTTTTTGAGTGTACTGGGTTATTATTTTTCCAATTTGTTTTTGAATTATCATACATAAATAATATGACAGTGTTTCATTGTGATAATCTATACACAAATACATTATACCTTGAACAAGTTCAGGTACTTGCTAGGCTGAGGCTTTACCTCTTGAGCCATATATCAGGACATCTTTGCATTAATTTATTTGTCAGACAGGGTCTTAAACTTGCCTGGGGCTGACCTCATATCCAATCCTCCTACCTCCACCTTTTGCATAACTGGGATTACTGAAGTGCACTACCATACCCAGTACTACTTGTTGGCATTTATATCTTCAGTAAGCCAAAGTAAGAGCCTCCATTCTTCAAAACAATGTATCAATAAATACACACAGATGAAAAAAGACCATGCAGACTAAATGTTATGCTTGTGCATCTATCACTTGGGAAATCCCCCCAAGATAATTTAATAATAATAACACATTTAGTTGAATGCCATTTTACATCTGTAATCCTAGCTACTTGGGATGCAGAGATCAGGAGGATTGAGGTTCAAAGTTAGCCCAGGAAAAGAGTTCATAAGACCCTATCTTGAAAAATGCCCAGTCCGAAACAGGGTTAACAGAGTGGCTCAAGTGATAGAGCCTGCCTAACAAGTGTGAGGTTCTGAGTTCACACCCCAGTATTGCCAAAAAAAACCTCCAAAACTTTGTAGTGGGAGAATCAGGCAAAAACTACCTACCCAAATGAGTGAAATCAGCATAACCTAACATAGGAAAAATGTGTATCAGGTACAGATGCACACAGAAGGTCACACCATGACTGCTGTGATATCAGTGACAAATAAATACACAAACTCCTTCATTTTATGTAAAATTCAAAGCATACATGTCTCTGGTATTCTGAAATCTCTAATAGGGTACTTAAATAAGCTTTCTTTAGAATCCTAAAGATACAAGTCTTTTCTAAATAGTATTCTTTTTCAGTATTTTGGGAATTATTCTAGGCAAGCGATGCCAACCTACTTAAAGGTGCAATATTTCTTAAACCATATTTACATAGTGCTGACAAAGTATCTGGATGAACTTAGATACTACAAATCTCAATTTTCTTGATATTCCAGGTCTGAATCCTCAACAGAAACCTTAGTCTTTGATGGAGAAACTAGATGGAATACCCTTAAATATAGTGGAGACATTTTTTATAGAGCTAATCTTGACTACTATAAAAAGAAAAGGGAAAAGGTCATTGAAAGCAAGCTTATTAAGCAATAACATCAGAGGAAGATAAATAAAGGTCTGCAAATTTTTAAAACATGGTATTTCAGGAGGAAAGGTAGACAAAGTTTCTGACCTGGAACATTCACCTAAGAACCAGCCATTTCTTCTTCTTGTTCTCTTGTGCTTCTCTCTTGGCAAGGAATGTCATTAGGAACCACCCCTGCACCTTGAGATCCTTTTAAAAACACCAGCCAATCTTTCACTGATACTGCCACACCTTGAAGGCAGAAAGTGTTCACCCTTGGCTCAGAAGGCTGAGTAGAGCTGAGCCAGGATGACATCTCAGGATCTCCCAAACTAAACATGTTCAGGATTTGAGAAGGGCTGAGTTCTTATCTGGGAACTTTACCAGAAAAGTATCTGCATCCAGGATCACTTAGGTGGTTGAGAAGATTCATTTTCTTAGGCTGTGTAACTCATGGCAGCTTTCTTCTTCAAGGCCAGCAGGAGAAAGTCTTAGATCTCAGAGAGGACCCTGGCCTTGGTAAAGGCTTTCACCTGGTTATATCAGGTTAACATGGAATAACCTATCTTTGATTTAATTTAAGTATTGTTCAAGTAAAAAACAGAAATATTAGCTGGATCACCCTCTGGATCTAAGGACTGTGTTCTTTCTCTACATCACCCCACCTCCACGTCCCTAGGGGCAACTTCCAGCTTTGAAATACTCAATTTTGCCATCTAATGCTGACTGACTCAAGACTGAGCCATGTGAAGCTACAGCAAGGGACAAAGAACACCAAACAAAGCAGCTACAAAGAGGCAGGAAATGCAAATACCAACCAGCAGCCTTGGTGCTGACAGCCCCATTGGACAATGTTTAAGTTTGGAAAACTGTGTTAACAGAGAACACATTTGTAGATATGCAGCATCTGGATATGTGGTAGCAGCACTTTACTCTCACCCATACAGCAGGTGTTGATTACTGACCAGAGACCATGTCTCTTAGGAACTAGAAATTATGTCCTTTTTGCTTTTCTGAAAGCCATCTCAAGCTGTGGAGTGGTTGTGAGATTTTTCAAAGAGAAGCTAAAAGATTGATTTTGTATTTTAAAGGGAGGTGGTAGGGTGTTGGTGCAAAGTGAAGCACATGAAGTTATGCTGTGGATCTAAAGAGATATGGCAGATTAATATTAATTGATAATCCAACCCCAGCTCACACCGTACTAGTGACTTTTCTAAGTAGTTTTTGTGTGCAGGTGCTGCTAAAACTTTCATCAAGTCAAACATGCATATTATCATTGTCCCTATGGAATCTATGAATAAATTGATTTATAGAAATGTCAGAAACTTTACCAGGGCCATATAGTTCTTAAGTGTGTGGACAGAGCAAAATCTAAGTCCATGTGGTCTGGAGGCTGTGCCAATAAGCACATCATGTTACCATCAATGGTGGGTTGGGTGCTGTCCTAGAATAGCTGTCTTCAGTCAGGAAAGCTGAACATGAAAATAAGCTGCATAATCAGCACAGCTTGTTACATCCCAGCTCTACAATTGACTGGTGTGTGACTCTGATTGTTTCTTTGACCCCTCTGTGCCTCAGTTTTCTAATCTGCACAATAGGAATAAATAAATTTGATCTCACAGGATCATCATGGGTGTTGAAGAGCAGCATGCATGGGGGTGTGAGGATTGTGCCTGGAACAAGTGAACATGACAAACTTAATCCCTCTTTTCCTCCCCCCATTCTATAATTTCTTCTACCCTCTTCCATGCGTCTTTCCGTCTTTCTCTTTCCATACCTCTACTCCTATGTCTATGGTCCTGATTTCCTTGGCTTTCTGTTTGCTACAAGATCACCCTATAAGCTGGGGACAATTTTCTTGCATAAGTCAAAACATCCCCTGAGGACACAGCTATCACTGTCATGATCATCCTTAACCTGACAACTCTTAGGATCCCCCAAACCCAAAACTTCAGAATCTACTTGGTTTCCAAGATTTTGGTTGGATTTCCTATAAACCTTTGGCCATCCTTTCTCCAACCCCTGGGTGTTATTTTCCTCTTGTCATTCCCTGACTGATGATGATGTTCCTCAGGCTTCTTTATTGGCCTCAGGGTAGTGCAATGGTCACTTTTATGTGCCATCATGGCCAGACCATTTTGCCCCATTACTTAAGCATACATGAATCTAAGTGTTGCTGTGATGCCTGAATATGTGCTTAATATCTACATTCAGCAGATTTTAAGTTGAGGAGATTTCCTTTGATCATGTGGATGGCCCTCATCCAGTAAACTGAAAGGGATTAAGAGCAAAAACTAGTTTTCCTGGGAAAGAAGAAATTCTGTCTCAAGGCTGCTGCATCAACTCTCTTGCCCAGGCATTTCCAGCCTACCCACCTGCCCTCAAGATTTCAGCCTTGCCAGAATAGCATAAACCAATTTCTTAAAACAACTCTGAACAGATTGATTGACATGAAGATTATCCTGATTTTAGAGTGCCAACTGTTCTTTTTTTTTTTTTCATTTTTCTTTTATTATTCATATGTGCATACAAGGCTTGGTTCATTTCTCCCCCCTGCCCCCACCCCCTCCCTTACCACCCACTCCGCCCCCTCCCTTTCCCCCCCCCAATACCCAGCAGAAACTATTTTGCCCTTATTTTTAATTTTGTTGTAGAGAGAGTATAAGCAATAATAGGAAGGAACAAGGGTTTTTGCTGGTTCACAAGAGTGTCTCATCCCTGATGGATGTGGCTGGTAGAGGGGCCCCTCTCTACTAATAAAGAGTTCCCAGGAAAAGATGTTAACCTTAATAATTGGGCATTCAGGAAAAAGTACTTATACATAACACACACACAAACACACACACCCCGGAGTGTGAAATCCAGACCTTGAATTTGCAAGACAAACACGCTACCACTTGAGCCATACCCCAGACCTTTTGCTTTTTCAGTTTGTTTTTCAGGTAGGATCTCTTGTATTTACCTAGCTGCCCTTGCACCTTGATCCTCCTACCTCCTGAGTAACTGGGATGACATATTTTGAAATGGTTAATAACTTAGCCAGAGAAGAGCCATTAATCAGGGGAGCCATTAATCAGGTGCTGATTTTAATTTTTAAGCTGAAGGAAGTAAAAGAAGTTCAGGAGGGAGTCTGGTTCTCATAAAATTGAAAGAACAGGAGGAACCAAGCTAGGATATGGTCAGATGATTATGTGAATTGTGTTAATTGTGTTCATTCATGCTTATAGATAACACTTCTGTAACTTTGCTAATAGCCATTGTCTTGCTTCTGTACCCAGGCTTGCATGCCTCAAAAAGATTGCCAGGGTTTTTTGCCCTTATAAACCCTGCTAAAAATTGGGACAGGGCTGCTCTGGTTCCTGATGATCTGTTGGTCACAGCAGTCACCAGCTGGCTAATAAAGACTCTCCTTTAAGTCTTTCTTGGGTGGTTGTATCTCATTCTGACTTATAACAATTTTACTTTGATAATCATAATATCTTTGTCCCATGTTTCTTCTAAAATTTAAGTAGCAAATGTCTTACTGGAATCTGACATAATCTACTCTCAAGATCAAAGATCAGGCAAAGATTAAAATGTATAATGAGTTTTGGTGGTTTTTCTTGTAATATTTAAGACATTTTAATTTCTTCCCTTCCTCTGTTGTCAAATATGGGTTATGGAAATAAAACTTCTCAGAAACTGACTTTATTTAACAGCATTTAAAAAAGAGTAGCAAAAAATCTATGTTCCTGGGATTATCTAAAATGAATGTTTCCATCTCTCCCTCCTGTGAGTAAAACAATACAATGTCTAAATTAAGGCATTTGCGTAGCTATTTTTAGATCTAGAAGCTTAAATTATGGAGTAGGGACAACATCAAATTGATCTACATTCTAGGAATTCCCTTTCTGAAATCTAGTTAAGATAACAGAATTGGCATTTTATCATTTGACCTACATGGATGAAAAAATATTTTTCCTGGATTTTGTTTTTCACATTTACTTTTTGGGCCTGACTCAGTTTTCAAATTCTACAAGTTGTTCTAAGAATAAGGAAGCATTCCTTATTCTTTGTCACACAAAGAGGCTAAATGTGCACCCATTGCTAATGGATTCCTAAATTCCTTCACCATCAGAATAGAAGCAGCCTGGGATGAAGAGTGAAAACAAGGTGGAGCCATCCCTACCCCATACCAGCTCTGCACCAATGGGGCAACCCATTGGACCTGTCATCTTAGAATGTCTCCCCCACAGACCACAGACATATGGATGCTAACAGATTACATAGCCTTGGGCTTTGGCCTGAGTCAGGGTAAAAAAAGGCAAATTCCATGTTGCATGCAATAGAGAAGTATCAGGCAACTGCAGTCAGGAAAATGAGTCAAAGCAGGCTTAGTGCAATGGGAGACCATGTGCTTCCATTTACAGAATGAAGCAGATTAAATCATGCAATGGCTTTGTATTAATGCCTACCTTAAACAACAGGGAGGGTCAGTTTTACCTGAACTTGGGTGATTGATGTAATTATAATTGATCCAATTCTAATCTATGCTAGTATTAGACAAAACATTAGATTAAGAACATTTTGTTCTTCAGTAAAGATACTATATAAACAAAAGCATTATTTCTAGGACACTTGTAACTACATTATTCTCTGGCTATGAGACATTATGTACATTCTGTGGAATACAAGAAAGAAATGTTTCATAATAGTTTTTCTAAAATTGAGTTGATTAACTCTGAGAAATAAATCTCAGTTTCAATTCCTATACAGGTATAGCTGCATTGCTTATGACTATTGAACACTTTGTCCTTTTAAGAGCAACTTAGAGTCACTGGTATTTATGTGAAGGTCACCCTCAGGATTTGAAAACTGGACCCATAATGAAAAGGTACTTTGTTTAAAGTTAGGTTTTAGTGACTTTCAAAGATAATACTATTGTTTCTTGAGTTTTCTGTTGTATTTACATCATCATTCCTTCACTAACCTATAATTATCAGTGAACCTGAAATGTAACATCTCGACTCTACAATTTCCCTGACTAAATTCCACCGTAGCACCATATTCTCTGACAGCCTAACTATTTCTAAGACAAAGACTTTCTCTATTATTGGATCAGTTTTAAAGATCTATGGACCACTCACAGTTAATGAAGATAGTTGGTGCCAATGCTCTTTTTTTACATATATACTTCAATTTATGAAGCAATTTTATGTTCACAAAAAAAACTGAGGAGAAAGTACAGAGAGTTCTCATATACTTACGGCCCCCCTAGACTTCCCCACTATCAACACCCTGTCATTGTGATACATTTGTTAAAACTGATTAATCTATATTAACATATTGGTTTCACTCAAAGTCTGTAGATACATCAGATTTCACTCTTTTACTCTTGGTGATGTACATTTTATCTTTCAACAACTGTACAATCCTCCCTTGTCATGTCATACAGAATAATTTCATAGCCCTAACAGTTCTGCTTATTCATCACACCTTCCCCTCTAACCCCAGGTGACCACTGCCACTGACCTTTTAACTGTCTCCATAGTTTTGCCTTTTCTTAAAGTCTTCTTTCACTTAAATGCAGAACTTAGGTTCTTCATTTAAAGTTCATTGTATCTTTTTGTCAATGGAGGTTTAGGGAAAAAGCACTGGTTCCAGGAGTTCCAAGAGAGTAAGTTCAGCCATGTACCCAAATGCACTGATTAAGGAGATGAGTAGTGCTGAAAAACAAAGAAACTTAATCAACGTAGCCATGTAGGAGAGTACAGATGAAGGGATTCAGTAACCTCAAAACCATTTCCAAGGAACATGTTTATATTCATCCATTGTTGGGCACCTACGGTGATTCCTTAACTCAGCCATTCTGAATAATTCCATGGTAAAAATATGTATGTAAGTATCTCCCATAGTAAGCTGACTTTAATTCTTTGGATATTTGCCGAGAAGTGGTATGGCTGGATCATATGTGAATCCTAGTTTTTAAATTCTGAAGAACCTCAATATTAATTTCTGAAGTGGCTGAACTAATTTACATATTCCATATCACAGAATAAGAGTTCCTTTTTACCTGAATTCTTGTCAGCATTTCTCAGGATTTGTTTTCTTCATTATAGCCATTCTGACTTGACAAGGTAGATACTAAGGTAGTTTTGACTTGAATTTCCTTCAGGGCTAGATCTATTAAACATTTCTCATGTATTTATTGGCCATTTGTACTTCTTCTTTTCAAAAAATGTCTGTTTAGCTCATTTTCCCATTCATTGACTGGACATTTTGTTCTTTTGGTATTTCATTTTTGGAGTACATTTTATATTCTGTATATTAATCCCTGTCAGAATGATAGCTAGCTAGATTTTTCCCATTATGTGGACTGTCTCTTTACTTTGTTTATTTTTTTCTTTCACTGTACAGAGACATTTTAATTTGATGAATCCCATTTGTCAATTGTTGCTCTTATTTCCTGAGCTACTGGAGCCCCATTCAGAAAGTTCTTCCCTTGACTATATCTTCAAATGCTTTCCCTATGTTTTCTTCTATAATTTTCAGTTTCAGATTTTTACATTATGGTCTTTCATCTATTTTAAGTGGTTTTTTGAACAGGGTTAGTGACAGAGATCTAATTTCAGTTTCCCAGCACCACTTGTTAAAGAGGCTATCTTTTTCAAATGTAAACTTTTGATTCATTTGTCAAGAATCAAATGTCCACAGATGATTAGGTTTTTTTCTGTGTCTTCTATTCTATTCTATTGGGTCTATGTTTCTGTGTTTGTGGGTCAGTACAATGCTGTTTTTCTAAGTATGGCTCTATAGTATAGTTTGATGTATTGCATTGCTCTTTTTGTTCAGAATTGGTTTGGCAAATTAAGGTCTTTTGTTCTTCCATATAAATTCTAGGATTGAATTTTCTATGTCTGTGAAGAATGTCTTTGCAAGTGTGAGGGGATTGTATTGAATCTGTGGATCTCTTTTGGTAGTGTGGGCATTTTGGCTATATTTAATCTGCCTTTCTATGAAAATGGGAGCTTTTTCCATCTTCTAGTGTCTTTAACAAGTTTTTTCTTCCATGATTTATAGTTTTCACTTGACTGAGGTAAAGCAATAGAGAGAACCAAAATTACAGCACTCTGAACCCTTAGATCATGGAAGACTTCTCCATACCACAATCTAATAAAAGAACAGTTGGCCTGCCAAGTCCCCACCCCATAGACCTGCAAAGCCACTGCTCCTCTCTGCCAGGCTCTAAGCTCCATGGGCTGTGCTGGGCCACAGCTCAACTCCTGATCCATGCACCACCACCACCAGGATCTCCACCCCTCAGGCTGTGCCAGGGCCTAGCCCCTCACTAGATGCACACCTCGCTAGGACAAAAAAAATTAACAAAGAAACTTTGGAACTAATTGACAGTATAGACCAAATGGACTTAACACACACCTACAGGGTATTTGATCCAGAAGATATACTGACTCCATCCAAAGACCAAACTGAGAATCATGGGCATTGAAAAAGGAGAAGAGGTGGAAGCAAAAGGAATGCATAATATATTCACTAAAATAATAACAGAAATTTTCCCAAATCTTGAGAAACCTGTGACTACTCAGGTACAGGAGGCCTCCAGAAAACTGAACAGTCCTGACCATAATAAAACAACCCATGACATATTGTCATTAAAACAACAAGTACAGAGACTAGAGAAAGAATATTGAAGGCTGTTAGACAGAAAAAACAAATAACATACAAAGGTAAATCCATCAAAATCACATCAGACTTCTCAACAGAAACATTAAAAGCAAGATGAGCATGGAGTGAGGTCTTCCAAGCACTGAATGAAAATAACTTCAATCCCAGGATACTTTACCCAGCAAAACTATCATTCAAAACAGATGGAACAATAAAAATTTTCCATAATAAGCAGAAACTAAAACAATATATGACCACCAAGCCACCACTACAAAAGATTCTCCAAGGAATTCTGCACACAGAAAATGAAAGCAAACAAAACCATGAAAGGGCAGGCAATACCAAACCACAGGAGAAGAAAAGGCAAGAAAAGGCAGATACACATAATCTAACCCTTAATCAACAAAGACAACTACATGACAGGGATCACCACATACTTATCAATACTACACTGAATGTTAATGGACTAAATTCCTCCATCAAATGATACTGACTGGCAAACTGGATTAAAAAGGAAGATCCAACAATATGCTCCCTACAGGAGACCCAACTCAGTGACAGAAATAAGCACTGGCTGAAAGTGAAAGGCTGAAAGAAGATATACAAAGCCAATGGCCCCTGAAAACAGGCAGGGGTAGCAATACTTATCTCAGAGAAAGTAGACATCAAACCTACATACTAATAAAAGGTGAAATACACCAAAAGGAAATAACAATTATGAACCTATATGCACCCAACATCAATGCACCCAATTTCATCAAAAATACTCTGAAGGACCTACAAACATATATAAACTGCAACACAGTGATAGTGAGAGACTTTAATACTCCCCTATCACCAATAGATAGGTCATCCAAACAAAAAAATCAATAAAGAAACCCAAGAACTAAATCATACCATAGATCAAATGAACCTAGCTGATGTCTACAGAATATTTCATCCAACTTCTGCACAATACACATTCTTCTCAGCAGCCCATGGAACCTTCTCCAAAATTGATCATATCTCAGGACAAAAAGCAAGCCTTAGGAAATATAAGAAAATAGAAATAATCCCATGCATTCTATCTGATAAAAATGCATTAAAACTAGAAATCATCAACAAAAATAGCAATAAAAAACATGTAAACAATTGGAAGCTGAACAACACATTGCTCAATGACAAATTGGTCATAGATGGAATAAAAGAGGAAATTAAAAGGTTCCTGGAAGTTAATGAAAATGAAAACACGACCTACCAGAACCTATGGGACACAGTAAAGGCAGTCCTAAGAGGAAAGTTTATAGCCATAAGTGCATATATTAAAAGAACAGAAAGATCTCAAATCAATAACCTAATACTACAACTCAAACTCCTAGAAAAACAAAAACAAACAAATCCCAAAAGAAGCAGAAGGAAAGAAATAATTAAAATAAAGGCTGAAATCAATGAAATAGAAACAAATTAAACATACAAAAAATCAATGAAACAAAAATCTGGTTCTTTGAAAAAATAAATAATATTGACAGACCCCTGGCAAACCTGACTAAAATGAAGATAGCAAAAACCCAAATCAGTAAAATCAGAAAGGCAAAAGGGGAGATAACAACAAACACCACAGAAATCCAGGAAATCATCAGAGACTACTTTGAGAGCCTATACTCTAATAAATTTGAAAATCTTGTAGAGATGGACAGATTTCTAGAAACTTACAACCACCCAAAACTAAATCAAGATGATATTAATCACCTGAAAATATCTATAATACAAAAAGAAATTGAAGCAGCAATCAAGACTATCCCAAAAAAGAAAAGTCCAGGACCTGATAGATTCACTGCTGAATTCTATCAGATGTTTAAAGAAACAATACCAACTCTCCTTAAACTGTTCCACAAAATAGAAAAAGGAGGAACACTGCCTAACTTGTTTTATGAAGCCAATATAACTCTCATCCCAGAACCAGACAAAGACAACTCCAAAAAGGAGAACTACAGGCCTATTTCCTTAATGAATATCGATGTAAAAATCCTTAATAAAATAATGGCAAACCCAATCCAACAACACATCAGAAATATCATACACCAAGTCTGTTTCATCCTAGGGATGCAGGGATAGTTCAACATATGCAAATCCATAAATATAATACAGCACATCAACACAAGCAAAGACAAAAACCACTGGATCATCTCAATAGTTGCAGACAAAGCCTTTGACAAGATCCAACATCACTTCATGATAAAAGCTCTAAGAAAACTAGGAATAGAAGGAATGTACTTCAACATTGTAAAGGCTATTTACAACAAACCTACAGCCAACATCATATTTAATGTTGAAAAACTGAAATCACTCCCTCTAAAATCAGGAATGAGACAAGGGTGCCCACTATCCCCATTCCTATTAAACATAGTACTGGAATTTCTCGCCAAAGCAATTAGGAAAGAAGAAATAAAAGGAATGCAAATAAGTAAAGAAACTGTCAAAATATCCTTATTTGCAGATGATACGTTCCTATACCTTAACGACCCAAAAAACTCTACCCCAAAACTCTTAGACATCATAAACAGCTACAGTAAGGTGGCAGGATACAAAATCAACCTACAAAAATCATTAGCTTTTCTATAAACTAGCAATGAACAAACTGAGAAGGAATATATGGAAACAATTCCATTCACAACAGTCCCCCCAAAAATCAAATATCAAGGAGGAAATTTAACAAAGGATGTGAATGAACTCTACAAGGAGAATTGCAAACTCTGCAGAAAGAGATTGAGGAAGACTACAGAAAATGGAAAGGTTTCCCATGCTCATGGATCGGTAGAATCAACATAGTAAAAATGACTATACTAACAAAAGCAATCTACATGTATAATGCAATTCCCATCAAAATTCCAAATGCATTCATCACAGAGACTGAAAAATCTATTCTAAATTTCATTTGGAAACATAAGAGACTGCGAATAGCAAAGGCAATAGTCAGCAAAACAGCAATGCTGGAGGTATCACAATACTTGAATTCAAATTATATTACAAAGCAATATCAATAAAAACAGCATGGAACTGGCATACAAACAAACATGAAGACCAGTGGAACAGAATAGAGGACCAGGATATGAATTCACACAACTATACCCATCTCATTTTTGACAAAGGTGCCAAAAAAATACAATGGAGAAAACACAGCCTCTTCAACAAATGCTGCTCGGAAAAGTGGTTAATCATCTGCAAGAAACTGAAACTAGATCCATGTCTGTCACCCTTTACTACTATCAACTCAAAATGGATCAAGGACCTAAATATCAGACCTGAAACTCTGAAGTTATTACAGGAAAGAGCAGGAAACACTCTGGAGCTAAATGTTATAGGCAAGGACTTCCACAATAGAACCCTAGCATCCCAGCAACTAAGAGAAAGGATGGACAAATGGGACTTCATAAAATTAAAAAGCTTTTGTACAACAAAAAGAAATGTTCTCTAAACTGAAGAGACCACCCACAGAGTGGGAGAAAATATTTGACAGCTATACATCAGAGAAGGGACTGATACCAAGAATAAACATGGAACTTAGGAAACTAAACTCTCCTAAAATCAATGAACCAACTAAAAAATGGGCAAATGAACTTAATAGAATTTTCTCAAAAGAAGAAATTCAAATGGCCAAAAAGCACATGAAAAAATGCTCACCATCTCTAGCCATAAAGGAAATGCCAATCAAAACAACACTAAAATTCCACCTCACCTGTTAGAATAGCCATCATCAAAAACACCACCAACAACATGTGTTGGTGAGGATGCAGGGAAAAAGGAACCCTAATCCACTGCTGGTGGGAATGCAAGCTGGTACAACCACTCTGGAAAAAAATTTGGAGACTTCTTAAAAATCTAAATATGGACCTGCCATATGATCCAGCAATACCACTCCTGGGGATATATCCAAAGGAATGCAACACAAGTTACTCCAGAGGCATCTGCACACCTGTGTTTATTGCAGCACTATTCAGAGTAGCCAAGTTATGGAAACAACCAAGATGCCCCACTATTGATAAGTGGATCAAGAAAATGTGGTACTTGTACACAGTGGAATTTTACTCAGCCATGAGGAAGAATGAAGTCTTATCATTTGCAGGTAAATGGATGGAACTGGAGAACATCATTCTGAGCAAGGTCAGCCAGGCTCCAAAGACCAAAAATCATATGTTCTGCTTCACATGCAGACTTTAGATCTAGGGCAAATGCAACAATATGGTTGGACTTGGATCACATGACAAGGGGAAAGCACATATGGGAGACATAGTAATAGCTAGAGAACTCAAAACATGAAAGCATTAGATGTCCCCACTCCACAGGAGCTAATACAGGGACCTTAAATTGACAGAGGTTATTATGAGAAAGGGATCAGTATACAGTGTAAAGATCAATTAGAGATTAATTAACTTGGGTCATAACATATGTGTATACGAAAGCAATGCTAGGAATATTTCTGTATAGCTCTCCTCAACTCAAGTAGCAAAAATGTTTTGTCTTCCTTATGAGGCTTGTGTCTTTTCTTCAACAAAATTAGTGATAAAGGCAGAACAGGACCTGCCTGGAACTGAGAGGGGGAGGGTGAAGAGGTTAGGAGAAGGGAGAAAAGGGGAGAAATGATCCAAACAATGTACGCAAATGTGAATCAATGAATTATTAAAAAAAGAAAAAAAGATCATTAACATTCAAAGTTATATCAAAAGGTATGTATTAATCCCTGTCATTATATTGTTTTGTAATGGTTTGATTCTTTTCAATCCTCATTTTTTTTAATCTGTTCATCTAGCAAGATTTATATTTCCTGGATTTTTATTTTTGTATTATCTTACTCTTCTGTGTGTAGGATTCCTTTAAGCATCTTGTGCAGTGGTAATTTATTGTTCATGAAATCTTTTAGTTTTTTTTATCATAAGGGGTTTTTAAGTATCCTTTAATTATGAATAATAGCTTTGCTTTCTGCCATAATCTAGGTTGGCAAGTATATTCTTTCAGCCTTAAATATATCATTTTGTAGCCTCAGTACTTTTAGAATTTTTGTTGAGAAATCTTTCATTATTGTGATAGGTTTACCTTTGTAGGCAACTATGCCCTGTCTCACAGATTTCAGTATTCTTTCTTTATTCCATATTCTTAATGTTTTAAGTATAATATGACCTGGAAGGATTCTTTTATTTTCTTGGATATTTGGCATTTTAAAACACTCCTGTACTTGGATGATCATCTTTTCCCAAGATTTTGGAAACTTTCTACTTCTATTTTATTGAATAGGTTTTCTGTGCCTTTAGCTTGCATTTCTTCTATTGCTTCAATGCCCATGATTCTTTGGTTTGGTCTTTTAATGATGTACCAGAGTCTGGAATGGTCCATTCATATTTTCTTATTTTTACCTTCTATTTTCTAAATTTTCCAACTCATTTGCTTGTCTGCTAGCCCTGATATTATGTCTTTTGCTTGGTCTAGTCTATTAGTAAACATGCAAACAGATATTTTATTTGGTTTATTGAATTCTGCATTCCCAGAATTGCAATTTTATTACTTTCAGAATTTCTATAACTTTATTGAATCTCTCATACCCTGCATTGTCTTTCTTATTTAATTCAGGTGTTTATTTCCATTCTCCTTGAATTCATTCAGACATTATTTATATCTTCTTTCACATCATTATACATTCTCAAAGTCATTTTTAAAAATTTCCTGGGATTACATCCACTTTACACATTTATCATCTATTATTGTGGAATTGTTAACTTTCAGAAAAGTCATGCTGTCTTTTCTTGTCAAATTTTTGTGCTTCTGTGTTAGGATTTGCACATCTGTGTCTAAGTCTTTGGTTGGAATTTTTAGTTGCCTGTACTCTTTCAGTGTAAATATTCTTGATGTGCAGGCAAGACTGGAAGTGGCACGATTGAGGTTCAGTTTCTCATCATGACACATCAAATGTAGCTAGTCTTCAAACATTTGTCTGTGCATTCAGAACACCAGTCCCCAGCACCACTCACAGAGAAAAAATCAAGCTTGTGTCTCTAGTAGTTCCTACTGTTCAGGTTGGTGCTGTGTGAGGGATGGTGTGGTTACTTGTTAGTTGGATGCTTAAGGCCTCAGTTTATTTTGGAAGCCTCTCTTCTTTTCTGGGAGTTGCTGGTGGTTGCAAGGAACTTTGCAGCCTGTGGACTAGATAATTTCCCACTTTCTCAACATGTACTACCCAGTTTGTGCTTCCAGAATCAGCAAGCATCCAATCCTAGGAGTGTCCCACAAACGCATCAAAGAATAGGATCCAAACAGCACAAAGTTCTGCACTAGAGAGAGAGAAACATAAGGAACTGGGCATTCTGCTTGCTGGTCCCAGTGCATTCATACACCACCTAGCAGTTAACCATTCTGTGGGAGGGTGGAGGTTAGGGAAATTGAGTGATCCTCTGACATGGACTCAGAATGGTCTTTTCTGGTAGCAAACCACACACAACTGGAAGGCAACTCCAGACGCTGATCAGTCTGACAGCCACAGGATCAAGGCTGTGTTTCAATAGTGATCCTGAGGCATTGATGTTCACTTCTTTCCATATAGAGTGGGGCCACCATCCACCATGCACTTTACTGACCAGCTCCATTCTGCTTAAACTTCTCAGATTGTCCCACTTTCCATGACTACACCTTGTGACCATCTCCCACCCAGACCTTATAGCAGGATGTCCTCAGTTTCCCTGAGCTATGAATGTTCCTTGTTTTCAGTTTCCAAGAGGAGCTCATTCTCAGACAATAGGCCCCTTCTCAGGATGGCACCAAACCATAAGTCTCTAAGATAAAGGATAGTGATTCAGTGGATTCATCTTCAATACTGGTCTGCCAACAGGAGGTGTCACTGTCATACCAAATCTCCCACTGGACTAAAGGTTTGCCAGAATTGTGGACTAATCTTGCAGCTAGGACTGCCAGTTTGTTGTCATCAGGGTCACCACTGTTACCTTGTGATCATGGCTTCAGCTTGTTCTCCTGGTGGAGAGTTAAGATTAGAGGTGGTTACTACTTTTTTCTGCATAGTCTTTCTGCTTCCTCATGGCTTTTCACCTGTCTTGTCACCTCTTTCATGATTTCCAATGCTTTGTCTCTCTTTCTCTCTTTGGAATACAGTCAATCCTTTGTTACCCTGACTGTTCTTATTCATGGAGTTTCACAGGGGAAGCTTCTGATATGCCGTATTGTACTATCCTTGTAGGTGATTTAGAAGGGTAGTAGACAAGTTTTAGAGTAGATGAGTGAATCCAATGAATAGATAAGAAATTTCTTTTTATCTCTACATGTGGGATTTGATTTTTAATCTCTTCCTATGTGGTTTTTGTCCTTCTAAGTTAATGAAATTTTGTCAGAAGTCTAATGTCAATTGTGCTCCTCTGTGGCAGTTCCAGTATTAATTTGGTAAGGAAATTTAGAGAACAGCTGCATGTAGTATCTGTTTACTGAGCTTTTGTAGTAGAGATTACTGCACTTTTGGGAGAGTTTCACATAATATTTCTTCATATTGTTCTTCTGCTATCTGCAGAATGCCCTCTAATTATGTCTAATGTTTGTAGTTTCTTTTTCCATCTTTCTTTCTTTCTCTCTTTCTAACCTGAGACTTGTTAATTTCATTGATCTTTATGAATAAATAGATTTTCATTTTGTTCATTTAGTTTATTGATTTATTGTTTTCAATTTCATTTATTCCAGCTCCAACTTTATTAATTTCTTTTTTCTGTTCATTGGGATTCAATATAGTCTTTTAAAATTTTTTTCTTGTGGTGGAACTTTAAGTTATAAATTCTTTTTCCTTTCTTATTTTCTACAATATGCATCCAATTCTATAGATTTTCCTCTACAAATTGGTTTCACTACATGATATAACTGGTTAGTTGTATTTTCTTTTCATTTACTTTAAAATACTAATTTCTCTTGAGATCTTCTCTTTGATCCATTTGTTATTCAGAAGTGAATATATACTCACCAAGTATTTGGGGAGTTTTCCTGCATCTTTTTGTGTATGATTGTATATCCACTTGTATGTCACTGTGGTCTGAGAACAGTCATTGAATGATTTGTGTATTTCTAAATTTATTAAGATGTGCTTTATGTGCCAAAATTTGATCAGTATTGGTAAATGTTCCATGTTGGTTTGAGAATAATGTGTGGTCTGCTATTGTTGGATGAAGTCTATATCAATTTTGTCTAATTCAATGATGGTGCTATTATGTTCAACTGTCTTAGTGATTTTCTGACTACAAGATCTATCCATTTCTGATAGAATGTTGTTGAGCTCTCCAATTATAACAGTGGTTTACTTACTTCTTTTCTGGTTTTGCCTCACATATTTTGACTCTATTATTAGTTAAATATACATTATTTGTCATTAGATTTTTTGGAGGAATGACTCTTGTGTCATTATGAAACAACCTCTTTTTGATGACTTTCCTCTGAAGCCTGTTTAAATTGATATAGATACTTCTTCTTTGTTCTGATTAAAATTAACATGGTATTCCTGTTCCATTCCTTTATATTTAATATTCATGTGTCATTTCATTCAAAGTGGGTCTCTATTTGACAACATGTAGTTGGATATCCTGTTTTGATCCACTCTGATAATCTCTGTCTTTAATTGCTGTAATTAGATCATTTATGTTTTAAGTCAACCACGTTGATTTATAATTCCAGCTGGAATTATATTGGTACTGTTTTCTATATGTTGACCTTGTTCTTTTTTGTCCCATGTTTCTTTTTTGTTTGTTATGGTTTCCTATATCCTTTTTGCCATGTGTAGTTTAACTGAACATTTTATATAATTTCTCTTTATCCCTTTCTTATCATATACTTCTTTCTATATTTTCCTAGCTGTAAAAATAAATTCCAGTTGCGAATCTGTGAGTATGATTTTTTCCCTAATTTTTCAAACCACTGTTAAAACCCTTGTCACTATTTTAAGTTTCAGGTTTTTTAAGCTTATCACAATTTTGCTAAGAAATAGACAACTTCATGTCTGTTTATGTGCCATTAGTTTTCTATCATAGTAGAAGAAATTTCAACCCAAAGAGAACCCATATCAATTGCTAATTCATTATTTCTCAAAATATAGCATATATGCATTAAGCCAAAATACTTGAGACCAGAGGTGTCTGAAATAAAGTATGTGTTAAGTCATTATGGATGGTAGTCAGAGAAGAACCAGGTCCTGGAACAGGCTCCTGCAACTCACAGCAACAGAGCCAGGTAGCAGTTGAAAAATTGTCTGCTGAACAAGAGCAAAGGGTATTTTCATTATGAAAATAGAAAAAAGAAGTTGTAAGTGGGTTAGGGAGGAGTAGGTGAGATCACTTTTGTTTCTGAATTGGCTGGGGTCATAAGCAGGATGCAGTCGCATCTACAATGTCATGATGGGATTTAAGCTAAGGTTTTATCACACACTCAGGAATGTGAAAATGTCTTTTGTAATTTGGAGTCTGAAACTAATAATTGATTAACTTCTCCCATTTCTACTCCTCTGCATCCTCCTTCCCTATAATTAAATTTAAAACATCTCAAAATTTTTCTCTTACCACTTGCCTTACTGTCCAGAAAGAACTGCAGGCTATTTTCCTGAAGTGAAAGCTGTGTCTTTCTGCAAAACTGATTGTGTAATCTTAGCATTTTAACTCCCCTCTTCTCCTTCCTCCACTTAAGCAGGAGGCACTGCTTCCAAAACCGTGGAACTGGAACTCAATCAGAGTGAACTAGAGGAGTATTGCAGCCCAGTGGACTTTTTCCAGGTAGTTCTTTGGTTCCACAAGCCTCACAGTGCTAAATAGCCAAGGTCATGGTTTATAACTCTATGTCATGTTTCTGGTGCACAAAAAAGGGTATATGAAAAGAGACTATTTGATTTATTGACACTGCATTACTTACAAATTCAGGTCATCAAAACAACACTACTTAGATCATCATAGTTCTAATTACCTAACTTCTTTCACAAAATAACATTAGACATACATTCAATCTAAGAACTTATGAATACTTCAGGTGGTTTATCAGAAGCTGAGGAAATAAAATTATAAGAGATTTGCTTAATTCCTTGAGTGATCTCTGACTTTATTTCCCATTATTTGTTTTCAGTTGTTAAATAGAAAAACATCAACTCAAAGTGTTTTATCACCCTGTATTTCCTTCTTTCCCCATGTAGCAGTTTCCTGTGGGAAATGAGTCATCCCTGACTGAGTATTTCTCCACCCTCACTGATTATTAGGAAAGCCTATTCACATTCCCAAAGTTTGAGTTAATGGGTCTAGGGTAAGGTCTAGTTTATATCACAAAGGTATACAAAGCTCTGTAAGTGATTTTGATGCGCAGCTAGAACTGAGATTACCTTATGTGGAGACCTCTTCCTCCCATGTTGAAGATCAGGCAGGAAGCAAAAATGTGAGGGTATCAGTCAATGAAAGCAATTACATAGGTAATTGTACTGCACAGGTGCAAACAAAGGTAGAGCGCATACCAGCCTGACTGAGGAAGGTTGTCTCAGTGGAGCTGGTGCTAAACTTGTTAGCCAGGAGGCAGGTATGGTAAGCCTACATTAGTCACACATTTAATACATACAGTTTTGACCATGTGGTTAATGTGTTTAAATCTTTGCATGATTTGCTGAAGGTTTCCTTGCCTTTAATTTTATGAAAATCTGCCTCCCCAAAGGTAAATAGTGCCCCCAAAAGCAAGGCAAAAGTAAATGTGCCTAACTGAAGTAATTAAGTGAAAATTTAAGATTTGTTGGAAAGTGGTATGTCTTTAGTGGAAGTTGGTTGGTGTTATGGTAAAAAATAATCAAGCATTTGCAGTACATCACTGAACTCTATGCCTCCTGAGCATGCATGGGTTTTCTTCAATGGCTGTCTCCTTAGAACCAGACACCTACAGATAAAAAGGGTCTACTTTACTTATAGGGATAATCACCTATGTTTGTGGTTGTGAGGGAACATGCGATCCCTTTAAATGACTGTTAAGACTTCCTCAAAATTGGATTATTTGTTTGTTTTATAAAATGCTCTTCAAAAAATTTCTAAGGAGTCAGTCAAAATCACTGAGTTATGAAGACTTACTTTTGGAGTGACCCAGAGCAAACTTTGCTCATTATAATACAAAATCCTCTGCCCGGAATCCTTCCTATCTGACATTTTTCCAAACATGTGATGCATGACCACTCATGCCCAAGATGGTGACTCTTTCCTCTGTACCAGTGGATAAGTTTCCCTAATAAAAGCCCATAATTTCTTTTCTATAGGGCACTGCTTTGAGACTTTAACTCCAGTGTACTCTTCATTTGCTTTGAGAAATTACTTTCTTCACTCTTTTATCTTTAGGTTTTGCTCATCAGCTTTTTACTCACCAAGGGGCCAACCCACTGCTTTTGGATACAAATTGAAATCTGAAGGATAAAGAAAAGATTTATAGCCTCCAGTACAGGGCTAGGAGCCGGAGACAGGTGGGAGAAAGAAGAGGGTTGGTTAAGCAGAAGAAGCATGTTTGGAGCTGAAGGACTGAGAAGTGATTGGGGCTAAGGAGGCAGATGGATGACAAAAAGATGCATATGCTATGTTCATCAACTCAGGTTTTAACAAGTACATTTAAAAATTTTTGAACTATTTTAAGCAGGATTGGAATATAGTCACTTTTCATCCACAATGCTTTGAGATGACAGAGTTAGGATGTTGTTGTGGTCAACAGAATGGCAATCTATCCCTGCCTTTCCCTAGCCACTTGAGGCTTTTGCTCTACAGTGGAGATAGGGAACAAGGCCTGTATTCCTTCTAGAACACAGACATGGGAGACTTCATGTTGGAATCAGCCAAGTAGGTCATCTCCCACTTGTCCTACTATCTCTCAGGGGAGATTGTCATTGCCTCTTTTGGGGGCTCAGAAAAGGATTACCAAAATAGAAATTTTGGGATTCTCCATAATACTCTGCTTTGAGCATTGGGGAGCAGGAAATGCAGGGCAAGGCTTTCTCTGAAGCCCCCTTATTTACTTTCACCTACAGACAAGACCAACCAGAGAGGAACCCATTGCTACCCAGTCTTTGTCCCACAGATCAAGAAGGACAATACATTAACAAAAGGAACTAGCTCACTTCAGTGTGACATGTGGGACATTCTGCTGGGAAACTCAATTCTAGATTGTGGAAGGCATAATGAGGACATGGTTGACCAGGAATAAGGGTGCAGAAGATGTCGGGGGAGACTGAGTTGAGGATTATAAGAGATAGTGCAGAGGAACTTCATAATTAACTGAGGAAGGAAGGTTAGGGAGATGCCATTCTTAAAGCATTATCAAAGGCCCATTGCAGATTAGGAAAAGAAACTCCTGACCTCAGGAGTGATCAGAAATATGTTCTGGGTAGAAGTATAATCTCTTAAAAGTTCCATGGTGAGAAGCCAAAGACACAGCATCTTCCAAAGACTGAAGGTAGATTAAAACAAAACAATGTACTTCCTCACCAACCAGACTAGCAAGCACTGAGTGACAAATAATGACAATCTGATGTTGGTAGAGGTTTGGGAACATGGAAAGAAAACTCAAGAAATGGGTTCAAAGGGAAGCTGAGAAAAGAACTGAGGAGCACTTTCTGACAAACCAGTCACTACCTTATATATGAGGTGATCCTAGAGGAATATGAAAAAGATGCATTGAGTGTAACCATAGCAATAAAACAGAAACTCAATTCCTTAGTAGCTTGAATCAACACCCAAATGCTTAGTAAAATACAAAGAATGCCCATGTACATCCATAATAATCTACCCACCTGATATTCTACTGTGGCCCTCAAAAAATATTACAAGGACCTTAAAGAAACAAGTGAAGAAAAACACTCTCAAGAAGCAGAGCAATCAACAAAACTAGACTCCAACATGACAAAGATTCTGGGGATTTAGTGTATGAGTATGATTAATATGTTAAAAACTCTAGTGGAAAGAGGACAGTGTGCATAACCAGAGATGTAATTTTAACATAGATATTAAATTTACCAGCATGAATTGAGTACAAATGTTACAAATTAAAGCCACATAACAGATGAAGAATATTTTCAACATGCTCACTAGCAGACTCCAACCAGATGAGCAAAGAATCAGGGAACATCCAGACAAATTAATAAGAATAACCACATTGATTATAATGACTATAATAATAATGGGACATGAATAGAAAAGGGGGAATAACTGGGGAGATCAGTGGGAGGGGCAAGGGGAAAGCAAAGGATACTGATAGGTGAATAGTATCAAAATACATTACACATTACACACACACATATCTATGAAGATAGCATCCTCATACCCAACAAATACTATTTGAAAGGGGTGAAAGGTGGGTTATAGGAATATAATGGAGAGGATGAAATTGTTCCAAGAATACTGTATAGATCTATTGACTTATCACAACAAACACCTTCATATTAATGTATGCTAATTAAAAATAAAATAAAACTTTAAAAAGGGGAAAATCACAGAATGGAACAGACTTTGCAACACAAATAATTGCAAAGGACTTACCCAATAGGAAGAAGGCAGATGATCTAATTAGAACACTGGGTAGAAGTCTTAATCAAGTAATTTGCAAAATAAGAATCTGAAATTTGTTCAATTTCATCAATAATCATGTTTATGTAAGTTCAGATCATGAGATATCACTTTCCATCCTCCAGAATAGCAAAAATTGAAAAATTGAAGAGACTGATAATCCTAAGAGTTTACAGAGAAGCTCAGAGAAGCATGTGTTTGGTGCTTTGTACTAGATCTAAACTTCAGCATATCTTTGGACTTGGATGGTTTACTCCAGGGGTAATATATGTTCATCAAAACAAATGGTCAGCTATGGATGTGTAACATCATTAGTTGTCATAGAAAAAAATACCTTGAAATGATTTAAATTAGACTTATAGTTTTTAGCATATTCATAATGCCTGTCTTTCCAAAGAGAAATATGGTAAACAAACTAAAAAACAACTTTTCTTAGATCTACCAGAGAACTGATGACAGAGGGCAAACCAATGTCCCCTATATTGAAAAGAAAAGTGAATACTGAGAATCATAGTTTACTGTAAGAGAAACAAGTTGCTGGAGCCTGTATCCTCACACACATTTTGAAGCCTACTTCTAGGAAATGACTAGGTCCCAGAAGTGAATAGCAGAGAACCTCCCCTTCATATGAGTACAGGGACCACTGTAACAGGGTCTTGCAATCCTGGAGAGAGATTGAGCACTGTCCAAATACAGCATAGGCAAGTGGGAACTTAGAGGTAAGCAGCAGTGGAGGGCTTCATGAATGGAAAATCACTAAGAAGAAAAGAAGGTGTAAGGGGAACTCTGGCTAAACTAACCTAGCATTATTCTTCCTGAACAGAGGCCAGGGTGGTGGTGGAGGATGAGGAATCTTACCAGAAATCAACAATGTTCAGAATCAAGTAGAATGAATCAAATAGAGCTTTGTTTAAACTAACCCAGCATCCTTCTTTTTTATAACTGGATTTTATAGAGAAGTACATAGTTGGACCTTGAGGAAGGTTCAGAAGCCTGACTGCAGTTTGACAAAGTAAAGAATTTTTTTCAAATTCTAGAGTATGAAGGCTTTGAGTTACCCCAACGCTGTGAACTTACTCACTTTGACTGACACTGTGGAAATGTGCCTGGTCATTGAGTATGGTATAGGAAGGTCGGATGTCTTCAATTGCACACTTGACCGTGGCCATCATATGAAACAGACCCAAAGCAGCCATCTGATAGCATCTACTGGATACAGTACTACCTCCAGAAGGGTTTTGTACATAGGGACCCAGAGCCAGAAGAACTGTTTTGTATTCTAATGTGAACATCAAGGTTGCAAATGCTGGCTTCAGCATGAAGATGAATAACCTTTGGTGAGAAGATGAACATCTATTTCAAAGAAAAATAGAGCTCTCTGGCTAAAGGAAGGATTGGATCTACAGCTCAGAATTACTTCTCCCTTTAACCTGAAGTGTTTCCTATAGGTGCTTAGACTTCTATAGTAGAGTTTGAAAACCAGTTGTTATGCAAGAATTCTCTAATAACCTAAATTTATTGTACATTCTATTTTGTATAATTTCCTTGGAAAAATGGAAATATGTAAGTGAAATTACGAATGTGCACCTCTTATTAAGGTTGGGCTTAAAGCTTTCACTGACCATCTGATGCAATCCCTGTCTGGAATTTAATATAAAGCCTACTGAGAAAGTAAGTGTTTGTATTAAATATATGTATTTTCTTCCATAAGGAGGTAGTATACCTTTCAATTTACTTTTATGCATAAAATATAGATTAATAACTTATTGGCCTTTTAATGTCTAGGGCAGCATTCAGTTTCTCCCTAAAATTGTTTATGTAGCTCCAAATCATTTGGTGGCAAATGATTTTATCAATAGAATATAGTAGTGATTAATATCACCCAGATATTTCAATCATTTTTCCTTCCATAACATGTGCCATTCAAGTGTGGATCAGAAATTCTGAATTCCCATTAAGAGAAATATGAGTAAACTATGTGATTTTGTGGGAAAGTAACAATTTAATGAAAGGGACTTTTGAAATTTAACTCACTATTTGTCAGTTTTCACTTGTGACTTAAACCACATCAATCTCTCACCACTCAGGACAACACTGGAGCACTGTGTAGTCAAGACCTTAATTAAGCATTTAGGGTATCCTTTCTGAGCATCTCTCTCTTTCCCAGTGTTCTGAGTCTATCCATTTCCCCTCTGAACTTTCATCTGTTCTTTGCACTCTCTTGTTCAAACCCAGTTGCTTTCAGCTGTGATTTGTGTTGTAAAGTACTCAAGGGTCAGTATAAGAGTGGAAAAGAATTTGTGGAAGTGGAGGAACTCCACCCATGGCTGGAATGGAGACAACTACTTCTGCAGGTCTTTGTTGAGATTTAGCAGGAGGTATTACCTTAGCTTACATTTCTTATTCAGGAAGTACTCTCTGTCTAGAGAGGTGAATTTTCTTTAGTTTAGGGCACGGGGTGTAGTTTTGTGATAGCATGTATTAGGCCCTGAATTTAATAACCCATCACCAAGAAAGGAAAATAAAAGAAACAAAGGTGAGGAAAAGTTCACTATATTATGAAAATAGGCAGTTTTTGAAAAGGCCATGTCATTTTATCTAACCTAAACTTGTATAATTTGAAAGTATTAATGGGTGGGGTATACAGACATAATAAAATCTATCTCCTTTAGGAAGAAAGAATTTAAGAAAAGAGTTTGTGCAAGAAAAGAGAAGAACATTGCATGGTAGTTCCCTAATTCAAGGTGAAAAACATGTTATATTCACTTTGCCTCATGTTTATTAATGGTAATATAAGATTCTTTCAATAGATCCTTCTTATTTCCTTTATTATTGAGCTGTTACTTTTACTAGACTTACTGCTAATGCTGTTGTTGAAGAAATGTGAAGGAAACACTCTCTCAAAGTATTGGGAATCCTGTCAATCAAATATGTCTTCACTATTATAGTTTGCAAAGGCATTGGATAGCCTAGGATCCTTATCAACAGAAAATATTTTTGTTATTTCTACCCCACCCTATCAGACACAGAGCATTAGGAAGAGAATAAATTTTATTCAGTAGCTAGTGATTTTTACAATGTAGTTTAAACTTCTCCCACATATTTCATCATGTGAAATGTTTCAAGAATTTTTCTTAATTTCAACAAGGATTCAGTTATAAATTATGGTTTTGTGTTTGTATTACTTTCCTTATTTTGAAGTCTAAACAGTCATGAATCTAAGAAACTTAAGTTTGTAAATGTGGCAAAAGAAATTTTCAGACATCTTTGTGTAGATATTAATAAATGAATACTTGGTCATAATCTAGATAGCATAATATTTGAAATACTTCATCTGTAGGGTTTGCACACACATTATGGCAATGACACTTTCTTCATGTATTTAAATTCTTTCCTGAAAAATCAATAGCATAGAAAATACATTAAAGCTTTAACTTCATAAAAGGAGAGAATGGAACCACTCTTCTAAGGGAAAACTCATTACCATTTAAAAAACTTATATAAAAGGTACAGTTTTGCTAAGAATCACAAAGAAATGCATTCAATATGAAACATGTGTTGAATTGTTTAACCTTTGTTTTCATAAGATAAAACATCACCCCTCTGTGATGTGTAGATTTACCAGACTGATATTAATTGTACTTTCAACAAGATTAAATAATATTAATGCATATATATTCTGTTATCTGAACTTAAAATAAGTAGGAATATTGTTTCATTATGTGATTTTTTTTTAAAGCAATCCTCAAGCTTTGTCTTAGATTAAAGTCTAAGTTAAAGGTCACATTTTCTAAGTGATATATCATTCCCATGATAATGTATCTTTCTTTTTTTTTTTTCATTTTTCTTTTATTATTCATATGTGCATACAAGGCTTGGTTCATTTCTCCCCCATGCCCCCACCTCCTCCCTTACCACCCACTCCACCCCCTCCCACTCCCCCCCTCAATACCCAGCAGAAACTATTTTGCCCTTATCTCTAATTTTGTTGTAGAGAGAGTATAAGCAATAATAGGAAGGAACAAGGGGTTTTGCTGGTTGAGATAAGGATAGCTATACAGGGCATTGACTCACATTGATTTCCTGTGCGTGGGTGTTACCTTCTAGGTTAATTCTTTTTGATCTAACCTTTTCTCTAGTTCCTGGTCCCCTTTTCCTATTGGCCTCAGTTGCTTTAAGGTATCTGCTTTAGTTTCTCTGCATTAAGGGCAACAAATGCTAGCTAGTTTTTTAGGTGTCTTACCTATCCTCACCCCTCCCTTGTGTGCTCTCGCTTTTATCATCCCATGATAATGTATCTTTCTTAATTTAAACTCTCCAAATTATTTTTGACTCATTTCAGGAGGTGAATAAGGTATGATATCTAGTGGACTAAGAACAGTGATCATCTTACTTCTTCCTCTGGAGTAGATGGATATAGAAATGTCCCACCATGCCCCCTCGTTTTATTATGAATATGTTAGTGTTCTCCACTGTTTTGATAACTCATGCTTAGTTAACTGTGAAGTATTTGATAAAATGACTCTAATGTCTTTTTCTTTTTATTTTTACTATTGACTTTAAGTCTGGATCTACTAAAATTTCTGCCCCAAGATATACATATCTTTGAAGACAATCTCTACACTTATAGAATGAAGATTTAAAGAAAACATATAAAATATAAGTATGTATAAATATATAAAATATAAATATATGTAGATAGGTTATAAAATATGAAATCAGAAAGACATGTTCTTTCTGAATGCTAATCTAGCATTTAAATTGCTTCCATTTAAATACGTGGAAATTTTATATACAGAAAGACAATTCTTTTGCATGTGAGATGCAAATTTCTTTATTGCTAGAAATAAATTTTATATTAAAGTATAATTACATGAACAGAAAACATGCTAACACAGAGAAAAAGCAATTTGGTATTAATCAGCTGCATATAAATGTGTCAGACTGTAACATCAAAATTGATTTTTCCATGAAATATTTGTTTTTGGTTTTTTAGGATTTTTTATTGTTGTGCTAGGTGGGGTACATTGTAGCATTTACAAAGGTTCTGCAAAGTTTTAAAATATTTTAAACTGCTTCTATGCATTATAAATAACTTTTAAGTAGATGCCACATGTGAAAGCCACAATTACTGAGCTTTATTTACTCAAGCTGCCCAAATGCCAGCAGTTTCAATGGCACCCAAGCAACCAAGTAGACTTTAATAGTCTTCTGGAATTAAGTATCAATTCACTGATGGCTTATGTATACTAGGAAATTTTGCCACTATAAAGGGAACTAAATAGTCAGTTAATTGAGATGGGGTATTGCTATGTTGCCCATGTTGGCCTGAATCTATCCAGTCTCCTGCCTTAGCTTCCAAGTAGCAGCGATTCCAGGTGTACACCATTGCACAAGGCTAAACTTAAAGGTATAGTCAGACACCTTTTGCTATATGGGTTCTATAGCAGTTCTCAATGTTTTAATGTATTACAATTCTTATAGGGCCATTAAACATAAAAAAGTGATTCTAAAATAATTGCAAATTTAAGCAAGGATTTATACTTCTTTCCTCTTGGAAAAATAACAGTTGCCCAAGACTTTCTACCTTTTCTTTTTTTTCTGTTTGAACATTCATCTTTGAGTAATTTTTTTTGGTGACAGTATAAAAATTAGTTAAAAAGTCTCTGTTCTAGTTCAGAGAAGTTATTCCCCATGAACTATTTTACAGTTGATTGCTCACATATGCCTCCATCTCTGATTACAATGAGAAGGTCAGCACTAGGACATTCTATGGTCTCATCCTCAGATTTTTTTTCTAGAATCCTTTTATATAGTGTCCTTAATAGCAGAAATTTGGCTATTGAAAATGGTGCTGATGTAAACATGGATATGCAGATATTTCTACTGTATATTGGCTTGAATTTTTTGGCTATATGCCCAGTAGTGTTATATTAGAATCATAGAGTAGTTCCATGTTTAAATTTTTAAGGAACCTCCATACTGAATTCCATTGTGGTTGAATAAATATACATTTCACCAACAATGCAGCATTTGTTGTTATTTGTCTGTTTGATGGTAGCCATTCTGACTGGGCTGAGGTAGAATCTCTGTGTAGTTTTAATTAACATTTCCCTTATGGCTAAGGATATTAAACAATTCTTTATACATTTATTAGCTATCTGTAATTCTTTAGAAAATTGTTAAATCCATTGACTTATTGATTAAATGGATTATTTATTGTTTGGTGTTAAACATTTGGGGATCTCTCTCTCTCTCTCTCTCTCTCTCTCTATATATATATATATATATATATATATACAAAATCCTTTATGATAACTAATTGGCACATATTTTTCTTCCATTGTATAGGTTTTCTTTGATTATGAATATTGATTATTATGCTGTTCAGAATAATTTAGTTTCATGCAAGCCCATTCTTCATTTCTTATTTCCTGAGCAATTGGGGTTCTGTTCAGAAATGTGGCACCTATACTTGTATCTTCAAGTGATATATCTGTTTTCCTCTAACAGTTTTAAAATTGGTGGTATTGCAGCCAATTGTGCCATTATTGACAAATAGATTAAGAAAATGTGGTATTTATACACAATGGAATTTTATTCAGCCACAAAGAAGAATGAAATTTTGTTGTTTGCATGTAAATGTGTGGAACTGGAGAACATTACCTAAATGAACTTAGCCATATTCAGAAGGCCAAAAGTCACATGTTTTCTCTCATATATGGAATATAGAGCTAATACAATTACAGCAATGTTATGAAAACAGGTCATCTATGGAGAGGTCACATATGAGAGGGGAATGTTAAAAGGAGGAAATTAAGAAGGTGACTATGGTTAATGTACTCTTTATATAAGAATGAATACAGAATTTTCAAATCTATCGAAACCATTATAAGAAAAAGAATAAGGTAGAAAGAAGAAAAACAAAGGAGATTAACCAATTTGGGCTATAATCCATTTATACATGGAAGTGCCACAAGGAATCTCTCTGTAGCTATCTTAAATAAGCAAAAATGTTATTTTTTTCCTTTTACAATATCAGAGAACAACTCATATTTTGCCATACTTTGTATAACTAATAAAAATGGAAAAAATCAAAAAGAAGTAAGAACAATCTCACTGATAATACTTACAATAAAAATAAGTAACATAAAATAGACAATAAGTATTTTATGGTGATGTACAGAAAAGGAAAACCAATTGTGCATTATGGTGCATAAAATTAATAACAATTGGCAAGAGAGTGGATTTAAAATGTTTTCACAACAACAAAATAAGTATTTGAAGTAATTCTGTGTAAATTAACTTGATTTAAGTATTCCACAAATACATAATAAATATTTCAAAATAGGAAGTACATAATATATTTAATTTACCATGCCATTTAATTTATTGTATACTATAATAATAACAACAATACATTTCTTTGTGTTTACATACATAAACATGTATTTGTATACACATAAGTATGTATATATATATAGATAGATAGATAGATAGATAGATAAGCTATGCATAAGTGAAATGAATGATTGCAATGATAAAAGGATGAGAGAAAGAAATAAATATTATTTTGTTAATAAAATATTTTACATGCATGTTATTTACTTGTATATATGTTATTTATTGAATTAGTTACAAATATTTATTGCAAATTTTAGAACCACTAGTAAAGTTTTTAAAACATATAAGTTACATACTAAAATAGAAAACAGAATCATAAAATGCTCTTTTAAAACACAAAATACATAAAATCAGTGAAAGAAAAAACATAGGATGAATGTGAAAATTAACAAATGAAATAGAAATAAAAAAGGCATATTAATTCACCAATATCAATAATCAATTTGAACAGTAATAGTCTTAATTTGCATTAAAAATCACAAACTAAAAGATACAATTATATGTTGTCTCTAAGTAACCAATATTAAATATAAAGACACATATAGATTTTTAAAATTGGAGAAACATATACCTTGTTAACACTAATTAAAATAAATCAGGAATAGTATACTAACTGTAGACATGGCCAAATTCAAAACAAAGAAAACTTCAGGTATAAATGGGGTATTGTATAATAATAATGAGGTCAATTCCCAGGAAGATAAACAATTCTTGAAGCTTATGTGTTTAGCAATGTAGTATTGAAATACATGAGGAAAATGCTGATACTTCATCAAAGAACAGATGAGTTCATTGTTATAGATGGAGTATTCAAATACCATCTACCAGAAATGGATAATTCCAGCATTCAGAAAATCAATAAGAATACAGTAGAATTTTAAAAATTCTTTAATCAACTGATATGAACATCTATAAAATTTGCCATATAAGAACAGATGAACATACATTCTTCTCAAGTTTATAGGGATCCTTTGCCAAAACAGAACATATTCTGAGCCATAAAACAAAATTTTTCTAAAGAACAACAATTATGTTAGCTCTCACAATGGCTCCAAACATGAAATCAATGAAAAAAAAAATGGAAATTCCCAAATACTTGGAAATAAGACAACACCAAGTGACACATGAATCAAAGAAAAAATTGAATGGGGAAAATTTAAATATTGAATACTAAGTGAAAATGAAAATGCAGCTTATCAAAATTTGTGAACATAGAAATGCAATGATTAGTGGGAAACCTACAGCAATTACTGTCTAATTAAAAGAATGGAATTTTATTGTTTTCAGGTAAATGGATGGGACTGGAGAGCATCATCTTAAGTGAAGCTAGCAAGGTTCAAAAATCCAAAGGCCATACATTACCTCTCATATGTGGAATACAGACTCAATACGAATACAAGCAATGTTATGAAAAACAGGTCACATTGAGAGATCCCTAATGGGAGATGGAGGGCAAGAGAAGGACATTAAGAAAGTGAGTACTGATGTACTTTCCATACAAGAATGAATATAGAATTTTTAAACCGTCAAAACCACTATGAGTAGAGAACTAAGGTAGAAAGGAGAAAAATAGAGGGGATGAACCAATTCAGGTTACGATACATAAATACATGGATATGTCACAATGAAACACCTTGCATATCTATCTTACACAAAATACATGTCTTTTTTCTAAAAATGGTGATCAGGAAGACAAAACAGTTTCTGTATGGGGGTTGGTACCAGTGGGAAGGGGGAGGACAAGAGGACAGGGTTAAGAGGGTGAATATGATGGAAAGATTACATACTCATGTACATAAATGGAAAAAATTAGACCTTCTAAAACTATTCCAGGAATGCAAGGAGGAGAATAAAGGAGAATGGTAGAGGGGGTGAATTCAACTGTGATATATTGTAAGAATTTTTGTAAATATCACAATGTGCTCCCAGTACAACAATAACATGATAATTATAAAAGAAGATTTCATCATGTAAATAAGAATGGCATGCAAAAAAAGAAAGAAAAGAGGAGAAATCTAAAATTATTCTTCTAAGATTCCATCATAGAAAATGAAAACAGAAGAATAAATTAAATCCAAAGTATATACACGAAGAGATATCATTAAAAATTAATGCAAAAATCAATGCTACTTGGGGTCTTTTATGTTTCCAAATCAATTGTAGGATTTATTTTTCTACATCTGCAAAAGATGTTATTAGAACTGTGATGGGTCTGGCATTTAATTTATAGAAGGTTTTGGGTAATAAAGCCATTTTCACCATATTTATTCTATCAATCTCTTTTATGAGTGTTTTGTTTGTTGGGGCATGCATATCAGGTACATTGTTTGTAAAGTTTTGACATAATAATATACTATTCTAATGCTATTGTAGATTGTGGTGCTATGGTTTGAAGGGTCCCTCCAAAACTCATGTTGAATTTTTACCCTCAATACTACAGTAACGAGAGCTGGGACATAATGGAGGTGTTTGTGTCACTGAAGGCTTCACCCTCCTGAATGGATTAATGTACATATTTTTGGAGTGGATCAGTTTTCCCAAGATGGATTCCTAGAAAACTGAATCCATTCTCTCTCTGCTTTCCTTTTATGTGCACTAATTTTTCCTTCTGCTTCTATGCTCTGGAATAATACAATAGAAGGCCTTGTCATGCCAGGTGGTCTTTCCAACCTCCAGAATTATGACTGTTTAAACTTCTTTATTAATTACCTGGTCTGATATCTTGTAACAGCAGCAAAAATCAGACCACTCATTTAAAATTTCAATTACTAACTGTTTATTAATAGCATATGCAAGTGCATTTAATATGTAAATATTGATTTGCTATTCTTAATTATTAATTATTTTAGCTTATTTATATTTTCTATTTGCATGATCATATTGCCTATAAATAGAAGCAGTTTTGTTTTTTCCCTTGCAATCTGTATGTCTTTTGTTTCATTGTTTTCTTCTAACTCTAACTCAGATAGAAAGTAGAAAGGAATATTGGAATCATATCCTGTTGTTATTTTAGGAAGAAAACATTCAGGCTTTGTAGATCTACTTCATCAAGGTTAGAAAACAATCAACCAGTAAATTAATAAATATTGAATTAAATGGTTCTTCTGCATCTAGTTAGATAATTTCTTGCCTTTTCATCTTAACATTTTAATACCTTTTATTTAGTTTGCTATTTTCCCATTGCAAAAGCTTTCCATTTTAGAATAAACCCAATTTGGCTATTATTTATTGCCACTTTAATGTATTTCTGAATTAACTTTGCTGACTATAGTTTTGTTTATGCTCATAAAAGGCATTGGTCTGTATCTTACTTTTATTTTAATATCATTGGTTTGATTTCTGAGTAATATAGGCTTCAAACAATGAGTTGAAATATTATTCTTCCTTATAGTAATCATGAAAGACATCTTGTAAAATTTGTATTGTTTCTTCCTTAAATGTTTGAGAAATTCATGAGTGAAAACTTCTGGGTGTAGAGGTTTCTATTGTTCAATAGATTTAACACTGTTCTAGCACCTATTTCATCCTAAGTGTGATTTTACCTATTG
This sequence comes from Castor canadensis, assembly GCF_047511655.1. Classification (NCBI taxonomy): domain Eukaryota; kingdom Metazoa; phylum Chordata; class Mammalia; order Rodentia; family Castoridae; genus Castor; species Castor canadensis. The sequence goes on from NC_133400.1 coordinate 58,934,739, forward strand.
AAACATTTTTCTTTCTCTATGAGGTTTGCTCAAACTTTATAGTTCATATCAAGTACTTCTTCCCCACACTTCTACCTCCTGGCCAAGAATGCTGAGAACACACAGGAGGCAGCATAAACCATTCTATGGCAGAGCACCTGGGAAGACACTTTTCTTGTTCAGGCCAGGCTTTGTGACACCCTGCCTCTCATCACCCAGGTGGATCTTGGGCTCTGCCAACTATATTGATTCTCTCATTATTTTTGTCCATGCTTATACACAGCACTCCATCTTCTCATAGGAAAAAATAAGATCGTAATTTGGGCATGATAGCCAAGAGAGCCATGAAAGCTAGAATTCTATGAGTAAACAGTTCACACAATGATTTGCTCCATCTTTTCCTGGTTTTAACACAGAAAGTCCAGCATCCTAGTAACTATTTAGATTCTAGGAAAAGGGAAGCTTGGCAACCTTAGCCATTTCCTTTTGTAATGTCACTTAGTTCGTTAAACTTTTCATATAAGGTATTTTATCCACAGTAAAAGGGAAAGGGTGCATTAGCAGGTTTCAAGGGAAAAGTATAGCTCTCCAACAGAAAGCAAGGCTGTGTGTTCAAGGTTTGTTTCCAGAGGTTTCCAGTTTGTCTCAGTAAATGCACTTTACCTCCAAGAGCTATATTCTCCTGTGAATATAAATTATCCTGAGATAATTGGTTGGATACCCCCAGAATCATCACTCACACTACTATAACCTTTCAGTGAAGCTCTTAGGACCCACTACTCTGTCACAATCCCATCCTATCTTCCTTTTACAGAAAGAGTGAGCAAGACCAAAGTACTATTTGAAAAGCTGTTTTCAATCTTATTTCTTGTTGCTCAGCCTCAAAGAATCTTAGACAGATATTAAAGCAGAATGTCTTTCCTCTCCCTTCCCATCCACCAGCAGAACAAAGCAGTCACTACCAAATTCTGAGGAATTTTATATCCTCTCATCTAACCCATAGTGTTCTTCATTTATTTCTCTTTAAGAAAACCTTATCTGTGGATTTTTGTTCTACCTTTATTATCCTCATCACTGTGTCTTTGGTTTTCCATTCCACAATGACTGAGATTGTCATTTAATATAAAATATCTGAGAGTTTTTCCCTACTTACAAAGTATCAGGTAAGCTTGTTATGATTTCCTGGATATGAATACATGAGAATCCTGAATCATATACAAAGGATTTTATAAAAACAAAAGGAGAAATTAGGAGCCATTGCTTCCTGTTCACTGGCAATGATTCTCCATGACCCTTGAGTCTCAAAGGACAATGTAACAGACATACCATGGATGACTACATTCTCTACATGTTGTATAACAGGTGAGGAATCTTCAACTTTCTCATTCAACATAAGCAGAAACAAGTTTGTGTTTTCTCATATGATAATGTCTCTTTCTTCAATGTTGATATGACCAAACATAGTCTTGAAAGTGGCATGGATAAAGACTACCCAGGGTCTCACATGCTTGAGATGCTCAGCAAGAATGTCTAGAGATGCTCCAGGACATGATGAGTGCCTCTCCTAACAGCTCTTTCTCTTTGTTCTAAAAATCACATATTTTCAAAATGGTTACACCAAATTAAGATAACAAACTTATCAAATAATGATCAAATTTTAATCACATTCTTCCATAATGACTGCCAGGAAGATGCTTATTCTCCTTTCAATCAGTGTGCACTATACATTTGGGTAAGGACAAACTGTGTTTCTTAGTCAGTCTCATTCAAAATTACTCATAATTTCTCTATAATCTATCAATTGTTGTGTCTGTGTATATATTTATTTATTCCACAAGCAAAAGAAGTAGTTCTATCTAGTAACTAGACAGTTAACCGTAAGATTAAAATTTTCACTTACTTTTATCTTAATTTTCTTTTTTACTCTTTTTTGGCAGTACTGGTGTTTGAACTCAGGACCTTGTTCTATTGAGGCAGTTTCTGTCCCACCGGAACCACAAATCCATCCATCCTAATTTTCTTAATGGATAAATAATTATCCATCTACATATTAAAGTTGATGTTCCCAGAATTCTATATTATTGTGTACAGAAATTCACATTACATGATTTTTACATATATAATGTCATGAGTTTCAGATCTACACAGGAGTCCTGATATTGGTTTGTCTTCTGACATACACTACATGTATGTCTTCTGGGTAGTTACAACTGGATATTTATTAGAAATTCATGCTCAGTATACCCCAATATGAACATTTCCTTTCTCTCTCTTAATAATAAGTGTCAGATATTTTTCTTGTGGGTTCATTTTATGGTACTGACCAAGGAATGCAGCACTCATTATTATTATTTTTCCCTTTCTTCTCCTTGTCCATCTTAGACAGTCCTATAATTACACATATTCATAAACATATACCTATACATATATATATATATGTATATATATGTACATATACTTTAGGTCTAGATTCCATATATGAGAAAAACATGCAACCCTTGTCCTTCTGAACCTGGCTTATTTCACATAACATAATGTTATATAGTTCTATTCATTTATCCTGAAGTGACATAATTTACTTTTTCTTTATGGCTGAATCATATTCCATGGTGTATAATAATATGACTTTTTTATTCATTAGTTGAAGTGCACATAGGCTGATTGCTTTGCATGAATGTTGCAAATAGTGCTGTAATATACATTGGCCTTCAGTTGTCTCTAGACTTAAATTCCTTTAGATATATAATCAAAAGTGGTGTCATTGGACCATATAGTAGTTCTAATTTTAGACTTTTGGGGAACCTACATACTGATTTTCCTGGTACCAGCACTAAATTTCATTCTCACCAATGGTGTGTAATGTCCCCTTTTCCCGTGAATTCTTGCTAGAATTTGTTGTTTATTTTCGTGATGATAGCCATTGTAACTGGGGTGAGATGATTTTGATTTGCATTTCCTTTATGAAAAGGAATGTTGCACATTTATTCAAACTATACTACAGAGGCATTACAACAACAGCAGTATGGCACTGACACAAAAACAGACATATAACCAATGGCATAAAATAGAAAGACCAGAAATATGCCTGCACAGTTGCAGTCAGCACATTTTTGACAAGGGTACCAAGACTACATTAGAGAAAAGACAACATTTTCAACAAATGTGTTCAAAATGTGAAGATTCACATGTTGAAGACAGAAAGTAGATGCTTGTCTCTTGCACTCTACTAAAATGAAATCAAAGTGTATCCAAGACCTTTAAAGTGTAATACTTTAAATTTTCATTTTACTGTAAGAAAACATAGCTAAAACACTGTAAGGACCCAATATCTCAGGAAATAAGAGTAAGATTTGACAAATGAGATTGCATTAAACTAAAAGTATTTTGCATAGCAAAGGAAAAGGTTGATAGACTGAAGGCCAGACTGAACAGATAAAAATCTCTGCTAGCTCTTCCTCTGACATGGGATTAATAAAGAAAACACACAAGGAGCTCAAAAACTAAGTTCCTTAGGAACCAAACACTCAGTTAATCAATGAGCAAATGAATTGAAGGACATTTTTGACAGAAGAATTACAAATGGGCTATAAGCACAATTTTCTGTAACATTGTTCTAGAGCATTGTGAGGTAAGATGAGACTATCACCTATATTTCATATCCAATCACTGAAGCAGGCACTATCATGAGCCAAGAGAGTATGGAGATGAGAGACGACCCCTCCTGTGGTATCTGTTTGTGATGCCCTTCTGGTTCTTAAGTCACCTGAAACATTTAATGAATGTTATGAATACTTTACTATAAACAAGTGTATCTATACAAATAAAAAACAAATTTTGAATTTGATTTCATAGCACGCTTGCTTTCCAATCATTTCCAATGTGTATATAGGATCTCTGTTTTGAGTTTTTTGGTACAATTACAACAGTGTGTATTAAAGCATATGAACTAGGATAGAATGACAAGTAGCTTGGGTTGGGTGAATACACATAGATGAAGGCACATGGAAAAAGGAAGTGTTGAATAAACTCAGAGATTTCTGCATTATCTTGTGATACGGAAGCATGGACAGAGTAGGGTAAGAGAACTACAAGGCTTATTTGGACTGTCTCTCTTATTTCAAATATGGCATTGTTATTTCAGAAATTATCAGAAGAAGACCGAAAAATCTTAAGAATTGAGTTCATTCAGCCACATATGCGATGTATACCTGTAAACCTAGAGCTTTTTGAGGATGGATAATTATGAATATCTGGACAGCCTGGGTTATATAATGAGATCATGTCTTAGGAAACAAAACAAAATAAAACCAGAAGAAAAGAATCAAAATATTGTTGGACATGGGTCACACACTAAGGGGAGAATGCATACAGGGGGAATAGGGAAACCTAAAACTTGAAAATATTTGATGTGTTCACTGTAGAGGATCGAATAAAGTAATCTTCCACTGACAGAGGCCACTTTGGGAAGGGGACCAGGAAGTAGTGAAAAGCTCAGGTAGAGATGAACCAATTAGGGTTGTAATACACATGTGCATGGAAGCAATGCTAGGAATCTCTCTGTATAGCTATCTTTATCTCAAACTAGCAAAAATGATCTTTCATATGTTTTCTCTTCAACAAAATTGGAGAAGGGAACAGAACAGGTTCTTCCTGGAAGCAAGAGTGTGAGGAAGGGGAGGAGGGTGGGGGGAGAGATGGCCCAAACAATGTATACACATATGAATAAATGAATGAGCAATAATAAAAATAATTGAGACATTTTCATGGGTATAGTTATTGTGATGTTTATGAGGGCTAAGAATAAAAATGGGTAAGATTCTTAATTATGGTCAGGAAATAGTGTTCTGAGGGGGATATTTAAGAATTGTTATATGACAACTCAGTAGTGAAAAGAAGATAACACAAATGGGTAGTTTTATGAGGACACAAGGTTAATCCTTCTACCTTTACCCTTGGTGGCTTTTGTTTCAGTTTCTCTAATTCACTAGTTATATCACCAAAATTTTATGTTTTTTTTCTTTCTACAAACAGTTTCTTCTCAGCATATAGACATGATCAGTTTTCCCATTACATGTACATTACATGCATGTATGGAAATGACATAATAAACCCCCATATTTTATATAATTAAAATATGCTAATATAAAAGAAAAATAGATATTTGTTATCACTAGAGCAAGGATTAGTTTTTCCCACACTTTGTTCTTTATCCCCAATATTTTTCTTCTCTTTCTTTATATTTTCATCTTCTAAACTGTATGTCTTTTCTATGTTAAAGTTTCTTCTTTACTTAAAATAGTCATTTTATTTCTAAAATAAGTAAATTTGGATCTTAAAGCTTTTCAGACACATGTTGCAAGCTCAACTTTTTGCTGCACCTCACAAAATGTAATTTGCAGGTCTGTTGTTTCTGGTTCTGAACTTGACCAGGTGTACCTTGGCAGAGATGATGACTCCCTCATCTGCTTTATTCAGCTCCTGTTATATTTTACTGTCTTTATTCCTTGTATCTAGGCAATTTCATGGACTTTTAATTTTTCAACAGGCCATGAATTTCCCTGCCCCAGGTGTTGGTTTTCTTGTTAACATTCTTCTATCATATACTGTCAATATTAAGTAATATTGGGCACATATTCCTCCAGCATCTAATTACATTCACCACATTATCATAACAATTTTCTCACAAGGAAGAGGAATGACATTACAGATTTTTTTCTTTATTTGAAAAAGGTTAGCCCAGGAGGAGGAAGGAGGTAGAAGATGGGTACTGAAAAACACTACCAGGAACTCCACACTGGCACTCCCTACAACAATTCTTGCACCTTAACTCCCTGTAGAACTGCATAGAATCAACATCCTAGGAGCTGAAGGTAATCATGGCAGCAAGGACCCATAGAATTTGGTCCTAGAGCACCTAACTCGGTTCCTGGAGTGCAATGTCCTCCCCACTATCTCCAGAAGTTCCAAGTGGCACAGAAAGGCTGATGCCAGGCATGTTGTCCCCATAGAACTACAGAGGCCTGCTGCACCTAGCCCACATCCTCAGTTGTACATAAATTATCTCCCTGGCATACAAAAACCTATTCTGGGTGTTTTTTGCCCATGGTCCTGCTGAGACCCTACCCACCATGCATACTATTCTCTGTGCCTAGTAACCCCAGAGCTGTACACTCTGTACAGACATTCCACTGGGGACCCAGAAGTTCCCCATGTAGCACTCCCTCATGAACTAGTGCATGGATTGCAAAGAGGTATAGTAACCAGTAAGAAACAGATCCATCACGACAGTGACCAAAAATAAAACCCTTCAGACTAGCAGGGCACTGCTGCCAGCTGCAAGCCCTATCTGAGAAGTGGAGCGAAGTCCATCCACTTCCCATCACAATTTATTAACATGCTAACATAGCGGAGACCTAACAAAATACTGTGCCCAGACTATAATAATAGTCTGTAAGTAGTTGGAGGCTATGAAGAGGGTAAGGCTACAAGTGAAGGGGGAACAGGGGAACAGTGTGGGACTGGCAAATAGAGAAACATTCACCAGAACATTCACCAGAAATAAAATTCAGACACCCAATTGTTCCATATTTGCCCCTCCCCTCCCACACACACTGGAAAAGGAGCAGAAAGTGGTAAAGTGACACCAATCTAGAATAAGTTATTTTAGTAGACTGCCACTGGCTAGGAGTGTGGATCAGGTTGAAAAGAGAGTATCAGTGATAGAAGATAAAAATGGAAGGGTTAATTCAATCAGCTGAAGACCATGAAAAATTACTAAGAAAATATGAATAGATTATGCAAGTCCTCTGTGATATCATCAAAAGACCAGGCCTACAAATCATAGGTATAGAAGAAGGAGAAAAGATAGATACTAAAGGCATACTTAATTTACTCAATGACATAACAGCAGAAAACTTCCACAATCTCAAGACAGAGAAGGACATCCAGGTATAGGAGGTTTTCAGAACACCAAACAGGAAGTATTAGAAAATAAACTCCCTCACACTATCATAATTGAAACACTAAAGATACAAAACAAGGAAAGAATTTTGAAAGCTGCAAAAGAGAAGTGACAGATCATATATAAAGAAAAACCTCTCCGAATAACAACAGATTTCTCAACACAACTTCTAAATGGGAGGGCATGGAATGATATATTTCAAGCCTTGAAAGAAACCCTGAAAAATAATTGTTCATAATTGAAGAGGAAATAAAAACTTTCCACATGAGCAAAAAATGAAGGATTTCATGACCACTACACTAGCACTATAGCAAATACTTAAAGGCATCCTACACACAGAATAAAAAGATAGACAAAAACAGTCAAGTGTAAGAAAGAATAAAAACCCCACTAACCATGTACATTAGCATATGAAAGTAAACATCAGAAAAATAACCAAATCAGTAAATAGTTCATACCTTTCAATATTAATCCTGAATTTGAATCACCCTAGTTTCCCATTCAAAAGAAATAATTGCAAATTGGATTTAAAAGCAATACTGAACCATTTGTTGCATATAAGAAATTCATCCCACTGACAAAGACAAACATTAGCACAGGGTAAAAAGGTTGAGACAAATGGACCCCAAAAGTAGGCAGGAATAACTCTACTCATTTCTGATAAAGCATATTTCTGTCTAAGATTAGAGAGAAGAGATAATCCTCTAGAAGATCACTACAAATTAATAAAGGGAATAATGAAAATTTCCTGCAATCTAATGAAAATTAAAACACAACCTGCCAGAAATTTTAGCAATGCTGAAATGTTTAAAGGATTGAACTGTGAGGAGAAGGTTACTTTTGCAACAAAAACATATCTACCTTGTGGTAACCGTCACAGTGCCATCATATAACTTATTTACTCTGAGGTATATAATATGAGGTAACACTTCTGGTGCAATCATAAAAGTACAGACTGTATGACAAATTTTACAGTATTATTATAGATGTAATTACTGTGAGGTAATGTTTTCTCTGCCATGCTTCTGTTAGGCAATAATTGTATTACCATGAATCACAGACAGTAGGTACCATGAAGTAAAGTTAGCTGCTACCACAGTTATAAATTATTTGAGGCAAAGGTTTTCATGGCATCACAAAGATAATTGTTGTGATGTAAAGGTACATTGCCATCAAGGAAGTAGGTTATAGTTTGTGACATTAGAGGGAGTAATTAGAGTGAGGCAAACATATAATGCCAATGTAAAGGTAAATACTGTGAGCTATAATTTTTATTCACATCATAGAGATAATTATTTTTATATTTTTTGTTAACTAGTTGTTTTTACATTGGTTAAATCACCCCACAATCTCCTCTCCTGAAACTCTCTCCTCACCCCAATTAAAACACTTGTAAGAAGTTTCATCATTTTATTTCATATATGTATATGAAACACATCAACTATATTCCCTCACCTTTATCTACTCCATTCACCTTCCCTTTTCCTATAAGCACTTATTTTACAGTCCTGTTTCTCAGTATTAATTACAAAGTCAATTTTCAAAGGGTTTTTTCTTTTTTTTGCAGTACCAGGCTTGAACTAGGGAACTTGGGCCCCCCACCAGCCCATATGTTTTTTCAAGATAGGGTATTATGAATTATTTATCCAGGCTGGCTTTGAACTGCAATCCTCCTGATCTCTTGCTCCTGAGTAGCTAGGATTACAGGTGTGAGCAACAAGGGCAGACACAGTTCAATTTTCTTTTGTGGTTCCAGGATTTGAACTAAGGACCTCTATGCCTATTAGGCAGGGTCTCTACCACTTGAGCCACTTTACCACACTGGGGTTTCTTGATGTGTCCTTGCTCTGAGTATACTTTACTCTGGTCAGTAAAGTATACTCATTACTCTCCCTTGCCCTTTCCCTCCAACACCCCATTATTCAATAGCTTTCAATACATGTCATCATGTTGGAGGTAGTTATGGTGAGTGTAATCAGAGATGGTAATTACCTTGAGACAAGTTTTGGTACCACCAGAAGGTTTAGTTACTGTGAGTTAATGGTGCCAACAAAGATGCAGCTACTGTGAGGTATACTTATGGCACAATCACAGGGCTAATTACTGTGATGTAAAAGTGAAGGTGCATTATAGAGGCCTACTGTTAGGCAAACAAAGGTTACAGTGCCGCCAAACATGCCACCAATGTGAGGCAAAGTTTCCTGTTCCATGATAGAAATTACTACTGTGTAGCAAATGTTGCAGCACCATCACAGAGATAACTATTATTAGGAATGGTTTCCCTCACATCATAAAGGTAATTTATGTTTAGCCAAGTTTATATTGCCATCATAGATGGAATTAATGTGGGGTTTGAAAGTAAACTTTATGTTTGTGAAATCAAGGACTAGGGAACCTGGCATTTCTGGTAACTAAGACAACACCAATACATAAGCAAAACAATGTAGAATGACTGACCTTTACATTAGCTTTACCTAGGACAAAATAGCACCATAAGCCTGCTTTTGTGGCTTCCAGCTGCCACACCAGACCATCAGAGAGTGGATTCTCACCAGTTTTTTTCTTCTTCTTTTTTCTTCTTTCCAAATACCAAACATTCAATACAGGAAAGTCTCTGGACTATACTAAACCCACCAAGATTTGTGTACATGGAACCTCTGACTGTAGCCTCCCTGCAACCCTGAACATGACATAACCAAGAGAAATTACAATCAACTCAGGTGAATTTGCCATACCATCTATTCTGGAGGAAAACACATAGGTGAGTGCAACATGCAGGCAGATTAAACCCTGCCTGGACAAAACTGTTGTCCCAATTAATAGAGAGAGACTTCAGGCCTGCCAGGTAGGGGAGGTGCAGCCCAGCCCTAAACCCTCTAGCCTGTGTAGGGAGAGGGATAGCTCAGCTCATACAATGTGGAGAAAATAACAATGCATTCAACCTCCATGGACAAACTGGTAAGGAAATGAAACTAACAGTCTTCCTAGAAGAAGAGTTTTCAATCAAGCATCTCAACTCTAGCTCCCAGGCTTGCCGAGCAGGCTGCAGGGGCTGACCATTGCTCACACATCAGCTCCTCGTGGGATAACTTCCAAGAATGCACTTACTCAAAGATGACTGTGACTGCTCAACTCTCCAAGAAGCAACTGGGCTTAAATATCCTGAATAGAACCCCCATAATCTTGTCCAGTACAGAGGGGCACCACCAATTGCCAACCAGTCCATCATATCAACCATAAGGAGGTGCAGGGACCCAGAGAAAGCACCTCTCAGAAAGGACAGTACCTGTGTTAGAAATCAGAGGTAAGTGCCCAGTGCACTCACTGAACTCACAGCAAACTCAATTCTATCCATCACAAAAAAGAAATTTGGACAATAAATACATATTTTTGTGTTTTTTTAGTTTTTAATTTTTTGTTACTTACCTACATTTTCAATTCTGTTGAAATTTTTATTTCCTTAGCTCTCTTGTTCCACTTTCATTTCTCTCCCCTAATTTTTCTTCTCTTTTCCTCATTTCTCACTTCATTAATTCTCCTTCCTTTCCTCTCCTCCCCTTAATTCCCCTCACTGTCCCTACCTCCTCCAAAGAAACCACGCAGTTAATAGTCTGTTATACCAAATTTATACATTACCCCCACCATTCCTGTCCCTCTGAAATCCCTAATAATAGCACCCCCCCAACAAGTGAACTATACCTTTATACAGATAAGGGTCTTATTATCTCATAATAGCTACACTTCATGCCTCCTCTCACTGTCTCCTCTTCTCTCCCCTCATTTTTATTATCTAAATATTGATCTCTATGTAAATAATTTCCCCAGTACCTGCTTTTTATAGATAGTACTGCCAAAGGTTTTATATAATATGTAAATAAGTGGTTCAGCAATAAGTCCATGAGTTTGTTTGCTAAGTTATATGTCCAAGTCAGTGAACAGAAATGATTAAAGAACCTACCTAAAAACTAAGCTAGCCAGAGGATAGATATTAAATCAAGGGAATGATAACAGGTGATTAAAACCTCCAACCAACTAAACAACAACATGGGTAATAAGAGAAGGCAGGGGAATATGACTTCTCCAAAGGATAATGATCACATAATACAGGATTAGATAAACAGTGAAAAGGAAGAGCACTTACTTGTTGATGTCAGAAAAAGGATAACAAGAATGTTTAATGAGCTTTAAAAGGATGACCAAAGCAGCTCAATGAATACAAGAGAACATGGGTAAAAAATCTCAAGAAGACACAGAAACAACTAAATTAACTCAAAGAGCATTTCACCAAACTCCAAAATGAAACCAAGGAAATTATGAAAAAAAGACAAAGAAATTAATGAAATAAAGAAGGCAGTACAAGATATGGAAGAGGAGCCAGACAAAGATACAGAAAGTCTTAAGAGCAATAACAAAAATCAAACAGAAGCTCTGGAAACAAAAAGTTCCATAAGTCAAATAAAAAGTACAGTTGAAAGCCACTCCTGCAGATTCTAACAAGTGGAAGACAGAATTTCAGTCCTCAAAGACAAAATAGAGATTAAAGAAAAAACAGAAGTATACTTAGACAAAAGACTGAAGAGTTGCAAAAGGAATATGCAAGAACTCTGTGACTCCATCAAAAGACCAAACTTGCGAATCAAAAATGAAAAAAATGTGTAAGCCAGAGGTATAGGTAATATTGTCAAGATAATAATAGATAATTTTCTAAGTCTTGGGAAAGAGATACCCATTCAAATAGGAAGCTTCCAGAACATCAAAGAGGCATGACTGGAATAGAAACTCTCCCTGGCATATTTTAGTTAAAACCATTAGTACAGAGAATAAGGAAAAATATTGAAGGCTTAAGAGAGAAAAATCAAATAACATATAAAGGCAAACCCATCAAAAATCAGATTTTCCACAGAAAGTTTAAAAGCAAGAAGGACATGGAATTAGGTATTTTGAGCACTGAAAGAAAAGAATTTCCATCCTAGCATACTCTATCCAGAAAAGCTATCATTCAAAATTGAGGGAGGAATAAAAACCTTTCATCATAAACAGAAACAAAAACAACATGTGACCACTAAACCAGCACTCTAGAGGATACTGAAAAGAATCCTATTCACAGACAATAAAAATAAGCATAGCCATAAAGCATGGGAATTTATTAAATTTAAGAAAAGAGCAGAAAAGTATTTAGAGAGTAGCATAAGTATAGTTTCATATACATAAACCCTTAAAGAACAAAAACAACTAAATGGCAGGAATCACCACATACCTCTCAATTTTAACACTGCATGTTAATGGATTCAACACTCCTAGCAAAAAATACTGGATTAAAAAGGAAGACCTGACAATTTGTTCTTTACAAAACACCCACCTTAAGGACAGAAATAAACAATACCTTATTGTGAAAAGATCGAAAAGAGTTTACCTAACCAAGGACCCCCAAAACCAAGCAGGAGTAGCTATATTATATAAATACAACATATAAATATTATATTTATTTATTGTTATATAAAACATGAATAACATAAATTTAAAGTCTACTTAATGTAAAAGTAGACTTCAAATTTAAGACTAAGAGGATCACTTCATACTAATAACAGGAGCAATACATTATGAGGACATAACAGTAGTTAATTTATAAGATAGAAAAATGGATATTCTCTTTTTCTTTGATTCAGCTTTATTTGTCTTACTTCTTTTCAAGTTTATCTCTATTGTAACATTCCTTTCCTGCCTTAGTTTTGATTTTCCTCAATCTCCATTTTTTTCGCTATTATATAATTCATGAATTTGTTGGGGGAAAAGTGCCTAATTTCTGTTTTTTGTTTCTTTTCTTTTTGTTTTTTGACAGGTTTTGTTCTGTAACCCAGGTTGGCCTCTTCCTACCTCTGCCTCTCGCAGAGAGGTGTACTCCACCATACCCAGGGAAAAATTGCATAATTTTCAAATAACAATTTTAGAACTTCAGGAGAATGACAAGAACAACAAACAGGAGGGTGAGACAGCTAAAAATAATTATTTTAGAGTGGTCCTTGGTTAGATTTGCTTCATCCTCTTTTTAGTTAATATTTAAAAACAAGTATGATATACTAATTGCACAAAGGGCTTTAATTTTCATAATTCCATAGAGCATCATCCTCTTCTGAAATACATTAGATGACAACTGACAGGGCTGTAGCTGAGAGGTTCTATTACTCTAATTGTGGCTCATTGGCCCCTGTCACAACCCTTCCACCTTCCTCACTTTAATATTCAGTCTATGTCATATCATCTATGTCTACCTGTCCAACAGTTTTCCTGTAATAATGCTGTTTCCATGAAGTACTATCAACATTACTTGCAGCCTAATTGGTAGTAACTCAGGATGGATGTGGGACACCTCAGTCAAATGTCCTTTAAGAGAGCTGAAGGACACTCAGCTCATATTTCTCTGCCAGTTCACATTTTTCTGATGGAACCCAAATGTAGAGTGTATCTACTGTATTTTATTTTATTGTGGAAGTCTTGGTCTCCTTCATATCCTTAAACTTTGTATTTACCTTTTTCTGCACCTTACTAATTTTTCTAGTTTTTAAATGTTTCTTTTTCCTAATTATGAAAGCAGTAAATGCTCAATGTGGAACACAGAGAGGTGTAATTCACCAATGATCTCGTCCAAGGAGAAAAGGTTTTATGCCTTTTGTTCATGAATGACATTGTCCTTCTGAATCTTAGGTAGCATTTTTCACACATCCTCAGACCTCCCTAAGTCCATAAAATGTTGAACTAGGATGTTATTCACCTATTCACACGGCAATGGAATTGCAGGGAGGTAGGAAAGCTGTGTCCCTCAAATGGCATTTCGATATCCGGGGTTCTCTTTAGCTAGGCTAGCTGCTCCTCATCACAGTGGCTCAGCCACCACTTGGGAAGGAGGCACAAACTCAAGAAAAAGCGGTCAGGAGCGGCGGGGCTTGCAAGGACTGCGGGTGGGAGGAGGAGCTACTGTGTTCTGCTGAAGAGATGACCTTCAAGTCTGAAATGCCTGTTCCTTTCGCAGCCTATCAGTAGAAGCCTCTTAGAAAACATCCACAGCGACCCTAGTGGGCGGTGCTGCTCCCCAGGCCTTCGAGGGAGGTGGAGCCCCAGGAGGCTCCTGCCTAGCCTGGACGTGGGACCTGAGCTCGCTCTGTGCTCCTTGTTCAGCGCCCACCGTGGTGCAACCCCGTGGTTGGCTCCTGGTTGTTCTTAGCAGTGGCAGTGGTCGCTGCCTCCTTGTCTCCGGGTTGGGGAAAAACGGCCAGAGCCTGTGAGCCTCCAGCGCACCAAGGCTGCCCAGAGCAGTAAACGGAGCTCGGGGCACTGCTCCGCCCATCAAAGCACCTAGCTTGGTGCATGGCGGGGTTGGCTCTCCTCGCTGCTCTGCCCGCCGGCGAAGGGGCCATGGTCCCCGGAGGAGCCTCTGTCCACTCAAGGCACGTGGCTCTGGAGACCATGGAGGCATTGAGGCCGCACAATGCAGGGAGGTGTGGGGCGGGGTCACGCGCGGGCCGGGATTGTAGGTGTCCGGACGTGGGGGAGAAAGGAAGGAGGCGGCTGCTGCAGGCGCGACCTTGGGGACCCCGCCCGACTCTGGGGACCTTGGGGGAGCGAGGGCGGGAGGATCTGCAGGTGAAGGGGAAACTGCGGAGTTGTCAGTCAGGCTCCCAAGCAAGAAGGCTCCGCTGCTAAGCCATGGTAAACAGATTTTTTCCCCTAAACAGATCGGTCTCTTTCCTTGGGTCGTGTTAATTAATATTTTCCTGGAGTCTGGGTCTTAGCAGGGCGACATACACATTGACGTTATTTATTTGTATTTTTAAATTTAAAGTAGCCTTCAATGTGAACTTGTTTGGGGGCCCTAAGTGACAAACAGTGTGACTCACCTTTGGGCTGAAGTGGGGCGGAAGGGTGAGAGAGGAATGAGGGGGAGGAAGGTTCTTGAGGAATGCCTGTGCAGGTTTGCAAGGACTATGGGGGTGGGACCTTGTTCTCACTCTGCCATGGATGGGAGTAAAATTGCTATTTTTTTTTTTTTTCTGTTTCTGATCTTTACCAACAGCATTGAAATAAAAAAGCCTCTCTAAAAGCAACATACTTTAGGTTTTAGATATGGTAATCATGCCAGTAATCCATAGCAGAAAAGCCCTAGGCAATTCAATACACAACTTGATGTACTTGCAAACAAGTACCTTGAATTGTGGTTACCTTTTCTTTGACTTCCTTAATATACCATTTACTCTCACGTTAATTGATGAAGGTCACAAAGTTTTAGCAGTAATGGTACAGTGATGGCCTTTCTCCCTGTCCAGATCCACTTGGTTCTACAAGACAGGATTTCCATTTAGGTCTGTTAATGGAGAAACTTACAGCACTGTGTCAGTTTTAGTTTGCTACCCTCCTACCTCTTGAGGGAGGTTGTGCACAGCATACCCATTTTATAGGGACACCAACTGAAAATTCTGGAGATGAAAGGAATCACACCCCAGTCACTTGACTCCTACTCTGGATTTCATCTGAGATCTGGGTTAGGTTCTCACCATCAAGCAAGCTTCTGTATAATGAGTACAGGAGTCAGAGATGGTTATTTTCAAGTAAAGAAATACTGTGTGTTAGGTTTCTTTTTCTTCCTAAATTGCTAAACTAGTTTAAATTTCTCCAGAAAGGTAATTTTCCACATTGGCAAAAGAAAACAAACAAAACTTGGTGGTGCTATGTGAGTTTCTTTAAAATTGAGGGCTGGAGTCTTTCCAAATTAGAGAACGTTTATGTTTGCAGGCAGTGGATTTCAGTTCTGTTTTTGAGTTGAAATAGCTAATGTGTGTAAGGAAAACACAAAGTGGTCAATTTTGGTTAAGACTCATGACTTTGAATAAATCATTAATGTATATCTATAGAAGAACTGAAAATGCAACACTGTCCAGCAAGAGAGTTTAGGGGTCAGTGTGCAGCAGGCCCAGAGGGACACTTGGGGATAACCTCTTAAAGATATGAAGGCGAAGAGAACTCCAGACAATTGTTAGTTTTTTTTTTTTCTTTTTTCTCCTTTTTACATTTACTTACTTTGTATACATGGGAATTGAGCCCAGGATAAAAAGGATTATGCAGTTGGAGTTGTGGCCCATGATTGATCAACTTCTATGTCAGTACTTTAAAAAACATTGTTTTTCCTAATATAGTTTATCATTTAGCCTCTGACGAATCAGTGTGAACTTGGCACTTTGAGTTTAGCTTAATTCCTAGTGAGGCTTACAGAGTATACAGATATCCCTTCCTGTCTTCTGGGATTTGGGTCCAAGATACCCCCAGATATCAAAGTCCAGGGACATATACTCAAGTCCCTATATAAAATAGGAGAGCATTTGCATACAACCTAGAAGCACATCTTCCTTGTACTTTACTGAAATCACATAGATTACATAGTAGTGCACAGCACAATGTAAATGCTATGTAAATAGTCATTATACTGTATTGGTTAGGAAATAACAATTAAAAATTGTCCTTACACATTTACTACACAGCCCACCCCCCCACTGAATGCTTAAGATCTCCAGTTGATTGAATCCTTGGTTGTGGAAACCTGTGGGTACTGAGCGTCATTTGTACTTTTTAAACATTTTTTTATTTATTTGGTGGGTCTGGATTGTACTTTTGTATGTGGTGTAATCAGATTACAGATTACGCATTTCCTCAGGTTTGGAAGAGAAGGTGCTCATGGGCTGCAAATATTGAGGAAACAAAGTAATTTATTAATTTATTGTCACTTAAAGTAGGACAAAAACCTTTACATTTTAGATTTTTCAAAGTAGTATCATTTCACCTTTCACATTAATCTTAGCATGGAAAATTTAGACCGGTGGTTCTTAAACTCTGTCCTGACCCCCACCTCACCTGAGGGACTTGTTAAACTCAGTGGCTTGCCCTCTCTCCCACTGTCTGATTCAGGTCTGAGATGCTTGCCCTTCTTGTAAGTTCTCAAGCAGTGATGGTCTGCTGGTCCAGGGCCCATACTTTGAAAAACATTGAATGGATTCAGTGAGGATACAAGTGTCATTGTTAACACAGAGTTTGATGTTTGAAAGATGTTCATTTGAATTCTTCCCTGCAACTTAGGTTTCTGGCCATAGCAAATTTGTTAACCTCACTTTTTCATCTCCAAAGTAGAAATAATATAGTATTCTGTTATTGTTAGAATCAAATGAAGTTATATAATGGTGCCTTATCAGGTGTACGTTCAATAAGTGTTGACTTTCAGTCATAAAAATTAATTAGTATGTGGAATAAGTAGACTTCTGAATTTTATGAAATGGAAGGAAGAACTTTAAGGATAGAAAACTTTATATTCATCCTAATATCCTGACATTGTGCTAGGAAAGCAATATACAAATATTCAGTTAGTAATTTTACAGAAACTAGAAACTCTTTTTGTGGTACTGGGGCTTGAACTCAGGGCCTTCATCTTGAGCCACTTCTGCAGCCCTATTTTTGTGAAAGATTTTTTTGAAATAGGGTCTCATGAACTGTTTGCCTAGGCTGGCTTTGAACTGTGATCCTCCTGATCTCTGCCTCCTGAGTAGCTAGGATTACAGGTATGAGCCACTGGTGCCTGGCTCAAAGATAATTTTTAAAGATATACAATATTCACATTGATGCTGTCTTTCCCTTCCTCCAAGGTTGAATTCTTTAGTCACAGTTTGTTGGATTCTCCCAAGAATCCTTGAGGTCCACAGTTTGTATATCAGGGTTTTAAGGTTGCTCATGGGAACTACAGAATTTACCTAAAAGTCATCATTCAAAGTCACCTGGGGTACTTTGGTGACATTGTGTTCAGTGACCTTGAATGCAGTTCTTAGAGCTCTCTTCCCTCAGTTTGCTGAATTCCTGATTAATTTTCAGTCTGCAGATCTCTGAGGAACCCCCTCTCTTTGTGGATTCTCTAAAAAGTAGAACCTCTCTCTTCATAACTCTCTGTAACAATCACTTGTTTTTATTTCCTTCATAACAGTTATCGTGCTCTTAATTTTGTTTATTTTTAATTGTTTTCTTCACCATGTTGAAAACCTCATGAAGGCAAGGATCTGATCTTTGCTACTGGGACCCCAGAGTGACGCACAATGTGTGAGGACCGAATAGCTACTGGTTCATTGAAGGGTATATGCTATGGACAGCCCTTCCTCCCCTCCCTTCCCAAGACAGGTGCTCAGTTAATGCTGAGTTCATGGCACACTGTGGTTATTGCCACACAGTCTCTAACTTTATTGTGTCGTCTCCTTTCTTAACTGTCCCCAGTCACTTCTCCTTTGTCCCCATAGGACCCTCATTCCCAAATATATGTAGTTTCACCAAGTCCTGCTAGATATTATTCAGAATTCCCATCCTAGTTTCCACTGTGGCCAGCTGTTATTTCCTGGATTCTTGGTGGCACTTGATACTTTCTGACTTCATAATTTAGGTAGAAGCTTCAGGCAGAACCAGGCAGACCACAATGTGATGTTATTGTTCTTATTCACATTTTTCTGATTATTAACACAGCTGAGTATCCTATTATATGCCTATTAGCTGTGTGGGTTCCCCCTTTTATGATTTGGACATTCATATATTCTTTGCCTCTTTTCCAATTAGGTGTTCGTATCCTTTTGCTGCTTTTCTGCCCCAGTTGATAGAAGCTTTTTTTTTTGGTATATTCTAGATGTTAAATCTTGTTGAATTTTAGATGTTTTAAATACCTTTTCCTTGGGGTTCAGGCTCTACTGCTGAAAAGAAATATTTTACCTGTCAAGTTTTTCTTTTGAATCTTATATTGAACATAATTTTTAATTTTTCTGTCTTGATTAGCAAATACATCTTCATTCCTATTTAACAAAGATATGTTTATACATATATTTTATTCTTATTTCAAGCTAATTTTTCTCAACTCTTGTACTAAATAATGTAGTGCTGTGCTGTGACCTCTATCATGTATCAAGTAACACACTCTTCATTCCCACCCCCATACCCCCCACCTATTTTCACATTTTCTGCATTGTTCTGATCAACTTCTGTGTTCCTGTTTTATTCCACAGTGGGTTTGTTTTTTGTTTTTTATTACATTGTATGTATGTTGGTGGATAGGTAGGTAGGTTGAAAGGGAGGAAGGAAGGAAGCAAGGAAGGGAGGGAGGGAGAGAGAGAGGGAAGGAAGAATAGAGCAGGCATACAGTAATGTTTCCTTTTTATTTGTTTCTGTCCTCAGGTGTAGGGCTTCTGACTGTTGCTGAACTGATTCTCTGACTGGTAAAAAGTGTAATGCAAGATGAATAAGTAAGTGTCCTCCTTGTTCTATTCCATCTCCTGTTGTCCTGGGAGTAATGGTAAAAGTACAGACATGATCCAGGTGTGGTGGTGCGTATCTGTAATCCTGGCACTCAGGAGGCAGAAGGGACGACATAAGCCTGGGCTACAAAATGGAACACTGTTAAAAAAAAAAAAAGAAGTGAAAAGAAAAGACCACCTAAGTTGCTGCCCTATTCAATTGCCTCATTTCACTTCTTGTAACAGTACTAATAATGCTTGGGGATAATTTGGCCAGAGTGCAGACTTGAATTATTTTCTGATCTGATGATGAGAATGTCTTATAAGTAAGATATTGGGAAGAAGAAAAATTTATAGAGGTGTCTTTGGAGGAAGGGAGTTTGCCTTTGGTTTTAAGCCCCTGTTGACTGTCTGATGTAAATGGTTATTAAATGACTGTGGATTTCTTAAAAGATCACATGCTGTGCATTTCAGAAATAATTAAACACTCAGGGGCTAACTGAGAAGTTTATTCCTTCAAAAAAAAGGGAGCCACTGTCTAGTACAAGTCTCTTTAGGTGCCTGGCTTTGGAAGGACTTGTTGTGGTCACGGGTCATGATTGGGGGTGAGAGGGAAGACAGTGGATTTATCCACAGGAATCCTCTTTAGTAGCATCCTGCTTCTCTAATCTTCCTCTTAGCTTCCTCAGGAGATACTGAGGCAGCTGCCCTTTCCTAGATGTTGCCACTGGAGAACTTGTCTGTCATTAAGGGCCAACCTGTAGATTAACTTCTGGAGAGCAAACCAGAATTTATCTCTGCTAATGACACTATTCTATTTCAAGAACTATGTTAGGAATCCAAAATAGAAATTGACTGCTTGTGAAGAAAGGAGCCTTACCTTGTTCCTCTTGGAAGTACTCAGGCAGGATGTATTAGATGTGGTTCATATGATATTTTCATTATGCAAGAAAATTGCATCCCCTTAAAACATTTTTTGTAACATTTCAGAAATACTGCATATAAGCATCATAACAAATTTTAATTACCTGTTAAAAAATTACAGTTGCACCTATTTATCCAGTGCAAAGTGATTTTTTGAATTCAATGTAGAATGATGAAGCCAACCAACTCACCCATCCCCTCAACATTTGAGGTTGCAGGACAAATACAGTGTTAACTGTTCATTAGCATAAATGACATAGTGCATGCTGTTTGCTTTTTTTGATAATACCTAGCCATATTGATAAAAAGGCCATATGACATTTTTAATTCTAATTTTTTGTTTGCAGTTGCTTTCTTTATGTACCCGACTATTAATATAAATACATCATTATTTCCTTAACATGTTAATAAATGTCCTTACATGTATTTATGACTTAAATAAGTTAGAAATTTAAAAATTGATGCTTCCAATAAGTTGGAAGCCTAATGTTTGGCTGAACTTTCCATATGCATCTTGGTAGAGAGTCTCAATAGTCCATCTCCAAAATAAGCTGCAAAGATACTGCAGTGGGTGTGAGTTAGTCTGCAAGGGACTTGGGTAGGTGGACGGGAGTTCGTCACCTGACTAACATACACAGAAATGCTGTTACTCAGACTGGCCTGGAACTTCATGTTCACATGCCTCAGAATTCTAAGTGTTGGGATTACAGATGTGTACTGCCATGCAATTAGGTTTTAAAACATAATTTGTAGCCATCATGGTGAATTTAGGAGCACCTCAGCCTTCCAGGTGAAGGCTACATTCAAACTCCATTTCTATTGGTTAACACTAAATGGCCTTGAAATTGTAATTGTTTTTAAGACTCAGTTTCTACAAAGACTATTTGAAGTAGCCTAAATACTAGCATTAAGGCTTTGAATCAGAGAATATCCTTCTGAAACTGTAGCTAGCGCAGTGGAGTTAGGGCTATTATAACTAATCATATCATATCTTCTTGATATCTTTACACAGATTTCATTGTTCCCCATATTGTGCTGCTCTCAGACTAAATTCAGTCTTAATGTCTAAACACCCTAATCTTGTCACATCAGTCTCTTTGGTCTTTTATTCCTCTCCTATAAAACCAAACCTGTGCATGGCATATGCTTCTGTAAATATAAATCCAGTTTCTCTCATTTGCAGTGTCTTTTTGTTCTATTTTGCATGTTTTAATTTTTATTCTTGTAGTGCTGGAGATTGACTCCAGGGCCTTGCATACACTAAGCATGTGTCCTACCCCTGAGATAACCTCCCAGCCCCCTGCAGGGTCTTTTGTTTTGCTTCTGTTCTACTCCTCATTTAGTAATCCAAGTTACTCCCCCCTTTTCTCTTTGTATTTTTGTAGCACTAACTTACAGTGATATAGTCTTTTGCTTGTTTTATTTAGCACCATTTTGCTAGCTTTCTGCTTTATATATAAAATCTCTTTTGCTCATCTTAACTTCCAGTCCCTTCAGAGCTGGCCCTCTACTTTGGATTAGCTTTGTAGCCTAACCACTGTTGACTATTCACTAATACCTCACTGAAGCTTGCTAACTTGGTAACACCTATGCTTGGGGTAAAAAGGATATGATAGTCTTTTTGGTCAGGTGTATGTAACAAGACTGAGTATTCATAATTACTCATTGTGTGTCTTCTATGTGGAAGGTACTCCAAGAAGTATACTGATGAATAAAATAGACAAGCTTTGTGCTTGCACACACATACACACACAAACACACACACACACACACATACACACACACACAATTTGTAACTTAAAGATTTCTTTGTAAAATTGACCTATAACCAGGGAGTGGGAGACAGATAATAGCATATCCATAGTGAAATGGAAGTTGTTCTGATGTTACAGAACAGTGGCTTGGACTACCAGATGTAGGGAGGCTTTGTTTGGGAAGTATAAGAACATGGCTGGACATGGTGATTGGCTAGATGTGAAACAAAAGGGAGACAGGACTCAGCAGAGACCATAAACAGCTGACCTGGGCATCTGGTTATGTGGTCATGCCATTCACAGAGGGTAGCTGGCACATGAAGTGAAGGTGACACTTGACGATCTGATAGAAATGAATAATGTAACATTATTGGAGTAGTGTTTCATGGGGTACATGAGAAAGGACAAAACACACAGCTCTCCTTTGAGAAGGAGTCCTTCTTGAGGACAGCTGCCCCAAACTACACTCCTGGTACCTGTAATCCTATAAATTTCAATATACTTAAGTCATCTGATTGGACACAGGGACATATAATTGCCATAAGGATAGATGGAAAGAGCCTTGATCCCGGGCTCTAAAGCACCTCAAATTAGTAACTGTTAGCCATGAGCAATCCTCATACCAAGTTTTTCACTCCTTTTATGAGGAGATGAAGAATGAATTTTCCATCTCTGCCAAAGCTAAAAACTTGTTCCTCTCACTGGCTGAGTATATAGCCCAGACACTGAATGTCACTTCATGCTATGTTTGTGGAGGGACCAACATGGGTCTTGGTGCTATCACACTTCTATATATATGCTCAACTGTATCATCAGACTGCAGGCTGTTGTTAAAATTATAACTAATAAAACAGCCAAAGCTCTCAATTTGCTGACAAAACAAAGCACTACGATGTTCAATGCCATCTTTCAGAACCATTTGGCTTTGGACTGTTCACTGACTTCTGAGAAAGAAGTTTATAAAAAGTTTAACCTAAGCAACTGCTGCTTACAGACTGATTTAAAAAAATCATGAAAACAAATCACAGACAAAATGATTGCCTGTGTCTCCGTCCAGACTTGGAGAGGATGGAATCCCATTGAACTGTTTGGAGGATGGTTTTCTGCCTTAGGTAGATTCAAAACTCTGACAGAGACAATAGGACTAATCCTAGGAACATGCTTAATATTGCATGGTCTAGCTACCTTGGTGCTACAGTCTATCAAGACTATTATGGAGAACATTATAAAAAGGAAAGCAGTTACACATGTAATGATGCTATGGAAATACAAACCCCTAGATCAAGATGATGATGCTTTTTGACCCTGGGTGGGTCCTAGCATCAAAGAGGGAATAATGTAGCAGGAAAGGCTGGGAGGGCAGGAAAAAAATAGACAATCTGTGTTCTGACAATGAGATGGGGAGGGGATGGAAAAGCAGAGAGATAAAACTTAAAGAATTGGAACATGAAGGTCACATAGCACTGGGAAAATAGCCAATAAAGTCACATACAGCCACAGGTAAGTTAAGCTTTGCTTTCTGCTTCTGTAAACTGCTTGCAAGGGTATATAAGGTGAGACCTCTTTGTTCTTGGGGCTCAGCCTTTGGACACGAGTCTGCTGGGTCTAGGCTACCATAATAAAATGTTGCTTCCTGCTGATCTGCCTCAATGTCCCGTATCTCAGCTTGTAATTTCCTGTAACAGTACTAATGAAACTCTCCTTCATGTGTTAAATTTTCATCAATGAAAACTGTCTTTAATAATGTCAGTATTTGATGGTTCTGATATCTGGATTACATTTGAATTTGTTTCTATTGTCTATTTTTTAATTGATTCTGTCTCTTGATGTCTAGTACTTTTTAAAATCAACAATTGGGTATTCTATAAAAAATGCACAGCTGCTCAGTTGATATCTTCCTCCATAGGCTTTCTTTGCCTTCTGATCTGTTGTTAAAATAGTAACAGACATTAACTTCCCTGAGCTATTGATCTGATTGAGTCTGTACTTCAGTCCTCAT
Source organism: Castor canadensis (assembly GCF_047511655.1). Lineage (NCBI taxonomy): Eukaryota > Metazoa > Chordata > Mammalia > Rodentia > Castoridae > Castor > Castor canadensis. Next base: position 58,958,652 of record NC_133400.1, read on the forward strand.
AAAGTCTACCTTGTTTTAAGTCTTCCTTTTCCTAGGGATGGAGTGTTCAGACATCTCAACTGTGTGTCATCCTTCAGGGATCCCGCTTGGAATCTGGTGAGATTTACTAGCATCCCTCTACCTTGTTGGGCCTTGAACTCCAATTTTTGACTTCCCAGCATCTCACTTGTCAACCTGTATCTCAGCTCAGTTTCTCTGTCCCTTACAAGTCTCCTCCTGCTCAATATCTTTGCTCTGTGGTTTGCTTTGCTTCTCTAATGAAACTCTGACCACACTGAGAAAAGCAGCATGTGTGACTGGGTCTCCAAACCTCTGCCTTCCTCATGTTCTTTTCATTTCCCCCTGGTGCTGGGGATTAAATGCAGGGCCTCATGCTAGGCAAATTCTCTACCAATAAGCTACATCCCAGCCCTTTTTATTATTTTTTTTGAGATAGAGTCTCACTGTGTAGCCTCAGTTTTCACAGTTTTGGGATTGTAGGGGTGCACCTCATGCTCAGATCCTCTCCTTTCTAAGAGCTGTCTTGTTTACCTCCTTAGCTTCTCCTTCTCACAGCTGGCTTGTGAATTAAGGAATGTAGTGGGAAAGGCAGTGTAGAATGTCCACTGCATTTCCAGCTGTTTCCCTTTTTCTCCTTGATCCAGGCCATTCAGGTACTGCTTTGAGATCTTTTAAACAAATTTCTTTAAAAAAACGTTAACCAGATGTTCAGATATGCTTTTTCTTGTCCTCCATCATCGTAACTATCATAGTCACCTAGTGTTATGCATTAAGTTGAATATAAATTAATCCTGTCAATTTTCTTAATTGTTGCATTTTTGCATGTTTGGATTTGAAGTTAACAGTTAGCCAAAGTCTGATCTTGGAATTTTATTTTATTTTATTTATTTATTTTTTTTTGTTTCTGAGGCTTTGCGGATGAGTGGCAGACCAGGACCTCAGACCTGGCTTGTCTCATTTTTTTTTTTCATTTTTCTTTTATTATTCATATGTGCATACAAGGCTTGGTTCATTTCTCCCCCCTGCCCCCACCCCCTCCCTTACCACCCACTCCACCCCCTCCCGCTCCCCCCCCTCAATACCCAGCAGAAACTATTTTGCCCTTATTTCTAATTTTGTTGTAGAGAGAGTATAAGCAATAATAGGAAGGAACAAGGGGTTTTGCTGGTTGAGATAAGGATAGCTATACAGGGCATTGACTCACATTGATTTCCTGTGCGTGGGTGTTACCTTCTAGGTTAATTCTTTTTGATCTAACCTTTTTTCTAGTTCCTGGTCCCCTTTTCCTATTGGCCTCAGTTGCTTTAAGGTATCTGCTTTAGTTTCTCTGCATTAAGGGCAACAAATGCTAGCTAGTTTTTTAGGTGTCTTACTATCCTCACCCCTCCCTTGTGTGCTCTCGCTTTTATCATGTGCTCATAGTCCAATCCCCTTGTTGTGTTTGCCCTTGATCTAATGTCCACATATGAGGGAGAACATACGATTTTTGGTCTTTTGGGCCAGGCTAACCTCACTCAGAATGATGTTCTCCAATTCCATCCATTTACCAGCGAATGATAACATTTCGTTCTTCTTCATGGCTGCATAAAATTTGATCTTGGAATTTTATAATTATACATTATATGAAGTAGAAAATGTGCATTTCTAAAAGCAAAAAATTGAACCTAATTAAGTTAATTTAAGGGGACCATAAGCATTAAAGCTCTAGGAAGTAATTTTCCCAGATACACTTTATTCCATATTAACATAATTTTGTAATGCACCTCTTCTCTAGAATTTTATTACATTATATGAAATTAATCTCTGAAATTAATTTTAAATTAATTTTATCTCTTCTTGTTCTGTTTATTGAGTAATCTATTTTTGTATGGTATTATTATTTTACACATTCTTAAAATGATGGTAACCTAAAAGTATTGTGGCAAATTCATACTCAGAAACAACAAACCGTTTTAAAGTATCTCACATTTTAAATTGTTTAAATTGAAGATATTTATTTCTTCCCCATAATAATAACAAGCTTTTACATTAAAACCAGAAAGCAATGGACTAAAAAACAAACACAGAAGTGTACAATTAAGTTTGTCATTAATTTCTATAATAAAAGATCTCACATCTGAACTTAAGTACCTTGACAATTCTCTTTTAAATGGAAGTGCCTAATTTGCATGGAATGTTATATAAAGTAAGGCATCCTGGAGACAATTCTGATACCTCAAAACACAGTGTACATCTTATGATGCACAAGGCTTTTAATTTTTAAAAGGACTACAAGGGCAAAATAAGAATCAAAATTTTACCCAGGGACCTGTGGCTCACCTGTTTAATCCTAGCTACTCAGGACACAGAAATCACATCTTCAAGTCAGCCTGGTCAAACAGTTTGTGACACCCTATCTCAAAAACACCAAATACACCTCTGGGAAGGGGGAGGACATATGGAAAGGGTATAGGAGGGTGAATGTAGTGGAAATATTACATACTCATGTATGAAAATGGAAAATTGAGATCTGTTGAAACTATTCCAGTAATGGTGTAAGGGAGAGTAAAGAAGAATAAGGCGGGGCTGTATTCAACTATGATATATTATAAGAACTTTTGTAAAGGTTGCAATGTACTCCAAGTACAACAGTAATATGATAATAAAAAAAGAAAATACCCAGTGCAAAACATGGCTGGTGGAGTGCCTCAAGTGTTCGAGCACCTAGCAAGCAAGAGGTCCTGAGTTCAAGCCCCAGTACAGCCAAAGAAAAAAAATGAATGGAAATTCTTTTGTTAGTTCAGTTGTAAGTCGAGTTGAGTTACAAAGCTAGTTATAAGGTCATACAATTATTGAACCCAAATGCATTATGGAATTCAGAATTGCTTAATTTGCCAGCATGCCAACTTTAGGGACCAGTGGAGACAGAAAATTTTTTAATGTTTTTCTTCTAAAAAGTATTCAATGACAAATCAGATTACATGTAAGCAGCTCTTATCTAGGAGATGATCAGATCACAAGAAATTTCATTTCAGATGAATCAACACAAATTAGCAACTAAGATTTATTGATGGCATTCCCTAGAATCCTGGAAGACAGGTGATCAGAGGAACAATGTGGAAATACCAATGTTCTACTGAAGTTTGGAATATTCATTGTGACACTGTGGGTAATCTTGTGAGGGAGTCCTTTGACCTAGGTAACCTAAACAATTGCCCTGCAAGGGACTGTGGCAGTTTTTGAAATTTATATGGCTCTTGAGAACCACTTCCATGGGTCAGGCTGACTTTGCTCAATCAAGACTAGCCAAGTGTGGTTACCTGCATGGCCTTAGGTTAAATGTGGATTTGGTTGTTCATTTATTCACTTAGCAAACATTTAAAGAGTGTCTCTGTGCCAGGCATGCTAGACAGAACTATTGTTTATCTTTGTTCTGAAGGAAAGTATAGTTTAATGGAGGAGGAATATAACTCAATATAAATATATTAAGTAGAGTGATACAAGTAGGCCTTGAGATGGTGATTGAATGTGGGTCATAGCTGCCATTAGATTTTAAAAGGTGTATGTGATTTTTCTCTGCTTTTAGTTACATGATATTTGAATAAATACTAATTGGGAAATAAAAAAGGTTATGAAGAAGACAGGTATGGTAGGGCCCACCTGTAATTTCAGCACTGGAGAAAGTGAGGCAGAAATATTACAAGTTCAAGGCTAGCTAGAGTTATGTCTGGACACTTATCTCAACAAAACCAAGGGCTGGGGAATATATCTCAGTAGCAGAGCACAAGACCACAATAAAAGTACAAAGAACACAGTCTGAAAACACAGTACTATTTCATACCCCAACTATCCTCCACATCCCACTTCTCATTCATTTGCTTCTTTAAACCAGTGTCTTATTGAAGTATTTTATTTTGATGTATTATTGTATTTTAATTAACTAGTTAAATTTCGGCAATATTGTGGTTTGAACTCAGCACACTTGATCCCATTCTCCAGATCTTTTCACTTAAGTTATTTTTCAGGTAGACTTTCCCACTTTTGTACTGGGTCTGGCCTGAACTACCAGTTTCTGAATGTACACTACCCAGGTAGCTGGGATTACAGGTGTTACCACCATGCTGGGCCTTGATGGCCATTTTAGGTTCTCCCTCCTAATTTTTCCTTCATCAATGATACTTGATAACTTTTCTTCTATGTATATATATTTGTGCATATATATGAATGATGTATATTGTGAAAATTCCTGAAAGTAGAATCCTTGCTGAAGTGTATCTAGCTAGGGATATTGGCCTATTATTGAAATCTTAGAATTACTAGGCCTTCTTTTTAAGCTAACTATATGTGGGGAAGCCTGAAGGCATTTGCAGTTGGTAGTAGGCTGGAAGACCATAATCTTTAAGGTTTAGCTGCAGCGTCTTCCAAGGTCTGTCTTATGGAAAGTCTTCCAGGATAGCTGCCTTTGACCTTGGGTTTTCTTTAGCTTCCTGCATCAGCCCCTCAATGCCTCTGCCTGCCCCTTGAGCCACCACTGCCATCATGTCATCCCTATCTATACATACCCTCTCTAAATTGCTCCATGTTCCAAAATGTTCTTTTGTGTAGTATCCTGTTGGCCTGCTAGGCACAGTTCTGACTGATTGTTAGAGCAAGGACAATTAACCATGTACACCTCTGCACAGTAATATTTTAGGGCATTTCATGAACTTCAAAAGATGAAGCCTATGGAGTGAGAGCTCACTAATTATGAAAGAAGTAAAATGCTTATACTTGGATGTTGTATTTCTTACCTCTTCCCTCTGCTCTCTACAAACATTTTAGGATAGTAAGGATGGCTACTAGAAGTATTCACGGTTGTTCAGCCCATACGTATGAGTACACGCCTATAACTGAAAGTTCTGTTGAGCTCAGAGATTGGAATTTTGTATGTTTTTTAGATGCAACAAGAAAATATTTCAATAATAAAATTGTGAAGGTGAGCTCCTATCCCTTTTTTGTACCTTTCCTAAAAGTACCCTGTACTATATTAGAGAGAGTCAAACAACTTACATAAAGAGGCAGAACCAGTGGGTCATGCATATAATCTTAGCTACTTGGGAGACTGACAGGAAGGTTTGTGGTTCCAGGTCAGTCTGGGAAAAAAATATCGTGAGACCCCATCTCAATGGATAATAGTTGATTTTGGTGGTGCACACCTGTCATTCCAGTAATAGAGGGAAGCTTAATAGGAAGATGGCTCTCCAGGTCAGTGTGGCAAAAAGTGATACACTATCTCCAAAATAACCAGTGCAAAAAGACAGGGGACATTGCTCAAGCTGTAGAGTGTCCACATAGCAAGTGTCAAGACCTGAACTCAAACTCCAGTACCACAAACCTAGATATCAAAATGGGCCAAATGCTAAACATTCAACAATTTTCATGTCATTATACTTGCATGAAGGATTAGAAATTACTGGATAAATTCATTTCTTGTGTGCAGCTTCCTTCTTGCTTGCCATTATATATTAGTTTTCACAGTGATAGAATGGGGAGCTTCAGTAGTTTTCCCCTGACTTTAATTTTTTGCAGGTTTCCTTATTGCTTAAATTCAGCCATCCTCACTCAGGTCATCATTTGATTGTGTGCGTGTCTGGGCAGGCCAAATTGCTTTCCGGCCAGCCTTTCTCCATAAATGAGCAAGATGGCAAGTTTCTCCTTATTTTCCTCTCAGCCATATCTATCACTGGAATTGTGAGACCTATCTAGACTACAGGGAGCACAATTTCTCAGTTAACTATAATTTACCCGTTTTCACTTTGAGATGAATTTGTTGTGTGGTTATTTGCATAGTACTTTTTATTTGTACTTAGGGTAGTCCTGTCAGGTAGTTGTATGATTAGTCTTTCTTTTTATTTACTATTTTAAGCTTTGTAAATCCTCAAATACTTGATGTTAATAAAGATAAGGTTGATTAATTGGCTCAGGATGACACCATTATGTTTTATTTATTTAATTTTTGCTGAGACTGGGGCTTGAAATCAGGGCTTCATGCATGCAAAGCAGGTGCTCTACTTCTTGAGCCACATATTCAGCCCCTAAATTCTGTTTTATTGATTACGTTTGCCATATCTTTGAAAAATTCATACCTGATAGCCACCCATAATCCATGAGACACTTAGAAAATTAGTATGATTTTCAGAGCTTGTAAGACTGATTTTTTTCTTAGAAATCTTTGCTAATTCATGAAATCAATAGTTTTAGCAATGTTCTCAAGTGTTGTAGACATTGTCACATTTTGCTAATCTAATGAGATTATAGTGCAATTGAAGATAATTCACATAGAATTAGATAAAGCAAAAGTATCTCTTTTTAATAATTGGGAAATGTTATCTATAGAATCAAGGAGAAACAATTACTTGATTTACTTTGTGTAATGTGTGTAACTTCAGGAAGATAATTTTTCCATTGTGAATCTCAATATAGGCCTATCATGTGGTAAGAAATTCTTCATGGTATTTGCAGGTCTCTTTGATGTTGATGAAGTGAGAGCACAATTTTATTATTTTCATCTTTCTGATTAATCCAAATTTTGACTCTGGCTCTGTTTTTAGGATGCATAGATTCAAAGTCTTCACTTCACACAGGTTATTTTTCTCTAGTGCATTTATCTGGGCAATCACACAAGCACTCCCAGCACTGTTTAAAACTGTAATTGTAATCTTATCACCCCAGAGCATTTGTGGATGACAACTCCACTTAACATATCATTAATTTTTCTCTTGCCAGCTTATCAAAATTAAAAGCTATTCTAATTATTAAAGAAGTACATATGAATCCTGACTCTGTGGCTCAAATCTGCAATTCCAGCTACTAAAGAGATGGGGATCAGAAGTATCAAGATTCAAGTTCAGCCTGGCCAAAAAGTTCAGCAGACCTCACTTCAACCAATAAAAGCTGGGATTGATGATGAGTGTGTGTCATCTCAACAGTGGTGCCATGGTCACGATCCAAGCCAGACACAAATATGAGACTCTACTCAAAAATTTACTAAAGCAAAAAGGGCTGGGGCATGGCTCCAGTATTACAGCCCCTGCCTGGCAATATGATGCCCTGAGTTCAAACTCCAGCACTGCCAGAAATGTAGATGAAAAGAGACATTTTCTAGGAACTCCCCAACAAACTTGCAGACATGTTGTGAGTGTGTTATGTTGCCCAACATGTGTGTCAGAAATGGAAGCTGTTTTTGTAGAGATGATTGTTGAAAGATGTTACTTAAATAGGTTCAAATTCCAATCGGTTTTTCCACTAGCAAGAACTGATTTTGCTAAGTTGAGGGAAAAATTTTTATCTGGTTGTCTTTTAGTACCTTGTTTTGATGTTAGATATTGGTTTATGTCTTGTCTTTTTTTTTTGTATTGAACAAAAGAGTGATGAGTGACTGGACATGGATTGTTAGAAATGGGGCTTTGACAGGAGATTTTTTGCATGACACTCCATGTCAGCTTCACATATTACCATCTGGCTTGAGTAGCCACTGATTTTTAATATTTCACAGAAAGCTGGAACACCTCCTATGTGCCCTGGTGTTTCTGTTCTAATTCAGTTCCCTCTCTCCTAGTTTTCAGATAAAGAAGAAATCTAACCATGATTATAGCTTATACAAGGGAATGCTTTGCTTTTGAATGTCTAAAAGGAGTGAGCGCAATTGCAGAATGAAGTATGGACTCTGAGATTCAAAACTGTGGAAGAGGAATTGGTTTAAGATTGTAAAATCTAGATATGTTTATTTGATATTTCCTGTTATACCTCTGCTCTAGTATTATGCACTCCCATAGGAGTTTAATACTTATTTTGTAACTATAAGCAATACATAAGTTAAGTCACAAAATGAAGTGATGTTTAATATGTGGTCACTTAATTATCACTCCACTTTTCTGATCCTGTGAACTCAAACCTAAAAGCAGCTTAGGAAAATTGATAGAAGGCCAAAAGTGAAACAAATAGCCAAAGCTTAAATAAAGAAGTGGCTAGAGGATGTGGGGAAAAAGGAACCCTCTTACACTGTTGGTGGGAATGTACACTAGTACAACTACTCTGGAAAAAAATTTGGAGGCTACTTAAAAAGCTAGACATCGATCTACCATTTGATCCAGCAATACCACTCTTGGGGATATACCCAAAAGACTGTGACACAGGTTACTCCAGAGGCACCTGCATACCCATGTTTATTGCAGCACTATTCACAATAGCCAAGTTATGGAAACAGCCAAGATGCCCCACCACTGACGAATGGATTAAGAAAATGTGGTATCTATACACAATGGAATTCTATGCAGCCATGAAGAAGAACGAAATGTTATCATTCGCTGGTAAATGGATGGAATTGGAAAACATCATTCTGAGTGAGGTTAGCCTGGCCCAAAAGACCAAATATCGTATGTTCTCCCTCATATGTGGACATTAGATCAAGGGCAAACACAACAAGGGGATTGGACTTTGAGCACATGATAAAAGTGAGAGCACACAAGGGAGGGTGAGGATAGGTAAGACCCCTAAAAAACTAGCTAGCATTTGTTGCCCTTAAAGCAGAGAAACTAAAGCAGATACCTTAAAGCAACTGAGGCCAATAGGAAAAGGGGAACAGGTACTAGAGAAAAGGTTAGATCAAAAAGAATTAACCTAGAAGATAACAACCACACGGGAAATCAATGTGAGTCAATGCCCCATATAGCTATCCTTATCTCAACCAGCAAAAACCCTTGTTCCTTCCTATTATTGCTTATACTCTCTCTACAACAAAATTAGAAATAAGGGCAAAATAGTTTCTGCTGGGTATTGAGGGGGGGAGAGGGAGGGGGTGGAGTGGGTGGTAAGGGAGGGGGTGGGGGCAGGGGGGAGAAATGAACCAAGCCTTGTATGCACATATGAATAATAAAAGAAAAATGAAAAAAATGCAAAAAAAAAAAAGAAGTGGCTAGGAATAGGGACCTCACTTGTAGGAGCAGGTATATTGAAGCCAGAATATTTGCGCATTAAGAGATGCAATGGCCCAGCGGATTCAGGTAGGTAGGACATTCAGGGAGATGTCAGTGTGATTTTTGAAAAGAAACAAACCAGAATGTTCAGAGGGCCAGGTTTCATTTTAAGAAATGCAATCTTTACTCTGAAAGTGCTGGTGAACCATCAGCTTATTCTCTGTAGAGCAGTCCTGTGTTCATGCAGCTATGTTAGAAAGACAGTGCAGTGTGGGTTGGAGGGGGGTGGTCCACACTTGGTAATTTTGCTCACTAAAACCCTTGGGAGATGAAGCACATAACTCTTAAGTATGAGACAGACACTGGCAGATGAGAAATTTTTATTTTTAAAAACCTTTTAGCACAAAATGTTAAGAGAAAAATAGAGGAAGAATGGTACAACTAATACTGATGTGCCTAACTTAGATCCACCAATTTATAACATTTTCCATATGCATGCTTGTATTCTTTTTCTCTGCTGAAGTACTTTTTTTTTTTTTTAGCAAATTGCAGTTATCACTACATTCCTAAGAACTTTACCAGGCTTCTCTCTAAATAAAAACATCAGAAGAGTGATAATTAGGTGGAAAAAAATCAAGAAAGTTGGGATTTGGGGGAATAGATAATGGGTTCTCTTAGGTCCAAATAAAAGAACCATATATTTGTATTTACTACTTTTTACTATTATCAACTTGTGGTTATGTGCTATTTCTTTTCCATAATTTTTTTGAGGCTTTCAGAAAATGAATGTATAGCAAATGCTCTTAAATTTTAAATCAAGGCTGGGCTCAGTGGGTCAAACCTATAATCCCAGCTACATGAGAGGCAAACATTGAGAGGATTGTGGTCTAGGACAGCTGAGTGATAAAGCAAGACCCTATGTCAAAATAACCAAAGCAAAAAATGCTGAAGGTGTGGTTCAAGTGGTAAAGTGCTTGTCTAGGATGTACGAGTCCTAGTTTTGGAGTTCAACCCACATTGCGGGGAGTTGAGGACAAAACAAAACAAACAAAAAGTTAAGTCAAAACTTGGATGAAAAAAATGCTCACCATCCCTGGTCATAAAGGAAATACCTATCAAAACCATTCTAAGATTCCACCTCACTCTGGTTAGAATTGCTACCATCAAGAACCCCACCAACAACAAATGTTGGAGAGGATGCTAGGAAAAAGGAATCTTCATTCACTGCTGGTGGGAATGTAATCTAGTACAATCACTATGGAAAATAATTTGGAGGTTTCTTAAAAAACTAAATATAGATCTGCCATATGATTCAGCAATACTACTCCTAGTGACATACCCAAAGGAATGTGACTCAGGTTATTACAAAGGCAACTGCACACCCATGTTTATTGCAGCACTATTCACAATAGCCAAGTTATGGAAACAGCCAAGATGCCCCACTATCAATGAACAGATTTTTTTAAATGTGGTATTTATACAACATGGAATTTTATTTAGCCACAAAGAAGAATAAAATTTTGTCATTTGCAATTAAATGGATGGAACTGGAGAATATCATCTTAAGCGAAGTTGTTCAGGCCCAGAAGGCCAAAAATCACTTCCTCATATGTGAATTATAGACCTAAAAACAAATACAGTAATATTATTGCACATGGGTCACAAACTAAGAGGAGACTGTGCATGGGAGGAGTAGGGAAAGGGATGGAAACCTGAAACTTGAATGTAATTGATATGGTCACTGTATAAAAGTAAATATAGTAATCTTAAACTGGTAGAGGCCACTGTGGGAAGGGGAGTAGGAAGTAGGGAGAGATTTGGTAGAGATGAACAAGTATGGGTTGTAATACACATATGCTGGTAACAACACTAGCAATTTCTCTGTACAGTTATCTTTATCTAAAGGTAGCAAAATGCTGTTTTTTTCATAATTCTTATGTTTTCTTTTCAACAAAGTCAGTGAATCAGAGGGCAGAACAGGTTCTGCATGGAAGTGGGTGGGGAGAAAGGTGGGGGCAAGGGGGAGAACGGTGGGGGCAAGGTGGTCAAGATAATATATGCACTTATAAGTAAATGTAAAAAACGATAAAAATAAAATTTATTTAAAAAATTGGAACTTTTTTGATTAGAAAACAATATCCAAAAAAAAAATGCACAAAAGTTGAAAAGGTCATTTCTTTTCCTAAAACAGTGGCCCATGACAGACTTCTCTGTGGAAGGAGGGAAGTACCAGGCCCTTTAATTATGCCAGAGCCCAGAGGAGTGGAAGTTGGTGTGGGAAGCAGATGCGTTAGCACAGTGTGATGTACAGAGAGAGCAGCAGGCTAGCCAAGTGGAGCAAGTGTGGGACACTTACTATAGAATAAGGGACAGTGGCCCAGATGCTAGCCTTTCTATGTCTTTAGTGAAGAGAATTTTCCCACCATACTTTTGACCCATAGTTTTCAATTAAGAGAAATGATTAGCATTCTTCTTCCCTTGAGCAGCTGAACTAGGAAGGGGATGAACAGAGCCATAGAATAAATGAAAATACTTAAACTATCCAATAAAATACATAATGTTATCATAGTTACAGTTGGCAGCAGTTCTAATAATTTACTCATTCTTTTTCCATAATTAACTCTGCATCAACACAATTGCAATTAATTCTTTACTGCTGTTCTTAAGGTGAAAATACAATTAATTTTGGTATTTTGACATAGTATTTCACAAATAAGAATTAACTTGGAAAGTTTAATTTTTGATTGCTCCAATATAGGGCCTAAGGAGACTGAGAAAACTAGACAATTCACATCATATATGTTGTTATATTAGTAAACACATAAGATCATGTTTATTAATATCCAGATGTTCCCAGTAGGCTACATTTTTAGAATTACTGGTTGAATTTCACAATATTAATTTGTTTCCAGGAAATAATGTAAATGTTTAGGGTAAATGATTTTTGTTATTTAAAAGACATCCTTTTAGAGAGATTCCTAGCATTGAAATCTCTCTGTATAGCTGTCCTTATCTCAACTAGCAAGAATACTATGTCTTTCTCATTATTGCTTATTTCTACTCTTCAACAGAACTGGAGAAAAGCACAGAACAGGTTCTGCCTGGAGGAGAGGGGGGAAGGGGAGAGAGGGTGGGGGTGGAGGCAGGAGGGAGAAATGATCCAAACAATGTATGCATGTGTGAATAAATGAATAATAAAATAAATAAATAAAAAATATTTTTCTTTTAAAAAAATTTAAAAATCGTTTTAATTTTTGCCATTTAGTAGTTATTGGCTAAATTGTGGTTGGAAAGCAGACAATTATAATGACAAATGTTATTTCTTGTCTCTACTATATGTTGTCTCTGTTAGTGGGATGTTCTGCTCCATGTCAGGGACTTGGGCTGATAGAGGGGCCATTATCAGACAGTAGTTTTATTACTATTATTATTAGACAGTTTAGAAAGAGGCAGAGGTAGATCCCACATTAGTTCATTTTTGTTACTTATACAAAACATCTATTTATTTTTAAAATCATTGTTGTACTGGGGGTACATCGTGACAATTACAAAGTTCTTAAAATATATCATAGCTGAATTAATTCCTTCCATAATTCCCTTTTATTTCCCCTACCCCATTCCTGGAATATTTTCAACAGCCTCATTTTTCCCTTTTCACACAAGAGTACATAATAATTCCACCGTATTTACCCTCCGATACCCTTTCCTTATATCTACTCCCCACCCTATTGGTTCTTAATTGCAGTCTCCCTGAACGTGACAAACATAGGTTTGAATGATAGCATTCACAGAGGTTCATGAGAGGGCAACCAATGGCAAGGGGAGAGTGACATATAATTCTTCCCTGTGCTCACAAGGGAGAAGTTACAGAAATGATTTTGAATAGCACCATAGTTAAACACAATTAGAAGAATTTCCAAATTTCACGAACATGATCAAGTTTGCTACATTTTGTACTTTGGCATACTGACAGACTTCTTTGTAATTGATGGTGATGGCTGAAATCATTTATTATATCCCAAATTTATAGTATCATAACCTGTTATCAGTCACCACAGGGTTTGTGAGTTTAAATACTACAGTGATTTATGTGAGTTTCAGAATTCCCATGCATACTGTGTGGTAATGAATGGCTTCTGTGTATTAAATTAATTTGCCTATTGTAGAATTAAGATTTCCCATCTTTGAAAGCTACTCTGTAGATTCCTGGGCAACATTTGCGGCTACTATGATTTTGTAGTTATTTCCTTATTTGTCTTCAAAGTGTTGTACTACTATGATTTTGTAGTTATTTCCTTATTTGTCTTCAAAGTGTTGTACTAATTTTTTTTAAATATGGCAAAAATCACATAACATGTATACAGCTCAGTAGTGTTAAGTATATTCATATTGTCATGCAATAGATCTGCAGAACATTCTCATTTAAAAAGCTAACTCTCTATATGCATTAAACATTTCAAACTCCCACAGCCTCTGGCAGCCACTATTCCACTTTCTATGATTTTGACTCCTTTGGATTTTTACTGTATGTAGAGCCATACAGTATTTTTATTTTGGTGATTGGCTTATTTCTTCTTCTTGGAGTCTAAATCATATTTCATTATATGTATACACTATATTGTGTTCATTTGTCTTAGACATTTATTTTGCTTCTAACCTTTGGCCATTGTACGTTGGAGTGTGCATGGTTTTATGAAGCTGGTTGCCAGTCAAAGGAAGGAAGGCATAACACAAGGTGCCAGAGGAGCAACTAGAGGATGTGGATATGAAGTGGACACTTTTATTTGCAAATAAGCTTGAAAAACTACAGCAAAGATATTACGGGAAAGGTAAAGCTAATGTTTGAGAATCTTGTGTGTTTCTCCCATCCAAGTATTAAGCAGACCAATAAGCTTAGACTCTGAGAGTAGATTAAATCAGGTGTGTTCAGAATGGCATGGTTTTAGATGTGTGTGTTTCTTTTTGCCATCACAGTAAGTATGTGAGAATCTCTCCCTAATAGTCTAGTGGCAAGGATAAGTAAAGGAGGCATAAACATTGATTTCATCTGACAATAGAGAGGACTGATTGAGGAAGTATACAGTGGAGGTAAGGGATGCATTGCAAGGTGTGATGAGTACTGAATTTGTGCTTCTCATATTGGAATCCTTTTGAGCTGTGGGATTAGGCAAGATTGCTTAAAGTTCAGTGTCCTCATCTGTACCAATGCTTATAAAATAGAATTTTATGAGGAATAGATGGAACAATACATGGTGAATTTAAACCTAGGGTCTGGAAAAGTGCACTGAATTTATGATCAATATCACTAACATGAGTGTTACATGTATTTTAAATTATTTTATGTGGTTCCTAAGGTCTCCTAGCTTGTAAATTGTTCCTACAGTAAGTGATAGACTCACATTGGTAAAGTAAGATCTGCTTCTAACCAAAGTGTGAATTCATTTCATCTTGGGACCTGTAAAACTAGGTTACAGGAAGTGAGAAATGAAAAGTGATGAAAATGGGATTGATGAGTCCTAATAGAAGTTGTCACCTGATGATTACCTGTCAGTCTTGGTCCATTCCATTTAATCTTATTCTGTTCAGTAGTTTGGCCAAAGTCATGCTGTCAGTTTGGCAGAAAATGAATATGATCCTGATTCTCACTGATTTTAGACTCTGTGCTTTCATTAGTAGGCTTCACTGTCTCCACATAAGTAAAATAATGAAGTGCTTTTATTGAGAAGGGAAAGAGAGGTTTGGGGAGGTCGGAGTTAGCCACACACTGATGTTTTTCTAAGTAGGGCCTATATTAGTACCTCTTGTGTTGTTATAACAAAATATCCCAAGATTGGGTACTTTATAAAGTACAGAGATTCATTTAGCTCACAGCGTTGGAGGTAGAAAGTCCAAGATCAGGCATCCCCATCTGTGCAGCCTCTGGTCATGGCCCCTTGACTTAAATCAGAACATGGTGAGGAAGTGGGAAGGAAAACAGCTGTGTGCCAAAGATGCCAAGCACATGCGATAGCCTGGCTATATAACACCTGTCTGTGTGCAGTAACTCACTACAGCAGACCATCAGAGAAAGGCTGTGGTGTCCACCTGTAATCCCAGAATTTGGAACACTGAGGCAGGAGGATCATGAGTTTGAGACTAGTCTGGTCTGCATAGCAAGACCCTCTATGAAAAGAAGAAAAACAATTAAAAAAAGAGTCCCACTTAGTCCAACCTCTGAAACTTCTGTATCTCACAATGCCAAACTGCGGTCCAAGCTTCCAGCACATGAACATTTGGGGAGCATGCTCAAAACACATTCAAAACATAGCAGGACTACTATGCAGTGCTTAGTGAATAAAACTTGTAAGATATACCTTAATTATTAAAAAAATCATTAAAAGTTTGCTTTCTCCACTAGTAAGGAGTAAGGAAATGTCAGTGGAATTTTGAGATGGATGTGGGCTTGAGAATTAAGGATAATATAGTTATGTCAATTTTCACTGCCCCAACAGTAAGAGGAAAGAGCTACATTGTTGGTGCTTCCTTGCAGACATTTTAGTAGCAGGTGGTAGGAAGTGAGTGTAATAACAAAGGTCACCAGCAGAGAAGCATGAGGTACAGAGCTGGTGAGTGTGCGCAGCACTGCAGATGATGCCCAAATGTGGCCAGAGGGGAGAGAGGAGAAACAGGTCATGGTTCATGCTTGCAGTCATGGTGCACTTGTCAGGAATGGTTGGATGTTCTGGAATAAGGTTACTGGCAACAAGTATGAAGTCATCCCTTACACTTATGCTTATAGAGCCTGGGTGCATGGTAAGGGTGTTGCTGAGATGACTGAGTGTTGCAGCCTGTCAAGTGCTCCTGGCTAATGCCCTTTCTGCAGTGGACCACGGCTGCTAGGGGTTACTCCATGAAAGCCTGTCTCTCCCTTCTGGGTCACTGTAAATTGGAGTGTCCTTCAGTCCATAAAGGGTATGGGAAGCTTTCAGTGGACTCTTCTGTTCTGTCCTCTTCATTTGAGGAAAAGAGATAGATTCTTTCACATTACATAATGATGAAACCTTGCTGAGTTGGGAAAATGTGGGGCTTTAAATTTTTTTGCAATGTTCCTTTATTTTTGAAAACTGGGATATTTGGGTTTGGTTACGTAAAGCATATTTTCTTACAGTGTTCTAGCACTTGGCCAGTTGTATTCATGTTTTGAAACTTCCTATGTATGCAGACATTCCTGATGTACAAGGGCCCACTTCATGATTTTTTTGACATTATGATGGTGTGAAGGTGGTTCACATGGAGTAGAATCTATCCTTCAAAGTTTGAGTTTGGATGTTTTCCTGGCCTGGTGGCATGTGGCACAATGTTCTCTCATGGGCCTGAGTGGGGACAGTGAACTGGGGCTCACAGCTCTGCTGTCATGGCTGAGCGGAAGCCTCGCCAGGCTGTGGTGTTTGATGGGCTAGAGGTATTCATACATTCTTGGCTTTGCATATTCTCATCTTACTATGAGTTTATCAGAATGTAATCCCACAATAATTCAAAAAGCAACTGTAAGGACAGAGTCTCAGATTCTTAAGAGTAGCCAAAATTGGAATGTAATTTTATGATTACAAACTGTCTTTCAAAGTTCCATATTTATTATTTTGCATATAGTTTTATACCACAAAAGTAGAAAAACATCTCACTTTCGTTGACTATTTATATGATAAACAATAAAATATTGCTAGAATTCATGCTACTTTTAGATTTGTAAGTAGCTAACAAGAAGGAAATAAAGATAATGATGCAGAAGAATGCCCAGCACACCTGGCCTCTCTGATCTGGAAATGAAACCTGACGTGTTTCCTGTTTGGTTCTTCACTGAAAATGCTTGCTAGGACTTGGTCTAAAATAGCAGTTCTCCACACTGACAATCACCAGATCTTTTTACACTCTTTGTAGAAAATCCTCTAAAGAGTTTTGATTATGTGAGTTATATTGATTAATATTAAACAGTAGAAATTAAAATGGGAGATTAAACTGTTGTGATTCACTTAAAAACAACATTAAGGTTGTTGATACAAATAACATTTTTGGATTTATTTTTTTCTCTTTTTATTATCATATATTCATTATACACAGAGATTTCATTGTGATACTTCCATACATTCATATAATGTACTTTGATCAAATTCACCCCCTTTATTACTCTTTCTTATTCTTCCCCCCCTTTAAATAATTTTAACAGGTTTCTTTATACAAATAACATTTTTATAATTTAAAAAAATTTTTTCTTCCACACAAACATATTTGTGAGTTGCAAATGTATTTAATTTTAATGTATTTAATTCTTGGCTCAATAGGAAGCAGTTATTTTCTCATATTTCCATCTGCTTTCAATTTGTTACATGTTCTGGTTGCAAAATAAGAAGAAATTTGACCTCACACAGAACTGTGGGAGCATTTTTCAGTTAATTGTGGATATTCTTTGTTGTTCACGCCAAAACATGACATGTGGAAGTTTCTTAAAGGGGAACTTCAATGCATAATCAGAAAACATATTAGGCTTGGGTCACTATACCTACCTACTCCACAGGCTGAGATCAGGAAGATTGTGGTTTGATGCCAGCCCAAGCAAAGTTTGGCTTGTTGATTCATGTCTGTATTCCCAGCTATGCAGGAGGCATATGTAGGAGGATCTCAGTCTGAGGCCAGTTCCAGGGAAAACATAAGACCTTATCCATTTGGGGGGTGGGGATGGGAGATTCAAATGGTAGAATGCTTGTCTAGCAATCATGAAACTCTGAGTTCCAGTACTTCAAATATTCTATTATTAATTTTTACTACCTCATTCCACATATTCTAAAGTGAACTTCTTCCCCCACCCTCATTCCCACCCTTGGCCATGCAGAATAAAATAATGTCTTCAATTGGTGTTGCTGTCTTGATTCATGGTAAGGTGTCAGTCCTCTTACCTTGCATTGGTACAAGTGTGGAAAGTGCCAAAGACAAATAGCATCTCACTATTTTCCTGAAAATAGTTCTACCTCACAGACCCTTCTGAAAAGGCTTTAGAGACAACTAAAGTCTGTGGACTATATTCTGAGAACTGCCAGGGTAAAAGGCATAAACACTGTTTTTTTTTTCCTTCTTTTGCGATGTTGCAGAATAAACCCAGGATCATGATCATTCCAGGTAAGTGTAATATGGGACTGCATCACTGTTCTGAGCACAAGTTTATGTAGCAGACTTAGGCTGCTCAGCTATCTCTTGCTTTCTTCATATTCTTATATTATGAAGATTTAAGCAATGCTAACAGCAGTCTACTAGGACTACCTAATACAAATAGAAAATCTTTTAAATTGAGCTTTAAAAATGGTGATATTAGATTTATATTTGAAAAATTTACTCCTGTTGGTGTCACTTTATCGTTCTTTTATATGTTAGTTTTGAGTATTTGTATCTGATGAAATAATCTATACTTGAATTACTGAGCATGGTTATAGTTTCCTGAAAAAACTGGCTGTTAACATAAGTTTTAAATGGTTTGTGATGAGAGTTCATTGAAAGTTTGCATACCCTTTTCTTTTACTCTGAGCCTTACACTTGCCAGGCATATGCTCTACTGTTTGACCCATGTCACCATCCAGAATGTTCTTGCTTTGGAATGGCTTGATTTGTTGCTTATCTGCATTACTGGTGTGTGTTTTCACATTGATGAAGTTTTTCCCCAGATGACTATGTCACTAGGTTGATTTAAGTCAATTTTTACTTTGCTGAGAACTCAAAAAAAATTCCTTCTCCAAATGCTTGACTACTAGATGTCATTAGTGACATGGGGAGCACAGGGCAGGTAGAAAATGAACATCCTAAGCTCAGAGACTGCGCATATTTCACTGTTTCCATGTGAATGGTGCCAGAAGAACTTAATATAGTGTGATATACAGACACAATGTTCAGCTGGAATAATGAAATTTCAAAAATAAGCCTTTTTAAAGGAAGGTTGCAGTAGTTCTGTTGTGTACTGTAAATGCTTCAGGTGCATTTTATACTGCTCTTATGTTCCCGGCATTTGGGTCTTTCTCTTTTTTATGGAAAGATGGACTGAATTTCAATTTAAAAATATCTGATAATCCCTCTCAGCACATACTGTATAAGCTAGTATTTTCGTGTTGCAGTAAATTGATTCCATACAAGAGTCAGTTATAATTATGGCAGGGTTCTGAGAAATTCCAAAGCATTTTCAATAAATTTGGTCAAATAAATTAATATTGTTACATTAAAATTTAACTCAATTTGAAAGTCAGACTTAGAACCCTTAATTCATTCCACAAAATGTTAAGTATTTTTCTGGATAGGAGTCTATCAAACCATTTTTTAAAATTCATATACATGTATATGTGTTGCAAACATACTTTGCAGGATATATACTTAGAAGATATTTACACAGTAGTACATACACGTTTCTACAGATTTAACCCCCAGTGTTCCTTATGAAATTAATTATTAGAAATGCTAAGTCTTTACATCTGTGGCAGTAACATCTCAAAAGGATGTTTCAATGTGAATATAAGATTTTCCTTAGTATTAAAAGGAATGAGAATGTACCAAATTGTATGAAGTTCTAATTTTGTTAGGTATAAGCATAAATTGGCTTATATGATGTATATGGTTTATAAAAGTGAAACTTTGTACATTTTTAAGCTGTAAGGAAAGTAGTAGGATGCATGGTGGAGATAGTAGAGAGTATATATTTCCATGGTAGACATGTATGGATTCTTTTCTATTCTTGCCAACTTAAAACTTTGAAAGTCTCTCTGTACAGCTTATAAGAGTTTAGTGTTCTGCTCTCCCTCCTTTTAGAGTGAAGTATCTATGTCAGTTACTCCTAATTTTTGTCTTTTCTCCACCATTTATTAATTGATTCAATCATTTGCTCATGTAATTGTGAATTTGAATATTTATTTTATATTTTGGGTCATAATCCAATATTATTTTGTTGTTCAAATTGTTCCAGCAATGGCCTTTGGGGACTCTTTCCAATTGGCTCCTGTGATAAACACTACATCAGAGTGTGCTTGGTTGTTTCTAACACTTCCTTACTTTTGACATCATAGGTTTATGGGGATCATCTGGCATAGTACCACCATAGTCCTAGCAGTAGCTGCTTCCCTGAGGAACTGGGTTTCTTTCATTGGAGAATAAGATTAATAACCAAGGTCTGGGCAGTAGAGATGCTTCTTGCTACCTGAGTATTATTTTAGGTCCTATAAGCTGACAAAACAGAGAAATGAATGTACTAACTCATGAATAAGCACCCACGTGTTTCTGGGAACATTTCTGTGTGCAATCAGATGTAGCTATATTATGCTAATGTAAATTCTGACTCTTCTCTTCAACTGTAATCTGTTTGCAAATGGGTCATCCAGTGACTTCCCTTGCTTATCTGTAAATTCCTTCCACAGAGTGAAGGATAATGCTCCAGCATCCCTTTACTTGTTGCTCAAGCCTAGATACATATGTAGCAGTATCAGAGTTGTTAACTCATGGGAAACAGCTTTAGAGAGGTGATCTTACTACTTTATTCCTCTGATAGTGGCATGTCGGAGCCAGCAGTGGGACTGTGCCTGTGTGATTTGGCATTTGGCCTTGTGAGAAAACTCCAAGGAACTGAGGCAAAGGCCTCAGGACCAGATATCCAGAAAAACAACAATGCTCAAGGTTCCCCAGATAGCTTTGTG
The DNA here is from genome assembly GCF_047511655.1 of Castor canadensis. Classification (NCBI taxonomy): domain Eukaryota; kingdom Metazoa; phylum Chordata; class Mammalia; order Rodentia; family Castoridae; genus Castor; species Castor canadensis. The sequence goes on from NC_133400.1 coordinate 58,979,281, forward strand.
TCCTTCAGATATAAATAAGAAGGTTATGCTGTGTGCTTCTCCTGCCTCTCTGTTTCTGTTTTAAAAGAGGTACAACAAAGAGTTAATTTTAACTGTGCTTCCTTGTATTAATGTAACCTTGACCAAATACTCTCTGTGAAAAAACAGCTTATAAAAAAGCAGACGTGATCTTCAATAAAGTGCCTATTGAACACAGCTCGATAGTCCCCCATTTTTTTGGCTCTGGTCACCAAGGTCCAGCCAATAAACAGCAACAGTGGCAAACTTTTTAAAATCTAATGTAATCATTCTTTTCCTCCAAGATACCTTATGTTAGTTTTAGTTTTATAATTTCATTGTGTAATTTGTACAAATATAAAATGTGAGGATATGTACAGAAAAGTTTGTAAAACTTTTTTAAGTACAGTTTTAAAATTGCTTATAACTTTAGCATCTATGTGACTACCACCTAGGTTAAGAAATCAAATACCTGTAATCCAGTCCCTGCTCTGTTACTGCTCTGTCACTCCTCCTTAGGGATGGACAGAAAAGAGAGAAGATTCCTACTTCAGCAATGTGTACTGCACGGTCTATAACTTCTCCAACCATTCCCAGACAGTGTGTTTTGGTTTTGCTTTTTGTTGAAGTTTATAAATGAAATTAAACCATACATGGTTTTGTAGGCTTAACATTTATATTTATTTTTTAAAAAGTTATAACAACTTATAAATATTAAAACTGGATACATAGGATAAATATTTTCAAATCCAGGAGGAAAAGTATTATCTTGTTAATTAATTGCCTAGCACACCTCAATAATACTTTTTGTTCCATAATTTTTGACTGTCTACCTTTTTTTTGAGAGAAGGTCTTTCTATGTAGCCAAGACTGGCCTTGAACTCATAATCTTCCTGTCTCAGCCTCCTGATCTGTAAAATTACAGGGATGAATCATGATGCCAGGAAGTTGTCTGCTCTTTTGATTGCCTCTTCAAACGCAGTATTTTCTATTATTTTTTGCTTTTTGGAAGCACTGAGGATTGAATTCAGGGCCTCATGCTTGCTACACAGCCACTCTTACAACTTGAATCACTCCACAAGCCCTTTTCTGTGATGGTTTTATTCCAGATAGGTTCTTGTGAACTATTTGTCTGGTGCTGGCTTTGAAACCCAATCATCTTGATCTCTGCTTTCTGAGTAGCTAAGATTATAGGATTGAGCCATGAGCACCTGCCTAAATGCAATATTTTCTTTAAGAGAAGATTATACATGTTCAAAGATAAGGTGACAGTGGCTTCGAGAAAGTCCCCAAAAAAACATACCCACCACCCCCACCCCAGACACCCTACCCGGGAGAGCCTGGAAGGCAGGTTAATCAGCCCTATTTGTTTTCACGGCCCATTCATTCTTCCCACCAAAAGCATCTGCAGCGGGGATGAAGCCATCACCCTGGTCCCCGTGGCTGCACTGCTGTCCACGAGTCGGGGCCAGGACACCATCACCGTGCTCCAGAGCCACGCGGAGACCACGATGTTCCCTGGGGAGGCCTTCCCCACCCCTCTCATCCCGGAGACAGAGGCATCAGTTCCTCGTGGGACCCGGACCCCTCCCACACACCCCACTGACCTTGGCGTGGAGCAGAACCACGCCAAAAAAAAAGAGATTATAGTAATCTGACCCTTTTTACATCACTTACCAATTTTTTTTTTTACTATTCATAGTTTGGATCAAAACAGTATTCAATTTTCCACAAAAATTCTGATAAATTTAACTTTATATATATTTGATGAAAAGAAAAAGATCAATGCTGTATTATTGTGTATATTCCTGACAGAACAGAATTTCCATTTTGATAAGATCTAAGAAGAATTGATTGCATAGCATTATAATTTTACAAGTTTGAGTGACTGGTAGAAATCTACCTCAAACTGCTGGTGTTGAGGGCTGTAAAAACATCGTCACATAATGTGACAGGTTTTGAACCTATGTCCTATTTATGAAGCCAGTCTTGTCAGCATAGTGGGTTGCTGTTGTAATCCTCAAAATCTGTTTCCACTGGTTGGCTAACAGCAAGTTCAACATATACAGCACTAAGGAACTATGACTAAGTCCACTGCATGATTACATTTCCTCTAAACCAAAATTAAATTTATCTTCAATGGCAACTCATCTTTAATTAGATTCCCCAAATATCACCATTCATTTTGTATTCTTTTGTGTCTTGTCTTCTCACCCTTTGTGCCATCATCCCCACTTCCAGGTCCAGAGTGATTAATTTCAATGAAGTTAGGCACAGTTTTCCTTTAGGATTTTTGATTTATGTATTTTGTCCATCAAATGTTTTATGATCATGTGATCGTGATATATTGGATTTAATACTTTGTAATTTATTGTTTGTGGTACTAGTAATTGTACACACAGCCTCATCCTTGCTAGACAAGTATTCTACCACTTGAGCTAATCCTTGAGTCAATATTTTTGTGTTTGTGGGAGGATTTCTCTAACTTCTCCTGGACTGGCCTTAAATTTGGAGTCTTCCTGTCCCCACTTCCATAGTAGCTTAGATTCCAGGCATGTTACCACCACACCTGGCTTAGAAGTGATTTTTGTATAATGACTTACAAGTGATTTTTGTATATGTTGTGAGGTAGGTATCCAAATTAATTTTTCCCACACAATTATCTAGTTGTTTCACCATGACTTATGAAAACTGATCTTTCCTCTGTGCTGGAAATGCCAGCATCTCAAAACTTCATTACAGTGGTTACAGTGGTTTTAGCTCCAGATCTTAAAGGGATTATTTCAACATTTCTTTGTCATGCTCTGTTTTTTTCTGCCTATCCTTTTTCTTTTTATGGCTTTGAAATGTCTATTTTCCCTTGTTCTTCCTTAGTAGCTGAGCATTCTACCATACTACTGCTTATTTCATATATATGTCATGAAGATGGTGGCTATAACATTTCAGCCAAATACTGGGTACTCCCCAGGCTTTCTTTAAATGGCTCCAAGAGTTCTCTGTGTAAAGATAAGTGCCACAGGCCAGATGTGTTGACAATCTCATCAAAAGAGCTATTTTCCCCATGTTCAATGTCTTCTGTTTCGTTCTGCATGCTGATGGTTCCTTAATGACTTTGATGATCAAGGCAGAAGACAGAACCACATCTTGGCCTGCCTACTGTGAGTGGTCAGTTTTCAGACCCTTTATGCCCTGGTTATTGTGGTAGTATCATCAGCCTTTCATGGAGACAGACTAGGGGACTGATCTTGGGGTCCACAGCAGAAGAGACAATTAAGTCTTCAGTAAATCTCAGATATATGACTTTGATCTTGTGGGGTCAACTTGGGCGGCATGATGTAGGTAGCTCATATGTGATAATCAAGATTTGGAACAATTAAAAAAAATTGCACCTTGCCCACTTCTGAGCCTTAAACTGAAAGCTGTCCTGTATATCCTCTGTTAAAGTTTTCTTTCATTCCTAGTTTGCAAAAACATTTTTTTTAATGATTAGTCTTTATTTTGGTCAGATGTTTTTTATTTATCTACCTTAATGAGCTTATGATGAGCTTAACACCAAATTAGAGTTTTGAACATTAAACCAACTTGCTTTTTAGGGACAAGCAATTAAGTTATAATTTATTACCCTTCTATAAACTGCTGGATTTGGTTTGCTCATACTTTGTTTAGAATTTCAAGATCTGTGTTCATGAGTAAGTTTAGAATGTAACTGTATTTTCTCATTTTTTACTTTTTTTTTTGATTGAGACAGAGTATCACTATGTATCCTATGCTGGTCTTGAACCTGTTGATCCTACTCCTTCAATGTCACCTGTGCTGAGATTTACAGACAGGTACTACTGCACCTGGACCTTCTCAATTTCTGCCATATTTTCATGAAGTCATGCTAATAGTAGGAAGAGTCTTTATTATTCTATGGAAAATTTTGTATAAGATCAAATAAACTTCTACTTGAGTGGGTGGAACTTACCTGTTTGGCCTCAAGGGTATGGGAATTTTCTTTTTGATAAGAATTTTATAACTAATTTATTTATTTTGAAGGTCTTAAAACTACTCCAGCTTGCTGTTTATCCTTGGGTCAGTTTGCCAACTTATATCTTTGTAGGATTCTGCACATTTCTTCAAAAATATGAAATTTTTTGGGAAATAAAATTGATGTTAATATTGTTTTTATGTCTATTGTTTCCATGTTGATTATTTTGCTCTTGATATTGATATTATTATAATCTCTTCCTTTCTCCTTAATTTTATCTCAGTTTTGTCACTTCTGTTAACCTTTTTAGGTATAAAACTTGTAGCTCTATTAAATTCTCTTGCTTTTATTTCATTAACTTTGACCCTTCTTTTTCTAATTCTTTGAAATACCTTGTTCATAAATGTTCAGTACTTCCTTTTATCCTGATGTCCATTTAAGACTATTTTTCTGTTTTATTTAATTTCACAACTTAAAAATATTTTCTATAATAAATTTTTGTTTCACTGTAGTATTACTTTGCAAACGGTCATTTAAAAAAGTCCAAATAAGGATTTTTCATTTATATTTTTATTATTGATTTCTGCCTTAATTGCTTTGTGGTCAGAAAGCTAAATTCACATTGTTTTAGCCTTTGACAATTTCTTTGGACTTATTTTAAGGCCTGATATATGATCAATTTTGGCTAAGTATTGCATATATATTAACAGTATATTGTGTATATGCTTATATATGGGAGTATATAGATATATTCTTATGTGTCTCTTTTAGGTCAAATTTGTGGATTAAAACATTCAAATATTCTGTTCATGAATTCCTTGGAGGTACTGCATGTTTGGTTCCAGACCACTGCATTAAGGCAAATAGGGCAATAAAGTGAGTCACACAAAGTTTTGTTTCCAGTGCATATAGAAGTAGTATTTACACTATTCTCTGGTTTCTTAAGTAACATTATGTCTAATAAACAATGTACATGCCCTAATTAAAAATATTTTATTGTCAAAAATGCTAACAATCATCTGAGTCTTAAGACTGTCCTAAGGCTTTGGCAGGTGGAGGTCTTGTTCCTTATCAATGGCTGATACCTTAGTTGCTGAAGGTCAGGATACCTGTGTCACTTTCTAAAAGAAGACAAGATGATGTTTGCTGCATCAACTGACTCCCTTCATGAATTCCCTAAACATGTGATACTATCTGATAGAGTTTTGCCCCCTATGGAACTTCTTCCAAAACTGTCATCAATGTTGCTGCTTTAGCAACTAGGTCTATGTGCTGTTCTAAGTCCTTTGCTGGCAGTTCAACAGTATTCACAGCATCCGCATTTTATTCTTTTTTGAGCTGTATCTTATCTCCTTTGCACTGATATTTTTATTAAGTTTTTAATTTTGGTAATAAAAGTTCTTTATAAGAATTTCTGTTCAGATGTTTTAAAAATATCTAGCCAACACATTCAAGTTATTTGCACCAAAGATTAGTCTAGTTCAGAAATAAAATTCTTATTGACTTTTTTTCCAAATCAAAACTGTGATACTTTTATTCTTAAGAGATAAATTCAAATTATTGAAGATACTGGATAGGTCAATGAGATTTGCCACAAAGAAAAATAACCCTCATTTGTACTATCCATGTCGTGAAAATACTGTTACCATTTTCATTACAAAAAAAGCCTCAGCCTCATTTGATCATTTTTTCCCCTTGATGATTTACTTGTTTCACTGTAGTTTCCAGGTCTGAACTTGGTGTTCTTTTCTTCCACTAGTTTCTAGAAAGAAGTATATTGTGATGATTTGACTTGATCAAATTTATAATTTTCACAGTTTTCTTCCATAGCAAACTGATTGCCAGGCACATAGCTGCTTGTTTTTCTGATCTCTGTGAACAAAGAGCAGTGTGTGAATTGGCATTTAGGAAGCACTGTGTTTATATTACTATATTAAATCACTGTGCTGGCCCTTCTCTGAACTAATTCTAAGTCTTTGATCTATTTTTGTCAATCGGATATGTGGACGTACATAATTGTAATTGTGTAAATTTTCTGAGCTTAAATGGTAACAAGCAAACATCAATGGAAGTTATTAGAAGACCACTGACAAGACTCAACTCTGCAGTGTTTTTATGATCTTGACAGTTGATTTGACCCTTCTTGCATGAAGTGCAATGTCTCCTACACCCTTGACCAAAGAACCTGTCTCGTCTGCCTGGGAAGGTTGTCTTCTTTGAGCTCACAACTTCTAGTAGCAGTGCAAAGGGAGCAGTGAGGGCAGAAGGTACACCTACCTTGTTATCCACATAAGCTAAGTCAACCCTGGTGACCAATGTCATAACATAGATTGCAGCCAGATCATCCTCACATCCTTATATAACCTTATGTAGCAGTGAGTGGACTTGATTTCTCCTACAGTCATATTCTTGCTGCAAACTTTTTGTTGTTAACCCCAGTTTTTTACTATAATTTAAAATACATTACTTTGTACACATTAATGGGATTCACTGTGCTATTTCCACACATGCATACGTCATGCACTGGTTATGCCCATCCACCTTTCTTGAACTTCTGACAATTTTGACAATAGGTGAACAAAATCTTACTGTCTTTGACTTTGACAGTGCTAAATCTCTGATGGAAACAGACTGCAGATAGTACCTTAAGGCTTGATCTCCATTTCTAATGGAGACACTTACCATGCATCCCTAAAGTTCATAGATCAGTGAGGCAGGAGCGTTACAGTGACTTAGCCACACAGATCATCCTCTCATCCTTCCTCAGACAGCCTTAAGGAGCAGTGGGCAGCAGTCCATACCTTTAGAAACAAGAACAATCTGCTTTCATGCACTGTTTCCTCAGAGGCCTGGAGACCAGGGGGCAATTTGGAAAGTCTTGCTTCCCCTGCAGTGTCTTTCTCAGGAGAAAATGCAACAATAAATGACATTTGAATTGAAGGTGTACCAATTAAATTAAATCTAAAAATGTTTGGGGGTCTTATGAAATAAATAAGAATAATTTTATTGGGAGATTATTTTTATAGGCTGTATTCTCATATATGCTTAGGCATATCTGATACTGATTAAAATAAGTCAAATCACTAGGTTTTGTATTGTAATAGCCTTCACTGTCACAAAATACATTTTTGTTTTTTTCGCCTTTCTTATAATCTTAGTACAACCCTGGAGGGTCAGTCTTCGCAGGAATTTGTTCTGATGGTTTAAGTGACTAAACATATTAAGGGCTATCTTGGTAGATTTCAGATTCCTGTTGGTGTAGATTTGTTCAATATTAAAGGATTCTTTTCTCTTTGTTGATATGAACATTTTTTTCAGGAATATATCTGTCATTCAAAAGACATAATTGCTTTTTCCTGTAAAGAGGAATTTAGGCACACAAAATAAGTCATTCTACTAAAAACGGAGATCAAACTTAAAAGATGATTTCATTCAGTAAAGATGTAATTAAACAGGTATTTTAAAGCTATTTAAAATCTTGATAAAAATTAAAACATATCAAGCTGGAGTGTAGTTCAAATACCTTTGAACTAGTATATGGCACCAATAAAAACAAGATCAAAAACTTTTAAAATAATTTGTCTACCCTCACATTAAATGTTAAGTATTTCTGATAAAGTGAACTTGGATCTTCTAGATTTTTGAGCTTCAGTGAAATGTTTTAAGATAAGAAACAGTAAACATAAAGTCTATATATATTATTTTGACAAGTTAAAGATTTCCAAAAGATCACCTTCATAAATATCTGGAGAGAATTTTTGCTCTAGCAAATGCCTCTTCAGCTGAATTTTCATAATGTGGGTCACATGTAATAAGATAATTAGGGATTGGTTACATTTTGTAGACATACACTATGTTGGGTTTTACTTTTATTGAAATAATATTCCTTAAGGTCAATACTCTTCATGGAATAATTCCTCACTACTTAACTAATTTGGGATACCACCCTTATTTTATTTTGGTCCTTTATGTGTTTTCAGTCTGTATCTGGTTATTCTATTTCACTTCAATAGGTTTTCCAGGTTATCTTTTTGATCTGTCCAGCATGGTGAATTTACTCCTAATGCCTATGAATTCTCTTGCAAGCAAAATTTCCTGTTTATGGAATACTTGGTTGTGGGCTGAAAGGTTGGGAATCAGTTAGTGTGGTGGTTATCAAGTGTAAAGCACCAATTTTTTATTTTTAACTAAAATAAAGTATTTTATAACTTATATTGTACATTAAAATTCATGTGTCAAGGTGCCTTGATTATTAGTTGAGAAATTTGTAACCTACATCTTTTCCCCCATTGAAAGTGGGCTTTTACATCTTTTGAATAACATCAGGACTTTTTTACAGGAGTTCAGCTCTTGCACTTTGTAGAACATGTTGTTCTGGAGATATCATAAAGGAAACTGGAGAAGAATGTTCGAAGAGAACTAGCCATTGAAGATTTTTGTGTTCCTTGAGCTCAGCTAGGAACTTTTCTTCACTTTAATGCTGATCAAGAAGCCACTGAGAAAATGTGATAAAGATGTTGACAGCAGCTCCTGTTTATTAATGATGAGCCTTAATATTTTATCCACTTAATATTTTTAACATGTTCATTTCATTGCAAAACAGAGAGGCATATATTAGGTGCTGCATACCCATTCTTTAGCTCTTGGTAAATATAACCATCTTAGGATAAAAGCCTGCCTCCATTTCTACTACATTCTGTACATTCAAGAGACTGCTTTTTGCCTCCACAGTTTCTCTTGCCATTGCTTACCTTTCTGATTAAGGTTAGGAGCTATTTCTCTGTCTCTTACTTACAACTTACTGCACTTAATGGTAGCTACAGTAGCATGCTGAAAGGTAGGATTTAGATAGCTCCCCTTCAGTGTGAGCGCAGTTCAGATTTACGTTGTATTTGGTTGAACTACATATTACTCTATATTTTAAATAAAGTACAAATTTCAAAATAAGTGGAAATAAGCTCTCTCAGACAATTAACTGCTAAATATTAAAGCAAATAAAGGGTTTTAGACTTTATAGCTGACTACAGAATCCTAATTGGCCTTATAACTGGTTTAATGTCATATAAATACAATCACTTTTTTAAAGAACAGGAATGGGACATAATCTGTAAGAGTATTCGGAGTTACTATCATTTTACTATGCCTTTATCTTTTGGTTGCATCATGGTAAAGAGAAATCAGATTGCTTATGAATCAATCATACATTGATAATGGAGAGTACTTTATGAAAATCTAGGGACTACTGACATGAAGTTAATTATAATCTGACACATAGATAGCTTCTAAAGATGAAAGTTTTGCACAGTTATATGCACTTGCCTTCTGTTAACTCAACCCTGTCTTATAGATGTTAAGATAATCATGTAGATGATCTTCTAATGTTATTAAATAAACTACAGTATTATAATTACTTAATTTCTTTTGTGTATTTATTTTAGAGTTCTTTAATAATTTGTTGTTATTAAGAAAGTGTAAGGAAGAAAATTATTTCTGTTGAGTTAAAGTACTTTAGTCATATGGGCACTTTTGGAAATAAAGCATACTTTAATTAAGAAAAAATTGAAGCATGTTATGAATGGCACTAAATAGTGCTGGTTATTTTACATTTAACGAAGTATAAAATTTGAAACTTCCTTATCTCATTTTATTAATACCATAAAATTAAATAGTGCTGTTCTGGGTGTTGATATATGTGGTCTTTAGTGTTTATTTATCCTATGTTATAGTAAAATGTTTTTGTCCATTGTCTGTCTATATTTAGAGCATACAAATATCAAAACTAAGAAAAAATGCATAATTGCTTCTGCTTTGGAAATATTTTCCTGAGTGATTTGTAAATACTATGGTTGCTTATAATATTAAATATGATTGAACACGTAGGTCATCTTTTTTTCATTTAATGTGGAGTTACAGGTTCTCTAGACTTGTTTTAATAATGAAGTTATGAGGAATATGACATGAATGATGATATATATGAATACATGAATAAAAAAGATAGAGATAATACCAGCACCAATCTTAGAGGGCTATAAAGCATTAAATGGGGTAGTATTTAGAAACTGTGCTTGGTAAATAAGTTATAAATGTTTATTAAACAAAAAATTCTATTACGATTAAGATAATAAAGGTAGTTTCTTTAAACTAAGTGCATTGTATTCAAGGGGTAAATTCTGAAAGTATAGCTCTTTCATAAATATTACCTATGGTCAATAAAGATATAAAATGGAAAAAAAGTTTCTATAGACTCCCAGTAAATTTTTCCATTGTGATGTCAGAAATTTGAATATCTGGAATCTGCCAGAATAGTGAATGTTCTCACTGGGAACACTTTCATCAAATTATGAGCCATTTATTCTAGGAACTACTACTGTCTTGTACATACTATTGAATTTTCACAGAAGCAGGTTTCTGGAACTGAAAAACATTCCTCACTTGTTTCTTCTGAATTTTTTTGGTGCTTTCTCATTTTAGGTGTCATTAAGAATTAATACTGCTACATTTTAACAATGAATTCACTTTCTTAAGATGGAACAATTCCTGTTATAATACAAATATATATAGAAATGTCACAAGTATATTCTCTATATAGCTCTCTTCAACAATCAAAAGTGACTTTTTTTTTTCTTTATGAAAATCAGAGAATAGGAATCAGAGGGTTTGGAGTCTGGAAAGAGTGGCATGTGTGAGATGTGGGGAAAATGTGGAGGAGGGTGAATACAGTGCAAATACTGTGCACACATGTGTGTAAATGGAAAAATGAGACCTGTAGAAAATATTCCAGGAATGGAGGACAGAGGATAAAGGAACATGATGTTGGGGGTAAATTTAAGTATGATATATTTGATACATTGTAAGAACTTTTGTAAATGTCACAATGTACCCCCACAGAACAATAAAAAAAGGAAAAAAACACAAAAAATAAGTCAATTTGTCACATTTGTTAAAAAATTCATTCCTTTGGTTTAATAGCACTAACATAATTTTACCAAATACAGTGAAACAGCAATAGAAAATGAATTATTCTAAACAAGCTTTCTTTATAATTCATGTATATGAATCTTTATACTTTTGTCTTCTTTTTCCTTGAAGCTTCTGAGTATCAACAACTTGTGTCTTAAAACTTATGTGCTGATCATGACATAGATTTATTCCTTTAACAAGTTCTGTGGCGGTGGAGGGAATGATCGTCTTACATTCTCTGCTGTCCATTAGTTATTAGATTATCTTGAACTCAGTACTTGAGATGAAATAAGTACACATTGATACATGTTCCCTGTTTTTCTTTTAAAATTTTTCCTTTGTTTAAGTAAATTTTTACTCTGCCTTATGCTATGATTGGGCCTTGTTTTTGTTTTCGTTCCTTGTGCTGGGCCATACCATTGCTATGTGAGGTTATGATTATATGCCCCTAGGTAGCACTGCCAAAACTATGGACCCGATTCTCCTTTCTTATCGGAGAATCCTTATTGAGGATTCCTCATGAGTAAAACCTTCTCATGGTTTTACTAGAGACCATGGGGTGCCAGCAGGTAGCAGTGCCGGGGGCCCCTGGGCCACCATGGCCAATTCCTCTCTAGAACACTACTCAATGTAGGCCCCAGGCCTCCCTCCCAAAGCCTCTGCTAGCAGCTGCAGGAGCCCAAGGTACAGGGGTGACTTTCTGGAACCACGTGTCACAAGGCAGGCCTCAGAGCACTCAGTCCAATGGCCTGACTCAGCCCAGCCCAGCCCCTGCTGGGGTCTTTGCAAACAGCAGCCCAGGACTGGGGTGTCAGGGAGGCCTGGCCTCTGCAGGCACAGTTTCCCCTTCCCTTCTTCACTTCTGTCTCCACCTTCTCCTATCCAGGAAGCACAAAATTGATCCCAGGGCTTTCTCCTCCTTCTCCTACCTCCTGAATTCTCAGATTCCATGTCCCCACTCACCCCAAGTGGCCCAGCCCACTCAGTTTGGTGAGGGTCCTCCTGTAGCGGTCCAATGTTTTCTGGATGAAAGTGGAAAGTTACTTGTGACCATCTCCTCAGGACATGACCAGCCTGGGCCGCCTGCACATCTCACTGACCAAGGTACCAGCAGACCCTGGATAGGCACCAGGATACTGAGAGAACAGGGACCACTGGACAGGTGAGTGGGGGGCCAGAGGCACATGCATGCAGCAGCACCTGGTGGCCTCTGAACTACCATGGCCTGCATGGTGGCTCTCTTTCACCCAGCTTCTCTTGGTTCAAGGTATCCACAGTCTCCTGCCACCTGCTGGGCATCTCCTTGCATGCATTAGTGTTGACTGCAGTCTGTGGCTGTGTGACACCAGTGCTCACTAGAGACTCCACAGGCTCCTAGCTGTAGCTGAACACACTGTCTGCCCATATGCCTCCCTCCCCCGAGCCCCAGTAGCAGCTGTAACATTTCTGCCCTTCTCAGCCACCAAGAAGGGAGACTAGGACACTGCTTCCCATGTTGTCTGGCAACCTAACACTAGTACCCAGCTACCCAATTCCTCACATAGTATCTAGCTTGTTCTACTCTGCAGAAAAGATAGAGAATAAAGTCTAATACTGTTTTTGTATGTGTATGCTTCATAATCACCTTAGGTAGGATGGGGGAAGTGTGTAGAAAGACTAAAGACTAATCTTAAACATTGCCTAAGTATTTAAGAGGAAAAAATGTGGACTGGCAGTGTGGCTCAAGCCATAAGAACACCTGCATAGAGAACATGAGGTCCTGAGTTCAAATCCCAATACCACCAAAACAATAAGCAAGAGAAAATAATACAAATATTCCTAGAAGATACTTGGGACCTTGCAATAGTTGGAGTCAAAATTTATGTAATCCTATGCTGGAAATTTGTACACTACAAAGCCCATTTTAAAATTCACTTACTAAGCTGTGTTGTTATTTGAATAATTTTGAGTTGAATTTTTTTTTTTTTGGAACACTGGGGTTTGAACTCAAGACCTCACATTTGCTAGGCAGGCTCTATACTACTTGACCTACATTTAAGAGCCCTACATTTAAGTAATTTTGGAAACCTGGAATCATGGCTGACTCTCCTTCTTCCTAACCCCACCTTAAGTGGGATCCTCATCCTTTCTATGCACCTATTTCAATCTCACTCACCCTTTCCTCACTTGACTTTCTCTCCTAGTAACCCATTCCCACACTCCTTTTTCTGTACCTACAGGTCACTGGAAGACACCCACTGCTATTTGTTTACAACAAAGGCAGGGGATCACCATGGCCTCTAATGGGTATCTTTTCCCAACAGCCTGGCAACTCAGGAGGCCTCTCTCAGAGGGGTGGCCATGGAGTCTCTTATGCTAAACTGAAGTCCATCTTCCACAAACAGCCAGTGGAATCCCTAAATGTCCAGCACCCTCAACACGACCTTGAGCATAGGAAGTATTCAGTCTCTATGTAACAAATTGATGCCACCAATCCAACAATTGCATCTCTAGTTACAAACTGAAGCCCACTATGTGTGTGATGAAACACAACTTATTTTAAGCAGATAAAATTAGAAAAGTGAAAAGAAATGTCCACCATTTTCTCTCTACTCAGACACAAATCATGCTATAGAATAGGCATTTTCAGCTTTCTCTTTCCTTTTAGAACTTATTATGTTGGTTTAAAGAGCATATAGACAATCTGGTTTTGCATGTACAACATTCAGAATGTAAACATTTATTCATCAATGATCCTTAAAAACACAAAAGGTAAAGCTAGCAGATTTTCTCCCTTGTCAGCTTGACAAAGTACACAAGAGCCTAATTCTCTTTCACTATTCCTAAGCATCATCACCCCAGAGTATCCATAAAAGATCCATGTATGCCATTTTCCCAATATATAATAAAAACACAATTTGTTAATATTCTTTATCTCAGAGCAAATCGGAGGATGTCCTCATGAACACCCAGCATACACTGAGTTAGGAAAACCAAGTCATCTTCCCCACTTGCATTCCTGAAGCACTCAGGACACAAATCATTGCACTTTGGCCAACAGATGGCAAATACCAAAGTCAACATGCTTTGTGCCAAACAGTTCTCTCTTACAAACAACATATCCACTGGTAGTCCAGATCAATTCTGGCGTGGGCTGTTGTCAAACACAGAGAGTAGATAAAATTATTTCACCAAATGCCTTTTCATTTCTGACACATTGCAGAGGAATGTACTTGACTGAAGTTCAGTTAAGCTATCACTCCACCGAGGAAAAAGGTACATCAACTCAACCCCCAAGATCAAACTGGGGCTCTGAAGTTCTGACACCATACAGAAGTCCAGAGAGAGAAAAGCAAGGTCCTGACATAAAAAGCTTTAATTCAGTGACTGACAGCAAACTCTGTTTCAGTGTTTGATGGAGCCCTGCATGGAGCCTCTTCAATGCCAGAATTCTCAGCTCCTGAGTGGCTCAGAAATTGTGGGAGAAGTGTGTGCCTCTTCTAGCCACTTCCTTCTGGAGCCAAAGTCACTCTCCATCCTTGTACTGTGCCATTGATTGGGAAGAAGATGTTCCCATGGCACAGGCTCGCCAAAGCCTCAGGAAAAATGGAGTGGGGAGAGGACTAATGCAGCTCTGCTCAGTTGTGTTCTGTTGGGGGGAACCTTAAACTCATCTAACCATACAAAACTTCCTTTTCCCCACCCTCTGGTTCAGAGGCCTGGAGCAGGCTGGGACTATATTTTCAAGGCCCCTGGGACCTGGGATTCCAGTTGCATCAGGACAGGCTTCATCCTGGTCTCCCAGTCCCTATGTGTAACTTGGACATCACCATCCCACTTCAACCCACACAGGCTCCAGATACTGGAGGCTAGGCCCCAGTGGTGCTTCCCTCTTGCCCTGCAGTTCCTTGGCCTGAACCCTAGGAACAGGAGTGACATTTGGGAGCCATATGTCACAAGGCAGAGCTCCTGCACTCACCCCTCTATTCTGACACATCCCAGCTTATGCTGACAGCTTTGAAACCAGCAGTTCTGGGCTTGGCACACAAGGGAGTCTCAGCCCACAGCCTCACTTATCCTTCCCTGCCTCAACTCTGTCTCCGTCATCCCCTATCCAGAAAGCTCCAAATTGACCAGCACCTATACCCTTTCTCCTCCTCCTCCCTGACCCCCAATCACCCCATGTGACCCCTGCCATTCATCTTGCTGATGGTCCTCCGGAAGCTGATCAGGGCTTGCTAGATGAGTCTGAAAAGTTTCCTGTGGACATCTCTTCAGTGCACAACCAACCAAGGCTACCCCCAACTCTCACTGTCCTAGGCTTCAGCCACTCAGGCAGCAGTGCAAAGACCCTGGGAGTGGTGGAACCACTGGACAGGTGCACAGGCATCCAGGGGTGCAGGCAGGCAGTGACAGCAGGTGGATGCTGGGCTACAATGACTGCCTGGCTGCCCTCTCTCACCCCCAGTTTTGCTGGAAGCTTCAGGTTCCAGGCAACCACAAAATCCTGCCACTTGTTGGGCATCTCCTTGCACACAGGGGTGGCAGTGGCCAGGGCTATGTGGAGCCAATGTTAACTTACAGGCTGAAGTGGCTCCTAGCTGGAGCAGAATAGGCTGTCCAGCCCTTGGCCTCCCTTCCCAGGCCTCAGCTAACAGCAATTGGCTCTTCTCCCCAGGGCAGCCTCAGAGAACAGAGACTGGGGCACACCCTCTCTGCCACCTAGACACTTAACACTACAGGCATCCAGATACCCAATTCCTCAAAAAGCATCTAACTTTTTCTACTCTGCAGAAGAGATAAGAGAATAAAAGCTAAAACCATTTTTAGATGTATGTGCTTCATAACCACCTTACATAGGATGGGTAAAGTGTGAAGAAAGACTAAGACTAATCTTAATCATTACCTAACTATTTAAGAGGAAAAAACACGGGCTGTTATAGTGACATCAAACATTAATAGCACCCGACATAGCAGGATGAAGCACTGAGTGCAAACCTTAGTGCCACCAAGAAAACAACAAAAAAAGCAAGAGAAAATAATTTTAATAGACTTAGAAGATATGTCAGCCTTGAATATTTAGACTCAGAGTTCATGGGATCCCACTGCAAAATCCATCTTAAAATTTTACTACTGACTAAGCTAACTCTCCCTCTCCCTCACCCCAACTTAAGTGTGACCCATTTAAATCTCCTCACATGCCCTTCTCTTTTAGGAGTCCTGCACTGAGCCTCTTCTTAGATGTTGTTCTCAGCTCTTTGATGATTGTTCAGAAGTTTGTGAGTGTGGGTCCTCCTCTTTGCTGAGAGGCTAGTTAGGAGGGTGAAGGAGAATGATCATGGTCTGAGGCTTGCAGAGGAAAAGGCATGTGACACTCTGTAAAAAAACTTGCTAAAGTAAAAAGGGATGGGACTGTGTCTTAAGTGGCAGAGTGCTTGTGTAGACAGTCTGAACACTTGAGTTCACTCCCCAGTATGACCAAAAATAAATAAATAACAATGCACAAACACAATAATTTGTGTTCCAAGCCTGAATCTGATAAAGTTACTCTAACTACTGATTTGCAGAAAATGAATGAACTAAAATTATTTTATTGAGCTGGACAAAGGTGGCTCACTTCTTTAATCTTAGCTACTTGGGAGTTTCAGATTGGGAGATCATGATTTGAAGCCAGCTCTAGTAAATAGTTCCCAAGACCCCATCTTCAAAACAACCAGAGAAAAACGGACTAGAGTTGTGACTCAAATGGTACACCACCTGCTTTGCAATTGGAAACTCTGAGTTCAACCCCAATCCCACCAAAAAAACCGTAACAACACAGGAAGGTACGATTATCAAAATGTAGAGGGAACAAACACTACTTGATTTCTTCAAAGCATGAAATTCAAGGTAGGTACAAATAAGAAAGTGAGAGAAACGTGGTATGCAACCCATAGATTAATTAAGACTTAAAGAGACTTAATCATTTGCAAAGTGACAGTTTTTTTTTTAGTTTTACTTTCAATAGCAATCTACATGCTCAACACAATTCCCACAAAAATCCCAATGACATTCATCACAGAGATTGAAAAATCTACCCTAAAACTCTTCTTGAAGCACAAAAGAGTGCAAATAGCCAAGGCAATACTGAGCAAAAAGAGCAACACTGGAGGTATTACATTACCCGATTTCAAACTATACCACAGAGCCACAGCAATAACAACAACATGGTACTAGATCAAAAAACACATGGAGACCAGTGGAACAGAATAGGGGACCCAGTTAAAAATCCAAGCAGCTATGCTCACTAAATTTCAAGAAAGGTGCCAAACATTCCAATAGAGAAAAGATAGCCTCTTCAATGAAAGTTGTTACGAAAAGTGGTTATCTTCCTGCAGAAAACTGAAACTAGATCCATGCCTATCACCCTGTATTATTATCATCTCAATGTTGATTAAGGACCTTAATATCAAATCTGAAACCTTGTGGTTATTACAAGGAAAGAATAGGGAATTCTCTAGAAACAATAGGTATAGGCAAAGATTTCCTCAGTAGAACTCAATCGGCCCAGGAACTAAGAGAAAGGATGGTCAAATGAGACTACATGAATTAAAATTCTGCTGCACATCAAAAGAAATGGTGTCTAAATTGAAGAGACTATGCACAGAGTGGGAGAGAATATTTGCTAGCTATACATCTGACAAAGCACTGATAACCAGAATATACAGGGAGTTCAAAAACTAAACTTTCCTAAAATCAATGAATCAATAAAGAAGTGAACAGAACTGTTTTTTAGGAAGAAGTCCAACGGCCAAAAAACACATAAAAAAATGCTCACCATCCCTGGCCATAAAGGATATGCAAATCAAAATCACACTAAGATTCCACCTCCCCCCTGTTAGAATAGCTACATCAACAATAACAAATATTGGTGAGGACACGGGGAAAAGGGAACCCTCATACATTGGTGGTGGGAATGTAAGCTCATACAACCACTTTAGAAAACAATATGTAGACTTCTTAAAAAACTAACGTACATCTGACATATGATCTAGCAATACTACTTCTAGGGATAAACCTGAAGGAATGCAACTCAGGTTACTACAGAGGCACCTGCAAACACATGTTTATTGCAGTACTATTCACAATAGCCAAACTATTTGAAACAGACAAGATGCCCCACTACCAAAAATGGATTAAGAAAATGTGGTATTTATACACAAGGAATTTTATTCAGCCACAAAGAAGAATGAAAATTTGTCATTCACAAGTAAATGGATGGAGCTATAGAACATCACCTTAAGCAAAGTTAGCCAGGGTCAGAAGGCCAAAAATGACATGGCCTCCCTCATATCAACATTATAGACCTAAAGAAAATGCAGCAATATTATTGGACATGCATCACAAAATAAGGAGAGAATGCACATGGAAGGCATAAGGAAAGAGAAGGAAATATAAAACTTGAATGTAGTTCATGTACTCACTGTAAAGGAATGAATATAGTAATCTCAAACTGGCAGAGGCCACTATGGTAAGGGGACTTGGAAGCAGTGAAGGGTTCTGGTATAGATGAACCAAAGTGGGTTGTAGTACATACGTGCATGGAAGCAATGCTAGGAATCTCTCCGTATAGCTATCCTTACCTCAAACTAACAAACATGCTGTGTATTTCTTATTATATCTTATGTTTTCTCTTCTAAATCGCAGAACAAGAGGGACAAACAGGTTCTGCCTGGAAGCAGAGGTGGGGGTGTGTTGAGGTGGCCCAAACGTTGTGAGTAAATGTAACAATGATAAAATAAAAAAATAAAAATAATGACAAAATAATGCCACTTTGATTCCTCCTCAAGTGAATTAAATGTATATCCAGTATGTGACCATGTTATACAATCCATTAAAATGTGAAATATGATATACAAATTATGAATAACTTTATTAATTAACATGCATAAGAAACAGGGGAAGGAGGGTCTGCCATACCTGTCTTTCAGGATTTCACCTACTCAGAGCTCAGCCATTTAGGTGCTATTATAGCTCCTATGTTATTCTCTCCAACCAATCCCATTTTAGGGTTGGGAATATGATCTCGCTATTGGCTACTTCACCATCTGCTTACTTTATGACATCATTCTCCCACCAAACCTACTGCCATCCGGTAGAATCTTGGGGTTTCCATGGAGTTATCTGTAAACAAATTTGGATCAGTCCTTCATACTGGACAAATGAGCTGTTTATCTTCTTCTTCCCAGACATCTTCTAGTATTACCGCATCTCTTGTATCTGCAATTGATGTTAACTCTTCCGTGATCATGTCAGGTAAGGAAAACAACAACTTTAAAAAAAAAAACTTTTTTATATATAATGAAAAAATTAGATTAACTCACCAACCGTAAATTTAGTAGTAGACTCAAAGCAGCTTAGAATACTGGGGGGAAAGCATTGAACTAGAAATATGGAGACCTGATTTCATTTGTGGCTTTGACATTTACTAGGTATGTAACTAGGGACATTATTTACTCTATCACAAAATGGTTCCTCATCTGCTACATGAGGATACAGGACTGCTGATGTTCTGTTCCTTATGTTTTCTAATACTGAGTCTTAAAGGCCATGTATATAGTGAAATCAGAGATTTCCAGAGTGTTAGTTTCAACAAAAACAGATAAACCAAGGTGGTATTAAAAACTAGCCTCATATACCAAGATGTTTCATCTGTAACTGTCTACCTTCATTAAGATTCCACTTTTGTATTTCAAATTTAGCTCTGATCTAAAAGTAATATCCATGTGTTTTGGAGTTTTATGTTTCAAGTAGGTGAAAAGAGGAATAAGGAGAGAAGAGGGAGAGGAGTGGGTTATCAGAAGTAAAGATTTTCTAGAGAAAAAAGCTGGGGATTATTTACATTAAGCATAGGCTGACAGGAACTGAAGGGAATGAAGAAAATATATAAATGAGGAAAGAGAAAACATAAGAATGTCAAGCAGGGACACATTGTTGAGAAAAAAGATCATTTGAGAAAGAATGTTGACAAGCACAGTTGATTTTGTAAAAAATGCACAAAAGCAGTTAAAATCTACTCAAAGAAAAGCAAAATGAAGTTGTTTTCAGAAAATGCTTGTATTAATTGATTAGGAAGATGACTAAGGGAGAACAGGGTATCACTAGTAAAAGCAGTTTCTCAGATAAGTCACATTTGGTTGTTTGCATTTTTTCTAATGACTCTAGATATAGATGACAATTGACAGTTTTGAATATGAATATTTTAGAAATATATTTTATGATTGACTATTCCTACAAGTATACTAAGAATAGGGTTTATATAGAAAGAAGGCTGATGTAATAGAATTTTTAATGTCTTATTTCATCCTGGATTATTAAACTACATGAATTCAAAAAAAATTGATGCATCCTAATGTGTCAAAAATAAAGTTTCAAGTAAAAGTTTCTTTTGATTTTATAATAATTTTCTTCTTTTTGTTTTGGTACTACTTGAGTACCTCCACACCAATAATTTTCTTCCTAAAACAGAGTACATTGTTATTAATAGTCACTGTTTTAGACACAAGAATAAAAAGAAAGACCTTTCTAAAACTGAAAGGTCAATCCCCACGTCTCTAATTCCACATTTATCTAAAATAATTTTGTGAATTCTTGGTTTTTTTTAACATTTAAAATTGTTTGGACTGGAGTTATAGCTCAAGGACAGAGTATATGCTTACCACATTCAAGGGCCTCACTTCAATTTTCACATCAGCCCCCCCAACTTTTTTTGTTTTAGGTGGATTCTAGTGTTAATTTTTTCAAGCTTTTGGGGTGACCTGTTACTGAAAGTTGAAGTGAATATAAGCTAAATTTTGGGTATAAATCTAAGAACTTTCAGCATTATTTTAAAGTATTTTTCCTGTTTTTTAATATGGCTATATTAATTGAAATATATGCCTATTAGGATTGATATCTTTTACTTGTTGGGTATACTCAGAGATATGTGAATGAACACAATAATGGAATTCCTTTACAATTATTGCTTTACTCTCCACTTTTTACAACTTTATTTTGTTTAGTTTAGTTTTTTTTTATTGGTGTGGGAATGGCATCTTCCTATGTGACTCAACCTGACCTCAAACACTTGGACTCAAGTAACCTTCCTACCTCAGCATTCCTGATTGCTGGGACTACAGATGTACAAAGATTCATACCAATTTGTATTGAAATATTGGTCTAGACAAAATATGGCTACTTCAGTGTTCACATTTGCTGCATTGTTCTGTCTGTTACACACTTGTTACTGGTAGAGTTTCTCTGTCTACATGTACCCATCGGAAAGACATTCAAAATCAGGCTGGGTGGGGTGGTAGGTGCCTAAAATCCAAGGCATTCCAAGGCTGAGGTGGGAGAATTCCAAGTACAAGGCCAGCTTAGGTAACTTTGTTCAACCCTGCCTCGAAAACTTATTTTTCAAATTGAAAATCATTTCTACAGCAGTTTTGTTTTAGTTAATAGTATTCACTAAAAAAGAATACATAACATTCATTTTCATAATATTATATATATATGATAACAGAACTTCCTTTATTATTATATTTACTATGCTTTTTAAAAATTTTTATTTTATGCTTGCTATGTATTCAAATCTAATTAACATCTGTTTATTCTTTTTAATTCTTTGCAGTTTGTCTATCTTTGCAGAACTCACTATGTATTCTCCATACAAATCATATATAAATGTCTCTTTTATTCTTGGATGAGTTACCATTATTATTATTGAAAGCATGTTACATATGAATAACCTGAGGCTCAGAAAGTTTAAATAGCTTTTTTTTTTTTTGCAAAAAATATTTTTTGAAAACTATTAGGAATTTATTTTAACTTAGGATCCAAGGATATTCTAGTTTTAAAATGCTTCAATTCTAGGACATAGTTATAAGTTTGTAACAACCTACTTCATCAGTGACAGCCATCTTAAACTGTTTGATTTCTGGTGTTTCAGTGAGTATTGGAACTAAAGACTTCCTAATTACAACAACCTTAAGATAATACTGCTCCTCAAAGTGAAAGTCTGTCCATCTCATCAATTTCCATCACCCTGTTTCCTTCTACAGAAAATTTCCAAAATACATCTTCACTTGGAACTGCAAATTCTCCCCAGCTCACTCGTCCTGTGGTGAGCAATACCTCTTCCATAGTGGGAAGTGTCTGCAACCTCTCCAGAGTCTCTGGGCCAGCCATGACTTCAGCATGGCTGCGGCCATCAGCCTCTAACACCTCTTTCCAGCCACTCGTGGGTAGTGCCTACATTTACCAACATTCTAGCACAACTATGTTGTCTGAAGTTACTGGCCAGAGCCAGATACCTACTTCAGCTGCCTCCTATTCAGGTATTTTTGAGTGGGGTACTGCACAAAGCACAGAAAAGAAGTCATCCTCACCTGGAAACTTCACTGGGACTCTTATTGACCAGGACACAGCAAATTCTTCCATGACTGTAACAACCCAATATGATAAAGCTTCAGATGCCAATAAGGTGGTCCCCCTATCCCCATCATTACCTGCCAACTTTGTTCAAGCAACACCATCTCAGATTCCCACTCAAGCATATAGCATGTCACTTCCTTATCAGGAAGGAAGTCATGTCTATTACTATAATCAAAACACATTGGGGCCTCCGTTATCTGGAGAGCGTGGCTTCTGCCTACAATCTTATGGCTGTGTTTCATATGGAGGGAGTGGGTCCTCTATCTGTCAACCAGAAATGGTGATGGTTCTAAAGAAAGTTCAGCCTACAAACATCCTAACACCGGTTTCAACCTCTGGAATCTACTACTCTATGCCTGCTCAACCCAACAGAGAAATGAGTTTTCAAGGTGAGTACAAATAGCAAAAATGGAAAAGGAATAAGGTTAGCATTCAAAGGGAGAGACAGATCTGCAGATGAGTAGTGGTTAGTCCACAAATGGGTAGAGTTGAACTCCTGAGATTTCAACAACTACACTTACTCGGTGCTCTCCATTTCCAGATTTGATATAAGGTCAAGAGCTGGAGCCATGGATCAATTAGTACAGCACCTGCCTAGCAAGTGTAAGGTCCTGAGTTCAATGCCCACTACTTCCAAAAACAAAGAAACAATCAAATAAGCAAGTAAAAAAGTAAAAGTGAAAATGCAGAGCACTATAATGGTCATTCATGTTGTGTTTAAAAGTCCCCTTAAATCACACTGAATGAGGCTTCATTTTTCACTACCCTGGCAAAACCTCCATGCAATAATTAATTCCCTTCCAAGATCTTTTGCTTTTGTGTATTTAGAAAACACTTCAAAACCTTTCATTGTAGTAATGGTCTAATTTTCTTTAATTTTTTGGGTTCAAGATCTAGTCCAGAGTGAGTAAGCACAACATATGCCCTTGTTTATAAATTTCATGAGAAATGACATTGCTTTTTCTCTTACTACATGGTTTAACATATTTTTATACTCACAAAGAGGGAGCAGAGATTTCTAGTATTTGTAAAACACTTTTTGTTCATTTTTTCATGGTGTTTCTGATTGAAACAAGGGCCAAGAGTACAGTGACAAGTGCTCTACTAACAGTCACACCCTAGCCTAATACATTTCATCTTTCCAAACTTTGATTTGACTTACATCAATCCTATGAAATACAAAGAAAACCAAAAACCAATGACATTAACGGAGTAGCAGCAACTCCAACAGTCACGACCTATTTCCTAATGCAGCGTCCTGTCCATGGGTCTTAAGAAAAACCATAAAAGTGGCTTGCTCACTGTTGGCAGGTGCATGGTTGCTGTGTTGGTATGCAGGACAAGAGTATCTCACTTACCAGGGACTGACTTCTTCCTTGATTTCTTTTCAGTGATGGAAACTTCCATGAGGACAGAGACTTCTGTAGAATTGCAACCTCCAAGCCAGGCATTTTGTTTTCCACAAACTTCAGATTTCCTTACATCCTGTGGTAGCATAAATGCTCAAATACTTGAGAATAACCCACCACTTGAGCTTGGAGATATTTCAGTACTAACTGCCGTCCAAAGTTCTACCAATAACCTGGCATTGCCTCAAGCTCCTAACCAGGAACAAATAGAACATGAGAACTTGAATGAAATAAAAACAAAGCTTTCAAAGCCTGTGGAGGCCTACCATATCCCAATTGACAATCGGGATTCTCCACTACTCCCTTTAGAAATCCCTGACATTCATCAATTTCTGGAATGCATCAAACCTTTAGACCAAGAGGAGAAGCCTGATTCTGAAAATGCCAATTTGGTCAAGAATAGCCTAAGTTTTGAGAACCAAGGGACACTTGAAAATAGGGTTGAATGTAGCAATGGTTTTGTGGACATGGCTGCATTGGTGGAGAATATTGAACTCCCACCTATTGTCAACTCATTGGCAGAACATCACCAGTCCAAATTTCCCACAACCATAAAAGCCAATGACATGAGAGATGCCAAGGTGAATCAGGGGCAGAAAAAGTCAAGGATTGTAAAGGAACTCACTGACTATATCAGAAAGAAGAAGGATAGAGATTCTGAGCTTATCGATGGAGCTCCTAAGGACAAAATTCAGCGTCACAACCCAGAGTGTCTTTTGGAGAGAGAAATGATTGTGTGCAGTGCTGTATCCAGTGACAGCCCAACTGTAATCACAACCAAGCATTCTACCTGCAAACCTCCAAAAGCTGCATACAGTAGGGCCAGCAAGGCTAAAGGCCTTGGGCAAGAAAAGACCAAAAACACCACACAAAACAATTCCAAGAAAGTTGAAGAGAATAAGCAGACAAGGAATAAAGTGAAGTCAGACGAGAAAACGATTCCCAAGATGAAGAGGAAGAGAAATCAACCCGAGCTTAGCCAGGAGACATTTAAAAAGCCTCGCACCTATCTAGGTATGCACATGCTGCAGTCAGTGCAGGTTTTTCATGCACTGGGGAAGAAGACTGATAAGAAAATTGGGTCATCCTCGTGTCGGGCTTTGGCAAATTTGAGCACCACCAAAGGCTCCCAGTATTCTGCAGCTATCAAATCACGGCTGGATACCCCACATGAGGGCAAAGGTCCTAAGAAGACTCAAGTCAAAGCCCAGAAAGAAGATAGCAGTGCTGGCAATGAATGCTCCTCTCCATCCCAGTATGAGCTGCCTCCACCTGGCAAGGTCAAGTTGATACCTTTACCTTTTCTGAATCCTGACAAGCCTCAACCTCGACCTGTTCCTCGGAGGCCACAGGCTTTTGCCTCACGTAGGCCCACTGGATCTTACCCTCATCCTAACTCAGCTCAATCTCTGGCAGTCAATGCATGTCAACCAGCTAGTGCCAACACATCTTTGATAAGTCCTGCCAAACCAGCTCGGCCAATTTCATTCAATGCAACTCTACCAGGTTTGACCAAGCCTACCCAGCCTAATGTCTCTCAGTCTGCTGCTGCTAGACCTGCACCCTACAAAACATCTTCTTTCACTTCTTTCCAGAGGCAGCCTGTTTCCACTACTATGGCCAAGTTCCAGCCACCACCTAAGTCTCAAACCCAATTTCTACTGCAAGATTTCAGCCTGCAACCAATTCCATGGAGAAAGCCCAATGTTCCTGAGCCAGTAATGTCAAGCCCCATCACAAAAGAGCAATGGCCAGAGCGTGAGGCCATGAAAAGGAAGGCTCAGCAAGAGCGCGAGCATGCAGCCAAATACACTTCTTTGGGAAAAGTGCAGTTTTTCATTGAGAGAGAAAGAGAAATGGAAATTTCTCAATACTATGGCTATGTAATGTAAGAGCTGCTATTGTTGGTACCCTTTAAGTATCAAACGATTTTCACATATATACATCGACATAGATATTTAAACATATAGATAGATAGGTATATAAAATAATATAGATAAAAATATAAAGATTTCTCTATTCTGATATATTTTAAAAAATAAAATTGAAGTAATGTAATAGAATTAAGAAATGAGCAATAAAGAGGTCTTTGGAGTTTTGAAATGCTACTACATGTGGTTTTTTTTGATAGAAGTGGGGATTATAAAAAGAGGAACTGAAATTTGAGAGTACAAAGGGAGGGAAAGGATAAGAAATGAGGGAAGAGGAAGGCATGTGGTCCAGAAGTAGTATGGTTGAAAGGGGAGAAATTACATGGGCCTATAAGAAGAATCAGGAATGGGTAAAATGACACAGTGTGAGGTTGGGGTGTAAAGAATAAAATTTGGAAAATGTTTAGAATGGTAGAAGATGGGTCTCAGTTGATTAGAAGCAATGAAAAAAAATCATGCTTCATGAACAACCAGACAAGCATTTTAGAAAATTAGATTTAGAACTGAATTCCAACAGATTTAGGTTATCTGTGAATAATGCTGGGAATGGTGAATACAAAATATGGGAGAATCTACCACATGAGTGACAGGGCTCAGCTATCCCGGGGGCACATGATAACGTGGGGCCTAACCCAATGAACTGCAACATCTTTGGGTCCACCCAGATGACGGCCTGCAATATAAATCACCATTCTCTCAACACCCTTCACTGGGAACTAAAATGGGCTACTTCAATGAACCTTCAGATACATTGTTCCACTTTACTAGTGAAGTTTAGCAATGGGCTGAGATCACTTTACATGCAAAGGAACAAGGCCATGATTTGAATCTGAGGTCCGAGACTTTGAAAACCTCATTTCTTTCAAGTGCCCATGGGTGTGCAACTTGGCTTTTGAGAGCACAGCATCTGGAGGTCATAGGTGGACAAGATCAAGTCTCTGAAGGGAGGCAAGTATTGAGTGCAGGGGCTGGGTCCTCCTCCACTGACCCTGGCATGTGCTGCCTTTTTCCAACCACTGCCATCAAGAGCGTGACAAAAACTGGCTGCTGGGAATCCATGCCCATCCCAGGAGACAGGAATTCACATGTGAGCAGTGAGTCACCTCCGAGGGGGAGCATGCTGGCTCGCACGTGCAAAGGTGTCCCACGTCATGTGGGAGCAAGAGGGGGTGGCATACACGGCAGTACTATAGGAAGGGAAGGGAGTTGGAGAGTGAATGGGGTAGTGGATGTCAGTGTTGGAGAACTAGCAATTTACATATTAAAAATTATTTCATGAGACAACATTAAATTCACCATTTTAAAGGGTATAATTCAGTGAAATTTAGAACATTCTCAACATTTTTCAACCATCAGCACTATACATTCTGTAATATTTTCATTATTCCCAAAAGCAACACCTCTACTCTATAGCAGTCATGCCCCATCCCTTACTCTCTCTGACCCCAGATAGCTACTAAACTATCTGCCTTTTCTGGACATTTATAAAAATGGAATACAATGTGTGTCTTTTTATATCTGTCTTCTTTCACTTAGACACAGTTTTCAAGGTTCATCTATTTGCGTAGAGTGTGAGATTCATCCATTCCTTTTTATGACTGAATATTGCACATTTGTATATACACCTATCATTTGTTGGAGATTGGTTTGTTTTCCTCAGTAACTGAATTGTGAGAGTTAATTCTGTGGTGAGTAACACCTAGCTACATTATTTATCCCATTAACATATAAGAATAGAGAGTACCAATATCTTTTGAGACTGTATCCCTCTCTATGTCTCAGACTGGCCTCAAGTCTGTCAAGACTAATCCTCTTATCTCAGTCTCAAAAACTGGGATTAAAAGTGTACATCAGGAAGATTCCAAGATGGTGGGTAGAGGGAGGAAGCAGAAAGGAAGCCTCCTATAGTGAAATCTTGGAGAGATGCTGGAGACACACTTTGCAGGCATAATCACTGAGAAGAGGCATAACTTTGACCCCTCCACACCTCCAACTGGCACAGAGAATCTCCACTTCACGTTAAACAGAGAAAGCAGGAGGGCTGCCGGGCTGCCAGTTACCAGCGCCCAGACATCTTGGGAAGACGTGGACCAGGTGAGCTTCGCGGTACTGCGGTACTCCCACAGACAAGCCTGGGCCAGAGCAGCATAGCCCCCTGGACAGACCAACCTCCACTCGGGGAAAAAAGAGTAACTGAGTAATAAGCAATAAGAGCAATAAAGACACGCAGGAAAGAGGGTGGGGCACACTGAGCACCAAAGATTAGGGGAAGGGAATCCTTCCTGGAACTGTAAATAAAGAAGCTGTGCGGGCAGTTGAGGCTCTGGCAGGAGCAGGGGCACGCACCCAGCAACCAGGAGCAGGAAAGCTGGTGAGACTGGTGGAGGGAGGAAAACTACACAGGAGAGGAGGGAAGACCCACTTCTCACATGAACTGTAAACAAACATGGTGGCTGGCAGGAGCAGCAGCATCACCCAGTAATCAGGAGCAGGAAAGCTTGTGAAAGTGGCAGTGGGAGGAGAACTGCACAGGGGAGAGGGGAAGACCCACCTCCCACATGAACTGTAAATAAACACGCAGGCCTGAGAACACTAGTGCAGTGTCACCTTTCCCAGTGCTTGGAAAGGGGAAAGCTTGTAGCAGAGGCTCCCGCACAGAAGAACTCTGAGCAAACAAAGCCTGCAGGGCCAGGTGAGTGGTAAGCTCACCCCAGAGATCTGCATAAATAACACTGCCAGCAACAGCAGGCTGACAGCAGCAGCAGGCAAGCCACAGTTGCAGATACCATTCTCAGAACTGTCTCCAGACTCTCTTTTTTCTTTTTCTCCCTATCTTTGATGAGAGAACAACCGAATTACACTTGCAAGATGAAAAACTTACTGATACTGTATTGCATTTGAACTTGGGACACTTGTTGGGGTTTTTTTTGTGTGCATGTGTGTGTAATTTTGTTCTACTTTATGCATCCCCTTTGATGAGACAACTACAGAACAACCTCTGAGGCACCATCTACAGGACTGGAGACTGAGATGGACTCCCAAATTAATAAGATTGAAACTTCTTTGCATTTGAACTTGGAGGTTTTTTGGGTTTTTTAATTTTCTATTCTTTCTTTTTATTTTAATACATTTTTATATATAGATTTTTCTTTCATTTACTTATTTTTTATTTTAATTCTTATTTTTTTTTATTTTTGATTTTCAATCCTCTCTCTGTCTCTCTAATGTCTGTTCAGCTTACTGTTGATTAGTACACTAAAGCTGCCTGTTTATACCTTTGAAACCTTCTTGTCTGATACCTTGTTCTGTTTTCTAATTCCAGCCTGTGTATTTGTTTCTCCCATTTCTTTAACTTCTTGCTTTCCATCTCACATCACCCTTCCATTCTAAATATTACCATTGTTATTATTACAAGCTAGAAAATACTTAATTGCACACAGTACAGGGACAGTAACAACACCAAGGACAATGATGGGAAGACAGAAAAAAACAGGGAAACCAGTTTCCCCACAGCAAAAAATTAGTACAGGAACTAGAGGGGAATGAAGAAAACAGGTACTCAGATCCAGACTCCAACAAAATGAAGATAAACTATGCCAAAGGACCCAATGAAGCCCACAAGAATAATTTAAAAGAAGACATACTACAGGTACTCAAAGAGAATTTTATAGAGATGATACTGGATAGGGTCAACCAAAATGTATAGGAGACATGCAAGAAATTCCAAGACAACAAAAATAGAGAATTTGAAAAAGCAAAAGAAGAAATAAAGGAAACCATAGAAGCACTGTATAAACACCAAAGTGAAAGAGAGAACACAATGAATAAACAGATAAATGAACTCAGGACAAAAATAGACAACATTAAAGAGGAAACCAGCAAGGATATGGAAAACCTCAGAAAAAAGAACAAAACAGAACTGCAAAACAAAACGGAAGGCCAATCCAGCATTATAGAACAAACAGAAGACAGAATCTCAAAACTTGAAGATGAAATGGTAATTAAAGGAAAAACCAAAGAACTATTAATTAAACAACTCAAGACCTGTGAAAAGAAAATGCAAGAACTCACCGACTCCATCTAAAGAACAAACATGTGAATTATGGGCATCGAAGAAGGAGAAGAGGTGCAAGCGAAGGGAATGAGTAATATATTCAACAAAATAATAATGGAAAATTTCCCAAATCTAGAGAAAGCTATTCACATACAGATGCAAGAGGCCTCCAGGACACCAAACAGACCAGTTCAAAATAGAACTACCACACAACATATCATTAAGACAACAAGTTCAGAAACTAAGGAAAGAATATTGAAGGCTGTAAGAGAGAAAAAACAAGTAACATACAAAGGTAAACCCATCAAAATCACAGCAGACTTCTCAACAGAAACATTAAAAGCAAGAAGAGCATGGGGTGAGATCTTCCGGGCACTGAATGAAAATAACTTCAACCCCAGGATACTCTACCCAGCAAAACTATCATTCAAAATAGATGGAAAAATAAAAGTTTTCCATGATAAGCAGAAACTAAAACAATATGTGACCATAAAGCCACCACTACAAAGGATTCTTCAAGGGATTCTGCACACAGAAAGTGAAACCCAACTTAACCATGAAAAGACAGGCAGCACCAAACCACAGGAAAAGAAAAATCAAGAAAGTAGAGTGTAACCTCAACTTACGTACACACAATCAAACCTTCAAATAACTATGACATCTAAATGACAGGAATTACCACATACCCATCAGTACTAATGCTTAATGTTAACGAACTTAATTCACCCATCAAAGGCACTGCTTGACAAAATGGATTAAAAAGGAAGATCCAACAATTTGTTGCTTACAGGACACCCATCTCACCAACAGAAATAAGCATAGGCTAAGGATGAAAGACTGGAAGAAGATTTACCAAGCCAATGGCCCCCGAAACATGCAGGAGTAGCAATACTTATCTCTGACAAAGTAGACTTCAAACCTACATTGATCAAACGAGATAAAGAAGGGCATTCCATACTAATAAAAGGGGAAATAGACCAAAAGGAAATAATAATCAACCTGTATACACCCAATATCAACACACCCAATTTCATCAACCATACCCTGAAAGACCTAAAAGCATATATAAATGCCAACACAGTGGTTGTGGGAGACTTTAACACCCCATTATTGTCAATACATAGGTCATCTAAACAAAAAAATCAATGAAAAAATCCAAGATCTAAAATATGCAATAGATCAAATGGACCTAGTTGATGTCTACAGAACATTTCATCCAACTTCTACACAAAATACATTCTTCTCAGCAGCCCATGGAACCTTCTCCAAAATAGATCATATCCTAGGGCACAAAGCAAGTCTCAGCAAATATAAGAAAAGAGAAATTATACCGTGCATATTATCTGATCACAATGCAGTAAAAGTAGAACTCAACAACAAAAGTAAAGACAAAAACATGCAAACAGCTGGAACCTAAATAACTCATTACTTAATGAAGAATGGATCATCAATGAAATAAAAAAGGAAATTAAAAAGTTCCTGGAAGTCAATGAAAATGAAAACACAACCTACTGGAACCTACTGGACACAGCTAAGGCAGTCCTGAGAGGAAAGTTTAGAGCCATGAGTGCATACATTAAAAAGACTGAAAGATCCCAAATCAATGACCTAATGATGCATCTCAAACTCCTAGAAAAACCAGAAAAAGCAAATCCCAAAATAAATACAAGGAGAGAAATAATAAAAATAAGAGCTGAAATCAACAAAATAGAAACCAAAAAAAACCATACAAAGAATTAATGATACAAAAAATTGGTTCTTTGAAAAAATAAACAACATCCATAGGCTCCTGGCAAACCTGACTAAAATGAGGAGAGAAAAAACCCAAATTAGTAGAATCAGGAATGCAAAAGGGGAGATAACAACAAACACCATGAAGTCCAGGAAATCATCAGAGAGTACTTTGAGAACCTATATTCAAATAAATTTGAAAATCTTAAAGAAATGGACAGATTTCTAGATACATATGACCATCCAAAACTGAACCAAGAGGAAATTAATCACCTGAATAGATCTATAACACAAAATGAAATTGAAGCAGTAATCAAGAGTCTCCCCAAAAAGAAAACTCCAGGACCTGATGGATTCTCTGCTGAATTCTATCAGACCTTTAAAGAAGAACTGATACCAACTCTCCTTAAACTGTTCCACAAAATAGAAAGGGAAGGAAAACTGCCAAACACATTTTATGAAGCCAGTATTACACTTATCCCAAAACCAGGCAAAGACACCTCCAAAAAGGAGAACTATAGGCCAATCTCCTTAATGAACATTGATGCAAAAATCCTCAACAAAATAATGGCAAACCAAATTCAGCAGCACATCAAAAAGATTATTCACCACGACCAAGTAGGCTTCATCCCAGGGATGCAGGGGTGGTTCAACATACAAAAATCTATAAACGTAATAAACCACATTAACAGAAGCAAAGACAAAAACCACTTGATCATCTCAATAGATGCAGAAAAAGCCTTTGATAAGATCCAACATCATTTCATGATAAAAGCTCTAAGAAAACTAGGAATAGAAGGAAAGTTCCTCAACATTATAAAAGTTATATATGACAAACCTACAGCCAGCATTATACTTAACGGAGAAAGACTGAAACCACTCCCTCTAAAATCAGGAACCAGACAATGATGCCCACTATCTCCACTCCTATTCAACATAGTACTGGAATTCCTAGCCAGAGCAATTAGGCAAGAAGAAGGAATAAAAGGAATACAAATAGGTAAAGAAACTGTCAAAATATCCCTATTTGCAGACAACATGATCCTATACCTTAAAGACCCAAAACACTCTACTCAGAAGCTTCTAGACATCATCAATAGGTATAGCAAGGTAGCAGGATATAAAATCAACATAGAAAAATCATTAGCATTTCTATACACTAACAATGAGCAAACGGAAAAAGAATGTATGAAAACAATTCCATTTACAATAGCCTCAAAAAAAATCAAATACCTAGGTGTAAACCTAACAAAAGATGTGAAAGACCTCTACAAGGAAAACTATACACTTCTGAAGAAAGAGATTGAGGAAGACTATAGAAAGTGGAGAGATCTCCCATGCTCATAGATTGGCAGAATCAACATAGTAAAAATGTCGATACTCCCAAAAGTAATCTACATGTTTAATGCAATTCCCATCAAATTCCAATGACATTCATTAAAGAGATTGAAAAATCTACTGTTAAATTTATATGGAAACACAAGAGGCCACGAATAGCCAAGGCAATACTCAGTCAAAAGAACAATGTGGGAGGTATCACAATACCTGACTTCAAACTATATTACAAAGCAATAACAATAAAAACAGCATGGTACTGGCACAAAAACAGACATGAAGACCAGTGGAACAGAATAGAGGACCCAGATATGAAGCCACACAACTACAACCAACTTATCTTTGACAAAGGAGCTAAAAATATACGATGGAGAAATAGCAGCCTCTTCAACAAAAACTGCTGGGAACACTGGTTAGCAATCTGCAAAAAACTGAAACTAGATCCATGTATATCACCCTATACCAATATTAACTCAAAATGGATCAAGGTTCTTAATATCAGACCCCAAACTCTTAAGTTGATACAAGAAAGAGTAGGAAATACTCAGGAGTTAGTAGGTATAGGTAAGAACTTTCTCAATGAAACCCCAGCAGCACAGCAACTAAGAGATCCATAGATAAATGGGACCTCATAAAACTAAAAAGTTTCTGTTCATCAAAAGAAATGGTCTTTAAACTGAAGAGAACACCCACAGAGTGGGAGAAAATATTTGCCAACTATACATCAGACAAAGGACTGATAACCAGAATATACAGGGAACTTAAAAAAACTAAATTCTCCCAAAACTAATGAACCAATAAAGAAATGGGCAAGTGAACTAAACAGAACTTTCTCAAAAGAAGAAATTCAAATGGCCAGAAAACACATGAAAATATGCTCACCATCTCTAGCAATAAAGGAAATGCAAATTAAAACCACGCTAAGATTCCACATCACCCTGTTAGAATAGCCATCATCAGCAACACCAGCAACAACAGGTGTTGGCGAGGATGCAGGGAAAAAGGAACCCTCTTACACTGTTGGTGGGAATGTAGACTAGTACAACCACTCTGGAAAAAAATTTGGAGGCTACTTAAAAAGCTGGACATCGATCTACCATTTGATCCAGCAATACCACTCTTGGGGATATACCCAAAAGACTGTTACTCCAGAGGCACCTGCACATCCATGTTTATTGCGGCACTATTCACAATAGCCAAGTTATGGAAACAGCCAAGATGCCCCACCACTGACGAATGGATTGAGAAAATGTGGTATCTATACACAATGGAATTTTATGCAGCCATGAAGAAGAACGAAATGTTATCATTCGCTGGTAAATGGATGGAATTGGAGAACATCATTCTGAGTGAGGTTAGCCTGGCCCAAAAGACCAAAAATCGTATGTTCTTCCTCATATGTGGACATTAGATCAAGGGCAAACACAACAAGGGGATTGGACTATGAGCACATGATAAAAGCGAGAGCACACAAGGGATGGGTGAGGATAGGTAAGACACCTAAAAAATTAGCTAGCATTTGTTGCCCTTCATGCAGGGAAACTGAGGCAGATACCAAAAAAGCAACTGATGCCAATAGGAAAAGGGGAACAGGTACTAGAGAAAAGGTTAGATCAAAAAGAATTAACCTAGAAGGTAACACCCACGCACAGGAAATCAATGTGAGTCAATGCCCTGTATAGCTATCCTTATCTCAACCAGCAAAAACCCTTGTTCCTTCCTAATATTGCTTATACTCTCTCTACAACAAAATTAGAAATAAGGGCAAAATAGTTTCTGCTGGGTATTGAGGGGGTGGGGAGGAGAAAGAGGGGGCAGAGTGGGTGGTAAGGGAGGGGGTGGGGGCAGGGGGGAGAAATGAACCAAGCCTTGTATGCACATATGAATAATAAAAGAAAAATGAAAAAAAAAAGAATTTCAAAGGACTTCCTGTAGTGTTTTAGGTGAAGGAAAACAATTATTTTAAGCAGGTGATTTCCATGCTGAAGAAGCCACACTGCCATTTTTCAGTTATACAGCTTAGCCTTTAGTTAGGGACAGACAATGATGGAGGGAACAATTTATTCTTTCTGTCTTGTTTTACATTACCAGATTTGCTTCACTTCAGGGAGCAAAAAATTGTGTAAGTCATTAACAGGATTTTCTATTCAGCGTTCAGGACAGGCAATTTTTACTGGTAAATTATTCTCAGGTTCTGCCAATGTACTGATGTCTACGCTATGGAACAATGAGTGTTAGTGAATCTCTATTGAATATTTCATAGGTTGGGAGAAGGTAATGGCAGAAAAAGGTGAACAGAAGGTTAAAAACAAAGGTCAAAATTTAACTATGTCAACCAAAAAAACATCATTTGACCTGCAGAAACTGATCTTCCATGAGATTTCCTTTCAATGAAATGAACTCACCCATTTTGTTGTACACTCTTACTCCAAAGGCTTTCCAACAATCCTGCTGCCCATGATTCTGGTCCTGCATCAAATAAGAATGATCATATTGAAAGCAAAATACTTGTTTGAAGTTAATCTTCTTGTACTGAACTGTTCAGTTCATTTATCTGTTTATTAATCATGTTCTCTGTTTCACTTTGGTGTTTATACAGTGCTTCTATGGTTTCCTTTATTTCTTCTTTTGGTTTTTCAAATTCTCTATTTTTGTTGTCTTGGAATTTCTTGAGTGTCTCCTGTACATTTTGGTTGACCATATCCAGTATCATCTCCATAAAATTCTCATTGTGTACCTGTGGTATGTTTTCTTTTAAATTATTATTGTTGGCTTCATTGAGTTCTTCTGAGTCAGGTTAGCCTGGTCAAAAGACCAAAAATCATATGTTCTCCCACATATGTGGATATTAGATCAAGGGCAAACACAACAAGGGGATTGGACTTTGAGCACATGATAAAAGCGAGAGCACACAAGGGACGGGTGAGGATAGGTAAGACACCTAAAAAATTAGCTAGCATTTGTTGCCCTTCATGCAGGGAAACTGAAGCAGATACCAAAAAAGCAACTGATGCCAATAGGAAAAGGGGAACAGGTACTAGAGAAAAGGTTAGCTCAAAAAGAATTAACCTAGAAGGTAACACACACGCACAGGAAATTAATGAGAGTCAACTCCCTGTATAGCTATCCTTATCTCAAGTAGCAAAAACGCTTGTTTCTTCCTATTATTGCTTATACTCTCTCTTCAACAAAATTAGAGATAAGGGCAAAATAGTTTCTGCTGGGTATTGAGGGGGTGGGGAGGAGTAAGAGGGGGCAGAGTGGGTGGTAAGGGAGGGGGTGGGGGCAGGGGGGAGAAATGACCAAAGCCTTGTATGCACATATGAATAATAAAACAATAAAAAAAAAACCGAAACCTCTTGCAGTTGCTTTAAGTGGGGCTAGGATGAGGCCCAGCAGGGGAGATGGTGGGGGTGATCTAACCAATGTACAATGTATGTCTATTTGGAATTGTCACAGTGTATCCCCCCCACACACAGTGAATATGTAGTCACATAATGTTTTTAAAAACTTCCTGTTTCTCTGTGTTACCTGGGAACCCGGCAGTGTCATAAATGACTATAGGCTAATTGATTGTGCATTTCTATTCTAAAGTCCTGAGTTGTAAAGTAGTACATTGTCTATACAAAATGAATTAAAGCACTACTTCTCAATGCAAAAATGTGATATTGAAATACATTTATAAAGTTATATTTATCAATACATTCCTTTTGTAGGTTGGAATCTGTAAGACTTAAATATTATAACATACATTCTGTAGAATTTCATTTTTAAATACACTAATTAAAACTTTATTTTTGATACTTTAAGTATCAAATCTCTCTTTAAGGTATGTCAAGTGTATTACAGCTTAGCTTACTAAAACATATTGGAGGATTACATGTAAATGAAGAATATGTTCCTAAATTTTCTGCTTGATATATTTGATTTTTTTATATTGAGCCATGTTCTGAGCCATAAGTGATGCTTGGGTCAGGACTGATACTTCATGGATTAGAAATCATAGGCATACCCACATAGTCACCTTCATTTCATTGCAGACATTTAACTTGCCATTAAATTTAACTAGCCATTAACTCTTTTTTTCCTTTTTGAAAAAAGTGATTTCACTATTTCCTCTAAAGTCAAGAATGAGACAAGAGTGCCTACTCTCTCCACTCCTATTCAACATAGACTTGGAATTCCTAGCCAGAGAAATAAGGCAAGAAGAAGAAATAAAAGGAATACCAATAGGTAAAGAAGGAGTCAAACTACCCTTATTTGCAGATGACATGATCATATACCTTAAAGACCCAAAACACTCTACCCCAAAACTCCTGGATGCCATAAACAGCTTCAACAAAGAAATAGGGCACAAAATCAACTTAAAAAATCAGTAGCCTTTCTAAACACCAACATTGAGCAGATTGAGAAAAGATGTAGAGAAACAATTCTATTTACAATGACCAAAAAAAGAAAATCAAATAACTAGAAATGAGGTTAACAAAGGATGTATATGACCTGTACAAGGAGAAATACAAACCACTGAAGAAAGAGATTGAGGAAGACTACAGAAGGTGGACAGATCTCCCATGCTCATAGATTGGTAGAATCAACATAGTAAAAATGGCTTTACCACCAAAAGTGATCTACGTGTTCAACACAATTCCCATAAAAATCCCAAGGACATTCATCACAGAGATTGAAAAATCTACCCTAAAGTTCATTTGGAAGCACAAAAGGACTGCAAATAGCCAAGGCAATACTGAGCAAAAACAGCAATGCTGGAAGTATCACATTAACCAACTTCAAACTATACTATAGAGCCATAGCAATAAAAGCAACATGGTACTGGCACAAAAACAGACATGAAGACCAGTGGAAAAGAGTAGAGGATCTGTATACAAATCCAAGCAGCTACAAGTACCTAATTTTTGACATAGGTGCCAACAACACACAATGGAGAAAACACAGTCTCTTGAACAAATGTTGCCGGGAAAACTGGCTATCTGCCTGCAGAAAACTGAAACTAGATCCATACCTGTCACCCTCTACATAGTAATAGCTGAATGTGGATAAAGGACCTTAATATCAGACCTGAAACCCTGAAGCTAGTACAGGAAAGAGCAAGGAATACACTGGAAATAATAGACATAGGCAAGGACCTTCCTCAGTAGAACTCAAGCACCCTAGCAACTAAGAGAAAGGGTTGACAAATGGGACTACATAAAATTAAAATGTTTCTGCACAACAAAAGAAATGATCTAAATTGAAGAAGCCACTCACAGAGTGGGAGAAAGTCTTTGCTAGCTAAAGATCATACAAGGGACTGAGAACCAGAATTACAAGGAGCTCAAAAAACTAAACTCTCCCAAAATCAATAACCCGATAAAGAAATGGAGAACTGTACTAAAAAGAACTTTTTCAAAAGAAGAAGTCCAAATGGATAAAAAAACATGAAAAAATGCTCACCATCCCAGGCCGTAACGGATATGCAAATCAAAATCACACTAAGATTCCACTCACTCCTGCTAGAATAGCTACCATCAAAAACACCACTACCAACAAATGGTGAGGATGTGAGAAAAAGCATTCATACACTGCTGGTAGGAATGTAAGCTAGTACAACCAGTATGGAAAATGATATGGAGGCTTCTTTAAAAACTAACAATAGATCTGCCATATGACTCAGCAATACCATTCAGAATCATATACCTGAAGGAATAGGACTTAGATTACTACAAAACCACCTGCACACCCATATTTATTGCAGCACTATTCACAATAGCCAAGCTATGGAAACAGCCAAGATGCCTAATTATTGATGAATGGATTAAGAAGATGTGGCGTTTATATACAATGGAATTTTATTCAACCACAAAGAACAATGAAATTTTGTCATTCACAGATAAATGGATGGAACTGGAGAAAATCATCTTAAGTGATGTTAGTCACATTCAGAAGGCCAAAAATTGCAATGTCTCCCTCATATGCAGATTATCGACCTAGAAGAAATACGGTAATATTTTTGGAAAAGGTCACATTAAGGGGAGACCATGCTCAGGAAGGATAGGGCAAGGATAGGAAACCAAAAACAAGAATGTTGTGGATATGCTTACTGTATAGGAACGAATATAGTAATCTTAAACTGGCTGAGGCTACTATGGGAAGCAGACTAGGAAGTAGTGAAGTTAGACATGAAGTAATTTGTGTTGTAGTACATATATGCATGGTAACAACACAAGTAATGTCCTTGTATAGCTGTCTTTATCTCAAACTAGCAAAAATGCCATCTTTTTCATGTTATATCTTACAGTTTTTGTTCTACAAAATCAGAGAACAGTAAGGCAGAACAGGTTCCGCCTGGAGACAGGGGAGAGGGTGACACAAAAAAATGTATGCACAAGTAAATAAATTCAAAAATGATACCTGTTGAAAGTAATCCAGGAATCAGGCGAGGGCAGAAGAAAGAGAGAAATAGATGAAGTGAATTCAAGTATGTTACATTTGGTATATTGTAAGAAATTTTGCAAATACTCCAATGTACCCCCCCACCCAGCACAACAATAATAAAAAATAAATAAATTTTAAAAGTGGTTTCAGTAACATGTCAATCAAATGGAGGAGGTTAAAGAATAATGTTTCTAAATTGTTACTTAAATTAATAATTTTAAATGTTTGAAAACCAATTTGATGTGTGTATATGTTAATTTTTGTCTAGTAATTGTTACTTATAATCTTTTGATTTAGTTTGAGGAGGAATTAGCAGATTAGCAGATAAAAATGCTTGTCAGTGCTTTATATGCAATATTCCTGCATGGATCTAGTATATTCCAAGTTTGACTGGCATATTCTTTCTCCTAAAATTGAATAATGGAAATTTAATTATTTTTCTTTTCCTAATTTACATAAAAGAGTGACAAGAGAAAATTTCTCAACATCAAAAATTCTGTTTTTCAAAACATACATTGACATAAAATTGTATATTGATTTTCTCTGAAGTTAATATGCTATTTTAATGCTATTCTTTTGTACTTTTGATTTTTAAGAATTTTAACACTAGTTTGAAAACACTGGTATCCCTCCTCAAGGACCTTTAGTTCTACTTTTGAAAAGACTTCATATATACTGCTAACATAAAAGATGATGTTCACTGTAGTTTCAGTGATTTATAGCTGTTCTAGTCTTCCCTTGCCCATTCTTATAACTCATTCTTATTAAACACTCTTAAAGCCTTGGTCCTTTAGCGAGAAGAGGCTCACTCACTTGGAATATAAAATTAAAGGATAAAAGAGAAACTATATATATCCCTTGGAACCTTCTTATTAATTTTCTCCAGAGTAGAAGACTTTCATGGTCTGGACACACTTTGCTTTAGGTTAGACCTAGCTACCACTAGAAAAATGCAGTAGTCCTTTGACTATGACATACTCATAGAGAAGTAGGGTTAGCCAAAGTCTTCTATTTTTCTACTCTCTTGCAACATTTATTCTCTACAGTTTCAACTCATCTTCTGCCTTCTTAACATTCAAATTTATAAACCGTTTTTATGTTGGTTTTTCTGCAGTGCTGGGCTTTGAGCTCAGGGCCTTACACTTTCTAGGCAAATGTTTACCTTCCTATTTATTAATAGTTTTATGTGCTCCTTTTTTTCATTCATTCATGTTACATGGTCTGGCCCAAACCCTGGGCTTCATGTTCTTTGACTTCTTCATGTCTATTACTCTAGGTCTGTACTTCTAGTCACGTTATGGACCTTGTTCTTGACCACATTTCTTCATTTAAAAATTCACTCATTCAGACAAAGTAAAATTCCTACAAATTTCTATTATTGGATTAGAATGTGTGTATATTAGGAATCTACATGTACAGCAGACATTTAAGGGATTCTTATGTATAGTAACTTTTGAATATCTTAGAATAACCTTTTTATTGATGACAGATTTTATTATTGGCACATGTGCTAAGGTTAATATCTGTCATCATGATGCATTAGCAGAGATATATGATGAAGCTACCAGAGTGTATAGTAAAATGCACATTAAAATATTAGATGAAACTCCTTTTCAGAGTTGTCCTGCTGGAACCTGTGTGCATAGGTCTCTTCAATGAAGTCTCACAGCTGTCAATCTCACTATGTGTTTAGTCCTACACCATCACCTCTTTTGCATTAAAGAATTTTTGTTCAACCTAATGCCTCCTGGGAAATGTCATATATCAGTTAGGGTTTGATCTAGAGACAAAAACAATATGGTAATTTGATTAAGGAAAGAATGATATAAAGAATTTTTATAATAACAGTATTCCTATAATAGAACTAAAGAAGATTTTAAAGACTATAAGAATGGTAGATATGGGGAACAGCTTCTTCTTATAGCATGGAAGAAAAAATAGAAAGGAACAAATGTGAATGCCTCTGATCCTCTCCTCTTCATCCAGGACTAACTTCCAGACCATCTGAAAAGGGGACATCTTTCATTACTAAGTGGTTGAAGATTTGCTGGGGTTCCATACTGATGGAACTTAATCTCACTGGGGATCTGCCCATGAGTGTGATACGTTGGGATCTAGCCTCTGTGGTGGAGGGAAAAGATGTTTTCTGGGGGATGTTGTACCTCTTGCTGGGAAGATGCCCATAAAGATTCTTTGATGGACAATTCTGGTAGGAATTTCTAGGAGATGCTGCTGTTTATAGCAATGTGCCATTCCACAGAACTTGCCAAGAATCCATGAAGAATGCGATGCCATTGAAACTTTCTGGGATTGAGCACTGCTAGGCATATCACACATTGTTCCAGTAGTATGCAAAGACAATGCAGGTGAAGTTTCACCCTATTCCAGTGAAACATTGTACTGATAAAAGGTGGTATTATCTCACCTGTCAAAGAAGAAATACTCTTCTATTACATGTAAGACAATGAAGCATAGATTTTTAAGTTGAGAGCCAATAAATTGACACTAGTAACTGATCAATACATCACTTTTTATATACAATTTATGATTGATGGTTCTTCTTTGAGATCTTGCAAATAGAGTTTCCAT
This sequence comes from Castor canadensis, assembly GCF_047511655.1. Taxonomy (NCBI): domain Eukaryota; kingdom Metazoa; phylum Chordata; class Mammalia; order Rodentia; family Castoridae; genus Castor; species Castor canadensis. The sequence continues at coordinate 59,021,119 of NC_133400.1, forward strand.
AGGTTTCCTGCAAATAGAGTTTCCATAGGTTTCCTGACCCCTTCCCCCAAGTCTATATCCCCATCTATATTTTCCCTATAACTAATACCAAACTCCCCATAAATTGTTCAGCATTTACTTCCTGCTGTTTTATCTTAATCCCATTCCAGGTTACTAGAATTAATTACTAGAATGAATTCCCCATCCTAAATTCCGAATGCTGGAATTTCTCTTTACAGGCCCCAGATCTTTACCTTGACTTTGTTTTTTGGTTTTTTTTATGTTTGGTTGTCTGTCATGATTTCTCTCTCATCAGAAAAACTGAAGATATTTACATAGATGGATCTCTGCTTTTACTCTTCCAAAATTTCCCAATGCCCCAATCATCCCTGATTACTATTCTCCATATATAACAATGTGTTTCTATATATTGACTGTTTCTAGGGTTTTTTCACTATAGTTTTGCACACTCTTTGCTGAACTTCCTTTAAGTAGTCCTATGACCTTGAATATTAATTATGGTATATCATCTTATTTTATGAATCTTTCTTATTATTTCCTCTACTCATTTCTTTTTAGAATAAAAGCCTACTAAAATGGGCTTCAGATACCAAAGGGGTCTGAGTTTTCACAATGTAGATTGAAGAACAGCAGTTCCGTTGATATATGTTAACTTCTGGAATTTTTAGTACAGTCATAGTCTTTGAGAAAAAAATTAATTCTTTCCATAATTTATCACAGTGAGGGTAATCTTAGAAAAAATTTAGATGTAACAATTATTGTACAATTACTCTTACAAATGTCTTGAGTTGCCTTTATTGTTACTGGATTTACTTGAAATTTTTTATAGTTTAAAATAGTAAACTGAAGATTTGATATTAGTTTAAACATGTAAGTCTTCATTTAGCTATAGTTCTACTGACAGGTAATCGTCCATATGAATATATTTGTAAAACATGTCAGCATTTTACATAGCTACAAATAAGTGAAATATTATGCAAATGACTCAGATTTGACAAAGGAAATAAGTAAATATCTTTGAAGTTTGAAAGCAAATTGAGTATTTCCTGAGTAACTTGTTAAGTTTGTTCTTTAAACAAGCAAACAACAAACTATTTCAGAAGATCTTATAGCACCTGATAATTTAGTCACTAAATTATCTACTTAGTGACTTAAGACTTAAATCAAGTTGTCTACTTATCTACTTAATTTAAATTGTGTACAAGTATCAAAGGTGGTGAAAAAGTTTGAAGAACTGAAAATTTACATTAAAGAGGGGCCTAAACACTGCGTGAAATCCATACAAATAAACTCATTTAAGTGAAATATATGAATTAATTGAATTTTTTAAAAAGAGAATAAATAATTAGCACTCAATGAAAAATAATGGATTACATATACCGTCATAACTACAGCTTCTAAATAAAGTCAGAATATTTAATTAGCTCAATTTTGTTTGAATTTTTTAATAGTCTGAGATGGCTATATTCAGAGAACTACATATTACCCACAGGCGGTTTTTCAAAATCAAATTAATATCAATTAAGGAGATCAGTTACTGGATTATACCAGCAACATCGTGCATGATTAGGAATCCATAGCATTACTGGCTTTGAAATATTTGTCTTACAATCTTGTCTCTCAGTTTAATAAAGTGACTCCTAGGAACAAATAGGAAAATAAGGCCTAATTAAATATTTCATTGTTCATGAACATCTTCATTAAAATGATATAGCCATCTTAAAATTTTATTTACAAATAATCATTGTTTTGTATTAAATATGTATGACTCCTTATTATTCAAATAAAAAACATCTATGCATGGAGATGGCTACGATTCAGTCTGTAATTATTTCAGTTAGATTTTGGTGTTAGTGTGGGCTAGCCATTTTTCTAGTAACTTCACATGTGTAATCTCCTGTGATCCTCATGACAACTTTATGAAGATGGAGATATTTTAAACATATTCTAATAGATGAGGAAACTGAAGCTCAGCTAGGTTAAAAAACTCACCTCAGGTTCAAGTACTTCACAAATGAATGAAACAGGTTTGGACCAGGTACTCATTGTAGGATTTGTGTTTGTAACTATTACACCATTAATAGTAATTATATTCATTATATATTATATTCATTGTATTAATAGTAATATAATGAATGAATATATTCATTATACAGGGGGGATTCATAGTGACAATTCTGATTAGGTTTATATTGTACATTAGTTACATCATCCCCAACATCTCTCCCCCTCAACCTCCTCCCTGCCCCAATTAAAGCAATTGCAAGAGGTCTCCTTGTTCTATTTCATATGGGTGTATAAAGTCCATCAACCATATTACCCCCACCTAATCTCCTTCATTCACCCTGCCTCCTCCCTCTAGTACTCCCCCACACACTCTACCTATTTGATAATCCTGTCTTTCATCATTAATATAAAAGTTGACATTCAAAATGTTTTCTCAATGTCTCCCTACTGTGGGTATACTTTACTTAGTACCTTCAACACCTAACATTGGTCTCCCTTACACTTTTACCTCCCTCCCCCATTTTTCAACAGTTTTCAATATATATCCTAGATCCTGTACCATCACAGATGTTTTATTTTACATTACTGATGTTCTATCACTCTCTTTTCCTTTCTGTCTTTCCCCAAGTTCCATAGAGTAGTTCTACTATTACAAACATACTCTAAGTATAAGTTTGTATATGATCATGCTTGTTTTTGTTTATAAAAAATAACAAAATACAACAGTCCAAGCAGCTTAGTCAACAGAAATTTATTGTCTCAATGTCAGCCAGGTATGATTCAAGCCTGTAATCTTAGCTGCTTGGAAGGCTGAGATGGAGGATCATGGATCAGGGCCAGCCTGAGCACAAGAAGTTCACATGAACCCATTTCAACAGAAAAACCAGGGTATGGTGATAGGAGCCTGCCATCCCAGTGATGACAGGAAATGTAAGTGTGAGGATCATGGTTCAGGGTGCTGTACAAAAAGTGAGACCCTATCTAAAAATAGCCATAACAAAAAGGCAGGAGGCATGGCTTAAGCAGTAAAATGCCTGCCCCACAAATGCAAAAACCTGACTGCAAACCCCATTACTCCCAAAAACAAAACAAAACAAATTTCCAAGGTTAGAACTCCAAAATCAAGGTGTTGGCAGGGTTGGTTCCTTCCAACCTTGTGGCTGTCCTAGGTTTCTGTTTGTCTTGTTCATAGCTGTCTTCTCCCTATGTATCATTGATATCTTTCCTCTATGTAGTATATCTCTGTGTTCACATGTCCACTTTTTATAAAGATTATAGTAATATTGGATTAGAAAACTTATGACCTCATTTAAAATAAATAAACATTCTGAAGTACTGGAGATGAAAAGTTCAACTAATGACTGGAAGGGATGCAATTCAGTTCATTATAGATTCCTTTTCTGGGAGCTAAACCATTCATGCCATCCCAGGAGGGACTAGGTCAGGGGACCTGAAGAATCACTGGCTCTTATTTTTCAGACTTGGGGTTTTTCTCTTGCAATCCAATCTCTAAATACCCTACAACCTACCAGTTGAGTTTATCAGGGATCTCCACTGCCCATTGACAAGGGGATTTTTTGGCATGATGATCTTTAGGTATGCACCTGCCTTTGCAATATCTCTGACTTTAAGCATGTGACTTTTACCATATCCCTTGTTTCAGATACACAAGTTCTGCCTTACTCCCTGTCCCTAATTACATATAAAAAGTGCCAGCCTTCACTTTCTGGACAGTTACTATGCAATAAGCTGTGTGCTTGGCTCTTCCCAGATGTTGTCTTGTTTTATCTTCTTTATATAGGAAAAAACTTAATTATGAAGAAATTAAGTGATTGCCCAGGTTTTGTAATTATCCTTCCATTAAATGAAATTGCATAAAAAAATACATTAGCAAAGACGTATCTCATGTTTCTACTGATTTGTTTTTGTTATTTTTGATTTTTGCTGTTAATGTTGCTGGTGCATTTAATTATATTGCTGATAATCAAAGAATTACACACTTGGCCTTTTATGCTTTCTCATGCCCATTTACTAGTTAATTTACCTTAATACCTTTGAATAAGGTATTATTCGTAGGTATTAAGTTGAACTTTGATAGTTGAACTATCTAAGTATCCATTCTTTTTATATCACTGTGTTAATAGCTTCTGTCTAGTGTATAAATATATATAATTTAAATTACTAATTTTGGTAACAACACAGATTCCCTGAAGTTAGGAGTCATAGACTTCACCTAGCTATCAAGCACATACTAAATATCAATTAAAACTGATATTTAAGTCTGCATGATACCGAAAATGACTCATTTTTGAGCAGTTCCATTCTGGTACTTGGAATAGCGACTTTGAATTGTGATTTTAAATTGGTCCTGAAATGAAAGCAATCCTCCAAGGTGTTACAGTGATAAGTGTATGACGTGATTAGTTTATTTTGATACTACCAATTCTAGATCATCTCAAATATACTGATGTTCTGACTGCAGCTGAGTACTTGTCAATTCATGAATATAAAGGTTGGGTAGAACTTGTATGACATATTTCTGACAAAATGCCAACAGAAAGGACAATTTGTTGGTATATGGCTTAAAGTATTAATACAGAATTTTGAAACAATGTAATATATCTGATGGAATTACAGTTTACATGTGTAAAATAAAATTTGGTTGAAAGAAGTTGCTTATCATTAAGCCTTGTTTCAACTTTAGCTTTAAACTCCAAAGTTGCCATGTTCAAAGAAACCGTAGCTGAATATTCTATAGCACATCCAAATTCTATAGAAATTTCTGATCCAAGAGAGCTCTGGCCAACTGGGCTTGAAAGGTAGCAAGAGCTATGGAAGTAATGATGAAAGCCTCTTAGCTGCATTGGCTTCCTTAAACACTGAGTTTTGTCCCCTGGACTCAATGAGACCATTAGAGCTTCTTCAGGTTACTTTTTGTGAAATTGTGGCGAGTCAGTAAGTTGGAGACATCATTAGGGCCCTTCTTTGTTTTCCTTCACTATTGCAATTCCTATTTTCTGGTTTCTGAATGCTAGTTTATATATTTTTGTCCAGTATTTAAGTGGTTCAAAGTAGAATGATTCCTGATGTTCCAACATTGATGGAAGCAGAAATCCCTTTGCAAATTTATGGACTAACGAACAATTTTGAAACAATAAAATGATGGGCTTTGTATGTTGCTCTTTTCCTGCTTCTAGTTACACTGTTTATTAAAGATAGTTTTCTTTTTCTAATGTAGGCCTTTACTGAAATAAACTTCCCTCTTAGTTCTGCTTTTGCTGAATTCCAGATGTTGTGTTTCCATTTTTGTTTGTCACAAGATAGTTTTTCATTTCCCTTAGGATTTCTGTTTTGACCCACTATTTCTTCAGGAAGGTAGTGTTCGTTTCCTTTATCCACTCTAAAATTATTTTACTTTTCATATCTATTTCCTTTATCCACTCTAAAATTATTTTACTTTTCAAAAATTACACTTATAAAATTATACTTAAGAATATAATTCTTCTTAAGAGCTGGGCATGTAGCTCAGTGATCGAAAATGTGTTCAATCCCAGGAAGTCCCTTCCAACAAAGAGAATAAAAACATGATTTTTCTATATTTAATGCAAAAGAATAATATTTTTGCTTTATTTTTATTCTCTTAAAAGAACAGCATTTTTAACATAAAAGAGTTGTGTGAATTAATATATTACTTCCAATTAAGAAAAAATTCCCTATTATGCAGATACTAAATGACAGAGAGAATATTTTGTTGAAAACATTTAAAATATATCAGTCATATATTTATGTTATTCAAGTTATATCACAACTAGTTCAATCAGAAATATCTATTTCTATTGCTTCACTTTCAGTCTGAGTGTCCTTAAAACTATTGTGAAACGTTTGAAGGGACTATAAAGTTCTGTTTTTTATAAACTCAAGCCCCCCATTTTTGGCTTGTGCTTACCATAATGCTTACATGTAACACCTGGTAAGTGTGCTAATTTGTTGTAAGCTGATAAAACACTACTTGGATTGATTATAAAACTACGCTTTTATGACTCCCACCCTTCACTTTGTTTTTTATGTCACAATTAATATATTTTTATAATATGTATCCCTTAGCAAATTATTATATCTATAGATATAGCTTAATGTTTTTGTCTCTTAAACTTTATTTTATAAACAAATTATTTAAACATCACTATTGCAGTATTAGACGTCTCAGAATTTGACTATAAATTAGTCATATTTTTCCAATGATTTTTATAATTTCGTATGTATTCATGTTACTATTTAGTATCCTTTAATTTCAGGTTGAAGAATTCATTTTAGCATTAGTTGTAAGGAAATTCTGGTTGTGATTAACTTTCTCAACTTTTGTTAATCAGGTGAAATCTATATCTGTCCTGCATTTCTGTATGTCTCCTTGATGGGTAAATTAATTTTTCTGGGAAGGTTTTTTTTCTCTTCAAAGACTTTGAAATTCTCTTCTCACTCTCTCCTCACCCGAAATCTTCCTGCTTATAAATCTGATAATAGCTTTTATGGAGAATTCCACTGTATGGAAATAACCTTACAAGATTCTTTGTTGTTTTGGATTTTGATTTTGTCTTTGAGGTTGAGTATATCTTGGTCAAACATTTTTTACTTAAACTTGATTGGAAATTTTTTAGGTTCGTGTAAATGAATGTTTATATTGTTCCCCATTCATGGGGAGCATTTTTAGCCACTTTTAATTTAAATAAGCATTCTACTCCCTTTCTCTTCTGTTGCTCTATAATTCTTATAATGTAAAAGTTAGTTTTCTTGATGATGTCTTATAAATCCCCTAGACTATCTTTATTCCTTTTCTTTTTTACTTCTCACTGTATATTTTCAAATAACCTTTCTTTGAGTTATATATTCTTTCTCTTCTGCTTGATCAGTTTTCTGTTGACACTCACTAGATAGTGCAGCTTTTATTTTATTCATTGTATTCTTCAGCTACAGAATTTCTATTTGGTTCTTCTTTATTATTTCTCTTGCTCTTTTAAATTTCTATTGTTTTCCTGCTTTTAGTAAAGTTACATATCAGGGCTTTATTACACCTTCCTTAAAATAATTATTCAAATACTTTGTCAAGCAATTCATATGTATCATTTTTGGGAAAAAAATATGGTATTTCCTTTATGGTAACATGTATCTTTGGTTTTTAATATTTCTGCTTGTCTGCATTGATGTGTGTGCATTTGATGGAATACCCACCTCTTCCAGACTTCATAGTTTTGGTACAGCAAGATATTCGTGTATGATGGTTGAGAGTGTGCTAGCTAGGTGCCATGTGGCAGCTAAGGATCCAGTGAGGGTGTAGCAGCTTCATGTCCATGGAGCTCTTTCTTCTGTGGGCAGTACTGGTGAAAAATGCAGGAGTCCTTATTGCCCAATAGTGTGGGACTATCGGGGGCTTTCATAGCACAGAGTGTTAGGATTCTCCTGATCACTTTTTTTTCCCTCTCCTGGAGGAAGCTGTGGCAGGGCAGATACCTCATGGTGCCTGAAATGTCATGCAGTCTGCTTGTGATTATGATGGTGACAAAAGTGTGTGAAGAACAGCATCCGTGGAGTTGCCAGACATTTGGAATCTTGACTTCAGGTACTCATGGAGTAGCAGTGGCTCTGAGGCACAGATACTGATACTTTGAGGACTGCAGTGTGGATATGCCTTCGGCATGTGTAGTTCTGCAATGTAGATGCTTGCAGAGTGACTAAACAGCCAGGCTCTGGAATGTGGGCATATATGGAGCAGCAGTTGTTCCAGGTTCTGGGGTGTAGGCTAGCTTTCTATGATGACAGCTTTGACTGTGAGGCAGGGTCATTCATAGAGTGGTGACAGAACTTGGGATGCAGTGCATGTGTGCACAGAGCAACAGCAGCTGCAGGGTTCTGGTGAGGACTAGCATGTAAAGGTGGCATTGAATGGGTTGTAAGTGTATATGGTGTTTTCTATCTTGCATGATATGAAGAGAAGTCAGTGTAAAATACATCTCTTTTTCTATATGTGTTTACTTTTCCCATTATCTTTTTCAGCGTTTTCTCTTTCTTTGATTTTCTTCAGTCTGAATATATGTCTAGGTGAAAATTTGTTTTTGATTGTTGTTTATGTTTTCTCAGATTCCTAGATATATGTCTTGATGTCTGCCATTAATGTTAGCAAATTCTCAAGCATTATACTTCATATATTTCTCTCCTTTCTTCCTCCTCCTCTTCTTTTTGCTTCCCTACCTCTCCTCCTTCCTTCCTTCTCATCTTCCTTTGATTCTTCCCTGCCTTCCTTCCTTCTGTCCTTCCTTGCTTTTGATCTTCCTTCTATTCCTTCCTACGTCCCTCTCTCCCTTTTCTCCTTCCTTCCTTCCTTCTTTCTTTCTTTTTGGATTTATTATTCCCATTACACATATTACATCTTTTGCAATTGTCCCACAGTTCTTGGATACTTTTCTTCTTTTTTCATGATATTTTCCCTTTGTCTTTCAACTTGCAATGTTTCTAATGACATACCTTCATGCTTACCAATGCTTCCCTTGCCTATGTCACTGAGATATATGAAAGATATTCTTTACTTCTGTCACAGTGTTTTACAGTTTTAGCATTTCATTTTAATTCTTTATTAGAATTTTCATGTTTCTGATTACATTATTCACTACTGTTTCACGTTGTCCAGTTTTTCCTTAAATTAATTAGAAAATTAAACATAGTTGTCCACAGTTTTTCTTTGATATTTTTAAAATCTGGGCTCTGTCTTAATCTGGTGCTCACAATTGCTTTCATTTTCAGACTATGTTTTTTGTTTTAAGTATACCTTTTAACTTTTTCTGGTTAAAAGACATATAGGGTATATAGGATAAAAGAACTTAATATCCATCATTGTCAGCTTTTATGTTTATCTGGCCAGGAGTTATCCTGTTTTCACTGCCTACTGTAGCTGTAGATGTCAGAGACTATGATCTCATTTCAATTCCTATTTTACATATCTTATTATTTTATTTCCTTAAAGACCATATTTTTAATAGAATCTGACCTTTGCAGGTCTTTCAGCTAAACATTCTTATTATACAAAAGCTTAACTGATTTAGCACAAAAAATATGCAAGAATAGGAAGTTTTCTAAAATCTGACACATAGGTAACAGGTTTTTTGTGTGAATGTACCCTTGAGTTTCTTGCAACCTTCACAAGTCCTTCCTGCACTCCACCCACTTTAGTGATACAGGCCATTTGTGTATCTTCTGTTGGAATTATCTGCTTCAGTATCTAGACAATTTTGATTGTTTTTCATACTCTATACTTAAACAATATTCAGCCCCATGACTCTATCTTGTCCATATCCCTTCTCCCACTGGTTCCCCCATATTGTCTTCCTCATGCTTTCAAGTCTTTATTTAAAAATCTATTCTTCATATGACAAAAAACATGTGGTGTATATATTTTTCAGTCTGGTTTATTTCACTTAACATGACAATCTCAAGTTGCATTCATTTTCCTGCAAATGATGTAATTCCATTCTCTTTTATGGCTGAATAAAATTCTATACATTTTCTTATCCATTCATCTGTTGATGGGCACCTAGGCCGATTTCATAACTTCTCTATTGTGAATAGTGCTGCTATAAACAGGTTTTCAGGAATCTCCATTGCATGCTAATTTTGATTCCTTTTAGTGTACACTCTTATCAAGTTGCATCCTTCTTCTATTATTTTATATTTCATAATAATATCAAACACTTGAATGTTAGGCTCTTTCACAAAGATTAAAGTTAATTCTGTTTAGCAGTCACTATTCAAAGTGTCCTTTCTATAAATTAATCTTTCTCTTAGGAGAATTTTTGTATTATCTTCTAGAAAGTTAATTTATGTTTTAAATTCATATGATTATTTTTGCTATTTAATTTTATATGGATATAGAAAACAGTTTACAAGCATGTCATTGAAACAATTAGCGTTAGATAAGATATAGGTGATGGACAGAATAGAGACAGCAGGATGAAAAATTTATTCCATTTTTCTACCTGCTAAAAGATTATATATTAGTTTTGAGTTTTTAAAATATACAACTTTTATACAAAACTTTTAAAAGCTCTTCAGTAAAGTTATCTCACTGTTTCATTTACTAACAATGTAACTCAAAGAATTTTTGTATTTAGTAATACATTGGTTTATTAATCTCATTTTTAATGTATTCATAGTAAGAATTTGAAAAACAATCATAAGATGATTCCTCAAGCTATTGCACCTAGCAATGAAAGTGCAATGTCTTCATCTATACTGTTAATGATAGCAAGTTGAAATTCTTAAAATTAGTGGGGTTGTGAACATTCTACTTCCTTGGAACTGCATTTTCTGATTGTAATAATAATAAAAGTCTGTATTTCTTGCAATCCTTTACTATATCTAGGGAATAACTTTAAATCATGATCTATACCATTAGCTGATTGCTTTTAAAATACTGTTTTAAATTCCAACAAAAACTACAACATGATCCAGTAATGAATCAGCATGTAGAAGAACATAAAAGTCCACAAAGAGATGAATTGTTAAAGAAAATGTGATACACACACACAGAAATTCATTATGATAAAAAAATTAAATGCTGTTATTTGCAACAACATGGATGAATATGGATGACTTTATACTAAATGAAACAAGCCATGCACAGAATGATAAATTCTTTTCTTCAACATAGTCTTGTAGTTCCTATCCAGAGCACTAAGTAGGAAAGAAGAAATGAAAGGAATACAAATTGGAAAGGAAGTTGCTAAATTATCCCTATTTTCAGGTAACATGATCTTACAACTAGAAGATCCAAATTGGCATTATTCACAATAGCTATGCTATGGAAGCAGCCAAGTTGCCCCACTACTGATGAATGGGTTAAGAAAATGTGGTATTTATACACAATTGAATTTTACAAAACCATAAGAAGAGTGAAATTTTGTCATTCGCAGGTACATGGATAGAACTGGAGAACATCATCTTAAATGGTTAGCCATGTTTAGAAGGCCAAAAGTTGTATGTTTTCTCTCTTACATGGAATATAGATGTAATACAAATGCAGAAATATTGTAAAAAAACAGGTCAAGCTAATGGCAGGTCACATATGAGAGGGAGGAGAAAAGAATGAAGTTAAGGTGAATATGCTTGATGTACGCTCTACATAATAATTAATATGGAATCTTTAAACTGGTTACAACAACCATATAATATTTTAGTCCCATATAAAAGGGACTAAAGTGGAAAGAAGAAAAATTGAGGAACTTAGCCAAGGTTTGCTATAATACATATACACATGCAGGTTCCACAGTGGAACTCCTTGTGTAACTATCTTAAACAATCAAAAAGGTCATTTCTATTTTTCTCTCTTTTGCAAAATCAGAGAACAGGAGGGCAGCACAGGTCATGCCTGAGGGAGACTGATACCAATGGGGGTGTGGGGAGAATGTGGAGAAATGGTGTAAAAGGGTGAATATGGTGTAAATACTGTGCACATATGAATGTAGTGGAAAAAATGACACCTGTTGAAAGTATTCCAGGAATGGGAGAGAGATCAGATAAAAGAGAAAGTTGGAGGGAGTCAATTCAAGAATGATACATTTGATATTTTGAAAGAACCACAGTGTACATATTTTGTAAGTGCCACCTACTCAGCACAATAATGACAAAAAGACAATACCCCTACTCAGCACAATAATGACAAAAAGACAATAAAAGATATTTTATTTATGTGGATGTGCTTTTACAAAAAGAAATATTTAATGAAATACATCTGTGTAGGAACAAGACACAACAAAATGCACTGAAAACTATTGAATAATATAGGGTATGAGGAAACTGTGAGGAAGACTAGTGGAGGGGGTTAGACTGATTTAAGCACAATATGTTTATAGGTAAAATACCAAGGCAGAGTCTCTGTTGAATAATGAAGAGACACTTAAAAAAATGAAGGACAAGAATGTAAAGCAAGTTGTGTTAGGGAAGTGCATTAGTTGGTGGGAAAGTGTAAATGAAGAGGGTAAAGGATAGTGAACGTGTCTGATGTATCTTTTATACATACATGAATATGGAGTGCTGAAACTTCCTGAAGTTATTTTAACAAGGGGAATGGGATGGGTATGAGAGTAATGGAGTGGATGAATCAAACCAGGGTATATGTATAGATTGAAATGTCACAATGAAAGCTCATATGTAACTATTATATACTAATAAAAATGTTTTTTTAAACATTTTCCCAATTTAAAACAGGACAAATTGCAAATCACCTTCAGTTAGTTATAAATGAAAGAGAAAAGTATTGTTAGTGTTATCATATCATATGTGAAAAATCTATTTTACCATCTGTCAATGATAGGAATTCTGCGTGTTATTTTCTTATGTGCAGCTAGATTCTAAATATGCAACATGGCCTTCAAAGGTAAAAAGGTAAAAGGTATGTTTCTCTTTCTCATAGTTGGTAAAACTAAGAAACTAATATAAAGGTGTTAAGTTTCTGACTACCTTTGCAATATGTTTTATGTTCTTGTACTCAGTTTTCACAATTTAATATTGTTTGATTAGTTTAGCTGTCATGCCACCTTTAATGTACATGACTTTTAGAGTATGTGCCCTATGAATACTCATCCTGTTAACTCCACTCCTCCCTGGACCTTCCCCCTATGATCAAAAAGACAATCATTCTACACCTCTGCTTCTGCTTAATGGGAAACACCTAGTACTGTATTGCTTGCTCTGAAAGTTGCTGAGATCAGGATGAATTCATTCTTGTCAGGACCAGACAATATTAGAGCAGAAATACTAATAGAAGAGATTTAAAAATTGATAACTACTGCAGGATATCATCATATACTGAATCTAAAACACTCATCTCTTAAAAGTAGAAAATATTAAAGAGTAGAACTATAGTTAACACAGAAAGGTAGAGTTGTGGGGGCAGGGTATTTGTGAAGATGTTTTGTTGGCCAACAGATAAAAATTACAATTGAATTTCAGGAACTCTTTTGTATAGCATGGTGACCATAGTTAGTGGAGATATATTCTACTCTCCAAGAATGCTAGGAGAGTGGATGCTAATTGTACTCAGCACAAAAATGATAACGAAAGTGATGCATGGTAATCAGCTAGGTGTAAAAATTACATAATATGTGTGGTTCAAATTACCATAGTTTAAGTGATAAATACTTCTAACTTTATTTTTCAATTTAAATAACTTGACAAACATATTGTTTAAATTATAGCATTTATATTAACTTTCATTATAGTTTTATTATGTAACTTTTTTACGCAAGCATTTAAGTTGCTCTTTCTTGCCTACAAGAAATTCTGAATCTTCATTTTTTCAAGCATGCTTCTCCTGATGTATCATGGGTCTTTAACAGAGTATTGACCCTCTCAAAGCAAAGCCTCTGTTTTATTTGGTTTCTTGAATTACTGATGGATTTAGTTCTCTTGATAAATGTTGCATATTTCTGTTTTTCTTGCCTTTTCTTGTGTCATGTGTTTTTAATTTCTCTTTCTCATGAAATTCTATCCATTCTTTAATGCTTAGCTAGTTGATATGTTCATAAGCATTTACTATGCAACACTTTGGACATGCAGAATATAAAAATAATTATCGTTATAGAACTGTAATTTGTTGCCATGTTACTTAATATCTTCTTTTGCATGTCTTGTTTATCTCATATATTAGTTGCTGTCTTCTGTCACATGTGTTTTATGTCCAATGATTGAAATATCTTGTGTTATTACCCTATGAGTTTATTGATTATTATGGATCCTCATTCTTTTGGTTCCCTTTTAAGTCACATCTTAGGTTCCTTTCTAGGTTATTTGATACAGCTGGAAAACATAATAGGTGAAGTAAATTCTTGTCATGTCCTTCAGTAGCAGCAAGAAAGCAGCTCCTGCTTATCTTCTTAGAGTCCTCAGGTGTTCTATGTCCTAACAGGTCTCACACACACACACTGGACCTCAGTCAAGTTTGATCACTTACCAGGTGCATAGCTTTCAACAAGTTATATTATTTCTCTGCACATGAATTTTTAAATTTTGAAAATGCTGATGGAGACTTTTTAAAAGTTATTTTAAGGATTAAGAAAATGAAAAATAATATGGTGTCTTGTACATAATAGGTGTTTTGTGAATATTTGTAAATACTTATCTGTCCCTCCTGTAATCTCTTTACACTTGTTTAATTTTCACAACATAGCAATGAGTTATGTGAAAAGAGAGGTATAACTTCAGACACTTAATATGCTTGTTTTATAATAGCAGCTATGTGTTCACTGACTCGTCTATTGAACTTGAAGATTAAAATATATGAAAATCAGTCAAATGTATCCACACTAGTCAAAAGATACACAACCCAAATGTGTAAATAAATATTTTAGTTATAAAATCGAATACTTACTTATTGTAGAAATATTGAAAAAATTAACAAAAAATTACAAAAGAAATTTTGTAAATGTCTCAATGTACCTCAGTACAATAATAACACATATAAAGTATAAAAATTAAGCCTTCTTCAGTTGCATATATATGATCATATGCTCATGCTTATGCTTATAATCATATATATGCATAATTTTAAAATTTAATTACAAACATACAGAATATAAAATGCTATATAAATTATCTGCTTCCGAAAAATGGTAGGTTTGTCCTTTAGAAATTTAAAAACATAAATGCTATGTGGTGTAGAATTCCATTTTTGAGTATAAACACAAAAAATGTTCATAGCAAAGTCTCAAAAATTTATCTTAACAGCCATGTCCACAGCAACACTATTCACAATAGTCAAAAGATACAACAACCCAAATGTGTAACAATGGAAGAATGGATAAATAAAATGTGGCATACATACACATGGATTATTAGTCTTATGAAATTCGGGTATATGTTATACAATAAATAAAATTTGAGGACATTATAATAAGTAAAATAAGGCATTCACCAAAGCACAAATAGTGGATGATTTCCCTGACATGAGAAATCTGAGAGATTCATAGAGACAGAAAGTAGATCAGTGATTGTCAGAGAATGAAGAGAGGAGGAGTGGGGATTGCTGTTTGATTCATATAGGCCTTCAGTTTTCCATAAGAAAAAAGAGTTCTACATATTAGTTACAAAATAAGGTGAATGTACTTAACACCACTGAACTGTGTAGTGAAAATAGTTAAGATTGTAAATTTTTGATTATTTGTATTAAAAAATAAGAAAAATTGCAGTGATAGCAAAATATACTCTATAAAATATAGAGTAAAATGTATATTATTTTCATTTAAATTCATATAATTTGTTTCTAAAACAAGTGTTTATTTTTATTTTTTATTTTTATTAGCACATATTAAATTTTTCACAGTAAAGGATTTCATCCTGGCATTTCCATGCATGCACAAAATGAACTTGATCATATTTGCCCTCTCTGTTACTCTTTCTTCCTTCATGCTCCTTCCCATTTTCCTTTCCTATCTACTACACAAGTAGTCTTCTTTTACTATTGTTTTGTTGGTTGCTTTGCTCTGTTAAAAAATTATGTACATTTATTGTATACAATGCAATGTTTTTATACATGTAAACTTGTAGAATGTTCAAATCAAGCTATGCAACACGTTCATCATGATTACATTTTTATCATTCTTGTGGTGGTTTTCAAAATCTTCTTCCTTAGCAATTTCTATGTCTACAATACATTGTGTATTGACTACAGTCACCAGGTAGTATACTAGTTTCTCAAAATTATTACCCCTAACTAACTGAAACTTTTTGTCCTTTGACCAACACCTACATTTTTCCTCCCATCACCACACCTATACACACCTATTCTACTTTCTGTTTCTATAAATTTAACTTTTCAGATACTATATGTGAGGTCATGCAGTAGTTGACTTTCTATATCTATCTTATTTATATTAGCATAATGTCCTTCAGGTTCTTGTGTTGTCACAAATGACAGGATTTCCTTATTTTTTAAAGAATGAATAGTATTTCTTTTGTGTGTGTATGTGTGCATATATGTGTGTACCTTGGTGGACTGTAAGGTTTGTTCCATTTCTTGGTCATTGAGAATAATACTTCAATGAAAATGTGTGTGAATATATCTTTGAGGAAGAACTTGAGTCAACATCTCTTCAAAAAATACTCAAGTAAAAATTAAAAATATAGAGATGGATTTCTAATAGTTAAATGTTTATTTGGAAATAAAAATAGGATTGCTGTCTGGTACACAAATACACTGGCCAATGCAGTATCTAATTTGCCCAGAAAACAAGAGTTTATTAGAACAGATAAATCCACTCTAGTTGTTAGAAAGAAGCTCCTGGGGACCTTCAGTGCTTGAGAGAGCTGGCGAGCTCTGATTCATGAGCAGTGGCATTTAACATGTAACACTCTCATCTTAACTTCATAGGGGACAATCCTCTGTTATTTTGCAGGAAAAAAAATAAGACAGGCTTTTTCACTGGATTGGTTTAGCAGGGCAGTTCCTGGAACAAATGTTTGTGACCTAAGCATTTTCTTCCATAGCCTTTCAGGTTTATCACAGATGATATGATAAGAATGTTCTTGTTTGTGTGCTTGATTGCCACACAAGACAGGCAATATATATATAATATATAACAGGCATAGGTTTTCAACATCACTAGCTATTAGAAATAAAAAACAAAACCACAGTGAAAGAACAGCTCAAACCTTTTTGAGGAGGGTGTAAAGAAAAGGAAACCCTTCTACACTGTTTCTAGGAATTTCAATTGGCATATCCATTATGGAAAACAGTATGGAGGTACATAAAAAATTAAAATAGCCTTACCACATGATCCATAATCCAACTTCCACATATAGCTTCAGAAATATAGAAATCAGTATGCCAGAGACATGTGCACTCTCATATTGATTGCAGGCTTATTCATAATAGCCAAGGTATGCACACAGCCAAAATATCTCTCAATAATCAAAGAAATAAATTGTCCTTTTTGTATACCATGGGATATAATTCAACTTTCAAAAAGGAAATCCTTCTACTTGTAACAATATAAATGGACATGGAGTACCATATGTTAAGTGAAAAAAACCTAGGCATAGAAAGAAAAATGCTAAATGAATTTATTTATGTATGGAATATAAAATAATTGAACTCTTAGAAGCAAAACATAGAATGGTAAGTCACAATGTCTAGGGGGAGAAATGAAGGGGTTTAAATTCTAGTGTATACAAAGTTTTAGTTATACAAAATAAATAAGCTATTGTGCTATACTGTTTTTATGAACAAATTGTATTGTCTACTTAAGATTTTCTAAGAAAGTAGATCTTATTTGAATTGGACTTACAACAAAACCAGGAGCCACCATACTAATTAATAATAGAGAGTGTAAGGTAAAAGTTTTGGAAGTGGTGGCTCTGTTCATAGCCTTGATTGTGATGATGGTATTTTGGACATGTACTTATCCCCAAGATTCTTTGAGTTGCAGCCAATAAATGTCAATAGCTTTTTATACTAAATAGCTAATTGTACATCTACAATGTGGTTTAAAGTATGACAGCATATACAAAATATGACTGTATTTAGTTATTGTGAATGACTTTTATAGGAACAGGATAAAAATCTTTTAGATATTTGGGGAGCCATACATATATTTTTCAGTATATTGTCAAAGCATTGTTTGATCCCTGATCTGTAAGTAGTGGGAAATGAATATATAAAATAAAACCTCAAGGGCTTTAGAAGGGTCTTCTTTCAAATATGTGACAAATAGAGATTCCAGTTGCAGATCATATTATAGGATAATATGTGAAGGCTTTATTCCTCTTTGGTGAACACAATACTAAGAGCTGGTGTTCAGTCTTGATGGATAATGCACTGAACATTCAGATCATGTAGAACTAGCCACACTACCATGGTCTTGACAAAACTTTACCCTCAGTCTTGGCACTTTCATGTAAATTTTAGGGCAAACTTGTCAAAATTTTTAATTGTAGTATTTCTGAAAATTAAATTGTAGAGAAGTTTGAAATCTCTGTTATCAAGATGCATCTCTTTGTTAATGAACATTAAAAGGCTTCATGTGCAAAGGCTTTCTTTAATCCCTTGTAATAAAATATTTGTACTTTTCTTCATAAAACTCTCCTTCATATATGTTAATCAGAGTTGCTTAATATATTTTTGCTATTTCAACTACTTGAAATCTTTTGAAAAGATTTTCTAACTGCTACAGAAGTATAAAAGTATGTTGCCTAATAATTTTTCAATGTAAAAATCTAGACACATTGTCATAATGAGTAGATTTTTATTCCTTCAGTTATGGGGCATCTGGGCTATTTTCATGTATTAGCTGTTGTGAACAACGATGCAACAAACATGGCTGTGCAAATGACTCTTTTGTATCCTGGAGTACATCCTGTAGATATATTCCCTGAAGTGGTAGCACTGGATTGTATGCTAGGTCCTTTTTTATATTTTGAGGATCCTCCACACTGCTTTCGATGGTCATTGCACTAATTTACATTCCCATCAACAATGTGAAAGTATTCCTTTTCCCCCAAATCCTTGCCAGCATTAGTTATATGTAATATTGATGATAACCCTTCTGACTGGAGTGAGGTAAAAATTGTAATGTTGTTTTGATTTGCATTTCCTTTATGACCGAGGATATACTTATTGGCCACTTTTACTTTGTTTTTTAGAATTGTCTGTCCAGTTCATTTGCCCCCTTGTTCAGTGGGTTTTTAATGCTTTGCAGGGTTAGTTTCTGAGCTCCCCATATATTCTGTTTATTAATTCCTTGTCTGACATATAGCTGAAAAAGGTTTTCTTCCATTCTATAGACTCTGTCTTCAGTCTAGTCACATTCAGTCTAGTAAGAAGCTTTTTACTCATAGTCCAATCCCCTTGTTGTGTTTGCCCTTGATCTAATGTCCACATATGAGGGAGAACATATGATTTTTGGTCTTTTGGGCCAGGCTAACCTCACTCAGAATGATGTTCTCCAATTCCATCCATTTACTAGCGAATGATAACATTTCGTTCTTCTTCATGGCTGCATAAAATTCCATTGTGTATAGATACCACATTTTCTTAATTAGAGATAAGGGCAAAATAGTTTCTGCTGGGTATTGAGGAGGGGGAACGGGAGGGGGTGGAGTGGGTGGTAAGGGAGGGGGTGGGGGCAGGGGGGAGAAATGAACCAAGCCTTGTATGCACATATGAATAATAAAAGAAAAATGAAGAAAAAAAAAAAGAAAACTCTACTGTCAAATTTATATGGAAACACAAGAGGCCACGAATAGCCAAGGCAATACTCAGTCAAAAGAACAATGCTGGAGGTATCATGATACCCAATTTCAAATTATATAACAAAGCAATAACAATAAAAGCAGCATGGTACTGGCACAAAAACAGACATGAAGACCATGGAACAGAATACAAGACCCAGATATGAAACCACACAACTATAACCAACTTGTCTTTGAGAAAGGCACTAAAAGTATACGATGGAGAAAAGACAGCCTCTTCAACAAAAACTGCTGGGAAAACTGGTTAGCAGTCTGCAAAAAACTGAAACTGGATCCATGTTTATCACCCTATACCAATATTAACTAAAAAAGGATCAAGGGTCTTAATATCAGACCCCAAACTCTAAAGTTGATACAGGAAAGAATAGGAAATACTCTGGAATTAATAGGTATAGGGAAGAACTTTCTCAATGGAACCCCAGCAGCACAGCAACTAAGAAATAGCATAGACAAATGGGACTTCATAAAACTAAAAAGCTTCTGCTCAACAAAAGAAATGGTCTCTAAACTGAAGAGAACACTCTCAGAGTGGGAGAAATATTTGCCAGCTGCACATCAGACAAAGGACTGATAACCAGAATATATAGGGAACTTAAAAAACTAAATTCTCCCAAAATAATGAACCAATAAAGAAATGGGCAAGTGAACTAAACAGAACTTTCTCAAAAGAAGAAATTCAAATGGCCAAAAAAACACATGAAAAAATGCTCATGATCACTAGCCATAAAGGAAATGCAAATTAAAACCACACTAAGATTCCACCTCACCCCTGTTAGAATAGCCATCATTAGCAACATCACCAACAACAGGTGTTGGCAAAGATGTTGGGAAAAACGAACCCTCTTACACTGTTGGTGGGAATGTAAACTAGTACAACCACTCTGGAAACAAATTTGGAGGCTATGTAAAAAGCTAGACATTGATCTACCATCTGATCCAGCAATACCACTCTTGGGGCTATATCCAAAAGACTGTTACACAGGTTACTCCAGAGGCACCTGCACACCCATGTTTATTACAGCACTATTCACAATAGCCAAGTTATGGAAACAGCCAAGATGCCCCACTACTGAGGAATGGATCAAGAAAATGTGGTATCTATACACAATGGAATTTTATGCAGCCATGAAGAAGAACGAAATGTTATCATTCGCTGGTAAATGGATGGAATTGGAGAACATCATTCTGAGTGAGGTTAGCCTGTCCCAAAAGACCAAAAATCGTATGTTCTCCCTCATATGCAGACATTAGCTCAAGGGCAAACACAACAATGTGATTGGACTTTGATCACATGAGAAAGTGAGAGCACTCAAGGGAGGTATGAGGATAGGTAAGACACCTAAAAAATTAGATGGCATTTGTTGCCCTCAATGCAGAGATACTAAAGCAGACACTTTGGGGCAACTGAGACCAATAGGAGAGGGGACCAGGAACTAGAGAAAAGGTTAGTTCAAGAAGAATTAACTTAGAAGGTAACACACATGCACAGGAAATCAGTGTGAGTCAACTCCCTGTATAGCTATCCTTATCTCAACTAGCAAAAACCCTTGGTCCTTCCTATTATTGCTTATACTCTCTCTTCAACAAAATTAGAGGTAAGGGCAAAATAGTTTCTGCTGGGTAGTGAGGGGGTAGGGGGAGAGGAAGGGGGTAAGGTAGTAAGGGAGGGGGTGGGGGAAGGGGGGAGAAATGACTCAAACATTGTATGCACATATAAATAAAATAAAAATAAAGAAAATGAAAATGAAAAAAAAAAGAAGCTTTTTACTTTCATGCAGTACCATTTGACAATCTTTTCTCATAATTATTGAGTTATTGGAATTCTTTTCATAAAGTTTCATATGCATATATGATGCAGAATATTCCATATTTTTACCTAGGGTAATTTTGCAGTTTTATAACTTGGATTAAGATCTTTGATCCACTTTGAATTGACACTAGTACAAGGTGAGAGACTGGAATCTAGTTCAGTCTTCTATGTGTGGATATCGAGTTTTCCCAACACCATTTGTTGAAGAGGCTATCTGTTTCTCCAATGCATGTTTTGGGCTCCTTTGTTGAATATCAAAAGTTTGTAGGTGTATGGGTTTGTGTCTGTTCCATTGGTCTTCCTGTCTCTTTTGTTCTGGTACTGTGCTTTTTTTTAATTACTATGCTTCTACAGTATAGTTTTAAGTCGGGTATTGTGATACCAGCATTGCTCTTTTTGCTCCAAATTGATTTGACTATTCAAGGACAATTATGGTTCCACATGAACTTTAGGATTGGATTTTCTATCTCAGAGAAGAATGTTATTGTAATTTTGATGGGGATTTCATTGAACATATAAACTGTGTTTTCTGGTGTAGCCATTTTCACAATATTGATTCAGCTGATACAAGAGCATGGAATGTCCTTCCATCTTCTAAATGTCTCCATTGATTTCTTTCTTTAGTAACATACTTTTTGTTGCGTAGTTCAATCACTTCCTTCATTAATTTATTTCAAGATATATTAGCTTTTTAGAAATTATTGCGAATGCTATGGTTTTCCTGATTTCATTCTCAGACTGTTCATTCTTTGTACATTGAAATGCTACTGCATTTTGTGTGTTCATTTTGTGTCCTGCTACATTGCTGAACATGTTTATAAGATTGAAGAGTTTTTTTAAATAAACTCCAAAGGAAGAAGACTCTTTTGAGCTTGAACCTGGGAATTCCTCAGATTTCCTTCCATGTGCCTGCTGTAACAAATCTTGCTGTTGGTTTGAGGCTATGTCCTGGGTATCCTACTATCAAAACACAGAACATGGCATCCTCCTCCGTGGGGAACAGCAAACCTTAACACAGTCAGGTGTTTGATAATCCTCTGCCATTAATTCCTTTGTCTTACTTGATGGGATGGGAAATGCATACCAAACAGTGGATAATCAATTTGATCAGGTGCTGTTTTGGCACCTTGTTTTCCTTTTGGTTAAAGTGACAATGGTGAGTTGAGCATTCATTTTTTTAGGAGGCATTTTTGGAGCACTTGCCAATTTATAACTAGTAGCTGCCAGGTGCTCTGTTGTCTTCATTTTGTTGTTGACTTAATTCCAAAATTATGTATGTAAATTTTAATTCCTCCCTATGAATAAAACATTAAAAGAAACAGAGAAAGGCCCATACCACTTAATTTACCAAGAAAAATTAAGTTATTCTAACTAAATTCACTGACTACGTTGACTTTTATTGTCCTGCTACTTTACAATTTACTTATTACATTGTTGTGGTTTGAATATGAAATATCCCCACACGGTCTCATAGGAATAACATTGGTTCCACACTGGTGGTGGTATTTTGGGAGGTGGTGAAACATTAATATATGGGGCTAGGTGGAGAAAGCAGGTCACTGTGGGCCTGCCTTTGAAACTTATCCCTGGTACCCAGTCTCTTCCACTCTCTTTGCTTCCTGTCCATCATGACCTGTTCAACTTCCTCCTCCATATGCTCCCACAGCCAGATTATCCTCTTACCATGGGCCCAGATACATGCAGCCAAGTAACCTTGGACTGAACTTTCTGAAACAATGAATCAAAATAGATAATTTTACCCCTCAAATTCTTATGTCAGCTGTTTTATCTTAGAGATGGAAAAGTTACCTACTACATACATCAAGCAACTTCTGGAAGCTACAAGTGCACATCTGGCTCTGTTGAGTTACAATTACTTAAATAAAGCAATGAAAACTAAACCTAAGGATGATAACCATAATAGGAAAAGATATGTCATTATAAGTGAAAATGTACCTTTATTATATGTCATTATTATGATTACATGTGATTCAACTAAGCTCAGAGAAGTTAGTCAGAAATCAATTTGTAAAGCAGTGGAATTTCAGCACATATCAATTGTACACAAAACTGTATGTATTTTCTTTGTTCTTTTTGCTTTCTGAATATTGGCATTTTCATCTATAGAATTGTAGAAGTTGGATAAGTAAGAGGGGAATAAAAGTTTTCTGATTTAAAATATTGAACGGATTACCAATTGTGAAGATAGTGAGTTCCAAAATCAAGTTAGAGAAATTATGAAACAGAAAGGCAAACATTTTTAATAAGAAATGGTGGCATTATAACAAACAACAGTGAAAAACCCTTAACTGAAGGCTGATTTGTGTATGGGATATTTAGGATGCAGACATAGGAGGGGGAATCAGAACAATATGAGAGAATATATTTAGAAAAAAATCTGTTAAGTTCTCTTCTTACTTTTCCCATATTAAGCAAAGACATTCACTTTATATATATAAATGGATAGTGTGCATGTGTGTGTGTGTGTGTGTGTGTGTGTGTGTGTGTTATCACCAAGTCATATAGGAATAAGGAAGGATTAGGCTGGCATAGGCTTTTATTCCTTTACTTCTGTCTCCCTCAAAACCTGAATAAGATGTAAACACAATGCCTTCTTCCAAATAGATTGATATTATATGTCTGACCATGGGAAATGTGAATGGAAAGGTGAAATTAAGATGGAATAATATGTGTTCTCTGTTCCTGACAATTCCCAGACTACTACAGTTACCACCAATGTTGAGGGATGAACTGTGTCTCCTAAAAAAAGATATTCAAGTCCTAAACTTTGGCACCTTTAGTTATGACATTTGAAAATAGGGTAATTTCACATATAATCTAGTTGAGATGAGGTCATCCTGGACAAGAAAGGATACTAAATCCAGTGCCAGTTGTACTTATAAGAAGACCATGTGGTGATATTGGAGTGATGCACCTGGAGCCAAGCAATGTTATGGATTTCTAGCATTCTGAAAAAGGTTGGAAGAAGCAATGAAGGCTCCTCCATGTTGCCTTTGTAGAGAAGCATGGTTTTGACAAAACATTAATTTGAGACTTACAGCCTTCAATTCAGAGCTGAGAGAGAACAAACTTCTGTTACTCTACACTTTCCAGATTATGGCACACTGTTAAAATTGCCCTTGTTTCAGTCTGTTCTGGCTTCTATAACTAAATAAAGAAAATACCATTCATTCAGGGACTTATGCAGAACACATATTTATGTATCACAGTTCTGGAGGCTGAATGTGTAATACTTGGGCACCAAGAAATCCAGAGCCTTGCAAACTCCAAACACCAAATAGATGATGTTTCTCTCTGTGTTTCTACCTGTTGATAAGAGCAAGGGCCTAAAAGGCTTTTCAAAAAGGCACTAATCCCATTCATGAGGTCATTGTCTTTATTACCTTATAACTACAATTCTCCTCAGTCCTGACACTATGGAGGATTTACACACATGAATGGTGGAAGGTGACACACATTCAGTCCAGAGAAAATGCCTGCTACCAAGGAAAAAAGATATCTATGGACGTCACTTAAATTTCTTGGGAGGGTCACAGAGCGAACATTGGCTTTTGACCATTAACTATTAAGAGATTTACAGACAAGTATCAGATGCCCCAAGATGTTTTGGCTCACCAGCCAAAACAAATTGACAAAAGACAAGAACAAATTTATGACATTGTTTAATGCTAATTGTATTTCTCCTCTAAATTTCAAACTCTTTGGGGAGTGAAGAATAAAAATATTTTGCAAAGACTAAACACAGCTGGAGAATAATCCAGTTTAGAGTAAAAGGTAATCCTAACATTCAGAAGATTGAGTGAGGCAAATCACCCTTGTCTAACAGTGAGACACTGTCAAAAAAATTTTTTAAAAATGGATGCAAAGATTGACAGAATTTGCTACATATTCTAAAATATGAATAAAGGGAGATTAACATCAATAGTGTTAAGCATTAAAAGTTAATATCAGATTTGAAAAACATAAATAATAAATGATTTTTCAGAAAATGAGGAAATACAGCCCTACATTTAGGTATAACACAAACATAACTCCTGTTTTGATGATGCAGTATATATTATACAGAGAATCGTCCTATGAAATTTAAGAACCAAATAATAGAATATTTTTAATTTGGCAGAGAACACAGGTTAAGTTCCTGCTACTTATAAAATATCCACAGCAAATCATATAAACACTTGTGGAATAATAAAAAAAAATAAATATATTGATATTATAATTTAAACCACTTTGAGTAAGGTTTTTAAAGCTAATTATTTTGGACACAATCCCTATGTAAGCAGATTACAATTATCCATATAACTGTATTTCCAAAATGTGAATATTTCTACATGTTAATATTTATTGAGTTTAATCAATAGAAGACATTGATTGCAAAAGAGTATCTAAGAGACCATTTTAAGTGACTATTTACAACAAAATTTAAACACATACACACAGAACTAGTGATGCATGTATCAAATATGTATAAGAAAAACTAACAGAAAATTTTCAAAAATGAAAATTCTATGACATTTTATATAACATGCTAATGTATCTTAAAACATGATTGTGAACAATACACCAAACATATCCCCTGACAGCACCAAACATTTTTACTTCATCCAAAACCTATACATTTTCTTTCAATGGAACAATGTACTTAGTTGAAAACATAATTTTTAAATCATGGTCAAATAATCATAAGGAAAGATAACTTGGTGCCAATGTCATTAAAATTCATTTTAATGAAGAACACAGTACTGTTTTGGAACTGTTTATGATAATATTAAATATATTACCAAACCTAAAGCTGGCTCATGCCTGCAATCAAAGTACTCAATATGTGATATAAATGTTTTAGGGACACTTTGAAATAGTATTATCTATTTTATTGGGCAAAAAAGACATAAATAAGTGGAAGATCCTGGACTTAACTGGGTCATCCAAAACAGACTCAGAGTACTGCCTGACCCAACTGTGAGGATATCTTAGTGCTGTTTAAACAACTTGGCATATGGTGAAAGATAGGACCATTATATACATAGATGGACTCTCATGTATATTGCAGCAATGTGTACAGTACTTAGCACTGCACTGCAGAACAATGATCTGTTACACCACTGTTCATGTCAGAAATGTGGTTTATATAAAAACAAAATGAGAACTATTGATGCTCAGTGAAAAAAATACCATAATCCCACTGCACTTTTCTCAATGTGAGTGGAACTCCTAGGACTTTTGTTGACCTGCTTCTTTCCTATGCCTTTACTATAATCAGGTCAGTTACCATCATCTCTACCTGAGAGACTTCAATAACCTTGGAACTCTTTTTCCTTTCTGCCCTTCTTTCTGGTGCCATGATCTACTCTACAACTGTAATTATGTATTTACAAAAATTCAGATCTGATCATGTTAACCTATTCCTTCAAATCCAGCTATCACTTCTAATTACTATAAGGTTAAATACCTCAGTCCTCTACCTTTATCTTGCAGTTTCCTCTTAGAAGCTTATTTCTCCAACACAGCATTTTTTGTTTGCAATAGATTAATAAGGTATTATTATGATATACAATAAACTTCATATATATATACTGAGCCACTTGGTAAATTTTGACATGTATTGAGCATGTACTTAATCACCAGAATCAAGATGATTAACAAATCAACCACTATCAAAAGATACTTGATGCTCTGTTATAATCTCTTCATAACAGACCACAAAACTGTTTTCAAAATAATTGTACCTTTTTCATTCTCATCATCTCCCTATCTTCACAAACACATAGGATTGCTAATTTTTTAAAAATTAGCTATTTTAATGGATGGGTTGTGCATAAACCTATGGTTTTAATGTCACTACAATAATGAATAATAATATTGAGCATCTTTCTATGCCCTTATTTTTCTATTCATACATCTTCTTTTTAAAAGTGTCTTTGTAAGTACTTTTCCATTTTAAAATGTAGATTACTATTTTTGGGGATTTAAGAGGTTTTTTTAATGTAATCTGAATACCATTCCTTTATCAGCTATATTTACCACAAGAATAGTTTGTACATTGACTATGCATCCTCAAAATAATATCCTTTTAGAGCAATTGCTGGTGATTGAAGCAAGGGCTTCACTCAAACTAACCAAGCAATTTACCCTGAGCTGCATCCCTTAATAATGCCATATGAATAGCTGAAGTTTCAAATTTTGATGAAATCCAATTTCTGTATTTGTTGTTTATGAGTTTTGATTTTAATGTCATATCTAAGTAATCTTTGTCAAGCGTTATGACAGATAGATTTTATCCTTTGTTTTCTTGAAGAAATTTTATAGTTTTTAGGTCTTACATTTCAATGCTGATCCATGTTGAGTTCATTTTTGTATGTGGTGTGATGTTTGTATTCAAATTTATTTTGCAGATATGGATAGGCAGATATTCCAGCACCATATGTTGAGAAAAACTATTATATTCTAACTTATAACTGCACTGTCATTGTGCCTTTGTCCTTTATGAGATGGGTTTCTTTATCTACTTTTTACTATATTCTATTAGTCAAATTGTATTTTATACTGGTATTATATTGTTGTGATTATAACAGATTTATAATTCATGAAAGCAGCCACCCATCCCTCCCATTCCTATTTTGTTCTTTTTACATGGTTATTTTGGTATTCTGTCTTTTTTATTTCCATATCTATTTCTGGTTTATTTGCATTTGTTTGTGTGTGTGTGCATGCACATGTGTGTGACTGAGGATAGAACACAGGTCTTGCAAATCTTCTTCAAGTTCTGTGAGATATGTCCTCTTCCCTCCATTTGAATTTTGGAATCAGCTTGTCAATTAAACAAGAAAACAATGTGGCATGCTCTGAATTTGATTTGGGAGTGGAGGAGAGAGGGGAAGAGGAAGAAAGAAAGGGAGGGGGACAAAGGAAGAAGCAAAACTACCCTCCCTCAAGGATCTTACATTTTATTTATTTATTTGCAATCCTTGAGTTTGAACTCAGGGTCTACACCTTGAGCCACTCCACCAGCCCTTTGTTCTGAGGGGTTCTTTGGAGATAGGGTCTCATGACCTTGGCTGGCCTTGAAACATGATTCTCCTGATCTCTCTTTCTGAGTAGCTAGGATTACAGGCATGATCCACTGACACACAGCAGGATCTTACATTTTAATGATGGGAAAGTGAGTGATAGATTTTGAGAAAATAATATGACAAAGAAGTCAGTTACACAGTGTATAATCAGAAGGTCCACATTCTACAGAAGAAATAGGCTCTGGCAAAGGGAATCAGAGAGTGGGACAGGAGAACACAGGAGTGATGGTTATTTCACATAGTGTGGTCAGAGAGACTCTTTTTGAAGAGATAAGATTTGAGAAAAGACCTGAAAAAAGTGAGAAGAACATTCTAGGAAGGGAACAGCAAGTGGGCTCATTATGACTGGAGTGGAGTGAGTGAAAGAGAACATGCAATTCATCATGCAAGGCAATGGTCAGTGAACCAATGCAGCCTGCTTTTATAAATAAAGTTTTATTGGACCTTTGTCATAGCCATTTGTTTACGTATTTTCCATGACTGCTGCCTTGCTATGACTGCACAGGGGATTAGCTGAGGCAGAGACAACTTGGCCCACAAGAATAACATATTTGTTGTCTGGCTCTTTTCAGAGAATGTTTGCAGACCGCTGATGTAAGCAGGGCCTTTTAGGCCATTGTAAAGACATTGAGTTTGACTCATGATGAAATGAGAAGCAATTGGAAGACTTGAGCAGAAGAATTACAGGACCTGACTTACACAGTGAAATGATTATCATGTCTTCAGTGCTGACAAATTTTAAGGGTCAATGTTGGGAGCCAGAAAAGCAATTGGGACTACATACAAAAGGTGCACTGAAGTGCCAACCACAAGACAGCACAGCAGATTCAGTGGTTGTACACCAGCATATTGTAAATTCATGAAGGATTCATAGCAATACTTGACATCTGTTAGAAACTGTGTGAACTTTTGCTAGCAGGGTGTTCATAGTTTTAACATAGTGTCATTATATATTCCTTTAAATGCTGCCATATCTTTTTGAAGCTGCGGTTTCATCAGTAAGTGCAGTAAATTGTAAAAATCCTGTGAAAATCATGTGGAACAGGAAATAAATCTGTCAGTGCCCAGTTTGATTACATGGTTTAAGACATAGTACAGTTCACAGTGAGTACACATATCCCATTAGCAATTAATAATTGTTTTTTGCAAGTGAAGTAGAATTGTTTTCTTTTGATATACATGTATTATTTTGCAAATGGCTATTTAGTTGCAGCAGCATTACATGACTTTCTTGTGACTAGTCTAACAAATCACCACAAACTTGATGACTTAAGGGCTGGAGATGTGGCTCAAGGCATACAATGTCTGGTAAGCAAGCAACTGCAAAGACTCGAGTTTAAGCCCCAGAAAGATAGAAGCAACAGTGCAGTTTTTAATATCCTCAGTCCCTCTCATGGAAAAAGGTCAAACTAAAACCTATGAGAAGCATTTAATCCAGAAACAGAGAACAAAGCAAACCCTAGGGCTAGAGGATAGGCAAACCACCAACAGTAAGCACCAGACCTGCCTGACATCAACATTTGAACCAGAGGGAGAGGTACACAAGAGGACTTCATGGTGCTGCAAGGTGTCTCCTGTGGGCCAGTTTGAGAGAAAGAGCAAACTTCCTGGGATTTCGCCCAGTCCCAAAGTGATTACAGTTAATTCTCTGCACCCATGGGTTCTGCATCTGTGGATTCCACTGAATTTGGTTCAAAATATTCTGAATAAAAGTTTTGTCTAAACTGAACATGTACAGACTATTTGGTCATTCTTTCCTCATCAGTATAATGATAAAACCATTTACATAGCATTTTCATTGTATTTGGTACAATAAGTAATCTAGAGATATGTTAAAATATATAAGAATATATATGCCAGTTGTAGGCAAATACGATCCCATTTTACATAAAGGCCTCCAGCATCCTCAAATTTTGATATCTGTGAGAGTTCAAAGAACCAATTCCTTGTGCATAATGAAAGGTGACGGTAACTACAGGGACCCATGATAGGATCTGCAGGCCAGTCTACAGTATTGAAAATGAGCATGCAGAGCTCCTTATCAGAATGCAGCTCTGCAAAGAGGAGATATTGCTGTGAGGAACAAAAAACACAAAGTATAAATCTCCAGATGGGAAACAAATGGAAAATCCCAGAAAACAACCCACTCTACTTTTGAATATTAAAAATAAAAACAAAAACAAAAATGCAGAAGATATGTTTTGGGAAGCTAAAAGAGTGATCCTCAAATTGGATGTGCTGATGTACACTTTTAATCCCAGTTTTTGAGACTGAGATAAGAGGATTAGTTTTGACAGACTTGAGGCCAGTCTGAGATATAGAGAGGGATACAGTCTCAAAAAATATTGGTACTCTCTATTCTTACATGTGAATGGGATAAATAATGTAGCTAGGTGTCACTCAGCACAGAATTCACTCTCACATGTAAGTTACTAAGGGAAACAAACCAATCTCCAACAAATGATAGGTGTATATACAAATGTGCAATATTCAGTCATAAAAAGGAATGGATGAATCTCACACTCTACACAAATAGATGAACCTTGAAAACTATGTCTAAGTGAAAGAAGACAGATATAAAAAGACACACATTGTATTCCATTTTTATAAATGTCCAGAAAAGGCAGATAGTTTAGTAGCTATCTGGGGTCAGAGAGAGTAAGGGATGGGGCATGACTGCTATAGAGTAGAGGTGTTGCTTTTGGGAATAATGAAAATATTACAGAATGTATAGTGCTGATGGTTGAAAAATGTTGAGAATGTTCTAAATTTCACTGAATTATACCCTTTAAAATGGTGAACTTAATGTTGTCTCATGAAATAATTTTTAATATGTAAATTGCTAGTTCTCCAACACTGACATCCACTACCCCATTCACTCTCCAACTCCCTTCCCTTCCTATAGTACTGCCGTGTATGCCACCCCCTCTTGCTCCCACATGACGTGGGACACCTTTGCACGTGCGAGCCAGCATGCTCCCCCTCGGAGGTGACTCACTGCTCACGTGTGAATTCCTGTCTCCTGGGATGGGCATGGATTCCCAGCAGCCAGTTTTTGTCACGCTCTTGATGGCAGTGGTTGGAAAAAGGCAGCACATGCCAGGGTCAGTGGAGGAGGACCCAGCCCCTGCACTCAATACTTGCCTCCCTTCAGAGACTTGATCTTGTCCACCTATGACCTCCAGATGCTGTGCTCTCAAAAGCCAAGTTGCACACCCATGGGCACTTGAAAGAAATGAGGTTTTCAAAGTCTCGGACCTCAGATTCAAATCATGGCCTTGTTCCTTTGCATGTAAAGTGATCTCAGCCCATTGCTAAACTTCACTAGTAAAGTGGAACAATGTATCTGAAGGTTCATTGAAGTAGCCCATTTTAGTTCCCAGTGAAGGGTGTTGAGAGAATGGTGATTTATATTGCAGGCCGTCATCTGGGTGGACCCAAAGATGTTGCAGTTCATTGGGTTAGGCCCCACGTTATCATGTGCCCCCGGGATAGCTGAGCCCTTGTCACTCATGTGGTAGATTCTCCCATATTTTGTATTCACCATTCCCAGCATTATTCACAGATAACCTAAATCTGTTGGAATTCAGTTCTAAATCTAATTTTCTAAAATGCTTGTCTGGTTGTTCATGAAGCATGATTTTTTTTCATTGCTTCTAATCAACTGAGACCCATCTTCTACCATTCTAAACATTTTCCAAATTTTATTCTTTACACCCCAACCTCACACTGTGTCATTTTACCCATTCCTGATTCTTCTTATAGGCCCATGTAATTTCTCCCCTTTCAACCATACTACTTCTGGACCACATGCCTTCCTCTTCCCTCATTTCTTATCCTTTCCCTCCCTTTGTACTCTCAAATTTCAGTTCCTCTTTTTATAATCCCCACTTCTATCAAAAAAAACCACACGTAGTAGCATTTCAAAACTCCAAAGACCTCTTTATTGCTCATTTCTTAATTCTATTACATTACTTCAATTTTATTTTTTAAAATATATCAGAATAGAGAAATCTTTATATTTTTATCTATATTATTTTATATACCTATCTATCTATATGTTTAAATATCTATGTCGATGTATATATGTGAAAATCGTTTGATACTTAAAGGGTACCAACAATAGCAGCTCTTACATTACATAGCCATAGTATTGAGAAATTTCCATTTCTCTTTCTCTCTCAATGAAAAACTGCACTTTTCCCAAAGAAGTGTATTTGGCTGCATGCTCGCGCTCTTGCTGAGCCTTCCTTTTCATGGCCTCACGCTCTGGCCGTTGCTCTTTTGTGATGGGGCTTGACATTACTGGCTCAGGAACATTGGGCTTTCTCCATGGAATTGGTTGCAGGCTGAAATCTTGCAGTAGAAATTGGGTTTGAGACTTAGGTGGTGGCTGGAACTTGGCCATAGTAGTGGAAACAGGCTGCCTCTGGAAAGAAGTGAAAGAAGATGTTTTGTAGGGTGCAGGTCTAGCAGCAGCAGACTGAGAGACATTAGGCTGGGTAGGCTTGGTCAAACCTGGTAGAGTTGCATTGAATGAAATTGGCCGAGCTGGTTTGGCAGGACTTATCAAAGATGTGTTGGCACTAGCTGGTTGACATGCATTGACTGCCAGAGATTGAGCTGAGTTAGGATGAGGGTAAGATCCAGTGGGCCTACGTGAGGCAAAAGCCTGTGGCCTCCGAGGAACAGGTCGAGGTTGAGGCTTGTCAGGATTCAGAAAAGGTAAAGGTATCAACTTGACCTTGCCAGGTGGAGGCAGCTCATACTGGGATGGAGAGGAGCATTCATTGCCAGCACTGCTATCTTCTTTCTGGGCTTTGACTTGAGTCTTCTTAGGACCTTTGCCCTCATGTGGGGTATCCAGCCGTGATTTGATAGCTGCAGAATACTGGGAGCCTTTGGTGGTGCTCAAATTTGCCAAAGCCCGACACGAGGATGACCCAATTTTCTTATCAGTCTTCTTCCCCAGTGCATGAAAAACCTGCACTGACTGCAGCATGTGCATACCTAGATAGGTGCGAGGCTTTTTAAATGTCTCCTGGCTAAGCTCGGGTTGATTTCTCTTCCTCTTCATCTTGGGAATCGTTTTCTCGTCTGACTTCACTTTATTCCTTGTCTGCTTATTCTCTTCAACTTTCTTGGAATTGTTTTGTGTGGTGTTTTTGGTCTTTTCTTGCCCAAGGCCTTTAGCCTTGCTGGCCCTACTGTATGCAGCTTTTGGAGGTTTGCAGGTAGAATGCTTGGTTGTGATTACAGTTGGGCTGTCACTGGATACAGCACTGCACACAATCATTTCTCTCTCCAAAAGACACTCTGGGTTGTGACGCTGAATTTTGTCCTTAGGAGCTCCATCGATAAGCTCAGAATCTCTATCCTTCTTCTTTCTGATATAGTCAGTGAGTTCCTTTACAATCCTTGACTTTTTCTGCCCCTGATTCACCTTGGCATCTCTCATGTCATTGGCTTTTATGGTTGTGGGAAATTTGGACTGGTGATGTTCTGCCAATGAGTTGACAATAGGTGGGAGTTCAATATTCTCCACCAATGCAGCCATGTCCACAAAACCATTGCTACATTCAACCCTATTTTCAAGTGTCCCTTGGTTCTCAAAACTTAGGCTATTCTTGACCAAATTGGCATTTTCAGAATCAGGCTTCTCCTCTTGGTCTAAAGGTTTGATGCAGTCCAGAAATTGATGAATGTCAGGGATTTCTAAAGGGAGTAGTGGAGAATCCCGATTGTCAATTGGGATATGGTAGGCCTCCACAGGCTTTGAAAGCTTTGTTTTTATTTCATTCAAGTTCTCATGTTCTATTTGTTCCTGGTTAGGAGCTTGAGGCAATGCCAGGTTATTGGTAGAACTTTGGACGGCAGTTAGTACTGAAATATCTCCAAGCTCAAGTGGTGGGTTATTCTCAAGTATTTGAGCATTTATGCTACCACAGGATGTAAGGAAATCTGAAGTTTGTGGAAAACAAAATGCCTGGCTTGGAGGTTGCAATTCTACAGAAGTCTCTGTCCTCATGGAAGTTTCCATCACTGAAAAGAAATCAAGGAAGAAGTCAGTCCCTGGTAAGTGAGATACTCTTGTCCTGCATACCAACACAGCAACCATGCACCTGCCAACAGTGAGCAAGCCACTTTTATGGTTTTTCTTAAGACCCATGGACAGGACGCTGCATTAGGAAATAGGTCGTGACTGTTGGAGTTGCTGCTACTCCGTTAATGTCATTGGTTTTTGGTTTTCTTTGTATTTCATAGGATTGATGTAAGTCAAATCAAAGTTTGGAAAGATGAAATGTATTAGGCTAGGGTGTGACTGTTAGTAGAGCACTTGTCACTGTACTCTTGGCCCTTGTTTCAATCAGAAACACCATGAAAAAATGAACAAAAAGTGTTTTACAAATACTAGAAATCTCTGCTCCCTCTTTGTGAGTATAAAAATATGTTAAACCATGTAGTAAGAGAAAAAGCAATGTCATTTCTCATGAAATTTATAAACAAGGGCATATGTTGTGCTTACTCACTCTGGACTAGATCTTGAACCCAAAAAATTAAAGAAAATTAGACCATTACTACAATGAAAGGTTTTGAAGTGTTTTCTAAATACACAAAAGCAAAAGATCTTGGAAGGGAATTAATTATTGCATGGAGGTTTTGCCAGGGTAGTGAAAAATGAAGCCTCATTCAGTGTGATTTAAGGGGACTTTTAAACACAACATGAATGACCATTATAGTGCTCTGCATTTTCACTTTTACTTTTTTACTTGCTTATTTGATTGTTTCTTTGTTTTTGGAAGTAGTGGGCATTGAACTCAGGACCTTACACTTGCTAGGCAGGTGCTGTACTAATTGATCCATGGCTCCAGCTCTTGACCTTATATCAAATCTGGAAATGGAGAGCACCGAGTAAGTGTAGTTGTTGAAATCTCAGGAGTTCAACTCTACCCATTTGTGGACTAACCACTACTCATCTGCAGATCTGTCTCTCCCTTTGAATGCTAACCTTATTCCTTTTCCATTTTTGCTATTTGTACTCACCTTGAAAACTCATTTCTCTGTTGGGTTGAGCAGGCATAGAGTAGTAGATTCCAGAGGTTGAAACCGGTGTTAGGATGTTTGTAGGCTGAACTTTCTTTAGAACCATCACCATTTCTGGTTGACAGATAGAGGACCCACTCCCTCCATATGAAACACAGCCATAAGATTGCAGGCAGAAGCCACGCTGTCCAGATAATGGAGGCCCCAATGTGTTTTGATTATAGTAATAGACATGACTTCCTTCCTGATAAGGAAGTGACATGCTATATGCTTGAGTGGGAATCTGAGATGGTGTTGCTTGAACAAAGTTGGCAGGTAATGATGGGGATAGGGGGACCACCTTATTGGCATCTGAAGCTTTATCATATTGGGTTGTTACAGTCATGGAAGAATTTGCTGTGTCCTGGTCAATAAGAGTCCCAGTGAAGTTTCCAGGTGAGGATGACTTCTTTTCTGTGCTTTGTGCAGTACCCCACTCAAAAATACCTGAATAGGAGGCAGCTGAAGTAGGTATCTGGCTCTGGCCAGTAACTTCAGACAACATAGTTGTGCTAGAATGTTGGTAAATGTAGGCACTACCCACGAGTGGCTGGAAAGAGGTGTTAGAGGCTGATGGCCGCAGCCATGCTGAAGTCATGGCTGGCCCAGAGACTCTGGAGAGGTTGCAGACACTTCCCACTATGGAAGAGGTATTGCTCACCACAGGACGAGTGAGCTGGGGAGAATTTGCAGTTCCAAGTAAAGATGTATTTTGGAAATTTTCTGTAGAAGGAAACAGGGTGATGGAAATTGATGAGATGGACAGACTTTCACTTTGAGGAGCAGTATTATCTTAAGGTTGTTGTAATTAGGAAGTCTTTAGTTCCAATACTCACTGAAACACCAGAAATCAAACAGTTTAAGATGGCTGTCACTGATGAAGTAGGTTGTTACAAACTTATAACTATGTCCTAGAATTGAAGCATTTTAAAACTAGAATATCCTTGGATCCTAAGTTAAAATAAATTCCTAATAGTTTTCAAAAAATATTTTTTGCAAAAAAAAAAAAAGCTATTTAAACTTTCTGAGCCTCAGGTTATTCATATGTAACATGCTTTCAATAATAATAATGGTAACTCATCCAAGAATAAAAGAGACATTTATATATGATTTGTATGGAGAATACATAGTGAGTTCTGCAAAGATAGACAAACTGCAAAGAATTAAAAAGAATAAACAGATGTTAATTAGATTTGAATACATAGCAAGCATAAAATAAAAATTTTTAAAAAGCATAGTAAATATAATAATAAAGGAAGTTCTGTTATCATATATATATAATATTATGAAAATGAATGTTATCTATTCTTTTTTAGTGAATACTATTAACTAAAACAAAACTGCTGTAGAAATGATTTTCAATTTGAAAAATAAGTTTTCGAGGCAGGGTTGAACAAAGTTACCTAAGCTGGCCTTGTACTTGGAATTCTCCCACCTCAGCCTTGGAATGCCTTGGATTTTAGGCACCTACCACCCCACCCAGCCTGATTTTGAATGTCTTTCCGATGGGTACATGTAGACAGAGAAACTCTACCAGTAACAAGTGTGTAACAGACAGAACAATGCAGCAAATGTGAACACTGAAGTAGCCATATTTTGTCTAGACCAATATTTCAATACAAATTGGTATGAATCTTTGTACATCTGTAGTCCCAGCAATCAGGAATGCTGAGGTAGGAAGGTTACTTGAGTCCAAGTGTTTGAGGTCAGGTTGAGTCACATAGGAAGATGCCATTCCCACACCAATAAAAAAAAACTAAACTAAACAAAATAAAGTTGTAAAAAGTGGAGAGTAAAGCAATAATTGTAAAGGAATTCCATTATTGTGTTCATTCACATATCTCTGAGTATACCCAACAAGTAAAAGATATCAATCCTAATAGGCATATATTTCAATTAATATAGCCATATTAAAAAACAGGAAAAATACTTTAAAATAATGCTGAAAGTTCTTAGATTTATACCCAAAATTTAGCTTATATTCACTTCAACTTTCAGTAACAGGTCACCCCAAAAGCTTGAAAAAATTAACACTAGAATCCACCTAAAACAAAAAAAGTTGGGGGGGCTGATGTGAAAATTGAAGTGAGGCCCTTGAATGTGGTAAGCATATACTCTGTCCTTGAGCTATAACTCCAGTCCAAACAATTTTAAATGTTAAAAAAAACCAAGAATTCACAAAATTATTTTAGATAAATGTGGAATTAGAGACGTGGGGATTGACCTTTCAGTTTTAGAAAGGTCTTTCTTTTTATTCTTGTGTCTAAAACAGTGACTATTAATAACAATGTACTCTGTTTTAGGAAGAAAATTATTGGTGTGGAGGTACTCAAGTAGTACCAAAACAAAAAGAAGAAAATTATTATAAAATCAAAAGAAACTTTTACTTGAAACTTTATTTTTGACACATTAGGATGCATCAATTTTTTTTGAATTCATGTAGTTTAATAATCCAGGATGAAATAAGACATTAAAAATTCTATTACACCAGTCTTCTTTCTATATAAACTCTATTCTTACTATGCTTGTAGGAATAGTCAATCATAAAATATATTTCTAAAATATTCATATTCAAAACTGTCAATTGTCATCTATATCTAGAGTCATTAGAAAAAATGCAAGCAACCAAATGTGACTTATCTGAGAAACTGCTTTTACTAGTGATACCCTGTTCTACCCTTAGTCATCTTCCTAATCAATTAATACAAGCGTTTTCTGAAAACAACTTCATTTTGCTTTTCTTTGAGTAGATTTTACACTGCTTTTGTGCATTTTTTAAAAAATCAACTGTGCTTGTCAACATTCTTTCTCAAATGATCTTTTTTCTCAACAATGTGTCCCTGCTTGACATTCTTATGTTTTCTCTTTCCTCATTTATATATTTTCTTCATTCCCTTCAGTTCCTGTCAGCCTATGCTTAATGTAAATAATCCCCAGCTTTTTTCTCTAGAAAATCTTTACTTCTGATAACCCACTCCTCTCCCTCTTCTCTCCTTATTCCTCTTTTCACCTACTTGAAACATAAAACTCCAAAACACATGGATATTACTTTTAGATCAGAGCTAAATTTGAAATACAAAAGTGGAATCTTAATGAAGGTAGACAGTTACAGATGAAACATCTTGGTATATGAGGCTAGTTTTTAATACCACCTTGGTTTATCTGTTTTTGTTGAAACTAACACTCTGGAAATCTCTGATTTCACTATATACATGGCCTTTAAGACTCAGTATTAGAAAACATAAGGAACAGAACATCAGCAGTCCTGTATCCTCATGTAGCAGATGAGGAACCATTTTGTGATAGAGTAAATAATGTCCCTAGTTACATACCTAGTAAATGTCAAAGCCACAAATGAAATCAGGTCTCCATATTTCTAGTTCAATGCTTTCCCCCCAGTATTCTAAGCTGCTTTGAGTCTACTACTAAATTTAGGGTTGGTGAGTTAATCTAATTTTTTCATTATATATAAAAAAGTTTTTTTTTTAAAGTTGTTGTTTTTCCTTACCTGAC
Source organism: Castor canadensis (assembly GCF_047511655.1). Taxonomy (NCBI): domain Eukaryota; kingdom Metazoa; phylum Chordata; class Mammalia; order Rodentia; family Castoridae; genus Castor; species Castor canadensis. Next base: position 59,059,912 of record NC_133400.1, read on the forward strand.
ATGATCATGGAAGAGTTAACATCAATTGCAGATACAAGAGATGCGGTAATACTAGAAGATGTCTGGGAAGAAGAAGATAAACAGCTCATTTGTCCAGTATGAAAGACTGATCCAAATTTGTTTACAGATAACTCCATGGAAACCCCAAGATTCTACCGGATGGCAGTAGGTTTGGTGGGAGAATGATGTCATAAAGTAAGCAGATGGTGAAGTAGCCAATAGCGAGATCATATTCCCAACCCTAAAATGGGATTGGTTGGAGAGAATAACATAGGAGCTATAATAGCACCTAAATGGCTGAGCTCTGAGTAGGTGAAATCCTGAAAGACAGGTATGGCAGACCCTCCTTCCCCTGTTTCTTATGCATGTTAATTAATAAAGTTATTCATAATTTGTATATCATATTTCACATTTTAATGGATTGTATAACATGCTCACATACTGGATATCCATTTAATTCACTTGAGGAGGAATCAAAGTGACATTATTTTGTCGTTACTTTAATTTTTTTATTTTATCATTGTTACATTTACTCACAACGTTTGGGCCACCTCAACACACCCCCACCTCTGCTTCCAGGCAGAACCTGTTTGCCCCTCTTGTTCTGCGATTTAGAAGAGAAAACATAAGATATAATAAGAAATACACAGCATGTTTGTTAGTTTGAGGTAAGGATAGCTATACGGAGAGATTCCTAGCATTGCTTCCATGCACATATGTATTACAACCCACTTTGGTTCATCTATACCAGAACCATTCATTGCTTCCCAGTTCCCTTACCATAGTGGCCTCTGCCAGTTTGAGATTACTATATTCATTCCTTTACAGTGAGTACATGAACTACATTCAAGTTTTATATTTCCTTCTCTTTCCTTATGCCTTCCATGTGCATTCTCTCCTTATTTTGTGATGCATGTCCAATAATATTGCTGCATTTTCTTTAGGTCTATAATGTTGATATGAGGGAGGACATGTCATTTTTGGCCTTCTGACCCTGGCTAACTTTGCTTAAGGTGATGTTCTATAGCTCCATCCATTTACTTGTGAATGACAAATTTTCATTCTTCTTTGTGGCTGAATAAAATTCATTGTGTATAAATACCACATTTTCTTAATCCATTTTTGGTAGTGGGCATCTTGTCTGTTTCTAATAGTTTGGCTATTGTGAATAGTACTGCAATAAACATGTGTTTGCAGGTGCCTCTGTAATAACCTGAGTTGCATTCCTTCAGGTTTATCCCTAGAAGTAGTATTGCTAGAACATATGTCAGATCTATGTTAGTTTTTTAAGGAGTCTACATATTGTTTTCTAAAGTGGTTGTATGAGCTTACATTCCCACCACCAATGTATGAGGGTTCCCTTTTCCCCGTGTCCTCACCAATGTTGATGTAGCTATTCTAACAGTGGGAAGGTGGAATCTTAGTGTGGTTTTGATTTGCATATCCTTTATGACCAGGGATGGTGAGCATTTTTCATGTGTTTTTTGGTCATTTGGACTTCTTCCTAAAAAGCACTACTGTTCACTTCTTTATTGATTCATTGATTTTAGGAAAGTTTAGTTTTTGAACTCCCTGTATATTCTGGTTATCAGTGCTTTGTCAGATGTATGGCTAGCAAATATTCTCTCCCACTCTGTGCGTAGTCTCTTCAATTTAGACACCATTTCTTTTGATGTGCAGCAGAATTTTAATTCATGTAGTCTCATTTGACCATCCTTTCTCTTAGTTGCTGGGCCAATTGAGTTCTACTGAGGAAATCTTTGCCTATACCTATTGTTTCTAGAGAACTCCCTATTCTTTCCTGTAATAACTGAAAGGTTTTGTATCTGATATTGAGGTCCTTAATCAACTTTGAGATGATAATAATACAGGGTGATAGGCATGGATCTAGTTTCAGTTTTCTGCAGGAAGATAACCACTTTTTGTAACAACTTTCGTTGAAGAGGCTATCTTGTCTCCATTGGAATGTTTGGCACCTTTCTTGAAATTTAGTGAGCATAGCTGCTTAGATTTTTACCTGGATCCTCTATTCTGTTCCACTGGTCTCCATGTGTTTTTTGTGTTAGTACCATGTTGTTGTTATTGCTGTGGCTCTGTAGTATAGTTTGAAATCGGGTAATGTAATACCTCCAATGTTGCTCTTTTTGCTCAGTATTGCCTTGGCTATTTGCAGTCTTTTGTGTTTCTGGAAGAATTTTAGGGTAGATTTTTCAATCTCTGTGATGAATGTCATTGGGATTCTTGCAGGAATTGTCTTGAGCATGTAGATTGCTTTTGGCAGTAAAACAACCAAAAAAAACACGTCACTTTGCAAATGATTAAGTCTTAATTAATCTATGGGTTGCACTCCACATTTCTCTCACTTTCTTGTTTGTACCTACCTTGAATTTCATGCTTTGAAGAAATCAGGTAGTGTTTGTTCCCTCTACATTTTGATAATCATACCTCCCTGTGTTGTTATGTTTTTTGGTTGGATTGGGGTTGAACTCAGAGTTTCCAAATTGCAAAGCAGGTGTACCATTTGAGTCACAACTCCAGTCCATTTTTCTCTGGTTGTTTTGGAGATGGGGTCTCGGGAACTATTTACTGGAGCTGTCCTCAAATCATGATCTCCCAATCTGAAACTCCCAAGTAGCTAAGATTAAAGAAGTGAGCCACCTTTGTCCAACTCAATAAAATATTTTTAGCTCATTCATTTTCTGCAAATCAGTAGTTAGACTAACTTTATCAGATTCAGGCTTGGATCGCAAATTATTGTGTTTGTGCATTGTTATTTATTTATTTTTGGTCATACTGGGGAGTGAACTCAAGTGTTCAGACTGTCTACACAAGCACTCTGCCACTTAAGCCACAGTCCCATCCCTTTTTACTTTAGCAAGTTTTTTTTACAGAGTGTCACATGCCTTTTCCTCAGCAAGCCTCAGACCATGATTCTTCTCTTTCACCCTCCTAAGTAGCTAGAATTACATCATGTGCAACAACACCTGGCTTGTTGTTTGAGATAGGGACTTGCTATCTTTTTTTACCCAGGCTATCAAACTAAAAATCATTAACTAACAATTTAAAAGAAAACATACAAACAGACTTAGGACACACTTGTGCCCTTGTAGTATTTAGTCAACAGTCTTATGATCAATGATTGCACATTGTGCACTGCAAAACCCATCTTGGAATTCATCTACTAAGCTGTGAGTTGCATTTAAATAATTTAGAAACCCATTAATCTTTGCTGTCTGTCCTCCCTCACCCCAACTTAAGTGGAAAACATATCTTTCCCCCCAACTATCCCATCCTTCCCTCCTTCAATAACCCTTTACTCAGATGCCTTTCTCTCCTAGTGATCCCTTCCCATACTCTCTGTTGTAAACTCCCAAGTCACCGGGAGGCACTTACTGTTAATGATTTAGAAGAAATTCAGATCATCACCATGTCCTCTCAGAGACGTTGTCTCTCCACAGAGCTCCCTTTGGGTCTTCCTCTAACCAGTGAAGGCTGCAAGGCTGGGGAGAATCCCAGGTCTGTTTGCCTCTCAGCAGAGGAGGACTAACACTCACAAACTTCTAAACAGTCATCAGAGAGCTGAGAACAACAGCTATGAAGAGGCTCAGTGCAGGACTCCTAAAAGAGATGGGCATGTGAGGAAGGGGTGAGGGAGATTTAAATGGGTGGGAGGAAAGGGTAAGGGTCACACTTAAGTTGGGGTGAGGGAGAGGGAGAGTTAGCTTTGATCTGACGGTTTCCAGAATTGTTTCTTTAAGTGAAAAACACAGTTTAGTTAGTAGCAAAATTTATCAAGGACTGATATATCTTCTAAGTCTATTAGTATTGTTTTCTCTTGCTTTTTTTGTTTTTTTTTTTTTTGGTGGCACTAACGTTTGTACTCAGTGCTTCCTGCTGCTATGTTGGGTGCTATTAATGTTTGATGCCACAATAACAGCCCATATTTTTTTCCTCTTAAATAGTTAGGTAATGATTAAGATTAGTCTTTAGTCTTTCTTCACACTTCCCCCATCCTATGTAAGGTGATTATGAAGCACATACATCTAAAAATGGTTTTAGCTTTTATTTTCTTATCTCTTCTGCAGAGTAGAAAAAGTTAGATGCTTTGTGAGGAATTGGGTATCTGGATGCCTGTAGTGTTAAGTATCTAGGTGGCACAGAGGGTGTGCTCCAGTCTCTGTTCTCTGAGGCTGCCCTGGGCTGAAGAGCCAATTGCTGCTAGCTGAGGCCTGCAGAGGCAGGCCAAGGACTGGACAGCCTGTTCTGCTCCAGCTAGGAGCCACTTCAGCCTGTAAGTTAACATTGGCTCCACACAGCCCTGGCCACTGCCACCCCTGTGTGCAAGGAGATGCCCAACAAGTGGCAGGATTTTGTGGTTGCCTGGGACCTGGAGATTCCAGCAAAACTGGGGGTGAGAGAAGGCAGCCAGGCAGCCATTGTAGCCCAGCATTCACCTGCAGTCACTACCTGCCTGTGCCCCTGGAAGCCTGTGCACCTGTCCAGTGGTTCCACCACTCCCAGGTTCTATGCACTGTTGCCTGAGTGGCTGAAGCCTAGGACAGTGAGATAAAGAATATAAATATAGACAGACAATGGACAAAAACATTTTACTATAACATAGGAAAAAAAAACACTAAAGACCATATATATCAACACCCAGAACAGCACTACTCAATTTTATGGTGTTAATAAAATGAGATACAGGAAGTTTCAAATTTTATACTTTGTTAAATGTAAAATAATCAGCACTATTTAGTGCCATTCATAACATGCTTCAATTTTTCCTTAAAGTATTCTTTATTTCCAAAAGTGCCCATATGACTAAAGTACTTGAACTCAACAGAAATAATTTTCTTTTTTACACTTTCTTAATAACAACAAATTATTAAAGAACTCTAAAATAAATATACAAAAGAAATTAAGTAATTATAATACTGTAGTTTATTTAATAACATTAGAAGATCATCTACATGATTACCTTAACATCTATAAAACCAGATTGAGTTAACAGAAGGCAAGTGCATATACCTGTGCAAAACTTTCATCTTTAGAAGCTATCTGTGAGCTTTACATATGTGTTAGATTATAATTAACTTCATGTCAGTAGTCCCTAGATTTGCATAAAGTACTCTCCATTATCAATGTATGATTGATTCATAAGCAATTTGATTTCTCTTTACCATGATGCAACCAAAAGATAAAGGCATAGTAAAATGATAATAACTCCAAATACTCTTACAAATTATGTCCCATTCCTGTTCTTTACAAAAAGTGATTGTATTTATATGACATTAAACCAGTTATAGGGACAATTAGAATCCTGCAGTCAGCTATAAAGGTTAAAACCCTTTATTTGCTTTAATGTTTAGCAGTTAATTGTCTGAGAGAGCATATTTCCATTTATTTTGATATTTGTACTGTATTTAAAATTTAGAGTAATATGTAGTTCAACCAAATACAATGTAAATCTGAACTGTGCCTCACACTGCAGGGGAGCCATCTAAATCCTGTTGTAAGTAACAGACAGAGCAATAGCTACTAACCTTAATCAGGAAGGTAAGCAATGGCAAGAGAAACTGTGGAGGCAAAAAGCAGCCTCTTGATTGTACAGAATGATGTAGTAGAAATGGAGGCAGGCTTTTATCCTAAGATGGTTATATTTACCAAGAGCTAAAGAATGGGTATGCAGCACCTAATATATGCCTCTCTGTTTTGCAATGGAATGAACATGTTAAAAATATTAAGTGGATAAAATATTAAGGCTGATCCTTACTAAATAGGAGCTGCTGTCAACATCTTTTTGATCAGCATTAAAGTGAAGAAAAGTTCCTAGCTGAGCTCAAGAAACACAAAAATCTTCAATGGCTCATTCTCTTTGAACATTCTTCTCCAGTATCCTTTATGATATCTCCAGAACAACATGCTCTACAAAGTGCAAGAGCTGAACTCCTTTAAAAAAGCCCTGATGTCCAATAGGAAAAGGGTAACAGGTACTAGAAAAAAGGTTAGATCAAAAAGAATTAACCTAGAAGGTAACACCCAAGCACAGGAAATCAATGTGAGTCAATGCCCTGTATAGCTATCCTTATCTCAACCAGCAAAAACCCTTGTTCCTTCTTATTATTGCTTATACTCGCTCTACAACAAAATTAGAAATAAGGGCAAAATAGTTTCTACTGGGTATTGAGGGGGGAGAGGGAGGGGGCGGAGTGGGTGGTAAGGGAGGGGGTGGGGGCAGGGGGGAGAAATGAACCAAGCCTTGTATGCACATATGAATAATAAAAGAAAAATGAAAAAAAAAAGCCCTGATGTTATTCAAAAGATGTAAAAACCCACTTTCAATGGAGGAAAAGATGTAGGTTACAAATTTCTGAACTAATAATCGAGGCAGCTCCACACATGGATTTTAATGTACAATATAAGTTATAAAATACTTTATTTTAGTTAAAAATAAAAAATTGGTGCTTTACACTTGATAACCACCACACTAACTGATTCCCAACCTTTCAGCCCACAACCAAGTATTCCATAAACAGAGGAAATTTTGCTTGCAAGAGAATTCATAGGCATTAGGAGTAAATTCACCATGCTGGACAGATCAAAAAGATAACCTGCACAACCTACTGAAGAGAAATAGAATAACTAGAAACAGACTGAAAATACACAAAGGACCAAAATAAAATAAGGGTGGTATCCCAAATTAGTTAAGTAGTGGGGAATTATTCCATGAAGAGTATTGACCTTAAGGAATATTATTTCAATAAAAGTAAAACATAATATAGTGTATGCCTACAAAATGTAACCAATCCTTAATTATCTTATTACATCTGACACACATTATGAAAATTCACCTGAAGAGGCATTTGCTAGAGCAAAAATTCTCTCCAGATATTTATGAAGGTGATCTTTTGAAAATCTTTAACTTGTCAAAATAATGTATATAGACTTTATGTTTACTGTTTCTTATCTTAAAACATGTTCACTGAAGCTCAAAAATCTATAAGTACCAAGTTCACTCTATTAGAAATACTTAACATTTAATGTGAGGGTAGACAAATTATTTTAAAAGTTTTTAATCTTGTTTTTATTGGTACCATATACTATAGCTCAAAGGTATTTGAACTACACTCCAGCTTGATATGTTTTAATTTTTATCAAGATTTTAAATAGCTTTAAAATACCTGTTTAATTACATCTTTACTGAATGAAATCATCTTTTAAGTTTGATCTCCGTTTTTAGTAGAATGACTTATTTTGTGTGCCTAAAGTCCTCTTTACAGGAAAAAGCAATTACGTCTTTTGAATGACAGATATATTCCTGATAAAAATGTTCATATCAACAAAGAGAAAAGAATCCTTTAATATTGAACAAATCTACACCAACAGGAATCTGAAATCTACCAAGATGGCCCTTAATATGTTTAGTCACTTAAACCATCAGAACAAATTCCTGTGAAGACTGACCCCCCAGAGTTGTACTAAGATTATAAGAAAGGAGAAAAAACCAAAAATGTATTTTGTGACAGTGAAGGCTATTATAATACAAAACCTAGTGATTTGACTTATTTTAGTCAGTATCAGATATGCCTAAGCATATATGAGAATACAGCCTATAAAAATAATCTCCCAGGGGTGAGGATAGGTAAGACACCTAAAAAACTAGCTAGCATTTGTTGCCCTTAACGCAGAGAAACTAAAGCAGATACCTTAAAGCAACTGAGGCCAATAGGAAAAGGGGACCAGGAACTAGAGAAAAGGTTAGATCAAAAGGAATTAACCTAGAAGGTAACACCCACACACAGGAAATCAATGTGAGTCAATGCCCTGTATAGCTATCCTTATCTCAACCAGCAAAACCCCTTGTTCCTTCCTATTATTACTTATACTCTCTCTACAACAAAATTAGAGATAAGGGCAAAATAGTTTCTGCTGGGTATTGAGGGGGGCAGCAGGAAGGGGTGGAGTGTGTGGTAAGGGAGGGGGTGGGGGCAGGGGGGAGAAATGAACCAAGCCTTGTATACACATATGAATAATAAAAAAAAAAATAAAAATAAAAAAAAAAAAAAAAAAAAAAAAAAAAAAATAATCTCCCAATAGAACTATTCTTATTTATTTCATAAGACCCCCAAACATTTTTAGATTTAATTTAATTGGTACACTTTTAATTCAAATGTCATTTATTGTTGCATTTTCTCCTGAGAAAGACACTGCAGGGGAAGAAAGACTTTCCAAATTGCTCCCTGGTCTTCAGGCCTCTGAGGAAACAGTGCATGAAAGCAGATTGTTGTTTCTAAAGGTATGGACTGTTGCCCACTGCTCCTTAAGGCTGTCTGAGGAAGGATGAGAGGATGATCTGTGTGGTTAAGTCACTCTAATGCTCCTGCCTCACTGATCTATGAACTTTAGGGATGCATGGTAAGTCTCCACTAGAAATGGAGATCAAGCCTTGAAATACAATTAATTAAAAAGATAATACTTTTCGACCTGGATTTGAGAATATTTATCCTATGTATCCACTTTTAATATTTATAAGTTGTTATAACTTTTTAAAAAATAAATATAAATGTTAAGCCTACAAAACCATGTATGGTTTAATTTCATTTATAAACTTCAACAAAAAGCAAAACTAAAACACACTGTCTGGGAATGGTTGGAGAAGTTATAGACCGTACAGTACACATTGCTGAAGTAGGAATCTTCTCTCTTCCCTGTCCATCCCTAAGGAGGAGTGACAGAGCAGTAACAGAGGAGGGAATGGATTCCAGGTATTTGATTTCTTAACCTAGGTGGTAGTCACATAGATGCTAAAGTTATAAGCAGTTTTAAAACTGTACTTAAAAAAGTTTTACATACATTTCTGTACATATACCTCACATTTTATATTTGTACAAATCACATAATGAAATTATAAAACTAAAACTAACATAAGGTATCATGGAGGAAAAGAATGATTACATTAGATTTTAAAAAGTTTGCCACTGTTGCTGTTTATTGGCTGGACCTCAGTGACTGGAGCCAGAAAAGATGGGGGACTATCGAGTTGTGTTCAATAGGCACTTTATTGAAGATCACGTCTGCTTTTTTATAAGCTGTTTTTTCACAGAGAGTATTTGGTCAAGGTTACATTAATACAAGGAAGCACAGTTAAAATTAACTCTTTGTTGTACCTCTTTTAAAACAGAAACAGAGAGGCAGGAGAAGCACACAGCATAACCTTCTTATTTATATCTGAAGGACACAAAGCTATCTGGGGAACCTTGAGCATTGTTGTTTTTCTGGATATCTGGTCCTGAGGCCTTTGCCTCAGTTCCTTGGAGTTTTCTCACAAGGCCAAATGCCAAATCACACAGGCACAGTCCCACTGCTGGCTCCGACATGCCACTATCAGAGGAATAAAGTAGTAAGATCACCTCTCTAAAGCTGTTTCCCATGAGTTAACAACTCTGATACTGCTACATATGTATCTAGGCTTGAGCAACAAGTAAAGGGATGCTGGAGCATTATCCTTCACTCTGTGGAAGGAATTTACAGATAAGCAAGGGAAGTCACTGGATGACCCATTTGCAAACAGATTACAGTTGAAGAGAAGAGTCAGAATTTACATTAGCATAATATAGCTACATCTGATTGCACACAGAAATGTTCCCAGAAACACGTGGGTGCTTATTCATGAGTTAGTACATTCATTTCTCTGTTTTGTCAGCTTATAGGACCTAAAATAATACTCAGGTAGCAAGAAGCATCCCTACTGCCCAGACCTTGGTTATTAATCTTATTCTCCAATGAAAGAAACCCAGTTCCTCAGGGAAGCAGCTACTGCTAGGACTATGGTGGTACTATGCCAGATGATCCCCATAAACCTATGATGTCAAAAGTAAGGAAGTGTTAGAAACAACCAAGCACACTCTGATGTAGGGTTTATCACAGGAGCCAAATGGAAAGAGTTCCCAAAGGCCATTGCTGGAACAATTTAAACAACAAAGTAATGTTGGATTATGACCCAAAATATAAAATAAATATTCAAATCCACAATTACATGAGCAAATGATTGAATCAATTAATAAATGGTGGAGAAAAGACAAAAGTTAGGAGTAACTGACATAGATACTTCACTCTAAAAGGAGGGAGAGCAGAACACTGAACTCTTATAAGCTGTACAGAGAGACTTTCAAAGTTTTAAGTTGGCAAGAATGGGAAAGATCCATACATGTCTACCATGGAAATATATACTCTCTACTATCTCCACCATGCATCCTACTACTTTCCTTACAGCTTAAAAATGCACAAAGTTTCACTTTTATAAACCATATACATCATATAAGCCAATTTATGCTTATACCTAACAAAATTAGAACTTCATACAATTTGGTACATTCTCATTCCTTTTAATACTAAGGAAAATCTTATATTCACATTGAAACATCCTTTTGAGATGTTACTGCCACATATGTAAAGACTTAGCATTTCTAATAATTAATTTCATAAGGAACACTGGGGGGTTAAATCTGTAGAAACGTGTATGTACTACTGTGTAAATATCTTCTAAGTATATATCCTGCAAAGTATGTTCTCAACACATATACATGTATATGTGAATTTTAAAAAATGGTTTGATAGACTCCTATCCAGAAAAATACTTATCATTTTGTGGAATGAATTAAGGGTTCTAAGTCTGACTTTCAAATTGAGTTAAATTTTAATGTAACAATATTAATTTATTTGACCAAATTTATTGAAAATGCTTTGGAATTTCTCAGAACCCTGCCATAATTATAACTGACTCTTGTATGGAATCAATTTACTGCAACACGAAAATACTAGCTTATACAGTATGTGCTGAGAGGGATTATCAGATATTTTTAAATTGAAATTCAGTCCATCTTTCCATAAAAAAGAGAAAGACCCAAATGCCGGGAACATAAGAGCAGTATAAAATGCACCTGAAGCATTTACAGTACACAACAGAACTACTGCAACCTTCCTTTAAAAAGGCTTATTTTTGAAATTTCATTATTCCAGTTGTACATTGTGTCTGTATATCACACTGTATCAGGTTCTTCTGGCACCATTCACATGGAAACAGTGAAATATGTGCCGTCTCTGAGTTTAGGGTTTTCATTTCTACCTGCCCTGTGCTCCCCATGGACAGTGCAGAAGAGGAAGCTTGAAAGAAGAACAGGATGGTAAAAAGTTATTTAAATAGTACTTAGGGAAACAGAAGTAAAACTACTAGGACTGCTTTTCTACCTATCTTTCCCACTGAGTATCTGAGAGAAGAATGGTTATCATTTTTAGTTTTTAGTGGTACTGAGAGTTTGAACTCAGGGCATTGTGTTTATATAGCAGATCCTCTACCCACATGAGCCACGCTCCCATCTCTTTTTTGCTTCAGTTCTTTTTCACACTTTTTGGTTGGGGTTGGTCTTGACCTGTAATCCTTCTATGCCTCCCACAGAGCTGGGATTACAGGCATGACCCAGCATAGTTGGCCTTCCTATGGAAGGTTTTAAGTGCTTACTAGTTTATGTGGATATGTATAAGGCAGGACCTATATAAGAAAAGTAATTGGATTTAAAAATGTTAATGTTTTGATCCCTCTTACAAGAGTATTCCCAATAATATATACATTTGTTCTTTTATTCTGCACATTTAGCTTTCAATCATTTTAAGAGTTTCAAATGACTTCCTGTAGTATTTTAGGTGAAGGAAAACAATTATTTTAAGCAGGTGATTCCCATGCTGAGAATCAACACTGCCATTTTTCAGTTATACAGCTTAGCCTTTAGTTATGGATAGACAATGATGGAGAGAACAATTTATTCTTTCTGTCTTGTTTTACATTACCAGATTTGCTTCACTTCAGGGAGCAAAAAATTGTGTAAGTCATTAACAGGATTTTTTATTCAGTGTTCAGGACAGGCAACTTGTACTGGCAAATTATTCTCAGGTACTGATGTCTATGCCATGGAACAATGAGTGAGTCTCTATTGAATATTTCATAGGTTGGGAGAAGGTAGGGACAGAAAAAGGTGAACAGAAGGTTAAAAACAAAGGTCAAAATTTAACTATGTCAATCAAAAAAACATCATTTGACCTGGAGAAGCTGATCTTCCATGAGATTTCCTTTCAATGAAATGAACTCACCCATTTTGTTGTACACTCTTACTTCAAAGGCTTTCCAACAATCCTGCTGCCCATGATTCTGGTCCTGCATCAAATAAGAATGATCATTTTGAAGGCGAAATACCTGTTTGAAGTTAATCTTCTTGTTCTGAACTGTTTTCTATAGTACTTACTCTTAAAATTTAGCACCTATCATCATTTTCTATGGAAGGTTGTTCAGATGATACTATTTTATAAAGTTATGACTCATTGATTTGCTTTTATTTTGATAACTATTAAAAGACTAGCACATAATTCAAAATATTTGGGGCTAAAAAAGAATGGAATGGAAAATACATAGTGACAGGAAAACTCAAGAGATGTTCCTTAAAAGTCAAAGTAGGTAAGCTTCTCATCACTCACAGTACAATAAATTGCTTTGCCAAAGTCACACTTTTAATTAATCTGAGTAATTTGATGAATTTATCTGATCCAGCATTATGGAATTTTTTCATCCCTTTTGGTTCCATAGAATGTTCAGTAATGCCCATTTGGATAGTTGAATATATCATTTAAACTTTCTTTGTGTTATTTAGGTAAGAACTTTTTAAATGTCACATTATGCTCCCAGCAAAGCAATAATAAAAAAATAAATAAAATAAAGAATAAGTGGGTAATATGGCTAAAGTGGGTAATTACTTACACATTCTCCAGCTGTAAAATGTTTAAGTCCAATAAGTGTGGTATCCTTTCATTTTTATTAATAAAATACAAGAGAAGTTTGCAATTCCTTTAGTCCATTTTGGCCACAATTAAAACTATTCTAAATACCAGTGAAAGATAAATCATGAGCAATCTGTCTTAATGGAATAAATACAAAAATAGGGAATATGGTGTAATAGAAAAAGCCCAAAGGTTCCTAATTTATATATGTAATATATTATATCAGAAAGGACATACATCAAACATTTTAAAAGTGGCAATTAGTTTAATGTTTAAAAAAATACATGCATGGTAAATTACATTCACTTATTTAATAAACATTTCTAGCATAGCTGTTAGTCCCTTTTCGTGGCACGTAGGCTAGTAAACAGAAAAACAATCCTACTTATGAGAAGGGAAGATACACATATTAACAATAAACAAGACTGTTAGAAAAAATACATTATGTGCTAGAGGAGGAAAGTTAAAGCATGAAAATGAAATTTTATATGTTGCAGGCATGATGGGAATGCAAATTAGTGGAGTGAGTTCAAGAGTGACTGGCCTGTGGTTATAGCTCAGTGGTAAAGTGTTTGCCTAGCATGGTCAAGGCCCTAGATTTGATCCCTGGCAACACACACACACACACACAGAAAATAAATATGAGGCCATGAGTACAAACCCTTCTTTCAAGGGTATCATAGCTAAGCTGCAAAATCAGGAATGACCTATTTCTTCTCGTTTGATGTATTTTTCAATACATTACTACATTTTACTATGTCTATAGTGATCATGTAGCATATTTGTATTTTTTTAATTACATGTATATGACACTTAAAATAGACCAAAGAATTAAATGAGTTCATAAAATTCTATAGTAAAACAGCCCTTGAAAATGTCTTATTGTGTATTACATAAACTGATTATTTTGCTCATACTTAGAACTAAAGACCACAGAAAGACTACAAATTTTAAGGGCAATACTTCTTACTTGATAAAAAATCTAATTTTAGGATATTTTATGCTAGTCAAATATATAAAAAATTAGTTATATTAAGATTAGTTATATGAAAATACTGGACTCTGTAATAGGAATAAAAGGGGAGCAGTTCAGAAAATAATCTTATTTTAGAAAATTATCTTTTGTAAATTATATATAAAGTCACTGTGTAAAAATATGGTACATGGTCAAATATATTATCTTTAAAAAAGATGACATGTATGTGTTTTTCTTTTGTAAGGAATATTTACTACATTAGCAGCACCTTGGGGTTAGTACAAGTCAGCAGAGCCTATGGGCTACATAAATGCTTTCCCTCCATTTTTGTGTTTTGGGTTTTCTTTGTGGTGCAAGGCATGGAAATAAAGGCCTCAGGCATGCTAAGGAGACATGAACTCTATCCGTAGACCCTATAAATAAAATTTCATTGGAAAATAGCTACGCCCATTCAATTATTGTCTCTAATATATTTTGAACAACAATAGTGGATAACTTTTGATTCACAAACTCTAAAATATTTACTCGCTGGTTCTTTGCAGACAAAGTTTAACAATTCCTAATTTAGTATATCAAAGATCTTTGAAACAATGTTAATAGGTTTTACTCGATACACAAGAATACTGATGGAACATGGATCTTCATGTACAATCCCTTAGCAGTCTTCAGACCAATTAGGAGGCACATACATTTAATCACTCATGCCTTGGGAACAAAGAACAAAATAATCCATATAGTTACATGTATTACACAGAAGGCATATAGTTTTTTTTTTTGTGGCACTGGGGTCAGAACTCAGGGCCTCAAGTTTGCAAGGCAAGCGCTGTACCACTGAGCTATGCTCATTTACTTTTGCTTTGTGTTTTTTGTTTTTCAGAGGGGTCTTATTCTTTTGCACTGACTGGTCATATACCATGATCCTCCCACCTCTGCCACCACAGTAGCTGGCATTAAACGTGTGTGCCATCATGAGGTAGGGTTTTACTAACTTTTGTCTTGGAGGACCTCAGGTTGTGAGCCTCCTGTCTCCACTTTCTGGGTAGCAAAGACAAGTTTGAACAAACCTGTTTATTGTGTCATTTAACTGATCTGCAATTCCTCCCTTTCTCATTTTGTTTTAACTACGAAGCCAAATGCTCAGTAGTCATTTTATCCATTGAAAGACTGAGGCAAGCCCAGTGTGGTGGGGGCTCATGCCTGTAGTTCCAACTTCTCAGGAAGCTGAGGGGGGAGGATCACAAGTTCAAGGCCTAGGAAACATAGGGGGATCCTGTCTTAATTTTTTAAAAAAAGATTCAGGTGACCTTTCAACTTTTAAAAATTCCTTTTCTTTCATTTTCTATCCATTATTTAAATAAATGTCTGTCTCTGTAGTTAATTCTTCAGCTCCTGAATACAAAACCATCCCTTAGTTCTTTTCTTTAATAGAAATTACATATACTTAATATTTGCCAATGAAAAAATATAATTTACTTCATACTTTCACTTTGTCACAATTTGTGATGTAGAAGTTATGCCATACTCTTAAATTGTTCTTAATTGTTCAATTTAAAAACTTTTGAATTTATTCTAATTATTCTATTAATTATCAAATTTCATGAGTACTAACATGAATGACTCAAGCAAGGGGATGAAGCTCAGTGATAGAGCACTTGCTTAGCATGGGTGAGGATCTGTGTTAAATCCTCAGCACCACAGGTGCAAAATGAATGATTTAATTATTTTCGTAATTCAGATTTAATGTAGTTTATTGTCATGATAAACATTGTAAGCTCCAGAATCTCTTTCTCACCTATCTAAAATTTCTGCCCGAATCACTGACTCAGAACTAAAAAAAAGAAACACAATAATTATTTGATCTATAACTATTTTTAAAGTCAATATGTTTAACTCATTTTAGACACAAGCAGCATCTTTATAATATTTAGAATATTTCCTGCTTCAATAGCATGATATGGAATTCATCCATTAAGGAGTTGGGCTCTGAACTCTCCAAAAGGAAATCTCAAGATGATTCAAATAAAAGAGAACTGGAAAACTAGAAGCAACTGTCTTGAAGAATTAAAAATTAGGAACTCATTATTATATGAACTAAACAAGGAAGAACACTGAATCATAAAAAATAGTTACGTTTATTAGTCTCTAAAGCATTCTTTTTGGTGAGGTGGGTTCTGGAGACTAGCATAAAGTGGTAACTAAATAAATAGTATTATTGTGGGAAATATTGCTAATAATTAAGCATTCCCCTTAAAATGTTCATCCAATATTTCTAATAGTACCATGAAGAATCTTCTACTTAGAGCCTTCCAGAAGTCTGTTGTGTGGTCTCTGAACTTCATGTCATTGGTGCTCATTTATTTCCCTCTTACTTTGCTTAAATTACTTTATAATTTGTAATCTCCCAAGAAATGAATGAACTTTTTTAGAATAATTAACTCTTATAATTGTATATACTAGTTATGCTCTGACCCATTTTAAATGTTAAAACTCAATTTTCTAGGAAATTTCATTTACTCTTTTTTTTTGTTTAAAATGGAAAGTTTATTTGCTCAGTATACCAAATAGGATGCAGTAATTGTTATGACAAATATACAGAAATATGTAGATCAAAGTAAAACAGTAGTTTAATTTAAATAAGAGTACATCCTCTATTTCTATTTCACTTTTAACATCTTTCAGTTTTTAAAAAAGTTAAAAAAGTTTCAGTTTTTAAAAAAGCATACTGCCTATTGCTACATAAGATTTTAGTTAAGATAAGCAGATATTTAAACTTAGAGTCTTTTACTAGCTCTTATGATCAACTAGAAAAGAACCAATTCCATTCTGTTCTTCCCATCTAGAATCTCCTGAAAAACTGTGCACCATCTCCATGTCCTTTGAAGATACAATTGAACCTTCCCATTCAGCCTTGTGATTGCATTCATAGCAAGAATCCATTGCTGGGGATCCAAAATTGGTTCCAACAAACACAAACTTTATCAATTATAGAGATGGTGACAACTATCAGATGTAACAATATAGTTTTACTTGTTCCTTATTCACTTTTATTATTATAAAATACAATAGTAAATTTAGCCTAAACAGATACCTCACTTGTTAGATTTTTTTCTACATCAAATTATTTTCTGATAAGTGAACTCTTTTTTTCTCCTTAGATTTGAACCTAGAGCCTCATTCACATTAAGCACATGCTCCACCAATGACCAAAAAACCCAGAATAGATAGCTAAAATCTTTAAAATTTGCTACAATTTATAAAGGATAAACTTGCCTGGTTTAAATTTTTTACGTTTTAAGTGTTGCTTAACATTTGTGTGTTTGTCATAATTTATACAATAAACAGTAAGTGTTTAACATGTTTTTGCAGTGCTAGGCATCAAATGCAGAGCATTACACATGCTGGGTAAGGGCTCTACCACTGCACTAACTCTTCAGTCCAATGCTCATCTTTATATTGATTAGTTTTGGATTTTTGCTTTTGTTTTTTTGTTTTGTTTTCCCTTTGCTTGCTCATTATGAGTTCTGTCTTCAGCATTTGGCACTGTATAAAAATGTATCTTTTTTTTATTATTATTTATATGTTCATACAAGGCTTGGGTCATTTCTCCCCCCTACCCCCACCCCCTCACTTACCACCCACTCCGCCCCCTCCCTCTTCCCCTTACCCCCTCAATACTCAGCAGAAACTATTTTGCCCTTATTTCTAATTTTGTTGTAGAGAGAGTATAAGCAATAATAGGAAGGAACAAGGGTTTTTGCTGGTTGAGATAAGGATAGCTATACAGGGCATTGACTCACATTGATTTCCTGTGCGTGGGTGTTACCTTCTAGGTTAATTCTTTTTGATCTAAACTTTTCTCTAGTTCCTGGTCCCCTTTTCCTATTGGCCTCAGTTGCTTTTAAGGTATCTGCTTTAGTTTCTCTACATTAAGGGCAACAAATGCTAGCTAGTTTTTTAGGTGTCTTACCTATCCTCACCCCTCCCTTGTGTGCTCTCACTTTTATCATGTGCTCAAATTCCAGTCCCCTTGTTGTGTTTGCCCTTGATCTGATGTCCACATATGAGAGAGAACATACGATTTTTGGTCTTTTGGGCCAGGCTAACCTCACTCAGAATGATGTTCTCCAATTCCATCCATTTACCAGCGAATGATAACATTTCGTTCTTCTTCATGGATGCATAGAATTCCATTGTGTATAGATACCACATTTTCTTAATCCATTCGTCAGTGGTGGGGCATCTTGGCTGTTTCCATAACTTGGCTATTGTGAATAGTGCTGCAATAAACATGGGTGTGCAGGTGCTTCTGGAGTAACCTGTGTCACAGTCTTTTGGGTATATCCCCAAGAGTGGTATTGCTGAATCAAATGGTAGATCAATGTCTAGCTTTTTAAGTAGCCTCCAATTTTTTTCCAGATAGTTGTACTAGTTTACATTCCCACCAACAGTGTAAGAGGTGGGAACAGTGTAAGAAGGTTCCTTTTTCCCTGCATTCTCGCCAACACCTGTTGTTGGTGGTATTGCTGATGATGGCTATTCTAACAGGGGTGAGGTGGTTTTAATTTGCATTTCTTTTATTGCTAGAGATGGTGAGCATTTTTTCATGTGTTTTTTGGCCATTTGAATTTCTTCTTTTGAGAAAGTTCTGTTTAGTTCACTTGCCCATTTCTTTATTGGTTCATTAGTTTTGGATTTTTGGTGCATTGTTCACATTTTCAAAAAATTTATGTTTTGTTTTGTTTTTTGGCAGCACCAGGGCTTGAACTTAAAGCCTCAAGCTTACTTGGGAGGCACTCTACCACCTGAGCTACTCCAAAAAGATTTTAATTTAAAAAGCAAAAGATTTTTAATTATTTCATTATCAATTATCTAATTTTTAATTATTTACTTACTTGTGTTTTGGTACTTTTCTATTGTCTATTCAGTTTGACAACTTTTATTTTAAGTATGAGAGTCCAAACACATCAAAGACAAAACCAAATTCCTAAAACATAAAATTTTACACAGGGAACACTGTCTGTCAACAGCCTATTGAGTGGAATGCTCCCCCTCAAAAAATAGACCTCTTTGCATCTCTAATGTGGTAGCTGTGTACTCCCTAATCATATTATTATAACCATAGGGCTTATTACTCAGAAAGCAATGACAGAATTAAATAATCTTTGTAATATAAGCTCTCTAATTCCTCCTACACTTTGTCTGCTAAGCTGAATGTCCTTAGTCATTGTGTCCTCTGAAGGTTTCAAGTAATCTTTCAAATTCCCCCAATTCTTTTCATTCCATTCATTTTTTCACAGGTCTTTAAGTATGTCTCTGGGTCTGTGCTTAATTCTTTAGCTTCTCAATCAACAAACTGTTTCTCAGTTCTTTTTTCTGGGACAAAATGCATGTATTTAATATCTACAAATTAACAAGTGTCATGTCCTTCATACACTAATCTATTTACAATTTGATATTGAATTGCCATGATTCAAAATCCATATTTAACTGATTTTGTTATTTGAGTGTGTACTTATTTTTATAACATTTGAGTGCACCTTAAAGAGAGATAATATAATATTTTAAGCCATTGAAAATATACTATTGAAAGTCCCTATGTATCATATAGCTCTCAAAAAGAGAATGTACTCTTATTTTACAAACTGTTATTTAAGTAAAATTTAAAGTAGCCTGTCAGTAAATATTGTTGAGTGAATAAATGAGCATGCAATTGTATTTGTAGTGTTTTGATATTATTTTTTGTGGTACTGGAATTTGAACTCAAAGCCTCATGTTTGCTGGGTAGGACTATGCCACTTGTGCCATGCATCTTTTTTAAAAATTTGCTTTAGGTTTTTTTTCATATAAGTTCTCCTGTTTTTGTCAGGGCCAATCTTCAATTGTGATTCTCCTACCTATGCATACTATCTAGCAGGGTAGCTGGGATTACAGGCATGTACCTCTACAGCCAGCATGTTTGTTGAGGTTGGGGATTATAGGAATGCATTACTATGCCTAGATTATTTGTTGTGATAGAGGATGTGGCAGGGGACTAAGAGTATGCAAGGTGTTTTCACATCAGCACATTTCAGGTTAGCAGACCAGGTAGAAAAACAGTGGCCATTGGTGAAGATCACAGTCATACAACACAGACTGTTTCCACCATCCTCATCTGGGGCACGGTATTTAGCAGCAGAACAGAGGTGACGCCCATTACACAGTGAAGGAGGTAATGTGTAGGCACTGAGAGGTCACGTGGCTCTCTGGCAATGAACCTAGGGACAATATTGGCCGGAGAGTACAGGGGTCTGGAGTCCCTGATAGTTCCTTTTTGGCCATCCTCTTCTTTGCCTTAACAAACTCTAGTCCTAACATTTGTGGAATTTCAACATGGAGGCAGAGGCATCAAAAACATTGCTTCTGTTGCTGAGCAACTGTCAAAACTGGCAAATGCAAGTTGTGTGCCATGGCTTATGCCTGTAATCATTGTTACTAGGAGGCAGAGATCAGGAGGATCTCAGTTCGAAGCCAGCCAGGGCAAATAGTGCTATGAGACCCTATCTGGAAAATCCCTTCACAAAAATAGGGCTGGTGGAGTGGCTCAAGGTGAAGGCCCTGAGTTCAAACCGCAGTAACACACATACACACACACACACACACACACACACACACAAATTGGCAAAAACAAGGTGCTGCTTATATATTAGCTTCATAAGAGCACCCTCATAGTCCTTCCTTGATGTGAAAGACACACCAGCTTTGGCAGTTGACATGTACTAAACCGCCAGGCTTGCCTGTTGGAAGCACCAGTATTTAGTTCAGAAGATAGCTACAAACAAAGGAGAAGGAACCAAGCTTTGAGGTCAGGAGCCTCAGCCATGATCTCTAGAAAGACCTCCTGTGGAGGACTTTCCAGGGCTTTGAGTGACAACACTGAGAGCCTCCCTTCGTCCAGATACCTCACCAGCCTGATCCAAAGCTACAAGAAAGATCCATAAGACTGCAAGGGTGGGTAATGTAACCAAATCTAGTGGGTCCTCAGTTGTGGGGAAAATGGCAAGAGTGACAGAAAACAACAAGTGATAGAGCCTGAGAGGGGAGAGGGGCTGCCTGTGGAGGTGAGTGGGTGTGGAAGAAGTGCCATCTTTCCAGCCTCAGCTCCAGGTGAGGTGGGGGGGGTAGCAGTGGAAAGGAGGGCTGGTCAGGTACAGAAGGGAGGACTGGGCTCTGCTTTTACCAGGATTGACCTTGTCCCCTGCAGGGTTTTTAGCACCTGGGTTCTGCACACATTGAAGAGGTCTAATATTCAAGAATTTTTATGAGCAGCAAAATAAAAACAAAATATTAGCTAGTTTCCAAATCCACACATATTTTTACTATTTATTAGAGTACTTTATTGACTGTTGACGGTATTAACAAAATTTAATATTTACAGCATTTTCGTTTTTGTACATATATTTAAAAAACACAATGTTATATACATACCATAAAATAACATGAGACATAAATTTTGTATAATATATCAACTTCATCAGACATAATCACTATCCATTTTATATCACTGTACATACCCATGTTATTTACTGATACTTTGAAACTTTTAAGTGGAAAACAGTCCATGCGTTTTTAGCTCACACTAGGTTATTTAGGGATGGTCTTTGTACTCCTTAACAGATTTTCCATATTTCTCATAGGCTTCTTCACACATTAGTCCATCTAGCTCTGCATGTTGCTCAGGGCCATCTTGATGAGCCAGCCATCTTCAGAGCACAATGTGCTGACAATGCAAGTGCTTCTTTTCCTGATAGAGGACAGCAGTGTTCACTGGCACTTTTCACACATCCCAAAGCACCAAGCTCATCTTTTTAATTTAGTCCCAACTTTAGGCCAGCTACAGTAAACATCTCCCAAAGCTTTCTGTGTAAAATTGCTAATTCCCACTGTGCCAATACTATTTCTATTGTAATTCATTCATATTTCTGTGTGAATTTTTGCAGGAAAGCTTATTGAGCAGATGAGGTGACCCCCCCCACAATTACCGGGGCCTTGATGTTGGGTGAGGATAGAGTCAAGGAGGTACTCAGGCTGCTGGCCTTGACATACATGCTCTTTGTTACTCCCAGCGTTCTGTTCACAGGTTACTGAGGGTGGTGGCATTGTGTCTTTCCCCGGCTTCATGTTCTTACATGTGGAGACTCATTACTACCAAATTTGGGCTCCTTCTGTGGTGATCAATTTTACTTAAACCAAATAAAAAGAAAATCAAAGTTTTTACATATTTAAATTCTATTTGTGATCTTTTACTATTGTGGTGACATTAAGAAAAAGCTCATAATAAACATACATTCTTGTAGGAACCAAAATATGCAGTTTTTACAAATCATTTACTTACAACTAAAGAGACAGAGAAATGACTGCAACAGAATAGAAAATCTAGGAACACCCAATCATATCCATGAATTTAGATCTTGATTCTAGTGATATTTCATTTTAGTAGGAAAAGTAGATGTATTTGTAAATCAAAAGCCTGGCAATTGTTTTGAGAAAACTAGCTGGATTTTTTCATGAAAATAAGTTCCTAATGGAATATAGATTTAAATTTTTAAGTAATTCAAAATGGCAAAAATATCAGAAAGGAAAGAAACCAAGTGCCCAGTTGTACATATTTATATTGACAAAGACCTTCCTAAGAATAAGAATGACCTTGATAACAATCATTCCTGCTTTTTCTTTTGTTTTGTTTTTAGTGCTAGAGATTGAACCCAGGGCCTGTTGCATGCAAGGCAAACATAATATGACTGAGCTACATTCCCAGCCTAAAATCAAACATCCTGAAGTTCAGCTTATCAAAATAATTATCAAATCCCCACATGTAGCAGAAAAAAATTAGCAACAGAAAGAATAAGTTACTTCCAGAATATTTACTGTATATAATATAATTATTTATTTTAAAAAGTGTGCTTTCATATCAACAAGGAAAAAATCCCCCAAACCTTGAACTCTATTTGCTCATTGGTGGTTGGAATTGAACCCAAGATGCCGCGCATGCTTGTGAAGTGCTGTGCCACTAAGATATGCCCCCAAATCCTGATATTTAATTTAAATTAGGGAAGGTATCTTTGACAGATTTACAAATGATTGATCGAATTGACCAAAGTATTTATGTTCCTGATAAGAGAAGGAATTTAACTTAAACTAGGAATGAAATATTCTTTTCCAGATACAAAGTTTGTGAGAATTAAGAGGAGTGGTAATGATACTCTGTTGAAGTTGCTTATGACTTTAAATAGACAATTTGATGGTAAGTACTCTATCACATTAAAAGTACATATGTCTATCCATCAATTCCAAATTATCTTTAAGAAAACACAGATATAGACATAATTTGTTTTCCTCAACACTGCTTAAAATAGTAACATATTGAGAAGTATCCAAAGAATAGATTTTATAAATAAATTGCACTATGTCCATAGTATGGAAGAATTTGTGATCACTGAAGTGTCATGGATGAAGATGAGTGTTTACATGTCAAGTTGTGCTTTGTTCTATTAAGTGAGACAATCAGATTATACATATATCAAGTAGACAAATGTTCTTGTGTTAACCAAAATATGTACAAAATATGCTTATACTTTTTTATTTTCAGGCATTTGAATTATAATTTAAATTTTGTTTTATTTTTCTATTATGTAAACCTGAAATCGTGGGTTCAAACCCCAGTCTATTTCTAAGACATAACTTCAATACTTATTATGTAACACACATTTTCTACTATTTTTCAAGAGCGTTTCCTCTTTAAATCCTTCATGTTTTCTTGTCCAGTTGAGCAAGTGGAAGAATAGGACTTAATTTCAATTGAACCTTTTCCTCTCTCATTTCAAACTAAAGTATTTCCAAATGTAGGAAATTGTACAAGACAATCTTTAAGTTACATTTTGTAAAATTTATAACAGTATTAATATTTCTATTAACCATTATAAATATTTGATTTTTATACCTTATGTAAATCTGAACAATGAATTACATGAGTTCTTTTCACTCTCTTGAATTTTGAATTTTCTTTGAAATTCAGAAAATCAAAGCAAAATTACTATGTTTTTAGACTGCTGTGGTAGTTGTTGTTCTTGTTATTCACCCCAGTTTAGTGAAATTTATTTAAAAGCCATCAATATTAGTATGACTGCCATGGACCTGTTGAGCGTATCACATTGCTTTTAATATAAAGAACCGTGGGGTGTGGGATGACTCCTTATTTTGTAAATTAATTAAAATTTCAAAATACTACCAATTACAGTTGTAATATATCATGGATTATAAGTGGACATTCCAGTGTCACTGATGTTAAACTGTGAGGAAAACAGCCTCTGAAGCCAGGCTCAGTACTTCACACTATAATCCCAAGTACTAGCAAGTAGGAGTGTCAGGAGATCAAGGTCACCCTGGGCAACATAACAGAACCTCTATCAACTGAAAAAAGAACATATTGGACTCATTGAAATATATAATCCTTAAATGTATCTAAAAAGTCAGTATAATTATGGTATTTCAATTAATTAAAATATTGTGTATAAGTAATAGAATTGGAGTAATTATAGTATTTAAAAATACAGAACTATTATGTACTAGAGACTGTTATAAATACTATACATAGATTCTCATGGGGGCATCACAGTGGTGTTTTCTAAGATAACACTATTTTTAATCCCTATTTTATGGATGAGGAAATTGAGTTATTGTGTTTATGAAAAGGTGAAGAAATAACTGATAAGAGTACTTAAAGTAGGGTTCAAATCCAAGCCATGCTCCTTTTATTCAAACAAACTTCTCTGTGTCATACATTGTTTAGAGGTAGAGCACTTGCCTCACATTTGGGAGGCTGTGTGCTAAATCTTCAGCACCACCAAAGTAAAAATAAAACAAATTCAAATATGATGCTCTTTTTTCTTCAGAAGAAAAAGAATTATATGCTATTTAATGTTTTTCATTACCTGGATAATTAAGTATTTTGCCATACAGCTCCATAATGTCCTAAAAAGCCTTCCCATTTTCACAGGACCAGTCTTCATTATGCCTGCCTATGGCCATCAGGCAGTGGTGACTGCTAGCTGAGAGCAGCAGACTAACAACTGTGACAGTGACAGCAGGACAGCTCTGATGAAGGTAGATTGCAGTCACTGATTTCAGCAGGAGATGGATTTAAATGCTTAGAACAGCTAGGTGTTTCGGTACATATCTACAGTACACTTGGGAGATTTCAGCCACAGGAATTTGAGTTCAAGTTAGCCTTAGCTACATAGCGAGACCCTGTTTCCAAAAACTGAACAAAGAAAAAAGTTTAGAATAAAAATGAATTTATCTCTTTTAAATATAATTAATTGATGAAACTTGTGAAATGTTTATCTAGATTTCTTTGAATTGGCAATCTGTATCTTGGTACATTACCCATAGGTCTCACAAAGCCAGCAAGAAGAATGTGTGTATATTACATTAGAACATGGTGCTGATCCAAATGTTAAGTGGCAAAACTGCTCTCCACTGTCTGTCTACATGAGGAGCCCAGCAACAATTGCCACTCTGCATGTACACAATGCAAATACTATCAAAGACATAGATCACAACTTCTTTACAAAATGCTTGAAATAATGTTTGTTTAAATTGTGACATATAGAAGCTCAAACATTTCCAGATTGAAAATGTTTTAAAGTAACTTAATTATCAAATGTTTCACTTTAAAAGCTGACACTTTTAAGGACATTTGAGAATGTAAAGGTTTCTTCTCTGCATTCATGGTAAATATTTAAGAAATTACTGAATTTGTTAAAGGCACAACTTTTCTTTTGCTCAAATATGTTCTTCACCAAAGTTTTTTTTGTTTTTCTAATTGGTGGAAAACAACAGGAAAACAAAATTTGCCTTGGAATTAGACTTTATATTAAAACTCAAACAAAACATAAAAAGAAATTATGTTGTTGTTGAAGTTATTTATCTATCAGAGGTGAGGCGGAAATAGAAAAAAATGGGAAAGTGATAACAAATATGCACACCAATTTGGAAATTAGGTACTTGGGAGAAAATACCAAGAAGAGTAATTGAAAAATACTTCCAGTTTATGTGTGTATAAAATGAAAATTATTTTATCACAAATAAACCTAGGGATTAATTTATGACTGGCAGTGACTAGGTGGTAGTTATGTGGAAAACAAAAGGGAACATAAACAATTCACTGCCATTTTATCCTTTTCTGGCAGAAACAGCCACTTAGATAAGAGGAACACTGCCCCCAATTCTACAATGTCTTTCTGTGAGGTTGGGAGATATTTTATTTTGCATTTTTGTATAATGAAATCAAGAGGAATTTTGGAATTCCTGGTCCCCATTCTGTTTCTCCTCAGGGAAACAAAGCGCAAGTAAGGGACTGTATATTTTTATTTCCTCCCTTTGCCCAAATCCCCCAATAAGGGGAATTGGTCATGTGGAGAAGGGATGACACTGAACAGATGCTTATCTGCTTCTCTGGTTCCCCTGAAGAGTCTGATTCAATAAATCTAGTAAGGCCTGCTTATGGATATTTAGATATATTTACTCAAGACTGTGATATAACTTGTAGACAAGAACTACTGAATATATGTGTAATACATGTACTATTAGATCTCAAAACAAGCAATATCTAGAAGAGTTAGAGTTTGATAAGGTACTGTGTCTTTCCAAACTCTGCATTCCAATAATTTTAGCTTAACTTTCACTTGTCTTTGCCTGAAATGGTTAAGAAGTTAAAGCGAATATTACTGACCATTTCTATTAGCTTACAGAATAATACCCTGAAAGTTTAGAAATTTTCTGATGAGTAGTCTTAATAAATAGAGGCTAGATAATGAAGAATTTCATGCCTTCTTTTTATCATTCAGATAATAAGATCAACAAATGTCTACCACAAATAGGATTTTCTCAGAATTGTAGCAATCATGAAACTTCTTTGTTCATTTGAAGGTGTGTCAGTTAATCTTAATGTGCCTGTTAAGTTCACAGAACCTTGGCATCATCACCCTGGCATTTGGAAACACTGGAAACTGTAAGGTTAGTATAAATAAAGATGGGAACCCTTTTAGTAATTTAGCTTTCACAGTCTTTTGAAACTAATTGTTCATTAAAGAGTCTGAGAGATTTCAATACAAATGGAGTCTAAATTAAAATGTTGGAGGAATTCCTATTTTATGTGAATTTTTCATTACATTTTGGGGCCTAGGTTTTTGAAAAACATAGTATTTAACAAATAAAGGTTTCGCATGCTTATACTTGCTTTATATGCAACCATTTGGAAACACATGCACTCACAGAGTAAAATTCAAGGCTGTGGAGTTAAGGTGGCCGCTAGGATGCTCAGTTTCTTCCATGAACTGAACAATTAAAATTCACAAGACTACTGCAGAAACCTGGGTTCCTAACTGCCCATAAAGAACTGAATCCTTTCTTCTTTGAGTCAATTGACTTCTTGGTACCATGCAGACGACACCAGCTGGATACAAGGCCCACATGCATCCAGTTTGCTTGGGACACTCCTGGATATTTCTTTTTTTTTTTTTATTCATATGTGCATACAAGGCTTGGTTCATTTCTCCCCCCTGCCCCCACCCCCTCCCTTACCACCCACTCTGCCCCCTCTTTCTCCTCCCCACCCCCTCAATACCCAGCAGAAACTATTTTGTCCTTATTTCTAATTTTGTTGTAGAGAGAGTATAAGCAATAATAGGAAGGAACAAGGGTTTTTGCTGGTTGAGATAAGGATAGCTATACGGGGCATTGACTCACATTGATTTCCCACGTGGTTGTTATCTTCTAGGTTAATTCTTTTTGATCTAACCTTTTCTCTAGTACCTGTTCCCCTTTTCCTATTGGCCTCAGTTGCTTTAAGGTATCTGCTTTAGTTTCTCTGCTTTAAGGGCAACAAATGCTAGCTAGTTTTTTAGGTGTCTTACCTATCCTCACCCCTCCCTTGTGTGCTCTCGCTTTTATTATGTGCTCATAGTCCAATCCCCTTGTTGTGTTTGCCCTTGATCTAATGTCCACATATGAGGGAGAACATACCATTTTTGGTCTTTTGGGTCAGGCTAACCTCACTCAGAATGATGTTCTCCAATTCCATCCATTTACCAGTGAATGATAACATTTCGTTCTTCTTCATGGCTGCATAAAATTCCATTGTGTATAGATAGCACATTTTCTTAATCCATTCGTCAGTGGTGGGGCATCTTGGCTGTTTCCATAACTTGGCTATTGTGAATAGTGCCGCAATAAACATGGATGTGCAGGTGCCTCTGGAGTAACAGTCTTTTGGGTATATCCCCAAGAGTGGTATTGCTGGATCAAATGGTAAACTCCTGGATATTTCTTAATGACAGTTACTTTTCCCTTATATGTAATAGAGAATATAACTCCTATTAATGTAGTGTGTAAAATATTTCTGGTTTTTCAAGATTATATTCATGAGTAGGGACTCTATTTTATATTAATCTGTTAGGAATGGGATTGAATTTTAGAAGTTAGGGGTTGTTATATTAAAATGTTTTATTCATGTATACTGTAAATAATCATAGTCCCACCAGAATTTCTCTGAGCCATATGAGGTTGATCACTACTGCATTGTAACCATGTGTTCCTTTAGAACACAAGTAACTTAGTGTCTTTCATTTTGCTAAAAATAACAAATATATATTAGTATTACATTTTTATTTATAAACCACTGTATTTTATTTCTCATTTATATTTTCTTAAAATAAAAATAACATTAAATAGTAACTAACATGGAAACAGAATAATTGTAAACATAAAATAGTGCATATGCATCAGAGTCAGTCACTGGATTATCATTTATGTTAGAATAAAATGTTGTACTGAGCTTTGTAACAGGTAAGATATAATTTTTTCATTTAATAGTAGTAAACAATCAAAGTTAATTTAATTCATATGTCTTTTAATTCAGAGCCCATTATCTTAGTGGCCCATTTGGAGTATGAGCACCTGACATTGGAATCATAGTTCATTACACCATACATAGAAAAGAACAAGTGAGTTTCTTCCACAGGTTGACGGAAGTATCCCATGTTACTGGGATGCTATTAACTTTATATCCAAAAACTCTACTTTTTGAATTATGAATGTCACAAAAGCATTGTGTTAAAGTAAAAGAGACTTATTTAATTCTAGGCCTTTAATGAACAGTTTGATAATATTTCTTAATCAGATGAGTATAGAACTTTTATGTAGGGGCACAGTCCTTCAGGAAGAGTAAACATTATTTGTAATATAGATTGAGAAGCATATGGTTGTATGGATGATAATTTAGCTCATTCATTGAATAAGAATACTGAAAACCTTTACTACTATGTTTTTGAGTTTAGAGTAATGGAGATAAAAGTACAGTCCCTTCTTTTAAGAAGATCTTTATTTAGATGGGATCAGTCATATAACTCCAAAATACCAAAATAAATGCTCTGATAGCAACAAAGATTCTTGGATCCTGTAAATGTTTCAAGTGAGATTTGGAGAGCAGTGGAGTTCATGTGGGGAGTCTAGGCAAGGGAGGGGCATTTCACAGGGAAGGAGCAGACACCAGACCGTGTGGCATTGTGAGAAAGAAAAGAGGCTAATATTTAAAGATTATATAATTTTTTGAGTTATGAAGTGTTTTTATTATATATTTTTCATAGAATGGCTTCACAGCACTTTTACTTGAAGGGAAAACAATCATCAATGGCAGAATATTTAGAAAGAAGTAAGAAATATATACAATGGCCAAGCTGGATTGATAATATTATTTATTCTTTAAAAAATGTGAGTGGTGTCCTAGAGTGGTAACACTCACTCAAATCAGAATCATTAATTTGATAGGAAGAAGACGATTAATGTATACTCATTGGAATACAATGAAGAATAATCTGTTAGAAAATCAATGATTCTGACTAATACAAATTAAAGTATATAGTAGGATTCATGTTCACTCGTAGTATTGACTTTTCTTTGTTATTTGTAATCTGATTTTGTTGGTCTTATGATCTTAGCTAAGGGAGTTTCATATGTCTTATTTGGTTTTAAAAGTATGGAACTTTAGTTTTTGATTTGGAGTGAAAAGTTCAACGATGTTATGGAATTTTCTCCTCTGCTTTTTATATGGTTTTAAATTCTGTTAAGCATAAACAGATTTTGAAAATGATTTTCTCTTTGATGAGCCTTTGCATAAATTGCTTTACTTGAAGAACATTGATGTTAAGTTCTTCCGAAATGAGTATTAATTGCTATTACCACATGGTTCAGTTTTTCTTTCTCCTCTGTAGTTTATTTGGATTTTGTTTAAGTCAGCTATTCATTACTGTGATAACACAAATGAGAGAACTAAAGCAGGACAGGTTTATTATGGGTCACAGTTTCAGAGGTTTAAACCCAGTGTTGGACTATTTGCTTTGGGCTTGAGGTGAGATGGAATATTAAGGCAGTGGAAGCATGTGAGAGAGAGAAGGTTCCTCAACTCAAGGCATACAGAAGCAGGACAGGAAGGATCTCAGACAAGACGTACCCTTTGAAGGCAGACCCCAGTGAACCATATTCTAAGTCTTTTCTTTTATTATCTGACCAGCTATGAGCTCATCAGTAGGTGACACCACTGATGAGCTCATAGCTGAAGTCAGTGTCTTCAAGATTCACCCGCTCAGGGCCAAGCCATTCAACATGAGTCTTGGGGTGAGGCACTTCATATTCAAGCCATAACCCACATGTATGTTTAATTGACATACAGAGGGGAAGGAAAATAGGTTTAAGTGGATAAACTTTTCCATTAAATGAAGATAAGTCATATGTGTGTGACAAAAAAGGCATTATATAGATACAATTCCTAGTTTTTCTGTTTGGTGTGTGATCTTGAGAACATTACTTACTACCAAGTATGCATCCTTATGTGAAAAAGAGGATAATAATCACGAATGGTGGTTCTAAGATTATTTATATAGCATTTAGCTCATTACTTAGCACATGGTGACCAGAATCATTAATTAAAACAACCCTTACTTTTATTATTAATTTTATTTTCAAGCAATATTATTATTTTAATCTTGTAAGTAACTTTTACTTATTTTCCATTTAGATGAATATAAATTAAAACATATTACAACAGATGAGGGAATACATACAGATTTTTGTTGACTCCTTCCTTCTTTCCTTCCTTTTTATTTCTTTCTTTTCTTCTTTCTTTCTTATACTTTTCCTGTTATGGTGTTTGAGTAGGGCTGCACACTTGATAGGCAGGTGCTACCACTTGAGCCATGTCAACCCCTCATTCTTTAATTTTCAGGTAGCATCTTGCATTTTTTGCCTGAGATGCCCTGAACTGTGATCATCTTGCTTATGCCTCCTTTCTTGCTAGGATGGCAGGAAAGTGTCACTGAGCCAGCTCTTTTGGTTGAGAAGATGTATTGCTAAGGTTTTTCCCAGGCTGAACAGTAATTGGTCCTTCCAATCTGCTTCCTGGGACTACAGGTTTGAGCCATCATGCCTTACATAAGCATGTGCTTCTTTCTGGCAGTAAATATCAATTATGACCAGCCAAATATATCAAATAGCTTCATATAATGTTGTAGAAAAAGATCAGAAGTTCCTTTGTTCTCTGCTACCAGATCTATACCAAAAGTCCTTTTTATATCCAGAGAATCATCTCTTCATTGGCTTTGAAATGCCATAGCACCCTCCTTCCAATTGGGTGTACCAACTTTCAGGTGACCCTTCCAGTGATTTGTTGCCCCTATTAATGAAAATGTCCCAAGTCATTTGTATTTCTGTCTCAAGTTTTCAAATTCTGTTAAAAAAAAAGTCATTTAGCAGACTTCTCTGAATTTAGGGAACATTAGTTAGATATAAGAGACCTAAGCCCCAGAAACCTTCGGTGGCTTGCTGCTCTTTACTGGCAGATTTAGAATGGAATACAAAGATTTTATTAAAACCATGCTCATTAATATAGACTCACACTAAGGAAGAGGTTAAAGGGCCTGATGTAATTCAGGATTGTTGACAGTTTTGTTTCTGAAAGTTTGATATCAAATAATGAGCAATGTCGTGAAATTTGTGAGTCTTCTGTTACCTGTTTTCTCCATTGATTTGTAGGAGGTATGAAATTTTGTTTTGATTCTCACCTATAGCTTAGATTCATATACTAAATGTTATTGAAATAGTGAACTTGTTTCTCTTCATGTTATAAAATATGGGGGTTAGAGCTGATTCTAATACCTGCAGAGAATACTAGAAAGGGGCAAGAAGTATTTAGCTTATGATAATAGGTGATCAAGTTGAATATGTTATTTGACATTGGGGAAGGATTATATTTGTTCTTTTCATAATTCTGATGTTTCTATTGAAATTTGTACATCTGTTGGGATGGGTGTTTCTTCCTCTTACGTGAGGGCCTCCTTGATAATGGTTTTCTCTTGATGATGTGTCTTTGATATTGCTTTGTTGTGTAACGTTCAGTTTATTTACAATTGCACTTCGTAATCTCCCCATGGCTGTGATTTGCTCTATTACTTACATTGTGGCAAGCAGTTTTGGAGCTCTTACTATGTTCTTACTATAGATAGCGCAGTGTATAGCAGTGTTGCCACTGGTGTCTATATTTGGATTGGCACTGTATTCCAGAAGGATAGTCAAACTTTCTTTTGATACTGTGTTCTAGTAAAACAGTCACACAGTCCTTTGATACTATGTTCTAATAGAATAGTCATACATTCCTTTTACTGCCATTATATGGAGTGTCATTATTGCATACAATGGAACACATTGTAAACCCACAGAAATCCAGATTAACAGCTCAAAATTTCACCACTTAGTATATCTCCTACTAAAGTCATTGGATGCTAATGGCCTTAATACTCACTGTGGTGTTTTTAATGGTCATAGCCATTGATCTCACATTATCTCTCTGAATGCCATAGTCACAAGTAAAATGCAGAGCAGTTCTGTGACAGTTATCAGGCTTTTAAGGAAACCTATAGAGCACTACCTCAAAATGTAGTCATTTGCATAACTAGCTAAAGTTATGATTTTGTTCTGTTGGGCATCAAGGTGACCTGGGTACTAGGCTTCTCAAAGGTGTGCATTGTTGCAGTTGCTGGGGAACACATGGTGGCAAGAAAGCTGAACTCCCTCACTGAAAGCTTCAATATTGTTTCTCAAGGGTAGGAAAAAGACAATGGATTGACTAGTCCTATAAGAGTTAATGCCCATGTAGGGTTTTGGTTTCTGCCTGGCAGAAGGAACAATATAAAATACAGTGCCTACCCAAAATGTTGGAGCAATTGTCTCATTCCTTGAAAATGAAAAATGGCTTGATTTTGAGCTACTCCAAAGTCTTTAGTCTGCATGACAGCCATGGTCCAAAACATGGGATCACCTTAGATCTTTTTTTCACAGAGCAGGAAAGGATTTGTGCCCTGCAGAAACATCATTGTTTTTTCTTTGCTGCATCATGGAAAAATGAAAGCTATTCCAACCAGAATTTTATAGAAGGCAGTTTGGATCCACACCCTAAGAAAAAGGTCTATTCCTCAAACAGTTAAACAAATCATCCTTAATTTTTGCTGTTTCTTCCTTTTCTCAACTTCATGGTAGTTGTTCTAATGTTGTTATTCTTTGGACCATGCATTCTAACCCTCCCTGCATCTCTGAAGTCTTTCATTAGAGGCTCTAAAATCCAAATGATACAGGGACCAGGGTTTAGTTCAGATTGGTTTTCTTTGATAGACTTCTCTGTACATGAAGGTGTATGTTTTATCTGATATATGTGCATATATGTATGTTTTTGTAAATATAGTTTTGCACATATATTGTCCGTCATTTTGTTAACTTGGATATACAAGACATTTTAATTTTTATTTAGATAAATCAACTCTCATATTGCTTACTTTGGGGATGTAAATGTAGTTGAATGGTAATGTTTGTGTTTAGCATGCACCAGGTCCTGTGTTCAATCCCCTGCACCAAAAAAATGAATACCAAGCAACAAATACACTGGCTTTTGAAGTTATTCTTAGGAAGGTCAATATAAAATCATATAAATGGGCATTCATTTTCTTCTTCTGATATTTCTCTCATTTTTCCTCATTTAAAATCATTAATCTGTATTCCATATGGAATGAATTTTTGTGATACAAAATTCTAGTTATTTTTCTCTAAGTAGTTAAAAGGTATGTCATCATGAATAATTCTTCTTCACTTACTTATATGAAATGTCATCAGTATTGAATTATGAATTTTTTAGATCTTTAGGTGTCTCTGGGTTTTCTACAGTGTTCAATTCATTTATCTTTCATTTTGTCTTTAGTAAAAAATTAAAAATTAATTCATGAAAATTAATACCATATTTTGATACCAAGGAGGCAAACGTGTTTATTAGTAACATTTTCTTAAAGTCATAACAATAGTAAAAGACAACATGTGGTGGTGCAATTCAAAAATGTTAAAATTTTCACAGTTGTGCTTAGTTCATGTAAAATTGATCAAAATAGAAAGAGCTCATATTTGGGGAATGATGAGTCTTCATATCCAAGAAAACAAACCAAGGCATATTTGCAGTGCAGTATCCTTCAATTACCTATGAACAGGAGCCTTTGGGCACTGCCCACAGACTGGCTCAGGCCCAGGCTGCAGTTAAAGTCAAAAGCTTTCTACACATTGCATACAGGACCCACTCTGCTCTCAGGGCAAATATTCAGAGAAACATAAATGGGTAACAACTGAAAATGGAATTGGAACAGTGGGAATAAGCAGTTTTGCATAGGAAGTTTTTGGAAATCTTGCTGACTTTAGTCTGCTAGCAGTTGGGTCAAGATGGAAAAATATAAGATGAATTTGGTGCTTTGGAAAGTGTGAACCAAAAGGGCTCCTTACCGTGGCAGTGAAGTCTATTTTCCCTTATCCGATTTAAATAAATTTAATTAAGCCCCTGGAGAAAATCCAGGGCTTGTCAAAACATTGTGTTATAGATGTTTGGGACATCAAGGTGATACTGAGTAACCTTCCAGAGATAGAGCAATTATTGAAAGAAGAACCCTATCCAGTAAACCCTCTGATGAGTGAAATGTCATTACGAAATAGCCTAGTGTGTAATATTAAAAATAAGAAAGTATTTGGCTCTATCTTCAAACTTCAAAGTTCCCTTATAAGGTCCCTCAGTAAATAACATACATATATATGTATACCTGATATAAACTGATATTGGATATTGTTCAAATAACTTTTAGTATGGGAAATATTTATTTGAATATATACTTTCTACAATGTCTATAAAATTGTTTTTTTTAAATGTGGCATTAAAAATAAAATGTTATAAATGCATAATTTTGTTGTGTGAATAACTTTTGAAATGTCAGCAAAATGTTTGATGGGAAAAATTTAATCCAGTTTTTCCAATTTGGATTGGAAAGCAGCTAAACTTTTGGTCTTAGGTTGCTATTTATAAAGATGACCTGAGTGTGTCTCAGACTCCTCCCAGATGCACAGATCTCTGGTGTTGGGCATCCTGCATTGGGAAGTAAGCCCGACACCCTGGGCAAAAGTAGAGCCTGCTCCATTTAGTTTCCTCCCCTTCCCCAAAGGTAAGGAAGGGAAGGTGGCAAGTCTCCTACACCTGGCTTCTCCCACACTCCTCCCCCAGCTACACCACTCTTCTTAATCTTAGGAGATGTGACCTATTCTTATCTCTGTCCTTCACAATATTTTACCCATGAATGAAAAATGATTGCACTTTGGCTACCTTATCCACACTTATGGGATAAGTCTTATGGGTCTGTCTTGCAGTTTTGTGTGTTCAAAGGTATCTGAGCATGTGGAGATATCAGCATTTGTATTCTCACACCTACAGCCCAGGAAGATCCTCCCTCTTGAGTGGAAGAGCCCAAGGGTTCTTGGCTTTACTTCCCAAGCGAATGATCTTCATAGTAGCGGGTCCAGCCTCTCAGGCCTCTTTCCTTCCCCTCAGTTTGTGGCAACCTATCAAGTCAGTATTAGTCTTTATAGGTGAGCCAACCAAGTCATAGCCCACATCCCAACAGGGGCAGCCATATGGTTTAGTATCTCTGAATAGCAGGCACTGGTCACCAAACAATGCTGCTAAACATAAGTGAGTCCCTCAGACCAGCTGAGGACAGGACAGGTAGCTGATAATGCTCAGTGTAACTTTGCAAGGCCTAGACTGCCAAATCTCTACTCCTGAGCTGACCTGAGTTGATTTCAAACCACAAAAGTCAGTGCAAATTGACTGAGTGTCCAGATTAGTTGCAAAACATATTCATATCCGTTGGAAAGCAATGTTTCTGTATGACTCAGTTTAATATAAAGTGGAACTTGATGATGCTAAAGACCTATTGTCCATGAAAACTTCCCTAAAAACCTCCTTAACTCTTACTATCCTCAGTTTATTCTTCTTCTGCACCTCCCTGAAGGTGTCCATGTGAATTTAACAGATGCAGTAAGAAAAGGCCTTTTTCTCTATTTCAGAGAGTGCTCAATGTGTCACCAAGTGCACACTTTTGAGGAGAAACCAGTGACATTTTCCAGATAAGATGCAAATGCATTTCTGCATGCCTACTACCCTTCCCCTTTGGCCCAGACTTATTTTATATTCTCTTTTATTTCTTTTTTCCCATTGCATCTTTAATCAATACATGTTTTATTGTGGAGCACATTGTGACAATTGTAAAGATTAGGAATCTTTAAAGGTGTTTTATTTTTAACGTGTCCATTCACTCATTCTGCAATCCATTTTTCCTCTTGCTAGGTTAACATACCAGTAGTAAAAACTCTCTGGGTCCCAGCTTCCCAGCTGCTGCTTGTGGCACTCTATCTTATACCTTCTCTTCTTCCTCCTCTTCTTCCTCTCTTGCCATCCCTCCTTTCCTGCTTCAGCAGCTTCTAGGCTACACAGCAGCAGCTCCCAGTTCCTATTTGGCAGCTGTTCCAACTATTAAGATGCTATACTTTGAGGGCATATCCATGCCATGCGTCAGCCTTCCCTTTCCAGGTCTTCCTCCCATTCCTCATTGTCTCAGTGCCTGGCTCCCTAAGTCCAAGCCAGCACTTGGTCTATCTTTTGCTTGCACTTCCTTAGTCTTGGGCCCCTAAGATCAAGGCTCATCTAAGGAGCCACAACCCAATGTCCCTGCCCTGCTTCAGTCCCTAAACCTGACACCCACCAGACAGAGCTCTAGCTCTATCTCTTCCTGCTTTCGTATGTCCTGCTTTAATGTGTGTCCAGATGTGCTAACTCCTGCCCTCTGAGGCTACTTCTCAGGGATGAAAGTCTCATAAATTCTTCTGAGTGCTATGTCCACATGTGTGAGGGTTACTGAAATCCCTTTTGAGGGTTTTACTGTGTCCTTCCCTGGTGCCACTGTTCTCCAGGTGTTCTGCAAAATAAGAACCTTTTGGCTTCAAAATTTTAGGCTCTATTTTGATCCATTAAAGACTTTGCCATAGCCCCTCTTTTCTCAAAGCAAAAAGTTTTATGCTTTTACAGTGTGTAAGAAATTGCTTATTCTTTGCAAATATATAGTCTGCCTACATTTCTGTATACTTTGGAAATATTTTCAAATGAAAAAAAAAGAATTCGACAGTAAAATCAATAAAATGAGTGTTTTATACCAAACATTTTAGCTATGACACAAGGATTCTTACACTGAGTTAGATTATAACTGTTGAGCTTGACTTTTGAATGCTTGGAACTAACAATATCTGTTATTTTTCCTATAAAAGAAGATGCATGTTTGATGTATGCTCCTAAATAGCACTGAAATTTCCAGAATTGTTTTCTCCAGCCTCCAGGATACATTAGTACTGTGGTAATACATCTTGGAAACAGAATTGTTCTGTTCAGTAAGTAGCAGGTCTTTAATTTCAGTTCCCTTAGGATATGTCTGCAAGACAATAAAATCATGAGGGATTTCTGCCTTAATTTCATATTCACAAGTAGGCAAATAACATTTTGGTAAAGCTCCCTGCCTGATCAGAATGTGTTCATAGAAGTACCTGACCTCTCCAGCTGTACTATAGGAACTGGTTGCCAGGTATTAGGTTTTGCAGTCTTCTCCTTATCATTTGTAACAGCATGTTCTTGTGTGCATAAGTGACTTGATTTATCACTCACCTTCTATATGCTCTACCCACTTCTGCCAGTGGAATGGCAGAGTTGGCATCTCTGATAAAGGAGGACCTTTGCTTGCAGTTCAGCCTGGCCTTATAATGGGCTAGGTTCCCTCAATCCACATGGCTGCCATGGGCAGCACATATCTCACATGTAATTTTCCAAAACATTCGCCCAACTGAGGTGGTTTTCCAAGGTTGAAGGGCACCATGCTAAACAGAGAATCATGTACTCTAGAATCCCGTGTGTTCATTGGAAAAGTATATCTGTATCAGGCAGGAGAAGATGCAATTAGTGGTATGTGTAGGAATACAGTTGGTCTTGCTTTAAGACTTCTTCAAGGCCAATGTCAGTCTTGTGTGTAAGTGGACATATTTCAAGAGTCTGCTATAACACCCCTCCACCCCTCCCCTTTGTACAAGAGCTATGTGTAAAATGTATATTTACCCAAGGATTTCCAACTGCTGATACAGCTAGATATGACAACATTCTTTTTATTATGCTCACATTATGCTTGAAACAACAGTGATTTAATGATTACAGGGTTGCTGTAGGGTTTATTTGTCTCATTTTTCAGTGAATCTAAAAATGTCAAGTGTTTTTAAAGTCATCATGACAAAAACTATATTGGTGCACATGGCTCTTTCTTACCATAAATAAATGCAAAGGGAGAAGGCTGCAGTTTGTGGACTTGTAACATATTCACTTTCATCTTCAAGAGTGCTTATGCCTTCAGCACCCTTGACACTTGATGAGGCTCATGAAATTGCTTTTCAGGAAAATAGAAACACTTTATGGTCTACTGTGCTTGTACAAACTGTTTAAAGGCACATCTTACTGTGATTTTTAAAACATAATGTGCTTATTCAGAACATCAAGCAAAATAAAAAATGACAATAATAAAATGCCACTTTATCTGACCTCTATCTTAGGCACATTGTTTCCATTTCTGTGTTTCCACTCTCTTTTTTAAATAGTTCACTGCTCATATCACCACTCTTCTACTTTCATTATAAAGTGTATGATATTTTAATACTTGTTATGATTTTAAATTTCCCCTTATTCTTCTCCCTTATAAATGTTTTATTTTTTTAATGTTGTGTAGGGTGGGGGTATATTGTGGCATTAATAAAAGTTCTTAGAATAAATAAAATATCTCATACTTGTAGTAACTTCCTCTCCTCTATCCCCCTTACACCCATTTTGAATAGTTTCTTTCATTAGGTATCATTTTTCCATTACCCTACATGTGTACACTGTGTATGCACTATATTCACCCTCCCACACACTTTCCCCATCTCCTCACCCCTCCCACTGGTATCAACCAGGGATGTCCTGTTCCTCCCTCCTGTTCTCAGATTTTACAAAAGAAAAAAAAAAACTACCATATTTGCTTGTTTAAGATAGCCACACAGGGAGTATCCTTCCTTGTGGTACCTGCATACATACATATATATATATTACATACATATATATTATTTATTATAAAATGAATGGGTTTATCTCATCTATTTTTCTTCTTTCTACCTTAATCAGTTCTTACAGTGATCCTAATAGTTTTAAAATTTTATATTCATTTTTATATAGAGAGTACATCAACCATAGTCACCTTCTTAACTTCTTTCTTTTGTACTCCCCATCTCTTATATGAACCCCCCCACCTTAGTTTGACCTGTTTCTTATAATATGGCTATATTTGTATTAGGTTTATATTCAACATATGAGAGAAAACATACAGCTTTAGTTTGTCTGAACCTGATTGACTTCACTTGAGATAATACTCTCCATCTCCATCCATTTGTGTACAAACAACAAAATTTCATTCTTTGTAGCTGAATAAAATTCAATTGAATATAAATACCACATTTTCTTTTTCTTCACATTTTAAAATTTTTATTTTTATATGATTTTATTAACAGTTGTACAGGGGATACATAATGATATTTACATATGTGCTTATATTATGTCTTAGATTTACCCCCTCTATTATTCTTTCTCTTTCCTCCTCTGCCTTTCCTAGAACAATTTCAATTAGTTTCATTCTTCTATTTTTCACATATGGATACAAAATATATCCACCACATACATGCTCATTTCTCTTTTTTTGGAGGGGAGCCAACATCCCTACCACTGGTAACCACCCCTGGAAAAGCTGTATTTTCTCCTCCTGCCTCTCAATTTTTTTAAAATTAAGTGTATATTGATAATGCAAGAAGAGGGTTTGCCTTGGAACTTCAGGCTTGTATACATGTGCTTTTATCATTCCACATTTTCTTAATCCATTCTTCAATAATGGAGCACCCATGCTGCTGTCGTAGCTTAACTGCTGTGAATAATGCTTCCATAAACATGGGTGTGCAGTTGCTTTTATTGCAATCTGACTTACATTCCTTCAGATATATCCCTAGGAGTGGTATTGATGGATCATATGACAGTTCTATTTCTATTTTTTTTTTTTCAGTATTGAGGATCCTCCATACTGCTTGAAATAATGGTTTTACTAATTTACATTCTCAGCCACAGTGCTTGACAGCTCCTTTTCACGCACACCATCGCCAGCATTTGCTGTTGTTTGTGTTCTTGATGGAAGGAGTGAGGTATAGTTTTAGTGTGATTTTGATTTGCACATCCATTATGGCAGGGATGTTGAACATCTCTTCATGTGTTTTTTAGTGATTTTTACTGATTCCTTTGAAAAATATCTGTTCAGCTCATTTAGTGACTTCCTTATTTGGTCATTGATTTTTTGGGAGTCTACTTTCTTTAGTTCTCTTTGAACTCTTGTAAATTCCACATCAGATGTATAGCTGGAAAAGATTTTCTACCATTCTTTGGGCTGCCTCTTCAATTTAGACACCATTTCTTTTATTCTACAGAAAGTTTCCTCAGGTCCTTCAGCTATCAGCCATCACGGTCTCTCATCATCAGTGTTTTCTTGTTCATATATTCTCTACATTATTTAAAATGAAGTTTTAATCGGTATTCCAAGTTAAGAGGATCCAAGATGGCAGCTAGGGTGCTGAACCACACAGAGTGAGCTCCGTGACTCCAGAGCCTTGCTGAGATGCTGAAGCCACACTTGGCAGAAATAAAGCACCAAGGAGAACTAAAACTTTAATACCTTGAGTCCCTAGCCATGCTGCATTATACTGAGAAAACAGCCGGGCTGCTGCCACCATCAGCCACCAGCTCCAAACCTGCTTGGGAGACATTCAGCACAACAAGCAGGTGAGAGCCAAGCATCACAGATATTCCCCCAGCCACCCCTGGGATAAACTAGTGCAGAACCCCTGGGCAGACTGACCCTAATGCAAACAAAAACAAAAACAAAACTAAATAATAATGAACTGAAAAGTAGCACACAGCAGAAGGGGTGGGATCACTGAAAGTTCACTAGAGAAGGGAGGAGGAGCAAGGAGCTAATCTCCATGAACCATAAATAAACAAACACTGGATAAGCTGGAAGGCCAACAGCAGGCAGGTGATAAGCCACTGCCTGAAGCAGGGCAGGTAGTGGACCACAAAGCTCATTTCCTGAACCAGTGAACAACACTCAAAGACAAACAGTTCCACAAATTTATAAAACAAACAGCAAACCATCAAAACATGCTGACACCAGGGGACTGGCTGACAGAACACTGAGCCTGCCCCAGAGAAAAGGGGCAAGGCAAAGAAACAAGCCCCCAGTAAACAAGCACAGTGAAAAGCCACCTCTAAAGCAGGACAACTAGTGGACTACAGAACTAATCTCCTGAAACTGAGAATGGCATGCAAACTTAAACTGCCACACCTCACTGAGGGAGAAGCTGACCAAGCAGCTGCCTCTGAAAGACAGAAGAAAAACACACTACCCACA
Source organism: Castor canadensis (assembly GCF_047511655.1). Lineage (NCBI taxonomy): Eukaryota > Metazoa > Chordata > Mammalia > Rodentia > Castoridae > Castor > Castor canadensis. The sequence goes on from NC_133400.1 coordinate 59,101,720, forward strand.
AACTAACAACCTGGTGAGACTATGACAGAGTTTCTACTTAAATGCCAATATCAGGACTGGATGCTGGAGGAGTAACACCAGAACTTAAACTAAGACTGAAATTCTGTTATTCCTGAACCTGGAGATTTTTGTTTATTTGTTTGTTTCTTGTCTGTTTGTTCATCTCTCCCCATTGATTTCTTTGGTTTTATTTTTTATTGTTAGTTTTATTATTGTGGATTTTCTGTTTTTACTTTTACTCCTTTTTTTGTTTTTTCTTTTCTCTTTCTATTCTATCAACTTAAAAATCATCATTGCTCATCACTACTCTTACCCTGTTCATTCTCCATCCTTCTCTTGTGCTAAAACCCATTGCTCCCCTCTCCAACAACTTGTTCTGCCCCCTCTCACCCACACTCTTCCACCAGCCCTCACATTCTCCTCCCATTCTCCCCTAACCTGTCACCAGACTACCCCTCCCTCCTTCACACACATTATCTATTGGACAACCTACTGTACCAACGTTACCAACCCCAAATGCCTTCAATCCCTAACACAAACACACTCTTCTACAACAGAAATATACCAAACACACACAAGGACCATAGAAACAGCAGCCCCCCCCACATCTTTCCCCACTCACCCACCCCAATTCCCATCTCTAATTTTAGTGCCATCCTATCCAACTCCCCGAATTTCTATAGCTAGCATTACAAACTCCCACTGCTTATAGATATTGCCACCAGGGGATCTTTTATATAACACATAAACTACTGGTCAGGTATTAAACCTGTGAATTAGTTAATACTAAATTACACCCAGACCAAGGACAGAAATAGCACACCACTTAAGCTAAAAACCCAAGACAGTCACCAAAGAAAAATTAAATCAAGGGGAAAAAAACCAGGTGATCGAAACCTCAAGCTGGCCTATCAAGAACATAGTAACACAGCACCAAGTGAAGCAATAGAAAGGAGAAAAAGGGATGGAAAACATTCTATTCCTGAAAATAATTTAATACAGGATTCAGAGGGAAATGAAGAAAATGGATACCCAGTTCTGGACTCCAACCAAACAAAGATAAATGACACCAAGGACCCCAACAATGTCCACAAGAACAGGCTAAAAGCAGAAATCTTGCAAGTAATCACTGAGAATTTCATGGGGATGGTACTAGACATGGTTAACCAAAATGTACAAGAGGCATTCAAGAAATACCAAGACACAGAAAATAAAGAATATAAGAAGACAGAAAAACAAATAAATGAACTCATAAGAGCCCTAGATAAACACCAAAGTGAACACAGAAAACAGTACAAATAGAAAGATAAATGAATTAAAATTGAAAGTAGACAATTTTAAACAGAAAATGACCCATGATATGGAAAACCTCAGAAAAAGGAATAAAACTAAAGCACAAAACACAATGGAAGGCCACTCCAGCAGAATAGAACAAGCAGAAGACAGAATCTCAGAACTTAAAGATAAAATGGATATTTAAGCAAAAACTGAAAAGCTATTAATCAATCAACTCAAGTCCTGTGAAAGGAACATGCAAGAACTCACTGACTCCATCAAAAGAGCAAACCTGAGAATCGTGCGCACTGAAGAAGGAGAGGAGGTCCAAGGAAAAGGGATTCATAACATATTCAATAAAATAATAACAGAAAATTTCCAAAATCTAGAGAAACTTCTGACCATTCAGGTACAGGAAGCCTCCAGGACACCAAACAGACATGACCAAAACAGAGCCTCCCCATGACATTTAACATTAAAACAACAAACAGAGAGAATAGCAATCAAAATATTGAAGCTTGTAAGTGAGAAAAAACAAATAACATACAAGTTAAACCCATCAAAATCACAGCAGATTTCTCAACAGAATCCTTAAAATCAAGAAGGGCATGGAGTGAGGTATTATGGGCACTGAATGAAAATAATTTAAACCCTAGGATACTCCATGCAGCAAAACTATCATTCAAAATAGATGGAGCAATAAAAGTCTTACACTATAAGCAAAAACTAAAACAATATATGACCACCAAGCCTCTATAAAAGATTCTCCAAGGAATTCTGTACACAGAAAATGAAAGCAAACAAAAAAATGAGAATACAGGCAGCACTAAACCACAAGAGAAGAAATGACAAAGAATCAGAGAATAACATTGATTCAGCTGCATACAATCAAACCCTTAAACAACAAAAACAACTAAATGACAGGAATCACCACATACCTATCAATATTAACACTGAATGTTAATGAACTTAACTCCCCCATCAAAAGACACTGTTTGGCAAACTGGATTAAGATCCAACAATCTGTTGTTTACAAGAGATCCATCTCATTGACAGAAACAAGCACTGGTTTAGGGTGAAAGGCTGGAAGAAGATTTACCAAGACAATGACCTCTGAAAACAGGCAGGAGTAGCAATACTTATATCAGACAAAGTAGATTTCAAAATTACATTGATCAAATGAGATAAAGAAGGACACTCCATACTAATAAAAGGAAAAATATGCCAAAAAGAAATAACAATTATCAACCTATATACACCCAACATCAGTGCCCCAAATTTCATCAAACATACTCTGAAGGACCTAAAAGAAGATACAGGCTCCAAAGCAGTGGTTGTGGGACACTTTAATACCCCCCCATCACCAATAGACAGCTCATCCAAATAAAGAAATTCTAGAACTAAATCACACCATAACGCAAATGTACATAGCTGATGTCTACAGAACATTTCATCCAACATCTGCACAATATACATTCTTTTCAGCAGCCCATGGAACTTTCTCCAAAACTGATCATATCTTAGGACAAAAAGCAAGATTTAGCAAATACAAGAAAACAGAAATAATCCCATGCATTCTACCTGATCATAAAGCTTTGAAACTAGAACTCAACAATAAAAACAACAGCAGAAAAATGCAAACAATTGGAAGGTGAACAACACATTGCTCAATAATCAGTGGGTCATTGATGAAATAAAAGAGGAAATTAAAAGTTTCCTGGAAGGTAATGAAAATGAAAACACAACCTACCAGAACCTATGGGACACAGCAAAGGCAGTCCTAAGATGAAAGTTTATAGCCATGATTGCATAAATTAAAAGTCAGAAAGATCCCAAATCAATGACCAAATGCTTCATCTCAAACTCCTAGACAAACAAGAACAAGCAAAACCCAAAACATGCAGAGGGAGAGAAATAATAAAAATAAGGGCTAAAATCAATGAAATAGAAACAAACAAACAAACAAAAATGCAAAGAATCAATGAAACAAAAGTGGATTCCTTGAAAAAATAAGCAAATTGATAAACCCCTGGCAAACCTGAGGGGAGATGAGGAGAGAAAAAACCCAAATCAGCAAAATGGGAAATGCAAAAGGGTAGATAACAACAGACACTATGGAAATCCAGGGAATCATCATACTACTTTGATAATCTACATTCCAATAAATTTGAAAATCTTGAAGAAATGGACAAATTTTTAGATACTTATGATGATCCAAAATTGAACCAAGAGGATATTAACCATCTACATAGATCTATATCATGAAACAAAATTTAATCAGCAATAGAGTCTCCCAAAAAGAAAAGTCCAGGTCCTGATGGATTCTCTGCTGAATTCTACCAGACCTATAAATAAGAACTAATAGCAACTCTCTTTAATCTTTTCCACAAAATAGAAAATGAAGGAACACTGCCAAACTCATTCTATGAAGCCAGTACTACACTTGTCCTAAAACCAGACAAAGACACATCCAAAATGGAGAACTATAGGCCAATCTCCTTAATGAACATCAGTGCAAAAATCCTCAATAAAATAATGGCAAACTGAATCAGAACAATCATTCATCATGACCAAGTTGGCTTCATTGCAGGGATGCAGGGGTGGATTGATGTACGCAAATCTATAAGTGGAATACAGCACATTAATGGAAGCAAAGACTAAAACCCCATGATCTTACCAATAGATGCAGGAAAAGCCTTTCATAAGTTCCAACACCACTTCATAATAAAAGCTCTAAGGAAACTAGGAACAGAAGGAATGTGCCTCAACATTGTAAAGGCTATATATGACAAACCTACAGCCAACATCACACTTAAAGGAGAAAAGCTGGAACAATTTTCCCTTAATTCAGGAATGAGACAAGGGTGCCCATTGTCCCTACTCCTATTCAACATAGTCCTGGAATTCCTAGCCAGAGCAATTAGGCAAGAAGTAGAAATAAAAGGCATACAAATAAGTAAAGAAATTGTCAAAATATCCCTATTCGCACACCACATGATCTTATATCTTAAAGACCCAAAAAACTCTACCCAAAAACTCCTAGACAGCATAAAAAGCTTCAGGGTGGCAGGATATAAAATCAACTTACAAAAATCAATAGCTTATCTATACACCAATAATAAACAAATTGAGAAAGAATAAATGAAAACAATTCTAGTTACAACAGCCTCAAAAATATCAAACTTAACAACAGGAATAAACTTAGGAATAAACTTAACAACAGATATGAATGACTTCTACAAGGAGAACTACCAACTCCTGAAGAAAGAGATTGAGGAAGACTACAGAAGGTGGAAAGATCTCCTTTGCTCATGGATTGGTAGATCAACATAGTAAAAATTGTATACTACCAAAAACAATCTACATGTTCAACGCAATTCCCATCAAAATCCCAATGACATTCACCACAGAGATTCAAAAATCTACCCTGAAGTTCATTTGGAAGTACAACAGACTGTGAATATCCAAGGCAACACTCATCAAAAAGAGCAATGCTGGATGTATCACAATACCTTACTTCAAACTTTAGTACAAAGCAATAGCAATAAAAACAGCTGGCACAAAAACAGAGATGAAAACCAGTGGAATAGAGTAGAGGACCCAGATATGAATCCACACAGCTATGCCCACCTTGTTTTTGACAAAGTCGTGAAAATACATATGATGGAGAAAAGACAGCCTCTTCTACAAATGTTGCTGGGAAAAGTGGCTATCTGCCTGCAGAAAACTGAAACTATATCCATGCCTATCACCCTGTACTAGTATCAAGTCAAAATGGATCAAGGACCTTAATATCAGACCCAAAACTCGGAAATTAGCACTGGAAAGAGCAGGGAATACTCTGGAAGCAATAAATATAGGCAATGACTTCCTTAATTGAACCCCAGCAGCTCAGCATCTAAGAAAAAGTATGGACAAATGGGACTACATAAAATTAAAATGCTTCTGCACAACAAAAGAAATGGTCTCTAAACTGAAGAGACCACACACAAAGTAGGAGAAAATATTTGCCAGCTATACATCAGACAAAGGACTGATAACTAGAATATACAGGAGGCCAAAAAACTAAACTCCCCCCAAATCAATAAACCAATAAAGAAATGGGCTACTGAACTAAACAGAACTTTTTCAAAAGAAGAAATTCAAATGGCCAAATGGCATATGAAAAAATGCTCACCATCTCTGCCATAAAGGCAATTCAAATCAAAACCACACTAAAATTCCACCTCACCCCTGTTAGAATAGCTATCATCAAAACAGCACCAACAACAAATGGAAAACAATGTGGAGACTTCTTAAAAAACTAAACATAGACCTGCCATATGATCCAGTAATCATACTCCTAGGCATATACCCAAAGGAATGTGACTTAGGTTACTCCAGAGGCACTTGCACACCCATGTTTATTGCAGCCCTATTCACAACAGCCAAGTTATGGAAACAGCCAAGATGCCCCACTACTGATGAATGGATTAAGAAAATGTGGTATTTATACACAATGGAATTTTACTCAGCCATGAAGAAGAATGAAATCTTATTATTCTCAATAAATGGGTAGAACTGGAGAACATTATCTTAAAATGAAGTTAGCCAGGCTGAGAAGGTCAAAAGTCATATGTTCGCCTTTATATGTGGACTTTAGACCTAAAACAAATGCAGTAATATTATTAGACTTGGGTCACATGCTAAGGCGAGGACATATACAGGAGGAATAGGGAAAGGTAGGAAACCCAAAATTTGAAAGTGTTTGATGTGCCCACAGCAGAGGAGTAATATAGAAACCTTCAAACGGCAGAGGTCAATATGTTAAGGTGACTGGGAAGTGATGAACAGGTCTGGTAGAGATGAATTAATTTAGGTTGTAGTACACTTGTTCATGGAAGCAATGCTAGGAATCTCTCTGTGTACCTATACTTATCTCAACTAGTAAAAACACTGTGTCTTTCTTTTTATTGCTTATGTTTACTCTTCAACACAATTGGAGAAAAAGGTAGAACAGGTTCTGCCTGGAAGCGAGGGGGGTGGGGGAAGATTGAGTGTATGGGGGCAGGGAGGAAAATGGCACAAACAATGTGTGCACATATGAATAAATAAATAAGGAAAATAGTATGCCAAGTTAAAAAAAAAGCTCAGTGAAATTATTATTGTGGTTGGTCAAAGAGAATTAATTTTAGCAGAGTATCTCTAACCAGTGTACCAAAGTAAATTTTATATTTTTAAATATAAGTTTTATTTTATGCCCCTCATTACTTTTTGGCAGTTTAGTATTTTTTCTTATCTAAAAGCTGCTTTCTTCATCACCTATTTATATGTGGGATTATTAATTTTTTTCAATTTCAGAGGTACATTTGCCATGATAATTTGTAAAAGATTGTTACATCCAAAGCAAAGTACATTTTAACCTATAATTATGTAACAGAAGTTGTTGATGATTTCAAGCAGTTACAGGAGGCACAAATGGGTGGTCAAAATTAAACAAGAAAGATTTAATATTCAACAATGGTGTAATGTACATAAAATAAGGGAAAAGTGTTACAGGATGGGCTGTTTTCATTGGTGAGAAAATAGCTGGTAAAAAGTGAATGATACAGTTATAAATTCCCTTAGTTCTGTTAGACAAAATTTTAATGATAACCTACATAACAGGGCATCATATTTGCTTATAAGGAATATTTTTGCTGTTTTGTTGCTTCTGTAGCTTTTTTCATCCATATCTATTCCTCACTCCTATAGCTAGTTTTCACACTGACTTCATGCTAATCTTATTACCTCTATAACCACAAGAGGATCATTATGCCCACTTCCCAGTATGCCAATCAAAGAAATAATGAGTTTTGGAAAACAGGGTTTTATTAATGAGGTGGACAAAAGAGAGGAAGGGAAGTTCAAATCAGCCTTCCCAAGGATGTGGTTTAAGGATGTGATGTGGAAAGTAGGGCAGTTTGAGGTAGAGGAAATGTGATTAAACTTAAGGAAAAGGAAGGAAACCTGTAGTTTGTGCATACTTAAATATACTTCATGTCTCTTCATAATACACATACATGTTAGCAAAATGGAGATGTTACTAGTGCTCTGAGTTGGCGGGGATGGGACACCTTACCTCTAACATTCACTCAAACATTGAACAAATTCACAGGCCCAACTGAATGATCATGGTTTCAACTGGCTTGAGATGGATCAAAGCATTCTCCCAGCTCCTAAAAAACTTATTGAACAATTATTACTACATTAACCTTGTATCAGTGGTAGTTATTAATAGAAAAACTAAGGGGAGTGCACTGTTTAGCTATGACATCTAAAATTGGTGATTAAAGCAATGAGTAGAAGCAAATGAAGCCTTAGGTATTATTAAGATTTTCCTGTTCTCTCATGTCCAGTGTAAGAGGCCTCTTATGCTACACATGTATTCCCTATTCTTTAATATCTTCTTCACTTGAAAGATAAATGACCAAATCTCCTTGCTAGTCTGTTTCTCAATCTGTAACTCTTCTGTTTCAGCCTTTAGTTCTTTGGAAGGCAAAATATATTGCATCCATAATTCTCAGAAACATCATATGAAAGAAAAGTATAAACATAAACTCAACTTTCCAGTTGGACAGTTATTCATTTTATTAAGAAATGTATGGGAACACTTCAAAGTACATTGGGGTCTTCCAGGAGACATTCATGACATTCCTCTTTCTCATTAAGCTGAAATAAAACCTCAGGTACGTGCCTAAAAGGAAAAGTAACTTAGCAAGACTGGGGAAGGCACCAGTAAACAGATAATTACAGATCAGAATAAATTCAGAGCAAGCGAATTTCAGAGCTATAAAAGAAATAAAGAGAAAAATTTGCTCAGGTGTATCACAGAGTATTCTCACACTCTTACAGTCCCTGACCACTGCTAGCTGCAGAAACAGATAAACTGTGCCATGTGTCCTGACTCACACCATCTCTAGGCACACTGCCCATGTATTCATATAGTGACAACTAGCCATGTACCATACACTCTAATTTGCAAAAGGAGCTCCAACCTAGCAGTCTAAATCTTACAAAAAATGAGCCACAGCTACATGCATCCCTGAGTCTCTTTCTTAGGGCAAGCCAGGGTAACCCATGGGAGGAAACAAACTTAGTGGATTCAATCCCACTCTCTATGTGCACATAGATGCCCCTCCCCTACCCAGTCACTGCCACACCTTCCTGGAGCTACCCACCCCCCTCCACAACCAGAGCAATGGGCTAGAACTGCACCTCCACCCGGAGCTACCTCACTACCTGGAGTTCCTGCTACTTGATAGGAAATGCCCAACTCCTCTAGCATAGCCACTCCATCCAGCCCAATACCTTAGCTGACCATCAACCACTGCTTTCCATAGAGGAGAATGCCCAGAAATTATCCTTTTTTCATTCCCTGATCATATTTTCTTTCTCTATAAAGATTATACTGTGTTCTTGCACACTATTATTTCTTATACCTTCATCCTGCATTCTTCACCACTATCCAACACATCTTCCCTTTTTCTTCCTTCAAAATGTCTTCATTTCATTACTTAATTATTAATTTCTATATCTTTATTAATTTTTAACAACTTGTTATAGGACAACTAGGTGTTTGTAGATGGTGTTTACAATTATTTACTTAGTGTAAATATTTGGTTTGGGCTGAATTGGTGATTTTGGTTTTGCTAAGCTATCTCCCAGCCCAGTAGTGAGAAACTAGACTTCAGCCCCACTGCTACTCAGCCCAGCCTGAAGATTGAGAATACTTCAACTAAAATCTTACAGATGATTAAACCAAAGAGTTGGACTCAGATGCAGAAATCCCAACTCAGAAATGTAAGAAATATGAGAAAAAAATGCAGGATGATTCCTCAAAAAGTCAACAATTCTACAATAATGGATTCTAAAGATAGTAATGTGCACAGAACCTCAGACCTTTGTCTATCTTTCAAAAGCATGATTAAGAATAATCAACAAAATGAAGAGGACATGAATAAATGCATGAATGAATTCTGAGGAAATATACATGAACAGGTGAGTGAAATAAATAAGAAAATGAAAAAATTTGTAAAGGAATTGCATATAGATACAGAAATTTTTGAAAAGTCAAATTAAAATCCTAGAAATGTAATGCTCAAAAATCAAACAAAAAGGTCAGTGTAGAGCCTCACCAATAGATTAGATCAAGTTGAAGACAGAATTGGAGGGCAGGAAGACAGAGAGATGAATTAAAAGATTCATATAAAAGTAACAAAAAAATAAGAAGGAAGTACAGTTGGAACATGAGAGAACTCTGGAGCATCATTAAGAGATCAAATCTAGGATTCGTGGGTAGAGAAGGAGAGAAAGTAAAAGTTAAAGGCAGAGGAAATGTATTTAATAAAATAATAGCAGAAATTTTCCCAGACCTTGAAAAAGAAATTGCCATCCAAGTACAGAAAACTTTTAGGACACAAAAGAGTCAAGAGAGTAAAAGAATCCCCACCACCCCACACACACCACATGACATTATAGGTAAAACATTACATGTACAGAACAAGTAAAAAATTATTGACAGCTGCATGAGAGTAGCACTAAGTGACATATTAAGGCAAAACCATCAGAGTAACAGTGGGTTTCTTGAAAGGAACTGTGAAAGCAAAGAGGGTATGGAATGATGTATTCTAAACCCTGAAGGAAAATCACTGTTAACACAGATTACTGAATCTGCCAAAGTTATCATTCATAATTGAAAGAAAAATAAAAACCATCTACAATAAATCCAACCAAAGAACACTAATTTAGTGCTGGACACTTAAACCATGAAAATACAGGAAAGAAAAACCTTACTTGATGAGTAGATAAGAAAATGAGGATAGGAAACAATTAAACACTATAAAAACAACAAAACAATAAGAACTATCACATACTTTTGGATGATAATTCTGAATGCTAATGGTCTCAATTCTCTAATCAAAAGACAATAACTGGTGGACTAGATTAAAAACAAGATCCAAACATTTGTTTTTTACAAGGGAATCACTGGTAAAGAAAAATTCAGGATTAAATTGAAAGAACGGAAAATGTTATTTCAAGAAAAGTGAATCCAAAAGCAAGCAGGAGTTGTTATATCCATATCTGACTTCAAAACAAAATTGGTCAGAAGAGACAAAGAAGGTCACTTTATTATGATAAAGGGAACAATCCATCAAGATGATATAACACATGTAAATATATATGCTCCAAACATTGACACGTCCCATCTCATGAAAAATACTCCACTGGACATAGAATCACAGGTAGACACCAGAACAATAATAGTGTGTGACTTTAATAGATAGGTACTCTGAGTAACAAACCCAACAAAGAAACATCAGAATCAAATGATACCATAAATCACACGAACTTAAACAATCTATAAAATATTGGACTCAACTGTCACAGAATAAACCTTCCCAGCAGACCAAAAAGTTTTCTCCAAAACACAACACAATTTAGGACATGAAGTGTGATCAAAAGAATACCAAAATTTGAAAAACTTCCCATATTATATCAGACCACAGTGGAATAAAGTGAAATCAATGGCAAAAGAAACTATGTGAAATATATGAACACATGAAGACTGAATGATATGCTTTTGAATTGCTAGTGTGTCACTGTAAAAACGAGTGAAATAATTCAGAGAATTCCTATAAGAAAATAAAAATTCATCTTACCAGAACACTTGGTGATGTATCAAAATCAGTGCTAAGAAGAAAGTTTGTAACTACAATTACTTGCATTAAGAAATAATTCAAATAATTAAACTAGTGATGCACCTAAAGCTCCGACTAACACAAGACAAACCAAAATTCAGTATATGGGAAGGGATAATAAAGATCAAAGAAGATATAAATGAAATGGAGACTAAAAAGGATGGTAGAAAAACATAAATGAAACAAATGTTGGTTCTTTGGAAAGATAAACTATATTGATTTGCCCTTAGCAAAATTAGCAAAAAGAAACAGGGAGAAAGCACAATGTAATAAAAGTACAGATGATAGGGGAGCTATCACAAAAAATAAAAATGAAATTCAGAAGATCATAAGGGAATATTTAAAAAATGTTTATTTGAAGAACCTGGAAAAAAAAGAAAGGCATACATTTCTGGATGCATATGATGTACTAAAATTGAAACAAGAATATATAAACAACTTAAATAGACCTAAACAAGTGATGAGATTGAACCAGTAATAAACAGCTTAACAGCAAGTAATACCCAAGACCCAGATGGATTCCTGGCTGAATTCTACCTTTAAAGAAGAGCTAACATCAGTGCTTCTCAAACTCATTCTATGAACCCAATATTATCTACCCTGATACCAAAACCAAATAAGTGCACAATGGGAATGAAAATTACAGACTAATTTTGTTTAAAAAGATACATGCAAAAATTCTCAAGATAATTTCAGTTAAATTCAGTAACACATCAAAAAGATCATACAACATGTCCACCTGCATTTCATTTAAGTGACACAAAGATAGTTTGACATATGCAAATCATGACACATAAATAGTACCAAGTAAAAAAATCACACAATCATCTCAATAGATGTAAAACAAGTATTTAACAAAATTCAATATCCCTTCATGATACAAGCCCTGAAGAAACAGGAGTAGGCCTCAACATAACAAAGACCATATATGAAAAAGCTGTAACCAACATCATAATAATAGAGAAAAAGCTAAAATACTTTCTCTGAAGTTGGGAATGAGACATGATTTCTCTCTCTCTCTCTCTCTCTCTCTCTCTCTCTTTCTCTCCCTGCTACTACCAGTGATCAAACACAGGGACTGGTGCTTGGTAGGCATGCATTCTGCCAGAGAGCCACATTTTCATTTTTAAGTTTCTTTTTAGTTGTTTTTGTCTCACACTTTATGTCCAGGATGGTTTTGAACAGCAAACCTTCCACATATGCCTCCTGTGCAGCTGGATTATGGACATGAACCACCATGCTTAGCTTGTACCTTGAAACAGGGTTTTCAGTAACTTCCCCTTCTCCCGGGTTGGCCTCAAGTCATGATACACTTCTTTCTGTCCCCCAAGTAGCTGAGATTATAGTGTAAACCACAATGCCTAGTCCTCTTCCATCTTACTTAGCATAATACTTGCATTCTTAGCTGCAGCAATAAGACAAGAGAAATGAAGTGAATAAAATTGAGAAAAAAGGAGTCAAATTATCCCTATTTTCAGGAGATGAGATCCTATACTGCAAGACCCTAGAGACTACACCAATAGTCCCTGAGATCTGATAAACACTTTCAGCAAAGTAGCAGGAAACAAAATCAAAATACAAAAATCACTACATTTTCTATAAATAAGTATTTAGAAATAAATGACAAATTAGGCTGAGAAAGAAATTAGAAAAAATAATTCCATACATAATAGCATCAAAAAATTAAAATACCTAAGAATAAGTTAAGGAGGTGAGAGATGTCTACAAGGAAAGCCTTAAAATATCAAAGAAACATATTGAAAATATTAGAAGATGGAAAAACCTCTCAAGTTCATAGATAGACAGAAATAATATTGTGAACAAGGCTATACAATCAAAAGCAATCTGCTATGCAATGTCTACACAAATTCCAGGGCATTACTCATAGAAGTAGACAAATCATTCCTAAGAGTCATATAGATTCATAAAAGACTCTAAATAACTAAAACATCCTGAGCAAAAAGAGAAATACTTGACATATATCAATACCTGGCTTAAATTTTTACTACAAAGCCATACTAACAAAAACAGCATGATACTGGCACAAAACAAACACATAGATCAATGCAATAGAACAGCCTGAAATAAACGCACACAGCCACAGTCACCTGACCTTCAAGAAAGATGCCAAAACTATGATGGAATAAACACAGCCTCTTCAACAAGTGGTGCTGGGAAAACTGGAAACCCACATATAGAAAACTTAAACTATTTCTCACCTTGTAGACAACACAATTCAAAACTCTTTAAGACCTAAAGCTTTGAAACTACTATAGTAAACATAGATAAAATACTTCTTGATATAGGCAAAAACTTTTTTTCCAATTGCTCAGAAAGTAAGAGTAAGAATTGTCAAATGGGAGTACATTAAGTTACAGAGTACATCAATAGAAATAATTATCAGAATTAAGAGAAAATCTAAAGAATGAGGGAAAAACCTTTGCCAGTTATTGACCAGACAAGGGATTAATATCTAGAATACAGAAAGAGCTCAAATTTAAACACAAAGAATCAATAATCAAAAAACAAATAATCAAATTAATAAACTGTAAAAGTAATTGAACAGTCAGTTCTCAAAAGAAGCACAAATGATCTTTAACGCATAAAGAAATACCTAACATCCTTAACCATAAAAGAAATCTGAATCTTAACAACACTGAGATTCCATCTCACCCCAGTCAGAATGGCTATCATCAAGAAAAGAAACAACAACAAATGATGGCAAGGAGGTAAAGCAAAAAAACCTCTTATATACTGTTGATGGGAATGTAAACCTGTGGAGCACTATTGAAATCAGTATGCACGTTACTAAAAATAAAAACCGAATGACCATGTGATCCTCCTGCACCACTCCTAGGAATTTATGTGAAGGAATATGTCAACACACAGTAGAGATATCTGTACACCCACGTTTATAGCAGCATTTTTCATAATAGAGTCAGCCTGAACATAACACATACTTTGTGGTGATAATGATAATGGGAAATCCAGCACCTTGATAGATTGTAGGTGTGGAGACAAATTTCTTTGACTGACATCTTTTTAAAGACTGACATTTTGAGAGATGGTTTTTCATAATATTTATGTGACAACAACATTCATGACAAATCTTTTAATGTAGCAACTCAATACTAGTGAAGAGATAAATCTTTAATAAAAACATTTTCATTACCATTAATAAATACTATACAAAATGTGAGTCACATATGTATAAGATTCAAATTAAGGAACTATCAATGTAATATTATGTTCCCCCAAATCTCTAAACAATTACCACAGACAAAGAATGCCATTTGTCTTTATATCCCATCCTCAAATACTTTCATAAGACATAAATTTTACTTATATCAAAATGAAGTACCCTTTTAAAAATATTGCATACTTTTGTACTCCAGAAATCCATTTACTTCATTTTTATTTTAATTACATTCTTTTTCTTCATTTCTTTTTTGTCCTAGGGATTGAATTCAAGGCCTTTTGCCATTGAGCTACACCATCAATCCTGTACTGAAGAAATCTTAACTCTCTAGATAGAGAATCCTTATGGCATAACAAATTAAACTCAGGGTAATTTATCTTCCCCTAAGTCTTAAAGAGCACCTGGTAGAAGTGGTTGCCTCTATCCCAACTGTGACATGGCCTCTGCTCCCCATAAGTTCTGGTCCAACTGATCTTGAATACTTTCTGATATAAAAGATAGTTTAGGGCAATTGTTTTTCCAATTGATAGAAAAAAAAAAGAGGAATGAAAGCTCAGAGGGGAAAAAGGTCACTCATAAAACTTGTGGGGTGATCTGGGAAAGTACTACTAAAAATTCTTTGAAGATGTTGAGTCATAAAGGCTCCAGTTTTGTCCTGGCTAGTGGGAAGCTGGGGGATGGTTACCTCTCAAGTTTAAATTGAGAAATATAAAATGAGTTTCTATAAGTCCCTTTTGCTGAGTTCTTACTTTTCCACTCAGTCATACAGTTTCCACATATTTCCCTTAACAGAAATCCAGTATTGTTATTTCTCATTAAATGGCTTAAAACTATGTCTGGCACAGATTATGCAGGGAAAAATGAGAAAAAAATGTGTTGGTGACATTCATTCTTGTTCTATTTTATTAGATGAGGGAGACACCAAAGGATTTTGAAATGTACAAAGCAATAGTTAATGAAAGCTGAATGTTGCCATAAAAAAATGGCTAATAAGTTTCTCATCTTCAACTTATGGTTGATATTAAATCAAAAACTGATTTAGTTCTTTATAGAGTAAAATACTTCTTTCCTTTTTTTTTTTTGGTACTGGGGCTTGAACTCCCTCCTGCCCCCACCCACACCCTCTCCCTCTCTCCCCACTCCCTTCCAGGCAGAACCTGTTCTGCTCATTTCTCCAGTTCTGCTGAAGAGTAGAAATAAGCAATAATAAGAAAGACATAGCATTTTTGCTAGTTGAGATAAGGACAGCTATACAGAGAGATTCCTAGCGTTGCTTTCATTTACAAATGTGTTATAACCCAGGTTGATTCATCTCTAACTGATCTTTACACTGGTTCCTGATCCCCTTCTTGTGTTGACTTCTGTTGCTTTAAGGTTACTGTATTAGTTCCTCTGGAGTGGGGACAACAAATATTTTCATGTTTTGGATTTTCTGTCTAACCCCGTACCTCCCGTATACATTCTCCTCTTGTCATGTAACCTATAAGGAGCACTTTAATGTTATAAAAATAAATGTGCACTCAAATATAATAAAATAAATGAAAATAAGTTTTTCCCTTAAGTCACTGCAATTCAATATCATATTACAAATAGGTTAATGTATGAAGGAACCTGTACTTTTTGGCTTATGAAAGTTAAATAAATGTACTTTTGCCAAAGAAAAGAACTGAGGAAAAATTTGCTGCTTGAGAAGCTGAATAATTAAACATACAACCATACATATTACATATATGTATACATATATATGTGTATATATGTATATGTATATATGTGTATGTATATATGTATATATGTATATATATGTATATATATATAGAGAGAGAGAGAGAGAGAGAGAGACAGAGAGAGAGATGGCTCATGGAAAAGAAATGAAAAATAATTGTAAAATGTTGAAAGATAACTTGAATCTTTCATGTATCATATTAGCCACAAGCATTAACAACACTCAAACATAGAAAATATTTAAATTTTTACATGAGTTTAGTTTTTTTATAAAATTCAACATTTTAAAATTTTCATTTACCAAGATAAATAGTACAGCTTAACATGTAGAGTATGTGCTTACCATAAACAAGACCCATGGTTCAGGTCCCAGTACCAAAAATGTTTTTATAAATATCCCAGTTATCAGAAAAGCATACTATGTATAAGCTATATATCTAGCACTGTATCTGTTCAGGCTATTTTTAATTTTTGTATTTTAAAATAATAAAATTAAAGAACCAATAAAATTATATAATTAGTTCTGATTATTATATATATAATTATATATATAATATAATTATATATATATATATAATTTATATTATTATTATAATATATAATTTTATATTATATATAAATTATAATAATATAATTATATAATATTATATATATAATTATATATAATATAATTATATAATAATATATATAATTATATTATATATAATATAATATATTATAATATATATAATATTATATATAATTATATATAATAATATTATATATATAATTATATATATATAAATTATATATAATTTATATATATAAATTATAATATATAATATTATAATTTTATAATATTATATATTATAAAATATATATATATAATAATTAGCATCCCAAGGATGGAGGTGTGGCTCAAGCAGTAAAGTGCCTGCACTAAACATCACATCCAGACTCATAAAAAAAAAAAAACTTTTGAATGCAATAACAGTGTATGAAGTCAATAGATAGGTTATCTGAGTAGAAAAATTTTCCCCAAAAAATATCAGATACCACAGATCACATGGACTTAACAGATCTATAGAATATTGAACTCAATAGCCACAGAATAAACCTTCTCAGAAGACCAAGAAAGTTTCTCCAAAATCCAACACATTCTAGGACATAAAATATAACTTAAGGAATACCAGAATTTGAAAAACTTCCTGTATTTTATTAGACCACAATGAAGTAAAATGAAATCAATGGTAAAAGAAACTATATGAAATATACAAACACAGGAAGTCTAAATGATACATTTTGAATGGGCAGTGTATCACTGAAGAAAAAAGTCAGTGAAATAAGTCAGAAAGATTTTTAAAACATGAAATTTCAATATACCAGAGCTGTTGGGGACACATCAAAGAATATTCCAAGGCCAGAAGTTTTTCCTGCTGAATTCTACCAGATTTTTAAAGAAGAACTATCACCAGTGCTTCTCAAAATCTCTCTGTAAAACCATTATTACTCTGATGCCAAAAATCATTAAGGACACAACAGAAAAGGCTATTACATACTAATTTTGTTTATGAGAATATATGCAAAAATTCTCAAGAAGAAAAAAGCAATCAAAATTCAATACCACATGAAAATGATCCTATACCAAGTTTACCTTGCTTTCACTCCAGTAATGCACAGATGGTTTAACATATGCAAACTGTGACACATTAACAGAATAAAGGACAAAAATCACATAATCATCTCAATAAATGGGAAAAGAAGTATTTAACAAAATTCATCATGATCACGGTCATGATACAAGTCCTGAAGAAACTAGGAACAGATCTCAACATAATAAAGGTTATGTATAACACACCTATAGCTAAATAAGGAAAAGTCAGAGACATTATTCACAGAAATAGATAAATCTATCCTAAAATTCATGTAGATTCATAGACGACACCAAATAGTCAAAAACATAATTGTGAGCAAAAAGAGCAATGCTTCAGGTATGTCAATACCTGGCTTCAAATTTTACTACAGAGCCAAAGTAGCAAAAACAGTATGGTACATGTGAAAACACATAGACCAGTGAAGTAGAAGACCTTAAAATGAACTCACACACCTAGTCTTCAAGACAGATGCTAAGAATATGTTAGCAAAAACACAACCTCTTCAGCAAGTGGTGCTGGGAAAACTGGATACCCCCATGTAGAAGAATTAAACTTTACCACTATTTCTCATCTTGTACAAAAAAGTAAAAACAGATCAAAAATCTTAATTCAAGACCTGAAAGTTTGAAATTACTATAGGTAATCATAGATAAAACACTCCAGATATAAGCGACAGTTTTCTTGAATAGGACTCCAATAGCTCAGGAAACAAGATTAAGAAATGACAATTGGAGTGTATCAAATTAAAGAGTTTATGTTGATCAGTGTAAACAATTACCAGATTGAAGAGGCAAGAATAATATCTCTGTCAGCCATTTATTAGACAAAGGATTTATACATAAAATACAGAAAGAGCTCAAAATTTAAACACAAAAATAATCAAAATAATAAATTACCAAATTAATTAAACAGACAGTTCTCAAAAGAAGTACAAATCATCTATAAATGCATGAAGAAATGCTCAAAATACTTAGCTTGTAAAAGAAATCCAAATCATAACAACATTGAGATTCCTCCTCATCACAGTTAGAATGGCTATCAACAAGAAAACAAACAACAAATGATTCCTAGGAGGTAGAATAAAGGAACTCTCATACACCGTTGATGGGAAAGTAAGTCTGTGCGGCCACATTGAAATCAGTATGCATATTCATAAAAATTAAAAATAGAATAGTTATACTGATCTTGGTGCACTAGTCCTAGGCATTTATCTCAAGGAATATAAGTCAACATACAGGAGAGATTCCTGCAGTACTGTTCATAATAGCCAAGGCTAAATGAGAGTTATCCTAAGCATATTACATTCTTTGTGGTAATAATGATAACGAGATATCCAGTGCCTTTAAAATTTTTGGTGTGAAAATTTTACCAACATTTTGAGACTGTTCACTGTAACAATTTTGTTCCATAACAAATAAGGTTAGAGACCACTCAACACTGAATGAAGAGACAGTCTTTAATGGAAGCATCTTGTATTACCATTAATGAATACTATATAAAATGTAGCTCACATGTTTATGAGATTTGAATTAAATAACTCTGATAAATGTGATGTTGCTATCTTTTCTCCAAAACCTCTAAACATTTAATTCCTATAGGTAAAATATTGATGTTATATTTTTATCCCCTATAACCCACAAATACTTTCTTAGTACATGAGTTTTGCTTAGATAAAAATGAAGCAAACTTCTTCAAGTATTGCATATATTTGTAATGAAGTACATATTTTACTTAATGTTTTGTTTCTAATTTTTCTTTTCTTTTTTTTGTCCTAGAGATTTAATCCATGGTCTCTTGTATGATAAGCATGCACTCTACCACTGAGTTACATTCCCAATCCTGTACTAAAGACATCTTAGGTCTCTAGATAAAGAACACCTATAGCATAAAAATTTACATTAAGGAAAATTTTCTACTAAATCTTACAAAGCATCTGGTAGAAGTAGTTACTTCTAAGTACTTACTTCTAATCCAAGTGTGATGTGACCTTCCCTCCCCATAAATTCTGGTGCAGAACTTCTCTGGCTCTAGAATACTTTATGACATAAATACCAGCTGAGGGCAATCATTTTAGGGAAAATATGGCATGAAAGATATGAAAACTCAGAGTTCAGAGGAGAAAAAAGACACTCAGAAAATGTGGGTTGGGGTGCCATGGAAAGGGGCATTTATGAGAGAAGAACATTCATTTACATATCCTTCTGTTTCCATGTGAGAGCTTAAACTCTATGTTCCTCATAAGATGGTAGTAGATTTACCTAATGGGAGAAATTACATAATGTACAATGGAATGTGCTTATTTGGCTCTGCATGTCTCCTGGAAAAGGTGAGTCTTCCACAGTAATTTGAATTTGGGTCTGTTGACATTTCTGCACTACACCCCTGGCACTACAGGGGTCACCTTGTCTGTAAATACTGAAAGCTAATATGTACAGATAATACTTCCTCCAAAATCTTTCATCATATTAGGAAACATTTACACACTGTTCTTCTTTATATTATAAAATGATAATTAACTGGATTTTTATCAGTAGAAGACATGAGAACATTATATATGTGCATCATGCTTAACAATCTACAGTGTTTAAAATTAAGTCCACATTTTTTTTAGAATAGTCCAATTTCATACTCTGATATAGACCATAATCTTCTCACTTTTCTCAAAAAATATGAAACTAAGCTAACAAAAATCATGAAAAATCTATGGCTTTTATGATTTATGTATTTACTTGGCTAACATAAATTTTGACTGCAATGAGGTTTAAGAAATGTTAGTTTGCAAGGTTCTTCTATTATTTTGTTAGCACTTGAAGATGAGTTAGAAAACAATGAGGCCTTATTTAACAAAGCTCTAAGGTGTCTTTCTGTGCATTAACAAGATCATGAAGCTAAGCATGGTGGCACACACCTGTAAATCCAGGTGCTCACATGGTGAAGACAGTAGGATCACAGTTTGAGGCCAGCCTGGGCAAAGTTAGCATGAAAATCTAGCTGAAAAACTAAAAATAAAAGGACTATGGGCATGAATCAAGTGCTACAGCAATAACCTACCATGAGTTCAAGCCCAGTACTGTTAAATTAAGGTAAAATAGGAGGAGTAGCAAGATGGTAGATTGTTGACATCCCTAAACCCCAGTGGCAACAATCTACCCTGAAGAAAGAAGATCAGGGACCCCAAAAGTCTCCCATGGGGTCAGATAACCAGTGAGAAACAGAGCCCTCTCTAAATCCACAAATAGAGAAGCAACTAACCATGGGAAGAATGGGAAGAAAGATTTAACACTCCTGATGCCCTGCCCCTGAAGTCTCAGTGCAGCTACAGGCTCTATTATTCAGTGCTAACTCAATGGTAAGTTCTGCTTCCAGGAACTCAGGGCTCCACATTACCCCCTACTACATGACATGCTACCTTCACCCTGAAATGCCATGGAAATCAGCACCCCTGTATAAGCAGAATCCAGGGCTTCCACTGCTCCACAGGTAACAGAAAGTGCAAGCCAGCAGGCTTGGTTCCCCTGTGCCTGAAGCAGCTGGTACACTGCACTTCTGGAAGCATGTGCTGATAAGCAGGCCCCACGGCTCCCACTGCCCACAGGTTTTGGTCTCCTGTGACTGAAGCAGCTCATGTGGCTCTTGGAAAATGGCATCTGGCAAGCAAGCCCCAGAACTCCTGTGGCCCACAGGCTTGGTTCCCCCATGCCTGCAGCAGCTGCCATGGTTCCTGGAAGATCACACCCCAACACAAGTAGACCCCAGGGCCTCTGCTGCCTGTGGGCACCAGATGATTCAAGCCTGCCAGTTTTGCTGCCTCACTGATACCCTCAACTTGCTTCTCAGTGCCAGGAGGCTGCTGCCACACATGCAAGTTAACCCCAGACTCCATGCTTTGCCATTCTGTTGGTGCCAGGAGGCTTCTCATTCCACAGAGCAAGGAGGGCCAGTGTTATCCACCAAGCCCTCCAATGGGAGAACCCCCACTGCCCCATCAAAGAGTGGGAACCCAGCTCCTCTACTGAAAGGTAATCTGTCATTCTGTGGGTGCCAAGAGACCTGTTTCCCTAAGGCACCAAAAGATTAAGCTCTTTCTACTGTGGCCAACCATGACAGAGCTTCTGCTTCTCTGTTAAAGATAAAAATGCTAGATTTCCCACTGATGATAGGAAAGCTGTAGCCTACTAATCTGTGAGTGGCACCAGAAGGACTGCCTCCATAGTTGCACAGAAGCCCAGTACTCCCCACTGTGCCTGACAGCTGGAGAGCTGAGTGGACTGCTGAATGGTAATCTGCTAACTCTGTAGCTGCCAGGAGGCTGGCCTCCCAAGGTGCACAGAGGCCCAGAACTCCCCACTGTCCCTGACAAATGGAGAACCCTTGCTCCCCCATTAAAAAGTGAGAATGCCTGTGTCCCCATTGAGGGGAGGAATGTTATAACCCGCTACTCTGCAGGCAGCACAGAAGGCCTACTTCCCCAAGGTGCACAGAAGCCCAGCACTTGACACTGTACCTCCCTGTAGAAGAGTCTTGTCTCTCCTGTCCAAGAACTGGAATCCCAGCTCCTCCACTGAGTAGAAATCTGTTACTTTGCAGGTGCTAAGAATCCTGCCTCCCATAGTTCACAGAGACCGAGCACTCCCCACTGTGACTGCAGGAGAGTCCCTGTACCCCACCAAAGAGTGGGAACTCTATCCCCCTTGCTGAAGGAAGAAAAGAGGTAATCTGCACCACAAAAACACTGAAAGGGGTAACATTTCCAGGACACCCCTCTCTGAGTAAGACTGCTGGAGCTCCAGGAGAAAAAAATCTCAAAGGAACTCTTGATCCATAAATCTCAACACAGAACAAAACAGCAAGACAAGTGCTCTCCCCCAAAATCCAATTCCACTGCTAAGGATCTACATACCTGCATACAGGAAGAGATATCATATAATGAATTCCAAAAAATGATAGTAAAAATGATTAATGACCTCAAAGAGGAAACACAAAATCTAGTATTTGACCTCAAAGAGGTCATGAATAAACAATTAAATGAGTTCAAAGAGAACACAAATAAACAGATGAATGAAACGAAGAAGACTATCCAGGATATGAAAGAGGAAATCAATAAAGATATGGAAACCCTGAAAATTAATCAATCCAACATAAACAACTCAATACCCAAAATAAAAATTTCAATTGAAAGTTTGGGGATCAGAGTGAAGCAAGTCGAAAAGGGAGTGTCAAGAACAAAGACAAAATAGAGAGATTAGACAAAACAATAAAAGATCATGAAAGAATGCTAAGAAAATACGAATGGAACAGGCAAAACATCTGGGATACCATTCAAATCCCAAACTTACAAATCATGGGTGTAGAAGGAGAGGAGATAGAAACTAAATATATTGACAAACTTTTAAAAGGATAATTGCTGAAAACGTCCCCAACCTTGAGTCAACCAGTGCTGGAAGCTTTCAGAACACCAAACCATCAGGACTCAAAAATAAACACCCCCAGACACATCAAAATAAAAACACATTTCACAAAGAACAAAGAAAGAATTCTGAGAGCTGCAAAAGAAATTGACACGTGACATATAAAGGCAAACCTTTTAGAATAACAGCAGAGTTCTCAACTCAAACTCTAAACCAGGAAGGTAATAGAATGATGTAATTCAGGCCCTGAAAGAAGCAACTGTCAATTGAGAGTAGTCTATTTAGCAAAACTCACCTTCCTAATTGTAGAAGAAATTAAAACTCTCCACAATGAGGAAAAACTAAAGGAATTTGTGACTGCCAAGCCAAAGGACTTCTACATATAGACAAAGAAACTAGAGCGAGACAGGAAGACTCAAGAAGTAAACCCTTTTGAGCAAGCAGATCACTACACAAGGAATAGGTAAAACTAAACAGGGAACAAGAAAGACTAGAAAAAACAGGTATCTCAATATTAACACTGAATGTAAATTGCTTCAATGCACCAATCAAAAGACATAAAATAGCAAACTGAGTTAAAAAACAAGACCCACCCATATGTTGCTTATGAGGTTCATCTCACTGAAAAAACTAACACTGGCTTAAAGTCAAAAGGGAGGAAAAATTTTTCCAAGTGAATGGATACCATAAATAGGGAGGAACAGCTGTACTCATATCTGACAAAGTGGACATCACACTAAAATCAATCAGAAGAGACAATGAAGGTCACTTCATATTAACTGAAAGAATAATTCATCAAGAGGAAATATCAATCCTTAACATATATGCACCAAACACAGGGGCACCCATCTACATTAAAGAAAACTCTAATAGCCCTAGTAGCACAGATAGACCATAATACGGTGAGAGTAGGAGAGCTGAATTCCCCACTGTCATCAATGGATAGGTAATGCAGGCAAAATTCAACAAAGAGACTTCAGATCTACTCCACACATATTTGATACATATAGAGAGAATTTTACCGAATAACCAGGCAATAACGGATTGCCTCATGCACCTTTGCATGAAAAAATTGCAGCTCATGCAATTTTCTCCAAAATAGAAATTTTAGACACAGAGCAAGTCTCAACAAATTCAAGGAAATCTAAAAAACCCCTACATTGTATCAGATCACAATGGAATAAAACTAGACCTCAACAACAACAGAAACCACAGAAAATACTCAAACACATGGAAACTGAACAACACACTGCTAAAAAAACCAGTCAGTGACTGAAGAAATAAGAGAAGAAATCAAAAAGTTCCTAGAATACAATGAAAATGAAAATATAACCTACCAGAACCCGTGGGGCACAGCAAAGGTTATGCTAAGGATAAAGTTTATAGCTAAAAGTGCCTACATTAAAAAACAGAGACCCATCAAATAAACAACCTAATCATGCACCTTAAGATCCTAGAAAAGCAGGAACAAACCAAACCCCAACCCTGCAGACAGTCAGAAATAAAAAAGATCAGGGCCAAGTTCAATGAGATCAAAATGAAATAAACTATACAAAGAATCAATGAAAGAAAAAGTTGGTTCTTTGAAAAGATTAACAAGATCAACAAATCCTTCGCTAACAGGACAAAACAGAAGGAGGGAAAAGACCTACACTGATAAAATCAGAGATGAAAAGGGGGACATAAATACAAATGCTAATGAAATCCAGAGAATCATTAGAGAGTACTTTGAAAACTTACATTCAAGTAAACTGGAAAATCTAGATGAAATGGATAATTACTAGATGCATATAACCACCCAAAATTAAACCAAGAACATATTAAACATCCAAACAGTCCCATTACATGCAATGAAATTAAAGCAGTAATAAGATGTCTCCCAACATAGAAGAGCACAGGACCTTATGGATTCATTACTAAATTATACCAAATGTTTTAAGAAGAACTAATACCAATACTTTTCAAACTTTTCCAGGAAATAAAAAAGTAGGGAACACTACCACACTCATTCTATAAAGCCAGCATCATATTCATTCCAAAACTGAATAAAAATGTTACCAGTAAATAAAATTATTGACAAATATTTTTAATGACTATAGGTGCAAAGATAATCAAAAAAATACTTGCAGGTTTCAACAACACATCAAAAAGATCATACACCATGACCAAGTCAGTTTCATTACAGAGATGCAAAGATGGTTCAACATATGTAAATCTATAAATGTAATCCAGCATATAAATAGAAGCAAGAACAAAAAAATATGATCCTCTCAATAGATACAGAAAAAGCCTTTGAAAAAATCTGACACCATTTCATGATAAAAACTGAAGAAACTAGGAATTGAAGGTATGTTACTCAACATTATAAAGCCTATATATGACAAATCTATTGCCAACATCACACTAAATGGAGAAAAACTGAAACCACTTCCATTAAAGTCAAGAATGAGACAGGGTTACCTGCTTTCTCTATTCCTATTCAATATAGTTTGGAATTCCTAGCCAGAGCAATAAGACAAAAACATGAAATAAAAGGGATTTGAATAGGGAAGGAAGAAGTCAAACTATCCCTATTTGCAGATGATATGATCCTATACCTAAGAAACCCCAAAAATTCTATCAAAAAACTATTAGAAAGCATAAAATCTTTTTGTAAAGCAGCAGGACACAAAATTAGCATACAGAAATCAGTAGCATCTCTATATAACAACAATGGACATACTGAGTAAGAAATCAAGAAAACAATCTCATTTACAAAATCTTCAAAAACAATAAAGTACCTGGCAATAAATTTATCAAATGAAACCAAAAACCTTTTTAATGAAAACTATAAACCACTGAAAAGAGAAATTGAAGAAGACTCAGAAGATGGAAAGACCTTCCATGCTTCCATGCTCATGCATTGGCAGAATCAACATTGTGAAAATGGCCATACTACCAAAAACAATCTACATGTTCAATGCGATCCCTATCAAACTTTCAGTGACATTCTGCACAGAAATAGAAAAAAACAATAGTGAAATACATATGGAAACACAAAGACCTCAAATAGTCAAAGCAGTTCTGAGCAAAAAGTCCAATGCTGGAGGCATCACAATACCCGATTGACTTCAAACTATACTACAGAGACATAACAATAAAAACAGCATGGTATTGGTACAAATACAGGCAGGAAGACCAATGGATCAGAACAGAAGATTCAGACATAAACCCACAAATCTATAGCCAATAGGTCTTCAACAAAGGAGCCCAAAACACATGACAGAGAGAAGACAGCTTCTTCAACAAATGCTACTGGGAAAACTGGATATCCACACATAGAAGAATGAAATTAGAGCCTTGTCTTTCACCCTGCATCAAAAACAACTCAAAGTGGATAGAAGACATTAATATAATGCCTAAAACTTTGAAACAACTTCAGGAAGCAGTAGGAAATACACTGTAACAGATTAGGCATAGAGAAAAACTTCCTAAAAAGAATTCAAAAGGCCCAGCATCTAAGAGAAAAAAATGAACAAATGGGGCTGCATCAACCTAAAGAGCATCTGCACAGCAAAGGAAAGTCACCAGACTCAAGAGACAGCCCACAGAATGGGAGAAAATATTTGGCTGTAATTCTTCCAGTAAGGGACTACTATACAGGAAACAAAAAACTCAGCCTCCAAAGAATCAACAACCCAATGAAGAAATGGGCACATGACTTAAACAGGGAATTCTCAAAAGAAGAGCTAAAAACGGCCAGTAAATATATGAAGAAGTATTTAACTTCTTGTTGGAAAAGAGATGCAAATTAAAACAATACTTAGATTTCATCTCACCCCAGTTAGAATGGCCAGAATCAAGGATAATAACAACAATAAATGCTGGAGAGGATGTGGCAAAACAGGAACCCTCATACACTGCTGGTGGGAATGCAATTTAATAAAGCCACTATGGAAAGCAGTACGGAGATTCCTCAGAATACTAGAGCTAGAACTGCCATGTGATTCACTGATACCACTGCTGCGCTTCTACACAAAGGAATATAAGACAGGATACAGTAGCTACACCTGTACGCTGAGGTTCATTGCAGCACTATTCACAATAGCTAAGCTTTGGAAACAACCCAGGTGCCCTACAACTGATGAATGCATCAAAAAATTGTGGTATATATACACATGGATTATTACTGAGTCACAGGAATAATGATGTGCTTTGATGGTATTTGAATGAAATTGGGGGACATCATGTTAAGTGAAGTAAGATGTGATCAGAAACACAAGGCACATGTTTTCTCTCATACGTGGAAGATAGATCCAAAGATAAGCATATACATAAAAACTATCATGATCATATACAAACTCAGATGTAGAACATGTTTGTACAAATGGAGCTAATCTATGGAACTTGGGAAAAGAGGAAAAAGAAGTGAGAATGATAGAGCATCAATAATATCACACACCATAAGATGTGAAGGAAGAGGATATAAGGATGTGTATTGAAAGCTATTGAAAAATGGGGGGTTGGAAGTAAAGAGATAAGGGAGAGTAATGGAAGGGGCTGAATGAATCAAAGGAAAGTACAACCACAGTGGGCATACATTGAGACACCCCTTTAATGTCGACTTAAATATTAATAATGAAAATCAAAACTCTAACATAGGTATAGTGTGTAGGTGTGGGGGTGGTAGTAGGAGGGGGGAAGGTGAAGGAAGAAGATTAAGGTTACAGTGTATGGTAGATGGACTTCATATACCTATATGAAATACAACTAAGAAACCTCTTGTAATTGCTTTGTGTGGGGTGGGGAAGGGGTTGAGGGGGAGAAAAGAAGAGGGCATTGTAAATAATATACAATGTAAGTGTAATTGGAATTGTTGTTATGAATTCCCCCATATAATGAATATACCCTAATAAAAATTTATTATGAAAAAAGCAAGATAAAATAAAATAAAAAGTAATGATCATGGAAATACCATCAGAGAAATAAGCAAATATGCATGGTTTGGAATGGCTATTTTTACAACAATTTAATATACAATGAAAACTATGTTTGATTTACTTATTTATAGTTTTTAAAACAAATATTTTGGTTTTGTTTTTTCTCCTAGTCAAAAAAGGCCAAACACCAGACAAATATCTTAAGGTTGGTCAAGCACGCTAGAAACTGTTTTTCTTACCAACTCTAGAATGGATAGGTTGTCGTCATTCGAATCCTTTTAGATCTCCAGGAATGAGTTCCTATTATGATTCGAATTTCATGGCTGCAATGAAGTTTTCTGTTCTGTTTCCAGGGGAGTAGTGCCAGTGTGCAGCTTTGCACAGTATTCTGGAGAGGGAGGTTAGAGTTGACTCTATTTGATGGTAGGTGGTCTATTTAAAGGTTCTTATATCACTGCCATGTTACTCATCATGTTAAAGGAAGGCAAGACAGAAAATCAGTGAAGTTCAATTTAAAAATCCAAATATTTGCCTAATTTCAATATTTAAAAAACTATTTTACAGCTACTAAGGAAAGTATATGAAGATTAAACAAAAAAGTAAAATTATAGCTGTTTTATAATGTAGTGATTCCTCTATGGGAAATTTATGCAAAGGAGATGAAATATTATAACAAAAAGATACTTGTACCTTCATGTTTACTATACAGTCTACAAAATATATAATCAATTCAGATGCCGTTCTGGAGATATATTGATAAAGAATATAGATCATATAGATATAAAATGGAACACTACTCACAATTAAAAGAATGAAGCCCTGTCATTTGCAGTAGCATGGATGCAAGTGGAGAACATTATGTTGAATGAAAGCAGGCAGACATGCAAAGACCAACAGCACATGACCTCACTCATTCACCGTTGTGGAAGTATAGACTGGAGCAGAGGTAACTAGAGATGGGAACTGCAGGGGGAAGGGGACAGAAAAGAATTAATGGGAACTGAGAAGCATGTGGGGGAAGGTATATGCATGTGTGGAAATGTCACAATGAACTCTTAATTTGTACATTTAATATGTGTTAATTATAATAAATAACTTTCAAATTACCAATAAGCAGTGTGCAGCATTACATCTGTTTTACAAAAAGTGAGATAAAGATGATATATGTAAAATAGAAATTATATATATTATATATATTCTTATTTAAGAAAATGGCAAACATATAAGTTATTCATTTTTTAAATTAATAAAACATATTAATCTCAGATTCTTTAAATTATATTCCTGCAGTGATGGTTAAGCAATTGGAAGCCAATCATTCATTTACAATTAGGGATCTAAAATTTGGGATTGTATAGGAAGACACTACAATCCTTATTATGATATATAGCCAAACTAAAATCACTTAGAAGCTAAATCGAAGTTTCTCAAATGATACCATTAGTTATATCAGATAAATTCATTTTGTAAAATATCATATTAACACAGTTTTAAAGAAAGTTTAAAGTGTGGTGGCTTAGTTACAATTTCTGAATCAAGTAAACAAAATAAGTATTTCTTAAAAATGGGAGCTGTGGGGACTTTAAAAAATTATAAACTTTGTTTTCTTCTATACTAACAGATTTTTGTGACTTTACTTGACATGTATAAGTCAAGTAGACAGCTCAGTATTTCCAGGATTACACCAAAATTCTGAAACTCCAATGAAGACAGAAAATACAACTAACCCAGATCTTCTAGTTCTGCAGGATCTCAACTGAAGGCTGTGGGGTTGAGGTAGGAACCATTAAGTTTTAACTTCAAAATTGTCTGGGAAAACTAAAGAATATAAAGTCTGGCATTAGGATTTCCAGCACAACTGGATGCTTGGACAGGTCTTGGATTAGGAGTGTTATGATGCAAAGATTTGTTCTGCTGTTTCTCCACAAGTTTGGTATTGATCTCGTCTAGCATCTCATTAGCCCTGTGAAGATTGACAAAAGGCAAATAATTGGTATCTCATTGTTCCTAGTGTCCTAAAAGGCTTGCGTTCTGGGGGAGAAATAGTGGGGTTTGAACTCACGGCCTGCTTGCTAGGCAGGCACTCTTACCACTTGAGCCACTCTGCCAACACTTCTTTGTGATAGATTTATTGAGGTAGGGTCTGATGAACTATTTGTTTCGACTTGCTTCAAACCATGATCCTCCTGAACTCTGCCTTCTGAGTAGCTAGAATTACAGCTACCAGCAACAGGCTTGGTTTACATTTTCAAAAGAAATGATCATAAAAGTAAATGGAACTCCCCATTAAGCAGTGTCTTGACATTCACAATGCATAAGAGCATGTTCACTATACAATTCTTGAAAATGCCATTAGACATAGCTGTATTTATGGGATAACTGTGAGATGACTGATGTACTAATTTGCTTGACTACAATTGCCATTTAGCTATGAATAAACACATTAAAATATCATGTTGTAAACCCTAATTATTTACTATTAAAAATAAGAATGAAAATAAAGCTAGAATTATTTTAGTAAACCAGCTAAGAGATTTTAAAATACATCCCCAAAAGGTCTTTTTAAGCTTTTGTTTTCACCAATTATATATTCCTCCATCAGCTGGGAGTAATTACACATTTGGTACTAAGAAGTAATTCAGAACAGCAACCTCCATGGGAGGATGAGATAGCTAAAATAGTGATCAAAATCAGCTAAAGCAGCTCCACAGGCAAGGAGCTCATTTCAGAGTTTCTGGGGCATCAAGGCAAGATCTGCCTTTTCTGTCTCTCACATCCCATCATATTCACCAAAGAACTATTTCCTTCATCCCTGTGTTATTCTAAGTCACAAACCTACCTTTGTTAGAGTAGAAAAATCTCTGAAAGTTAGTTTGTCTGCAAACACCCTCTAATGATAACAAAGGTCATAAACAAGAAAAGTTAATTTATCAATGTCAGAATGTGGCTGAGGAGGAGGAGTAGAAGCCTTTGGGGTTAGGATGTATCTTCCAAAAGTAGTTAAACTTATTAATGTTTCTATTTCAGAGAATTCTGACTAGTAATTTAACATCAATATAATTGTCTTGATGATAAAGCTTAAAAAGTACTTAGTCAAAAAACTAATAGATGAGGTTAAATGTACATGAAGAAAGGAAAAAAAAATCTGAGTAGAACCAAAAAAGGGAAGAATTATAAACTCTCCTGGTGATGTTTATAAAGGTAAGTTCATTTACTGATAGTATTTTCCAAAATTATTTTTTCTAATTAGCTTTCACATCCTACTATTTTCCTGAAACTGTCTCAATAAAAAATGATTTAGAGATGAATTTATAAGCTCAATAATATTCTGTGATTGTTGTGACTTACTTTCTTAGTTCATTTGAAAATGATTTTCTAGTCTTGGCTGCTTCTAAATAGAGATGTTTATATTTTTCAATCTCCATTTCACTACAATCTGTGTCATTTTATTGTAGAGAGTTTGGATTCCAGATCATTAATTCTGAATTCCATGTGATTTTTTCTTGAAGCATTTTTTTTCTGTTTTAATTGTTCTAACTTTTCTTGATATGGTGCTTCTATCTAAAGCAAGTTTAAAAGATATATCTTTTTAACATATAGTTATTTTTAATAACTATAACTCAAGTAATTTCTGTGCATTACTGAGTTAGTTATTTAGAGATCAATCTGAAATATATGAAAATAGATAATGTAGTTTAAAGTACTTATCAATATTAACTTCATTAAATTTGAATTATAAAAAATTAGAGTCTTTCTTTCATGTTTGTGGTTCTAGGGATCAATCCCAGGACCTCCCACATGCAAAGTTCATGTTCTGACACTTAGCTGCATCCCCAGCCATGATTCATCCTTATATTAACAAACATAAAATTGATTCATGTTTTTGAATACTGAATAATGTAACTTAAGAACAATATTTAGAACTATGGTATTTTTCTTTCCCTCCTAATAGTCTTGTTTTGTGCCAACTAGCCTTAAAAATAAAACAATTCTCTACTGAAAATCATCATTCAAAAGATCATTTTTATTATAATTGTGGAAAATAGGTATGCTCTTATTTCAAGTTTCCTCAATGCTTTTATCATAAATGGCTGTTGAATTTTATCAAAGGATTTTTCTGCATTTATTGAAGTAATTATGTTAATTTTTCCTTTTCACTGTTTCTATGCTATATTATGTTAATTGATTGGCTTATATTTTATCATCACTGCATCCTTGGAATGAAGCCAACATGATCATGGTATATGATGTTTTTAATGTGTTATTGGATTAATATTGTGAAAATGGCTATATTTCTGAATGCAATCTACACATACAATGCAATCCCCATGCAAAATCTCAATGTCCTTCTTCAGAGAAAAAGAAAAATCAATCTTAAAATTCATTTCAAATCACAAAAACCCCCAAATTGCCCAAGCAGTCCTGAACAAAAGGAACAATGCTAGAGGAATCATGATACTCAATTTTACCTTATCCTACAGAGACACAGAACAAAAATAGACATGTAGATCAATGGAATAGATGAGAACATCAAGAAACAAGACCTCACAAGCACAGTCAGCTGACTTTTGACTAAGAAACCAAAACTTTTTGTTGTAGGACAGACAGCCTCTTCAACAAATGATGTTGGGAAAACTGGATATCCTCATGAAGAAGTATGCAACTAGATCTCTGTTTCTCACCCTGTAGGAAAATTATTTCCCTATGGAACAAAGACCCTAATGTATGAACAAAAACTTTGAAAACACAAGGAAGAAAGCATAGGGAAAACCCTGGAAGGCATAGGCAACATTTTGCTGAATAGAACCAGAATTGCTCAGAAAATAATAAGAGTTGAAAAATGGGATTACATCATATTAAAATGCTTTTTAAAAGCCAGGAAACAATTATCAGAATCAAAAGAAAACAGATTATGTGAGAAAATCTTTGACAGTTCATCTGATAAAAGAATACTACTCATAATATATAAAGAACTCAATAAATTAAACACAAATAGAATAAATAATCAAATTAATGGACAAATGAACAATTTCAAAAAGAAGACAGAAATGACCAGGAAATGCAAGAAGAAATATTTTACATACTAAGATGTAAAGGAAACGCAAATCAAAATATCATTGTGGTTCCATCTCCCCACAGTCAGAATAGCAGCCATCAAGAGAACAAAAAACAACAAATGCTGGCAAGAGTGTGGTGGGAAAGCAACACATACACACTGTTGGTGGAAATGTAAATTAGTCTAGCCACTAAAGAAATCAGTATGTAGGTTTCTTAAAAATCTAAAAATAGCCAGGCATTGTTGGCTCACAGCTGTAATCCTAGCTACTCAGGAAGCAGAGATCAGGAAGATTGTAGTTTGAGGCCAGAGGGCAAAAAGCAAGACCCTAACTCAAAAATACCCAGCACCCAAAAAAAAGGGCTGGTGGAGTGGCTCAAGAGGTTAAGAGTGCCTGCCTAAAAGGTGTGGGGTCCTCAGTTCAAACCCCAGTACCCCAAAATCCTTAAATATTGAACTACTTTATGATCCTGTTATATCACTCCTGGACTTATAAATGAAGGAAGGCAAGTCAAGGTACAATAGAGATACCTGCACACTCATGGATATCACAACACAATTCACAACAGGGCAATTATGGAATCAGCCTAGGTTCCCATACATCAATGAATGGATGAAGTAAATGTGGTATAGATACACAGTGGAGTAGCCATCTGCAAAGACGATACAATTCTGCTGTTTTCAGGAAAATGGCCTGTCATGTTAAGTAAAATAATCTAGACTGAGCAAGACAAATATTTCATGTTGCTTGTCATATGTGGAATCTAGCCCTTAAAAAATGAATGATAAGAAATAAGCCAGTTATGTTATGGAATTGGTGCCAGTGGGAGGTGTGAAGGTATAGGTTGGGTGAATATGATTAAAGTACTTTATAACTTGTTTGAATATAAAACAATGAAACTTGATGAAATTGTTCTAAGAAGAGGGAAGGGGGAATGATAGCGGTGATGGAGGGTGAAAATTTGATCTGGGTACATTGTTATGCACGAATGGAAATATCATATTGAAACCCCTTTGTTGAACAAATACATGCTAATAAAAATGAGAAAAACATTTGTGTGTTGTGGGGGATGAAGGAGGTGTCCCAAAAATGTATGCACATGTAAATAATTTTAAAAACAATAAAATAAAAATTAAAAAAAACGTGGTGAGACTTTAGTGGTAATGACTTAGGAAGAGCTACTTTCCTCTAGGTACAATGAAAATTTAACGTGGTGGTTTTATGTCTTTTTCTTTTTTTTTTGTGGGACTGGAGTTTGAACTCATGGCTTTGAGCTTGAGCAATACCTCTAGTCAGTGCGTTGGTTTTAAAGCATGTCTATATACTCTTTGACAATTTTCCTTGAGATTCCATCTACAAAATATAAGCTAGCTTTTGTAACTGGTGTCTAATGAACAAAATATTATGGCTCTTCTGTGTTAACTGTAAGGCCAGATTAGGGAATGAGATATAGCTCTCACATGATTTCTTTAGGAAACTTGCTCTTGGAATATAGCCACCATATTGTGAAGAAGCTCAAGCTACACAGTGAACTCTCATGCAGAGGGTCAAGCTCTTGCCACTGCTAAAGGCTGAATCACAAGTAGCTTCACCTGTCAGACACATGAATGAACAAGATGTAAATGCTTCTATCCTCTAAAATCAAGTCACCTTCCTGAGGCCACATGAAGATATAAAGAGCTAGCCTCACTGATTCTTTCCTAAATTGCAGATTGTGAACAAAATAATAAATTCTGCATTGAGGCACTGAATTTTGAAGTATTTTACATCAACAATTGGCAGATGCTGGTAGTAAATATGAGCTGCTGTCATTTAAGAAAAATCCAAACAACTGAAACATTTGTGATGCCTGGCACAAGATATGGGGAAGTACAATTTCCCTAGAAAAAAGAAGGCCAAAAAGATTTCAGAGGAACTGTTTGTGGAAGCCTCATGCACCATCATTACTCTTTTAGAAGGGTTCTAAGTCAAAATTAATTTTTAAAGTCTAGATACATTCTTAAAGCTATTATTTCTCAAGAGTTCATAAATATTATGAATTTACATTAGTTTGTGCAGTGCATTTTTATAAATCTGAGGCCAATAAGAACAGACTTTAAAAATAATGAGTTTCCTTAAAACATGTTTCATCATTACATTTTCTGGAATATGAGTGGCCAAAATGTATTTGCTAACAATAGCAATTTTTACTCATAACTGTTAATGAAAATATAGGAGAGGGTGGCTATAATTATATTTGAGTTTCTAAACATGAGTTAAGAGATTTTCAGTGTTACTTAAAAATATTCTAGCTTTATTTAAATATTTTACTCTGCCAATTTTAACAAACTTCCCATCTGATTTTTATTATGTTTTTCATCTTCACTAGAGATCAGGATAAGAAAAATACTCCTAAACTATCAAAGCATTTTCCATGCAATTTCATTTTTTCCTTTCCCATTAGCAATTTCTCCTTGAAGTTTAAGTCTTCCATTTAATACGCAAAAACAAAACTTTTATCTGGTTATTGTACCATTCCTTTTATTCTATCTCTCATAATTCTATTGGAGTTTAATATTCTAATACATGGTCTTTTATAAAAATTGATTTTTGTCAGTTCCGTAATTCTAATTTAAAAAATTGAGATCATTGGAACCTTTCTCATCTCTTTATCCTGCTTCACTTCTCAGCAACAAATACAAAATGACCATTTCTTTCCCGCTGCTTCTTCAACTCCTGTTTGTTTTTTTACTGTGCTAGAGATACATTATGGTACTTCCAAAAGTTCTTATAATATATCAAATTTATCATACCTGAATTCCCTCCCTCCCTCATGCCTGGAGTAGTTTCCACAGGTCTCAGTTATCTTCTTTTTTGAAATTTTAGAAAGTATTTATTTTAGCATAATAGTATCAATAAAGGGGAAGTGAAAAAAAAAGAAAAAGAATTCCTATTCCCCATGCAGGAAATAGGAGCAATGACTCTCCTCTTTTCAATTACATACATGTGTGCACAGTATTTCCACTATATTCACTCTCCTACACCTTTTCCACACATCCTCCTCCATCTCTCCCACTGGTACCAGCCTCCACCTCTCCCACACAGAGCCTGTTCGGTTCTCCTGTTCGCTGAATTTGTAAAAGAAAAAAAATGACATTTTTGTTTGTTTAAGATAGCTATAGAGCAAGTTTCCTTGTGACATTTCCATGTATATATATATTATAAGCAGAACTGATTCATCTCTATTTTTATTCTTTCTACCTTAAACCATCTTATGTTGATTTCAATAGGTTTAAAAATTCTATACTTATTCTTGTATAGAGAATATATCAACCATATTTAACATTTTAACTCCCTTCTTTACCTTCCATCTCTTGTATGTGACTTCTCCTTAATGTGACCTGTTTTTCATAACATTGCTTGTATTTGTATTAGGTATATTCCACAGATGAGAAAGTACATATGTGCTTTGGTTTACTGAACCTGGATAACTTCACTTGGTCCCCTAGTCCCATCCATTTAACTGTAAATGACAAAATTTAATTCTTCTTTGTGACTGAATAAAATTTCATTGCATGTAAATACCACATCGTCTTAATCCACTCAACAGTAGTGAAGAATCTTGTCTGTTTTCACAGGTTAGTTTTGTGAATAATGTTGCAATAAACATGGGTGTGCAGGTGCCTTTAGTATAATGACTTACACCCCTAGGGCATACTCCTGGATCATATGGCAATTCTATTTTTAGTATTTTGAGGAGCCTCCTTACTATTTTATATAGTGATTGTACTAGCTTACTTTTCATCCACTTCATTTCTAAATACAGAAGCCTCTGGGATTTAATCCTATTCTTTTTGTAAATTCTCAAAGTCCCTTAAATCTCAAGGACTCTACTCAGATTATCTAGTAAACATCATCCTGAGCAAGGTTAGCCAGGCCCAGAAGACCAAAAATCGTATGTTCTCCCGCATATGCGGACTTTAGATCAAGGGCAAACACAACAAGGGGATTACACTTTGATCACACCATGAGGCAAGAGCACACAAGGGAGGTATGAAGATAGGCAAGAGACCCCCAAAAAACAAGATAGCATTTGATGTCCTCAATGCAAAGGAACTAATGCAGAAACTTTAAAGCAACAGAGGCCAATAGGAGAAGGGGACCAGGAACTAGAGAAAAGGTTAGTTGAAGAAGAATTAACTTAGACTGTACCACATTTGTACAGGAAAGCAATGCGTGTAAACTCCCTGTATAACTTTCCTTATCTCAACTAGCAAAAACCCTTGGTCCTTCCTATTATTGCGTATACTCTCTCTTCAACAAAATTAGAGATAAGGGCAAAATAGTTTCTGCCTAGTAGTGAGGGAGTAGGGGTGTAGAAGGAGGGGGCAGGGGGAAAAGGGAGGGGAAATAAAATTTTATTTTCATGAAATGTTGAAAGTACCCCCAAAATGATCTACAGTGTAAAATAACATCTTCAGATTTTTTGGCAGTACTGGGGTTTGAATTCAGGGCAGCACCTCATGCTTGCTAGGCAGGCATTATACCACTTGACCACTTCCCCAGCCATTCTTCAGATGTTCTTTATACAACATCTTTACATCATACTACTGTAATCCAAGACTAGGTAAAGAGTCTAGTGTCTGTTGATTCTTATGTACTTTATAAACAATTTAAAAATTCCTTTTGAAACAAGAGAGGAAATATAATCTATTAAATAATAAAAAGTTTCATGCTACATCAGCATAGAAATTTGAATTAATTTTATGCATGCATGAGAGAAAGTGTCAATTAACTAATCAATAATCATTTGACATTTTACTGTTTATTTCATTCATGTTATGAAATAAAAAGCTACCTGAGGATCTAGGTCATGGACCTGTAAATATAAAGCCCTGAGTTTGATACCTCACACCACCAAGGAAATAAAAAACCTGTTAAAATATTTTTAAATTTTTTTCTGGTTCAATAAGAATGGACATTCCATACTCTATTGTGCAATAGAATAATAATATAAACTTTCCTGAAACAATAATCAAATTTTCAGAGATGTTTAAATTGTTCCTATACTTTAGTCAAATAATAGTGTATTGAAAAAATATTTAAGATAAATAATTAGAAATGTGGAAAATGATTTATGCAAGCATTATTCCTTGAAGCATTACTTGCAATATAAAAGGCAAAAGAAACAACCCAACATTCTATTTGCTAAGTAAATACTAGATTTCTGTATGGTGGGCTTCTACCAAATTGTGATCTTGTAGAATATACTGCTATTATTAGACTAATAACTTCCCTCCACTACAAAA
Organism: Castor canadensis; assembly: GCF_047511655.1. Taxonomy (NCBI): domain Eukaryota; kingdom Metazoa; phylum Chordata; class Mammalia; order Rodentia; family Castoridae; genus Castor; species Castor canadensis. The sequence goes on from NC_133400.1 coordinate 59,139,941, forward strand.
CCCCAGAAAGCAGGTCAACAATTACAAAAATTCCCATACATATCTGTAATATAAAGTAAATACCTTAAAAATTAAATACCTTAAACACATTATTTCAGACAGGGACGTCAGGTCACATTTGACTGCAAACATTCGATGTTCTTGCCTCAGCCTCAAGAATGCTGGGATTACCAGCATGTACCCAGCTCAAAATCTGAATGCATTTCTGGTGTTGGGGGCCAAATCCAGGGCTTTACAAGGCTAGGCAAGCACTCTACTATTGAGCTTCATACCTGATTTTCTGCTCTCAATTTACAGAGTTCTCTTTTTTGGTCAACATTTTTTGGCAGTAGTAGGACTTGAAATTAGGGCCCTGCCCTTGTTAAGCAGGCATTCTACCACTTGAGTCATGCCTCCAACCCTGTTTTCGTAATTTTTGAGATAGTGTCTCACATTTTCCCATGCAGTCTCCTAGTTTCGATTTCCACATAGCTGGGATGACAGGCGTTCACCATCACACACAGCCATTGGTTGAGATGGGGAGGGTCCCATGATCTTTTTGTCTGGGCTGGCCTCAAATCATGAGACTCCTGATTTTTGCCTCTCCAGTAGCTAAGATTACATTTGAGTCACCTGTACAACTTTAGCACATTTATGTTCTAATAGATCCTTTTATAGTGCACTATTGCTTTGTCCATTTTGTTCAATTTTCTTATAACTACTTTTGTGACAATTTTAAGTTGTCTTTTATATGAAGGAACTGTATCCTGGATTTTCAATAGTCTACCAGAATCTGTATCAGTGAGGAATCTTCATATGCTGAGCAAATGTAGACGGAGTCCTATGATGTGAAATACAATTATTATTTTTCAATTGAAAATAAAATATAGTTTAAAGAGAAGGATTAAACTTCCACAATATCAAGATAACTGAAATACAAAAAATTCTGAATAATATGGAGAGATTAAAAGACAAACCTATAAATTTACCAATAACATTAATTGAAACCTATTAAGTACAGGTACATACTTGTTCAGGAATTGAAAGTTTCATTATTAAGATGTTATTTCTCCCAAATATAATTTCCACCATACCAAAACTCCTTCTTGTTTAATTGAAAAGCTGATTCCAAAATTCATATGAAGGTTTGGGCTTCAGCTCAGAGCACTTGAGAGGATGCACAAGGTCCTGTGCTCTAACTTCAGTCATGCACACACACACACACACACACACACACACACAATCAAACAAATGCAAATAAACCAAAAATAGATATAGAAATGCAAACAATCTAGAATAACAAAATAACCCTGAAAAAAGAACCAAATTGTAATAGGATGGGTGGGTGTTGATTTCAAGTATATAAATATATGTGTAATCATAAGAGTGTGATGCCAGTATAAAAATACAAATCAATTAGTAGAATGTGATAGAAAGTAAATAAATAAACCCATTTCATAGAGGGGAAAGTTACTTTGGAGAAAGGCACAATGAAAAGAATACCTTTTTCAATATATGGTGCTGGAGACTTGGCTACCCACATCCACAAAATAAATTTCCATCCAAACGTCACATCCTATCAAAAAATGAACACAAAATAAATCATAGATCCAAATGTAAGAGCTATATATTGTAAAACTTCCACAAGAAAGCAAGGGGGAAAATCTTCCTGACATAGTGCTAAACAAAGATTACTTAGACATAACAAATAAATAAATACATAATTTGGACTTCAAAATTTAAAACTTTACTATTCAAAAGACATTATTAAGGACTGTCACTAAGTGGTAGTGTGCTTGCCTAGCATGAGTGAAGCTGTGACTTCAATCACCAGCAATTGCTGAGAAAAGAGACTATCGTGAGGATGCATAGTCACTGCACAACCTGAGGGAAAGTCCTTGCAAAAGCTATAGCTGATAAAGGAATAGTATTCATGTTACATAACCAACCCTAAAAACCTGATAATAATTAGGTTTTTAATAATTTTGAAAATGAAAAAGTATTTGAAAAGACACTTCAAATAAGAAGATATATGAATAGAAAATAAGCATATAGAAAGATTCTTAACATTATTAGTCATTACTGTAGTGACATGGAAACCATATGTATATGAACAACTCACATCCATTAAAATGGCTAAAAATTTTTAAATTGACAAGACTAAGTATTTGTGCAGATAGGGAAATGATGAAAACAAAAATGATATAAATGCTTTGAAACCAATGCAATGTTTTATTAAGGTGAACATAACGGGGAATGAAGTGACTTTTGTTAGTTGTGAATTTGTTAACCATCTTGACTATGGTGATAAGTATGTGTTTAACATGTGTTGAAATTTATCAGTTGGCACAATTTATATATATATATGAAGTTTAGTATATATCAATAATACCTTATTAAGTTATTCCAAACAAATATGCTATGTTTGAGGAAAAAATATCTAAGGCAGGATATTGTAGGATAAGGCTGGAGGAGTGAGACCTTTAACCTTATAGCCATGTGAAGTGATAACGGGGTTTGACACAACAGGATAACATCACCAAATCTGAATTTTTAAAATACATATTAAGAGTTGTAGAGTAGATTGTGGTGCCAGGAAGAAGGGTATCAAGGAAAAGGGTTCTAAGATTATTATAGTCTCTCAGGTAAAGATGATGGTAACTGTCCTGATTATGGTAAAAGCACAGAAGTGAAGCAGAGTCAACAAAAGACTTAAAAAAGCCTTCTACTCACACTGAGCAAGATGCAATGGGGTCATAATGTCTCTGGGTGAGCATCAACAGATCTCATTTTCTTTTAATATAAAGACCATTTCTGACATGAACAGCAGTATAGCCCTTCATTGTTCTATGGTGCAGTGCTAAACATTATACACATTGCTGCAATATACATAAGAGACCTTATATGTATGCAATTGTCCTATATTTTTATGATTTTATTAGCATACAATAGTTGTATGGGGGAATATATTGTGATATTTACATATGTGCTAACATATATCTTAGCTAGATTTTTCTCCCTCCATCATACTCCCTCTTTCCCCCATCTCACTTCTTAGGAAAAATTCAACAGGTGTCATTATTCTATTGCCATATATAGAAACAAAACACAGCCACCATTGACACCCGTATGCCCTCTCTCCTTGTGCCCACACCCTTGCCACTGGTACTTTCCCCCGGGAAAGATTTATTTTTCCCCTCCTTCCTTTCATTTTATAATTAAATGTATATTGATGATATAAGGGAATTTTGCCTTGATACCTCAGATCTGTATATATTGTGCTTTTGTCAAATTAACTCCCTCCCCTCCATTACCTCTCATTCTCTATCACAATGCTACCCTAATATTCAATAGCTTATTATGCAGTACATTGCAGTATATTCATATATAGATGGGTTGTTTTAATATTTTCTTTGTTTAACATTTTCTTTCTTTCTCCCACCTTCAATTGCTCCCTCAAACAGAACACAAATATAATTTTGTTCTCTCCATCACTATATACATACATATATATACACATACATATATATATAAACACACACATATATATATATATATATATGATCATATATGTTTCTATATATACATTTTTCTTAAGGTCTAGCTCCCAAATATGAGATAAAACATGCGAATGGTTGGAATACACTGTATTCCAACTTGTTTAAATTGCACCAAGATATCCTCACAGTTGGGTCAGTCAATACTCTGAGCCTATATCTGGTGACTCAGTTAAGTCCAGGGTCTCCCACACATTTATTTCATTTTATGACCAACAACATATCTGATTATTGTCCCTACAACATTTATATCACATACAAAATGAACAGATCACCCATTATTCATCTTTTTATATAAACAGAAGCACAGGTACTGATGAACAGAATTTATTTTGGTCAAAACAATACCTATACCCATGGATACTGTTTCTTAGTCCCTTTTCAAAATGTCTTTGCACAATCAAATATACTGTATTTTCACTTTACCTTTCATAAAGCATTTTTACTTTATACATTGTAAATTTTTGTTTTGCCTTTTATAATGTATTTTTTTCAATAAAATACTCTTTTTGTTATGTTATAATACCTTGTTTGTTTATTAGATCTTTTCTTTATAGGCCCAAACCTCCCATAAAATCCTTTCAAGCAAATAATGTCTTTTATATAAAATGTCTGCATTTGTAATTTATTTCTCCTGAATTTAAAGTTCACAGGCTAGTCAAAATACAATAATTTTCTACAATGGGGATTCAACTGTAAACAGAAATAGTACCATTAAGGAATTAAAAATAATAATACTAAAATATCATAACAAAGAAGTAAATTTAGATCAAACTTTCTGTTAGTCAAAAGGAAAAACATAATGTTACTTGCATTATCTGATAGCAAGAAATATACCAGGCTTTATTATTGTTTGTCATTTTCAATAAAAACATTCTGTGACAGGCCCTAAAAGTATTTGGAAACTATTACTGAGAGAAGTCCTGTTTTAGTGATGATAGGAGTTAGTGTTCTCATTATCTAGCATGCAAATAGTTTGCAATATTCCAAGCCCTGAGCAGGTATGAAATTCATTTCACTCCTCCCAACAATTCTGTGAAGTCTGAAATATACTAGGTACTTTGTAAAAGAAGCAAATAGGCAGAGAAAGCCCAAGTAACTTATACATGTCCACATGGCTGGTCAGTGGCAGATCCAGAATTTAAACCACTGATTTCTGCCTCCAAACATGTAATTTACAACATGTTGTGAAAGTCAAGTTTGTCTGCCAGGGTTTTAAGTGATACAAGAGGAGAAAAACCCATATTATCATTCCATTTCTGTTTTTTAATTGTTAATAATATTTTTGACATGTAAGTAAGTTTTGAAACTTATCTTCTATAGACTAAAGATTCATTTTTTTGTAAAGGAATGCTTCAAAAGGCCCAATTCGTGTATTCATCTGTTTATTCTTGCATCAACAAATACTTACATATGACTACCGCCATTGATCTTTAGACTTTATAATCCCAAAGTATTAATCTGTGCTATACTCTCAAGAGTTTACTTTCCTATGACTTGTAAACAAAGTGTTCCCTTTATTTCTCAGAATCTAAACACTATCAAATTGATACACTTGATATTTTAGAGCACCTTGCAAAGTCATACTAGTAAGTACCATGATGATGTAGTCCATGGCACAACACACTGCTGTAGTTACACAGCTCTCCTTCAAGATCACTCCAGCCCACTTCATTCTGTTTTTCTTTTTCTCCATGATCCCATAGCTGCTGCTCGCTCACCTCTTCCACTGGAAAACTGATACTCATTGTTTACTTGCCTTGCACCTCAAGCCACAGGTGGTGAATTCATCTGGTTTTGCTGTCTACAGGGTAGGCAAACGTGACCACAGTGCATAGTATCAGGAGGCATGTGCTCTGGAGGCAGGCACCCTGCAGTCAGTCTTTGTTGTGCCTGGGCACAAAGGCATCAGGGAAAAGAAGAGGATGTATGCCCTGTGTTCTTTGCTGCCATCCTGGGCACAAAGGCGCCAGGGTGCAGTAGGTGGCAGGGCAAAATGCATCACCTTGCCTTTCAGCACAAATGTCACTTTCTAGAAGAGCAATGTTGGCATCTGGAGAGTTTGCTGACTTCTTTCTTCAAGGAAGTCTGGGAGGCTCAGAAGTTCCAACCTTCTCAGGCAAAGAGATCCACACCTTACACAGTGCCCAGCCAAAGTCAAATGTCTCAGCAACCAGACTTCCAACAGCTTCTGCAGGGATACCACCAGGAGGTGAGCAGAGGAAGGCCCTTCCCTGCCAAAGGAAACAAAAGGACATTCACTTACTCTCTGGCAGGGCATCCTTCTTTTTCTGAATTAACTGCTATGTGACTGCCTCCTGGCAATTGTACTTCTTCGTATATAGGATCTCAAGCAAATTATTCCTTTGGCAAAACACTCACCTTCAGTTGGCCTCCCTCATTTGTTTGACAAGAATATCAAGTTAATCTTAGAGTATTAATCACAAACCATTTGCAGTAGTGGTAGAAAGTCAATGATGATATAATATGTAATATGTCATTCAAAATATTCTTGTTAACACAAATATTCTCTGCATTGGACTATTACATTTGTATTTATGTACTAAGTACATGAGTGCATTTGTTAAGCTATTTGCTGGGGAAGGGGGTCCAAAGTAAGTGTCTTCTTTCCTCACTGGTTTATTGATGTAGTCTAATTGCAGCCCTGTTGCCTGTTGTAAATAAAACTTCTGTACCCATCTGAAGCAAGTTGCTGCATTTGTTTAAAGAACTCTGTCTTGCTTAATGAAGGGTATTTATTCCAATTATTTAATCTCTGCCAATCAGACTTTTTGCTCTCCGTGGTGTTATTTCCATCAACACGTGTATCTGACTGTCTTTACATAGAATTCTCTTCTTTGTATCTGTCTATATTTTTACTTTAAATAAGAAAGTCATTGGAGTAGGTCTCACTCTGATGTTGCTTGAACTCTTCTCAATTACAACTGCTAAGACCATAATTTCAAACAAGGTCACATTCACAGATTCTGAAATTGGGACTTGAATATATTTGGGGGGAGGACATAATTCAACAGCACAAAAACTTGTTACTTTTTTCCTATCCCCCCAAAATTCCTCTTGACTGTATTTCATCCTCTTAGTAATACAATCTTTACTGCCTTTTGTAGAAAACTTTCTATAGAGTTCTTGTTTCATACACACTATTTCTGCCTCCCCTTCTGACAGTTCTTTTTGAATTTAAGTCAAGCAAAGCATTCACTTCTGGGACTTCATTGCAATTGTCACTGACTTTCCAATCGCAGATGTCCAGCTTCCCCATTGCTAAATACAATGGTGAGTTCTTAGTCCTCTTCTTACTGACCTAACATTTGACACAGTTTGCCAAGCAGTCTTCTGTGATGCTTTCTTCACTTTGTTTTCAGTGTATCCACTCTTGGCTTTGTCTTCTGACTCACTGGCTACTCAGATGAAATCCTGCTTACTGATGCTCCTCTATCTGACTTGATGCATTTAACAGAATTTATTTGGCACAATTTATTTAACAGAATTTATTTATTTGAGAAGTTGCCTTCTCAACTTTATAAATTTCATTTTGATTCCTTTATCATTTCACATATTAATTTTACTTTAAGTATCTAGTCACAATTCTCATTGGAAAAATCTTAAATTTGGAATGGGGGCCGCTGGAATGAGTTTATTATTTTTTTCTGTGGATGGGTGAGAAGATAGTATTGCTATGTATCCCAGACTGGTCTCTATTCAGGATGCTCCTGCCTTGGCCTATTGAGTGCTGTGATTACAGGCATGTGCCAACTTTAAGTTTTATAATACATTTAATATTATCAGGAACAGTTCCTAAAGAGTATTGCTTTCTTCCTTAAAATGAATTTTTAATGACAATAGCACCAAATTATCATTGTTTATGATTATTTGACTATGATTTAAAAATTAAGTTTTTAAACTAAATACATTGTTTCTTTGGAACAAAAAAGTAATGTATAGCTTTGGATGAAGTAAAAATTTTTGGAGCTGTCAGAATGTATCTTTTCTGTATGAGTCATAATCATATTTTTAAAATTATTAGCATGTTATATAAAGTTAATAGATTTTCATTTTTGAGAATTTTCTGCATGTTTTTCTCATACATATTTGAGACATGTATGCTGGTTCTGTGTGTATGTGTTCAAATTTTATTGTAAATAGTGTCTTAAAATAATCTCTTAGGTACTCCTTTACAAGCAGTGTCTTCTATTGGTTAAATTCCTCATGAATGTTGAAATGAAATAGTTACAGTGTGGAAATACAGTAATACTAATAGTTATTATCTGCTTAAATTAAGGATTGTGTATGAAATAATTAGCTTTAAAAAACCTTATTCAAAACGAGTTAATTCATATCAATATTTTTATTATTTTTTGTCTTATTCCACTAGAGTTTATTATATTATTTGTTGTGGATATTTTATAAATTTGTTAGCAGAGACTTTCCCCATGGTTTCTAGAAGTTAAAAATCTTATATTACTGGGCTCTCAGAATTCATAGGTTGATACTCTGAATACTAGACCCTGCATCTTCAAAAATGAGCACATGATAAAAGCGAGAGCACACAAGGGAGGGGTGAGGATAGGTAAGACACCTAAAAAACACCTGCTGCTCTGACAGCACAGCTGGTGCACACTCTCTTCCTCAGAAAAGAAGAAGTACTAACTCTTTTACCTTATTTTATTTTTTCTTAATTTTTATCCATTTTATTCCTTGACTGTATTTTATTTCTCTGCAAAAATTTTGATGTGCTCTTGCACAATGTTTTTTCTGATGCCTTCATCCCACATACTTAATGCCCATTCAACACATCTTCTCTTTTCCTTTTTCTTCCCCTCACCTTCTTTTTAGACACCTAAAAAACTAGCTAGCATTTGTTGCCCTTAATGCAGAGAAACTAAAGCAGATACCTTAAAGCAACTGAGGCCAATAGGAAAAGGGGACCAGGAACTAGAGAAAAGGTTAGATTAAAAAGAATTAACCTAGAAGGTAACACCCACGCACAGGAAATCAATGTGAGTCAATGCCCTGTATAGCTATCCTTATCTCAACCAGCAAAACCCCTTGTTCCTTCCTATTATTGCTTATACTCTCTCTACAACAAAATTAGAGATAAGGGCAAAATAGTTTCTGCTGGGTATTGAGGGGGGGAGCGGGAGGGGGCGGAGTGGGTGGTAAGGGAGGGGGTGGGGGCAGGGGGGAGAAATGAACCAAGCCTTGTATGCACATATGAATAATAAAAGAAAAATGAAAAAAAAAAAAAACTTGAATTGTGCTTGTGTTATTCCTAAATGCAAGGCTATATTTCATCATTTTGTGTAAAATCACTGTTCATATTTTTAAAATATGATGTTAACTTTATTTTTAAATTTTTTTCTTTTATTATTTAAGGAAATACACATTTTTTTCAAAATATTTTTTGACGCTCAGGGGTTTCTCACCCCCAGGTACCTGAGGCATAGGAAACATCTGCACACAGCGTGTTGGAAGACTATTCCAAGCCAGGAATAGTTAAGACCAGGCTGACCTCAGAGGTGCTGCGTGGGCACCTCTGACTAAGTGAGGTAAGCATAGTCTGGAGGAGCCAGGGGAAGGATTGTGCTGGATGGCCTGGACCCCTAACTCCCAACAGGCCCACAGGCAATGCTTAACACCATTGATGTTAATCTCTCCTGATTCATGCTCAAGTATATGTAACAAATTCTGTCAATCAATGCATCCATTTTTATTTACTTTTTTTTGACAGTGTCTCACTGCGTAGACTAAGCTGATCCTCTTGACTCAGCCTTCTTGGTGCTAGGTTTAACTTTTATTCCTTAGTTAGGTTATTCTCAGCTGTTTTTATTATTTGCAATATTTTTATTCTTTAGCTCCCAAAGAATTTGAAATTTAGAGAAAATATGCACGCTTTTGAGGAGTGATGTTACTGATATTAAAAAGATTTTAAATTTGTTTTTTTCCTCTGTAAGTTATATGTTTTTTCATTCTGAAACCTTACAGATGTTTCCTCTTAGGGTTTTTACAATTCATTGTAATGTGCTTACCTATGTTTTTATTGTTTATTCATTTCCACTTTGATATTTTATGAACATTTTGATTCTTGAGTTCCACTACTGTCTTATTCTGACAAATTTATCTTCCTTATTTCTTCAAATATTTCTTCCTGTCCAGTTTATTTTTGCTTTCCATCTAGATCTCCCGTTATCTGGGTATTTGCATGTATGCAATTCTTCTGCATGTTTTTCACATTTTTTTTTCTCTCCAAAGTTCTCTTTCATATTTTTTGCTGCTTTTTAACAGAACATCTCAATCTGATCTCCAATTTACTAATTTATTGTGCAGAAGTATTATTCTGTGATCAATTATGTTGTCAATTTTCATCTTTAGTATCTCTGCTTGGAACTATTTTATATTACTGATATTCCCTCTCTACCTGTTTATGCATTTTCATCTCTGTGATGTGTGTAGTTAGAAGCAGTCCAGATACACCACAACTGATGAATGGATTAAGAAAATGTGGTATATATACAATGGAGTTTCATTCAGTCTTAAAGAAGAATGAAATTATGTTGTTTGCAGACAAATGGATGGAACTGGAGAACTTCATTTAAGTGAAGTAAGACAAGCTAAAAAAAAATCAAAGGCACATGTTTTTGTCATATGTGGAAGCTAGACCTATAAGTTAAATGTATACATATAAAAAATATATATATAGCGACAGAGAGGTTACATTGTATTATCAAGTCTGTCTGAAGGGGATATAAGAGGTGGGAGAGAGAGAAAATGTTAGAGAATGAAAAATATTGAAATAATCCATCTATATATGAATATAATATAATGCACTCTACAGTAAACTGTTGAAGCAAGATGATAGACAATGATAAGTAACGGATGGGAGAGGGTTAATTTGATGAAAGCGTGATGTATACAGACCTGACTAAGGAAACACCCCCTTGGACTATCAGTATACACTCAATTAAAAGTGAAGGGTAGGAGGGAAAAATAAATCTTTTCTGAGGGTGGGTACTAATGGCAGGGTTCTGGACACAAGGAAAGGGGAATTAAAGTTATATATGGTGGATATGTTTTGTATCCATATATGAAAATAGAAGAATGAAAACTGTTGAAATTGTTCTAAGAAGTGGGAGAGGGGAAAAGGGAGAATGATGTTGGGGGTAAATCCAACTAGGCTATACTTTAAGAACATATGTAAATATCACAAGGTGTAATCCTGTACAACTATTATACACTAATAAATTCATAAATTAAAAAAATTCTATGGGTGTCTGTTTTTCTAGATGGTAGGCATTTTCTCTGGTTTGAGTGTTTATGGCCCCTTCCTCTATTCATGTGTTGAAATCCTCCATGGTGTCAGGACTGAGGAGAATTGTAGGTAATAAGATCATCAAAACATTGCCCTCATGAATGGAATTTGTGTCTTTATGAAAGAGGCCTGGAAGACCCTTGTGATGATACACAAGAGGCATCATCTATTTGGTGTTTGGGGTTTATAGGCTCTGAAGCTGCAAGTGCCCCAGTGTTGGACATCCCAACCTCCAGAACTGCATAAATGGTATTTTGCTTATTTTGTTACAGAAGCCAGAACAGACTAAAACAATGGTATCTGTAACAGTGTAACACAATCTGGTAGGCTTACAGCAAAAGAAGTTTATTCTCTGAAACTTCTGAATTAAAGGCTAGAAGACTCAAATTAAGGTTTTGTCAAAACCATGCTTCTTTCCAAAGGCAACATGGAGGAGCATTTCTTAGTTCTTCCAAGCTTCTTAGGATGTTAGAAATACTTGACACTGATTGGCTTCAGGTTTATCACTCAAGTTTCTGCCTCTATTGACTCATGGTCTAAGGTAATGGGTATAGCTGGCCTTGGATTTATTATCCTCCTCTAGTCCAGTATGACCTCATCTCAACTAGATAATGTCTAAAAAGACCCTATTTTCAAATGTCATAATTACAGGTGCCCAGGGGTAGGACTTGAACATCTTTTTTAAGAAGACACAATTCAACCCTCAACAGTAGTACTAACCTTGATTTGGAGAATGTCAGGAAAAGGAACCAAGGTTATTACATCTTAATTTTGCCTCTCCTTCCACAATTTCCATGGTCTGGCATACGCTTTTAGTATGTTTTGGAGGAGGCATTGTTTCTGTCTCTTCAGGTTTTGAGGGAGACAGAAGTAGAGGAAAACAGTCTATGCAGTCTAATAAATCCTTATTATCCCCTCATAAATTTGGCATATGTGTATAATATATATAAAAGATTTCATATACTATATATACATATATGTTAGATTATAATATTAGATTATATGCAGTCTAATAAATCCTTATTATCCCCTCATAAATTTGGTATATGTGTATAATATATATAAAAGATTTCATATACTATATATACATATATGTTAGATTATAATGTTAGATTATATGCAGTCTAATAAATCCTTATTATCCCCTCATAAATTTGGTATATGTGTATAATATATATAAAAGATTTCATATACTATATATACATATATGTTAGATTATAATGTTAGATTATATGTATATATACTGTTATATATTAGATCATATATACTGTTATATATGGATAGATTATATATAGAGATTATATATATGCTATTATTATAGTATATAATTTATTATATATATTAAGGAAGCATATTAGTTTAATATGGGAAAGTGAAAAAAGAATTTTACAGATTTTCTCTAAATATATTCTCATATGTTGCTTCTGCTTCTCCCTACCTATATCCCCATCCTAAACATCCCAAACACAAATCAGCCTTCCGTTAGGGGTTTTAGACTGTTTTTTGTTTTAAAAATACCATTTCTTGTTAGCAGTGTTTCCCTCTCTATTTCATAATTTCTCCCAAGTTCATTTTGGAATTCACTAACTTCACAGCAATTGGTAGTTCTTTCATAATTTTAAATCTGAAATCTTTTATTTCCCATCTTAAAAATTACACAAAATTCTGTAAATCCTGCAGTTCAAAATGCCAGCATTCAGAATAAAAGATTATAGAAAACAAGCAGATGTGTGGTTAAATGATCTATGTCAAAATTATACTGCTTTATGAGTTGGTTCTTGACTAATGAATTCAGAAGTTTCAGTCCAAGATTTCTTGGCTCCATGTTTCTGGGTCTATGGTTAGAAGGATATCACAGCTGTGGGAACATATGGAGGAAGAGGTGGAACAGTTTATGATGGACAAGAAGCATAGAGAGAGGAAGAACCCAGGTACCAGGTATAAGTTTGAAAGGCAGGCCCCCAGTGACCTACTTTCTTCACCTATGCTAAAGGCCCCATATGCTAACATTTCACCAGTTCCCAAAATAGTGCCAATAGCATGGGACCAAAATTACTTCTATTAGGCTATGGAGAGATCTTTCAGATTCAAACCACAACAATGTAATGAGTAAATTGCTGAATTACCAGGACAATAAAAGCAGATGTAGTGAATTTAATGAGAATAACTTAATTTTTCTCAACTAATTAACTGGTGTTGGGCTTTCTCTGAATCTCTTAATATTTTATTCAGAAGAGAAGAACTAAAATTTGCATTTATAATTTCAGAAAGGAACCAACAACAAAATGAAGCCAACAAAACACTGGAAACCACTAGTGATAAACTGGCAAGTGTTCTAGAAATGCCTCTTAAAAAAATTTAAAAAATGCTCAATTCACCATTGTCACCTTAACCAAAAAGAAAACATGGTGTCAAAATGGGATGTGATCAAATTGAATCAATAGTCCTATGTTTTCCACCAGCTGGAGAATCCATTGTATGGTATGCTTTGCCCATTCCATTGAGTAAAACAAAGGAATTAATGACAGAAGATCAAATGATTAGGAGAATTATAAATCACCTGAAGATGATAAGATTTGCTGGGCCCCATGAAGGGGATGATGTGTTTATTGATTTGATACTAGGATGCACAAACATATCATATACTTGTTCTGATTGCAAAATTTATTATATAAGTCACATGGAAGGGAATCTGAGGAATCCTCAGGTTCAAGAATCCAAGTCTTTTTCCTTTGGAGTCACATGGGACATTCCTAATTCCTCTGGTAATGAATTGTGACATCACAAGGAAAATGTCTACCAGGGGAAATCAGAACAATCTTGGTGCCCTGATTTTTATTGAGGGCTGGTCACTAGATGCCCTCTGTCTTGCATATACCTAAACTCCAAACTCTCATAAAGTAAACAGGTGTCCAGCATGAAACACTTTCTACAAATAGTTTAGCGGTATGACCCAATAAATGGTGGAAATATTCGTGATAGCCAACTTCTAAGATGCCAGGTTAAGGCCAATTTTGCAAGCAGGATTTTTGAGGATAAGACTTTGCAAGTTTCATGCCTCCTCTTTACTATTCTCTGCATCTCAGAAAATTTACCTTGTAGTGACAGAAAAGAAAATTCCTTTTTCTCTGGACATCATTTTGCATAATGATTTAGAATTTAATGTAAATTTACCAAATGATAACTGAGAACAATGAGGAAGGACACACATATTAAAACAGTACAGTTTATTAAAATTCCAAAATACAAGTTTATCCATAGCTTGGAATTTTCTTTACATTTTTATTGTTTTAGGGCCTCCATATTTCTATTTTCCTTCTTTCTTCCAATAACAAAATCTTGACATATTTGCGTAAAATTTTATTTAATGCTTCGACCATTCATAGATATACCATTTGTCTTTTAAATACCTAATAAACATTTTTGTTTGTTTGTTTGTTTCTATTTTGGTTTAAATTTTTAAATTGTTTTTATTATTAATTTAGTTACATGTGCATACATTGTTTGGGTCATTTCTCCCCCCTGCCCCCCTCTTCCCCCTTCACCCCTCAGTTCCAGGCAGGTCCCGTTCTGCCCTTATTACTAGTTTTGTTGAAGAAAAGAGACAAGCATAATAAGGAAGACAAAGTGTTTTTGCTAGTTGAGTTAAGGACAGCTATACAGAAATATTCCTAGCATTGCTTTCATGTACACGTGTTATGACCCACGTTGATTCATCTCTAACTGATCTTTACACTGGCTCCTGATCCCCTTCTCATGATAACCTCTGTCGCATTAAGATTTCTGTATTAGCACCTCTGGAGTGTGGACATCAAATGCTTTCATGTTTTAGGTTTTCTACCTATTTCTATATCACACATATGTGCTCTCCCCTTGTCATGTGATCCCAATCCAACCACATTGCTGCATTTGCCCTAGATCTTAAGTCTGCATATGAGGGAGAACATACAATTTTTGGTCTTTTGAGCTTGGCTGACCTCGCTCAGAATGATCTTCTCCAGTTCCATACATTTACCCGCAAATGATAAGATTTCATTCTTCTTCATGGCTGAGTAAAATTCCATTGCGTACAAGTACCACATTTTCTTGATCCATTCATCAATAATGAGGTAAACAAAATAGAAATAACAACAACAAAAAAGTATACTGTACACGTGTATAGAGTTATCTCAATGAAGTACCCATTGCATAATTAATGTACACTAATTAAAAATACAATAAAACTTTAAAAATTAAACAAAATATATCTAATCACCTGAAATGGTAGAGTCGTGAGCATGCATTACCAGGCAGTAAGGTTGAGGATCATTGCTGATTGCTTCTTGATGATTTGTGATGGGTCAAAGAATGGAAAATTTGTTTATAGCACTGGCAGAAAGAAGTCCTACTGCTGTCAAAGTCCTGGCATGATTAGTTTTACACTTCCGTTTCTTATTTAATAATATTAATTTAAAACTATTTACATAATTTGTTTTTCATTTTTCATAGACTGTTTCTATTTTGGAAGAAACCTATGAATTTGACATGGAAAAATGGAGAAAAACCAATAGTGAAACCTGGCCAGGAAGTCATATATAAAAAGAATAAAGGAGATTTTGAGTTTTAGCAAATGACTTTGTTGTGTATATTAGAGTAATGCCTCACCAAGGTAATTATATTAACAATATAATGATCATATATTATGAATATAATATATATTATATACAACATACAGTATATATAGTTATACAATTTATATATGAGATTATGTATTTCTTAATATTCAACTATACTTTTGTACACTTTGCACATAGAATATTATTTTTTAATTATCTATTATTTATTGCTAATTAAGTTTGGTTCTATGCAGTGTTGCACATTATTTGAGTCTTTCATTTCGTAATCATGGTCTCTCCATTTATTTAGGTGTTGTTTGATTTCTTTTAAGCATTTAAAACTTTTTATCTTCATACTTTATACATGATTTTGTAAACTTATACATTGATACTTTATATACATGAAGTCACTTTTAATTATGTTTTTCACTTTGGTTTCCATATATTTGTTATGAGTAATAATTGATTTTTGTATGTGAATCTTGGATCTTAAGGGTTTTCTAAAGATTGCTTGGGATTTTCCACGTCGACAATCATCTCATGTTCGAAGGAAGTCTTACTTCTTTCTTTCCAATCTGAATGCTTTATTTTTTTTTTTGAGGTCTAAAGATAAAATCAGTTTTTATTCCTGAAAGCTAGCATGCAGTTATCAAATAACTCGCCAAACACTTCGTGTAAAGCTGAAAGTTTTGGCCTCTGCTTCAGTATGCCATGGCTCTAAGAACTCTTGTCAATCAGTGGAGCACTGACCCAGTGAGCTTCTATAGTGATTCAGGCTAAGCTGTTTCACCTGGTTCTTATCTTTGTTGGAAGTGCTGGCAAGTATTTTCAGTATTATTCTGAATAATAATGGTGAGAGCAGATGCATTCCCATGGCTATTTCTTAATGGGGTAAACACCACCAGCATCACCCTAGTAGGAGAATTGTAGTGTCACCTGATACTATAAGATATGTGGTAATAATTTGCTCTCAATTGCCCATGGATTCTATGTTGATGGAGGAAACGGAGAGCTAGCTTCCACTGCCGCACTGACTGTCAGTCCTGTTGACATGGTTGGTGAAGAATACTTCCTGGTTTTGACTCAAATGAGATAGGTCTTGTCAGGAAGCATTTCTGCCAAGCAAGAAACCCCAACTTCAGTTTCAAAAACATTTATTACTCTAACTTGGAGTTCAAACCTTCTTTTAGATTCTCAGTGCCTGAGCAACATGTGGTGAATTTTTATTTCAAGTATTATAATTTTCATATCTAGTATTAGCTTTATGTTCTTAAGGTGATTTATATAGCTCTGCTGCTATGATTCTACTCTTTTACATATTCTATTTCTCTTTTACTGACAATTCTTTTATTAATAATAGACTTTAAAAATTCCTGTGTGGTAATTCCAATGTCCACTTATCATAGTGATTGTTTCTACTATTTTACCTATGGATTATAGATCTCATTCTTCTGGTTTTTCATACATTTTAATTTGATTGAATTTCTAGCAGTGTAACGTAAAAGAACGTTGGAAAAGAATGCATAATTTTGTTTACTCGATATTACTTGTTATTTCCTTTATCTGGCAATAGGAGTAGAAGGCTAATCAGTTACAACCTTTATGAATTGAGTTGAAGTGGAACATGGTCCACGGTTAACCTTGAGATTGAGTTCTCATCTGATTTCTCTAATTCACAATCTCTCCTATTTTTGCTGTTCCTGAAGGTTGAATTATTTGCTCTTGTTAGTACTTGAGCAGTCAGGAGTTTGGACCTGAAATTTACATGATATTTGATACATTTTTGTTACATCTGGCAGGTCATCAACATGCAGTCATATCAAGAACATGCAAGGTAGGATTTCTCTGATTTCCAAGCCTCCCTTTTTATAGATGTGTAATCACTATCACAATGAAAGCATGAAACATTTCCACTATAGCAAAAACCTCCACTGTACCCCTTCACCGCTGTTGTCTCCCCTACTTTAGCTTTAGTCAGCCCCTGTTCCTTCACTATAGCTTTGCCTTTTCTAGAATTTCATATGGATACAGTCATATACTACATAGCCTTCTTTATTTAGCTTTTTCCAGTAATATTTTTGAGGTTTATCCATGTAGTTCTATTTATCAGTAATGTTTCTTTTATTTTGAAGAGTATTACATTGTATGCCACACTACAATGTATTTATCCATTCATCAGTTAATAAATATTTTGATTACTTAATGTAGCTATTTTGGTGTTGTGAATGAACATATGACACTTACAAGTCTTTATGAGAACATATGTAATTATTAATCATAATTATTTTTTATTATGTAAAAATTACATAAGAGTGGAATTGACAGCTTACATCATGTGTTTTACCATATGAGCATCTGCCAAATGGTTTCCCAACCTGGCATTTTTTTCTTCTCCCAATCCACGTATGAGAGTCCCAGGGACCTCACATTCTCACTCGAAGTTGGTATTATCACTTGCTTTTGTTTCTGCCTTTCCTAATGTATACATAGACTTCCTTTACCACCACCTACTTGACAAAATGTTGATAAGGAGGGGTTTGAGTGGAGAAACCTGGTTAGGTGGAATGATTTCCTTCTACTTGTTAGTCCATGTACTAAATGTCTGTTGAAGGCTCAGTGGAGTTTTCTTCATTCCTTTCAATACTGTTTGTCAATGACATGCCTGCTTTTAGACTGTACACACTAGGACAAGTGCCACCCTACATCGTCACACCCTGCTTAGGTGTGCATTTGGCTTTGGATCTTTGCTCTATTGTAGAGCTTGTTTTATAGAATTTAACTTTTCAAGTCATCCTTGATTCTCTTCTTTTCAGTATCCTCAAGGAAAAACATTAAATTATTTTAGATTTTTTGTGATGTTAACACTAGAATGAAGGGCTCTTATGGTTTTTTACAACCTAATATTAAGTGATGGTTTTGACCGACTTCTAAAATTGCTATACAAAAATGTATTTCTCTTTCTTTGGCCTGATTGGAACACATGGGTACCATTCCTGGTAAATGATGCTGGATTGTCATTAGTATTAGTGTTAGTATATATTGTCTTTCCTAACAAAACCGAGATCCTGTTAGTAAGAAAGAAAGGAAGAATCAATATATGATAGGAAACTAGTAGTCTGAATATAACAAATTTGACTTATCTCAGAGCATCTGCTATTGTCATAATTCCTGATGATTTCAATATGCATGTAAAAGTGCTTTCCAAATTATTCAGTATTAAAGTTCCCTTAAACCAGGCACTAGTTAAAACAGGCAAAAATTTGCATATTTGCTTAACTCTGTTGCTCAATCCTAGCTCTTCTTTTACTCTTGCATGATTAGACTGTAAACTTCATCAAATCAATCTGCATCTTCTGTAAAGGTGTGGGACCTGGATGGCACTAGAGGAAAATCTTCATATATGCTAATAGTCTTGTTTTGTGTTTGTGATTAGTAATTCTAATATATTAGTTTTCCCACTCTCCTTGATGATTTTATCAGTTTTTCCTATGTTAAAAGTGTAATATGCAGGCAACCTACTCTTCAT
The DNA here is from genome assembly GCF_047511655.1 of Castor canadensis. NCBI lineage: Eukaryota > Metazoa > Chordata > Mammalia > Rodentia > Castoridae > Castor > Castor canadensis. The sequence continues at coordinate 59,158,925 of NC_133400.1, forward strand.
GAAGAACCACTCTATAATATTCTTAAATGTAAGAATGTAAATGTAAGCACCTAGAGCTTGTTTATTGGGTCATTTCTCCAATTTACAAAACACTGCTTTATTAAGAGAGATTTAATCATTATGATAGGTTCATCAATAGTTATTTTTTTCTTCAAAGTTTTTTATTCATCAGTAGATGAGAATGAGAGATTACAGTTTGTATATACTTATATTTTAAAAGTTGTAGCTTATAGTCATTTCTTTCTCTTTTTTGTGGTGCTTGGGAATTAACCTAGCACTTAACTATATCTTAAGCCCTGAATTCACTTTCCATTACAAGGAGACAATTATATATACTGTGTATGTATTCTGTAGTTACTTTTCAAAGTCACTCAGATATTTCACGAGGATAAAGATGGACTGCTTGATTTTCTGCTGGTGTCTAGAGGAGAATGGGAAGATGATATAGCTGGGTATATGTCAATAATGTACCACTCCCCAGAATGTATTTCTTACACATTTTCTATCTGACAGAATTCCATAGTATAACCTTAAATGTTTGAAGGGACATAAACTATACAACAAATTAAAATATTTTGAAAAAGTAGTTGAATGTATAAGAAATAGACCAATAAACACATGGGTCATGATCTAAAAATAACACATTTTTTTCTTTTTCAAAGCTTGGAAATGATATGAATACATTCTTGGTAAGTTGTTCACAATTTAAAACTCAGCTAGAAGAAATAATTAAGGAACAAAGTGATGTCTATATTTTATGTAAACTGCCAAGTATTAAATATCAAAGCTTGTATTGCTTGCTAAAACTTGAATGTATTATCCACTTAGCAATGCTAACCTGGATTCAATCCATTAAGGAGTTATGAAAAGTGTAATTTTTCTTTATTTATAACATAGGCATTTAAATCTGTGAATTTTTCTTTATAGTAATATTGGGGTCACATGTATTTTCAAATGCAACCTTTAGTTTTTGGGGTTTTTTTTTCTTTCATTTTTCTTTTATTATTCATATGTGCATACAAGGATTGGTTCATTTCTCCCCACTGCCCTCACCCCCTCCCTTACCACCCACTCCACCCCCTCCCTCTCCCCCCACTCAATACCCAGCAGAAACTATTTTGCCCTTATTTCTAATTTTGTTGTAGAGAGAGTATAAGCAATAATAAGAAGGAACAAGGGTTTTTGCTGGTTGAGATAAGGATAGCTATACAGGGCATTGACTCACATTGATTTCCTGTGCGTGGGTGTTACCTTCTAGGTTAATTCTTTTTGGTCTAACATTTTTAAAAGAATGTTTATATTATACAATTAATTTTACATTCAATGATAATTTTTATTTTTTATTATTTTTATTTTATTTTTTGTGGTTCTGGGGCTTGAACTCAAGGCCTACACTTTGAGCCACTCCACCAGTCCTTTTTTGTAAAGGGTGTTTTCGAGATAGGCAAAGTGAAGAAACATATCCAAATATTTATAAATTAATATTGTGCCTAATATTTTATATATATATGTGTATATATATGAAATGATCATGTTTCCTTTTAAATTTGTAAGACTATTTGGACTGTTTGGATGGTTAAAACTGATTAGTTATTTTCATTTGGTATTCTAATTTTTCTTGAAAAATAGCTAAAGTGTTTCTATACATGGTTCAAAGTTTCATTAATAATATTGTTTAAAAAACATATATATTTAGATTCTTTGCCTACAACATGTGTCAAAAATAAAGATAAACCAAGTTATGACAAACTTGGAAGCTACTGTAGTTTTGTCAATTTTTGTTTGTTTACCATCTTTGTTCCTCAAAGCAGAGTCAATCTCTCTCTTCTCTCTCTTTCTCTGTCTCTGTCACTCTGTTTCTCTCTCTCTCTCTCCTTCCCTCCCTCCCTGTCTCTCTTTCATAATTACATATCATTTTAGCTTCATTATTCTGTTTAATGCACTTTTGAGTGCTGCTTTGATAAAAAAAATTCCTACCAATTTTTGTCTCTTTACCTATTGAATATATTCCCTATTAATCTTTCTAAAAATGTTCAGTTCATTTTTTCCAAACAGCTTGTAGCAGTATTTTGTTTTAAAAACCAATACAATCATCTATTCATTTTGTTTATTAATACAGAATTATTTATCAGCTAGGCTCCAGTGGCTCATGCCTGTAATCCTAGCTACTCAGGACACAGATCAGGAGGATCATGGTTCAAAGCCAGCCCAAGCAATCAGTTCTGTGAGACACTATCTCGAAAACCTTTCACAAAAATAGGGATGGTGGAGTGGCTCAAAGTGAAGGGAGTAAGTTTAGGCCCCAGTACCACAAAAAATATATGCATATATATTTGTCAAAACACCTACATCTTATACATTTCATGCTGCTCAAGTTTTCAAGTTTTCTGGTCAAATATTTCTATGTGGTTTATTCTGTTTATTATTACATCAAAAATGCATTATTTTCTTATCTTTTTCTCAAGCACTTCAAAGATGCAAACTTTTAATACAAATTATTTTTTAAGTTAAATGTAATTCAAATTAGGCATAAGAATTTCAAACACAAAAGTGTGCAAAGGAAAAGAAAGTTCTTACTTTTATTTACTTCTCTTCCCTCATTGTCATTTCCCACAAGATATTGATAATGAAATGTGCATTTTATTTAAAAGTGTTCTGTGTATATTTAAACTCCAGGTATATACTCTGATTTCTTTACCCATTTCATCTGTCACTGGACATTTACAATGCTTTCACTATTGGGTATTATGAAGAATGCTGTAATGAACTTGGTTATGCAAATATTTCTTAAAGATCCTGCTTTGATCATTTGCATTTATACTCAGGATAGGGATTACTAAATCATATGAAAACTGTATTTTCAGGATTTTAAGAACCTTAGCACTGTTTTCTGCAATAGCCACATCAGTTAACATTACTTAACATCAATATGTCACACGGGTTCCCATTTTTCCACATTGTCACCAACATTTACCATTTTCTTTTCTTAGTGGCTGTTCTGATGGGTATGAGGTGATAGTTCATTGTGGGTTTGATTGTGATTTCCCTAATGAAGATGACATTGAGCATCTTGAAAGTATGTATTGTAGACCATTTGTATATATTCACTGGAGAAATGTATATTCAAGACTTTTGCTCATTTTCTTTTTGTTAAAATCCCTTGTATATTTTTGGCATTAAGCTCTCATCAGATAAATTATTCACAGTTATTTTCTTTATTCATCAAATTTGCTTTTGTCTTTGTTGATTATCTTCTTTGACTCTCAGAAATTTTGAGGTTTGACATCATTCGTTGTGTATTATGACATTTTAGCAAGATTCTGTCTCCCAATCCATGAACATGACATATCTTCCTGCTTATTTGTACCTTTGGTTTTGTTTAGCAATGTTTTGTAATTTTAATGTGCAACTCTTTAGCTTCTTTAAGTTTATCACAGAGTATTTTTATTCCTTTTGATGCTATGACAGATGGGATTGTTTACATTTTGTTTTTCATCTCTGTCATTGCTAAAGTATGAAATACAAATAATTCTGATTCTTGATTTTGTATCTTGCATTTTTATTGAGTTTTTTTAGTTCTGACAGGGTTTTTTTTTTCTATGTGGAGTCTCTAGCATTTTCTACATATAGTTCATGTCAGCAATGAACAGAGATAATGTTAAAATTTCTTTTTAATTTGTATGTATTTCTTCTTTTTCAAATCTAATTGCTCAGAGTAGTTCATCCAATACAGTGTCCAATAGTCATGGAGAGATTAGACTTTCTTGCCTTGTTCTTGAACTCAGAAGAAAATCTTTCAGTTTCCCCCATTGGACAGGAGATGTTAGCTAGGAACTTTTCATGCATAGCTTTTCATGTTGAGGCAGTTTCCTTCTATGCTAAGTTTTTTACATGTTTTTATTATGAAAAGGTGTCGAACATTATTAAATGCTTTTACTGCATGGGTTGAAATAGTCTAATGATTTTTGTCCTTCCTATTACTAATGTAATGCCTTATATTAGCTAATTTCATACATTGAACTAACCTTGCATTCCAAGAATGTATTTTCCATATATCTTATTTGAATAGGTTTGTGGCTTTTACTCTGGAGGTCTCTACTGTGTGCCAAAGTACTGTGGTCTCTGTGATGCTATACTAAATTATAGTGCTGGTACTCTGCCTAGTATCTGCAGGTGGTACTTCCTGGTGCTCCTGCCAGGTGTTGTCTTCTATTTCTGTGTCTAGCCAAAACAAAAACCTATCCCTCCAGAAAGGAGGAATAAAATTCATAATATTTGTTATGTTTTAGAAAACTTCATTTTAAAGAGACTATGTTACTTGCAGTTTCCTCCATCAATTTATGGGAGGACTAGCTTCCATAACCTCCTCAAATGAGTGTATTGTTGCTTCTTTATGTTTTGTAGTCTGAAAGATGAGATATAGTATATTGTCATCATTTACATTTTATTTTGTTAATTTTTTTAGCCAGATGTTTGCATGCCTATAAATCCAGCACTTCACAAGGCTAAGACAAGAGGATCACATGTTCAATTGCAGGTCAACCTGATGAGTTCCAAGCTAGCTTGGTCTACATAATGGGAACCTATCTCAAAAAAAGGCAGAGGGATTTCAAGTTCAGTATTTGTCCTTGAGATGAACCTGTGACCCTCCTGAATCAGTATCTTGGGGACCAGGGACCTGCATGACTATGACCATGGTCATTTTATTTTACTTTTATGAATGAGCTTGAAAACCTTTTCATGTAATTGAGGACTAATTTCATGACTTTTTACTAATTTCTACAAAATTTTCTTCAGCTTTTCACATTTTTATATATTAATGATATTTACATTTATTTGCAATACATATTTTCATTTGTTTTTAAATTTTGCTTATAAGCAAAATTATATATGTTTGGTCAAACAAAGGTCATTCCTGTACTCAAAACCCTCCTCTTCTTCATAATCTCCTTCTTATCTCTTCTCTTCCTGTTCTTCCTCTTTTCTTCTAATTGTTAAGTAGTCAAAACTATGAACTACGTGTATCAAAACATCAATTTTTATCGTGTATGTATTTTTAGGCATAGAAAACCTTTCCTAAAGATGTATTGAGCAAATTCACAAGTTTTCTTCTAGAACTTTTAGAGCTTCATGTTTTTCATTGTAAGTGCAGAAGTTTGTGTTGTGTGTGGTGAGGTGAATGAATCTAATTTCTCTCTTTCCAAACGACTCTGCAGCTGTTCAGCACTACTTGTTTTAGAGACATTTTTACCCACTGATTCCATCACGATCACATCCTGGAGTTCTATATTCCTCTGTGTCTTTTCTTGGATGTTTATTTCTGTTATATCTGTAATTCTATTCATCTGTCATGGTGTCTTATTTACTTTTATCTAACATTAGGTATAACTTTTATCTAACATTAGGTATAATATTTTACTATCTGCCAGGAAAAATTTTGTCACAGTTTTTCCTCTTTTGTGTTTTCTTCAATGTAATGGGTTGAGTTGTGCTCTCTCAATATATATGTTTATGTCTTAAACTCAATTACTTGTGAATATAATTCTATTTAAATAAAGGGACCTTTGTATATGTAATTAAATAAAGGTTATAAAGAGACTTGATCATGTCTGATTGACCAGGTAGACTCTGGATTCACTGGCAACTATCTGTATAATAGGCAGAAGAGAAAAAAAATGGTGGAAGAGGAAAAATTAAAAAGCAATGCCACATGAGGACAAAAAGCAGAAATTGGGGTCATGCACTCAAAAGCCAAGGAGTATTGATAACCACTAGAAGCTAGAAAGAAGTGAGTAATGGAATTGTCCTAGTGCCTCATGAAGAAGTATATCCCTACCTACCCCTTGGTTTTAGATTTCTGGCCTAACACAGAGCCTTTTTTAGCATAAGGCATGAGTGTCTTATTAATTTAGTGAATATTGACTGAACAATAAAAACAGAAAAATGTCATTGGCTGTTTATAACTGTGATGTCATTGCTGACTAGAAGATATGACTTGTTGCTGCTGCTGCCTAACTTTACATCATACCACCCATTGTTAGCCTAGTAACAGGTTCAAATTTAAAATTCAAAGTATGGTTTGCACTAAAGATATATAATGTCTGGACCCTCATACAATAAAAACAATCATACATAACCAATCACCATGTGTATTTATGGACTCTAAATACAAAAAGGGAGCAAATAAACTCAGTAAATTTGAAAGATATAAGGTTAGTATGGAGAAACTAATTTTATTTCAATACATCTGAAAAATAATTTGATAGCACCAAAAATAAAATACTTATAAAAGTTAACTAATAAGTTGAATGACATGTACACAGGAAACTATAAAAAAACCCACTATATGAAATTAAAGACAAACCTAAATAAATGTGGAGACATTTCACATTCATGGGAATGAAGACTCACTATCTTTTAGATTTCAATATGTCTCAAAGCAATCTGTAGATACTTGGAAATCCATCTCAAAATCTCAACAGCCTTTCTGCAAAAATGAAAAAAATCCATCCTAAAATTCACATCCAATTGCAATGATCACCAAATAGATAAACAGTCTTGATAAAGAAGAACCAAGTTAAAGAGTTCATGTCCTGATTTTAATGCTTTCTGCAAAACTGAAGAAAACAGTATGATGCTAGCATGATTATTTTTGTGTAGATCACATATCTAGAACACATGTGTAATGTTAGCTGTAGTGTTTTAGAAATGCCCCTGGTGATATTGATGAAGGTTCTATTCCACTCTTGAGCATCTTTTTTCAGCAGTACTGGTGTTTCAACTTGTCAGGAAGGTCTCCACCATATAAGCCATACCACCAAGCTCTTTTTTCTTTTAGTTTATTTTTCAGATAGCATTTTATTCTTCTGCCAGGACTGACGTTGGGCTGTGATCCTCGTACTTCTGCTTTGTCTCTTACTGAGATTACTGGAATGTACCACTATATCTGACTTCTTTCTAGTTATAGGGTTTCACCAATATTTTACTGGGCTGATCTTGAACCACATTCTCACTCTCAAAATCTTATGTAGCTAAAATTACAGGCTTGTGCCACTGTCATTGTTCTTTTTTAATTATTAGTGCATGTTAGTTATACATGAGTGATTTTATTGTGATGTTTCCATAATACATATAATGTTCTTTAATTATATTCACCCCCTCAATTACTCTTTTTTATCCCCTATCCCTCATTTCCTCACAATTTTTAAATGGGCTTCATTATGCCATTTTCTTATGTGCACGCAAAATACTTTCATCATATTCTCCCCTTCCATGTCCTGCTTGTTCCTACCCACAATAACCTACTTTTTGTGTTCATGTCCTTTTGTTTTAAATGTAGACTCTTCATAGGTGAGAGATGTATGTTATTTGTCTTTCTGAATCTGGATTATTTCAGTTAACATGATATCTCAATTTCCATCCATTTTCCTGAAATGATATAATTCCATTCTTTTTTATGGCTGAATAATACTCCCTTGTGTATATATACCAAATTTTTTTCATTAACTTTTACATAGTTTTAAAATCATGAAAAGATGTTGAATTTTGTCAACTGTCTTTTCTTCTCACCTGAGATGATGTTTTGTTCCTCATTCTACTGACATCAATTATTACACCAATTTTTGCACATAGACCCACCTTTGCATTCCACAAATCAGTCTTATTTGGTAATGGTGCATAATCCTTGCAAAGTGCTGCAAAATACAATTTGTTAGCATTTGCTACAAATCTTTGCATCCATGTTTATAAGTAATGTCAGTCTGTGGTTTTGTTTTGATGTGTGTTTGTCTTTGGCATCAAAAAATGCTGGCCACAGAGAATGAAGTCAGAATTATTCCTTTCTTTTCTATTTTTTTTTTCAAATTTTCTAAAGGTTTGGTATCAGTTGCTTTTTTAAAAAAAGCAAAGTTTTCTGATTACTTATTCATTCCCTTTACTTGTTATCATTGCACTCTTCCATTCACATGTTATATTGATTCTATCAACATTGGTAGTTTGTGTTTCTAAGAATTTCTCCTTTCAGTGAGGTATTGCACTTAGGGACATAGAGTGAATGACAGCGTTATAATGCTGTTTATTTCTTTATGGTAATTAGTAATGTCTCCACACTCATTTCTGATATTATCAATTTGAATTTCTCTCTTTTAATATAGTCAGAATAACCAAGAGCTTTCAAATTTGTTGATCCTTTCAAAGCTCTATCATTTGCTTCATTAATCTCTTCATTAGTCGTCCAGTCTATGTTTCATATATTTCTTCCCCCAGCTTTATTTTTTAAAATTCTTCTCATAGCATTGGATTTAATTTGAGCCTATTCATCTGATTTCTTTTTGTTTAAAACATAAACATGATCATTTACACACATTGTCCTATTTAATTTTACATCTTACTGTACAGAGGTAATAGCACACACACAAATTCTAATTCCTTATAACCTTTCTGTGATGAAGCATGATGACAAAGCATTTTAATACAACAAAAACTTTCCTCAGAAACCACAGCAGCAGTATTTGGTGAATGTTTATGCACAGAACTGACTTGGAGGTGTGTTAAATATCCCTCATAAAACAGGTAGCATATGTACACTAAGAAAGACAATGTAGCCATTCTTACTATAACTCTTTATGCTTTAAGTTTACACTCTGGGACACTTTAAAAGCAGACAATACAAAGAGCTTTATTTGAAGACTCCATAACTCAATACTCTTCTACTACTTCTCTGCAAGTCTCTACATTTTGAGGACTGGTCGTGAGCAAGTGAACTTCAAATACGTACAAAAGCACTACTCTTCAGTCAAAATGTACTTACATTGGCTACCTGTTACATTAAAACATGCCTGACACTAAGAAAATATTTCATTTCTGACTTACAATAACTTTAGTAATTTTTAGTCTTAACAGGAAAAAAGCAATAATTTCACATCTTTCAACATGTGTTAGATACCCTGCTTTGTGAATCCATTTCTTTATATATTCTAAACTTTCAAAAAAATAGTATTTGAAATGATTGTTAAGTTTAATATTACCTAAGGAAATGAGTCAGCAAGTCTGAAACAGCAACCCAATATGAGATGGTTTTTGTTTGCACTATGAAAATCCATTAAGCTCTAGAGTTAACTTGTGGAAAATATTTAAAACCTCACTTAACAATGTTACACACACATGTAGAGTCTTGGCATTTAAATCTCAGCAATACTACTTGCCTTATAGGCAATTTTCACAAAAAGTTTCAGAGGCAAAAGAAAATGGATTTGGGTGTGGTTGGCTTTGAAGGAAATGAAAAACTCTACTGGAGTCCTCAATTTTAGAATCCTTAATAAGTTAGAATACTTATCACCATAATCTTCTGGAAGTGTCCAGGGAATATTTCAATATTTCCATTTGTTTTTAATGCTCATAATTTTCAATTTAACATTAACCACATGTTTATCCACTTCCCACTGAGACTGGAAATGCACTGGTATGTAGTTCTGTTAAGTTTAGCTACAAAAACATTAAGACAAAACAGAAAAGGGACAGAAGTATTATATCACATAGATAATTCTTCATTAACAAGTATTTCTTTTCCCTTTCTTACTATCCTTAGAAATGCATATGATGGTGAGTGAGGTGCCCAAAAAGTTTTAAACAAAGGATTAGTTTGTAGACTTATCATAATGGCATCAGTAATTTCTCTTTTCTCTCCCCAAGTGAGAATATTAATATGCTTTTAGGGATATTTTCCAAGTTAAGCAGATTTAGAAAAAATTCTGTAAAATAAGAAATGCTTGATGTCTACATGCCAACAAATAAAATCCAACATGTAAATCTTTACATGGGTTAATTTGGGCTTGACTCACTAAGCAGAGGTCACATAAGAGAGGTAGAGGATAAAAGAAGGAAGTTAAGAAAGTGAATATGGTTGTTGTACTCTATATAAGAGTGAACACAGAATTTTTAAACATGTTGAAATCACCATAAAAGGGGTACTAAGGTAGAAAGAAGAAAAATAGAGGAGATGAGCAGTTTGGGTTATATTACATATATACTTGGAAATGTCACAAGAATTTTTTGTTTAAGACAGCTACTCACTTCCCTGAGTAGCTGTCTTAAACAAGAAAAAATGTCATATTTTTCATTTATAAAATCTGCGAACAGAAGGGTGTAACATGTCCTGACTGGGGATGGGGGTGGGATTGGCACCAATTGGAGGGAGGGGGAAGAGCTGGGGAAAGGGTATAGGAGGGTGAACATAGTGCAAATACTGTGTACACATGTATGTAAAAGGTAAAATATTACCTGTTAGAACTGTTTCAGTAATTGGAGAAGGAGGGAATAAAGGAGAATGATGGAGGGTGTGAATTCAAGTATGATATATTTGATATTGTGTAAGAACATTTGTTAATGCCACAATGTACCCCTACCCAGCACAACAATAAAAAAAAAGACATACGCTTTGGAAAAAAAAAACTTTGAGAGTAACTACAGGTTTTTTGGGGCAGGATTACATCAGTGATCATTCTTTAATGATAACACAACAGAAAGCTCACCAGTTAAAGTATTTCAGCAACTGTTAGCATCTGGAACTTACATATCCACCACAAAACACAAACATTAAAAAGAACCTAGACAGAGGATCCAAGATGGTGACTAGAGGATAGAAGCAGCCAGGGTGAGCTCTGTAAAACAGAAATTTTGCTAAGATGCTAGAGCTATACTTGGCAGAAAAACACCACAAAGAAGACTCAAACTCTGACACTCTGAACCCCCAGCGTGCACAAAGCTTCTCCACACTATGTTACATTGAGAAAACAGGAGGGCTCCTGTGCCACCAGACACTGGCTCCAGACCTGCTTGAGAGAAGCAGACTAAGAGGTGAGCAAATAAGTGGCATGCAGTATTCCCAGAGCTACCTCTGGGATAAGCCAGCATAGCCCCCTGGACAGACTGATCCCCGCCCTGAAAAAAAGGAAAAAAAAAACCTGAATAATAAACAAGGAACTGAAAAGGAACACACAGCAGAGGAGGTAGGGTGCTCTGAGTGCACCGGAGAAAGGGGGGAGGAGCAATGAGCTGACCTCCATGCAAACTTTCAGTAAACAAAGACTGGAAAGGCAGAAGGGCTGAAAGTGGGTGGGCAACAAGCTGCTGCCTGAAATAGGGCAGATAGTGGTTAACAAAGCTCATCTCCTGAGCCAGTGAGCAACATCCAAAGTTAAATGATGTTGCAAAATCGAAAAACAGTCAGTAAACCAGTATAACATGCTGACAGCAGAGAGCCAGCTGACGGATATCTGAACTTGCCCCAGAGAAAGGGCACAAGGCAAAGAAACAGCCCCCAATAAACCAACACAGCAAAAATACAATCCCAAAGCAGGATGGCTAGTGAGCCATAGAGCTGATCTCCAGACTAAGACAGAGCTTCTGTTTAAATACCAACACCAGGACTGAATGCTAAAAGAGTAACACCAAAACTAATAAGAGTGAAATTCTATTGTTCTTGAACCAGGAAGTTTTTAATGTGTTTTTTTGTTTTGTTCCCCCTTTGTTTGTCCACCACATCTCCCTCTTTTTTTTTTCTTTTTCTTGTTTTCTTTCTTTTTTTGTGTGTGAATTTTAGTATTGTTGATTAGCTAATACTAAATTACACACAGGCCAGGGACAGAAACAGCACCAAGTGGAATGATGGGAATATGAAAAAGGGATGGAAACCATTTTCCCCCCCAAAATAAATTAATACAGGATTCAGAGGGAAATGAAGAAAATGGATGCCCAGTTCCAGACTCCAACAAAACAAAGATAAACTATGCCCATGAACCCAATGAAGCCCAAAAGAACTCTCTGAAAGAAGAAATCCTGCAAGTAATCACTGAGAATTTCATGGAGATGTTACTAGATATGGTCAACCAAAACATACAGGAGGCACTCAAGAACTTCCAAGGCAACAAAAATAAAGAATATGAGAAGACACAAAACAAATAAACAAACTCATAGGAGCCCTAAATAAATACCAAAGTGAAACAGAGAGCACCATAAATAGAGAGATAAACAAATTAAGGACAAAATTGAAAATATTAAAGAGGAAGTGACCCATGATATGGAAAACCTCAGAAAAAAGAATGAAACAAAAATACAAAACACAAAGAAAGGCTGCTCCAGCAGACTAGAACAAGCAGAAACAGAATCTCAGAACTTGAAGATGAAATGAAAATTAAAGGAAAAACTGAAAAGCTATTAGTCAAACAACTCCAGACCTTTGAAAGGAATGTGCAAGAACTAACCAACTCCATCAAAAGGCCAACCCTGAGAATCATGGGCATTGAAGAAGGAGAAGAGGTGCAAGCAAAAGGAATTTGTAATATTTTCAACAAAATAATAACAAAAAATTTTCCAAATCTAGGAAAAACTATGCCATGCCCATTCAGGTACAGGAAGCCACCAGAACACCAAACAGATTGCCCTGACATTGTATCATTAAAACAACAAGCACAGAGAATAGAGAAAGAATATTGAAGGCTGTAAGATAGAATAAATAAATAAAATACAAAGGTAACTCCATCAAAATCACAGCAGATTTCTCAATGGAAACTGTAAAAGAAACAAGAGAATAGAGTGAAGTATTTCAGGCACTGAATGAAAATAACGTCAACCCTAGGATACTCTACCCTGCAAAACTATCATTCAAGATGGAGCAATGAATGTCTTCCATGATAAGCAGAAACTAAAACAATATATGACCACCAAGCCCCCACTACAAAAGATTCTTCAAGGAAATCTACACTCAGAAAGTGAAAGCAAACAAAAATCACAAAATGAGAGCCAGTACCAAACCACAGGAGAATAAAAGGCAAGAAAGTAGAGAGTAACATTGATTCAGCTGCACACAATGAAACCCTTAAACAACGAAAACAACTAAATGACAAGAATCACCACATACCTATCAATACTAACACTGAATGTTAACAGACTTAATTACCCCATACAAAGATTCTGTTTGGCAAACTGGATTAAAAAGAAATTTCCAACAAACTGCTGCCTACAGGTGACACATTTCATCGAAAGAAACAAGCACTGGCTGAGGGTGAAAGACTGGGAGAAGATTCACCAAGACAATCACCGTCAAAAACAGGCAGGAATAGCAATACTTATCTTGGACAAAGTAGATTTCAAACTTACATTGATCAAACGAGATAAAGAAGGACACTGCATACTAATAAGATGTAAAATACACCAAAAGGAAATAACAATTATGAACTTACATCCACTCAATGTCAATGTACCCAGTTTCATCAAACATACTCTGAAGGACCTAAAAACAAATATAAACTCCAACACAGTGGTAGTGGGAGATTTTAATACCATCTATCAACAATACATAGTTTGTCCAAACCAAAAAACCAATAAAGAAATTGTAGAACTAAATCACACCATAGATCAAATGGACCTCGTTGATGTCTAGAGAATATTTCATCCAACTTCTGTACAATATATATTCTTCTCAGCAGCCCATGGGACCTTCACTAAAACTGATCATGTCTTAGGGCACAAAGCAAGCCTCAGCAAATATAAGAAAATAGAAATAATCCCATGCATTCTCTCTGATCACAATGCATTAAAAGTAGAACTCAACAACAAAAAACAGCAGTAAAAAACATGCAAACAATTGGAAGCTGAACAACTCATTGCCCAATGACCAGTGGGTCATTGATGAAATAAAAGAGGAAATTAAAAGTTTACAGGAGGTTAATGAGAATGAAAACATGACCTCACGAGACTATGGGACACAGCAAAGGCAGTCCAAAGAGGAAAGTTTATAGCCATGAGTGCATATATTAAAAGTACAGGAAGACCTCAAATAAAGGACCTAATTCCACATCTCATACTCCTGGAAAAGCAAGAACAAGTAAATCCCAAAACAATCAGAAAGAGAGAAATAATAAAAATATGAGCCCAAATCAATGAAATAAAAACAGAAAAAAGCCATGAAAAGAATCCATGAAACAAAAAGATGGTTCTTTGAAAAAAAATAAATAAGATTGACAGACCCCTGTGAAACCTGACTAAAATGAGTAGAGAAAAAACTCAGTCAGTAAAATCAGAAATGCAAAAGGGGAGATAACTACAAACATCACGGAAATCCAGGAAATCATCAGAGACTACTTTGAGAACCTATATTCCAATAAATTTGAAAATCTTGAAACAACGGACAGATTTCTAGATACTTATTACTATCCAAAACTGAACCAAAAAGATGTTAATCACCTGAACAGATCTATAACACAAAATGAAATTGATGCAGCAGTAGTCTCCCAATAAAGAAAAGTCCAGGAGCTGATGGATTCTCTGCTTAATTCTATCAGACTTTTAAAGGAGAAATAATACCAGCCTTCCTTAAATTGTTCCATTGAATAGAAAGGGAAGGAACACTTCCTAACTCATTTTATGAAGCCATGATTACATTTATCCCAAAACTAGACAAAGACAACTCCAAGAAGAATTATAGGCCAATCTCCAATAACACTGAATCCCAATAAAACTGAATCCAATAACACATCAGAAATATCATTCATCATGACCAAGTCGGCTTCATCCCTGGGATGCAGGGGTGGTTCAATATATGAAAATCTGTAAATGTAATACATCACATTAATAGAAGCAAAGACAAAAACCACTTGACCATCTCAATAGATGCAGAAAAAGCCTTCAACAAGATCCAACACCACTTCATGAAAAAAGCACTAAGAAAACTAGGAAGGAAAGTATCTCAACATCATGAAGGCTATATATGACAAACCCACAGCCAACATCATACTTAATGGTGGACACTGAAACCATTTCTCCTAAAATCAGGAACAAGATAAGGGTGCCCACTATCCCCACTCCTATTCAACATAGTACAGGAATCCTAGCCACAGCAATTAGGCAAGAAGAAGAAATAAAAGAAATACAAATATGTAAAAGAAACTGTCAAAATATCCCTATCTTCAGAACAAATGATCCTGTATCTTAGAGACCCAATAAGCTCTTTAAAAACTCCTAGACACCATAAACAGCAAACCCCTGAAAAGAGATCAAGGAAGACTACAGAAGGTAGAGACATCTCCCATGCTCATGGATTTGTCGAATCAACATAGTAAAAATGACTATACTATCAAAAGCAATCTACATGGTTAATGCAATTCCCATCAAAATCTCAATGACATTCATCACAGAGATTGAAAAATCTACCCTAAAGTTCATTTGGAAACACAAGAGACTGCAAATAGCCAAGGCAATACTCAGCTAGAGGTATCACAATACCCGACTTCAAGCTATATTACAAAGTAATAGCAATAACACAGTATGGTACTGGCACACAAACAGACATGAAGACCAGTGGAACAGAATAGAGGATCCGAATACGAATCCACACAGCTATGCCCACCTTATTCTTGACAAAGGTGCCAGAAATGTACAATTGAGAAAAGATAGCCTCTTCAACAAATGCTGCTGGGAAAAATGTTTATCCATCTGCAAAAAACTGAAACTAGATCCATGTTTATCACCTTGTACTAGTAACAACTCAAAATGGATCAAGAACCTTAATATCAGGCCTAAAAATCTGAAGTTAGTATAGGAAACAGTAGGGAATACTCTGGAAGTAATAGGTATAGGCAATAACTTCTTCAGTAGAACCCCAGCACCTCTGCAAGTAAGAGAAAGGATGGACAAATGGGACATCATAATATTAAAAAGCTTCTGCACAACAAAAGAAATGGTCTCTAAAGTGAAGAGACCACCCACAGACTGGGAGAAATTGTTTGCCAGCTAGACATCAGACAACGGACTGGTAACCAGAATACTGGGAACTTAAAAAACTATACTATCCCAAAATCAATGAGCCAATAAAGAAATGGGCAACAGAAGTAAATAGAACTTTCTCAAAAGAAGAAATTTGAATGGCCAAAAAACACATGAAAAAAATGATCATCATATCTAGCCATAAAGGAAATACCAATCAAAACCACACTAAGATTCTACCTCACCCCTGTTAGAATAGCCATCATCAAAAATACCACCAACAACAGGTGTTGGTGAGGATGTGGGGAAATGGAACCCTTGTAGACTGCTGGTGGGAATGCAAGCTGGTACAACCACTCTGGAAAAAAATTTGGAGACTTCTTAAAAATCTAAACATAGATCTGCCATATGATCCAGCAATCCCACTCCTGGGGATACACTTAAAATAATGTGGCACAGGTTACTCCTGAGGCACCTGCACACCCATGTTTATTGCAGCACTATTCACAATAGCCAAGTTATGGAAACAGCCAAGATGCCCCACTACAGAGGAATGGATTAAGAAAATGTGGTGCTTACATACAATGGGGTTTTACTCAGCCATGAAAAAGAATGAAATCTTATTATTCTCAAGTAAATGGATGGAAGTGGAGAACATTTTGAGCAAGGTCAGCCAGGCTCAGAAGACAAAAAATCATATGTTCTCCCTCATATGCAGTCTTTAGATCTAAGGTAAATACAGCAATGTAGTTGGACTTGGGTTACATGATAAGTGGAGAGCACATGGGAGGTATGGGGACAGGTGGAAAACCCAAAACATGAAAGTGTTTGATGCCCCGACAACAGAGGAACTAATACAGAAACCTTAAAGTGACAGAGGTCAATATGGGAAGGGGGTCAGGAACTTGTAAAAAGGTCAGGTAGAGATGAATCACCTTGGATTGTAACACCTTTGTACATGGAAGCCAGGCTAGGAATCTCTCTGTATGGCTATCCTTATCTCAACTAGCAAAAATGCTTTCTCTTTCTTCTTATGCTTATGTCTTCTCTTCAAAAAAATTAGAGATAAGGGAGAACAGGTTTTGCCTGGAAGCGAGGGGGGTAGGGTGGAGAGGGAGCGTGCAGGGGGAAGGGGAGAGAAATGGCCCAAACAATGTATGCACATGTGAATTAATGAATATAAAATTAAAAAGAAAGAGTGTAGAACTTTAAATAATAAAAATATGTTAAAAAAGAACGCAGAACTCAAAACATTATAATTTGGAAAAATCACATAAATATCCTCCCAGTACTAAGATGCTTTGGGGCATCAATCATTTTTCTAATGGCCATTTTAATGTGATATTTACCTCATATATGACACATTAAATTTAATGCTAGAAATGATGTCATTTATTTTCGTGCATTTCACAGTACATGTAATAAGTCAATGAAGACAGAATGATTGTGCTCCACTCTCAGCTGCTGGGCATCTTACCCCAGCAAATATGTACAGTTCTCTGAATTCCCTTTCTGTATGTCCAAAGGGCCACAGTATCAGAAAAGAGGTGTTCAACAGGAATACAACTTGGGGCAGAGCCAGTGAACTATTAACACAGAGTGTTTGAGTGTGAGGAATTGAGGAATCAAACATAGTTTTTTTATACACCAACATCAAAGGGGTGATGCATACCTCTTGAGAGACAAAAGTTAAAAATAAAGAACTTCAATTAGCACAATAAATTGGTTTTGCATTTCATTTTTTGTACAAGGCATGGGACATTAAACAGGAGACTTGCTAATCCATGTCTGTTCCCTAGTAAACACTCAGTCCAAAGTTCAGTTAAGATAAACCTGGAAACCTGTCAAGAGTCATTTTACAGTTCAGCAGGTATCATCACCCACTATTTTTTCAATGCCCAGTATCTTTGTGGTCTTGTCACTGAATTGTTGTTTGTGAAGAACAACTGCTATTTCTCCAAAACATGTCTTCCACATAAATTCCTCCCATACTAAGGGAGTGACTAGCCCTGAAGTAGAGTGAATTCCTAAAGTAGAAGACAGCTCTTAGATCTATAAGTTATTACTCTCAAATCTTGTATAGGTTGCCTCCAAAATTGTATATCATACAAGGAAATTATCTTAACATTTTAAGGGCAGAATTAAGTCCCCCAATAAATAACTGCTACCTTGAAAAGAAAAATAAATTTACAAATTCCCATTTTTTCTTAATCTAAGAGCCTATCAATAGTTAATATGTACTATAAGTATCTTTAAGAAAAAACACTATGACACATGCCTTGTGTCACAGAAAATGTTTATTTTATACTTCTTTATATAGGGCTTTTAAAGTTAAACAGATGTTTATCACACCTCTCTTTTGCATGCTGAAGAATGTGTAAAACAAATAGGTTAAATTGTAACTGTAACTTTATACTCTTTTGAATTACTTTTCAAATCAGTCATCAATGTCTGCATTTTCCCATACAGGGTCCTTGGTGTCAAGAGAACTGACAATATATCATTTCTTGAATCAATGCTCCAATCCTGACTTCTGTCCACTGGCAGCAGGAAGCTTTGGATAGGACTCTGCTTGATGTCTTGATAATCCTGCTGGAGACATGAATAGGTCACATCTATTCTTGTTGCTTTGAATTTCACTTCATCGATTCTGAAGGTTATGGAAATTTCTCTTGCCTTCAACTGCTTGGAGTGTGATTGAAAATACCTTTGAACATGCCTCACTAACAAAACATAGTACAGTTTCACCCACTTGTAGCTATTTTGCTTTCTTAGATCTCATAAAGCAACTTGTTATTGTCTCACAAGAAATTATGGAATTTTGGACATTCCCACAATGATGAATATTTGCTTCACTAATATCTAATATCCACCCCAAGGCTCTGTTTCCATGCTCTTGTGCATATGGAATAATCTTTTGCTTCAATGCTGAATCATAGTGTAATTTTCCTGAAGATATTTTTAAATGCCAACTGAACCTGATGAGTTTGATACAAATGACTCACATCACTTAAGGAGATGATAGTATGACAAGCTGTAAATTCACACATCCATGAGTTAGGATGAGGACATGGATATCAGCTGGCTGACAGTAATGAGATGCATCCCCAAGTTTAGACAAGTGAAAATGTAAAGGAAAGAGTACATTTTACTACTAACAAAATGTTTTTTCCTGCCTGAAATGTTTAACATATTCACTTCAGTGCAAAAAAAAAAAAAAAAAGCCCAAGAGCCAAGTAACAAGTGTGTTAAGCAGAGAGGTAGAGAAGCAATAAAATCTTTAAGATGAATTTTGCTGTGGTCCAATTTGGTTTTAATTCCCTCTATTTTATATGTCTTACATGTAAAGGTTTTTTGAGTTGGATGTGAAATCCAAGTACAAATTTTTCAATCCCTTTTCACGACTTAAAGTGACCTCTGTCACTGAAGACAGGGGTTTGCAATGGCCTTTTGTCCTGTATGGTGCTGGGGGTCAGTGCCCTCATCAACAGGTGCCCTATGTTAGTGAGCAGATCTTGTCCTGTGTGGAGAGGCTGACGGTCTTCAGTTTCAGATAGTGAAGGCCCATGGTCTCTCTCCCGGGATCCTGCATCTCTCACCTGTTGAAGTAGAAACTTGAATTTAGATGAGAGTAGATGTCATACAAAATGCCAGTTGTACACCATCAGCAGCTTGGGGATGAACACCAGAAAGATCAGCCAACCTTGTGTCACATCTTGAGGGAAGGAAGGGGGCCCCTCTGGGCAGTGGGTGACTGCTTCAGCAGTGAGGCCCTTTGCAGTGTCCCCAGTGGAGGGACTGGTGGACAGAGCGCGGGAGATGGTGGGCTTTGGGTGCCCTACCCACCATCACTCTGGGGATCTTAAAATTTTATTTACAAATAATCATTGTTTTGTATAAGACTCCTTATTATTCAAATAAAAAACATCTATAGATGGAGATGGCTATGATTCAGTCCGTAATTATTTTATTTAGATTTCTATGTGTCAATGACTAGACTTAAAAGATTAAAAAGAATGTAACTTGAGTTGACGCCCATGGGGACTCCCATAGTTCAGAAGTTTAGGTTTATTCACTTCAGCTATTTACTATTAGACATAAGCACTTTCAGACCAAATATTAATATTCATACTTGGCATTTTAATGTTAGTGTGGGCTAGCTATTTTTCTAGTAACTTCACATGTGTAATCTCCTGTGATCCTCATGACAATCTTATGAGAATGGAGATATTTTAAACATATTCTAATAGATGAGGAAACTGAAGCTCAGCTAGGTTAAAAAACTCACCTCAGGTTCACATACTTCATAAATGAGTGAAACAGGTTTAGACCAGGTACTCTCATTGTAGGATTTGTGCTTGTAACTATTACACCATTAATAGTAATTATATCCATTATATATTATATTCATTGTATTGATAGTAATATAATGAATGAATATATTCATTCTTCATAGTGACAATTCTGATTAGGCTTATATTGTACATTAGTTACATCATCCCCAACATCTCTCCCCGTCAACCTCCTCCCTGCCCCAATTAAAGCAATTGCAAGAGGTTTCCTTGTTCTATTTCATGTCGGTGTATAAAGTCCATCAACCACATTACCCCCACCTAATCTCCTTCATTCACCCTGCCTCCTCCCTCTAGTACTCCCCCACACACTCTACCTATTTGACAGTCCTGTCTTTTATCATTATTATAAAAGTTGACATTCAAAATGTTTTCTCAATGTCTCCCTACTCTGGACATACTTTACTTAGTACCTTCAACACCTTCTATTGCTCTCCCTTACCCTTTTACCTCCCTCCCCCATTTTTCAAAAGTTTTCAATATATATCCTAGATCCTCTACCTTCACAGATGTTATATTTTACAATATTACTGATGCTCTATCACTCTCTTTTTCTTTCTCTCTTGTTTTTCTTTATAAAAAAATAACAATATACCATAGTCCAAGCAGCTTAGTCAGCAGAAATTTATTGTCTCAATGTCAGCCAGGTATGCTGATTCAAGCCTGTAATCTTAGCTGCTTGGAAGGCTGAGATGGAGGATCATGGATCAGGGCCAGCCTGAGCATGAGAAGTTCACATGAACCCATTTCAACAGAAAAACCAGGGTACGGTGATAGGAGCCTGCCATCCCAGTGATGACAGGAAATTTAAGTGTGAGGATCATGGTTCAGGGTGGTGTACAAAAAGTGAGACCCTATCTAAAAATAGCCATAACAAAAAGGCTGGAGGCATGGCTTAAGCAGTAAAATGCCTGCCCCACAAAGGCAAAACCCTGACTGCAAACCCCATTGCTCCCGAAAACAAAACATAACAAATTTCCAAGGTTAGAACTCAAAATCAAGGTGTTAGCAGGGTTGGTTCCTTCCAACCTGTGGCTGTCCTAGGTTTCTGTTTGTCTTGTTCATAGTTGTCTTCTCCCTATGTATCATTGATATCTTTCCTCTATGTAGTATATCTCTTTGCTCAAATTTTCACTTTTTATAAAGATTATAGTAATATTGGATTAGAAACCTTATGACCTCATTTTAAATAAATAAACATTCTGAAGTACTGGAGATGAAAAGTTCAACTAATGACTAGAAGGGATGCAATTCAGTTCATTATAGATTCCTCTTCTGGGAGCTAAACCATTCATACCATCCTAGGAGGGACTAGGTCAGGGGACCTGAAGAATCGCTAGCTCTTATTTTTCAGACTTGGGGTTTTTCTCTTGCAATCCAATCTCTAAATACCCCACAACCTGCCAGTTGAGTTTATCAGGGATCTCCACTGCCCATTGACAAGGGAATTCTTTGGCATGATGATCTTTAGGTATGCACCTGCCTTTACAATATCTCTGACTCTAAGCATTTGACTTTTACCATATCTCTTGTTTCAGATATACAAGTTCTGCCTTACTCCCTGTCCCTAATTACATATAAAAAGTGCCAGCCTTCACTTTCTGGACAGTTACTATGCAATAAGCTGTGTGCTTGGCTCTTCCCAGATGTTGTCTTGTTTTATCTTCTTTATAAAGGAAAAGACTTAATTATGAAGAAATTAAGTGATTGCCCAGGTTTTGTAATTATCCTTCCATTAAATGAAATTGCATAAAAAATACATTAGCAAAGACACATCTCACATTTCTACTGATTTGTTTTTGTTATTTTTGATTTTTGCTGTTAATGTTGTTGGTGCATTTACTTATATTGCTGATAATCACAGAATTACACAGTTGGCCTTTTATGCTTTATCATGCCCATTTACTAGTTAATTTACCTTAATACCTATGAATAAAGTTTAAAGAATTTTTTGACTTTTATTTCACAAACTTCATATGTCTAGACTACATAGTCTAATTCTCATGGTGTGTATTTTAATTTTAAACTCCCTTTAAAATAAGGGAGTTTGTTTAGTATATTTACACTGCATTTTAAGCACATATATACATAGAAGGCAAATTCTGTCAATTAAAAAAAAATTTTCTTAATAAGTAATTAAAGAGAAAACAAAGTAAAGTGCTAAGAGGTGATCTTATTTTTTCCTTCTGATAAACATCATCACTGGCAAAATGTTGGTTTATTGGGAGAGGCAGGAAGAAATTCATTATGTGATTCAGTTCATACAATCACTCCTGAATTCAAACATTCAGGTCAAAACGAAGTAAGTTCATGAATGAGTCAGTTAAATTGTTAGGGTGTGCAGGAATACCCAGTGGACATAGGAGGTCTTTGTCCTATTGGGAGCCCTCCCCTGCTCTGAACAGTGAGCTCACCATGGCAGTGCTGGAACAAAGGGAGAACAAGGAAGAAGGCTCTACAAGCCAATGTCACAGTGTTGCTGGGGACCACCAGTGCTATATTTGGTAGGAAATTGCAGAAATAGCTCAATGGCTCAAATGAAACGTTTCTTTTGGAAAGGGCAATGGTCAGAGCGGAGGGTGAGGGGTGGGGAAGCCCCAGAGGCTAGTTTCTTCCCTCCAATGTCCATGGGGACACAGGAAGGAATCCTGGAGGATTCCCTGGAGGGAATGTTAAGCTTCTGCCTTGGGACTTCCCCAACTTGGAAAGGATATAGACTGGGATTAAAAGGAAGGGTCAGGTGGATGAAGAATTTGACAGGCACCTTTGTGCCCAAGCCACTAGCTGGGCATTGGCAGGCTAGTCTCATCGGTGGCACTGCTCACTTCAGTCCTGGGTCTCCCCATCCTCCTCAGGTGATGTTAAGTCCCAGGCTGGCTGCAATACTTGGCTTTGTGATGAAAAATGTGCTTGGGGAGGAAGGAGGAGTGACGCTGCAGCTGCTGAAATTGGGGGTTAGTATGCACAACCAGTCCAGGAAAGCAAGGTTCATGGGGTAAAGTAGAGGTGCTGCAGCCTGCTGTGGCAGCCTGGCCACCAGATCTTAACTGGAGGGTAGTTCCAGGACGTGCGCAGTGCAGTAAGCTCACAGAACACGCACACTGACTGCCTTGTTATACTTGTTCCACATACCTGACATTGGTACCTAAGCCTGCCTCCTTGTCCAGAAAGACCAGCGCACCGCCTGTTCAGTGGTGCAGATTGCTCATGGCGCGCTGCATAAAGTGCAAGTCCCATTGCAGGCTGAAGAGGTTGCTTAGGAGACCATAGAAGTTAGCCATCTGGTAGTGGAAGAGAATCAGGTCGATCCACTAGCAGGTCCAACAGCTCTTTCTGGCTAATGTTGGCCGGCTATACTCCCGTGTCCTGCAGGGGCCACAGGTAGCTGACTAGGGCCCTCATGTGAGCTCCAGTGCCACCATGTCTATGAGGTTGGGGAACCAGCACTTCAGGCTCACCACCCTGCGCTTCTTCCAGTGCGCTTTGCAGAGTTCCTCTTGTACCTGTGCCCACTGCACGCCCCAACCTCTATCCTGACCAATGTCAGCGGCATCACGTGGTGCTTTAGGCCCACGACGGCCTTGACTTAGATCTGCTCTGAGTTGTTGCCATAGTGCGCACAGCCAAGGGTGCTGTGGGCAAAGCGGGCCAGTCAGTTGGAGCTGTTACCACATCCCCAGTGCTCCAGACATATCCTGATATACTGGGCCCTGCGCAGTGCCTCCAGCCAAGCCAGGACCTGGACCTCGAAAAAGCCCTGGGGCTTCACGGTGTGTAATTTAAACTCTTGTTGTTTGATGTGCTAAAACATTTTATTTACTGATACTTTAGCATTGGGAAGTCATGTACCTGTATAGAGCAGCAAATTGAAGGTGATAATGCTGTATAGCTGTTTAACCTTTGTAGGATTTTCCAACTATACTAACACTTGAGACTTACAGTTTAAATTTTTATAAATATGAAGTTATACAATGGTATAATAGTGAGTTTGATATTTCAACACAAGTTTTACTATGTTCCAGATTCTGCAAACACACAAAATGAGCACTGTACAATTTGGTTGTTGCCCACATAAAATCCATAGCTTACAGGATACAAACACATTAATAATCACTTTAATATAATTTAAGACAAAATAAATGTATGTTAATTAGCAATGAGTTCACAAAAAAGACAAATTTATTCAGCCTGAAGAAGTAAGAGAGACTTTGGGAAGCCATAAAGGATGAACAGGATTTAGTCATGTGAAGGAGGAAAACATTTGTCATTTTAAGAAGGTAAAGCACAAAGAAACAAGGTTAATAGATAATTACAACTGGATGGGTATGAGAGCATTAGGTAATCCATAGGGATAAGTCAGGAAGTGGCCTACTTGAATGGATGCTGTGTTAAAGCACTGGGACATTTTTCTTGCTTGTAATAGGGAACTAAGAAGATCTTTTGCAGCAAAATGACACAGTTAGATTTAATTTTAGAGAAATAATTTCACACCTTATAGAAGTTAGATTTGGGTGCTGGGAATAAGAAAAACAAATTTTTATTTTATCTTAGGTGTGTGTTAAATACCAGTATTAGAATACTAGTAAATCAACAAGAGTGAGAAATATTTACTTGATATAGTTGGCAAAACTTAGTGATTTAATATGAAAGAAAAGGAAGTTGATAATTCTATCAACCAATAGAAATAAATGTAAGAGAAAAAACAAGAGCTGGGGATGTAGCTCAGTGTTACAGCACTTGCTAGTCTACCCAGATCCCTGGGTTAGATCCCCAGTATTGCAAAACAAAAAATAATAATCATTACTTTCATTCTTTCTGATACTACAAGTAAATTGCCTGATTCAGCTGGAAGGATTCAGTGTTGGCAGCTACTACTTTTTCCTTAGTGAATTACTAAAGTAACGGCATAAAAATTGTTTAGAAAAAGGGGAGAAGAAAAGGAAAATAGTAGATGCAGTGAATTTGATCAAAGTACATTATATGCACTTATGGAAATATCACAATAAAACCCATTTGGACAATTGATATACACTATTAAAATAGAAAGAAAACCCATCTAAATTAAATTAGTTACAAAATTGTTTTTAGAAATTTATAGTAATACATGCTTTTAATTATTTTAGAGTTCATAAAAACTCATTCAACTGAAAAAGCTACAGATGATTTTCCAGTTGAACTATCTAAGTATCCATTCTTTTTACATCACTGTGTTAATAGCTTCTGTCTAGTGTATAAATATATATAATTTAAATTACTAATTTTGGTAACAACACAGATTCTCTGAAGTTAGGAGTCATAGACTTCAGCTAGCTATCAAGCACATATTAAATATCAATTAAAACTGATATTTAAGTCTGCATGATACCGAAAATGACTCATTTTTGAGCAGTTCCATTCTGGTACTTGGAATAGCGACTTTAAATTGTGATTTTAACTTGGTCCTGAAATGAAAGCAATCCTCCAAGGTGTTACAGTGATAAGTGTATGATGTGATTAGTTTATTTTGATACTACCAATTCTAGATCATCTCAAATATACTGATGTTCTGACTGCAGCTGAGTACTTGTCAATTCATGAATATAAAGGTTGGGTAGAACTTGTATGACATATTTCTGACAAAATGCCAACAGAAAGGACAATTTGTTGGTATATGGCTTAAAGTATTAATACAGAATTTTGAAACAATGTAATATATCTGATGGAATTACAGTTTACATGTGTAAAATAAAATTTGGTTGAAAGAAGTTGCTTATCATTAAGCCTTGTTTCAACTTTAGCTTTAAACTCCAAAGTTGCCATGTTCAAAGAAACCATAGCTGAATATTCTATAGCACATCCAAATTCTATAGAAATTTCTGATCCAAGAGAGCTCTGGCCAACTGGGCTTGAAATGTAGCAAGAGCTGTGGAAGTAATGATGAAAGCCTCTTAGCTGCATTGGCTTCCTTAAACAATGAGTTTTGTCCCCTGGACTCAATGAGACCATTAGAGCTTCCTCAGGTTACTTTTTGTGAAATTGTGGCGAGTCAGTAAGTTGGAGACATCATTAGGGCCCTTCTTTGTTTTCCTTCACTACTGCAATTCCTATTTTCTGGTTTCTGAATGCTAGTTTATATATTTTTGTCAAGTATTTAAGTGGTTCAAGGTAGAATGGTTCCTGATGTTCCAACATTGATGGAAGCAGAAATCCCTGTGCAAATTTATGGACTAATGAACAATTTTGAAACAATAAAATGATGGGCTTCGTATGTTGCTCTTTTCCTGCTTCTAGTTACACTGTTTATTAAAGATAGCTTTCTTTTTCTAATGTAGGCCTTTACTGAAATAAACTTCCCTCTTAGTTCTACTTTTGCTGAATTCCAGACGTTGTGTTTCTATTTTCGTTTGTCACAAGATAGTTTTTCATTTCCCTTTGGATTTCTGTTTTGACCCACTGTTTCCTCAGGAAGGTAGTGTTTAAATTTCAACACGTTTGTGATTTTTTTCAATTTGTTCTCTCATTCATTTCTAGTTTCATACTATTTTTTTTTTTGTTTTTTATTGTTTTATTATTTATATGTGCATACAAGGCTTGGGTCATTTCTCCCCCCTTCGCCCACCCCCTCCCTTATCACCCAGTCCGCCCCCTCCCTCTCCCTAGTTTCATACTATTGTAAACAGAAAATAGTCTTGTTATGATTTCAAACTTCTTAAATTTACTAAGACATGTTTTGTGCATTAACACAACATCCATCCAGAACAATGTTTCATGTTCACTTGATGTCAAGGTTTATCTTGGATGAAATGTTCTGTATCTGTTCAGTCCACTTGTTCTGAAATATAGTTCAAGTCTTCTTCACTGATGTGTTGTCTGGATGATTTGTCCATTGTTGAAAGTGATGCATTTACAGAACTGCATGTATGTCTGTCTGTCTCTTCAGATATATTAACACTTGTTTCATACAATTAGGTGCTTCAGTGAGGGTGTATATATACTCAAAATTATTATATTTTCTTTTGTTTGAGAATGGTTCACACTCTGTGGCACAGGATGGCCTCAAATTGGTGATCCTCCTATTGACCCTTGAGAGTCATGATTATATGCATGTTGCATCATGCCTGGCTTTGTTATATTATTTTTATTAATTGACATTTTATCATTACATAATGAAATATTATAATTGTCTTGTGTTAATTTGAACTTATGGCGTCTTGTCTGATGAAAGTAGAGTTAGGTCCATTTTGGCTTGCATTTGCATGGCATATCTATTTCCTTTATCCACTCTAAAATTATTTTACTTTTCAAAAATTACACTTATAGAATTATACTTAAGAATATAATTCTTCTTAAGAGCTGGGTATGTAGCTCAATGATCGAAAATGTGTTCAATCCCAGGAAGCCCTTCCAACAAAGAGAATAAAAACATGATTTTTCTATATTTAATGCAAAAGACTAATATTTTTTGCCTTATTTTTATTCTCTTAAAGAACAGCATTTTTAACATGAGTTGTGTGAATATATTACTTCCAATTAAGAAAAAAATTCCCTGTTATGCAGATACTAAATCACAGAGAGAATATTTTGTTGAAAACATTTAAAATATATCAGTCATATATTTATGTTATTCAATGGGATGTTTGTAAAATAATTTATATCACATACTAGTTCAATCAGAAATATCTATTTCTATTGCTTCACTTTCAGTCTGAGTGTCCTTAAAACTATTGTGAACCTTTTGAGGGGACTATATAAGTTCTGTTTTTTATAAACTCAGGCCCCCCAGTTTTGGCTTGTGCTTACCATGATGCTTACATGTAACACCTGGTAAGTTTGCTTATCTGTTGTAAGCTAATTAAAATACTACTTGGATTGATTATAAAACTACGCTTTTATGACTCCCACCTTTCACTTTGTTTTTTATGTCACAATTAATATATTTTTATAATATGTATCCCTTAGCAAGTTATTATATCTATAGATATAGCTTAATGTTTTTGTCTCTTAAACTTTATTTTATAGACAAATTATTTAAACATCAGTGACATTGCAGTATTAGACTTCTCGGAATTTGACTATACATTAGTCACATTTTTCCAATGATTTTTATAATTTTGTATGTATTCACGTTACTATTTAGTATCCTTTAATTTCAGGTTGAAGAATTCATTTTAGCATTAGTTGTAAGGAAATTCTGGTTGTGATTAACTTTCTCAACTTTTGTTAATCAGGTGAAATATATATCTGTCCTGCATTTCTGTATGTCTCCTTGATGGGTAAATTATTTTTTCCTGGAAGGTGTTTTTTTCTCTCCAAAGACTTTGAAAATTTCTTCTCACTCTCTCCTCACCTGAAATCTTCCTGCTTATAAATCTGATAATAGCTTTTATGGAGAATTCCACTGTATGGAAGTAACCTTACAAGATTCTTTGTTGTTTTGGATTTTGATTTTGTCTTTGAGGTTGAGTATGTCTTGGTCAAACATTTTTTACTTAAACTTGATTGGAAATTTTTTAGGTTCGTGTAAATGAATATTTATATTGTTCCCCATTCATGGGGAGCATTTTTAGCCACTTTTAATTTAAATAAGCATTCTACTCCCTTTCTCTTCTGTTGCTCTATAATTCTTATAATGTAAAAGTTAGTTCTCTTGATGATGTCTTATAAATCCCCTAGGCTATCTTTATTCCTTTTCTTTTTCACTTATCACTGTATATTTTCAAATAACCTTTCTTTGAGTTATATATTTTCTCTTCTGCTTGATCTGCTGTTGACACTCACTAGTTAGTGTAGCTTTTATTTTATTCATTGTATTCTTCAGCTACAGAATTTCTATTTGGTTCTTCTTTATTATTTCTCTTGCTCTTTTAAACTTCTATTGTTTTCCTGCTTTTAGTAAAGTTACATATCAGGGCTTTATTACACCTTCCTTAAAATAATTATTCAAATACTTTGTCAAGCAATTCATATGTATCATTTTTGGGAAAAAAATATGGTATTTCCTTTATTTTAACATGTATCTTCGGTTTTTAATATGTCTGCTTGTCTGCATTGATGTGTGTGCATTTGATGGAATACCCACCTCTTCCAGACTTCATAGTTTTGGTACAGCAAGATATTCGTGTATGATAGTTGAGAGTGTGCTAGCTAGGTGCCGTGTGGCAGCTCAGGATCCAGTGAGGGTGCAGCAGCTTCATGTCCATGGAGCTCTTTCTTCTGTGGGCAGTACTGGTGAAAAATGCAGGAGTCCTCATTGCCCAATAGTGTGGGACTATCAGGGGCTTTCATAGCACAGAGTGTTAGGATTCTCCTGATCACTTTTTTTTCCCTCTCCTGGAGGAAGCTGTGGCAGGGCAGATACCTCATGGTGCCTGAAATGTCATGCAGTCTGCTTGTGATTATGATGGTGACAAAAGTGTGTGAAGAACAGCATCCGTGGAGTTGCCAGACATTTGGAATCTTGACTTCAGGTGCTCATGGAGTAGCAGTGGCTCTGAGGCACAGATACTGATACTTTGAGGACTGCAGTGTGGGTATGCCTTCGGCATGTGTAGTTTTGCAATGTAGATGCTTGCAGAGTGACTAAACAGCCAGGCTCTGGAATGTGGGCATATATGGAGCAGCAGTTGTTCAAGGTTCTGGGGTGTAGGCTAGCTTTCTATGATGACAGCTTTGACTGTGAGGCAGGGTCATTCATAGAATGGTGACAGAACTTGGGATGCAGTGCATGTGTGCACAGAGCAACAGCAGCTGCAGGGTTCTGGTGAGGACTAGCATGTAAAGGTGGCATTGAATGGGTTGTAAGTGTATATGGTGTTTTCTGTCTTGCATGATATGAAGAGAAGTCACTGTAATATACATCTTTTTTTCTTTATGTAAGTTTACTTTTCCCTTTATCTTTTTCAGAGTTTTCGCTTTTTCTTTGATTTTCTTCAGTCTGAATATGATATGTCTAGGTGAAAATTTGTTTTTGATTGTTGTTTATGTTTTCTCAGATTCCTAGATATATGTCTTGATGTCTGCTATTAATGTTAGCAAATTCTCAAGCATTATACTTCATATTTTTCTCTTTCTTCCTCCTCCTCTTCTTTTTTTCTCCCTCCCTCTCTTCCTTCCTTCCTTCTCATCTTCCTTTGATTCTTCCCTGCCTTCCTTCCTTCTGTCCTTCCTTGCTTTTGATCTTCCTTCTATTCCTTCCTACGTCCCTCTCTCCCTTTTCTCCTTCCTTCCTTCCTTCCTTCTTTCTTTTTGGATTTATTATTCCCATTACACATATTACATCTTTTGCAATTGTCCCACAATTCTTGGATATTTTTCTTCTTTTTTCATGATATTTTCCCTTTGTCTTTCAACTTGGAAAGTTTCTAATGATATACCTTCATGCTTACCAATGCTTCCCTTGCCTATGTCACTGAGATATATGAAAGATATTCTTTACTTCTGTCACAGTGTTTTAGAGTTTTAACACTTCATTTTAATTCTTTATTAGAATTTTCATGTTTCTGATTACATTATTCACTACTGTTTCACGTTGTCCAGTTTTTCCTTAAATTAATTAGAAAATTAAACATAGTCGTCCACAGTGTTTCTTTGATATTTTTAAAATCTGGGCTCTGTCTTAATCTGGTGCTCACAATTGCTTTCATTTTCAGACTATGTTTTTTGTTTTAAGTACACCTTTTAACTTTTTCTGGTTAAAAGACATATAGGGTATATAGGATAAAAGAACTTAATATCCATCATTGTCAGCTTTTATGTTTATCTGGCCAGGAGTTAGCCTGTTTTCACTGCCTACTGTAGCTGTAAATGTTAGAGACTATGATCTCATTTCAATTCCTATTTTACCTATCTTATTATTTTATTTCCTTAAAGACCATATTTTAATAGAATCTGACCTTTGCAGGTCTTTCAGCTAAACATTCTTGTTATTATACAGACACTTAACAGATTTAGCAATAAAATATGCAAGAATAGGAAGTTTTCTAAAATCTGACACATAGGTAACAAGTTTTTTGTGTGAATGTATCCTTGAGTTTCTTGCAACCTTCACAAGTCCTTCCTGCACTCCACCCACTTTAGTGATACAGGCCATTTGCGTATCTTCTGTTGGAATTATCTGCTTCAACATCTAGACAATTTTGTTTGTTTTTCATAACTTTTGTACTCTATACTTAAACAATATTCAGCCCCATGACTCTCTTGTCCATCTCCCTCCTCCCACTGGTTCCCCCTTATTGTCTTCCTCATGCTTTCAAGACTTTATTTAAAAATCTATTCTTCATATGACAAAAAACATGTGGTATATATCTTTTTCAGTCTGGTTTATTTCACTTAACATGACAATCTCAAGTTGCATTCATTTTCTCGCAAATGATGTAATTTCATTCTCATTTATGGCTGAATAAAATTCCATACATTTTCTTTATCCATTCATCTGTTGATGGGCACCTAGGCCGATTTCATAACTTCTCTACTGTGAATAGTGCTGCTTTAAACAGGTGTTCAGGAATCTCCATTCCATGCTAATTTTGATTCCTTTCAGTGTACACTCTTATCAAGTTGCATCCTTCTTCTATTATTTTATATTTCAGAATAATATCAAACACTTGAATGTTAGGCTCTTTCACAAAGATTAAAGTTAATTCTGTTTAGCAGTCACTATTCAAAGTGTCCTTTCTATAAATGTAATCTTTCTCTTAGGAGAATTTTTGTATTATCTTCTAGAAACTTAATTTATGTTTTAAATTCATATGATTATTTTTGCTATTTAATTTTATATGGACATAGAAAACAGTTTACAAGCATGTCATTGAAACAATTAGCGTTAGATAAAATGTAGGTGTTGGAGAGAATAGAGACAGCAGGATGAAAAATTTATTCCATTTCTCTACCTGCTAAAAGATTATA
Source organism: Castor canadensis (assembly GCF_047511655.1). Classification (NCBI taxonomy): domain Eukaryota; kingdom Metazoa; phylum Chordata; class Mammalia; order Rodentia; family Castoridae; genus Castor; species Castor canadensis. Next base: position 59,190,919 of record NC_133400.1, read on the forward strand.
TATTAGTTTTGAGTTTTTAAAACATACAACTTTTATACAAAACTTTTAAAAGCTCTTCAGTGAAATTATCTCACTGTTTCAAATATACATTAGTCTGGAAACATGTTGCATACTTCCTTTAAGTCTACAGAATTGCCAAGTTCAGTTTGAGTCTTATTTATGCAAGATATGTATATATATATATATATATATATTATTTTGCATACCATTTTGTATATGCTTCTAAAATTAAGGCAGAATTTGGACATATGTTTTCACGAGCAAGGTACATTTACTAACAATGTAACTCAAAGATTTTTATATTCAGTAATACATTGGTTTATTAATCTCATTTTTAAGGTATTCATAGTAAGAATTTAAAAAACAGTCATAGGATGATTCCTCAAGCTATTGCACCTAACAATGCAAGTGCAATGCCTTCATCTATACTGTCAATGATACCAAGTTGAAATTCCTAAAATTAGTGGGGTTGTGAACTTACTGGGAACTGCATTTTCTGATTGTAATACTAATAAAAGTCTGTATTTCTTGTAATCCTTTACTATATCTAGGGAATAACTTTATATCATGATCTATACCATTAGCTGATTGCTTTTAAAATACTGTTTTAAATTCCAACAAAAACTACAACACGATCCAGTAACCATATTACCGTACATATATATATACAATATATGTATTTATATGTACATGTATATATATACATATATATACATATATATGTATATATATGTATATATATATATATACAAAAGAAATGAATCAGCATGTAGAAGAACATAAAAGTCCACAAAGAGATGAATTGTTAAAGAAAATGTGATACACACACACAGGAATTCATTATGATAAAAAAATAAAATGCTGTTATTTGCAACAACATGGATGAATATGGAGGTCTTTATACTAAGTGAAACAAGCCATGCACAGAATGATAAATTCTTTACTTCAAAATAGTCTTGTAGTTCCTATCCAGAGCACTAAGTAAGAAAGAAGAAATTAACGGAATACAAATTGGAAAGGAAGTAGCTAAGTTATCCCTATTTTCAGGTAACATGATCTTATAACTAATAGATCCAAATTGGCACCAAAATACTCCTAGACACCATAAACAGCTTCAGCAAAACTCAATACTAAAATCAGTGTACAAAAATCAATACTGTTCTATACTCCAACAATCAGCAGATTGAGAAAGAAGATAGGAAAATAATTCCATTAACAATAGTCTCAAAAAGAGTAAAATACATGGGACTAAACCTAACAAAGGATGTGAAAGATCTCTACAAGAAAAAATATAAACTATTGAAGAAAGAAATAGAAAAAGATTACAGAAGATGGAAAGATCTCCCATGCTCATAGATTAGCAGAATCATTATAATAAAAATGGTTATGTTACCAAAAGCAATCTGCATGTTCAACGCAATTCCCATAAAAATTCTAATGACATTCATGGATATTGAAAAATCAGCCCTAAAGTTCCTTTGGAAGCACAAAATGCAAAATACCATAGCCAAGGCAATATTGAGCAAAAAGAGTAATGCTGGAGGTATCATAATACCCAACTTTAAACTATACTATTGAGCCATAGCAATAAAAAAGTATGGTACTGGCACAAAGCAGATATAAAGACCAGTGGAAAGAACAGAACACCCAGATATGAATCTACACCACCAACTCCACCTGAACTTTGTCAAAGGTGCAAAAATTTACCATGGAGAAAAGAGAGCCTCTTTTACAAAAGCTGCTGGGAAAACTAGATATCTGCATGCAGAAAGCTGAAGCTAGATCCATGTCTTTCACCCTGTGTAAGTATCAACTCAATGTAGATTAACAACCTTAATATAATACCTGAATCTTTGAAGCTATTGAAGGGAAGAACAAAGAATACATTGCATTGGACTCAATAGGCATAGACAATGAATTATTGAATAAAACTTAAATGGCTCAGCAACTAAGAAAAAGGATTGACAAATGGGACTATATGAAATAAAAAAGCTCTGTACAAGAAAATAAATGGTCTTTAAATGAAGAGGCTGCTCACAGAATAGGAGAGAATCTTTGCCAGCTATATATCTGACAAGAGTTGGATAACCAAAATATACAGGGAGCTCAAGAAACTAGACTTCCCAAAATTCATTGACCCAATGAAAAAATGGACAAATGAACTGAACAGATCTTTCTTAAAGAAAGAAGTCCAATGGCTAATATACACATGAAGAAATTCTCACCATCCCTGGCCATGAAGTAAATGATATCAAAACCAAGGTAACATTTCATCTCACTCCTGTTAGAATGCCTACCATCAAAAACACAAACAACAACAAATATTGTCAAGGATGTGGAAAAAAAAAGGAACCATTGTACACAGCTGTTGGGAATATAAATTAGCAAAACCACTATGGAAAACAGTTTAGAGTGTCCTCAAAAATCTAAAAATATTGCTGCCATATAATCCAGGTATACCAGTCTTAGGAATATACCTACAGGGAGGTAAGTCAGGTTGTAATAAAGTCACCTGAACATGCATGTTTACTGCAGCATTATTCACAATAACTGTGCTATGGAAGCAGCCAAGATGCCCCACTACTGATGAATGGATTAAGAAAATGTGGTATTTATATACAACTGAATTTTACAAAACCACAGGAAGAGTGACATTTTGTCATTTGCAGGTACATGGACAGAACCGGAGAACATCTTAAATGAAGTTAGCCATGTTTAGAAGGCCAAAAGTTGTATGTTTTCTCTCTTACGTGGAATATAGGTGTAACACAAATGCAGAAATATTGTAAAAAAAAACAGGTCACACTAATAGCAGGTCACATATGAGAGGGAGGAGAAAAGAATGAAGTTAAGGTGAGTATGTTTGATGTATGCTCTACATAATACTTAATATGGAATCTTTAAACTCGTTAAAATAACCATATAATATTTAATCCCATATAAAAGGGACTAAAGTGGAAAGAAGAAAAATGGAGGAGCTTAGCCAAAGTTTGCTATAATACATATAGACATGCAGGTGCCACATAGGAGCTCCTTATGTAACTATCTTAAACAATCAAAAATGTCATTTCTATTTTTCTCTCTTTTGCAAAATCAGAGAACAGGAGGGCAGAACAGGTCATGCCTGAGGGAGACTGATACCAATGGGGGTGTGGGGAGAATGTGGGGAAATGGTGTAAAAGGGTGAATATGGTGTAAATACTGTGCACATATGAATGTAGTGGAAAAAATGATATCTGTTGAAAGTATTCCAGGAATGGGAGGGAGATCAGATAAAAGAGAAAGGTGGAGGGAGTCAATTCAAGAATGATATATTTGATATTTTGAAAGAACCACAGTGTACATATTTTGTAAATGCCACAATGTACCCCTAATCAGCATAATAATAACAAAAAGTCAATAAAAGATATTTCATTTATTTGGATGTACTTTTCAAAAAAGAAATATTTGATGAAATACATCTGTGTAGGAACAAGACACAACAAAATGCACTGAAAAATGTTGAATAATATAGGGCATGAGGAAATGGTGAGGAAGACTAGTGGAGGGGGTTAGACTGATTTAAACACAATATGTTTACAGGTAAAATACCAAGGCAGAGTCTCTGTTGAATAATGAAGAGACCTTTAAAAACATGAAGGACAAGAATGTAAAGCAAGTTGTGTTAGGGAAGTGCACTAGTTGGTGGGAAAGTGTAAATGAAGAGGGTAAAGGATAGTGAACGTGTCTGATGTATCTTTTATACATACATGAATATGGAGTGCTGAAACCTCCTGAAGTTATTTTAAGAAGGGGAATGGGATGGGTAGGAGAGTAATGGAGGGGATGAATCAAACCAGGGTATATGTATAGATTGACATGCCACAATGAAAGCTCATATGTACCTATTATATACTAATAAAAATTTTTTTAAAACATTTTCCCAATTTAAAACAGGACAAATTGCAAATTACCTTCAGTGAGTTATAAATGAGAGAGGAAAGTATTGTTAGTGTTATCAGATCATATGTGAAAAATCTATTTTACCATCTGTCAATGATAGGAATTCAGTGTGTTATTTTCTTATGTGCAGCTAATGTCTAAATATGCAACATGGCCTTCAAAGGTAAAGGTAAAGGTAAAAGTTATGTTCCTCTTTCTCATAGTTGGTAAAACTAAGAAACTAATATAAAGGTGTTAAGTTTCTGACTACCTTTGCAATATGTTTTATGCTCTTGTACTCAGTTTTCACAATTTAATATTGTTTGATTAGTCTTAACTGTCATGCCACCTTTAATGTACATGACTTTTAGAGTATGTGCCCTATGAATACTCATCCTGTTAACTCCACTCCTCCCTGGACCTTCCCCCTATGATCAAAAAGACAATCATTCTACACCTCTGCCTCTGCTTAATGGGAAACATCTAGTATTGTATTGCTTGCTCTGAAAGTTGCTGAGATCAAGATGAATTCATTCTTGTCAGGACCAGACAATATTAGAGCAGAAATACTAATAGAAGAGATATAAAAAATGATAAATACTCCAAGATATTATCATATATTGAATCTAAAAACACTCATCTCTTAAAAGTAGAAAATATTAAAGAGTAGAATGATAGTTAACAGAGAAAGGTAGAGTTGTGGGGGCAGGGTATTTGTGAAGATGTTTTGTTGGCCAACAGATAAAAATTACAATTGAATTTCAGGAAGTCTTTTGTATAGCATGGTGACCATAGTTAGTGGAGATATATTCTACTCTCCAAGAATGCTAGGAGAGTGGATGCTAATTGTACTCAGCACAAAAATGATAATGAAAGTGATGCATGGTAATCAGCTAGGTGTAAAAATTACATAATATGTGTGGTTCAAAGTATCATAGTTTAAGTGATAAATGCTTATAATTTTATTTTCAATTTAAATAACTTCACAAACATATTGTTTAAATTATAGGATTTATATTAACTTTCATTATAGTTTTATTATGTAACTTTTTATGCAAGCATTTAAGTTGCTCTTTCTTGCCTACAAGAAATTCTGAATCTTCATTTTTTCAAGCATGCTTCTCCTGATGTATCATGGGTGTTTAACAGAGTATTGACCCTCTCAAAGCAAAGCCTCTGTTTTATTTGGTTTCTTGAATTACTGATGGATTTAGTTCTCTTGATAAATGTTGCACATTTCTATTTTTCTTGCCTTTTCTTGTGTCATGTGCTTTTAATTTCTCTTTCTCATGAAATTCTATCCATTCTTTAATGCTTAGCTAGTTGATATGTTCCTAAGCATTTACTATGCAACACTTTGGACATGCTGAATATAAAAATAATTATCATTATAGAACTGTAATTTGTTGCCATGTTACTTAATATCTTCTTTTGCATGTCTTGTTTATCTCATATATTAGTTGCTGTCTTCTGTCATATATGTTTTATGTCTGATGATTGAAATATCTTGTGTTATTACCCTATGAGTTTATTGATTATTATGGATCCTCATTCTTTTGGTTCCCTTTTAAGTCACATCTTAGGTTCCTTTCTAGGTTATTTGATACAGCTGGAAAACATAATAGGTGAAGTAAATTCTTTTCATGTCCTTCAGTAGCAGCAAGAAAGCAGCTCCTGCTTATCATCTTAGAGTCCTCAGGCATTCTATATCCTAACAGGTCACACACACACCCTGGACTTCAGTCAAGTTTGATCACTTACCAGGTGCATAGCTTTCAACAAGTTATATTATCTCGCTGCACCTGAATTTTTAAATTTTGAAAATGCTGATGGAGACTTTTTAAAAGTCATTTTAAGGATTAAGAAAATGAAAAATAATATGGTGTCTTGTACATAATAGGTGTTTTGTGAATATTTGTAAATACTTATCTGTCCCTCCTGTAATCTCTTTACACTTGTTTAATTTTCACAACATAGCAATGAGTTATGTGAAAAGAGAGGTATAACTTCAGACATTTAATATGCTTGTTTTATAATAGCAGCTATGTGTTCACTGACTCGTCTATTGAGCTTGAAGATTAAAATATATGAAAATCAGTCAAATGTATCCACAATAGTCAAAAGGTACACAACCCAAATGTGTAAATAAATATTTTTAGTTATAAAATCGAATACTTACTTATTGTAGAAATATTGAAAAAATTAACAAAAATTACAAAAGAAATTTTGTAAATGTCTCAATGTACCCAGTACAACAATACTACATATAAAGTATAAAAATTAAGCCTTCTTCAGTTGCATATATATGATCATATGCTTATGATCATATGCTTATGATCATATATATGTATAATTTTTAAATTTAATTACAAACATACAGAATATAAAATGCTATATAAAGTATCTGCTTCCGAAAAATGGTAGGTTTGTCCTTCAGAAATTTAAAAACAAAAATGCTATGTGGTGTAGAATTCCATTTCTGAGTATAAACACAAAAAATGTTCACAGCAAAGTCTCAAAAATTTATCTTAACAGCCATGTCCACAGCAACACTATTCACAATAGTCAAAAGATACAACAACCCAAATGTGTAACAATGGAAGAATGGATAAATAAAATGTGGCATATATACACATGGATTATTAGTCTTAAGTGAAATTCGGGTATATATTATACAATAAATAAAATTTGAGGACATTATATTAAGTAAAATAAGGCATTCACCAAAGCACAAATAGATGATTTCCCTAACATGAGAAATCTGAGAGATTCATAGAGACAGAAAGTAGATCAGTGATTGTCAGAGAATGAAGAGAGGAGGAGTTGGGATTGCTGTTTAATTCATATAGGCCTTCAGTTTTCCATAACTAAAAAGAGTTCTACGTATTAGTTACAAAATAAGGTGAATGTACTTAACACCACTGAACTGTGTAGTGAAAATAGTTAAGATTGTAAATTTTTGGTTATTTGTATTTTATCATAATATGAAAAAATAAGAAAAATTGCAGTGATAGCAAAATATACTCTATAAAATATAGAGTAAAATGTATATTATTTTCATTTAAATTCATATAATTTATTTCTAAAACAAGTGTTTATTTTTATTTTTTATTTTTATTAGCACATATTAAATTTTTCACAGTAAAGGGTTTCATCCTGGCATTTCCATGCATGCACAAAATGAACATGATCATATTTGCCCTGTCTGTTACTCTTTCTTCCTCCATGCTCCTTCCCATTTTCCTTTCCTGTCCACTACACAAGTAGTCTTCTTTTACTATTGTTTTGTTCTGTTAAAAAATTATGTACATTTATTGTATACAATGCAATATTTTTATACATGTAAACTTGTAGAATGTTCAAATCAAGCTATGCAACACATTCATTATGATTACATTTTTATCATTCTTGTGGTGGTTTTCAAAATCTTCTTCCTTAGCAATTTCTATGTCTACAATATATTGTGTATTGACAATAGTCACCAGGTAGTACACTAGTTTCTCAAAATTATTGCCCCTAACTAACTGAAACTTTGTGTCCTTTGACCAACACCTCCTTTTTTTCTCCCATCACCATACCTATATACACCTATTCTACTTTCTGTTTCTATAAATTTAAATTTTTAGATACTATATGTGAGGTCATGCAGTAATTGACTTTCTATATCTATCTTATTCATATTAGCATAATGTCCTTCAGGTTCTTGTGTTGTCACAAATGACAGAATTTCCTTATTTTTTAAAGAATGAATAATATTTCATTTCTTTTGTGTGTGTATGTGTGCATATATGTGTGTACCTTGGTGGAATGTAAGGTTTGTTCCATTTCTTGGTTATTGAGAATAATACATCAATGAAAATGTGTGTGAATATATCTTTGAGGAAAAACTTGAGTCAACATCTCTTCAAAAAATACTCAAGTAAAAATTAAAAATATAGAGATGGATTTCTAACAGTTGAATGTTTACTTGGAAATAAAAATAGGATTGCTGTCTGGTATACAAATGCACTGGCCAATGCAGTGTCTAATTTGCCCAGAAAAAAAGAGTTTATTAGAACAGACAAATCCACCCTAGTTGTTAGAAAGAAACTCCTGGGGACCTTCAGGGCTTGAGAGAGCTGGCGAGCTCTGATTCACGAGTAGTGGCATTTAACATGTAACACTCTCATCTTAACTTCATAGGGGACAATCCTCTGTTATTTTGCAGAAAAAAAAATAAGACAGGCTTTTTCACTGGATTGGTTTAGCAGGGCAGTTCCTGGAACAAATGTTTGTGACCTAAGCATTTTCCTCCAAAGCCTTTCAGGTTTATCACAGATGATATGATAAGAATGTTCTTGTTTGTGTACTTGATTGCCACACAAGACAGGCAATATATATATAATATATAATAGGTATAGGTTTTCAACATCACTAGCTATTAGAAATGAAAACTAAAACCACAGTGAATGAACAGCTCAAACCTTTTTGAGGAGGGTGTAAAGAAAAGGAAATCCTTCTACACTCTTTCTAGGAATATCAATTGGTATATCCATTATGGAAAGCAGTATGGAGGTACATAAAACAATTAAAATAGCCTTACCACATGATCCATAATCCAACTTCCACGTATGGCTTCAGAAGTATAGAAATCAGCATTCCAGAGACATGTGCACTCTTGTATTGATTGCAGGCTTATTCATAATAGCCAAGGTATGCACACAGACAAAATATCTCTCAATAACCAAAGAGATAAATTGTCCTTTTTGCATACAATGGGATATTATTCAACTTTAAAAAAGGAAATCCTTCCACTTGTAACAATATAAATGGACATGGAATACCATATGTTAAGTGAAAAAAAACCTAGGCATAGAAAGAAGAATGCTAAATGAATTTATTTATGTATGGAATACAAAATAATGAACTCTAGAAGCAAAACATAGAATGGTAAGTCACAATGTCTAGAGGGTGAAATGAAGGGGTTTAAATTCTAGTGTACACAAAGTTTTAGTTATACAAAATAAATAAGCTATTGTACTATACTGTTTTATGAACAAATTGTATTGTCTACTTAAGATTTTCTAAGAAAGTAGATCTTATTTGCATTGGACTTACAACAAAACTAGGAGCCACCATACTAATTAATAATAGAGAGTGTAAGATAAAAGTTTTGGAAGTGGTGGCTTTGTTCATAGCCTTGATTGAGATGATAGTGTTATGGACTGTGCTTATCCCCAAGATTCTTTGAGTTACAGCCAATAAATGTCAATAGCTTTTTATACTAAATGGCTAATTGTACATCTACAATGTGGTTTAAAGTATCACAGCATATACAAAATATGACTGTATTTAGTTATTGTGAATGACTTTTATAGGAACAGGATAAGAATCTTTTAGATCTTTGGGGAGCCAATGCATATATTCTTCAGTATATTGTCAAAGCATTGTTTGATCCCTAATCTGTAAGTAGTGGGAAATGAATATATAAAATAAAACCTCAAGGGTTTTAGAAGGGTCTTCTTTCAAATATGTGACAAATAGAGATTCCAGTTGCAGATCATATTATAGGATAATATGTGAAGGCTTGATTCCTCTTTGGTGAACACAATACTAAGAGCTGGTGTTCAGTCTTGGAGATGAAAGGCCTATTAGGAATTCCATCCTTACGTTTTTCTACAGAGGCAGAGTCAGAAGTGAGGGTATAGGCTGTCTCACATTTAAACTATCTTTAGCCTAAGCATGTGGATCACTAGAAACTAGGTTATGTCATTATAATTCCAATATGGAAAGTTCCACAATATGGAAAGCTTCACTGGGCACTGACAAGACATAGGCACCCATTTGCTCAACACTGGTGACAAATTCAGATTTATGCTATTTAAAAACAGGATTTAATGTTGATTACAGAACTACATGTTAAAAAAGTAAACTTTAAATGTAGGGAATCCACCTATCAAAATAAGAAATATCTTATTCATAAGTTTGAAGCCAAGTTAAAATATAAGCAATGGATTGTGGGGTATTTAAAATAGAAAGTGATAAAATAAGAATATATAACTCCACAAAAAGGTAGAAACACTTATAAAAAAATAAGCAAAGTTTACGAACAGCTCATTCAGGTGACAGAACTTTGCCAATACAAATTTTAATAGTTGTTCATTCTTATTTGTGACCAGGGAAGTGCAGAGCAAAACATTGAAATTTACTTTGCCTATCAGTATAACTAATTTTTTCTAATATCAAACCTTAACAGTGATCTAACATTATAAATACTATTATAATGATAGTACAATAGATATTACCTTCTTTCAAGGATAATTTAGTGCAATTTGCATAAAAATAACAACCAAAAGCAAAACATATTGCAAAAAAATCTCATTTTATCTCCCCAAGAGTAAGGAAAACAGCTATGCTCAAGGAACCATATAAAAGGAACTTATAACATCATTGTGATAAAATTAAAACCACAAAAAACTCAGTTTTTTGGTTGTTTGAGACAGGGTCTCATTTTGTAGTCCAGATTGGCTTTGAATTTGTAATCCTCTTGTCTCAACCTCCAAAGTGCTGGAATTATAGGCACCTACTATTATGCCTGGAAAAAACTCAATTTTTGTTCTTATGTGTATGGCCAATAATCTATGATAAAATGATTATGAGAGAATAGCATAAATAATTATGTGACAATAAATTAGATAATTTAAGTGACATGTAATCCTACAAATGCACAAACTGACCCTAGTTCAGAACATTAAAATCTAATTGGAACGGTAAGAATTAAGACAGTTTATTTAGTGGTGACCTTATTTCACTGCCAGAAATTTTCAGGGAAGAGGCTTCACAGGTAAATTCTGTCAAATTCAAAATTTAATTAAAATTGAGTTAATGCTATGCCTTCACAAACTCTCAAAAATATTCCAAAGTGTGTTTATCACTTTTCAAGTCATTATATAAGGTTATGTCACTCTGATAACAAATTAGACAATAATATCCCATGAAAACAGATCTATAGATCAATATCTATTATGAATATGGGCACAAGAATTATTAACTTCCTAGCATCAACATACTTAAAAAGGATTATGCACCATGAACACATAGAACTTTTCTTAGGAATGGAAATTTTGTTTAAAATGTGAGTATCCACTAAGATAAACTTAATATGGATCCAACTGAGAAGAGATTAAAGCTACATGATTATCTTAGTGAAAGCATATAACAAAATCCAACATACCTTCCTGATAAAAATGCCCCGCAAACCAGGAACAGAATTAAACATCCTTAATCTATGAAAAAAGCATAATTAAGGCCATATGTCATGATGGAAGACAATAATTTCTCCCTAAGGTCAGGAATAAGTCAGGATATTGTTACTCTTCTATTCATAATAAGATCTAGACAGGAAAATATCAGAGGAAAAGATTGTAGAGGAAGAAGAAAACTACCTCTATTTGTACAAACATGATCAAAAAGTTTTTAGGGATGTAATAAGGCTGCAATATATAAAATCAACATGAAAAATAAATTTTACTTCTATGTAGTGGCTGTAATGAGTTGAATTGTGTCATCACAAAGATATGTTTCCTCAAGAAACAGTTTTTTCCTCCTGCTCCCATAGACATAAATAGTGCAAATGAGATCATAATGGAGTGGGGTGAGACATTTATCCAAAAACTCTGGTGTCCTAATAAGAATTAGAAAAGACAGATACACACAGAGGAGTCTGTGTGAAGATTGAGTGGGAGATTGGAGTTTTGCTGCCACAATCCAAAGAGTGTTGGAACATGACACTCTGGCTTCTTACTACTTTGTTCTGTGATAAAATAAAATAAATTCTTATTGTCTTAAATCACTCAGATTGTGGGACTTTATTACTTCCATCCTATCGCTAGCAGCTCAACATTCCAAAAGTGAAATAAAGAAATTGGTTAATTACATTGGCACCAAACAAAATGTAATTTAACTTAATAAAAAAGTACAAGAAAGATCTGCGCACTGAAACTGCAAGATATCATTCAAACAACCTAGAGACATCAATAAATAGACATCTTTTCTTCATTAAATATGAGAGTTCTTTATATCAAAATGTATTTCTTCATCTGAAGCATAGACTCCATTAAACTCTTTTAAAACTTCAACAGAAGATTGACAAGTTGGTTCCAATCTCTGTGAGGAAATGGAAGGAATAAAAAATTACCCAAAGTTATACTAACAGCAACACAGTTGGAAGACTCATATTTAATGGATTTTAAAACTTAATACAAAGCTAAAATAATCAATTCGATTTGATACTGGCATAAAGATAGACAAATAGAAAATTATAATAGAATTAAATGTCAAGAAATAAGCCCTTGTATTTATGGTTAATTGATATTTAAGATGGGACAATTCAGTTGGGGAAAGGGTAGTGTTTTAAACAAATAGTACCTGGACAACTTGATATACAGGTGCATTGTTTTGGCCATTTTGGATACTTTCATCATGCCATGTGCTAAACTTAACTCTCAATTATCAAGACATAAATTTAATAAGCAAAACTATGGATTTTTAGAGGAAATATAGTAGTAAATCTTTGTGCCATAATTTTAGTAATAATGAAGAGCAAGCATTTTTGTGTAGAAATCTTACTTGGATCTTTGGATTTTACTTGGATTAAGAAAGTCTTCATTAACTTATCAAAACAATGAAACATTGGTAATAATCTGAGTAATGAAGCTATTATTGGGAATAATCTGAATAGTGAAACTATTATTGGGGTTTATAAAAGTCAAGAAATCTGAACTGGTAATGGAAATGTCACAAGGCAACTCCCTGTGAAGTTATTGTAAACAAACAAAAATTCCTTTTTCACAAAAACAGGGAATGGGAAGATAAAACAGGTCTGGTCTGGGATTGGTACAAGTGGGAGAGGGGAAGATTTAATAATGTTGTGAAAGAGAAAGTTCATTTAAAATTTAGCAATATTTCTTCAGAAAGATCATAAAATAATTTGAAAGTAGAATATAAGTGCATCAAAAATTGTAAGACTTTACTATGATTAGAACCAAAAACTAAGTTAAGCTTCTCCCCAAAGTGCTCTGCAAGCCATTTCTGACATCTGATGGAGATATTTCATGGCTGGTGGGACAGACAAGTTTTGGACACGTGACAGCACTGGCTGCACCTATCCAAGTAGCCTGGGAGTAGCCTTGCAATCACAGGGCATGAAGAGCAGGGTATCTGTGAATCAGCCCAGTATACTCAGAAGACAGTATGAGCAGAGTTAAGTTCTAAAGAAAGAGTATTTCCCACCTGACTTACACTAGGAAAGTGCACTTCAAGAGGAGTCGTCAAGAAAAGAGTCAAGTCTTCCAAAGGCAGCCTGGTACTTCTTGTATCTCTCTCTGGGGCAGGTCTTATTTCTGAGAGAGAATTGACATCTTACAGGGAAACAGGTATCACCACACCTGGCACTGTGAGATTAGTCACAGACTTCTGGGTGGTGCCCTGATGCCCCACGAGCCATACTCACAGTGGGAAGCAATGGAAGCTCTTTGGAAAGCTACATAAGTTCTAGGTTCCCTGGAGTACTCTCAGTTTCTTCACTGTACTCTCTGCACAGTTCATGCTACTGCATGGGAACACAGGGGTGCATCACAAAATAACCATTTTAGTTGGTGGTGAATTGTGAAACATGTTTAGAGAGATACATTGATAATAACAGAGTGAAACAGTAAAGAAAAGCCAAATTAAATCTAAAAGTTCCTGGAATTTAATGAAAATGAAAACACAACCTATTAAAACCTATGGACACAGCAAAGATAATCCTGAGAGGAAAGTTTGTAGCTATGAGTGCATATATTAAAAACACAGAAAGATTTCAAATAAATGACCTAGTGCTGTATCTCAAACTGCCTGAAAAACAATAATAAGCTAAACCCAAAACAAGCAGAAGGAGAGAAATAATAAAAAGAAGGGACAAAATCAAAGAAATAGAGACCAAAAAAAAAATCTCACAAAGAATCAATGAAATAAAAAACTTGTTCTTTGAAAGAATAAAAAAGACTGTCAAACCCCTGGCAAAAGTGACTACAATGACTAGATGAAGACCCAAATTAATAAAATTAGAAACAAAAAGGCAAATATAAAATGAACACCAAGGATATCCAGGGAATCATCAGGGACTACTTTGAAAACATCTATTGAAATAATTTGGAAAATCCAGAAGAAATGGACAGCTTTGTACATACATATGAACATCCAAAATTGAACCAAGAGGAAATTAATCACCTAAACAGATCTATAACATGAAATGAAATAGGAGCAGCTTTCAAGAGTCTCCCCAATAAGAAAGTCAAGTACCTGATGGATTCTCCACTGACTCTTACCAGACCATTAAAGAAGAACTAATGCCAACACTCCTTAAGGTTTCCAAGAAATGGGAAAGAACACTGCCAAACTCATTCTATGAAGCCAGTATTGATTCAGCTGATACAAGAACATGGAATGTCCTTCCATCTTCTAAATTACATGTGGCATTCTGATCATTGAGTGGAAGTGTGAAGGAGAAATATAGAAGGACCATTCATGCATACATAATGGAAATAACATGTGACACAAAAGTGACCATCATGAAATGTGAGAGGTTGTCTGTTTTGAGATGAAATACAACATGGAAATTGATTAACAGGATGGTGGGAAGAGAATTATTACCATAGCACATATCAAATTAAGTTTTTCAAATGCAAAATTATCAATTATCTGGCAAAATAGGCTTCCTTTTATTAACTCAATTATTGCTCTTAATAATTTTATTTTTATGAGAAACCAAGCTTAAAAACCAAAAGCCACATTCAGTTCCTACTCTTGTCTGACAAATGTTAATCATTGTTCCTGTGAACTGGTTAAGGTTATTATTTTCTTTTTGTGTAAGCAGGAAAAACCAACTGAGGTAATAGAATAACTCAAAGTATTGAAAGAAAAGTTGAATAGCTTGTTTGGTGAGGGGTAGAACCAAGACAACTCTGGGAGTGAAAATTATAGAAGTTCACAGACAGCTACCACTTTTGATCTTTCAGGAAGTTTTAGAGGGAGTTAATGCCTGTTTCCTCACATCCCCAACGATATTCGGTCTGAATTTATTCAGCTCCATCTGCTTTAAAGATTTAGGATAAATTCTGAGATCATGTAGAACTAGCCACACTACCATGGTCTTGACAAAACTTTACCCTCAGTCTTGGCACTTTCATGTAAATTTTAGGGCAAACTTGTCAAAATTTTTAATTGTAGTATTTCTGAAAATTAAATTGTAGAGAAGTTTGAAATCTCTGTTATCAAGATGCATCTCTTTGTTAATGAACATTAAAAGGCTTCATGTGCAAAGGCTTTCTTTAATCCCTTGTAATAAAATATTTGTACTTTTCTTCATAAAACTCTCCTTCATATATGTTAATCAGAGTTGCTTAATATATTTTTGCTATTTCAACTACTTGAAATCTTTTGAAAAGATTTTCTAACTGCTACAGAAGTATAAAAGTATGTTGCCTAATAATTTTTCAATGTAAAAATCTAGACACATTGTCATAATGAGTAGATTTTTATTCCTTCAGTTATGGGGCATCTGGGCTATTTTCATGTATTAGCTGTTGTGAACAATGATGCAACAAACATGGGTGTGCAAATGACTCTTTTGTATCCTGGAGTACATCTTGTAGATATATTCCCTGAAGTGGTAGCACTGGATTGTATGCTAGGTCCCTTTTTATATTTTGAGGATCCTCCACACTGCTTTAGATGGTCATTGCACTAATTTACATTCCCATCAACAATGTGAAAGTATTCCTTTTCCCCCAAATCCTTGCCAGCATTAGTTGTATGTAGTATTGATGATAACCCTTCTGACTGGAGTGAGGTAAAAATTGTAATGTTGTTTTGATTTGCATTTCCTTTATGACCGAGGATATACTTATTGGCCACTTTTACTTTGTTTTTTAGAATTGTCTGTCCAGTTCATTTGCCCCCTTGTTCAGTGGGTTTTTAATGCTTTGCAGGGTTAGTTTCTGAGCTCCCCATGTATTCTGTTTATTAATTCCTTGTCTGACATATAGCTGAAAAAGGTTTTCTTCCATTCTATAGACTCTCTCTTCAGTCTAGTCATATTCAGTCTAGTCAGAAGCTTTTTACTTTCATGCAGTACCATTTGACAATCTTTTCTCATAATTATTGAGTTATTGGAATTCTATTCATAAAGTTTCATATGCATATATGATGCAGAATATTCCATATTTTTACCTAGGGTAATTTTGCAGTTTTATAACTTGGATTAAGATCTTTGATCCACTTTGAATTGACACTAGTACAAGGTGAGAGACTGGAATCTAGTTCAGTCTTCTATGTGTGGATATCGAGTTTTCCCAACACCATTTGTTGAAAAGGCTATCTGTTTCTCCAATGCATGTTTTGGGCTCCTTTGTTGAATATCAAAAGTTTGTAGGTGTATGGGTTTGTGTCTGTTCCATTGGTCTTCCTGTCTCTTTTGTTCTGGTACTATGCTTTTTTTTTAATTACTATGCTTCTACAGTATAGTTTTAAGTCGGGTATTGTGATACCAGCATTGCTCTTTTTGCTCCAAATTGATTTGGCTATTCAAGGACAATTATGGTTCCACATGAACTTTAGGATTGGATTTTCTATCTCAGAGAAGAATGTTATTGTAATTTTGATGGGGATTTCATTGAACATATAAACTGTGTTTTCTGGTGTAGCCATTTTCACAATATTGATTCAGCTGATACAAGAGCATGGAATGTCCTTCCATCTTCTAAATGTCTCCATTGATTTCTTTCTTTAGTAACATACTTTTTGTTGCGTAGGTCAGTCACCTCCTTCATTAATTTAATCCAAGATATATTAGCTTTTTAGAAATTATTGTGAATGCTATGGTTTTCCTGATTTCATTCTCAGACTGTTCATTCTTTGTACATTGAAATGCTACTGCATTTTGTGTGTTCATTTTGTGTCCTGCTACATTGCTGAATATGTTTATAAGATTGAAGAGTTTTTTTAAATAAACTCCAAAGGAAGAAGACTCTTTTGAGCTTGAACCTGGGAATTCCTCAGATTTCCTTCCATGTGCCTGCTGTAACAAATCTTGCTGTTGGTTTGGAGCTATGTCCTGTGTATCCTACTATCAAAACACAGAACATGGCATCCTCCTCCGTGGGGAACAGCAAACCTTAACACAGTCAGGTGTTTGATAATCCTCTGCCATTAATTCCTTTGTCTTACTTGATGGGATCGGAAATGCATACCAAACAGTGGATAATCAATTTGATCAGGTGCTGTTTTGGCACCTTGTTTTCCTTTTGGTTAAAGTGACAATGGTGAGTTGAGCATTCATTTTTTTAGGAGGCATTTTTGGAGCACTTGCCAATTTATAACTAGTAGCTGCCAGGTGCTCTGTTGTCTTCATTTTGTTGTTGACTTAATTCCAAAATTATGTATGTAAATTTTAATTCCTCCCTAAAATAAAACATTAAAAGAAACAGAGAAAGGCCCATACCACTTAATTTACCAACAAAAATTAAGTTATTCTAACTAAATTCACTGACTATATTGACTTTTATTGTCCTGCTACTTTACAATTTACTTATTACATTGTTGTGGTTTGAATATGAAATATCCCCACACGGTCTCATAGGAATAACATTGGTTCCACACTGGTGGTGGTATTTTGGGAGGTGGTGAAACATTAATATATGGGGCTAGGTGGAGAAAGCAGGTCACTGTGGGCCTGCCTTTGAAACTTATCCCTGGTACCCAGTCTCTTCCACTCTCTTTGCTTCCTGTCCATCATGACCTGTTCAACTTCCTCCTCCATATGCTCCCACAGCCAGATTATCCTCTTACCATGGGCCCAGATACATGCAGCCAAGTAACCTTGGACTGAACTTTCTGAAACAATGAATCAAAATAGATAATTTTACCCCTCAAATTCTTATGTCAGCTGTTTTATCTTAGAGATGGAAAAGTTACCTACTACATACATCAAGCAACTTCTGGAAGCTACAAGTGCACATCTGGCTCTGTTGAATTACAATTACTTAAATAAAGCAATGAAAACTAAACCTAAGGATGATAACCATAATAGGAAAAGATATGTCATTATAAGTGAAAATGTACCTTTATTATATGTCATTATTACACTTACATGTGATTCAACTAAGCTCAGAGAAGTTAGTCACAAATCAAT
This sequence comes from Castor canadensis, assembly GCF_047511655.1. Lineage (NCBI taxonomy): Eukaryota > Metazoa > Chordata > Mammalia > Rodentia > Castoridae > Castor > Castor canadensis. Next base: position 59,209,049 of record NC_133400.1, read on the forward strand.
TTGTAAAGCAGTGGAATTTCAGCACATATCAATTGTACACAAATCTGCTTGTATTTCTTTGTTCTATTTGCTTTCTGAATATTGGCATTTTCATCTATAGAATTTGTAGAAGTTTGGATAAGTAAGAGGGGAATAAAAGATTTCTGATTTAAAATATTGAATGGATTACCAATTGTGAAGATAGTGAGTTCCAAAATCAAGTTGGAGAAATTAGGAAACAGAAAGGGAAACCTTTTTAATAAGAAATGGTGGCATTATAACAAACAACAGTGAAAAACCCTTAACTGAAGGCTGATTTGTGTATGGGATATTTAGGATGCAGACATAGGAGGGGGAATCAGAACAATATGAGAGAATATATTTAGAAAAAATCTGTTAAGTTCTCTTCTTACTTTTCCCATATTAAGCAAAGACATTCACTTTATATGTATAAATGGATAGTGTGTGTGTGTGTGTGTGTGTGTGTGTGTGTGTGTGTGTGTGTGTGTGTGTTATCGTCAAGTCATACAGAAATAAGGAAGGATTGGGCTGGCATAGGCTTTTATTCCTTTACTTCTGTCTCCCTCAAAACCTGAATAAGATGAAAACACAATGCCTTCCTCCAAATAGATTGATATTATATGTCTGACCATGGGAAATGTGAATGGAAAGGTGAAATTAAGATGGAATAATATCGGTTCTCTGTTCCTGACAATTCCCAGACTACTACAGTTACCACTACTGTTGAGGGATGAACTGTGTCTCCTAAAAAAAGATATTCAAGTCCTACACTTTGGTGCCTGTAATTATGACATTTGAAAATAGGGTAATTTCACATATAATCTAGTTGAGATGAGGTCATCCTGGACAAGAAAGGATACTAAATCCAGTGCCAGCTGTACTTATAAGACCATGTGGTGATATTGGAGTGATGCACCTGGAGCCAAGCAATGTCATGGATTTCTAGCATTCTGAAAAGGGTTGGAAGAAGCAATGAAGGCTCCTCCATGTTGCCTTTGTAGAGAAGCATGGTTTTGACAAAACATTAATTTGAGACTTACAGCCTTCAATTCAGAGCTGAGAGCGAACAAACTTCTGTTACTCTACACTTCCCAGATTGTGGCACACTGTTAAAATTGCCCTTGTTTCAGTCTGTTCTGGCTTCTATAACTAAATAAAGAAAATACCACTCATTCAGGGACTTATGCAGAACACATATTTATGTATCACAGTTCTGGAGGCTGAATGTGTAATACTTGGGCACCAAGAAATCCAGAGCCTTGCAAACTCCAAACACCAAATAGATGATGTTTCTCTCTGTGTTTCTACCTGTTGATAAGAGCAAGGGCCTAAAAGGCTTTTCATAAAGGCACTAATCCCATTCATGAGGTCATTGTCTTTATGACCTTATAACTACAATTCTCCTCAGTCCTGACACTATGGAGGATTTACACACATGAATGGTGGAAGGTAACACACATTCAGTCCAGAGAAAATGCCTGCTACCAAGGAAAACAGATACCTATAGACGTCACTTAAATTTCTTGGGAGGGTCACAGAGTGAACATTGGCTTTTGACCATTAACTATTAAGAGATTTACAGACAGTATCAGATGCCCCAAGATGTTTTGGCTCACCAGCCAAAACAAATTGACAAAAGACAAGAACAAATTTATGACATTGTTTAATGCTAATTGTATTTCTCCTCTAAATTTCAAACTCTTTGGGGAGTGAAGAATAAAAATATTTTGCAAAGACTAAACACAGCTGGAGAATAATCCAGTTTAGAGTAAAAGGTAATCCCAACACTCAGAAGATTGAGTGAGGCAAATCAGCCTTGTCTAACAGTGAGACACTGTCAAAAAAAATTTTAAAAATGGATGCATAGATTGACAGAATTTGCTACATATTCTAAAATATGAATAAAGGGATATTCACATCAATAGTGTTAAGCATTAAGAGTTACTATCAGATTTGAGAAATATAAATGACAAATGATTTTTCAGAAAATGAGGAAATACAGCCCTACATTTAGGTATAACACAAACATAACTCCTGTTTTGATGATGCAGTATATATTATACAGAGAATCATCCTATGAAATTTAAGAACCAAATAATAGAATATTTTTAATTTGGCAGAGAACACAGGTTAAGTTCCTGCTACTTATAAAATATGCACAGCAAATCATATAAACACTTGTGGAATAATAAAAAAATAATAAAAATATTGATTTTATAATTTAAACCACTTTGAGTAAGGTTTTTAAAGCTAATTATTTTGGACACAATCCCTATGTAAGCAGATTATAATTATCCATATAACTGTACTTCCACAATGTGAATATTTCTACATGTTAATATTTATTGAGTTTAATCAATAGAAGACATTGATTGCAAAAGAGTATCTAAGAGACCATTTTAAGTGACTATTTACAAAAAAATTTAAACACATACACACAGAACTAGTGATGCATGTGTCAAATATGTATGAGAAAAACTAACAGAAAATTTTCAAAAAATGAAAATTCTATGACATTTTATATAACATGCTAATGTATCTTAAAACATGATTGTGAACAATACACCAAACATATCCCCTGACAGCACCAAACATTTTTACTTCATCCAAAACCTATACATTTTCTTTCAATGAAACAATGTACTTAGTTGAAAACATAATTTTTAAATCATGGTCAAATAATAATAAGGAAAGATAACTTGGTGCCAATGTCATTAAAATTCATTTTAATGAAGAACACAGTACTGTTTTGGAACTGTTTATGATAATATTAAATATATTACCAAACCTAAAGCTGGCTCGTGCCTGTAATCAAAGTACTCAATATGTGATATAAGTGTTTTAGGGACACTTTGAAATAGTATTATCTATTTTATTGGGCAAAAAAGACATAAATAAGTGGAAGATCTTGAACTTAACTGGGTCATCCAAAACAGACTCAGAGTACTGCCTGACCCAACTGTGAGGATATCTTAGTGCTGTTTGAACAACTTGGCATATGGTGAAAGATAGGACCATTATATACATAGATGGACTCTCATGTATATTGCAGCAATGTGTACAGTGCTTAACACTGCACTGCAGAACAATGATCTGTTACACCACTGTTCATGTCAGAAATGTGGTTTATATAAAAACAAAATGAGAACTATTGATGCTCAGTGAAAAAAATATCATAATCCCACTGCACTTTTCTCAATGTGAGTGGAACTCCTAGGACTTTTGTTGACCTGCTTCTTTCCTATGCCTTTACTATAATCAGGTCAGTTACCATCATCTCTACCTGAGAGACTTCAATAACCTTGGAACTCTTTTTCCTTTCTGCCCTTCTTTCTGGTGCCATGATCTACTCTACAACTGTAATTATGTATTTACAAAAATTCAGATCTGATCATGTTAACCTATTCCTTCAAATCCAGCTATCACTTCTAATTACTATAAGGTTAAATACCTCAGTCCTCTACCTTTAACTTGCAGTTTCCTCTTAGAAGCTTATTTCTCCAACACAGCATTTTTTGTTTGCAAGATTAATAAGGTATTATTATGATATACAATAAACTTCATATATATATACTGAGCCACTTGGTAAATTTTGACATGTATTGAGCATGTACTTAATCACCAGAATCAAGATGATTAACAAATCAACCACTATCAAAAGATACTTGATGCTCTGTTATAATCTCTTCATAACAGACCACAAAACTGTTTTCAAAATAATTGTACCTTTTTCATTCTCATCATCTCCCTATCTTCACAAACACATAGGATTGCTAATTTTTTAAAAATTAGCTATTTTAATGGATGGGTTGTGCATAAACCTATGGTTTTAATGTCACTACAATAATGAATAATAATATTGAGCATCTTTCTATGCCCTTATTTTTCTATTCACACATCTTTTTCAAAGTGTCTTTGTAAGTACTTTTCCATTTTAAAATGTACATTACTATTTGTTGGGATTTAAGAGGTTTTTTTTATGTAATCTGAATACCATTCCTTTATCAGCTATATTTACCACAAGGATAGTTTGTACACTGACTGTGCATCCTCAAAATAATATCCTTTTAGAGCAATTGCTGGTGATTGAAGCAAGGGCTTCACTCAAACTAACCAAGCAATTTACCCTGAGCTGCATCCCTTAATAATGCCATATGAATAGCTGAAGTTTCAAATTTTGATGAAATCCAATTTCTGTATTTGTTGTTTATGTGTTTTGATTTTAATGTCATATCTAAGTAATCATTGTCAAGCGTTATGACAGATAGATTTTATCCTTTGTTTTCTTGAAGAAATTTTATAGTTTTTAGGTCTTACATTTCAATGCTGATCCATGTTGAGTTCATTTTTGTATGTGGTGTGATGTTTGTATTCAAATTTATTTTGCAGATATGGATAGGCAGATATTCCAGCACCATATGTTGAGAAAACTATTATATTCTAACTTATAACTGCACTGTCATTGTGCCTTTGTCCTTTATGAGATGGGTTTCTTTATCTACTTTTTACTATATTCTATTAGTCAAATTGTATTTTATACTGGTATTATATTGTTGTGATTATAACAGATTTATAATTCATGAAAGCAGCCACCCATCCCTCCCATTCCTATTTTGTTCTTTTTACATGGTTATTTTGGTATTCTGTCTTTTTTATTTCCATATCTATTTCTGGTTTATTTGCATTTGTTTGTGTGTGTGTGCATGCACATGTGTGTGACTGAGGATAGAACACAGGTCTTGCAAATCTTCCTCAAGTTCTGTGAGATATGTCCTCTTCCCTCCATTTGAATTTTGGAATCAGCTTGTCAATTAAACAAGAAAACAATTTGGCATGCTCTGAATTTGATTTGGGAGTGGAGGAGAGAGGGGAAGAGGAAGAAAGAAAGGGAGGGGGACAAAGGAAGAAGCAAAACTACCCTCCCTCAAAGATCTTACATTTTATTTATTTATTTGCAATCCTTGAGTTTGAACTCAGGGTCTACACCTTGAGCCACTCCACCAGCCCTTTGTTCTGAGGGGTTCTTTGGAGATAGGGTCTCATGACCTTGGCTGGCCTTGAAACGTGATCCTCCTGATCTCTCTTTCTGAGTAGCTAGGATTACAGGCATGATCCACTGACACACAGCAGGATCTTACATTTTAATGATGGGAAAGTGAGTGATAGATTTTGAGAAAATAATATGACAAAGAAGTCAGTTACACAGTGTATAATCAGAAGGTCCACATTCTACAGAAGAAATAGGCTCTGGCAAAGGGAATCAGAGAGTGGGACAGGAGAACACAGGAGTGATGGTTATTTCACATAGTGTGATCAGAGAGGCTCTTTTTGAAGAGATAAGATTTGAGAAAAGACCTGAAAAAAGTGAGAAGAACATTCTAGGAAGGGAACAGCAAGTGGGCTCATTATGACTGGAGTGGAGTGAGTGAAAGAGAACATGCAATTCATCATGCAAGGCAATGGTCAGTGAACCAATGCAGCCTGCTTTTATAAATAAAGTTTTATTGGACCTTTGTCATAGCCATTTGTTTACGTATTTTCCATGACTGCTGCCTTGCTATGACTGCACAGGGGATTAGCTGAGGCAGAGACAACTTGGCCCACAAGAATAACATATTTGTTGTCTGGCTCTTTTCAGAGAATGTTTGCAGACCGCTGATGTAAGCAGGGCCTTTTAGGCCATTGTAAAGACATTGAGTTTGACTCATGATGAAATGAGAAGCAATTGGAAGACTTGAGCAGAAGAATTACAGGACCTGACTTACACAGTGAAATGATTATCATGTCTTCAGTGTTGACAAATTTTAAGGGTCAATCTTGGGAGCCAGAAAAGCAATTGGGACTACATACAAAAGGTGCACTGAAGTGCCAACCACAGGACAGCACAGCAGATTCAGTGGGGGTACACCAGCATATTGTAAATTCATGAAGGATTCATAGCAATACTTGACATCTGTTAGAAACTGTGTGAACTTTTGCTAGCAGGGTGTTCATAGTTTTAACATAGTGTCATTATATATTCCTTTAAATGCTGCCATATCTTTTTGAAGCTGCGGTTTCATCAGTAAGTGCAGTAAATTGTAAAAATCCTGTGAAAATCATGTGGAACAGGAAATAAATCTGTCAGTGCCCAGTTTGATTACATGGTTTAAGACATAGTACAGTTCACAGTGAGTACACATATCCCATTAGCAATTAATAATTGTTTTTTGCAAGTGAAGTAGAATTGTTTTCTTTTAATATACATGTATTATTTTGCAAATGGCTATTTAGTTGCAGCAGCATTACATGACTTTCTTGTGACTAGTCTAACAAATCACCACAAACTTGATGACTTAAGGGCTGGAGATGTGGCTCAAGGCATAGAATGTCTGGTAAGCAAGCAATTGCAAAGACTCGAGTTTAAGCCCCAGAAAGATAGAAGCAACAGTGCAGTTTTTAATAACCTCAGTCCCTCTCATGCAAAAAGGTCAAACTAAAACCCATGAGAAGCATTTAATCCAGAAACAGAGAACAAAGCAAACCCTAGGACTAGAGGATAGGCAAACCACCAACAGTAAGCACCAGACCTGCCTGACATCAACATTTGAACCAGAGGGAGAGGTACACAAGAGGACTTCATGGTGCTGCAAGGTGTCTCCTGTGGGCCAGTTTGAGAGAAAGAGCAAACTTCCTGGGATTTCGCCCAGTCCCAAAGTGATTACAGTTAATTCTCTGCACCCATGGGTTCTGCATCTGTGGATTCCACTGAATTTGGTTCAAAATATTCTGAATAAAAGTTTTGTCTAAACTGAACATGTACAGACTATTTGGTCATTCTTTCCTCATCAGTATAATGATAAAACCATTTACATAGCATTTTCATTGTATTTGGTACAATAAGTAATCTAGAGATATGTTAAAATATATAAGAATATATATGCCAGTTGTAGGCAAATACGATCCCATTTTACATAAAGGCCTCCAGCATCCTCAAATTTTGATATCTGTGAGAGTTCAAAGAACCAATTCCCTGTGCATAATGAAAGGTGACGGTAACTACAGGGACCCATGATAGGATCTGCAGGCCAGTCTACAGTATTGAAAATGAGCATGCAGAGCTCCTTATCAGAATGCAGCTCTGCAAAGAGGAGATATTGCTGTGAGGAACAAAAAACACAAAGTATAAATCTCCAGATGGGAAACAAATGGAAAATCCCAGAAAACAACCCACTCTACTTTTGAATATTAAAAATAAAAACAAAAACAAAAATGCAGAAGATATGTTTTGGGAAGCTAAAAGAGTGATCCTCAAATTGGATGTGCTGATGTACACTTTTAATCCCAGTTTTTGAGACTGAGATAAGAGGATTAGTTTTGACAGACTTGAGGCCAGTCTGAGATATAGAGAGGGATACAGTCTCAAAAAATATTGGTACTCTCTATTCTTACATGTGAATGGGATAAATAATGTAGCTAGGTGTCACTCAGCACAGAATTCACTCTCACATGTAAGTTACTAAGGGAAACAAACCAATCTCCAACAAATGATAGGTGTATATACAAATGTGCAATATTCAGTCATAAAAAGGAATGGATGAATCTCACACTCTACACAAATAGATGAACCTTGAAAACTATGTCTAAGTGAAAGAAGACAGATATAAAAAGACACACATTGTATTCCATTTTTATAAATGTCCAGAAAAGGCAGATAGTTTAGTAGCTATCTGGGGTCAGAGAGAGTAAGGGATGGGGCATGACTGCTATAGAGTAGAGGTGTTGCTTTTGGGAATAATGAAAATATTACAGAATGTATAGTGCTGATGGTTGAAAAATGTTGAGAATGTTCTAAATTTCACTGAATTATACCCTTTAAAATGGTGAATTTAATGTTGTCTCATGAAATAATTTTTAATATGTAAATTGCTAGTTCTCCAACACTGACATCCACTACCCCATTCACTCTCCAACTCCCTTCCCTTCCTATAGTACTGCCGTGTATGCCACCCCCTCTTGCTCCCACATGACGTGGGACACCTTTGCACGTGCGAGCCAGCATGCTCCCCCTCGGAGGTGACTCACTGCTCACGTGTGAATTCCTGTCTCCTGGGATGGGCATGGATTCCCAGTTTTTGTCACGCTCTTGATGGCAGTGGTTGGAAAAAGGCAGCACATGCCAGGGTCAGTGGAGGAGGACCCAGCCCCTGCACTCAATACTTGCCTCCCTTCAGAGACTTGATCTTGTCCACCTATGACCTCCAGATGCTGTGCTCTCAAAAGCCAAGTTGCACACCCATGGGCACTTGAAAGAAATGAGGTTTTCAAAGTTTCGGACCTCAGATTCAAATCATGACCTTGTTCCTTTGCATGTAAAGTGATCTCAGCCCATTGCTAAACCTCACTAGTAAAGTGGAACAATGTATCTGAAGGTTCATTGAAGTAGCCCATTTTAGTTCCCAGTGAAGGGTGTTGAGAGAATGGTGATTTATATTGCAGGCCGTCATCTGGGTGGACCCAAAGATGTTGCAGTTCATTGGGTTAGGCCCCACGTTATCATGTGCCCCCGGGATAGCTGAGCCCTTGTCACTCATGTGGTAGATTCTCCCATATTTTGTATTCACCATTCCCAGCATTATTCACAGATAACCTAAATCTGTTGGAATTCAGTTCTAAATCTAATTTTCTAAAATGCTTGTCTGGTTGTTCATGAAGCATGATTTTTTTTCATTGCTTCTAATCAACTGAGACCCATCTTCTACCATTCTAAACATTTTCCAAATTTTGTTCTTTACACCCCAACCTCACACTGTGTCATTTTACCCATTCCTGATTCTTCTTATAGGCCCATGTAATTTCTCCCCTTTCAACCATACTACTTCTGGACCACATGCCTTCCTCTTCCCTCATTTCTTATCCTTTCCCTCCCTTTGTACTCTCAAATTTCAGTTCCTCTTTTTATAATCCCCACTTCTATCAAAAAAAACCACACGTAGTAGCATTTCAAAACTCCAAAGACCTCTTTATTGCTCATTTCTTAATTCTATTACATTACTTCAATTTTATTTTTTAAAATATATCAGAATAGAGAAATCTTTATATTTTTATCTATATTATTTTATATACCTATCTATCTATATGTTTAAATATCTATGTCGATGTATATATGTGAAAATCGTTTGATACTTAAAGGGTACCAACAATAGCAGCTCTTACATTACATAGCCATAGTATTGAGAAATTTCCATTTCTCTTTCTCTCTCAATGAAAAACTGCACTTTTCCCAAAGAAGTGTATTTGGCTGCATGCTCGCGCTCTTGCTGAGCCTTCCTTTTCATGGCCTCACGCTCTGGCCGTTGCTCTTTTGTGATGGGGCTTGACATTACTGGCTCAGGAACATTGGGCTTTCTCCATGGAATTGGTTGCAGGCTGAAATCTTGCAGTAGAAATTGGGTTTGAGACTTAGGTGGTGGCTGGAACTTGGCCATAGTAGTGGAAACAGGCTGCCTCTGGAAAGAAGTGAAAGAAGATGTTTTGTAGGGTGCAGGTCTAGCAGCAGCAGACTGAGAGACATTAGGCTGGGTAGGCTTGGTCAAACCTGGTAGAGTTGCATTGAATGAAATTGGCCGAGCTGGTTTGGCAGGACTTATCAAAGATGTGTTGGCACTAGCTGGTTGACATGCATTGACTGCCAGAGATTGAGCTGAGTTAGGATGAGGGTAAGATCCAGTGGGCCTACGTGAGGCAAAAGCCTGTGGCCTCCGAGGAACAGGTCGAGGTTGAGGCTTGTCAGGATTCAGAAAAGGTAAAGGTATCAACTTGACCTTGCCAGGTGGAGGCAGCTCATACTGGGATGGAGAGGAGCATTCATTGCCAGCACTGCTATCTTCTTTCTGGGCTTTGACTTGAGTCTTCTTAGGACCTTTGCCCTCATGTGGGGTATCCAGCCGTGATTTGATAGCTGCAGAATACTGGGAGCCTTTGGTGGTGCTCAAATTTGCCAAAGCCCGACACGAGGATGACCCAATTTTCTTATCAGTCTTCTTCCCCAGTGCATGAAAAACCTGCACTGACTGCAGCATGTGCATACCTAGATAGGTGCGAGGCTTTTTAAATGTCTCCTGGCTAAGCTCGGGTTGATTTCTCTTCCTCTTCATCTTGGGAATCGTTTTCTCGTCTGACTTCACTTTATTCCTTGTCTGCTTATTCTCTTCAACTTTCTTGGAATTGTTTTGTGTGGTGTTTTTGGTCTTTTCTTGCCCAAGGCCTTTAGCCTTGCTGGCCCTACTGTATGCAGCTTTTGGAGGTTTGCAGGTAGAATGCTTGGTTGTGATTACAGTTGGGCTGTCACTGGATACAGCACTGCACACAATCATTTCTCTCTCCAAAAGACACTCTGGGTTGTGACGCTGAATTTTGTCCTTAGGAGCTCCATCGATAAGCTCAGAATCTCTATCCTTCTTCTTTCTGATATAGTCAGTGAGTTCCTTTACAATCCTTGACTTTTTCTGCCCCTGATTCACCTTGGCATCTCTCATGTCATTGGCTTTTATGGTTGTGGGAAATTTGGACTGGTGATGTTCTGCCAATGAGTTGAAAATAGGTGGGAGTTCAATATTCTCCACCAATGCAGCCATGTCCACAAAACCATTGCTACATTCAACCCTATTTTCAAGTGTCCCTTGGTTCTCAAAACTTAGGCTATTCTTGACCAAATTGGCATTTTCAGAATCAGGCTTCTCCTCTTGGTCTAAAGGTTTGATGCATTCCAGAAATTGATGAATGTCAGGGATTTCTAAAGGGAGTAGTGGAGAATCCCGATTGTCAATTGGGATATGGTAGGCCTCCACAGGCTTTGAAAGCTTTGTTTTTATTTCATTCAAATTCTCATGTTCTATTTGTTCCTGGTTAGGAGCTTGAGGCAATGCCAGGTTATTGGTAGAACTTTGGACGGCAGTTAGTACTGAAATGTCTCCAAGCTCAAGTGGTGGGTTATTCTCAAGTATTTGAGCATTTATGCTACCGCAAGATGTAAGGAAATCTGAAGTTTGTGGAAAACAAAATGCCTGGCTTGAAGGTTGCAATTCTACAGAAGTCTCTGTCCTCATGGAAGTTTCCATCACTGAAAAGAAATCAAGGAAGAAGTCAGTCCCTGGTAAGTGAGATACTCTTGTCCTGCACACCAACACAGCAACCATGCACCTGCCAACAGTGAGCAAGCCACTTTTATGGTTTTTCTTAAGACCCATGGACAGGACGCTGCATTAGGAAATAGGTCGTGACTGTTGGAGTTGCTGCTACTCCGTTAATGTCATTGGTTTTTGGTTTTCTTTGTATTTCATAGGATTGATGTAAGTCAAATCAAAGTTTGGAAAGATGAAATGTATTAGGCTAGGGTGTGACTGTTAGTAGAGCACTTGTCACTGTACTCTTGGCCCTTGTTTCAATCAGAAACACCATGAAAAAATGAACAAAAAGTGTTTTACAAATACTAGAAATCTCTGCTCCCTCTTTGTGAGTATAAAAATATGTTAAACCATGTAGTAAGAGAAAAAGCAATGTCATTTCTCATGAAATTTATAAACAAGGGCATATGTTGTGCTTACTCACTTTGGACTAGATCTTGAACCCAAAAAATTAAAGAAAATTAAACCATTACTACAATGAAAGGTTTTGAAGTGTTTTCTAAATACACAAAAGCAAAAGATCTTGGAAGGGAATTAATTATTGCATGGAGGTTTTGCCAGGGTAGTGAAAAATGAAGCCTCATTCAGTGTGATTTAAGCGGACTTTTAAACACAACATGAATGACCATTATAGTGCTCTGCATTTTCACTTTTACTTTTTTACTTGCTTATTTGATTGTTTCTTTGTTTTTGGAAGTAGTGGGCATTGAACTCAGGACCTTACACTTGCTAGGCAGGTGCTGTACTAATTGATCCATGGCTCCAGCTCTTGACCTTATATCAAATCTGGAAATGGAGAGCACCGAGTAAGTGTAGTTGTTGAAATCTCAGGAGTTCAACTCTACCCATTTGTGGACTAACCACTACTCATCTGCAGATCTGTCTCTCCTTTTGAATGCTAACCTTATTCCTTTTCCATTTTTGCTATTTGTACTCACCTTGAAAACTCATTTCTCTGTTGGGTTGAGCAGGCATAGAGTAGTAGATTCCAGAGGTTGAAACCGGTGTTAGGATGTTTGTAGGCTGAACTTTCTTTAGAACCATCACCATTTCTGGTTGACAGATAGAGGACCCACTCCCTCCATATGAAACACAGCCATAAGATTGTAGGCAGAAGCCACGCTCTCCAGATAACGGAGGCCCCAATGTGTTTTGATTATAGTAATAGACATGACTTCCTTCCTGATAAGGAAGTGACATGCTATATGCTTGAGTGGGAATCTGAGATGGTGTTGCTTGAACAAAGTTGGCAGGTAATGATGGGGATAGGGGGACCACCTTATTGGCATCTGAAGCTTTATCATATTGGGTTGTTACAGTCATGGAAGAATTTGCTGTGTCCTGGTCAATAAGAGTCCCAGTGAAGTTTCCAGGTGAGGATGACTTCTTTTCTGTGCTTTGTGCAGTACCCCACTCAAAAATACCTGAATAGGAGGCAGCTGAAGTAGGTATCTGGCTCTGGCCAGTAACTTCAGACAACATAGTTGTGCTAGAATGTTGGTAAATGTAGGCACTACCCACGAGTGGCTGGAAAGAGGTGTTAGAGGCTGATGGCCGCAGCCATGCTGAAGTCATGGCTGGCCCAGAGACTCTGGAGAGGTTGCAGACACTTCCCACTATGGAAGAGGTATTGCTCACCACAGGACGAGTGAGCTGGGGAGAATTTGCAGTTCCAAGTAAAGATGTATTTTGGAAATTTTCTGTAGAAGGAAACAGGGTGATGGAAATTGATGAGATGGACAGACTTTCACTTTGAGGAGCAGTATTATCTTAAGGTTGTTGTAATTAGGAAGTCTTTAGTTCCAATACTCACTGAAACACCAGAAATCAAACAGTTTAAGATGGCTGTCACTGATGAAGTAGGTTGTTACAAACTTATAACTATGTCCTAGAATTGAAGCATTTTAAAACTAGAATATCCTTGGATCCTAAGTTAAAATAAATTCCTAATAGTTTTCAAAAAATATTTTTTGCAAAAAAAAAAAAAAAGCTATTTAAACTTTCTGAGCCTCAGGTTATTCATATGTAACATGCTTTCAATAATAATAATGGTAACTCATCCAAGAATAAAAGAGACATTTATATATGATTTGTATGGAGAATACATAGTGAGTTCTGCAAAGATAGACAAACTGCAAAGAATTAAAAAGAATAAATAGATGTTAATTAGATTTGAATACATAGCAAGCATAAAATAAAAATTTTTAAAAAGCATAGTAAATATAATAATAAAGGAAGTTCTGTTATCATATATATATAATATTATGAAAATGAATGTTATCTATTCTTTTTTAGTGAATACTATTAACTAAAACAAAACTGCTGTAGAAATGATTTTCAATTTGAAAAATAAGTTTTCGAGGCAGGGTTGAACAAAGTTACCTAAGCTGGCCTTGTACTTGGAATTCTCCCACCTCAGCCTTGGAATGCCTTGGATTTTAGGCACCTACCACCCCACCCAGCCTGATTTTGAATGTCTTTCCGATGGGTACATGTAGACAGAGAAACTCTACCAGTAACAAGTGTGTAACAGACAGAACAATGCAGCAAATGTGAACACTGAAGTAGCCATATTTTGTCTAGACCAATATTTCAATACAAATTGGTATGAATCTCTGTACATCTGTAGTCCCAGCAATCAGGAATGCTGAGGTAGGAAGATTACTTGAGTCCAAGTGTTTGAGGTCAGGTTGAGTCACATAGGGAGATGCCATTCCCACACCAATAAAAAAAACTAAACTAAACAAAATAAAGTTGTAAAAAGTGGAGAGTAAAGCAATAATTATAAAGGAATTCCATTATTGTGTTCATTCATATATCTCTGAGTATACCCAACAAGTAAAAGATATCAATCCTAATAGGTATATATTTCAATTAATATAGCCATATTAAAAAACAGGAAAAATACTTTAAAATAATGCTGAAAGTTCTGAGATTTATACCCAAAATTTAGCTTATATTCACTTCAACTTTCAGTAACAGGTCACCCCAAAAGCTTGAAAAAAATTACCACTAGAATCCACCTAAAACAAAAAAAGTTGGGGGGTGCTGATGTGAAAATTGAAGTGAGGCCCTTGAATGTGGTAAGCATATACTCTGTCCTTGAGCTATAACTCCAGTCCAAACAATTTTTAAGTGTTAAAAAAAACCAAGAATTCACAAAATTATTTTAGATAAATGTGGAATTAGAGACGTGGGGATTGACCTTTTATTTTTAGAAAGGTCTTTCTTTTTATTCTTGTGTCTAAAACAGTGACTATTAATAACAATGTACTCTGTTTTAGGAAGAAAATTATTGGTGTGGAGGTACTCAAGTAGTACCAAAACAAAAAGAAGAAAATTATTATAAAATCAAAAGAAACTTTTACTTGAAACTTTATTTTTGACACATTAGGATGCATCAATTTTTTTTGAATTCATGTAGTTTAATAATCCAGGATGAAATAAGACATTAAAAATTCTATTACATCAGCCTTCTTTCTATATAAACCCTATTCTTACTATACTTGTAGGAATAGTCAATCATAAAATATATTTCTAAAATATTCATATTCAAAACTGTCAATTGTCATCTATATCTAGAGTCATTAGAAAAAATGCAAACAACCAAATGTGACTTATCTGAGAAACTGCTTTTACTAGTGATACCCTGTTCTCCCTTAGTCATCTTCCTAATCAATTAATACAAGCATTTTCTGAAAACAACTTCATTTTGCTTTTCTTTGAGTAGATTTTAACTGCTTTTGTGCATTTTTTACAAAATCAACTGTGCTTGTCAACATTCTTTCTCAAATGATCTTTTTTCTCAACAATGTGTCCCTGCTTGACATTCTTATGTTTTCTCTTTCCTCATTTATATATTTTCTTCATTCCCTTCAGTTCCTGTCAGCCTATGCTTAATGTAAATAATCCCCAGCTTTTTTCTCTAGAAAATCTTTACTTCTGATAACCCACTCCTCTCCCTCTTCTCTCCTTATTCCTCTTTTCACCTACTTGAAACATAAAACTCCAAAACACATGGATATTACTTTTAGATCAGAGCTAAATTTGAAATACAAAAGTGGAATCTTAATGAAGGTAGACAGTTACAGATGAAACATCTTGGTATATGAGGCTAGTTTTTAATACCACCTTGGTTTATCTGTTTTTGTTGAAACTAACACTCTGGAAATCTCTGATTTCACTATATACATGGCCTTTAAGACTCAGTATTAGAAAACATAAGGAACAGAACATCAGCAGTCCTGTATCCTCATGTAGCAGATGAGGAACCATTTTGTGATAGAGTAAATAATGTCCCTAGTTACATACCTAGTAAATGTCAAAGCCACAAATGAAATCAGGTCTCCATATTTCTAGTTCAATGCTTTCCCCCCAGTATTCTAAGCTGCTTTGAGTCTACTACTAAATTTACGGTTGGTGAGTTAATCTAATTTTTTCATTATATATAAAAAAGTTTTTTTTTTTAAAGTTGTTGTTTTCCTTACCTGACATGATCACGGAAGAGTTAACATCAATTGCAGATACAAGAGATGCGGTAATACTAGAAGATGTCTGGGAAGAAGAAGATAAACAGCTCATTTGTCCAGTATGAAGGACTGATCCAAATTTGTTTACAGATAACTCCATGGAAACCCCAAGATTCTACCGGATGGCAGTAGGTTTGGTGGGAGAATGATGTCATAAAGTAAGCAGATGGTGAAGTAGCCAATAGCGAGATCATATTCCCAACCCTAAAATGGGATTGGTTGGAGAGAATAACATAGGAGCTATAATAGCACCTAAATGGCTGAGCTCTGAGTAGGTGAAATCCTGAAAGACAGGTATGGCAGACCCTCCTTCCCCTGTTTCTTATGCATGTTAATTAATAAAGTTATTCATAATTTGTATATCATATTTCACATTTTAATGGATTGTATAACATGGTCACATACTGGATATACATTTAATTCACTTGAGGAGGAATCAAAGTGGCATTATTTTGTCATTATTTTTATTTTTTTATTTTATCATTGTTACATTTACTCACAACGTTTGGGCCACCTCAACACACCCCCACCTCTGCTTCCAGGCAGAACCTGTTTGTCCCTCTTGTTCTGCGATTTAGAAGAGAAAACATAAGATATAATAAGAAATACACAGCATGTTTGTTAGTTTGAGGTAAGGATAGCTATACGGAGAGATTCCTAGCATTGCTTCCATGCACGTATGTACTACAACCCACTTTGGTTCATCTATACCAGAACCCTTCACTGCTTCCAAGTCCCCTTACCATAGTGGCCTCTGCCAGTTTGAGATTACTATATTCATTCCTTTACAGTGAGTACATGAACTACATTCAAGTTTTATATTTCCTTCTCTTTCCTTATGCCTTCCATGTGCATTCTCTCCTTATTTTGTGATGCATGTCCAATAATATTGCTGCATTTTCTTTAGGTCTATAATGTTGATATGAGGGAGGCCATGTCATTTTTGGCCTTCTGACCCTGGCTAACTTTGCTTAAGGTGATGTTCTATAGCTCCATCCATTTACTTGTGAATGACAAATTTTCATTCTTCTTTGTGGCTGAATAAAATTCCTTGTGTATAAATACCACATTTTCTTAATCCATTTTTGGTAGTGGGGCATCTTGTCTGTTTCAAATAGTTTGGCTATTGTGAATAGTACTGCAATAAACATGTGTTTGCAGGTGCCTCTGTAGTAACCTGAGTTGCATTCCTTCAGGTTTATCCCTAGAAGTAGTATTGCTAGATCATATGTCAGATGTACGTTAGTTTTTTAAGAAGTCTACATATTGTTTTCTAAAGTGGTTGTATGAGCTTACATTCCCACCACCAATGTATGAGGGTTCCCTTTTCCCCGTGTCCTCACCAATATTTGTTATTGTTGATGTAGCTATTCTAACAGGGGGGAGGTGGAATCTTAGTGTGATTTTGATTTGCATATCCTTTATGGCCAGGGATGGTGAGCATTTTTTTATGTGTTTTTTGGCCGTTGGACTTCTTCCTAAAAAACAGTTCTGTTCACTTCTTTATTGATTCATTGATTTTAGGAAAGTTTAGTTTTTGAACTCCCTGTATATTCTGGTTATCAGTGCTTTGTCAGATGTATAGCTAGCAAATATTCTCTCCCACTCTGTGCATAGTCTCTTCAATTTAGACACCATTTCTTTTGATGTGCAGCAGAATTTTAATTCATGTAGTCTCATTTGACCATCCTTTCTCTTAGTTCCTGGGCCGATTGAGTTCTACTGAGGAAATCTTTGCCTATACCTATTGTTTCTAGAGAATTCCCTATTCTTTCCTTGTAATAACCACAAGGTTTCAGATTTGATATTAAGGTCCTTAATCAACATTGAGATGATAATAATACAGGGTGATAGGCATGGATCTAGTTTCAGTTTTCTGCAGGAAGATAACCACTTTTCGTAACAACTTTCATTGAAGAGGCTATCTTTTCTCTATTGGAATGTTTGGCACCTTTCTTGAAATTTAGTGAGCATAGCTGCTTGGATTTTTAACTGGGTCCCCTATTCTGTTCCACTGGTCTCCATGTGTTTTTTGATCTAGTACCATGTTGTTGTTATTGCTGTGGCTCTGTGGTATAGTTTGAAATCGGGTAATGTAATACCTCCAGTGTTGCTCTTTTTGCTCAGTATTGCCTTGGCTATTTGCACTCTTTTGTGCTTCAAGAAGAGTTTTAGGGTAGATTTTTCAATCTCTGTGATGAATGTCATTGGGATTTTTGTGGGAATTGTGTTGAGCATGTAGATTGCTATTGAAAGTAAAACTAAAAAAAAAACTGTCACTTTGCAAATGATTAAGTCTCTTTAAGTCTTAATTAATCTATGGGTTGCATACCACGTTTCTCTCACTTTCTTATTTGTACCTACCTTGAATTTCATGCTTTGAAGAAATCAAGTAGTGTTTGTTCCCTCTACATTTTGATAATCGTACCTTCCTGTGTTGTTACGGTTTTTTTGGTGGGATTGGGGTTGAACTCAGAGTTTCCAATTGCAAAGCAGGTGGTGTACCATTTGAGTCACAACTCTAGTCCGTTTTTCTCTGGTTGTTTTGAAGATGGGGTCTTGGGAACTATTTACTAGAGCTGGCTTCAAATCATGATCTCCCAATCTGAAACTCCCAAGTAGCTAAGATTAAAGAAGTGAGCCACCTTTGTCCAGCTCAATAAAATAATTTTAGTTCATTCATTTTCTGCAAATCAGTAGTTAGAGTAACTTTATCAGATTCAGGCTTGGAACACAAATTATTGTGTTTGTGCATTGTTATTTATTTATTTTTGGTCATACTGGGGAGTGAACTCAAGTGTTCAGACTGTCTACACAAGCACTCTGCCACTTAAGACACAGTCCCATCCCTTTTTACTTTAGCAAGTTTTTTTACAGAGTGTCACATGCCTTTTCCTCTGCAAGCCTCAGACCATGATCATTCTCCTTCACCCTCCTAACTAGCCTCTCAGCAAAGAGGAGGACCCACACTCACAAACTTCTGAACAATCATCAAAGAGCTGAGAACAACATCTAAGAAGAGGCTCAGTGCAGGACTCCTAAAAGAGAAGGGCATGTGAGGAGATTTAAATGGGTCACACTTAAGTTGGGGTGAGGGAGAGGGAGAGTTAGCTTAGTCAGTAGTAAAATTTTAAGATGGATTTTGCAGTGGGATCCCATGAACTCTGAGTCTAAATATTCAAGGCTGACATATCTTCTAAGTCTATTAAAATTATTTTCTCTTGCTTTTTTTGTTGTTTTCTTGGTGGCACTAAGGTTTGCACTCAGTGCTTCATCCTGCTATGTCGGGTGCTATTAATGTTTGATGTCACTATAACAGCCCGTGTTTTTTCCTCTTAAATAGTTAGGTAATGATTAAGATTAGTCTTAGTCTTTCTTCACACTTTACCCATCCTATGTAAGGTGGTTATGAAGCACATACATCTAAAAATGGTTTTAGCTTTTATTCTCTTATCTCTTCTGCAGAGTAGAAAAAGTTAGATGCTTTTTGAGGAATTGGGTATCTGGATGCCTGTAGTGTTAAGTGTCTAGGTGGCAGAGAGGGTGTGCCCCAGTCTCTGTTCTCTGAGGCTGCCCTGGGGAGAAGAGCCAATTGCTGTTAGCTGAGGCCTGGGAAGGGAGGCCAAGGGCTGGACAGCCTATTCTGCTCCAGCTAGGAGCCACTTCAGCCTGTAAGTTAACATTGGCTCCACATAGCCCTGGCCACTGCCACCCCTGTGTGCAAGGAGATGCCCAACAAGTGGCAGGATTTTGTGGTTGCCTGGAACCTGAAGCTTCCAGCAAAACTGGGGGTGAGAGAGGGCAGCCAGGCAGTCATTGTAGCCCAGCATCCACCTGCTGTCACTGCCTGCCTGCACCCCTGGATGCCTGTGCACCTGTCCAGTGGTTCCACCACTCCCAGGGTCTTTGCACTGCTGCCTGAGTGGCTGAAGCCTAGGACAGTGAGAGTTGGGGGTAGCCTTGGTTGGTTGTGCACTGAAGAGATGTCCACAGGAAACTTTTCAGACTCATCTAGCAAGCCCTGATCAGCTTCCGGAGGACCATCAGCAAGATGAATGGCAGGGGTCACATGGGGTGATTGGGGGTCAGGGAGGAGGAGGAGAAAGGGTATAGGTGCTGGTCAATTTGGAGCTTTCTGGATAGGGGATGACGGAGACAGAGTTGAGGCAGGGAAGGATAAGTGAGGCTGTGGGCTGAGACTCCCTTGTGTGCCAAGCCCAGAACTGCTGGTTTCAAAGCTGTCAGCATAAGCTGGGATGTGTCAGAATAGAGGGGTGAGTGCAGGAGCTCTGCCTTGTGACATATGGCTCCCAAATGTCACTCCTGTTCCTAGGGTTCAGGCCAAGGAACTGCAGGGCAAGAGGGAAGCACCACTGGGGCCTAGCCTCCAGTATCTGGAGCCTGTGTGGGTTGAAGTAGGATGGTGATGTCCAAGTTACACATAGGGACTGGGAGACCAGGATGAAGCCTGTCCTGATGCAACTGGAATCCCAGGTCCCAGGGGCCTTGAAAATATAGTCCCAGCCTGCTCCAGGCCTCTGAACCAGAGGGTGGGGAAAAGGAAGTTTTGTATGGTTAGATGAGTTTAAGGTTCCCCCCAACAGAACACAACTGAGCAGAGCTGCATTAGTCCTCTCCCCACTCCATTTTTCCTGAGGCTTTGGCGAGCCTGTGCCATGGGGAACATCTTCTTCCCAATCAATGGCACAGTACAAGGATGGAGAGTGACTTTGGCTCCAGAAGGAAGTGGCTAGAAGAGGCACACACTTCTCCCACAATTTCTGAGCCACTCAGGAGCTGAGAATTCTGGCATTGAAGAGGCTCCATGCAGGGCTCCATCAAACACTGAAACAGAGCTTGCTGTCAGTCACTGAATTAAAGCTTTTTATGTCAGGACCTTGCTTTTCTCTCTCTGGACTTCTGTATGGTGTCAGAACTTCAGAGCCCCAGTTTGATCTTGGGGGTTGAGTTGATGTACCTTTTTCCTCGGTGGAGTGATAGCTTAACTGAACTTCAGTCAAGTACATTCCTCTGCAATGTGTCAGAAATGAAAAGGCATTTGGTGAAATAATTTTATCTACTCTCTGTGTTTGACAACAGCCCACGCCAGAATTGATCTGGACTACCAGTGGATATGTTGTTTGTAAGAGAGAACTGTTTGGCACAAAGCATGTTGACTTTGGTATTTGCCATCTGTTGGCCAAAGTGCAATGATTTGTGTCCTGAGTGCTTCAGGAATGCAAGTGGGGAAGATGACTTGGTTTTCCTAACTCAGTGTATGCTGGGTGTTCATGGGGACATCCTCCGATTTGCTCTGAGATAAAGAATATTAACAAATTGTGTTTTTATTATATATTGGGAAAATGGCATACATGGATCTTTTATGGATACTCTGGGGTGATGATGCTTAGGAATAGTGAAAGAGAATTAGGCTCTTGTGTACTTTGTCAAGCTGACAAGGGAGAAAATCTGCTAGCTTTACCTTTTGTGTTTTTAAGGATCATTGATGAATAAATGTTTACATTCTGAATGTTGTACATGCAAAACCAGATTGTCTATATGCTCTTTAAACCAACATAATAAGTTCTAAAAGGAAAGAGAAAGCTGAAAATGCCTATTCTATAGCATGATTTGTGTCTGAGTAGAGAGAAAATGGTGGACATTTCTTTTCACTTTTCTAATTTTATCTGCTTAAAATAAGTTGTGTTTCATCACACACATAGTGGGCTTCAGTTTGTAACTAGAGATGCAATTGTTGGATTGGTGGCATCAATTTGTTACATAGAGACTGAATACTTCCTATGCTCAAGGTCGTGTTGAGGGTGCTGGACATTTAGGGATTCCACTGGCTGTTTGTGGAAGATGGACTTCAGTTTAGCATAAGAGACTCCATGGCCACCCCTCTGAGAGAGGCCTCCTGAGTTGCCAGGCTGTTGGGAAAAGATACCCATTAGAGGCCATGGTGATCCCCTGCCTTTGTTGTAAACAAATAGCAGTGGGTGTCTTCCAGTGACCTGTAGGTACAGAAAAAGGAGTGTGGGAATGGGTTACTAGGAGAGAAAGTCAAGTGAGGAAAGGGTGAGTGAGATTGAAATAGGTGCATAGAAAGGATGAGGATCCCACTTAAGGTGGGGTTAGGAAGAAGGAGAGTCAGCCATGATTCCAGGTTTCCAAAATTACTTAAATGCAGGGCTCTTAAATGTAGGTCAAGTAGTATAGAGCCTGCCTAGCAAATGTGAGGTCTTGAGTTCAAACCCCAGTGTTCCAAAAAAAAAAAAATTCAACTCAAAATTATTCAAATAACAACACAGCTTAGTAAGTGAATTTTAAAATGGGCTTTGTAGTGTACAAATTTCCAGCATAGGATTACATAAATTTTGACTCCAACTATTGCAAGGTCCCAAGTATCTTCTAGGAATATTTGTATTATTTTCTCTTGCTTATTGTTTTGGTGGTATTGGGATTTGAACTCAGGACCTCATGTTCTCTATGCAGGTGTTCTTATGGCTTGAGCCACACTGCCAGTCCACATTTTTTCCTCTTAAATACTTAGGCAATGTTTAAGATTAGTCTTTAGTCTTTCTACACACTTCCCCCATCCTACCTAAGGTGATTATGAAGCATACACATACAAAAACAGTATTAGACTTTATTCTCTATCTTTTCTGCAGAGTAGAACAAGCTAGATACTATGTGAGGAATTGGGTAGCTGGGTACTAGTGTTAGGTTGCCAGACAACATGGGAAGCAGTGTCCTAGTCTCCCTTCTTGGTGGCTGAGAAGGGCAGAAATGTTACAGCTGCTACTGGGGTTCGGGGGAGGGAGGCATATGGGCAGACAGTGTGTTCAGCTACAGCTAGGAGCCTGTGGAGTCTCTAGTGAGCACTGATGTCACACAGCCACAGACTGCAGTCAACACTAATGCATGCAAGGAGATGCCCAGCAGGTGGCAGGAGACTGTGGATACCTTGAACCAAGAGAAGCTGGGTGAAAGAGAGCCACCATGCAGGCCATGGTAGTTCAGAGGCCACCAGGTGCTGCTGCATGCATGTGCCTCTGGCCCCCCACTCACCTGTCCAGTGGTCCCTGTTCTCTCAGTATCCTGGTGCCTATCCAGGGTCTGCTGGTACCTTGGTCAGTGAGATGTGCAGGCGGCCCAGGCTGGTCATGTCCTGAGGAGATGGTCACAAGTAACTTTCCACTTTCATCCAGAAAACATTGGACCGCTACAGGAGGACCCTCACCAAACTGAGTGGGCTGGGCCACTTGGGGTGAGTGGGGACATGGAATCTGAGAATTCAGGAGGTAGGAGAAGGAGGAGAAAGCCCTGGGATCAATTTTGTGCTTCCTGGATAGGAGAAGGTGGAGACAGAAGTGAAGAAGGGAAGGGGAAACTGTGCCTGCAGAGGCCAGGCCTCCCTGACACCCCAGTCCTGGGCTGCTGTTTGCAAAGACTCCAGCAGGGGCTGGGCTGGGCTGAGTCAGGCCATTGGACTGAGTGCTCTGAGGCCTGCCTTGTGACACGTGGTTCCAGAAAGTCACCCCTGTACCTTGGGCTCCTGCAGCTGCTAGCAGAGGCTTTGGGAGGGAGGCCTGGGGCCTACATTGAGTAGTGTTCTAGAGAGGAATTGGCCATGGTGGCCCAGGGGCCCCCGGCACTGCTACCTGCTGGCACCCCATGGTCTCTAGTAAAACCATGAGAAGGTTTTACTCATGAGGAATCCTCAATAAGGATTCTCCGATAAGAAAGGAGAATCGGGTCCATAGTTTTGGCAGTGCTACCTAGGGGCATATAATCATAACCTCACATAGCAATGGTATGGCCCAGCACAAGGAACGAAAACAAAAACAAGGCCCAATCATAGCATAAGGCAGAGTAAAAATTTACTTAAACAAAGGAAAAATTTTAAAAGAAAAACAGGGAACATGTATCAATATGTACTTATTTCATCTCAAGTACTGAGTTCAAGATAATCTAATAACTAATGGACAGCAGAGAATGTAAGACGATCATTCCCTCCACCACCACAGAACTTGTTAAAGGAATAAATCTATGTCATGATCAGCACATAAGTTTTAAGACACAAGTTGTTGATACTCAGAAGCTTCAAGGAAAAAGAAGACAAAAGTATAAAGATTCATATACATGAATTATAAAGAAAGCTTGTTTAGAATAATTCATTTTCTATTGCTGTTTCACTGTATTTGGTAAAATTATGTTAGTGCTATTAAACCAAAGGAATGAATTTTTTAACAAATGTGACAAATTGACTTATTTTTTGTGTTTTTTTCCTTTTTTTATTGTTCTGTGGGGGTACATTGTGACATTTACAAAAGTTCTTACAATGTATCAAATATATCATACTTAAATTTACCCCCAACATCATGTTCCTTTATCCTCTGTCCTCCATTCCTGGAATATTTTCTACAGGTCTCATTTTTCCATTTACACACATGTGTGCACAGTATTTGCACTGTATTCACCCTCCTCCACATTTTCCCCACATCTCACACATGCCACTCTTTCCAGACTCCAAACCCTCTGATTCCTATTCTCTGATTTTCATAAAGAAAAAAAAAAGTCACTTTTGATTGTTGAAGAGAGCTATATAGAGAATATACTTGTGACATTTCTATATATATTTGTATTATAACAGGAATTGTTCCATCTTAAGAAAGTGAATTCATTGTTAAAATGTAGCAGTATTAATTCTTAATGACACCTAAAATGAGAAAGCACCAAAAAAATACAGAAGAAACAAGTGAGGAATGTTTTTCAGTTCCAGAAACCTGCTTCTGTGAAAATTCAATAGTATGTACAAGACAGTAGTAGTTCCTAGAATAAAAGGCTCATAATTTGATGAAAGTGTTCCCAGTGAGAACATTCACTATTCTGGCAGATTCCAGATATTCAAATTTCTGACATCACAATGGAAAAATTTACTGGGAGTCTATAGAAATTTTTTTCCATTTTATATCTTTATTGACCATAGGTAATATTTCTGAAAGAGCTATACTTTCAGAATTTACCTCTTGAATACAAAGCACTTAGTTTAACAAAAATATCTTTATTATCTTAATCATAATAGAATTTTTTGTTTAATAAACATTTATAACTTATTTACCAAGCACAGTTTCTAATATTACCCCATTTAATGCTTTATAGCCCTCTAAGATTGGTGCTGGTATTATCTCTATCTTTTTTTATTCATGTATTCATATATATCATCATTCATGTCATATTCCCCATAACTTCATTATTAAAAGAAGTCTAGAGAACCTGTAACTCCACATTAAATGAAAAAAGATGACCTACATGTTCAATCATATTTAATATTGTAAGCAACCATAGTATTTACAAATCACTCAGGAAAACATTTGCGAAGCAGAAGCAATTATGCATTTTTTCTTAGTTTTGATATTTGTATGCTCTAAATATAGACAATGGACAAAAACATTTTACTATAACATAGGATAAATAAACACTAAAGACCATATATATCAACACCCAGAACAGCACTATTTAATTTTATGGTATTAATAAAATGAGATAAGGAAGTTTCAAATTTTATGCTTCGTTAAATGTAAAATAACCAGCACTATTTAGTGCCATTCATAACATGCTTCAATTTTTTCTTAATTAAAGTATGCTTTATTTCCAAAAGTGCCCATATGACTAAAGTACTTTAACTCAACAGAAATAATTTTCTTTCTTACACTTTCTTAATAACAACAAATTATTAAAGAACTCTAAAATAAATATACAAAAGAAATTAAGTAATTATAATACTGTAGTTTATTTAATAACATTAGAAGATCATCTACATGATTATCTTAACATCTATAAGACAGGGTTGAGTTAACAGAAGGCAAGTGCATATACCTGTGCAAAACTTTCATCTTTAGAAGCTATCTATGTGTCAGATTATAATTAACTTCATGTCAGTAGTCCCTAGATTTGCATAAAGTACTCTCCAGTATCAATGTATGATTGATTCATAAGCAATCTGATTTCTCTTTACCATGATGCAACCAAAAGATAAAGGCATAGTAAAATGATAACTCCGAATACTCTTACAGATATGTCCCATTCCTGTTCTTTAAAAAAGTGATTGTATTTATATGACATTAAACCAATTATAGGGCCAATTAGGATTCAAAGTCAGCTATAAAGACTAAAACCCTTTATTTGCTTTAATATTTAGCAGTTAATTGTCTGAGAGAGCTTATTTCCACTTATTTTGAAATTTGTACTTTATTTAAAATATAGAGTAATATGTAGTTCAACCAAATACAATGTAAATCTGAACTGCACCTCACACTGCAGGGGAGCCATCTAAATCCTACCTTTCAGCATGCTACTGTAGCTACCATTAAGTGCAGTAAGTTGTAAGTAAGAGACAGAGCAATAGCTACTAACCTTAATCAGGAAGGTAAGCAATGGCAAGAGAAACTGTGGAGGCAAAAAGCAGTCTCTTTGCATTAAGGTATCTGCTTTAGTTTCTCTGCATTAAGGGCAACAAATGCTAGCTAGTTTTTTAGGTGTCTTACCTATCCTCACCCCTCCCTTGTGTGCTCTCGCTTTTATCATGTGCTCATAGTCCAATCCCCTTGTTGTGTTTGCCCTTGATCTAATGTCCACATATGAGGGAGAACATACGATTTTTGGTTTTTTGAGCCAGGCTAACCTCACTCAGAACTGAGGCCAATAGGAAAAGGGGACCAGGTACTAGAGAAAAGGTTAGATCAAAAAGAATTAACCTAGAAGGTAACACCCACGCACAGGAAATCAATGTGAGTCAATGCCCTGTATAGCTATCTTTATCTCAACCAGCAAAACCCCTTGTTCCTTCCTATTATTGCTTATACTCTCTCTACAACAAAATTAGAGATAAGGGCAAAATAGTTTCTGCTGGGTATTGAGGGGGGGAGCGGGAGGGGGTGGAGTGGGTGGTAAGGGAGGGGGTGGGGGCAGGGGGGAGAAATAAACCAAGCCTTGTATGCACATATGAATAATAAAAGAAAAATGAAAAAAAAAATAAAAAATAAAATAAAAACAAGGACAGCAAAAAAAAAAAAAAAAAAAAGCAGTCTCTTGAATGTACAGAATGATGTAGTAGAAATGGAGGCAGGCTTTTATCCTAAGATGGTTATATTTACCAAGAGCTAAAGAATGGGTATGCAGCACCTAATATATGCCTCTCTGTTTTGCAATGAAATGAACATGTTAAAAATATTAAGTGGATAAAATATTAAGGCTCATCATTAATAAACAGGAGCTGCTGTCAACATCTTTATCACATTTTCTCAGTGGCTTCTTGAACAGCATTAAAGTGAAGAAAAGTTCCTAGCTGAGCTCAAGGAACACAAAAATCTTCAATGGCTAGTTCTCTTCGAACATTCTTCTCTAGTATCCTTTATGATATCTCCAGAACAACATGCTCTACAAAGTGCAAGAGCTGAACTCCTTTAAAAAAACCCTGATGTTATTCAAAAGATGTAAAAGCCCACTTTCAATGGGGGAAAAGATGTAGGTTACAAATTTCTCAACTAATAATCAGCAGCTCCACACATGGATTTTAATGTACAATATAAGTTATAAAATACTTTATTTTAGTTAAAAATAAAAAATTGGTGCTTTACACTTGATAACCACCACACTAACTGATTCCCAACCTTTCAGCCCACAACCAAGTATTCCATAAACAGAGGAAATTTTGCTTGCAAGAGAATTCATAGGCATTAGGAGTAAATTCACCATGCTGGACAGATCAAAAAGATAACCTGGAAAACCTATTGAAGTGAAATAGAATAACCAGATACAGACTGAAACACATAAAGGACCAAAATAAAATAAGGGCGGTATCCCAAATTAGTTAAGTAGTGAGGAATTATTCCATGAAGAGTATTGACCTTAAGGAATATTACTTCAATAAAAGTAAAACCCAACACAGTGTATGTCTACAAAATGTAACCAATCCCTAATTATCTTATTACATGTGACCCCCATTATGAAAATTCAGCTGAAGAGGCATTTGCTAGAGCAAAAATTCTCTCCAGATATTTATGAAGGTGATCTTTTGAAAATCTTTAACTTGTCAAAATAATATATATAGACTTTATGTTTACTGTTTCTTATCTTAAAACATGTTCACTGAAACTCAAAAATCTAGAAGATCCAAGTTCACTCTATCAGAAATACTTAACATTTAATGTGAGGGTAGACAAATTATTTTAAAAGTGTTTGATCTTGTTTTTATTGGTGCCATATACTAGCTCAAAGGTATTTGAACTACACTCCAGCTTTATATGTTTTAATTTTTATCAAGATTTTAAATAGCTTTAAAATACCTGTTTAATTACATCTTTACTGAATGAAATCATCTTTTAAGTTTGATCTCCGTTTTTAGTAGAATGACTTATTTTGTGTGCCTAAAGTCCTCTTTACAGGAAAAAGCAATTACGTCTTTTGAATGACAGATATATTCCTGATAAAAATGTTCATATCCACAAAGGGAAAAGAATCCTTTAATATTGAACAAATCTACACCAACAGGAATCTGAAATCTACCAAGATAGCCCTTAATATGTTTAGTCACTTAAACCATCAGAACAAATTCCTGTGAAGACTGACCCTCCAGGGTTGTACTAAGATTATAAGAAAGGCAAAAAAAACAAAAATGTATTTTGTAACAGTGAAGGCTATTACAATACAAAACCTAGTGATTTGACTTATTTTAATCAGTATCAGATATGCCTAAGCATATATGAGAATACAGCCTATAAAAATAATCTCCCAGTAGAACTATTCTTATTTATTTCATAAGACCCCCAAACATTTTTAGATTTAATTTAATTGGTACACTTTCAATTCAAACGTCATTTATGAACTTTAGGGATGCATGGTAAGTGTCTCCATTAGAAATGGAGATCAAGCCTTAAAGTACTATCTGCAGTCTGTTTCCATCAGAGATTTAGCACTGTCAAAGTCAAAGACAATAAGATTTTGTTCACCTATTGTCAAAATTGTCAGAAGTTCAAGAAAGGTGGATGGGCATAACCAGTGCATGACGTATGCATGTGTGGAAATAGCACAGTGAATCCCATTAATGTGTACAAAGTAATGTATTTTAAATTATAGTAAAAAACTGGGGTTAACAACAAAAAGTTTGCAGCAAGAATATGACTGTAGGAGAAATCAAGTCCACTCACTGCTACATAAGGTTGTATAAGGATGTGAGGATGATCTGGCTGCAATCTATGTTATGACATTGGTCACCAGGGTTGACTTAGCTTATGTGGATAACAAGGTAGGTGTAACTTCTGCCCTCACTGCTCCATTTGCACTGCTACTAGAAGTTGTGAGCTCAAAGAAGACAACCTTCCCAGGCAGACGAGACAGGTTCTTTGGTCAAGGGTGTAGGAGACATTGCACTTCATGCAAGAAGGGTCAAATCAACTGTCAAGATCATAAAAACACTGCAGAGTTGAGTCTTGTCAGTGGTCTTCTAATAACTTCCATTGATGTTTGCTTGTTACCATTTAAGCTCAGAAAATTTACACAATTACAATTATGTACGTCCACATATCCGATTGACAAAAATAGATCAAAGACTTAGAATTAGTTCAGAGAAGGGCCAGCACAGTGATTTAATATAGTAATATAAACACAGTGCTTCCTAAATGCCAATTCACATACTGCTCTTTGTTCACAGAATCAGAAAAACAAGCAGCTATGTGCCTGGCAATCAGTTTGCTATGGAAGAAAACTGTGAAAATTATAAATTTGATCAAGTCAAATCATCACAATATACTTCTTTCTAGAAACTAGTGGAAGAAAAGAACACCAAGTTCAGACCTGGAAACTACAGTGAAACAAGTAAATCATCAAGGGGGAAAAATGATCAAGTGAGGCTGAGGCTTTTTTTGTAATGAAAATGGTAACAGTATTTTCACGACATGGATAGTACAAATGAGGGTTATTTTTCTTTGTGACAAATCTCATTGACCTATCCAGTATCTTCAGTAATTTGAATTTATCTCTTAAGAATAAAAGCATCATAGTTCTGATTTGGAAAAAAAGTCAATAAGAATTTTATTTCTGAACTAGACTAATCTTTGGTGCAAATAACTTGAATGTGTTGGCTAAATATTTTTAAAACATCTGAACAGAAATTCTTATAAAGAATTTATATTACCAAAAATAATTGTTTTCCTTCACCTAAAACACTACAGGAAGTCCTTTGAAATTCTTAAAATGATTGAAAGCTAAATGTACAGAATAAAAGAACAAATGTATATATTATTGGGAACACTCTTATAAGAGAGATCAAAACATTAACATTTTTAAATCCAATTACTTTTCTTATATAGGTCCTGCCTTTACATATCCACATAAACTAGTAAGCACTTAAAACCTTCCATAGGAAGGCCAACTATGCTGGGTCATGCCTGTAATCCCAGCTCTGTGGGAAGCATAGAAGGATTACAGGTCAAGACCAATCCCAAGCAAAAAGTGTGAAAAAGAACTGAAACAAAAAAGAGATGGAAGCATGGCTCATGCAGGTAGAGGATCTGCCTTATAAACACAATGCCCTGAGTTCAAACTCTCAGTACCACTAAAAACTAAAACTGATAACCATTCCTAGGCTCTCAGATACTCAGTGGGAAAGATGGCTAGAAAAGCATTCCTAGTAGTTTTACCTCTGTTTCCCTAAGTACTATTTAAATAACTTTTTGCCATCTTGTTCTTCTTTCAAGCTTCCTGTTCTGCACTGTCCAATGGCAATCTCCAACCTTTAAAATTTCAGCCTATAAAGGCAAAAATTTCTGAAATAAATATGGGCTTAAATGACCAAGAGCTGGCACTATGTCTGTGCTCATAGAAAGCAAGCTAAATGGAGTCTCGATCACTTCCCTTCAGCTTAGGCTTGTTTCCAACTATTCTACTGAACCTCCATGGCTGCTTTAATAGTCACTCCTAACACTGCCCTAACCTGTATGTACATAGGAAGAACAGCAGTGAGTTGGAAAAAGAGATGGTGGTGAGAGGACTGCTTCCCTGGGCCATACCTCCACATCAGTCAACAACTTTTGGTTCCCTAGCACACGAGGGACTCTTATCCACCCTCTGTTAATTGAGGTGCAGGTAGGTGACTCAACCATCCTATATGCCAAAGAGATGATAAAGACTCTATAGAGATCATCCCAGGGCATGAAATTATTTTAGTATTTTTCAACAAAAACTTTGAAGTTTGCCAGTTCCTACAATTAAAAAAACAAACAAAAAGCAGCAACTAGTTCAGGACTCCTTTCTTTTTTTTTCTTTAAAAATTTTTAAGTGAGACCGTTTTTACTCCTTTTGTAGTTTTCAGGCAAATTTTGCTCTCAATTACAGTTCTTTTTTTTTAAATTCATTTATTCACATGTGCATACATTGGGTCATTTCTCCCCACTGCCCCCTCCCCCACCCTCTCCCTCCTTTCCCCCTCAGTTCCAGGCAGGTCCTATTCTGCCCTTATCACTAATTTTGTTGAAGAAAAGAGACAAGCATAATAAGAAAGACAAAGCATTTTTGCTAGTTGAATTAAGGACACCTACACAGAGAGATTCCTAACATTGCTTTCGTGTACATGTGTTACGACCCATGTTGATTCATCTCTAACTGATTTTTACCCTGGTTACTGATCCCCTTCTCATGTTAACCTCTGTTGCTTTAAGGTTTCTGTATTAGTTCCTCTGGAGTGGGGACATCCAACGCTTTCATGTTTTGGGTTTTCTACCTATTTCTATATCTCCCGTATGTATTCTCCCCTTGTCATGTGGTCCCATTCCAACCACATTGCTGCATTTGCCCTAGATCTAAAGTCAGGACTCCTTTCAACCCCCTCTTTTAATACACATTTCTAGTTAGCTCCCATCACCCTGTGTCCTTAATTCCAGTATTAGCTTTATGGAACTTGTCACAATACCCAATATTTTCATCTTTCTAAAATACTTACTCCTAGTTAACACAGTGCTGTTCCTCTTCAAACATTCCCTTACCCTGATAATTCCATCCTTACCCTCCACATTTTGGGGTATTTGACCTTACCGGCCAGTAATGGATGCTCATGACTCTTACCATTTCTGTGGTGATAGGCATTTAACAGAGGAATGGTGAGTCCACAAATGTTTGATGCAGAATGTAGAGTCTTCTTCAACTCTGCCTTGAACTTGAAAAGGGAAAGTAGAAATGTTGAGTAGAAATTTTTTTTTAATTTTATGAAGTAATCCCTCAAACTTTGAACAAGCTTGTATTTTAGCAGATTGATGAATTATATTCTTTTTATATCTGTGCCCTTCATCATTATTATCATTTAATATTTGGTACATTTGTAATTCAATTCTGAATAATTATGCAAAGAGAAATTCAGATAAAAGAGAATTTTGGTTTCTAACACCATGTGCTAAATTCTCTGAGGTTCAGAGATTTACTAACAGCAGGCATGAGACTTAGAAAACCTGTTCTCAGTAAGTCCTGCTGCAAAGTTGGCCCTAGCCTGGCATCTTAGAAGTTAGCCTTTAGGAAATTTCCTACCATTCACCTATGATGCAAAGTGTTTATATACTGTTTATAAAAAATGTTTCAAGCTGAATATCTGCTTGTCTTGTAAGAGTCTGGAATTTTGGTACATGTCATGCAGAGGGCACCTAGTAATCAGTCTTCAGTAAAACTCTGGGTACCAAGTTTCTGCTGGTTTTTCCTGGCAGACATTTTTTTTTTTGTAGCACTGGGGCTCGAATACAAGGCCTTCAACTTGAGCCACTTCACCAGCCCTATTTTTTGTGAAGAGTTTTTCAAGATACGATCTAGAAGAACTGTTTGCCTGGGCTAGCTTCAAACAACCATCCTCCTGATCTCTGCCTCCTGAGGAGCTGACTACAGGCTTGAGCCCCTGGTGTCTGGTCCTGGTAGATATTTTACTCATGTTGTCACAATTCATTGCCAGAGGAATTAGGAATGCCCCACGTGACTCGAAATGGAGAAGACTCATGTAAGCATGGACCTGGATTCCTGCAGATTTCCCTCCAAGAGTCTGCTGTAATCAATCATGCCATCAGTATAAGTATGTGCTGAGTCTTGTACATCCTGCTACCAAATTACCAAGCATGGGTACCATCATCGGGACTCCCTCACTATGGGGACCGTAAATTTCTTACCACCTTTAGAAATTTGGTAATCCTTCTGATCATTTCATCTCTGCCATTAATTACTACTTTGTCTTACTTGATGGAATAGGCAAAGCATACCATACAACAGATTCTCCTGTTGGTAGAAATTTTAGTACCATTCTTTCAATTTTATCACATGCTATTTTGCCACTAAGTTTTCCTTTTGGTTTATGTGACAATAGTGAATGGAGCAGTCACTTTTTATGAGATTTCAGGAACACTTGCCAATTTGTCACTAGTGGCTAACAGGTGCTGTACTGGGTTTGTTTTGTTATAAGCCTAGCTTCCAAATTATACTTGAAAATTTTAGTTTTTCCCAGTAAATAAAATGTCAAGAGACAGAGAAAAACCCACACTATTTAGTTAACAAAAAATTAAGCTATTCAATTAAATTCATAGACTCTACCTGTTTTATTCTGATACTTTAGCAATTATCTCAGGGTACATTAAGAAACTTACAGAAGGTCCAATTGCACTTTTCTCTCATTTGAGTTAAATTACTTAAAATAATGAAAATTGCACCAAGTTATTTAAATCCAAGAAAGATAATCATAATAGTAAAGGATCCATTGTTTCTAAGTTAAAGTATGTCATTTACACATATCATTATTCCCATATTACACATGATTAAACTGGGCTCAGAGTAGTTAGTCACAAAACAACTCATAAAGGTAGTGAGTGTTAATGGAATTTTACTCAGCTACTAAAAGGAGTGAAATCTTGTCATTTGCACGTAAATGGATGGAACTGGAGAACATCATCTTAAGCGAAGTTAGCCAGGATCAGAAGGCCAAAAATTGTATGTTCTCCCTCATATGCGGACTTTAGACCTAAAACAAATGCAGGAATATTATTGGACGTGGGTCACATGCTAAGGGTAGAACGCATACGTGAGGAATCGGAAAAGGTGGGAAACCCAAAACTTGAAAGTGTTTGATGTGCCCACTGTAGAGTAGCTAATGTAGTAATCTTAAACTAACAGGGGCCACTATGGGAAGGCGACCGGGAAGAGGTCTGGTAGAGATGGACCTATTTGAGTCTTAATACACATGTGCATGGAAGCAATGCTAGGAATCTCTCTAAATAGCTATCCTTACCTCAAACTAGCAAAAACCCTATGTCTTTCTTATTATTGCTTATGTTTTCTCTTCGACAAAATTGAAGAAGAGAGCAGAACATGTGGGTGGGGAGAAGAGGGAGAGGGTGGGCAGCAAGGGGGAGAAATGGCCCAGCTGTATGCACATATGAATAAATGAATAAAAAAAGGTAGTTAGTATTAAGGTTAGAATTTCAACATAGATCAATTTTGGTAGAAATCTTGCTTTCTTTCTATATTATTTGCCCTCCAAGTTTGGCATTTTTATCAATGGAATTTATAGCATTTTGTGCAAGTGAGGTTGGCAATAAATGAAAAGATTTCAAATTTATATGGATGCATTATCAATTACTATGAAGATGGTGAATCCCAACATCACCTCTGGGAGTCTTAAAAATATAGAAGGAAACATACTTTACAACAAATGACATTTAATAAGGTGAGAAATCCCTAACTGGAGGCTGAATTATGTATGGGACATTTATAATGGGAAAACTGGGGGAAAAAGACAGAAACAGCAGTGAGACGATACATTAAAAAATTGAAAGCCTGGTCTCACTTTCCCTCATATTAAAATAATATATGTCCTTAATATATATTATTATTCCCAAAGCCATGCCAGAATAAGACTAGCGTAAGCTTTTGTTCCTCTGTTTCCCTCTCTCTCCAAAGCTGATTAAGATCCAGAACATGTTTTGTCCTAAAGAATTTAAAAATATATGGCTGACCATGGGATATGGATGGAGGGGCAAAAATAAAGAGGAATAACGTGGGTTTCCTGTTGCCTAGTTCTGTCATTGTGGGTTAAACTGTATCTTCCCCCAAAAATATATAAGTGCTAACCCGTTGTACCTGTAAATGTGACATCATTTCAAAATATGTCTTTTCAGAGACAATCAAGTTAAGCTGAGTTCATGATGGACTCTGGTGGGTCCTAAATCTATTCACTGGTGCTGCTGTAGGAAGTTCACATAGCAAGAAAGGATTTTAGACAGGTGCACATGAGTGGGCCTTCATGCTGGGGACTGAGAAGAGGAAAGGCACAGGAAACAGTGAGACAACATATTTAGAAAAAAATTTAAATTCTACTCTCGCCTTCCACCATATTAAGCCAATATATGCCCTTAATATATGACATACAAGACTGAGATATTCTCTAGAAAACAGCAGAAGAGATGAAGGAGAAGTGATAGAGGAAAAAATGACAGAGAATGAAAAATAAAAGTTAAATGATATGTAGAAAAATCACGTAAATACCAACAGTGAAGTAACAAGAAGTCCAGAGGGAGAGAAAAAATAAAATGGGCAGCAGGAAATACTGGAAAAAAGGAGAACCATTTCTCAGAATTAAAGTGTAATAGAACAAATAGATGAAAAGTGTTCACAAAAGACCAAAAAGGATAAAAATCAGTTACGTGCATTATAGTGAAAAATGATAACCTCCGAAACATCTAAAAGTTTTCAAAAAAGAGCATGTAACATAGAAAGGAGGAAGAATTGATTTGCTTTCAGCTTTTGATAGCTTTTATCCGAAAAGAATTGTATATTTTGTCTAAATTTCAAACTCGTCGGGGTCTGAAGAACAACATGTCGGAAAGAATGAAAACAGTCCAGTGAAGGTGAAGGGATAAAAATGCATGCAAAAGCTAGCAACATTCCACACATACTCTTGAACATGAGTTAAGTGAGAAGCATATCAATATTGCTGAGCACTGAAAGTTAACACCAGATTTACAAATGTAATTAATTAGCAAGTTTACAGAAAATGAGGAAATGTAGGTCTGCAGTTGCTCATGACATAATCACAATCCAAGCTTTGAAATATAGTATCTAGTGTTCAGAGGACCATCGAAAAATTTTAAGAGCCTGATAATGAATTTTTTAATTTGGAAGAAATCATAGAAAAAGTTCATGGTATCCTGCTACCATATTTATGTAAAATATACACTAAATCAAATGACATAATCTATCATGTACTAAAACAAAAAATTAAAAATGATGTTTTATTAAAATTAAATCATTTTGCACAAGGTTTATAAAAGCTAATTATTTCTTAATTATTTTGAAAACAATCCCTAGTGCAAGCAGATAACAATTACTGGTGTTATTATGTATTCCCATAATGCAAATATTTCTACATGTGAACATTTTTTAGGAAGTTTGCCAGTAGAGGACTCTGCAGGTAAAAGATCATACACTTAAGAGACTATTCACAAAACAATTTAAACATACACACACAGAGCCAATTGTACACAAATCAAATAATGCATCAGAAAACATATCATTCTCAAAAATGAAAATTTTAAGACTTTTTATGCATATACATTCTTCAAATTTTGTGACCAATACAGCAAAAATATCTTTTGGTGGCACTGGAAAGTTTTCCTTCAACTAAGGACTGTACATAATTTTTTGTTTCAATGAAAGACTACAGTTAGTTGAAAACACATTTTAAATCATAGTCAAATGAGTTTGAAAAGATCATTTGATTCTAATGTCACTGAAATTTATTTTAAGGAAAAACATGATACTCCTTTGGGAACTGTTGGTGAAATAGTAAATATGTACATTATGAAAATTAGATGTTACCACGAGGTGCACAGCTGTAATCCCAGCACTGGGGAGGTAGAGGCAGAAAGATTGGGAGTTTGAGGCTAGCTTGGTCTACATAGCTAGACCCTGTGTTATTTATGAATCCCCACAGAAATTACTTAAACCAAATGCCTCATTGTTTAATCATGACTTATTATTTTAAGTAAAATCAATGTTAAGAAAAATGATGCCAGAGTCTTTGCTCCTGTTTCCTGCATGGGGAGCAGGAAATTTTTCTCTCTTTTGTCTCTGCCCCCACCTTATCTATACTTTATCCTGTTACACCAAAATAAATCCTTGCTAAAACTTTAAAAAAGAAAAATAAAAATGATGGCAAAACTACAATGAAACTTACAAAGTTGAAATGCATCAAAAGCAGATCCAGGGAACTATA
Organism: Castor canadensis; assembly: GCF_047511655.1. NCBI lineage: Eukaryota > Metazoa > Chordata > Mammalia > Rodentia > Castoridae > Castor > Castor canadensis. The sequence goes on from NC_133400.1 coordinate 59,246,038, forward strand.
AATATTGCATTGAAGCATCTAGTTAGAAGACAGAACACACATATAAGACTATGTCATGTGATACAGGAGATGTTGGAGTGATGAGTGTGCAAGCCAAGGACACTAAGGCTGCCAGCATCCACCAGGAGCTGGGAGAAGAGTCCACATTCTCCCTAGAGCCTCCAGGAGGCCCCAACCCAGAGCTGTGAAATAAATTTCTCTTTCAAGCCACCAAGTTTGCCCTACTTTTGTTTCTGTAAACTATGAAACACATACGCATGTGGATGGAAATAATCCAATGGAGAACAAAACGTTTCACTGTCAGAGATTAAATTACTGGGATAATAGCCTTGAGTAAGCAAGAAAGGATTTTTAAAACAAATGCAGCAACTTGCTTCAAATAGATACAAAACGTTTACTTATGGGGACTTGACAGAAAGGGGAGCCGAGATTGTACATCAAGAAACCAGTAGGAAAAGAATACAACACTCACGTGCCACGCACTCCCCACAAATACCCTAACAAATGTACCCAAATGCCCACAAAAGCACACAAATAATGGACTCATGGGAGAGGTACTATGATATTTCTTGATAATAAGAAAATGCTGAAGGATTTTACGGATTTGCTGCTTTCATCCACTTTAGCCCAGGGACGGTAGCCACAACCTCAGAATGCCTAGGGAGTCAGAGACTCAGGGCGCCCAGGCTGCAGATGGCAAAACCGCAAAAACAGAGAAACTGCTGAAACCGCCGAAACCGCCAACCGGGCGGCACTGGAGGTGCAGGTCAAGTCCACCAAGACCAGTAGGTGTCCCACAATGGAAGAGGTAAGGCGGCAACAGATGTGGGGTCTCCGAGAGAAAGACAACGTAAAATGGCTGAGAGGACGCCAAAGGAGAGCTGTGCCCTGAAGCAGTCTTACAATATTATGACTGCAAAGTCATGATTATGACTTCGCAAGATGTTCCAAACTATCAGATGTATCAACTTAGCGGTGGAGTGGATTTTGGGGACAAAGGAAGGATTTTGTGTATGTGTAACAGAAAGTAAAGTATTGACAATCCAACTCACATTAATACTTTTAGGTTATAAAGTCTAACGAACCAACAGTGTCACTAGCATGAATTGTGAGCTGAGTATTAGCTGATGGATGAATAAACAGCTAAATATATGAATGGTGTGTATTGAGGATATTATAAAAAGTAAAATTAAAGCTATAGAATCTATGATCCCTTTGAAAAAGGGATTAAGAAATAGTAGCCATGGGTAAAGGTATCCTTTTGACCCAAATCAGCTCTTTTCAGAATGCCTGTGCCTTTGCTTGTATAAAAATATGGATAATTGACACTCTATACATTTAGCATGTGATATAAATATTATAGGGAACACTTTGAAACAACATTATTTATTTTATAGGTCAAAAAAGAAATAATTGCTATGGAGGACCATGATGACTTAATGCTGTCATCTGAAATAAGCTCAGAGAACTGTGAGGTGACTGATGCTGACTATGAGACTATTTTGGTTCTATTAGAGAAACTTGGGATGGAGTGTAAAGGTAAGACTGTTGCATACATATAAGGCTTTTTAGATATATTATAGAAATGTGTGCACATATTTCCTCAATGCACCATATAATATTGATGTGTTATAGTACTGTTCACACAGGTATGTGCTTTATATTAAAGTAGAATACAAGGGAGACCTGGGGATGTAGTTCAGTGGTGAAGTGCTTGCCTAGCATCTGCTAGAAAGCCCTAGGTTTGTCCCCAGCATTACAAAAACAAAGAATGCTAAAAAAACACCTATTGTTTCCAGCCAAAGAGAAATTTTAATTCCCATTGCACTTTTCTCAGTGTGAGTGAAACTCCCAGGATTTTTGTTGACTCTGCTTCTCGCACTCTTCTTTACCATGATCAGGTCAGTTTCTATCATTTTTACCTAGAATCCTGTAGTAACCTTAAAACTCTTTCCCCTTCTACCTCTCCTCCTGAAATCATGATCTACCCTGCAACTATAATTATAAATTTTTTAAATTTCATATATGATCATGCTAACCCATTGATTAAAAACCAGCTATCCTTTCTCATCGCTATAAGTTTAAAGATGTCACTCCTCCAGCTTTATCCTCCATCTCTGTGTCCCAGCCTCTGTCTTATGTGTGTTCTTGCAACCTAGCTTTTTGTTTTCAGTAGCTTTACTGAGGTATAAGTGATATATAATAAACTGCAACTGTATTAAGTGAGCAATTTGATAACCTTCAACATGGGTCAAACATATATTTAATCACCATAATGAAAATGGTTAACAAATCCACCAGCCTTTGTGGATGTATTCCCTTGTGAATGGACTGAGAACTTTTCCAAACAATGTGTAAAATTTTACATTCCCATCAGCAGTATACAGGAGTTCCAATTCCCCACTATCTTTACAAACACATAGTATCCTCAGCTTTTTAAATAGTCTTTCTAATGGGTGTGCATTGTGCACATAAATATGGTTTTAATATGCAATATATTGATCCCTAGTATTATTGAGCATATTTCTATGTGCTTATTTTCCATTGTATATCTTCTTTGGTGAACTGTTTTTGCAAATCCTCTGGCATTTAAGAATTAGATTGTTTATGATTTGTTGGGCTTTAAGACTTTGTTATATAACCTGGATACCATTTCTTTATCAGCTATATTCTTGCAGACATTTTCCCCCAGTTTGTGAATTGATTATTTTTGGCAGTATGGAATATGAACTTACAGCTTCAATGCTTGATGGCATGCATTCTACCACTTGAGCCACACCCTGGCCCTTGATTATCTTTATCTTTCTTTCATCAATTTTTGTTCCCTGTGTCAGGGATTGAACTCAGGGTATTATGCATGCTAGGCAAGCATGCTTCCATTGAGCTACATCTATAGCTTTCATTATATCTTATGAAAAAGAGTTTCAGATTTTAATGAAGTCCAATTTATATATTTGTTCAATTATAATTTTTGATTTTTGTATCATATGTATGAAATCTTCACCTAACACAAGTTTAGAAGATTTTTTCCTATGCTTTCTCCAAGAAGTTTTATAGATTCAGACTATAAGTTTGGATATAGGATCTATTTTGAGTTCATTTTTGTGTTGGGATGATATATGGATCCAAGTTCATTTTGTAGATATGATCCAGCTGTGGCAGCACAATAAAATGAAAAGGCTATCCATTTTTCACTGCACTGACCTCATGACTTCATCAAAAATATTTTGACTATTCATGTATTGGGTGTATTTCTGCATTTTCTGTTGTATTCTATTGACTGATTTATCTTTCATTTTACCAATACCATGATGTTTTAAGTAGCATAGGTTTATAATGCTTCAAATAAACCCATTATCCATACCATTTTGTTCTTTTCCAGTGGTTATTTAAGGGTTCTAGATCCTTTATTTCCATAGTTTTTTGTTCGTTTGATTGTTTTTGTTTTTTTCTGTGGTGCTGAGGATTGAACTCAGGCCTTTTTCATGCTCCTCAAGTGCTCTTTCACTGAGGGCAATTCCCAAACCATCATATGAATTTTAGAATCACCTTGTCAATTAAAAATGGAAAACCTGCTGTCCCCTAGAGAATTACATTGAGAAGAATTAACATCTTAATAATAACTTTTGGAGCTCCTGAACAATGTGTATACCTGTGTTTACATATGTTGCATTTAATTTTGTCAAGAATATTTCATAGTTTATAGTGTTTTTTGTAGTTCTGGGGATTGAACCCAGGGTGCTGCTCATGCAAGGCAAGCACTCAACCATGGAGCAGCATCCTGAGTCCTAGTTTTTATTGTTTTAAACTTTCCCTATTTTATTAAATTTATTTTAAAGATATTTTGATAAAGTAGTAGGTTTTTCTTTTTAAAAATATGTTTTATTTTTAATTGACACACAGTAATTGAACATATTTATGGAGTACACTGTTATGCTTCATCACATATATACAATATGCAAAGTTTAGGTCAGAGTTACTGTATGTCTGTCACTTCAGACATTAATCAATAATTTGTTTTGGGAAACTTCCAATTCCACTAGCTATTTTGAAATATTGAATTAATTATTATCACTTACTATCTTTGGAAGTAAGTATCTATGGAATATTAGACATTATCCTTCTGATCCAACTGCCACCCTGTATCATTTAGTCATCCTCTCTCCATCCCCCTCTTCCACACCTCTCTTGGAACCACTGTTATGTTCTTTACTTGCATGAGGTTTTTTTTGCATGAAAGCTGGATAGAGGTTTATCATTTCTGTGGAGGTTCTCTAAGTGTTTGATTTCAGTATCTTTCTCTGTTTTCTACTTAATTGATTCTACCTTTGGTAGTATGTTTGGATACATGCTAACAAATACCATAATCTAGCTCATAAATAGCATAATTTTTCCTCCAAAGCCTAGAGACCAGGAAGTCCAAATGAAGATGTAATGTCTGGTTAGGGTCTGCTTCCTGGTCAATTTCTTGTTGCCTCACATGACAGAAATAGTTAATGAGTTCTGTAGGGTCTTTGTTTTCTTTCAGTCATTAATCATATTTATTAATTGTCACATTGTAAATATTTTCAAATAATTTCCAATACTACATTTATATGTTTTCAAATAATTTCCAATACCATGTTTAACAAATGGGTCCATTTTAAGAGCACTGGTATGGATCTAATCTCTTTACCTAATCACTTTCTAAAGGCCCCACCTTTTAATACCATCGGTTCTGTGATTAGATTTCAGCATATGAATTTTTCAGGAACACAAACATTTGGATTATAAAAATGTTTATTACATCCTTGATCTGTTATGTTTGGGTTTAACTTGGTCTTTTCTATTTTGTTTTTCATTCGATTTTTTAATTAGCATACAATAAGAACACAAGGAAGTTTCATTGTGGTAATTCCATATATGTGTAAAGTGTACTTTGAACAAGTTCACTCTAACCATTATATTTCTATACCCGGTTCTCTCCTCCCACCCTTTCAAAATAGTGTGTGGTGGGTTTGATTATGCTGTCTTCATAAGTCTATATGTAATGCAGTTCAATCTTCTTCACCACTCACTATTCTGTTCTTTCCCTCTCTGTCTTCCTACTGATTCCTCCACAGATAGTCCCTCTTTTCTATTCATGTCACATTAATCTTATCATTGTAATCACCATTATCATTTTGGGTCTAGACTACTTAAATGAGCAGAAGTGTGTGGCATTTGGCTTTTTGAACTTGGCTTATCTCACTTAATATGATTATCTCCACTTCCATCCATTTTCTGCATACTTTTCTTAGCCATCCATTGGTTTTTGGGGACCTCAACTGATTGCCCAGTTGGATTTTGTGAACATAGCTACAATACCAAGAGCATGAAAGTATCTGTCCTGTATTTATACTTCTTTGGATATATGCCCTAGAATAGTAGGTTCTTGATTCTGTTTATGTGGTGTATTATATTTTTTAAAGTTTATGAGTGTTAAACCATCCTCAATTCCATGGAATAACACTAATCATGGTGTGTGATCTTTTATGATCTTGTCTTTTAACCTAATGATTATGTTGTTTTATGATCTTACTGTTCAGTTTGGTTTGCAAGTATTTTATTGAGAATTTTTACATCTATGTTTGTCAAAGAGATTGATCTATAATTATCTTTTATTGTTGTGTTCTTTTCCTGTTTTGGAGTCAGTATAATATTTGCTTCATAAAATGAGTTTGATAGCATTCCTTCACGTTATTTCATGGGAAAATTTGAGAAATATTGGAATTATTTTTTCTTCAAAGTTCTGGTAGGATTCCCCAACAAAACAACCAGAGCATGGGCTTTTCTATGTTGGCAGCCTATTGTGGTTTCAATCTTATTGTTTGTTATACATCTATTTAAATGGTTTGTATCCTCTTGGCTCAGTTTTGGTAGGTCAAATGCATTTAGAAATTTATTCTTTTCTTTTTCATTTTCTAGTTTATTTTAATATAGGTTTTCAAAGTATTCCCAAACAATTCTGTCATTTCATTGGTATTTTTTATAATATCACTTCTTTGTCTGTAATTTTATGAATTTGCATCTTTCACACCTTCTTTTAGTCATATTGGCTAAGGTCTTATTAATCTTATTTATTGTTTCAAAAAACCAACTTTTTTCAATGATTCTTTGTATATTTTTAGTTTCTATTTCATCAATTTATGCCCAAATCTGTATTATTTCTTTCATTCCACTTGTTTTGGTATTGGATTATTCTTGTTTAAAGTGCATGATTACGTTATTTGTGATATCTCTGTTTTTTACTAATAGTGACCTGTATCTTCTGGTTAATTTTGTTTTGAAGTCTGCTTTACCAGGTATAAGAATAGTCATTTCTTCCTGTTTTTTGGATCCATTGTTTGGAAGATCTTTTTCTACCCTTTCACCATGTTCCACCTTTCCATTGTTTGTCAATGAGATGCATTTCTTGTAGGTGAGTCTTGCTTTTTAATGCAATTTGTTATTCTGTGTCTTTTGATTGGAGAATTGAGATCACTAACATTCAGTGTTATATTGAAGGCTATGTAGCATTTTCTGTCATTTTGTTGTTTTTCTCATATTTACTTTTCCCCTTTTCCATGTTTGCTAAGCTACTTGCCTAGTGGGGTTTATTCTTTCTTGTGTTTTCCTTGTTCTTCTAATCTTCCTCTTCTCTCTATAGGATTCCCTTAAGTATCTTCTGAAATGCTGATTTGGTTGTCATGAACTGCTTTAGTTTTTGTTTATGGTGGAAGGTTTTCTTTCTCCTTCAATTAGGAAGGATAGTTTTATTGGATACAGTAATCTCAGTTGATAGCTGTTTTCTTTCAGGGCTCAACATATATCATTCCATGCTTTCCTTGCATTTAGAATTTGTAATTAGAAATTTGTTTTACAAATAGATTTGCCTTTACATGTGACTTATCACATCTCTTTTTGCAGCTTTCAATATTATTTTCTTGCATGTTTATTGTTTTAATTATATAATGTCAGAATGTGGATTTTTTTTCTGATCTTACTTGTTTGGTGTTCTGAAAGCCTCCTGTTCCTGGATGACTCTCTCTTTTCTGAGATTGGGGAAATTTTCTGCTATTATTATTGAAGAAGTTAACTGTTTGGTTACTAGGTCTTCTTCTATACCTATAATTCATAAGCTTGGTCTTTTGATGTTGGCACAGCGGTCTTACATGCTTCGTTTAAATATTCTTACTACATTTCATTGTGTTCCACTGATGGATCTAATTCCTCTAATTTATCCTTAATCCCTAATATTGTATTTACAACACTATTCGTTCTAATCAGTCACACACTCTCTTTCTTGCATTTAACAAAATTTAGTCTCTTTTTAATTTTATTTTTAATTTGTTATATTATTATAACTGGGGGTGTATTATAGTGCGTACAAAAGTTTTTGAATTCACTCTGTCCATCATTTTCTTTTATCCGCCCACTACCAATTCCTGTAATAGTTTTAACTGTTCTTTTTATTCCATTTTCATACTTGAGTACATTATATTTCCACTACCTTCAGCCTCTTACATTTTCCTTATGTCCCCTCCCCTCTATGTCTTCCCCCCTTCCACTGGTATCAACGTATCAACCCCCAGTCAGGACCTGATTTGCCTTCCAGTTTTCCATTTCTGAAAAAAAGATATTTTGATTTGTTTAAGATAGCTGTACAGGGACTTTCTTGTGACATTTCCACCTATATATATATTATAGCTCAAATTGGTTCATGGCCTCTATTTTTCTCTTTTATACTTAGTCCCCTTCTTATGGTGATTTCAACAGGTTTCATTTTCTATATTGGTTCTTATTTAGAACGTATATCACCCATATTCACCTTCTTAACTTCCTTCTTTACCCTCTTTCTCCCAGTAGTCACCTCCCCTTAGCATAATCACTTTTCATAATGCTGCTTATATTTGTGTTGTGTCTATATCCCACATATGAAAGAAAATACGTGGCCTTTGTCTTTTTGAGCCTGGCTTCCTTCACTTAACATGATGTCCTATAACTGCATTTATTTTTCCAAAAAACCACATGGTTTCATTCTGCCTTATGAATTAATAAAACTACTGTATGTAAATATTACATTTTCTTAATCCATACATAAGTACTGGGTCATCTTGGCTGTTTACCTAGCTTAGCTGTTGTGAATAATGATATCATAAACATGGGTGTGCAGGTGGCTCACACCTGACTTATATTCTTTCCTGACTATCCCTAGAAGAGGAATTGCTGGGTCATATGGCAAAAGCTTTCCACTTTTTTCCATAATGGATGTACTAATTAACAATCCCATCAGCACTGTATGATGGTTCTATTTTCTCCACTTCTTTGCCAACTTTTATTGTTGTTGTTTATGTTCTTGATAGTAGGCGTTCATTTGCCCATTCCTTCATTGGGTCATTGATTTTAGGAGAGTTTAGATTTTGAGCTCCCTGTAAATTCTTGTTATAATTCTCTTGTCAGATATATAGCTATCAGAGATTTTCTCCCATTCTGTGGAGAACCTTTTCAATTAGAAACCATTTCTATTGCTGTGCAGAAGCTTTTTAATTTCATGTAGTTCCATTTATTTGTCAATCCTTTCTCTTAGTTGCTGAGCCATTTGTGTTGTACTGAGGAAGTCATTGCCTGTGCCTATTAATTCCACTGCATTCCCTGCTCTCTCCTACACTAACTTCCATGTTTCAGGTCTTAAATTAAGATCCTTAATCCACTTTGAGTTCATACTTGTACAGGGTAAATGATATGGATCTAGTTTCAGTTTTTGCATGCAGATATCTAGTTTTCCCAGCAGCATTTGCTGAAGAGATTGTTTTTCCCACTGTATATTTTGGGCATGTGGATGTGGCTGTGTGGATTCACATCTGGGTCTTCCATTCTGTTCCACTGATCTTCATGTCTTTTTTTCTTATTCTTACCAATACAATGATGTTTTTATTTCTATGACTCTGTAATATAGCTTGGAGTTGGATATTGTGATACCTCTAGTATTGTTATTTTTGCTCAGTATTGTCTTGGCTATCTGCAGTCTTTTGTGCTTCCAAATGAAATTTAGGGTTGAGTTTTCATTCTCTGTGATGAATGTCAAGGGAATTTTGGTGGGGATTGTATTGAACATGTAGATTGCTTTTGGTAGTGCACCCCTTTTCACAATATTGATTCTGCCAATTCACGAGCATGGGAGATTTTTCCATCTTCTGTAGTCTTCTTCAGTTTATTCTTTAATGGTTTATAGTATTAATTGTAGAGGTTTCTTGCTTCCTTTGTTAAGATTATTCCTAGGTATTTTATTTTTTGAGGCCACTATAAATGGAATTATTTTCATATATTCTGTTTTAGACTGTTGATTGTTGGTATATAGAAAGGCAACTAATTCTTGTAAATTCATTTTTATCCTGCTTCTTGCTGAAGCTGTTTATGATGTCTAGGAGTTTTTTGGTGGGGTTTCCAGGTATTATAGGCATAAGATCATATCATCTGCAAATAGGGATAGCATTATTTCTTATTTTCCTATTTGAATTCCTTTTATTTCTCTTTCCTGTCTTGTTATAGCTAGGATTTCCAAGACTATGTTGAATAGTTTTGGACTTTAGGGTTAATGATTTCAATTTTTTTCCCATTTAGTAAGATTGCTGGCTACAGGCTTGTCATATTTTTATTATGTTGAAGTACATTCCTTTTATTCCAAGTTTCATCAGAGCTTTTATCATGAAAGAATGTTGAATTTCGTCATAGGCTTATCATGTGTTTTTGTCTTTGCTTATGTTAATATGCTGTATTACACTTAATGTTTTGCATGTGTTGAGCCATCCCTGTGTCCTTGGTATGAAGCCAACTTGGTCATGGTGTTTGATCTTTCTGATATGTTGTTGGATTTGGCTTGCATTCTTTTATTGAGGATTTTTGCATCTATGTTCATTAAAGAGATTGGACTGTAGTTCTTTTTTTTTTTAATGCCCTTGTCCTGCTTGGAGATGAGTGTAATCCTGGCTTCATAGAATGTTGTGCTGTTTCCTTTCCTATTTCATGGAAAAATTTGAGAAGTATTGATGTTAGCTCTTCTTTAAAGATCTGGTAAATTTCAGTAGTGAATCTGTAGGGTACTGACTTTTCTTTTTTGGGAGACTCCATTGCTGCTTCAATTTCATTCCTTGATATGGATCTATTTAGCTAATTTGTATTCTCTAGGTTCAATTCTGGAGGGTCATTTGTTTCTATAATTTTTTCCATTTTTTCTAGATTTTCAAATTATTTAATATAGTTTTGCAAAGTAATCCTTAATGATGGCCTGAATTTCCTTGGTGGTGTTGTAATGTCCACTTTTTAATTTAATTTTATAAATATGTGTCTTTCTCCACCATCTTATGCAGATTTGCTAGAAGTTTATCAATCTTATCTATTTTTTTGAAGAACCAGCTTTTTGTTTCATTGATTATTTGTATTGGTTTTTTTGATACTCTTTCATTGATTTTGGCCCTTATTTTTATTATTTCTTTCCTTCTGATAGTTTTGGGCTTTATTTGGGCTATAAAATTTTTCACTTCTGAGATTTTAATTTGTTTTGCTTTTTTTTCAGAATTTCTGTATCTTTATTGAATTCCTTTTTTTAATATCCTGCATTTTCTTCTTTATTTCATTCAACTGTTCTGTTAGTCATTTATATATATCCCCTCTGAATTCATTCAGCTGCATACACATATCCTCTTTAATATCATTGACCATTCTTGTTATTGTTTTGTTGTTTTAATTCATTGTTTGAAATTTCTTCCTCATCACTATCATCATTTCAGTACTGTATAGTTTTTGAGCTTGAAGGAGACATATTGACTTGTTTTATCATGAAACTTGTGTTTCTAAACTGAGATTTATGTATCTGGGGATGAGTTTTTGGTTGGAATTTTCAGTCTTTTGTGTCCTTTTATTTAGGAATTCTCAAAGACTTTTTAAGACTGTGTAGTGGCCATGTTGTGGTGTTTTATCACCTCAGCTCTGGGTGTCTGATCAGCTCTACTTCAGTTCCCTCTCCTTGTGTCAGTGGCATGGAACCTGCCACATATTAGGAAGCTGGGAGATAGGAAGGGTGATTCCATGTCTTTCAAGGATTATTCATTGTCTTGAAAATTGTCATTTAATATATTTTGTCTGTTTTCTTCAGTCCGTTTCTGGTAGGAAGGTAAATCAGGTACATGATCTTGGCTAGAAGCAGATTTCAATAGAGCCTCAGCACATTCTACAAATTGGCTAGATTGCTCCTTGTCACCCTCTGCCTAACTGCTTCCAATTAATCCTTCATTTACTAATGTTCCCTTCTCTTCCTCTGGGTACCTTCCTGATCTTAGTTTAGGTCATTTTCTCTTAGATGATCACAGAGATCTATTGTCTGAACTTATCTGCCTTTGTAATGGAAATTTTATTTCACTTCCTTCCCCACTAGAGGTTAAACATCTGTTTTGTCTGCAGAGCTTAGTGTGATGTGTTCCACATTGTAGGTTTGTGTACATTTGTTTGGGATATGAAAGAGTGAATGTGAAAATGTATAGCACTCCATATAAGAAAGTGCTCATATGTGTTATTTCTTTTCTACCTGATATAGATTCTGGTAGTTTATTGAAAATCCAGGATACAGTCCATTCATATAAAAAATTAATACATCTTAAAAGTAGTCACTGTGAAGTACTTAACAGAAAAATTAAAAAAATGGAAAAAATGATTAGTGCATTACAAAAGGAGCTATCAGAAACTGAGCAAGAAAAACTAGAACAAGAAAAAGAAGTCTGCAATTTGAGGTATGATATCCTAGTTTTAAATAAATGTGTGAGGGCTGGGGTTTAAGTCAGTGGTAGGGTGCTTGCTTATCCTGTGTAACGTCCTGGGATTGCTCCCCAGCTGTGGAAGTCAAAGTTTAAGTTTTGAATCAGGCACAGTGGTGCTCACCTGTAATCCCAGCACTTAGGAGGCTGAGGTGAGAGCACCAGGAGTTTGAGGCCAACCTAGCAGACATTGTCTCAAAAAACAACAAAAAGGTAAGATTCAAAGAATATGTTTTATACTACAAATACATAGGGGAATTTCTGTGATTGCTGACTTGCGCTTTGGGGGTTTAGCCAGGGAGAAAAGTTCTTATTCTTATGGAATATGAAATCTTGAGACTAATTAAACAAGTTGTTAACTGTGAATTCTTCCAATAATTCAGACTATACCATTCCAAAGCAAAATTTTAATGGTATAGAAATCTGGTAATTTATTTACCAAATACAATCTGGTATTAGTTTTTTTTTGTTACGTTTTGTGCAAGGAACATTGTTATATAATTATTTTCTATATTTACTTTGAATAAATTCTTCCAGATAGAAATGTTTGGCTAAAATATAGGAATATTTTAAATATCTTTTTGTCAATTCTTTTTTCTAAATTGTTGTCAGGAAAGTTTGTATTAATGTCCATTTCCACTAGAAGAGTATGAAATGGCCATTTATATCATCCTATAAAACTTTAAGAACATTTACAGTTCTTTGGTGTGTAAGGATCAAATCCAGGGCTGAGCAAGAGTGATAGTTATCATCTTTAATACTAATATTCATGAGATAAAAAGTAGAGTAGAAAGAGTTTACCGATTAGTTTTTCAGCAATACATAAAATTAATTCAAATTTCTATGGTGAAAGGACCATAATTCTCTATTATTTAATTACTTATTGGATCTTGTCCTGTTCCAAAGAAATATTATTATTGCTTATAAAATGCATAACAACATGCAGTATGTGCTGACAATGTAAAAGTAAAGAATTATAAAAGTGGGATAGCACACTTAGCCTAAGCTTGGACTACAGGAATGCACTGATATTTGTTGGATGGAAAATATCTGAGGTTGAGATCTCATATTTTAAATTCCTTTCAGGGATTTCTGTCATTTCATCAAGATAACACTATACTTATGGAATCTATAACTTTTTTGTAAGAAATAATTTAAAAATATGAGTTAAATTTAAACTATGTGTTTTCATTGAGATGTAATTATATAAGGAATGCATTTTACACGTGCCACTTCACTGCATAAGTTTGAAGTTCTTTTCTGTGCTATGTATCTGGGTTACTAATGACAGAAATTTACTAATTAACTTAATTTTCATTATTGCCTTTCAAGTATATGTGTCATTTGGAAGAGAGTGGAGTGAGAAATTAAAAACATGAGAAATAGGAAGAAAAAATAGTAAATATTAAGTAACATAGAAATTCAATTAGGATAATAATTCAACATATGAAATTAGATTACAAAAAGAGCCTTTCATTTTATTATAAAACGAATTTCATTGCAAGCATATTTAACTGTAGATTTGCCTTAAAACACGAAGAGGAGAAAAGAAGAAATGCTGTTTGGCTTTGTGAAAAAATTAAGGAACAGTTAATAGAAAAAGAAGAGGACTATAATAAAGAAGTTGAAATGAAACAACAACTTGACATGTGTGTTAGAACACTGGATATGGAGCTGAAGACTGTGAGAAATAATTTAACTAAGGTAAATTAATATTTCTACAATTTCAGAATTTATGTCAACTTACTTCATCAATATTACTTATCCCATATAGATAGATAGATAGGTAGATATAGTAATGCATTGTTAATAATGGGTATACATTGTGAGAAGTGTATTAAAATTTTGTGACTGAGCAAACATCACAATTGTGTGCTTACACAGACTTAAGACATCTCCCTCAACAGGAGGCAATACAGTCTTACAAGACCACTACTGTTTATGCAGGCTGTTGTCGACTGAACCTTGTTATGTTGTGTATCATTGTATTATTAGGTTTAAATCAAAATATTTACCCTCTATAAAAATGAATTAGCACATTTATAGCTAAAATTATTTGTTGTAAATCTTGGTAACAGATAGATGAAGAAATCGAAAGTAAGTGGGTTTGAATCACTAGCACAATTATTAATTTAGGCATTTTATATCAAAATGCAGATTAATTAGCTTTGAAACTTTAATGAAACAGGCTAAATGCTTTGTAAAGAACTTTTAATTCACAATACTCTGTATTCAAGGACAGTTTTTGGTTTTGAGAAATTTAGTCATCATTTATGTGATGAAAGTTTGACTAATACCTATGACCAAAAGTTTCTTGTGTTTCTAAAAGGTGCTCTATTTCAGTTTTTGTTTTTAAATTTTCTTCTCTTAATAAAGTTCTAGGACCCCTAATGGTGTGAGTCTAAAAACTTAATTCAGTGTATCTCTAGGCTTTAGAGGAACGAAATGATACCCAGAGAAAGCTTTCCCAAGAACAGAATGCCAGAATATTACAAGATGAGATTCTGGCAAATCACCTCTGCAAGGAAAAGGAGATAGAAATGGAGACAGAGAAAATGAGTGCTGAGGTATTTTCTTTAGTCATTTTCAAATATGTGTATATGCATTTCTGTGTACATGTTTTCAATTTGTATTAAAATTCCAAGGAGGTTATTGTGGAATTACAACCCTGTGTGCTTATACATACTATACATACTTTCAGGTTGGTAACAGTTTTTCCCCACTGGAGAACGTACTGCTTTTAACTCATGTCAACTTGCCTTCACCAGTTACTTAGGGACATTCTCAATGGCCTCATCCAAGGAGAACACTTTTAACATTTTCCATAGGAATTGATTTTTTGAGGATCTCAAAACCCTTGCTAATAACAATCAATGTTCAAGTTTGACACAATCACTCCACATCCTTCATATGTTAATGTGGAGGTTTGCTTACTTTCCCTTCAAGGTAAGAAACAAAAGTGTAGATAGCAGAGATAATAATTTGACTGTCATCTCCTTCCTTTTGAGAAGAGTTACATTTTGCTCCTAGTTATCTCCTATTTTAGTACAAAGAGCCCCTGAAAATAATGATATTCCCTAACATATACTTAGATAATAAGTATAAGAATGGGCTACCACCATTCTTCATCCCAGGACCAAAGACTTTGTTTTTATGTTTTGCTTTTTCTATACTGGGGATGGAACCCATGCCTTTATGGATGCTATGCAAGTGCTCTACCATTGAGACATGTCCATAACCTAGGATCCATGTATACAGAGTTCAAAATTTCCAGACAGCTTGTAAACAAAGATCCTCATTCCTTCTTATAAGAGCAAATGTTTTAGATTATCTTAAAAAGTATGTGAAAACTTAAGTCAATTCCTTTTCAATTTTATTATTGTTACTATTATATTATTAATTATTATTATTTTAGCAGTACTGGAATTTGCTCTTGTTTTTTTGGAGACAGGCTCTCATATTTTGCCCAGACTGGCCTAGACTGTGATCCTTTCATTTTATGCTTCCCACTGACTTTGTAATGACAGGTGTGCACCATCATGCCCGTCTTTTTATCCATTGAAATGGGGTCTTGCAAACTATTTTGCCTGGTCTGGTCTGGGACTGCCATCTTCCCAAGTAGCTAGAATACAGGTATGAGCCATGGGGTCCAGGACCCATTTCATTTTAGACATAATATAGAAGCAGAGAAGTAGAGCAAGTATAGTATTTATATCCAAAATGAAGAAATAGGAAAAGTTTCCAGATTCTGCCATTGGATTTTTAAAAAGCTACTTTATTGAGCTGTAATAGACAAACCTATAGCTCAGTGTTTCTTAATGTGTTCACAGAGTTATGTCACCATTACCACAGTCAATTTTGGAACATATTCATCATTTGAAGACAAATTCTCAAATCCTTCAATCTTCCCCAGTCCTAGAAACTCACCCATCTGTTTCTTTGTCTATATAATTTCCCTAGCCTGGATATTTCATATAAATGTAATGTACAATATGTAGTCATTTTAGACTGGAACTTTCACTCAGCATGATATTTTGGGGATCACATGTGTTGTAGCAAGTACCAGTACTTTATTTCTTTCTATTGTTTAGTAGTATTCAATTGTGTGGGTATTCCACTTATCCATCACCAGTGGATTGGGTCTTGGATTAATACTCCTTCCTGGCTATAATTAGTAATTTGTCAGGTATTTTGTGAACATGTTTTGATTTCCTATCTACTGGATTTTGATTTCCTGTCTAATTGGGCTGATTTCTCCATCTCTCTGCATTTGACTATGATGTCCTTTCTGTATTGTCAGTTTTTATTTTTGGCCTCATTTATTCAGAACTGGCTCACAATTTACTTTTTCACAAGGCATTGACTGACTCTTCTGATCATTCTTGACCTTACTCTTGTCGGTTGTTGCCTTGTCTTTGCTCTTACATTACTGTTTCTGTTTTTTTATGTATAAATTTACCTAAAGTGCTATAATATATACTAATATGCATGGCTTCTATTTTTGAACAAATTGGAAATATTTTTGCTTAACATTTGTTAGAATAAAATAAAGTCTTTCATACCATTATTGTGTATTCAGAACAGGGATTTACATCTTTCTAATAACTTACCAAGTAAAAAGTTCAGGCTCTATCTTTTCTGATGTGCCATTCCAAATCACCTCCATCTCTCCATGAGGGCCTGGACAAAGCAGTTTAACGTGAACTCTTATTGTAAATGAAGGAATTTGGTAATCTACTATTTAGGACAGTGGCTTAGCCTATCACTGATGGTCATGTCAGTTACATACTACTTAATACAGGAGGTGACATGTGCACTGAGCTCTATGATGATTGTTTACAAGTAGTACTGGGAGCTAGTAAGCTATAACTTATAGTGAGTTGACAAAAAAATGTTAATTAGTGGAATTGATGATAGTTCCATGAAGTTCTGAATATGTAGCCTTGGATACACAGTTCCATTTGCTCCCATTATTTCCTTTATCATGCCACATATCTAAAAGATCAAATTGTATTAGAATACAAAATTCAATAATGATACTAATACTAGTAGCAATTTTATACATAGGTCTCTATGTGCCCTATACTCATATAAGGTTATACTCCCTAATCTTATCTCACCAACCATCCAGTAGAGGTAGATGGTATTACTATCTCCATTTTACCAGTGAAGAAGCTGAGACACAGAAATGTTTACTTGCTCAAGATCACATAGCTGGTGACTGTTGGAGTTGGGATTCAGATTCAGCATTCTGGCTTTTGTGCAAATACCAACTGTCACAATGTTCAATGAGGCATACAGTTGTCGCTTTAAGATCTGTGCTAATTATTATCATTCTTATCATACTTACGGTCATTGATACATATGAATTTTTCAAATCATATTTGGCAAGATGGTGCTTGGAATACAAAATAAAAATTCTTACCATAGGGAATTTGCTCTCTGCCCACATTTTACCAATTTTATAAATTTGAGTATTTGCTAAAATATAATTTAAAAATAAAAAATAATATGTTTTAGTTTTAGAACATGGATAACTAAGCTTTTCTGCAAGTGTTACCTTAGGCTAGTGTTACTTTAGGCTGTGTGGAACGTTGGATTCCTGTTGCAACAAATCAGTGAACTCTGCAGTTTCAACACAATGGTTCTCAGTTTCATTCTGCAGAAGAAGGGATGTGGCTCTGTTCCACTGAATCTTACCTTCAAAATTCAGGATGGGATGCACACATTTTATGCCACTATTTGTAAAGTTTTTTTCTTTGTTTTAGCTGCAAGAATTATGGGATC
This sequence comes from Castor canadensis, assembly GCF_047511655.1. Classification (NCBI taxonomy): domain Eukaryota; kingdom Metazoa; phylum Chordata; class Mammalia; order Rodentia; family Castoridae; genus Castor; species Castor canadensis. The sequence continues at coordinate 59,263,632 of NC_133400.1, forward strand.
TACAGACAAAGACTGGACAACATGCTGTGCAGATGCAAGAACGTGTGAAAAAGTATGAATACTTAAGTGTTCACGAAGCATATAGTCAATATAGATTGAGAATTATATCATCCATGGTAACATGTACATTTATGTGAAGGCTGGGAAAAAATTTACCTTTATGTTACTTGAAATGCATACCTTAGGCCTGAGGGTGGACCTCAGTGGTATAGTGTGTTATTTGTATATGTAAGTCCAAGGTTCAATCCCAGCCCCACATAATAGATAAGCAAACAAATAAGCAAATGACAGGAAGAAATGCATGCACAAAACACAGAAACGATACATTTACCAAATCATCTACTTTTCAAATTGTTATGAATTGAAGTAGTTTCAGATGTTTTTCAGAAATTATGTGGTGATTTTAAAATTGACATGTGAGAATAATTATATTAAACTATACATTTTAGGCTTCAACTTGAAAATTACAAGTTAAATATTACAAAACAAAAGGGAAAAACAAAAATTGAAGAACTGAAGAAAAATTTGTTAAGTAAAAGTGTGGTAAGTCCTTCCACATTAATTTCTATCATAGTGATGTGGAAATTTTCTTGTTCTAGAATTAGAACATAGGAATATTTCAGGCAGCATAAAAATCTCATTGATAAAATATTTGTTGTTTTCAGGCTGACTCTACTTGCTACTAGTAGAGCATTTCCTCTTTATAAAAGTTTAGGTGACTCATAAAATTAATGAAATAGGTACTGATATATTAATTAAAAGGTTCTGATAGTCTAAAAGCCATTGTACAATATTTTTATACATTCATCCATTGAAGTACAAGTAGGTTCTTTCAACTACTGTGAATAACGCTGCTATGGACATTAGTGTAGAACTATGTGTTTGAGTCTCTGCTAACAGAACAGTTAAAAAATAATTTTGATTTAAAACTATTTTCAAAGAGTGAAGATGACACATTGGGCCTCCATGTGCACTCCCTTTGAATCCCTTTTGACTTTCTCTTTTTATAAGTCATTTCTGCTTCCATCTACCTTCTTGCCTAAGCCATCCCTAATGTTTTAATTGTTTTATTTTTTCTTAAATGACAGAAACTGACAGTTAGTGGTAATATCTGCCAGTTATTGACATAAAGCACCTCAAAAGTCAGCGTCTCAAAGTAACGTTTATTATTTTGTTTCCAATCTGCAACTTTAGCAAGAATCAGTGAGGCTGATTCTTTACATCCCCTCTTGGCCTCAGCAGAGGTTACTTGAAGCAAGGGACTAGATGCATTTAAGCCTTGCTCATTCACATTTCTGGTGGGTGATGTGGGGTTTGAACACCACCAATCCTTTTTTGAATAAGATTTCTTCGAGATAGAGTCTTGTGAACTATTATCTCAGGATGACCTCAAAATGTGATCCTCCTGACCTCTGCCTTCTGAGTGGTTAGGATTACAAGCATTAGCTATGTTGCAGTCAGTACCACAAAAAATACTTTTAAGACTGATTGTTTTTTACTTTGAGGAATGACTTTGGATATCAATGGGGATTGTACTAACTCTGTAGATAGTATTCAGAAGCCATTTCACAATATTAATTCAACAATACATTAAAAAAATGATCAAACTGGTTTCATTCCAGGGAGGCAAGAATTGTTCAATATATGCAAATCAATTGACATAGTATAGAATATAAACAGAATAAAGGACAAATATCACATGATCATATTAGTAGATACAGATAAAAACCTTTCAAAAAATTCTACATCCATGTATGATAAAAGCCTTGAAGAAACTTGTAATAGAAGGAGTATATGTCAACATAGCAAAGACGAAACATGACAAACCTATAGCCATCATTGTCTTAAGTGGGGAAAATGAAACAGCTTTTTCTGAAGTCAGGAGCAAGACAAATGTTTCCACTCTCCCCACTCTCATTGGATATAGTGCAGGAATTCTTATTCAGATCAATAAAGCAAGAGAAAAGAAACAAACGGAACACAAATGAGTCAAATTATCCCCATTGCCAGATGACATGGTAACGTTCACTAAAGACACCATGAAAAAACCCTTAGATTTGATAAATACTTCCAGCAAAGTAGCAGTATGCAGAATCAACATTTAAAAATCAGCAAATTTTCTATGTAACAATAATGAGCTGTCTGAGAAAGAAATCCTAGAAAATAATCCCATTCTCAAGAGCCTCAAAAAGTTAAATATCTAGGAATAAACCTAACTAAGGAGGCGAAAGACCTCTATAATTGAAACTATAAAACATCAAAGAAAGAAGCTGAAGAAGGCACTAAAAAGTGGAAAGACCACCCATGTTTGTGGATTGGAAAAATTAATCGTTGTGAAAATGGCTATACTACCAAAATCAAATTTTCTTATTCTTTATTTTATGAAAAGAATCAGATGATTATAATGGATCAGATCATTAAATTTGTCTAATGGGATATATCATTGATCTTTACTGGAAAGCATTACTTCTTAGCATGCAATTCAAATATTAAAAACTCGAAATCCAGGAAAAGAAATTGACCTTTGAATCAGTATTTATATGATTCACTAATTAGAGTTTTATTTTCAAAGTCTTATTTTGAGAGACATTTATTGATACAGGTCTATGTAACTCCACATAATGTCCCTAAAATTAATTCAGAATCATGGGAGGTACACTTGGGGAATGTGGCAAGGTTCTTTCTACTAAGAGGTAATGTAGTGTCATTTTAAAACACAAGAAGAAAAAAGTGAAAGTCTAAGCTCAAATATTTTGTGACAGATCAAGACTAATCATCTTCTTGAGACTCTTGATGAATTTTAATTTGTTAACTGAGTAGTTTATTGGACCACATTCTAAAAGTTAATATAGGTTATATATTATTGCAATGGAATTTATGTAAAAATTTGTTACTGGTCTTCTATTAGACTTTTCTTAGTCTACTTTCTTCATTATAAAGTATATTACTTATTCATACAGGATGATGAACTTGTAGAAAAACTGGAAATTACATCTTTAAAATGTCTACATCTAGAAAAAGAAAATCAACGTCTTCATCAGGAGTTACTGTCTGAAACAACTGCTAAAAAGGATTGTGAAACACTAGAGAAGAATATAATGACATTGAAACAAGAAGTGGTAAACCTCAAAACTTATATGAAAAACAATATGTTAGAACGTGGTCAAGTAGAACAATATAAGCAGAATATTGAAGAAGGAGCAAAATGGGATTTAGTAAAAAAATTGAGACAAGTCAATCTATTTTTGCAGGTTAATTTATTTGCCTATAATATACTTTAATTCTTCCAAAAGCAAATTACAATTTGGATGTATAGATTTTATGTTTCCTCTACTCCTCTACTTCCCTTATTGCACCTTGTTTTATAGATTTCTGGAAGGAAGATGACATCTGATTCTCCTCTTAAGTCTTTCAGTTTCCATAATTATATTTAAATTGAACTTTCAGAGTGATGCTTTTCAGTAGAGAAAAAAATTATTTTTAAGACTAATTAGGATAAAATGAGACTACTAGGAGGAAAATAAAAAATAGTGATGTTAAAATAATACCAGAGATTAAAATGTTGTTCTTTAGATGGATTGTTCAGCTTTTAAAAACTTGAATTGATTTTTTGTTTTATTAATTATGACATGACATGAGTACTAACATAAGGATGACTTGGGACTGGAGATGCAGCAAAGTATGAGACCAGGCACTAAGCATGTGGGAGGCCTGGGTTTGATCCCCAGAACTACAAACGTAAAATAATTCATTTTTTTTATAATTCACATTTAATGCAGTTAACATTCATCATAAATACTTTAAATGACAGCATCTATTTTCACATATTTAAGATTGCTCTCTGAATCACTGACTTAGTGTGACACAATAATTATTTGGGTTATAATTATTCTAAGTATATATCTTTTTTATTTTGTTTAGACACAGGCAGCATGTCAAGAAAAGTTAGAGCAATTCAGAGAGACACAAAATGCTTCAACAAGAAGTCACATGGAACTCAGAATTAGCAATTTAGAATCTGAACTGTCTACAATGAAAAGTCAACTGGACTTTAGTAAAATGGAGGTTGAAAACTATAAGCAACTCTACCTAGAAGAAGTCAAAATTAGAAAATCACTGTCAAACAAACTACACAAGTAAGTCTAAACAATCATAGAACTTAAATTGTGATCATTAATTTCTATTAGTTTTTTAAGCTAAGTATGATTAGAACTTTATCATCAAGACAATTATATTGATATTAACTTACTGGTCAGTATTCTCCAAAATAGAAACATTAACAAGTTTAACTATGCCTGGAAGATTACAACCTAAACCCAAAGGGTCATGTGCTACTTCTCCTCCTCCTTCAGGCACACTATAGCATTTGGTAAATTTACTTTCAATGATTATGATCTTTGGTGTTACCACTAGAAGGTTCCTGGACAGAAACTGTCCTTCAGTTTTTCTACATAAAGGCAGGCTTGTGCTAAAAAGACTGCCATAGTGATGAAGGAAAGGATAATTTGCAAAGTGGTAAAAAAAATAATTCTTTGTTCATTGTGGGGAGATGTGACAGATAGAAAGGGCTTATTCCACCTTGGATACCTGGTGACTGTGTGATGAGATCATTGCCTGTGGAGCTGTTTTAGCTGATTTTGATCAAAAATTCAGCTATCTCATTTTGCTCTACAGGTTGCTGCTCTGAATTACTCCTCAGTTCCAAATACTTAATTTCTTCCACGTACTGAGGAAAATATAACAATCATGAAAACACTTGTCTGAGTGGTATTATTTTTAAATTCCTAAACTAGCTTACTAAAATATTACTAGCTTTTTAATGCCTTATTTTTAATTGTATGTACTTCAGGAGTACAACATGATTTTTAATGTGTTTTTCATAGTGAAATGACTACTATAGTCAAACAAATTAGCAAATCCATCATCTCACAGTTACTCTATAAATACAACCATGTCTAAGGCACACTCAGGAATTGGATAGATGGCATATTCTGACATATTTTGAATTTTAAGACACCGTGTCAGGAGAGTTCCATTTAATGCTATGACAATTTCTTTTTAAAATGCAAGCCTCCAAACCAAGGCAATACTGAGCAAAGAGATCAGCTCAGGAGTTTTCAATTACTGACTTCAAACTATACTACAGAGACATAGCAATAAAAACAGCATGGTACAGAACTTCGATAAGATTCAACACCATTCATGATAAAAACTAAGAAAACTTAGTAATAGAAGGAATGTACCTCAACATTGTAAAGGCTACATGGCAAGCATTTGAGTTGAATTCAGGGCCTCACACTTGGTAGGCAGGTGCTCTTCAACATGAGATACTGTAGAGGTCCCTCGTATGTGACTAGTGAGAAGGCAAATGGTTCAGCCACTGTGCAAAGCGACAGGTAACTCCTCATAACGTTGCATATTGTATTACATATGACCCAGAAATTACATTCCACGACAGAATTGAAAATATATATTCATTTTTTATTCCATATATCAGCCACTATTATTGTTTAATCATTTATTTTGCCACTGAAAGAAAAGATTTTACTTTTTTCTCCTCCTTTTATTTTATCGTTTTTACATTTACTTACATGTGTACAAATTGTTTCTGCCACCGTCCCCCTCCCCCACTTCCAGGCAGAACCTGTTCTGCCCTCTTCTTCTCCGATTTTATTGAAGAGAAAAACATAACAGATAGTAAGAAAGACATATCGTTTTTGCTAATTTGAGATAAAGATAGCTATATAGAGAGATTCCTAGCATTGCTTCCATGCACTTCTGTATTGCAACCCACATTGGTTAGTTTCTACCACCTTGTACTTTGAAGCTAGTGCAGGAAAGAATAAGGAATATACTGGAACAAATAGGCATTAATTTCCTAAATAGAACTTCAATGGCTCATCAACTACGAGAAAGGATTGACAAATGGAACTACATGAAACTAAAAAGCTTTGCACAACAAAAGAAATTGTCACCAGATTGAAGAGGCACCCTACAGAGTGGGAGAAAATCTTGGCAGCTGTACATCTGGCGAGGAATTAATTAATCATGAGAATATACAGGGAGCTCATAAAACTAAACTCCCCAAAACACAATGACCCAATGAAGATTTGGACAAATGAAGTGAATAGAGCTTTGTTGAAGAAGTCTGACTAGTCAAAAAACACATAAAGAAATGTTCAACATCCCTGGCCATAAAAGAAATGGAAATCAAAACAATGTTAAGATGTCCCTCACTCCTGTTAGAATGGCGATCATCAAGAACACAAACAACAAATGTTGGCAAGGATGTGGGGAAATTTTAATTTGTGAGAATTCAAATTAGTGCAACCTCTAAGAAAAACAGAATGGAGGCTCTTCCAAAAACTAAAAATAGAGCTGCTATGTGACCCACCAGTACTACTCCTATGGATATGCCCAAAGGAATGTAAGTCATGTTACAGTAAAGACACCTGCACACCCAAGTTTATTGCAGCATTATTCACAATAGCCAAGCTATAGAAACAGCCAACATCCTGCACAACTGATGAATGGATTAAGAAAATGTGGTATTCATATACCCTGGCATTTTGTTTACCAAGAAGAACAATAAAATTTTGTCATTTGCAGGTAAATGAGTGGAACTGAATAACATTATCTTAAGTGAAGTTGACCAGGTTCAGAAAGCCAAAGACAACATTTTTTTCTCTCATATGTGGAATATATACCCAATACAAATACAAGCAATATTACATATATGTAGAAATATATACAGACCTTATATCAAAAAGTGGGAGTGATAGTAGAAAGCAAGGGAGGAGAAAAATAAATAGCAAATAATAATGAAATTCATTACATCTGTGTAGGAACAAGACACAAAGAATATGCTGAAACTGTTAAACAGCACAGGATAGGGAAAAAGGGCAAGAAAGCACAGTGGAGGTGGTTATATGACTTATGTACAATGCATGTATATGTATAATACCAAGGCAAAAAATTCCCACTGAACAATGAACAGACATCTGAACAACAAAAGACAGAATCATAAAACAGTTTATACTAAGCAAAGGAGAGGGCACTAACAGGACAGGGAGGGTAAAAATAGGAAGTAAAGAACACCTTCTTTGACATACTTTCTATATAAGAATGAATATAGAATTTATAAAGCTGTTGTCATCACCATAAAGAAAGAACTAAGGTAGAAAAGAGAAAAATGGAGAGGATGAACCAACTTATTATACAATACATATATACATGGTAATGTCATAATGAAACCCTCTGTATTGCTATCTTTAACAAACAAAAGTGTATTTTTCCAAAAATGGAAGACAGTAAGGTAATATAGGTTCTGTCATGGAGTTTGGTACCAGTTGGAAGAAGTAGAATGTAAGGAAAGGGTGTATATGGGTGAATATGGTAGAAATATTATGTACCCATGCATGAAAATTTAAAAATGAGACCTGTTTAACCTATTGTAAGAATGGGGGGAGTAAAGGAGAATGAAGGAGGGAGTGAATTTAACTAAGATATATTGTAAGCACCTTCGTATGTGTCACAATGTATCCATAGCACAACAATAACGTTATAAAAAAAATAGGAGTGATGAGATACTAATTATTTGCCTTCTGAAATCTTCACAGAACTAATAAGAGACTAGATGAAGCCAAGACCAAGATTCTTCTGGAAGAACAGAAGACATCTTTACAACATAGCTCTCCTAATACAAGATCTGTCCTAGAGTGCAGTTGTGTTGGAAGTCCTAACACCAGACTTTTTATTCCAAAGAGTTCTTCCGGACAGTTTCCAACAGAAAACTTAGTGGATTCTACCTCATCCCCACGGCCTTCAGCTGAGACCATGCAGAACTATGAGAAGTGGGTTAGTTATATTTTTTTCATTTGAGTTTCAGATTTCTGATGCAGTTCTTGGTGAAATATTAAGATGTCTGGTTGACTTGTGCATATTAAGTAAAATCACAAATATCTGTGTTAATAAAAAGAAAAAATAGAAGTTTATAACTTTTTTAAAGTCCCTAAAACTGTTGTTTTTAAGGAATACTCATTTTCTTTACTTGATTCAGCAAATATAACTAAGATAACATACTTTACACTTTCTTTAAAAGCTGCATTAGTATTATATTTTACAAAATGAGTACGACTGCTCTAACTAATGGTATACTTTACCATACTTTGGCTTAGCTTCTAAGTGATTTTAGTTTGGCTGTGTTTCATAACACCTTTAGAGCTTTCCTGCACAATTCCAAGATTTCCATCCCTTACATAAGTGAATGATTGACATCCAATGCTTAACCACCTTTACAGGTTTATAATTTAAATAATCTGAGATGAATACACTTTATGAATTAAATAAACCTGAAATACTAAAAGAGATTAATTTCTGTTTTAAAGGTTAAAATTTGCCATTTTTCTTCAATAAGAATATGCATGCCACTTTACTCACATCATTGTTATCTCAGTTTTTAAAGCATGTTTATTGTGGCATAGTATTTATTGTTATAACAATAGTTATTAATTATAATTATTAACTCATCTGGGCGCCAATGGCTCACACCTGTATTCCAGCTACTCAGGAGGCAGAGATCAGGCCTCCTAGAGAAATAATGTGTGAAAGTTTATCTCAAAAAGCCTCAACACAAAACAGGGCTCCCAGAATGACTCAAGTGGTAGAGCACTTGCCTAGCAAGTGTAGGGTCCCTAAATTTAAGCCCCAGTACCACCTAAAAAATTAGTTGTACAAATTGTGGGATTCATTGTGATATTTCCATACATACAACTCCCCCTACATGCTTCTCAGTCCACAGTTGACTGCCTTAATTATTTTATGTCCCCTTCCTCCATGCTATTCCCACCTCTAGTGTCCACTGCTCTAGTCTACACTTCTGCAAAGTTAAATGAGTGAGATCATGTGCACTTTGTCTTTCCATGTCTAGCTTGTTTCACTCAACATTGTGTTCTCCACTTGCATCCATGCTTCTGAAAGTGACAGGATTTCATTCTTTTTATGGCTGAGCAGTATTCCATTTTACAAATTTGCTGCATTTTCTTTATCACCTTATCCCCTGAAGGGCATCTGGATTGATTACATATTTTGTCTACTGTGAATAGGGCAGTAATAAACATGGAGGTACCACTACCTTTTGGGTATATATTTCATCTCCTTTGCAGAAATACCCTGTGGTGGAATTGCTGGGTCATATGGTAGTCCTAATTTTTTGAGTAATCTCCATATTACTTTTCATAGTTGTTGTAATTTTTTAAATAATGAAAATAAGCAAATATTTGGATCTGAATTTCAATGATGTCTCTGCCCTGTTATCCTTAATGGTGAGTAATGCAGCAGTGATAAAAGAGGCTTTAAATAGCAACTGCCATCAAACAGAATCAACTTTAACCTCCCTTTCCAGAATATTATGTAAATCTGTGCACTGTCCATACTCCCCTAAAAATGGAACAGGAAAACTCCCATTCAACCATACAATTTCGATCATTGCAGGAGCTCATTTCCGGAGATCTAAAAATTGCTCCAACAATGATAACTTTTATCCATTGTAGAGTTGGTCAGAAAGTTTCAACTATGCTTTACTAACATTATGATATTTGTCTAATATTTGGCCTTTGTACCAGAGAAAATACTAAAACAACATATTTGTTTTAACAAAATGCAAATAAATAAATTGTACCTAGTTTTCATTGTTACTAAAATACCATTTCAATCTGTGCACACTTGCTTATTGGGTGTTTTCATAATCTTTATTTTTTCTTATTTTTGTGGTACTGGGGATTGAACCCAGGGCCTGTCACATGCTAGGCAAGCACTCTATCACTTGAGTCATACCCCTAGTCCATTTTCATTTAGTTTGTTTTTCAGCTAGATTCTCATGTTTACTTTGCCCAGGCTGTCTTGGATCCATGATCTTTATTTCTCCTCCTCCAGAATAGCTGAATTACAGATATGATCCATCATGCCTTGCTTCATGAACTTTTTAATGCACAGAAATGTATTCAGGCCTCTATTAAATGAAGCTCCAACCTTATCTTCTTACTTGTTTTTCTCCTAATAATAGAAGAGCCTTGCAAGATAAGATTTCTTAGGCCACATTGCGGTCAAACAGCTTTAAAGTCAGCAAACTGAATGACTATTTAATACATAAATCATAAAACCATAGCTGAAATTTCATGATAGTTTACTTTCATATTTTTCTGAAAAAATGAGAGGGTCATGGTCTGTGTCATAATCTCTGTAGAAAGAGAGAATTAACCTTAAATATTGTAAATTGTTAAGCATGATGAATATATAAAATGTTCTCATATTTCCTACTGGTAATAACCAAATAATGTATCATTTTACAAGAGAATGATAAACAAGTGTGGAAATCTATATAAGATGCAAAGGAAGATTTTTTAGGGCAAAGCAACACTGCTAAATTTTTGGGGGGAATAAAGTTATTTTTAGAGAAGTTGACACGTGAAAGTATAATCATTTTTAAACTTATTCTAATAGTTCCTAGGCATACAATGGTTTTCTGATGGAGTATGCATTTTCAAAGTCCAGTAAACTTACTAAGACAGACTGAGAATCACTCTTCTATGAAGATGCAGAGATGTTTCTGCAAAGTTATTTCAGAATGCCTTCAGTGATTTATTGTAGCCCTTCATTTATAAAATTCTTAAATTTAAGAAAGAAAGTATCATCTGCAGTTAGTAAATATTTGATTGTTTCTAATGGGAAAGCAAATTACACTAATACAGGTGACAATATGCTCTCTAAAATGACAGAAAAGGACACATTTTTGGTTGAGGCATTATAAAATGACAGATTTTTGATTATTTTTAGCTATTATTTCAGAAAGCAAAAATTTTTAAACTAACATTAAGGCTGGAGGTGTCTCAAGCAGTAGAACCCATCAAGTAGGAAGACCTGAGTTCAAACCAAAAAACAAAAAACATTAATATTGAATTTGTTTATCCATCTCCTTATTTGCAAGGTTTTGAATCATTTTTTACTGTTTCTCTTGTGAGTTTCTAACCTACTAGCATTATAGTTTATGTTTGTTAATGTTAAGGGAAATTATTATAATAAACCATTGCTCTAGTCTGGGATTTCAATTATACTTGTCAGTGAAGTGAGTTTTCTTCATGTTCATAATATTTAGCACTTATTGCATCTCCTCCCATTCCATGAAATTTAGACTTTTACTTTCAGTTATTGCATTCTAAATTATGGGGTTACTTGTCATTTTTTAGTTCTTTGGTGGTGTGGGGTTTGATATCAGGGATTCAGTCTTACAAAGCAGGCACTTCACTGCTTGAGTCACACCTTGAACACTGGGATGCTTTGTTTTACATATCAGAACTAATTATATAATGTTATCATTTCTTTACCTTTATTATTTTAAAATGCAAAAATTAAAAATATCCTGAATAGATACATTGATAGCTAGATGGTTTACACATAGAATTCCTTTCTGATAACTGGGATATTCTAAAGACGTTCTTGGTGCTGGGACCTGAACTGAAATGAAGTTCTTGTTTATGAGAAGCACACACTGTACATGTTAAGCTATATGCAATATCTTGACAAATCAAAACTTAAAAGTGTACTTGAATTTTATTAAAAACAGAACTGATCTCATTCAAACATTTTCTATGTCTGAGTGTTGTGTGGCTAACATAATAAATGACACACAGTAGTCACTAAGTAATTTTACAACATGAGGCTGTGCTTGTTCATGGTGTTAGGACTAGAACCCTGGGCATTCTACATACTAGGCAAGCACTCTACATCTGAGCCACATTCCCCACCTCAAGATTAATTTTTATTTTGATTTGCCATGAAATCTTCCAATTACTTATTTAAGTCATTTTTCTACTTCTCAAATGTCCAGTTAGGTCAGCTACCTTTATTCAAATTTGGTTGTTTTCAAGGTGGATATGGTGGTACACACTTGTAATCCCAGCACTTGGGAAGCTGAAACAGAAAGATCGTGTGATTGAGGCCAGTCTTGGCTACATAAGAAAATATTACCAACAGAAGAATTTTCTTAAATTCAGCTTGCTCAATATAATTAAATATAATTTCCTCAAGTTCCCCCTCTGTGACTTAAAACTTCTTTGCATTAGCCATTGAGTACATTTAACTGCCACTCACAGGAGGCATAACATTAGTTTCATTTCTTTATTGTTATTCATAGCTTTAGATCTTACAAATTATTTATGTCTCATGCTTAGATATAATTAAGCTCCCTGACAAAGACTTTCATAGGTATTTTCTATGATCTATATTTAAATGTATACCTTCCCTGAATATGAAAGTAGTAGTTTGTAGAACTGCAGGCTCAGTTCTTAGACCAAAAGTCATATGTCTGCCACCATGTGGCTGTGTGACCTCAGCTATGTTGTTATAATCTCTCAGAGGCTCTCTTCACCCTTTCACAAAAGTAGTAAATTTCACGCCAATCTAAACTGTGTTCCAAAGAATAGAACCTTTCTTTTTAAAAATAAAAACCATTTTAGGGATGAACTGTTTTATACCAGGTAGATGTAGAGCTTTTTGTCTAAAGAGAGAAGTGGCTCTACATCTGTGACTTGCCTCTTGTGGCAGCTTTCTTTGTCCTCTGGGGAATCTTAGATTTCTATGTAACATGGCTTTAAAACTACCAGCTACAAGAAAATTCACCCAATATGATAAAATTCATGGTGTGTTCTTATATTGTGGACAATTTTCTCCCCTTCATATATTTTTTGAGAAATGGGAAAGTACAATTGAATTATTGAATGTCCTTCCCTTATTTAGTGTGACTGTCATCTTCCTCCACCATCTCAAATGCAATTTCCAACTAGAAAAACACATAATGGCTCCAGGAAAAGAAAGGGAAGCTTTGTTAAAACTATGTATTTTACTCTATAAGGAACTAAACTAGTTTTTTATTTAGTACCAGCCATAAGTTGAATATTAAAAGCTTACTAGGCATTTTGATTTCTTCTGGCAAAATTCAGTTTTCATTAGCTATAGCTTTATACATTTCAAATTCCTTTGATGTCTCCCTTATCTAATAAATAGGACAGTGATGAATGTCACCAACACATTTGTTCTCATTTTTTCTCCATAATCTCTGCCAAACACTGTATTAACCCATTTAATGAGGAAAACAATTCTGAATTTCTATTAAGAGAACTATGTGGAAATTACGTGACTGAGTGGGAAAGTAAGAATTCAGCAAAAGCAACTTGTAGAAAGTCATTTCATGTTTTCCAGCTTCCCACCAGTTGGGACAAAACTGGAGGCTTCATGATTCAACATCTCCAAAGAATTTTTAGGTGTCCTTTTCCATAGCACCCTGCAAGTTTTATGAGTGTCCTTTTTCCCCATTGAGCTTTCGTGCCTGTTTTGCTATCTATTTCCAAAACAGTTGACCTCAGCTATCATTTATGCCATAAAATATTCAAACATCAATTGGACCAGAACTTATGGGGAGAGAAGGCCACACCACAGTTGTAATAAAGGCAACTACTTCTACCAGGTGCTCTTTAAGACTTAGGAGAAGAGAAATTACCCTGAGTTTAATTTGTTATGCTATAAGGATTCTCTATCTAGAGAGTTAAGATTTCTTCAGTACACTATTCATGGTATATTTCAGTGACAAGAGGCCTTGAATTCAATCCCTAGGACAAAAAAGAAAGAAAGAAAAAGGAAGAAGAAAAAAAAAGTAACTAAAATGGATTTCTGGAGTATAAAAATATGCAATATTTTGAGACAGGCACTTCATTTTTATCTGAATAAAATTTATGTCCTATGAAAGTATTTGTGGATAGGGTATAAAGACATAATGGCATCTTTTGCTTGTGGTAATTGATTAAAGTCTTGGGGAAAACATAATATTACATTGATAGTTCCTTAATTTGAATCTCATGCACATTCAAGTCACATTTTATAGTATTTATTAATGGCAATGAAAATGTTTTCATTAAAGAGTTATCTCTTCACTAGTATTGAGTTGCTACATTAAAAGATTTGTCTGAATGCTGTTGTCACAGAAATATTATGGAAAACAGTCTCTCAAAATGTCAGTCAAGAAAAAGATGTCAGTCAAAGAAATTTGTCTCCACACCTAAAATCTTTAAAGGCACTGGAGGTCTCATTATCATTTTCACCACAAAGTATGTGTTATGTTCAGGCTGACTCCATAGGTTGGTTATTATGAAAAGTGTTCATATAAATGTGGGTGTACAGGTATCTCTACTGCATGCTGATTTATTTTTCTTCATATAAATGCCCAGGAGTGGTACAGGAATATCATATGGTCATTCTGTTTTTATTTTTAGTAATGTGCCTACTGATTTCGATAGTGCTGCACAGGTTTACATTCCCATCAACAGTGTAAGAGTTCCTTTTGTTTTACCTCTTTGCCATCATTTGCTTGTTTTCTTTATGATAGCCATTCTAACTGGAGTGAGATGGAATCTCAATGTTATGATTTGAATTTCTTTTATGACTAAGGATGTTGAGTATTTATGCATTTAGATGTCATTAGTACTTCTTTTGAGAAATGTCTGTTCAATTCATTTGATGGTTTATTAATTTGATTACTTATTTTTTAGCTCTTTCTGTATTCTAGATATTAATTCCTTGTCTGGTAAATAGCTGCAAAGATTTTTCCCTCATTCTGTAGATTTTCTCTTCATTCTGATAATTGTATCTATTGATGTACTCTCTAACAGGATGTACTACCATTTGGCAATTCTTACTCTTATTTCCTGAGCAATTGGAGTCCTATTTAAAAAGTTGTTGCCTACATCATGAAGTGTTTAATCTATGCTTTCCTATAGTAGTTTCAAAGTTTTAAGTCTTAAATTAAGATTTATGATCCATTTTGAATTGTTTTAAAAATTATTTTAAAGTGAGAAATAGTTTAAGTTTTCTCCATGTGGGTATCCAGTTTTCCTACCACCACTTGTTGAAGAGGCTGTGTTTATTCCAATATAGTTATGGCACCTTTCTTGAAGGGCAGGTGGTTGACACTGTGTGTGTTTATTTCAGGGTCTTCTATTCCACTGGTTTATGTGTATGTTTTGTGACAGTACCATGCAGTTTTTGTTAGTATGGCGTTGTAGTAAACTTTAAAGTGATGTATAAACAGAACCAAGCATTGCTTTTTTTGTTCAGGATTTTTAGTTATTTGGAATCTTTTATGAATCCATATGAATTTTAGGAATGATTTGTCTATTTCTGTGAATAATGTCACTGGAATTTTGGTAGGCACAGCATAGTAGATTGCTTTTGATTGTACAAGCATGTTCACAATATTATTTCTGTAAATCCATGAACTTGACATCTGCTAATGTCTTCAATATCTTTCTTTGATATTTTATAGCTCTCATTGTAGACATCTATCACCTCCTTAGTTTATTCTTAGATATTTTGTTTCTTTGATGCTATTATGAATGGAATTGTTTTTACTAATTTCTTTCTTAGCCTATTCAATACTGGTGTATGGAAAATGAAGTGATTTTTATATTTTGATTTTATCTCCTTCTACATTGTTGAAAGTGTTTGTCAGATTTAAGAGACTTTTGGTGGAGTCCCTAGGATCTTTTCAGTATAGGATCTTGTCTCCTGAAAATAGGGATAATTTTACTCCTTCCTTCCCAATTTGTATCCCTTTATTTCTCTTGTCTTATTGCTACAGCTAAGAATCAAGTATTATGCTAAGTCAGATTGGAGAGGACTGAGTATGGTGGCTTAAACCCATAATCTCAGAAGGAGAAGGAGGTATATCATGGCATGAGGAGGAAGGCAGAATGAGGTATATCATGGTATGAGGCCAACCTTGGGAGGGGAGGAAGTTAGTAAAATCATATTTCAAAGCACAAGATGAGCATGGTGGTTCATGTCCACTATCAGCTATACCAGAGGCACAGGTAGGAGGTTTGCAATTCAAGGCTAGCCTGGACATAAATTCTGAGATCAAAACTACTAAAAACTAACTTGAAAAAAAAAAAGTGTAGCTCTCTGGCATAGTGCTTGCTTAAAAAGCACCAGTCCCTATGTATAATCCCTAGTACTAGCACAGAGAAAGAGGTGGGTGGGAAAAGAGACAGAGAAAGACAGAAAGAGAGAGAGAGAGAGAGAGAGAGAGAGAGAGAGAGAGAGAGAGAGAGAATAACCTTGTCTCATTCCCAACTTCATAGAAAATGGTTTTAGCTTTTCCTCTATTAGTATGATGTTGGCAATAAGTTTGTCATACATAGCCTTTGTTTAGATCTATTCCTCATTTCTTCAGGGATTGTATCATGAAGGTATGTTGAATTTTGTTAAGTGCTTGTTTTGCATCTATTTAAATGATTATGTGATTTGTTTTCCTTGCTACTGTTTATGTACATATGTCAAACTGTACTTGCATCACTTGAATGAAACCCAAGTGGACATGGTGTATGATCTTTTTGATGTGTTATGAATTTAGATTGCAATTATCTTCTCGAGAATTTTTGTATGTATTTAAAAAATAAAATTAGTCTGTAATTGACTTTTCTGTTGTGTCCTTTTTGAGTTTTGGCAGCAGAGTTATACTGGCTTTGTAGAATGAGTTTCAGAAACTCTGGTGTTACTTCTTTATAGGTCTGGCAGAATTCAGCAGGGAATCTTTCTGGTTCTGGGATATTCTTTCTTGTGAGACTCTATTACTACATCAATCCCATCACCTGTTTGTGTCTATTTAAGTTGTTTATATCTTCTTCTTTCAATTTGGTACATCATATGAATCCAGAAATTTATCCACTTCTAGGTTTTCCAGTTTACTCTGAAAAATGACTTTGATGTGTCCCCAAGAGTGCTGGTAAGTTGAATTTTCATTTTTTTAAATTATTTTATTATTCATATGTGCATACAAGGCTTGGTTCATTTCTCCCCCCTTCCCCACCCCCTCCCTTACCACCCACTTTGCCCTCTCCCTCTTCCCCCACCTCCTCAATACCCAGCAGAAACTATTTTGCCCTTATTTCTAATTTTGTTGTAGAGAGAGTATAAGCAATAATAGGAAGGAACAAGGGTTTTTGCTGGTTGAGACAAGGATAGCTACACAGGGAGTTGACTCACATTAATTTCCTGTGCGTGTGTGTTACCTTCTAGGTTAATTCTTTTTGATCTAAACTTTTCTCTAGTTCCTGGTCCCCTTTTTCTATTGGCCTCAGTTGCTTCCAAGGTATCTGCTTTAGTTTCTCTGCATTAAGGGCAACAAATGCTAGCCAATTTTTTAGGTGTCTTACCTATCCTCACCCCTCCCTCTTAGCACTGACTTTGATGTGTCTCCAAGAGTGCTGGTAAGTTGAATTTTCATTTTTTAAGGATTTCCTCACTTATTTCACTCCTTATTTTTTTAGTGAGACACTAGACATTCAAAAGCAATCATTTAGTCTTCATGTGTTTGTATATTTCACATAGATTCTATTGCCATTCAATTTGCTGCATTCCACTCTGGTCTGATATAATACAGGAAGTTTTTTTCAAATTTTAGTATTCTTTATATCATATTTTATGTGACAAAATGTGTGATATCTTAAAGTAAATTTCTTGAAAAAGTTTATTCTGTGGCTGCTTAGTCCAAAATTCTATAGATTTGTTAAGTCCATGTGATCTATGGTATAATTTGATTCTTATGTTTCTTTGTCAATATTTTTCTCAGATTGCCTATCTATTGAAGTCACACACTATCATTGTTTTGGTATCTCCCTTTGATTTTATGTCCAATAGTGTTTGTTTGATGAGACCAGGTGTATCAATGTTTGGTTCATATATGCTTGCAATTGTTACATGCTCTTGATGGATTGTTCCCTTTATCAATATAACGTGACCTTCTTTATTGCTTCTGACTAATTTAGTTTGGAAGTCAAGTATGAGTATAGTAACTATTGCTTGCTTTTGGACTCTATTCTTAGAATACCTTTCTCTATATTTTCTGGTTAAGCCTAAATTTTTCTTTACCAATGAGTTTCTTGTAAGAAGCTAATGATTGAGTCTTGTTTTTTAATGCACTCCATGGGTGTCTTTTGATTTGAAAATTGAAACCATTAGCATTCACAATTATCATCAAAAGGTGTATAGTAATTCCTATTATTTTGTTGTGTTTAATTATTTCTTATTTCATTTTCTTATCTACTCATCTTGTGAAGTTTTTTTTTCGTGTATTTTCACAGTTGTCTTTATCTGTGTGCAAGGCTGTGTGCAGTCTTTAGTTTTGTTGTGGAAGGTTTTTATTTCTGTTTCAATTATGAAAGATAACTTTTATGGATTCGGTAATCTTGATTGCTAGTTATTTTCCTTTAAGTTTTAGAATATATAATTCCATACTCTCCTTGCTTTTAGAGTACCTTTTGAGAAAACTGCTGTTATTCTGATGAGTTTGTCACTTGGTGTTACTCTTTTGCAGCTGTCAAAAATTTTTCCTTGTCCTATGTATTTAGTGTTTACCTATAATATCATGTGGTATGGAGGTTCTTTTACAGTCTTCTCTGTTTTGTGTTCCCAAAATTCTCTCTATTAGATGAACATTTCTTTCTCAAGATTTGGGAAAGTTTCTGCTATTCTTTTATTGAATATGTTTCCTATCATATCACTTGTACCTCCTCTCCTTTTCTGCCCATAACTCATAGATTTGGTCTTTTATTTGTGCTCCAGAGTTCTCTCATGTTCCAGTTGTACTTCTTATTTTTTCATTATCATTATCTGAGTGTTTTAATTCATCTACTTTGACTTCCAGCTCTCACATTCTATCTTAAAGTAGATCTAGTCTATTGATGATGCTTTCACCTGAACTTCTTGATGTTTGAGAATTATATTTCTAGGATATTGATTTGGCTTTTTTTAAAAAAGGTTTCTATACCTATATTGAATTCCTTTTTAAAACTTTTCATTTTCTTCTCTATTTCACTTGCCTATTCATGTCTGTTTTTTCAGAATTAATTCAGGCATTTATTCATGTCTTCTACAATTTTGTTGTTTATTCTTCTAATTTTTCTTTTGAGTTCTTTGTCTGAAAGTCTATGCACATTACTATCTTTAGAGTCCATTGTTGTGGAATTTTTCCCTTTTGGAGGAATCATGTTGCTGTTTTTTCTTATATTACTTATATTTCTGGATTGGGATTTATGCATCTGAGGTCAACTCTTTGGTTGGAAGTTTTAATAACCTGAAATTTTTCAGTTGAAGTATTCTTAGTGATCAGCCAGGACTGAATACAGTAGAGCTGTATTCTATTTTCTCACTACTGGGCTAGAAGATAGCTTGACAATGACAAAGTCAACAATTCAAACCAAACTACATACTTAAATTAAGTAAAAAATTGCAGACATCATCTACAAAAACCAATAATTTTATATATGACAGGAATTAGGGTTGTTATGCAGTACCCACTAAGAGTTTAAAAATTAATAAAGGTATATGAATTAATAATTAAGTGGTAAAATGAGGTCACTCTCAGGGAAGGAAAAGGGAAGAAGTGTTGGGAGAGGGTGAAGTATATGGGATGAAGGCATAAGAATTAATAGTGTGTAAGAATACAGTATAATCTTTGCAGAGAAGAAAATATAGTCAGGGAATGGAAAAGGATAATTACCTGTGATTCCCCTCTGTGGGAAGCAGTTGTTGGTGGTTGGCTGAGGCACTGGGAGAGAAGTAATTGCTAGAGGGAAGAGTTAGGTCCTATCAAGTAATTCAGGCAGTAGTGTAGCTCAGAGAGTGGGCCATCTCCAACCCATTACATGGCAGCTCCTGCCATGTGTGGCAGTATTGGGTAGGGGATAGGCGGCTATGTGCAACTAGTGAGTGGTTTTGACTCCACTAAGTTTGTTTGCTCCCATGTCTTACTCTGGGCTGGTATCTTGCCATAAGAAGGAGACTTGGGGAACCAGGTAGCTGTGGTTCATCTTCAGTAAGGTTTAGACTGCTGGACTGAAACTCCATTTGAAAATTAGCAAGTTGCGGTGTGCCTAGGAATGGAGTGGGCCAGGACACACTGCACAATTTGCCTGTTCCTGCAGCTAGTACTGGGCAAAGGGTCTTAGAGGGTAAGACTGTTCTGTGATCCACTGGAGAAAAACTTTCCCTCTGTCTCTTTCGTAGCTCTGAAATTCAATTGTGCTGAATTTATCCTGGTCTGTAATTTCTACTTACTGGTGCCCTCTCCAGTCTTTCTAAATTGCCCTCACTTGTAGCCATATACCTGAGGTTTTCTTTCATATTAATGGAGAAAGAATAATATCATGGATGTCTCCTGGAAGTCTCTAATGTACTTTGAAGCTTTCCCACATATTTCATAATAAAGTGGATAATGACAGTCAAGTCTTTTAAAAAATTGTTCCATGCTGGATGTTGTTAGTTCTTACCTATAATTCCCAGAACTTGGGCAGCTTAGGCCAGGTGCTCAGGAGTTCAAGGCCAGTCTGGGCTAATTAGCAAGACCCTGTCTCAAAAACCACACACGCACACACACACACACACACACACACACACACACACACTCACAGATAATTGGTCTTAATTTCTAATAGAAATCTAAATCATAATTAGGC
This sequence comes from Castor canadensis, assembly GCF_047511655.1. Lineage (NCBI taxonomy): Eukaryota > Metazoa > Chordata > Mammalia > Rodentia > Castoridae > Castor > Castor canadensis. Next base: position 59,284,193 of record NC_133400.1, read on the forward strand.
AATGTACTGTTTTCCTTTATTCCAATTCTGAAAAGTCATGGATCAAAGAAACTAATGTTTTAAAAGTGGCTCTAATGTATTTTATCAAGCAAACTTTTTGAAATCTTCGGATCTGATAAAGAAATGTTTAGTTATAATCAAGCTAGCATAATATTTTTAATCTTTTGCTGGTATAATTTTTACATGACATTATAATATTATTACTTCCCTTTTTCTGTATTGTTGATTCTCTGCTAAAAATAAACATGTTTATTTTCTAATTTTCCAAACATAGAGATTGCAAATTTCATTTTACAGAACATATACTTAAAGTGAAAAATGGATTAAGTTTTATGGAAGGCAGAATTTCATTAAGAATTGCAAAGTGATGCATTCAGTCTAAAATAATAATTGATTATTTAACCTCTTATAAATAAAACAAACTATCACTCTTCTGAAATGGAGTATCTTCAATAGACCAATATTAATGATGCTTTTTATGAGATTATGTACATGATCTAAACTTGCAATAAGTACAGATTTTATTTTGTGTAATTTTTTATGGGAATCCTTAATCTAGGCCTACTCTCTCAAATCTTATTTAAAAGCCACATTTAATATGTGATATTTCATTTTATGATGGGATCTCTTATTGATGTTGAACATAATGAAAAATATTTGATTTGTTTCAGGAGCAGCAAGAATTGAATGAAAGAGTAACCAGAGATTTGAATGAAGGTATGTTACCAGCATTTATGGAATAAATTTAGATTAACTGATTCTTGAAATAAGCCTTACATAGCAAATGTCATCCTTTCCCTTTGTTTACTCAATAATTTCTACATTAAATCTATTTGCATATACTATTCCAATGAAAGATGTGAAAACATAACAATTTCTAAAGAATTACATGCTTCCTCATTTTTTCACAGTCCATAGCTTTAAAAAAAAATCTGTGTTTCTTTTTCTCACTCAATACTTTCTTCACTTCTGTCTCCCTATAAACTGACAGCCTAGACACCAATACTGTTCTTGGAAAACAAAGGCATTATGACCTCCTCTGGTTTTTGACCAAAAACCCAAACTCTAACCAGTGTTCCAGGCACCATATTAAGCCATTCTACTGGAGACAATTCCAAATTTCTCTGGTAATAATTAGTCAAGCAACTACAGTTCATTAACTGTCACTTGAAAAATGACTTTTAAATTATCCTGTCATTTATTCTCATTGGTTTGCTTGTTGTCCCCAGGAAAAGGTTAATTTTCCTAAGTATGGCCTAAAATTATCCAAATCAGTTCTGTTATGATCAAGTTATTCAGCTTTATCTCTTTTCACTCACCCTTCTCTGCCCCTTTGCACCAGCATCTGGCCACTGGAACTACCTACCATTCATAATGTCCTGCCTCACCCTTAGCTATTTTCAGAGTTGCTTTCCTCTTTCTGGTGTGCTTTTTCCTTATTGTTCAAATATTGACTCAAATAATCTCTATCAAAAGCTTACAGTATTGACATAAAACTGAGATATAATTCCTTTCTGGATGTTCTAGTAAAGCCCTGTTTTATACCTGGCATAGTGTCAATACAAACTCAGTGTGGAAATTGTGTCTGATTTTTCATTTTATTATGTATGATTGTTAAAGAGTAGACTATATCACCTTCACCTTCTAATGCCAGTGCTTATCATGGTAACTTAGCACATGGCTGTAGACAAATGAACGGAAGGCCAGAAAACCAGCCTTCCATCGTAATATTTGGTCATGATGATGAATTTAGTGTGCAACTACTGGCAACTTAAGTGCAATGGTAATTTTTATTATAGTCATACATAAATTTTCCTACTTACTAACACAGCTATGGTCCTCACATTTTAAAATTAACTCATCTTAGTTAACTCTGACATCTTTTTCTTTACAGGTCCCACTGAATTTGAATCTGGGTCCTTTAGAACATCTCCCCTACAATTTCTTTATATGTGACGTCAAAGCTTTCCAAAGAGCATAGAGACTTCAAAGAAAAAAATATTTTATGTTCTTGGACTGTTCATATAACATTTTAATTATTTCCTAGTATTTATATAATGTAAAAACTTTCTTTTTTCATTTATAAGTGAATAAACTTTAAATTTTTAAAAATTTTTTTACTATTTTTGTACCAGGGGTATATTGTGTCATTTGGAAAACTTCTTCACAATTTATTATAATTGAATTTGCCTCCTCCATCATTTGCCTTTAACTTCCCTTCCCCACTTTTGGAATAGTTTCAGCAGATCTCATTTTTTCCATTTACATACACATGTGTAGAATATCTCCACCATATTCACCCTCTGTCCCCCTTTCCTCATATCTTCCCCTTCCCACTGGTACCCAATCCTCAAACAGGACCTCTTTGTCTTCCTGTTCTCTGAAAAACTTTCTTGAAGGAGAATATTTTTGTGTTGTAGATGAATGAGGAAAATTCATGCAATATTTTAAATTGTTTCTTGGCATCTTTAGTTATCTCTTATCTGGAGTCTACAAATGAAAGTCAGTATTGCAGCTTTATGTGTGCAAACTGACTAAATGCTAACAATTTACAAAGCCCAAAAAAACAAGCTGCCATTAATACTTTGATGGAGTTACTATCACTTTATCACTTTAGGTATATTTATTTGTATTTTTTAGTTTTATCACTTTAAAATGATATGAACAGTTAGACACACTTTGGGATATTTGTTCTATAGCCATTGTCAATGTTTTAATGTATTATAATTGTCATAATGTCATCAAACTTTTTAATTTTTAAAATAATTTCCACTTTAAGCACTGATTTATAGTTCTTTCCTCATGGGGAAACATTTCTCCATGGATTTTCTTTTTTCTGTTTATTTGTCTATTCATCTTTGATTAAATTTTTAAAATCTGTCTTAAAATGAGAGAAAAGTTTCAGATCTAATACCAAGATTTTTCCCCATGAACCACTTGTGAGTAAACTGCTAACAGATGCAATTATCTCTAATTTAGTGCACATTCTGTACTAGTCAGAACATTCTACATAACTAAAATACAACCTTCATAATCAGAAAGTTTACCTAGATACATGGCATCATTTAATCCCCATGCTGTTTTCAGGTTTCCCCACTTGTCTACAGTGTCCTTTATAGCAAGAGGATCCCATGCTGATCCATGGATTTCACTCAGTTGTATTCCTCATACTCCTTCAGTCTGGAACATCCCATCGTCTTTCCTCGACCCTAATGATCTTAAATATTTTGAGGTAGAACGTCCCTCTGTTGGATTTTTCTGATGCATAATTATAATTTTGCTCAGGTCATGTATTTTTGACAAGAGGATCAGAAAAATGATTCTGTGATTTTTTTCATGACATCCTGTCATGTGACCTGTAATTTTTATTTTCCTATTATTAATGATGTCATCAGTGGTATTTGCTGGGTTACCTCTCTCTGATATTATTTTTTCATTTCATAAGTATTTGATGTCTTGGAGGAAGTAATTTGAGACAATATAAATATCTGTACCTCATCAAACTTTTAATTTCTGCATTTATATGTATCCAGTTAAATTTATGCAATGAGCTATAATTTGTTAATATCATTTTAAAATTTCTTTTTCTTTTAGAAATTTTCTAGTTTGACAATTTCAGGCTTATATAAAATTTGTAAGAATAGTATAAATAACATTCCCTAATGTTGACATTATACTATATAAGTTCTGCTCTTTCCCTCCCTTTTCCCTCTTATTGCTGGATAAACCTAAATGTAGGTTTATAACAATGATTTTTTTCTTTGAACAATTTGTGAGTTGCAGACATTTTGCTTTTTTTTCACTAAAAACTTATATTTCCTAAAACCAATAAATTATCTTATATGACTACAGTATAGTGATCAAAATCAGGAAATTAAAATTCATTCAATATTAATATATAATCTACAGATATATTCAGATTCTGCCCCAGAGAAAAGCCAAGCATTCCCTGAATGAAAATCTTTCTGAATAACTTCTCAATGATTTTACTTTAAATATTGATACTTTTAAAGAAGCTTCAAATTGTACAAGATTTCTTTTACCCAATCATAGCAAATACAAAAAAACACACTGGTGCTCTTAAAGGTAAAGACTTTCTGTTCTTCAAACATGTTTTGCACCATTTTTTTTCTCATGTTGGAAAACATAGGAAAGCAAAATTCGCTTTGGAAGTGGGCATTATCATAAAACTCAAAAAAAAAAAAACAGCCATTTACAACAAATGGTAATCTTGTTGCTGTTAAGTAATTATATCCAAAGAATTTCTTCTCAGACATGAGACTGAGTAAGCAAAATAAGAAAGGGAAAGTAATTACAACTATGCTACCCAGTTTGGAATTTAAGTGATAGAGGAAAAATACCAAGAAAATTTGTTTCTTTAAACTTCTTTTTAAAGTTTATGTGCCTAGAAAAGATGCTCTCCAATTTGGGGAATAAAAAGTCATCATGTTTCAAACATGTTTATAGAGATCAATTTTAGTGAAATGTATTATCTTTTGCTGAGAAGTGGGAGATATTTTTGTTTGTATTTTTGTATACGTAAATAGAGTTGTTTTGAAGTTTCTGATCCCCTTTCTGCTCCTGCCCACAGAAATTAAATTGAATATAGTTGTCAGTATTGACTGCCTATTTCCTGCTTTTGGCCAAATCCACAAATAACAAAGGTAATTGGTCATATGGCTGAGATATAAGAACAAACAATTGCTTCTCTGGTCTCAACTAGATTGCACAAATTTTGTGCAAATGAAAGATTTCACAAATTTTCCCTGAAGAGACTGATTCAGAAATCAAATAAGGCTAAACAAGGATATTTCAAAATATTTCCTCAATATTGTGACAGAATTCCTAGACAAGAACCACTAATTAGAAAAGTGTAATATGTGAATTAAAAACTTAAACATCTCTAGAAAAGTTAGAGTTTGATTAGGTACTACTTTCTTCCAATCTCTCCTTTCCAATAACATTAGTATGTTTTTCATCTGTCTTTCTCTACTGCCATGGTTGGAAAGTAACTAGGTGTATTATTGGCCATAACTATTGGCTAACAGAATAACAGCCTTTTCCATCCAATAATCAGTCATTCACTGCCTTTCAGAACTGCTTTGAAAGTTTGATTGTGGATAGTAGTTAATGAATAGACCCTAGCATTTTAAGGATTTCATGTCTCCTTTTTATCATTCAGGTCATCAAGTCAACAAATGTCAAGAACCAGCAGGCTTTTGTTGAGAACAATAGCAAATCATGAACTCTTTTCATGTGAAGTTGTGTGATAGCAGATCTCAGGGTCTGTTAAGGTCAGAGACCCCTGCATCATTTATAGATTTTGTGACCTGATTTTTTTATCAAATATGATATTGAAGAAAGAAAAGATTTCACATGCAAATACTTGCTTTGTACCCAATCATTTCAAAACTCCCATGGCAAGGATAAAAATCACAAGGCCTGTGGATTTAATGTGGCCCATAGATGAGATACTAAGTTTGTATCCTTAAACTGAGTCCACTTTAAAGCTTCTGGAGACTCCTGCAGAAAACTGGACTCCAAATCACTCTTCAACAAGTAAATATGGTCATCTGGAAGCTCACATGATTTTTGGTGCCTGTGCAGAGGATACTAAGTATACCCAAGCCCCACACCTAGGTGTTTCCTCATGTCACCTATTTTCCCTCTGTGTGGATTTGAGTTTATAATTCCTACATTAATAAGTACATTGTGAAAAAAGATTTCTATGTTCTCAAAATTACATTAACATAAAAATATGGTACATGTTTTACATTGATACCTTAGAAATAGACTCAAATTTGAGAAGTTAGAAATTGAGATTTTAGGGCTGGTGAAGTGGTTCAAGTTGTAAAGTGCTTGTGCAGCAATCATGAAACCCTGAGCTCAAACCCAATACCAACAAAAAAAAAATTCAAAACTTAGCTTAAGATCTATACTCAAATAAATATGTAATTGTCTGGCCTAAATAAAAATAAATAAATAAATAAATAAAGTATAAAGAGTCATATTATTCTTAAAATGTCTGATGCCTTATTAGTTCAATCAGTTATAATAATTGCATTATACTTTAACTTAGTTTCACTTATTATATTAAAAAAATTCACATACATCAATATTAGAACTTTTCTTGATAAACCACTTTATTTTTATTTCTGATGTATATCTCTCTAAAAATAAAAATAATTTTTAAGTACTAGCTAAAATTGAACTAAAAGGAAAAGCAATTTTAATAGTAGATATACATCAGGTTCATTGAATTATCATTAAAAGTGAGAAAAATTTTTGTTGAGCTTTCTAACAACTATGACAAAAATATTCTATGCTATAAAAGAAATCAAAGCTCATTTGAATCCTAGGTCTTTAAACTCCAAGCCCACTTCCATAGCAACACATTGGCATAGGAACACCCGACATTTGAATATGAGCTTCTAACACCATAGATAGAATGGAATAGTATGAGTTTTTTCCATGACCTGGTAGAAGAGTCCAAACATCTGGAAAGCTCTCAAGACTGTACACATTGAACCTTACTTCCTTGAATGTATGTGATGCTACAAAAACATTGCCAAATAGTGATTAAGAAGCTGTGAATAATTTTTTAAATACTGGACCTGTAATGCATACTGTTGTAAAATTTCTTAAACAGCTGTTCATAGGAACTTTCCTTGTGTCATGGTAATTCAGGAAAGTACCTATTTTTTAGAATACAGATTGAGAAATCCTGCTCTGGAGATGAAAATTTCACAAAGCAATTCAATAAAATACTCAAAATCTTTATCTTCTGTATGTTGGGGTTTGTGGCCACAAAGATTAAATACAGAGCTTTTCCCTGAATAAGCTTTTGGTTCAGGTGGTAGCAATTACAAAACTCCAAATACCATGATAAATGTTGTGATAGAAGAAAGGCTTCTTTCAATGTTCGATGTGAGTTTTGGGCAGGACTGCAGGCCATGTGGCAAGTCTAGACAAGGGAGGGGCATTTCAAAGGAAAGAAGCAGCACATGTAAAAGTAAAGCAAAGTGAGAGGACAGAGAGACTACTGTTTATTTACTCTCTGTATGCTTATGTTTATAAGATTGTTCAAATCAATTGAGAAATGCATCATTTTGTGCACTATAAATTGCTTTTGTTTTCTTCTTCCCCCACAGGATGGCTTCACAATAGTTTTACTTGGTCTGGTGAAAAACAAACAGTGTATGGTAAAATTTTTAGTAAAGAAGCAAGCAAATATACATGCAGATGATAAGCTGGATAGTTATATTTGTTTATTCTTTTTAATATCCTAGTGTGTTCTAGAGTGGGTAGCAGTCACTCAGCTCACAAATATTTTACTCACAAAGGCACAATTTCAAATTCATAAAATGTGGCCAATTATGTGTAAAAACAGGTGTATTGAAGTACCTAAGGTGAAGTTATGCCTCTGTTATTTTAGATCAGCCCTCATATATGCTCTCAAACATGTTCAAATAATGCTGCAGGAGGAGATCAGAGTTACCCTTCTTTTTACTACCAGATCTGTACTAAAGTTCCCTTTATATCCTCTGTAGCACCTTTTCTGAGGTTATGGGAATCCCATATTATCCTTCCCTCATATGGATGTCAACTTAATTTTTTCCCCTTACATGATCTGTTTTCCTCAGCTACTTGAGTTTCTGGCTTAAGTTTTCAAAATATTTCCATATTTTGCTTCCAAAAGGAACCACTGTGCATAATTCTCTGAATCTAAGTAGATTGGTTGGATTTAAGAAAGTTAAGCCCTAGCCTGATGCTACTAGTGGACAGTGATAAGGTGGGAGTGATGGCATTGTAGTGGCCCACTGGGCATAGTGTCTAAAATTAGATTATGAAGGGGAGGGAGTAGGGATGGCAGAAAGTAAACTAAACAGGCAAAGAGGTGAGCAGTAGAGAAAGATGCTTTTATTTAAAGGTGAGTAGAAATCAGGTGGGGGTAGATAAGACAGGGAATCCAAATGCCCTGAAGCTATTGCACTAGGTATCTTTTGTTAAGAGCTAGATAACAAAGAGGGGAAATTTGTAGGAATTTAGGTCCACTCTTACCTCCACTTAAAGTGGCCAGATCAGGTATAAGTAAACAGGTTGTGCAAAGGCCAGTACCTGGGCAGTGGGGAGAATGAGGCGAGGCATATGCATGGTGAATCCTTTTTTACATTCATCTAGTGCCACTTCTGGAAGGTCCTAGTGGACAACTGTGGCTTTTATTTTAAATATACACATGCTCATCCCTGAAATAAAGAGATGTGCCCCTTTAAGAGATGTTCATTAATTACAAGTGTAGGGTGTTTTTTATATTTGAAAGGGCCCATCCTCTTTTCTGCTCATGTAAGGCTATCTATCTGTTTACTCTAACAATAACACCCCAGTATCTATGTATAAAAGAGGGTTTGTCTTCCACGTCAGCTGGAGATAAACACAGAAAAGAACCATTCTATCACTGATCTGTGTTTGATTAGGTCATGTAGGAACAGTAATAGTGCAAACCAGGCCTTGACATTTCGATAATTGCTCATTTTCTGGCTTGGAAATGACTTATAAGCTCAATAAATTTTATTACCTAATTTAATGGTACAATATACTGATAAAAATTTAGTTACAAATTATTAAATAGCTGATCTGCTCTGATGACAATACATAAAGGAAAGAACAGAGAATAACCAAAGTAAGAATTCAGCATTTACTAAAAAAAGCTGTATTTCATTCTTACACCCTCCAAAAAAAAGCTAATTAGGATTCCAATATAGATCATCTTACAAAACATTTTCCTTTCCTTTTATTTTCTTTTGTGCATGTTTTCATATCTCGTTAACCCTTCATAACAATATGGCAAAATAAAGTTGTAAAATCCTTACTTTTAGAAGATTATCAGGCTAAGAAAAATGACTTGTGCAAGAGCAAATGCTTGTTCATTGTTAGAGACAAGACTTACTTTGAGTTCAGGAGACTTTCCACTGTGTCATACCAATCTAGTTAACCAGCTGAGCTATGCCTGTCTATGCAGGAAATTTTCACCTTCTTTTTTCTCCTTTAATTACAAGTTCAACAAAAATTTGTAGTGCCCACAATTTTGAAGAATATGGGAGAAGATCTGATAGGAACACTGATATTGTCTGAAATACTCTTAAGAATTCATCATTTCATAAATGTTTTTCTTATCAATATTAAAAGAGTATTTTATCACATTCTAAATCCGTAGCATTAGGAAAATACTTTTGAACTATAAAGGAAAGATACTTAAAAATCTGTCACATGGCAATTCAGCTAAGATTTCTGATACTGAATTATCTTACATTGTTCTTTCCTAGATAAGAAAGTAAGACTAAAATTTTTTTTGATTTAAAAAGAGTAAAGAATTTAAGTATATATTGTATATATACATCTTCTGTGAATTTCTTTACTAATATTCTAGGAGTTTAGCATTAATTAAGACATTATTTATTAGAAATTTATAATCTTAAGTATATTGTCTAATGAAAATGGTTTTAAAATTTTGGCCTACAAACAAAATGTCTTTGCATAAGTAAGTATAAATTTTTAAAGTTAGTACGCTCTATGTTTCCTATGTATTCTGACTTTAGAGTCACATTACAGCAATTTGGACTTTTAAAAAAATTGTATTTGCTATTTAATTTTTTATATCATTATTCCTTGTGGTTGAGTAATACTCCATTGTATTATTTCAGTCTATTACTACATTGAGTAATACTATGATTTCATGATCTATTATTCTATTGTAGGGCATCTGAGTTGTTTCCAGACCTTGGCTATTGTGAATAGTGCTGCAATAAACATCAGTGTACAGGTGTCTCTACTATATTCTGTTTTATGTACTTTTGGATAGATGCCCAGGACCAGTATCAACGGATCATATGGCAGTTCTATCTCTAGTTTTTTTGAGGAATATCCATATTGCTTTCTATAGTAGTTGTACTAATTTGCATTCCCACCAGCAGGATATAAGGGATCCTGTTTCACCTCATCCTCGCCTGCATTTGTTGTTGTCATTACCCTTGATTAAGCCATTCTATCTGGGGTGAGATGCAATCTAAGTGTTGTTTTGCTTTGCATCTCTTTTATAACCAGGGAAATTGAATACTTCTTCATGTATTTACTGGCCATTTTTACTTCTTCCTTTGAGAACTCCCTGTTTAATTCATGTGCCCATTGTGGTGTTGATTCTTTGGGGGGCTGAGTTTTTTTAATTCCCTGTAGATTCCGGGTATTAGTCCCTTATTGGATGAGTAGCTGGCAAATATTTTCTCCCATTCTGTTGGTTGTCTCTCATGTCTGGTAACTCTTTCCTTTGCTGTACTGAAGCTCTTTAGTTTATTGCAGTCCCATTTGTTCATTGTTTCTCTTAGATGCTGAGCCTTTTGAGTTCTGTTTATGAAGTCATTCCCTATACCTATCTGTTCCAGTGTCTACTGCTTTTTGGAGTTGTTTCAAAGTTTCAGTGCCATAAAATGGTAGTCAATCCTCTCTAGAGCTTTGAATGAAGCTTTGAATCTTTCTTGGTTTCACTCCTGTTGTATGTAGATATGGTCTTAACAGGTAATTCCTTACATGTCCTTCAGGTCTAAAATGTTACGGGGAGTGATGGTGATAACTGAAGGGCATCTCTTTTTCCAGAATTCCATACTAGCAGCTCAGCAGTCTCACTCTTGTTACTTGTCTTCAAGCCCATTTGGTCCATACATTTAATTTAGTACCCTCATTTTTTCCATATCCCAGGATCCAAAGGGAAAAAAATAGACTTATGAAAGGCAGTGGAAGAAGGGGAAGAATAGCTTAGTGGAAGAAGGGGAAATCTTCCTCTTGTTTCTGAAACCATATACTGTACTTTCTCTAAAACTGGCTGCTTAATGAAAAATTCAAACAGCAAAGACAGAAGAAGGCTTCCTGCCAGTCAAGCAGGAAGTTAAAGTGTTGGATAGCAATGAGTTGATGAAGAAGACAAAAAATAAAGGGCCCATTTTGTAATGAATTCCCTTACTCAAACAGAAATGAAGCAGAATCTTCAAAAAAGGTCAATGACCTGTAATAGTAAAATTACACCAAGTACAAAATTATTTTAGGGACAAAGACCATGACAAATTAAGAGTGAAGTGATAGTCAATGAAAACAAGGATAGTTCTTTTTATTGAGAAGTGACAATTATCCTTAGTCTCAAACTTTCATTAAAGGTGGGAGAACAGCAAAAGAAGAAGCATAAAAGGAATAAAATGAAAGTATCTGAGAAGCTGAATTGTGGTGCTGCTGCCACCGCCACTGCATCTGCTGCTGACTTCAGTGATGATGGATTACTTCTACAGAGAGAGAGTAGAAAAACTGGTAAGAAGAATGAAAAAGATGATTAGTAAGAAAATGGGAAATATTTCAAAATAGATAATTGTTACTGTCATAGACAGCAAATTTATATTTGGGCAAATGGTAATGATGAACCCATCTTATGCTTCTGCTAGGGCCTTGTGGCATTCTCAAAGAAACCTACAATGAGATGCCATTTTTCATTTGCATTGACAAATGTTTCATTTAAAAATAATAACAAAAGCTGACAAATATGAGGAAAAGATTTTTCTTATGCACTATTGTTAAATTAAATGGATAAATAATGTTTGGTATGTAACTTAGTAGTGTGTGACTAAATTTCCCATATATTATTCTTTTAAGCTAAACATCTTCACTTCTAGAATTGTATCTTTCTCAGATAGGAAATCATGACTTGGAAAGACTTACATGCACACATTTGATAAATGCATGTATTATGCATGCATAATATAAAATAGGCCGTAATATATAACTATTGTATATAATGTATACATTAAGGATATATGCTTAATGACATTTATAGACATTTTAATATATACATATGTATGTTAAATATACTTATAGAATTACTCCTATATAAGGCTGAACATAGTCTATATACTCATCAGTAAGGAAATAAATTATCATACTCTAAAATAGTATAATGTGTAACCATTTAAAAATTACATTAGTACTTTTTGTATTAATACTTACAACATCTGCTGAGTTGCAAAAGGAAGCAAACTGCTTCACTGTCACTCTACTTTGTTACCAATAAACTTGCTAGTAATGAATTTTCTTTTTGTTTTCCACATTGGATGGGTATTTTAATATTATACTCTCATATTAATCTGAGTATCACTAAGGCATTGCAACTGGAGATCCTTGTGCTATCAATATTTAGTATGTTGGGTAAAACTTATTAAAATCTGCATAAAAGATATTTCATACATGAAACCAGGAATTGGCAAAATGTTTTGCAAATAGCCATATAGGAAATATTTATTGTTAGTATTTCAGACATAAGGTCTCTGTTGTTGTAAGCTGCAAACTACTCTAGACAATAAATCAATTGTGTGATTATGGTCCAATAAAACCTTTATTTATGGGGGAGGGGAGAACAAGTCAGAGGTGGAGTGCTTTCCTAACAGGATTGAGACCCTGAGTGTGACTCCCAGCATTGCTAAATAAATAAATAAATAAATAGAAAAACTCTAAAAACAAAACAAGACTAAATTATTTAAACAAACAATGGACTGGATTTGGTCCACAGCAGTAATTTGCTGACTATTTTGATAAATCAAAGTGCTGTCAACACAGTAGATCTTCCTTCTAAAGGTACCATGTGGCGTATCTTTACTTTTTAAATATATGTTTCAATATTGACTACACCATGATATTACACAGTGACTTAATATACAATTTACAAAAATTCAGGCTATAAAATAAGCATATGTTCTGCATTTCTACACTTTTACTCTTATTACAGAATTCAATATCTTACTATGACTAATTAATTTTTATGTTTGTTCAGCACAGAATATCATAGAATTAGATGATTTTTACCAGGACACAAATACTGCCCTTGAAACTTTTAGTTTTCCTGTAATTTTTACAAGTTTGCAAAAAATGATAATCAGCTTATATAAATACAACTGAGAAAATTTTAAGTAGCCTTTTCAACTAGAGTCTAATTTTATGAATTTATTTTAATTACCATGGTCCAGTATTTCTGTATTGTCAAAGTAAAAAGTTTAAAGTGTTACAAATATGTTATATACTCATTACATGAAAGTTGAAAGGCAGAGATAAACAAGATAAGAATCAGATCATCCTCAATTATTCCACTAAACTATGATGCATTTGGAAAAAGGGTTTGGAATCTGGACTCAGTAATTAAAATTCCTATCCAATTCATTCGTGTGTGAGTGTGTGTGTGTGTGTGTAGTGCTGTGTCACGTGCAATGCAGGTGCTTGCACATTGAACTAGACCCCAGTCTCCATTCATTCTTGAACTCACTCCAGTAATTATCACTGCCACCAACCCTCAAAAAGTTTACCACTGATTTTCACTTTAATAATCTAGACCTCATTTTACTTGAACTAACAGCAGTGTTTTACTTCTCGAAACACTTTCTTCCCTTGGATTCAGGACATAACTCACCTGGTTGTTTTCCCATCCTTTGAGTCCACCCATCTTAGACTGTTTTGCTTAGTTCTCTGCCTCCCAGGGCTCAGTCTTTGATCTATTTTCTCAGGACTTTTGCTACTTGTATATGCTTATTATGTACAAGTATAATCCCAGACCTATATATCAAATTGCCTACTCCAAATCTACCTTTGGTTAAGTATTGGGTTTCTAAAACTCAAGAATTTTGTAAACTTGAACTCCTGGTATATTTCTTCTTACCTGATCCTCATTCCTACTTGAGTCCATGGCAATTCCACCAGTTCCTCTCCCAGAACACCTTGGTATTATTAATGATTCAGCTGTCTCTCTCATACCTCATAATAATATGTCAGAAAATCTTGTCAAGTCTTCCTTTAAAATATTTGCAGAAGCAAACCATAGCTTCCTTATTCAATCTACCATCTGCTGTTTAATTTAGTTAATTCCACTAGTTGATCATTGTTTTTCTTCTTTCAATTCTCTTTCACTTAGCTTTTTAACATAACAGATTATTGAAACATAAACCAGATTGTGTCAACCCTCTTCTTAGAACCTTCTGACTTGCCTCAGTGGTCCTAATGCCTAGAGGCAATATGTGATTTGACACATTTTCTCTGACTGGAACATGTAGTTTTCTGTCCTTTTCACTCTACAGCAGCATGAATTTTCTACCTGATAGCTTCTTGACTTATTCTTTCTATTCCTTTAGTTTATTATTTGAAGACCATATTCTCACAAGCCACTTCCAGGCCATCCTAATATTGCTACCACCCCTCCAAATACATAAAATTCATTTTCATATTTCAGTTTTCCTCCTCTTAGATAATACACATTTTGCCTGTCTGTCTTTATTGTTCCTATGTGTATACTTTACATTCATTAGCATTTTGCCTAGTGACTACCATATAATCAATACGTAGAAAATGGAATAGCAAAAATTAAGTGGCTACTCAATAAGTACTTATTAAATAAGTGAAAGGAGTTTACCCATGGTATAGTTTTAAATAGCACATGAATCATCACTTAAAATTAGATTAACACATAAATTGTCACTTTAAATTAGAGACATGGGTCCATTTTGAGTTTAAATTTGCAAATATATAGGTCAGATTTTTTGGCTCTTTATTACCTGCATTCACTAGATTGATGTTTTCCCACTGAGGCAGAAAAGTCAATTACTGTGGTTATCTGTTATTTCTTCTTTTACTGTTACATATGATAGTTTTAATTGCAGTAACATGGATCAAAGGAATTGGAACTTTCATTTGTAGTTTACGAAGAAAACAGTATGTAAGTATAGGAAATTTAAGAGACTTACAATATTGTTAAAAGATTGAAGCCTTCAACATCTGAAAGTAAAAGACCAAGTTTTAATTTACTGCTTTGTATGGTTAGAGAGAGCTATACTGCTCAGGCATGGTGTACTCTCATACTGCATCCTGCTTATCTTGTACAGAGTTTCAGGGAAAGTGGTGTAAAAAGATCAGCCAACTTCCAGAAGGTAAGTGGGTGGACATCTTGGTGGAGTAAAAATTAAAGATGATCTCAGACCTCCGAAACACCAACTTTAAGAAGGTAGGAGGGTTAACATCTTTAACAGTTTGGAAATCCAAGTGATCACATTGTTCATAATTTGCCATGTAAGTCATGTTTATTGCAGTGACTTTGTCTCTGATTAGCTATCTTTCAGGAGGCAAATGGCTGGCATTTATTGATTGGTGAGTGAGGCTAGTCGTCATTGATTGGTTAAATAGGTTTTAAACTTACTTGGATGGCTAAGTGCTACCAGGGTTACAAGACAGCCTTTTCCTATGTTTGAGGGAGTTTTAACCACATGCTTTCTGTTTATGTTACTTTCAATCAATTGTTCAATTTGAAAATATTTCATCTTACAGAATTATAGTTATTTTTTAATTTGGCTTTAGAGGAATTGTTTAATAATTGCTTTCAGTAATGTCTTCCACTTTTATATGCCCACATAGATAAAAGATATATCTACATTTTTGTAAATGATTTTAGTTTCATTTTTGTTTTTGGTACTTTTAGGGGTTCACAACATAGCATATTCCAGGGTCTTTGTAAATATTGTATGTATGTGATAGTCACATCATATGACTATATACTCTGTTTCTCTTCAGATCATACAAATCTTTCACCTTTTCACATCATATGACTATTCCATGTATATATTTCATAAAAAGGAATTATAATTACAGTGGCCTGTTGATAATTCAGCTTTTTATAATACAATTGCTACATGTTATATAGATTTTTGAACTATATATCTTAACATCTGGGTATTTGAAAGATACAGCTTAACCCAAAATATATAACCTCACTTTGTTCTTTGATATTTTATGCATCATGTTATGTGTAAACTTCATTTAGGCATTATTATATTTCAAAAAAATCCAAAATGCAGCACAAATCTAATTATTATTCCCAAGTCTTCTGAGTACTTGCCTGCATGCAGTGAGCTCCAGCCTTGTAGTGCAGAATTCATGATTACTGTGGTGTTTACCTCTGCTCACCTCCTTTCATGCATTTTCAGCATTTCCTTTTAAGTTCCTGGACCATGGCTGTGTGCTTACATTCTGTTCTCTAAGTAGAGTAGTTCCCTCCCACCTTTTCTTTGCCTGGTGAACTCTTTTTGTTTTATGTTTTCTTCTTCTGCAAAGGGTTCCATTTATCTGGTAATGTATAACTGGTTTGTTGAATTAATAAGTGAATTCAGCTGGAAAAGAGTTAGAATTTTACCAAACTGTTTTTTAACCTTGGTTGGTGGAATTATTGGAAAACACTGATTTTATTAATTTTTTAAAGGAGTGGTCCTGCCTTGCATATGGTTGAAGTAAAGGAAAGTGAAAGTGAGAAATGTACCTCCACAGAATCTGTGATTACACCAATGATTAAGAAGTGCACTTCAGTAAATTGATGTCTACTGCAAGTGATGGATGTACAGAGTTCAAGTGAAGTAGACCAAGAGGAAAAAAGGGAAAAACTATAAATTCTATATTTCTATGTGAAGGAAAGCTAAGAGTAACTCATTTTTGGAAATAAAACAGAATAGTGCAGTTTGAAGCAGAGAATACTCAGTTATATCAATGTTGCTAAAATGTTGAAGAAGATGGGGACAAGGGAATTGGACAAGGAGCAGTTTAAATAACCAATCGTCACGGAAGCCTGTTTGTAGTGGACAAGTTGAGACAACACCTTAGAGAATTTTGAATGGGGAAAACAATAATAGTGGGTGATAGCAATTGCCCCTTGCCACCATTTTGCAGCCTGAGCTGCAGCTGGTCTCATCCCTTGCAGAACAAAGCCCCACTGTCCTTTATCTTCTGCGACCTCCCTTTGCCTGTCCCTACACTTGCTTTCTCCCCAATGGCTTTTAAGGTTTATAATTACCATGAGAAACAGCAGAAGGCTAATAAGGAGAGGAGAGATAATACCAAATTCCAGATGTTGGCCCAAGTCCTTTGACAAAACCCCTCAGCTTCCAACTCACAAGGCCAGGGAAAATCCCGAACACCTCCCAGCCCATGTTTTCAGTGTGGCCTTGAGGGACACTGGGCCCATGCCTGTCCTAAGATATGCTGCCCACCAGGACCATGTCCTAAGTGCAAACAAGAGGGCCACTGGGCGAGGGACTGCCCCTCCACCTCTCAAGGCGAGGGGTCTAGACCCCCTCAACATTCCTCATTCCTAACTGATTTTCTAGGACTAGCAACTATGGCAGAAGACTGATGGAGCCCAGGACTCCCAGGCCCAAAGAACATAACTTCAGAGGAGCCCAGGGTAATGGCCATCATTGACGGTAGGCCTATCTTTCTCCTCATAGACACCAGTGCCATTTTTTCAGCCTTGCTGGAGTTCTGAGGATCTATAAGCCTTCTTCAACCTCCATAGTCACTGTGGAGGGAACACCTATCCAGCCCTTAGTTACCTTTCCCTTAACTTACATACTGGGAGATACCCTCTTTACCCATTCCTTCTTATTGCTACCTAATTGTCCCACTCCACTCTTAGATAGAGACATTTTAACAAAGTTTCAGGCCACCCTCACCTTACATCCATCCCCACAAAAGCCATGACCTACCAGTCCCTCATCTCCATCCTCACGGTCCCTCCTCACTTTCATAGGTGACTTGCTTCCACAAGCTTCTCCCATCTCCTTGCTCTTACCGGCAACATTGGCA
Organism: Castor canadensis; assembly: GCF_047511655.1. NCBI lineage: Eukaryota > Metazoa > Chordata > Mammalia > Rodentia > Castoridae > Castor > Castor canadensis. The sequence continues at coordinate 59,301,887 of NC_133400.1, forward strand.
GACCCCATTGTATGGGATCTCAAAAACCCCTCTGTTGCCTCACATCATGAGCCAATTGTCATTACTGTCAAAGATCCTTCTACTGCCCCAAACCAATCTCAGTATCACATCTCTCTAACCCTCCTACAGGGTCTAAAGCCTATTATCTCAGAGCTTCTCGCTAAAGACCTGCTTTGCCCAACTCACTCTCCCTGCAACATTCCTATTCTACCTGTAAAAAAGCCCAACGGGTCTTACTGGCTGGTGCAGGACCTCCACTTGATCAATGCAGCGGTGATGCCTATACACCTGGTGGTGCCCAAACCCTACACTCTCCTGTCTCTCATCCCTGGTACCACCACCCATTTCACAGTCCTAGACCTAAAGCATGTTTTCTTCACTATCCCAGTCCACCCATGGTCCCAAGATCTCTTTGCCTTTACCTGAACTGACCAGACTCTCATACTTCCCAACAATTGACCTGGAATGTTCTGCCTCAGGGGTTCCGGGACAGTCCCCACCTCTTTGGCCAAGCCCTGGCTAAGGACCTCCTTACCTTCCATCTCTCCCCAAGTAAACTCCTACAATATGTTGATGATCTCCTGCTCTGCAGCCCCTCAATCAATCAAGGATAGCAACAACATACAGCCCTCCTGCTTAATTTTCTGAGACAAAAGGGATACCATATGTCCCCTAGCAAGGCTCAACTCTCTTTCACCCAGGTGACATAGGACCATCACCACAAATTGTAAGGCCTTGTTAGTCTCTCTCCCTGTCCCCACCACAATGGCTGAAATTCTTTCCTTTCTTGGCCTGGCAGGCTACATCAGAGCCTAGGTACCTAACTTCAGTTTAATGGCCAAACCTCTATATGAGACATCCAGCAGCCCCATCCAAGAGCCCCTGGACCCCTCTCGGTCTGTGTCAGGCCATTTCAAGTCTCTCTTACAAGCCCTGTTATAAACCCTGGCACTTTGCCTGCCAAATCTCATTCGTCCTTTTTTCCTTTATGTCTCTGAGAGGCAAGGGTTTGCCCTAGAAGTTTTAGGACACAACATAGGGCCCTCCTTTGCTCCAGTACCATACCTCTCTAAACAATTAGACTCCACAACCAGGGGGTGGACTCCATGCCTTAGGGCCCTGGCAGCTGCCTCTGTCCTAATTCAAGAAAGTAAAAAGCTCACCTTTGGGTCCCCCATTACTGTTTATTCTCCTCATAGCCTCTTGGAGCTCCTTACATATAAGGGACTTTATTCCATGCCCCCTTCTCATATCCTGTCCCTCCAGGTAGCCTTGGTTGAGGACTCCACACTATCTTTCATTTCATATTCTCTGCTTAACCCAGCTGTTCTTCTTCCTCTCTCTTCAACACCCCTGATTGACTCCTGCCCCAAAACCCTGGAAAAGTTCCTCCCTTGCCCAGATCATATACAAGAGGATGCTTTTCCCCAGGCTGACTATACTTGGTTTATTGATGGCAGCTCCTTCATTCGTGATGGACAATGAAAGGCAGGATATGGTATTGTCTGTAATTCCACTGTCACTAAGGCACACCCTCTCCCTTTAGGCACAACTTCCCAAAAGGCCAAACTAATCCCCCTGGCCAAAGCTCTAACCCTGGCAAAAAACAAAACCATTAACATTTACACCAACTCTAAATATGCCTTTCAGACTTTGTTGTTCCACTCTACAATCTGGAAGGAAAGAGGACTCTTAACTACAAAAGGAGCCCCCATAATTAATGCTGCCTTAATAACCCAGGTCCTAGAAGCCTTGCACCTCCCTTCCCAGATAGGCATTACTCATTGTAAAGCTCACCAAACTGACTGACTCCTCTATCATTACCACAGGAAACAACTGAGCAGATACAGAGGCAAAATAAGCAGCCCTCCAATCTACACCTCAACTAACCATGTACCCCCTTACCCCAACTTCCTCCCACCTCACTAAACTCTCTCTCCCCCCTTCTGAAGTTAAAACTCTTCTCTCTTATTTACATACACTTTTTCATCCTAACCTTCATGCTCTTTACACCTTTCTCTGCCAATCCCTTTCCCTATCTCCAGAAGACATACAATACCTTAAGCAGATCACCCAGTCTTGCTCGATCTGTCAGTGTAAAAACACTAACTCCAATGTTAGACCCCCTTCCTTTCCTACCCACCAAGCCAGAGGATGCCTCCCTGCCAAGGCCTGGCAGGTGGACTTTACCCACATGCCCCCACTAAGGAAAATTAAATACCTCTTGGTACTGGTAGACACCTTCACAGGATGGGTGGAAGCCTTCCCTACAACTAACAAAAAGGCCTCCACAGAAACAATTCTGGTCACAACTATTATCCCATGGTTTGTCCTCCTGGCTTCCCTGCAATTAGACGATGGGCTTGATTTTGTTTCCTCTAGTGCCCAAAAATTGGCACAATCCTTAAACATCCACTGAGAATTCCACATCCCCTACCATCCCAAACTTCAGGTAAAGTTGAGTGTGTCAATCACACATTAAAAAATACACTCACCAAACTCTCTTTTGAACTCCATCTAGATTGGACAAAACTCTTGCCTCTAGCCCTTTTCTATCTCCAGGCCCTTCCAAAAAGACCACTCATGCTCAGCCCCTTCAAGCTCCTCTATGGCCATCCACTCTTCCCTATTATGGTTCAGCCAAATATCCCTAACATTTCCCCCACTCTCCTCAATCCTCTCCTTACCTTTCTTCACTCTCTCCTTTGGTCTCATGCTCATGATCAATTGCCACAGCCCTCTGACACCACCAAAATAACTCCCTCCCTCCAAATGGGAGATCTGGTTTATTTAAAAAGTACAACCACACCTGGCCACCTGCAGGGAAGTGGAGAGGCCCATTTAAGGTCATCCACACAACACCCACGGCTGCTAAATTAGCAGTATTCCCTTCCTGGGTACACATCCAAAATCTAAAATTGACAACCCCACAAAAGATCTACCAATCTCTCCTTACAGGACAAACAAAAGTGAAGATCTCCTGCCTCCCCAACGTCTCAGAAGATGTAGACACACCCACTGAGAGTCCTGGAAAATAAAGTAAAACCATATGTCCAGGGATCTAACATCCCGCCTACTTACTCTCTATATTTCTCTTCTCCCATTCTTTCTTGTCAGCGCCTGCCCACACTTTTACTCCTTCCTATATACTCTCTACTCTGAGACTTTAGATTTCCCACCTCCTAACAGATTAGTCTTCCTCCCTTCTCATACCTTCTCTACCCTTGTTTTATAAATTGGATATCTGATCTCCATCTTTAGGGTACACTCTCAGACTTTACTCCTGAAGAAATCTACTCATTTTCCAACATACTCTTCACCTTAAAGTAAATCACGCCACCTATGCTTTCACTCCATCCCTTCCTGTGGGTAATTCTTATCTTCGTCCCCATTCTCCTGAGTGCTGGCCTATGAGCAACTTCTCCCCCTGAATGGAGATGGCCCCATCACAGAGCTCTCTGCCTCAGGTACCTTGCCCTATGCGCCTTACTCCCTATACTCTCCTCATTGTGATGACCTGGATCTTTACTATCCTTCCAGTTGGTTCCCTGTCTCCATTATATCTCTGGAGATTCAAGGTCTGAGAAACCTACACACACAACCAGGCCTCAGTCTCTGACATTGCAGGAACCACTGATTGCCCCATATGGGAATGTTCCTCTATGATCACTATTTCTGTTGACCTGCAGTCTATATCCCACACTTACAACTCCTTTGTTTTCAATATGACCAAGTAGAGACTATTGTAAAAATGGTGACCCCTTCTATGGTGGGTGTCCCTTTTGGTATTGCCACATTCATTTAGCCCACAATGGCAGGAGCACATTTTATGCCTAAGACAACAAGTTCTATATCAAAATAAGTGACCCTTAGGACTTGAGATGGGTTACAGTGATAAAGGGAACAGCCTACCTCCATGGGTACAGTAAGTCTCCAGTTGGACATATCTGGATATTTAGGGAGTTAGTCATGCCCCCCCCACTCACAAGTACAAATTTCCTTAAACATCTTAGAGGCAGAGCAGACCCTCCAAAATCAACTTCCAGAAGGCTCCAAGACCACTACCCTCTCATCCTGGATCCAAATCATACAAGCCTCGATACAGGTTCTTAACTCCACCAGCCCTATCAATGATACCCACTGCTTTCTATGTGCCTCCCTCCAATGCCCCTTACTAGCACCAGTCCCCATCAACTTCTTCAAACCTACTCTCACCTCTATACCAGATACCCCAACATGCTATACCCCACTGCCCTCTATACCTCTCTGGGAACCTGAGCCAGACCAACACCCACTTCCTTCATACTTGTTACTTCACTCAACATTCCACCCTCAAGGCGGCACTACATGGCCTCTGCCACTTTAATATCTGTGACATCACAGATTTTACCTACCTCTGGAATATCCTTCTGGTACAATGATACTATATATGCCTGTGTGAATACCACCACCCCAGGTTCCTGCCTTTTGGTGGTAATTGTCCCTCAGCTCACCCTTTACAGAAAGGCTATGCTCACCTGGCTCCTTTCACTAAGACAAAGAAGGACTGCTTTCTTGCCTGTCATGGTCAGGATTAGCCTAGCCTCTGCTATTGCTGCATCAGGGCTAGCAGGAAGAGCTTTGGGCCACAGCCTAATCTCAGCCAGTGACTTTGAGAATTGCCTACAAGTCACTCTTGAATCAACCTCACTTTCTCTAGCCTCCCATCAATGACAACTTACATCATTAGCTCAGGTTGCCTTACAAAACCACAGGGCCCTAGATCTTTTAACCACTGAGAAAGGAGGCACTTGCCTTTTCCTCTAAGATGAATGTTGTTACTACATTAATGACTCAGGCCTAGTGGAAAAAAATATTGATACCCTGTCTCACTTAAGCAAAGAAATCTAACTTCGCAGGACTAAAAACTCCCCTGTCCTAGACTGGATTCAATTCCTTCTGCTCTCTTGGCTACTGCCTTTCCTTGCACTCCTTATTGTTGTCTTTATCCTCCTGAGCTTTCTCTCATGCATTATGAAAACTTTACAAAATTTTTTACTAGATCACATATCTGCAGCCACCAACCAAAGATTCAATCAACTCCTTCTCCAAGGATATCAAACTCTCTGGGACCACCAAAGGGACCCCCCATGCTAACCCCTATGAGGACACCAAACCCTAATGACCCCACCTGAGAACATACATCGCCCCCCACCAGCCAGAAGCAGCCAGAGGATCAAACTGTGCCCCAATAACCAACCCTTTTCATCTCCCTCTCTCTTTAAGAAACAAAAAATGGGGGAATGATAAGAACTGGTCCTTGCCACCATTCTGCAGCCTGAGCTGCACCTGGTCTCATCCCTTGAAGAACAAAGCCCACTGTCCCTTAACTCCCACCACCTCCCTTTGCCCGCCCCTAGCCCTTGCTTCAGGAGCTGGTCTCATCCCTTGCAGAACAAAGCCCCACTCTCCCTTATCTCCTGCCACCTCTCTTTGCCTGTCCCTAGCCCTTGTTTTCTCCCAAATGCTACTTAAGGCCAGACTCACCAAGAGAAGCTGCTGCGCCATTTTTTCTCAGCCAGCCAGCCTGCTTATTAAACTTTTGGACATGAGATACCTCTCATGAGCCTCCTTTGTGTGTGATGTGCTGCGTTTTCCTAACAGTGGGTAATTACTGAGGAAGAATGTAAGAGCTAAGAAAGAGTTTTCCTTTTAAAATGAAGCTTTTAGTATATGTTTGCATGCTGAGGGAGTGATCCAGTAGAGAAAGACATGTATATTCTTTTCAAATTTACTTATGTTCAAGTGCTAGGAGGTCTGCTACATCCTCTTTAAGGATTTATACTACACTAATTGTGCTTGGAATATTTCCTTATGTGTATGTATATACAGAATGTACAAATATAAAGCAAGTTGTTACTTCTGAATTGGATTAGAAGTGGAATATCATAATGTAACTGAACATTTCAATGCTGATCTAAAACTGAATTATTAGGCACAGAATTTTTTTAATTTTGTGAAAATTACATTCAAATGCCATGACCATACTGCAGAGAATTTAGTTTCTTTGTGCCTTTCCAGGAGCATCACTAGCACTTGTGATTTTGTAAGGTGCTCTAAATTATCCATTGTGTCAATTTAATAGTTATATAGTTACTGGGGAAAAGTGGGGAGACTTTGTTTACCTACGATAGAGAAGTAACCTGTTGCTATCTAGGAGAAATTATTACATTTGGACAAAATATTCTAATGTTTAGAAATCTTGTTTCACTTTAGCAATGGTGTCATTAGCATGCATTGTGTGCTGAGTAATTACTTGTTGAATGTTTCAGCAGACAATTGAAAGGAGGAATACTGCCTATTGATAAATTTCCTTAAAAATTGAATTTTAGTTTATTGAAAGTAGGGTTCCAAAAAGTCTTAAGAAAATTCTTTTTATTTTTGAAATATATTTATAAGAATCACAAATTGCTATTTATAAATATAACCAGAATTTGAATAATATGAAGGTTCATTTGTTTTTCACTTGAAACTATTTGAAGATAAATATTGTTTTGCAGGACATTTTAAAACATAGGTTGTGGAAACAGAACACTTCGGTTTGAAATGTGTTTCTGCCACTGACCTACTCTATGACTTGGACAAGTTACTTGTTCTTTCTTTGCCTAGATCCTACCTATAGTTAATATGTTATATACCTCACATAATTGTTGTGAGGATTAAAATGAATCTGAACACCTGTTTAGATTGAACATAATAATTGCACAAAAGGTTCTGAGAATGCTAACTGCTAACAAAATTAAAAGTGGGTCTCCCTCATATGAGGGATTATGTAATATTTTCCAAATGGAATTTGCTGTCCTTAAATGATTGTGGGGTTTTTGTTGTTTATGTGACAATAACAAAAACACTGGCATATTTCTTTCTGTCAAATAATGCAAATATCATCATGTGTTTTCCTTTGCTTTGACTATGGAAAGATAAGTTAAAAATTCATTCTTGGATATAGTTAGGAATGTTACCCTTTGTCTCTTAACTTTAATTTTTGCTTATATTTGAACCTATTTTGTGAAAATTTATTGTACTTTATGTAGCCTGTAAACCTTGTGAATAGAAGTAAATTTCAACTTCAGACATTTTGCATAAAAAGAAAATATTATTTGTGATTTATATATTTAATTCTTGCCTGAAAAGACTTTATGGTTTTTTTAGACCAAGAAAAAAAATCTAAAGAAAAGTGCAAGACATTGTTTTTTAAAATTCTAAATAAAAACCGTAGTTAGATTGTTAGCAGAAGCAGAGTGAACCCTAGAGCCCTGAGCAGCTGCACTGCACTGCAGGCCTATTGACCATCACACACTGGGAAGAACCTCAGCTGCAGCAGCTGACATCAGCACCACAGCCCTGAGCACTGAGGCTGAGACCCAGCCACCCACTGCCTCATCCTCTGTGCTGACCAGTGGAAGCCCAGCACCACGGTCATCCTTCCTGGAGTGGAGATTTGTGACTGACGGAGGGACAAGGAGGTCATAGCAAGGAAGGTTTGGGAAATGGTAATACTATTTAATGCAAAAAAATGAATATGGATTCCTCAAAAGAAATGATGCCAAGGAAGATATAGAGCTGCCAATAAGAATAAACTTCAGGATATCAGTGCATCCTGTAGGAGATGCAGAGACTGTGGGGCTGATGTTGTTCAAGGAGAAAAGGGTGTGGAGGCAGCAAATTGTACAGATCCTGGTGGAGAGGGCAAGGGACTAAAGCAGCAGTTTCACCAGCTGATAATTACTCAGAATCCCAAGCTCATGTCGGGGAGGAGTATGAGTATATGCAGGCCACCATCCCTGTCATCATCCTTCCTATTCAGCCAACAGAAGTAGGTAATATGAAATCTCAGCAGTAACAAATGAAACAAATATTGTGCTTTAAGACCTTAGGTGGTGGCTTTTTCCCCCACTAACCAGAGATTCTTTTTTTCTTTTTCCCTAATACACCTATATTTGCAATTAAAAGTGTTTAACCTTGTTTTTCTTCAGTGCAACTTTAAAGTTTTTAAAAAGCTTCAATCTAGTCGAGATCTTTTTTGACAGTACTAGGGTTTTTGAACTCAGCCACAAGTTTGTTAGGTAGGTGATCTATCACTTGAGCTGCACCTCCATTCCTTTCTGCTTTAGTTAAATTTTAGAAAGTGTCTTTTGTTTTTTCTCTGGATGACCTAGGTCTGCTATACTCCCGCCTACACCTGCCAAAGAGATGGTGTTACAGATAAGGACCACCACACTCAGCTTGTTTGTTTAGATTAGGTCTCCCTAACACTTTGCCTAATTTGGTCTCAAACTGTAGAGGTCTCAAGACTTCTACCACTCAAATAATTGGGATTACATGTGTGAGCCACCACACAACATCTGCAAGTGGGGATTTTTAAGAACTTCAAGTTTTAATTTAAAAAATTTTACAGCTTGATTTTTTTTCAAAAATGAAACATACTGCAAGAAACTGTAATTATAGGACTTTAAGTGTAAGCAATAACAAAATACTCTTTTACTGGAAAAATACAGTTTAAAAACTGATGTGATTCATTATAAAATATAAGTTAAAATACATTAGAGAAGGTAAAGTAAAAAATGCAATCATTTGTTATGTAAAGATATTTACTTAGCCATTGATAAAGGTATTCTTTTGATGAAAACCTGTTCTTTTCTGAAGTATTTGGGCTCCTGCTTATTTGTTTTTTTTATTTTTTATTTTTTTTTTTCATTTTTCTTTTTTTATTCATATGTGCATACAAGGCTTGGTTTATTTCTCCCCCCTGCCCCCACCCCCTCCCTTACCACCCACTCCACCCCCTCCCGCTCCCCCCCTCAATACCCAGCAGAAACTATTTTGCCCTTATCTCTAATTTTGTTGTAGAGAGAGTATAAGCAATAATAGGAAGGAACAAGGGGTTTTGCTGGTTGAGATAAGGATAGCTATACAGGGCATTGACTCACATTGATTTCCTGTGCATGGGTGTTACCTTCTAGGTTAATTCTTTTTAATCTAACCTTTTCTCTAGTTCCTGGTCCCCTTTTCCTATTGGCCTCAGTTGCTTTAAGGTATCTGCTTTAGTTTATTTGTTTTTTTTTAAATAAAATATGGACCTATCACTGTTGGATCTTTAGTATATGGTATGAATATTTTGTGAACACTTTGAAATAGCATCGTTTATTTTACAAGTCAGAAAGCATATAAAAAACATGGAAGGCCTTGATAACTCAGATTCAGAAGATGGTAAGTTGATGCACCTGAATTATGAATACATTTTTCTGCTCACTGAGTAACTTAGAGTGGAGTGTAAAGTTAGGACATTAGATAAACATAAGGCCTTTTATTGTGTATTGCAATAATAAGTACACCCAGAGACTACACAAAGATAATATCTAAAATTTCCTCTTGACATTTTACATTTTCCAGTCTTACATTCTGATCTATGATCCACTTTGAGTTAATTTTTGCATATACCCTGAGGTATGGATCCAAGTTCATTTTGTGGATATGGTTATCTGTTGAAAAGGTGACATTTTCCCCACTGTAATTGTGTGTATCTCAAAAATAAGATAGCAATGTAGATCTGTAGATCTTTTTCTGTACTTTCAATTGTATTTCTCTTATTTATATGGCTTTCTTAACACCATCATCACATGGTTTTATTTACATATTTGTAATGTGTAAAATATATCTTCTCATCACACCTTATTGTTGGTTTTTCACTGTTATTTTGGCGATTACAGATATTTTACTTTTCACTTTAGTTATTTTTAATAGTGCTGGAAATTAAATACATGGCCTGTGCATGCTAGGCAAGTACTGTAAAACTGAGCTACAACTCCAGGCTTCCATATCAATTTTAGAACCTGATTTTAAATTAAAAACAAGCCTTCTAGCCTTTTTTTTTTCAGAGAATTAGATATTAGACTGTGGAGAATTAACATCTAAATAATAAATCTTTTTGGTCCTAAACAAAGTTTATCTGCAGTTATAGAGTTGCATTTAATTTTCTCAGTAATATTTTGTAGTTTTAGTGGATAAATCTTTGCAGGCTGGAGACATGGCTCAAGTAGTAGAGAACCTACTCAGCAAGAGTGAATCCCTGAGTTCTCACCCCTTTACCACCAAAAATAAGTATATTATAAATCCTTCCATATCTTATAAGGCTTGTTTGTAGTTCAAATACCTTTATACTGTTGTAAATAGTGTTTGTGTTTCTGGTTTTACACATTTTCTTTTAGTTGACATATAGTAATTGTACATATTTGTGGGTACAGTGTGAGGGGTTAAGTGTTACAAAACCCCTAGCATGCTAAATGTGCAATATATGGTGAAAATGCACTTGAACCATGAAAACGCCTTTAATCAAAATAGACAATACTGGTGTGATGAACTGCTCCCATGGATATGGTTTGCATTATATGGCCTTGAGTGGGTGATTATAAAGCTTGAGCTCACCTTAGTAGAAACAGAAGGAGGTAATTACATTGTTCCGGTATTGCAGTGACATAATTTGAAATCTTCAGGTTTGTTTATATTTTTCTTATCTTCAAATGACACACGAACATTGTGTGTGTGTGTGTGTGTGTGTGTGTGTCCTCCATTTTAACCTTTTATAACAGATTAGTGTTTATTTTATGTTAACAAATTACAGACTATTTTTTTCATATGCTGTACATACTCATGACACACTTTTCTTAACCTTTTAAAAATATTCCTATGCTATATAGCTTTTCTGTAAAATTTTGGTTTATTTCAAAATTCCAAAAATTTTTCAAAATCTTCATCAAATTTATGACTCATCTCAAACCTATGTTCTTCTTCACTGTGTTGCTTGATTTCTGCCAGTTTGCATCCCCAGAAGTGCAATTTGGTTTTTAAGAAATATCTTCCGTGCTTCCATTTTTCTGTGGAATTATATTTTAGGATACATTTAAGTTACTTATAAGCAGCTCAGTTTTTCCTGGACTTTTTCTTATGATTCGATAGGTGATTAAGGACAGTGCTCAGCTTTGGGCTCCTTACCTACTACTGAGATGAGAACTTTCTGTTTCTCTATCCATTTTACTTTGCATTATGAGTTGGTCCAGCCTGAATGATGACACTGTGTGAGCACTACTCTAAGTTTCCTCTCAACTTTTTGAATATTATTTTACCTTAGCTTCAGATGCTTTTCTTGTAAACACATGTTGATTGTTACACTGCTAAATATTCAAAAGGGGCCGTCTGCTTACCTCCAGGGTTCTTTTTCTACACTGCTGTCCTCTCTCCACTTCTCTGTCCTGTGACCTCTACCTCCCATGGTTTTACCAGACTGTTCATGCTCTCATCTCTGTGAGTCTAGCAGACTTTGACTCACTTCCTTCTCCTGTGTCACAGTATGGACACTCTCAATATTTGGGGTTTCATACTTCACTAATTTCCCATAAAGCAGGGATCATTGTCTCCATTGCCTGAAGTCCATTATCTTAAAATTTTTTGTTTCATATATTTTTGTAGGTTTTGGTTTTGGATTTTTTAGGTAGGAATGCACTGTTACTACAACTTGGATCGAATCACAAGCAAAAGAACCTCAAAATTCTGTATATTAATAGAATGCTCTTCAACCTCTGCCTTGTTAATTCCTGTTCACCCTTCATTTCTCAGAGTGGCTGTGTTTTCCTCAAAGCAATCCTTATGGGTTCATTGTAGTTCAAATTCATTTAGTGATCATAGAACATCATTTGCTTAAATAAATATCTGAATTTATATTGGTCTTTGTCTTCTCTACTACACTTTAAGTTAAAGAAGAACAGGGTCCCATCTGTTTTATCTGCAGAGTTTACTACAGTGTGTTCTGTTGTAGGCACTCACTCTATATTTGTCCAGTGATAAATGAGTGAATCTGAAAATACACACTACTATGCATACAAAATCTGCTCATTTTTTAGTTCCGGTTTGTCTTCTCCCTGATACAGGTTCTGGTGGCCCAGCGAATCTCAAAGATTCAGTTTGTTCATGTGAGAGACTAATAGATTTTTTAAAAAGTCAATGTGAGCTATTTAGATGAAAAAATTTTAAAAATGGAAAATAAGACCACAAGCCCACAAAATAAAAGCTCTCAGAAATTTTTGTTTTAATAAAGCACAGGAACAGCTGGAGAATGAAAAAATGGATTTGTAGGAAATCTGCAGTTGGAGATATTTTAAAGAAGTTTTTGAACTAATACTTAATACTATAAATATGATGTGGGGGTTGAAATTGCTGATTTGCCTTTTGGGGTCTTACAGGGTAGAAAACTTCTTAAGCCTGTGAAGTGTGACATTCTTGGAAACTGGCAATAATATCTCAGGTTTTAACCCATGAGTACCTGTTGTAACTCAATGCATATTCCTCAAAATTATGATTTCACTGGCTATGCTGAGGCACAATATATAGGAGTCCTTCTGTTTACTAACAATGAGAATTTGGGATTATTTTTCATATATTTGTGTTATAATTAATGCTGCAAAGGACAAAATTTATATAAAACTTCTATATTTCTAATTATTTTGAATAAGTTTTTCAATATAGAATTATTTGCTTAAAGTATAGGAAGTTTTACAAAGAACTTTCATCAATATATGTACATTATTTTCAAGAAATCTTTCACTAATTTACAGTTTTAAAACAAGAGTATGATAGTATCATTTTATCATGCCCTTAAATTGAAGAATATATGCAGTTGTGCATTTTTATTTATTCATTTGTTTTCATTGTTGTGGGTCCAACGAATGACATTGCTTTTGCTAGGTATGCTTGCTTCTGCAGAGCTAGACCCAGAGATAAAATTTCATCCTTAAACATCCATGAAATCAAAAGTGAAGGCAAAAAAGAATACTGACTAGCTTACTCAATGCCTCTCATACATTGATAAAATTAATTCAAATTTCTCTGTCAAAAGAGCATAGTATTTCTTATTATTGAAGTAATTATAAGATTCTGCATTGTTCCAAAGATAGATTTTCACAATTCTCATGTAATACAGAATAATAAACAAGATAAGTGAAATTTTAGGAAAAAGGAAATCTGGGAAGTAGGAAAAGAGACAAGAGACTCCTTAGTCCAGTCTTGGGTTATTACCTCTCATACATCACATAAATACAATTTTCAACTTGTAACATTGCTGGAAAATTAAAAATGCCTTTTCAATAATACTTACCAGTGTTACTCTGCACAGAAACTTGCCAATCAACAAAATGTTCTTCTATTAGTATGTTTAAAACAAATATGACCTCTGGAAGAGATTGAAGTAAGAAATTAAACACATGGGAACTGCAAAGGAGAAATATTGAGAACAGAGGAATTTTATTAGGATAATAAATTTGAATGTTGATTTATTAATATAGTGAAAATCCAGATCACAAAATAAACTTTTTCTTTTCTAAAATATGAATTATAAATTATACATGTTTGACAGCAGATTTCACTTAAAACAGCAGATTTTCACTTAAAAAGTAAGGAAAGGGTGAATGTGTTATTGAAAATTTAAGGTAAAGTTAGTAGAAAAAGAAAAGCAATATAATGAAGCAGTTGGAATGAATGGACAACTAGAAAGCTCTCTTAGAACATTCCATTCAGAACTGAGATTTCAACAATGCAAAGCCTATCTTAGCAAGCTCCATGCAAATACTGTGAAATAGGTAAAGTAAATATTGGTGAAAATAACTTTATTTCATCAACATTATTTATAACATCCCTTTATTTTAATATGTATATTTAGTCCATATCCCTTGGCAGTGGAGATACATTCCGAGAAAATATGTGCTTGGTCATTTGATCACTGTGAAAACATCATCCATGTGTACCTACACAAACATACGACATTTACCTCATCACTAGGGGGGACCACAGTTGTATATACAGGGCATTGTTGACCAAAACTTTTGTGATGCATTGCATAAGTATTTTACTTAGGTCTTCGACAAAATGTTATGCTACCCTAAAATTAAGTTATGACATTTGTAGATAGAATTAGTTACTGTAAATGTTGGCATCTACTAGGTGCTCAGTGTATGTTTGCTGAGTCTAGGAATGAAGGTAGACAGAGTTTATTCACTAATGTAAGTATCAACTTAGGCATTTCTATGGTAAAATATAGGCTACCCAGCTTTACAGCTAGAATGAAACTTATAAATGTTTTGTAAAGAAATTTTACTTCATAATACAATCTCAGTCTGCAGTTAAGAACTGCTTTTGCCATTACCAAACTTAGTTGTCTTTTATATGCAATTAAATTTTGAGTAATTCATGTAGAATAAATGGTCCTTAGGCTATTTTCTTTTAAAAGTGATACTGAAAATTTTATTCTTAATTACGTTGTTAGTGTTCTACCCACCAAAAATATGTGACAAAAACCTTAATGAAATGCATATCTAGGTTTCTGAAGAACAACTTTCTCAAGGACAGAATGATAGATTCTTAAAAATGAAATTTTGGCAAGGCAGCTTTGCAAACAAAAGGAGATACTAGTTTCACAAGTAAAATGAGTTCTCAAATATTTAGTCATTTTCAAATATGTTTATGTGTGTATTTGATCATGTCGATATTTTTAATACTAACTATATGCATCATAAAATACATGGAAAATTTTAAAACCATTTTTATATATACATGATACACATACATTGGGGAGCTGTTACTGGTATGTTGACCAATTGAATTAATTAATATTCCTAATTCAACTCCATTTGTGTGTTGAAATGAAGTAGTGATAGTCACAATAACCTCCTCCAGAGAAAAGTCTTTTCCTATTTTCTGTAACAGTCATTGACTTTTCAAAGATCAAAACCCTTATTACAATAAATTTTCCATTTTGGGGAAGTGATGTCACCTCCTCTATATGTTTATATGGAGATTTATGTTCTATGTTACTACTTCCACTATCAAGCAAGGAGGAAGAGTATAACCAGAAGAGACCAATTTTTAATGCCATTCCTTCCTTTTGAGAAGACTTATCCCACATTTCAGTACAAAGACATTTTGAAAACAATGACAAGCCATAATATTTAGGCAAGTGCTCTACAACTGAGCCACATCCCAGCCTTAGATCGTTCATACTCACTGTATAGATTTTAAGATAATATAAACAGAAAAGTTATTATAGTTTTCTTAAAAATGCAATTGTTTTATGATATTTTATAAATATTTGAAAAGTTAGACCATTTATTTTCATTTTAGATATATTACACAAGCACAGAAATGGTCACAGTTTTATAATATGTATGTCCAAAATAGAGAAATGAGAAATATTTATATTTTGCCATTGTATTTTTAAAAAGCTAATTTATTGGGCTATAACAGAGATACTATCAAGTCCATGCATTTAAAGAACAGAATTTTCTGATTTTTAGTATATGCTCAGACTGTATAACTATCACATTGTCAATTTCAGAAACTTTCATCACCCTGAAGAGAAATCCCAAATCCCTTAACTGTCATCCTGCAAGATATTCATCTCCCACAGGCGTAGAAACCCTCTTCTACTTATAGAAAATAGTTTTCTATATGTAATTTCCCTGATTTGGACAATTTATATAAAAGGAATCATACTACATTTAATTTTTCATGACTTCCTCCTTTTGCTTAGCATAATATTTTTGGGAGTTCATCCGTATTGCAGCAAGTGGCAGTACTTTGTTTCTTTCCACTCAGTAATGTTCTATTGTGTGGCTATATCACATATTCATTCATCAGTTGAGGGAACTTAAGTTGCTTCCACATCTATGAACATTTATTTACTATGTAGCATTGACCCTTTGTATCTGTGAGTACAAAATTCCGAAGGAACAACAATGAATACTTAGTTCAACACTGTAAAGTTCAACACTGTAATAGGGATTCATTTTTCCTGTAATACTGTTAACATGCTGCCTTTCCACAAATTTAAGATTTTCGCTTTATCAATAAATTTAAGCAATTCACTCTTACATTGTTTTTGGGCAACATTTGCTTTTGGGGAGGCATGTTTTCAAACAGCAAAGAGCAGGGACACACTGAGTAGATCACACAATGATTTACACTCAGTTGACAGTAACACAGTGCTGACAGAGCTTCTCTGCATCACCTGAGTTGCATAATGCACATGCGAGAATTTAAAGTGTTTGTTATTGAAATTTCTTTTGATTGTTATTTATTTTTTGGACTGTACTTGTTCAAAACCTGTGTAATAAATCTGTGAAAGGGGGACTTGCTATGTTTTGTGGACATGATTTTATTTCCTTAATATGAGATTTTATTCATTGAGTTAATTGGGCTGATTTCTTCACCTATATATCTTTATTCATGCTGACCTTTCTGTCTTTTCAGCTTTTATTCAGTTGGCCTCATTCATTCGATCAGACTCACAATTTACTTTTCGTGAAACATTCTCTGAATTCTGTGATTCTCATTGGTTTTACTCTTGTCATTCTTTGCTGAGAATTGCTCCCTTAGTTTTACATTCTTTTTACTGATTTTTAGAAGAAAAAGCAAGACAGTAGAGAGTAACATCAACTTAGGAACACACAATCAAACCTTCAAACAACTAAGACAACTAAATGGCAGGAATCACCACATACCTATCAGTACTAACGCTTAATGTTAACGGACTTAATTCACCCATCAAAAGACACCGTTTGACAAAATGGATTAAAAAGGAAGATCCAACAATTTGTTGCTTACAGGAGACCCATCTCACTGACAGAAATAAGCATAGGCTTAGGATGAAAGGCTGGAAGAAGATTTACCAAGCCAATGGCCCCCGAAAACAGGCAGGAGTAGCAATACTTATCTCTGACAAAGTAGACTTCAAACCTACATTGATCAAACGAGATAAAGAAGGTAAGATTTTTAAATTTTTTGCATGGAAATAATCTCATTTGTCTATAAGTTTACTGAGGGAGTAATAATACTTGATGTGCATGTCACCTACCCTTTAATAAATTGAAAATACTTTGTTACAATAACACCAATAATTTCTTCAGTGAGATACTGATATAATAAGGCTGTGAATTGAAATATTTGTTAAAGGAATTAAATATAAATTCAAAGCATTTAATCTAATAGGGGAGAATTGTTCTATCAAAGGCTCATATTTTCCTGATTATGGAAAAAAGTGAGAGTTCATTATTTACAGATTTGATGCAACTTACCAGTGGAAAAGCAGTGACTACAGATTTTCTGATATGCTATTCCAAATAACCTTCATCTCATCAGAGTTCTGACCAAAGTAGCACACCATGAATACTTGGTAAGCATGAATTGATTAGGGAGCCTTGATTTCACAATAGAGTCAGCATTTTCAGGTCAGTGGCATTAGCTTCCCTCTGACAGTCATGGCAGTTATAGAGTATGTAATTCTGGAGGTGCTGTTTTGCACTATACTACATGTTCATTGTCCACTGAGAAATACAGTGAGAAAGTGAGCTATAAATTATTATAAGTGGAAAAATGTACTGTGACTAGTGCAATCATAAAATTTTCATGAAATACTAATATATACTGTGTCTCATCCTCCTTACTGGCTGCCAACTTTCAATGGTATAAAAAATGATTTCTTCCACCTTGTGTAGAAGACCACTTCCATTGGCCTGCCACCTGTCTAAAATATCAGATTTTATTAGAACACAAAATATAATCAAAATTCAAATGCTGGTACCAAATTTCATGCAGAGCTTACTATGTTTCACATATATTTCTAAGTACTTTACATATAATTCTTAAGGTAATCTTTCCAACAGTTACTTTGTGAGATATTATCTCCATTTTACAGAAGAACCAGAAGTACAGAAAATTAATTTGCTAAAGATAACACAGCTATTAGCTGGTGTAAGTGGGATTCAGACCCAGGTATTGGGACATCCATGTTGATGCTACCTCTCAAGGTATTTTATGAAATACATAGGATCATGCTAAACTTTACCATCACTGGAATAGTGTGATGAATGGTAGTCATTTCTATGTATGAGTTTTTCAAATTGTAGTTATTTATGTGGCATTTTGAATACAAACATATGAATTCTGAGCATGAGGGAATTTCCACTTTCCCCAATTTTCTCCATTTGAGTACCTGATAAAATAATGTGCTTCCATCTTAGAGCAGAGGTCAATCTACTTTTCTTTAATGGGCCAGGCATTATTATTTTAGGACTATTGGTGGTGAAATCCCAGTTGCAACAGGTGTTAATACTAAGAGAAGAGCACAAGAGTTCCCAAAAGCAGTATAGAGACAAGGGGATATCACTGTGCTCTAATGAAAGTTTGCCATAAAAATCAGTGATCAGCAGATTTGTACTAGATAATTAGTAAAGGTTTCTTTTTCTTTATTTCAGTTGCAAGAACTGCAGAATCAACACACAGAGGGGGTACAGAGTTCTGAGAAGATGCAAGAACACCTTGAAAGGTGTAATTTAAAACAGCCTAAAATAACCTTATTACTACCTCAGTAACACTCAAGTGGCTCACAACTAAGAGAAAGGATCAACAAATGGCACTACATGAAAAAAAAACTTCTGCACAACAAAAGAAATGGTCTCTAAACTGAAGATCCCAGGCACAGAATGGCAGAAAATCTTTGCCAGCTATACATCAGACAAGGGACTGATATTCAGAATGTACAGGGAGCTCAAAAAACTAAACTCCCCCAAAATCAATGACCCAATAAAGAAATGGACAAATGAACTGAACTGAAACTTTTCAATGGATGAAGTCCAAATGGCTAAAAAACACATGAAGAAAGGCTCACCATCCCTGACTATAAAGAAAATGCAAATCAAAATCACTTTAAGATTCCACCTCAGTCCTGTTAGAATAGCTACCATCATGAACACAAACAACAATAAATGTTGGTGAAGAAACAGGGAAAAAGGAACCCTCATACACTGCTGGTTGGAAGGTAAGCTAGTACAACCACTATGGAAAACAGTATGGAGGCTCCTTAAAAAACTAAAAATAGATCAGTTATATAATAAAGCAATTTAATTCCTAGAGATATACCCAAAGGAATGTGAGTCAGCTTACAACAAAAGCACCTGCACTCCCATATAGCTAAGCTATGGAAATATCCAATATGCCCTAATAGTGATGAATGGATTAAGAAAATGTGTTTATACACAATGGAGTTTTATTCAGCCACAAGAAGAATGAAATTTTGCCATTTGCAGGTAAATTGATGGAACTGGAGAACATAATCTTAAGTGAAATTAGTGAGGTTCAGATAGCCAAAGGCACATGTCCTCCATCATATATGGGGTTATAGACATAAGACAAATGCAGCAGTATCATGGAATGTGAGTCACACTAAGAAGAGGACACATGGGAGCCATAAAGCAAGAGAAGAAAACTAAAACCTTGAATGTGGTTGATGTATTCACTGTACAAGAATGAATATAGAAATCTTAAACTGGCCAGTCCACCACAGGAAGGGATCTATGTATGAGTGAAGAGGACTAATAGAGATGAACCAATTGGGGTTGTAATATATATATGCATGAAAATAACACAAGGAAACTCCCTGTGTAGCTATCTTTATCTCAAACTATAAAAAATATCATGTTTCTCTTTTTTTCTTTTATGTTTTTTCTTCTACAGAATTGAAAAAGGGGGGTGGCTTGCACTCTTGGGAGGGTGGAGGTGGCAGGGAAAGGGGTAGGAGGATTAATAAGGTGCAAATAATGTGTACACATGTATGTAAATGTAAAAATGGTACCTATTGAAACTGTTACAGGAATTGTGGAGAGGGAGATGGAGACCAGAGAAGGGGGTGAATTCAAATATGATATATTTGATACATTGTAAGAACCTTCATAATGATACAAAGTACCCAACATAGCACAACAATAAAGAGGAAAAAAAGACTAAGAAGTTCTACAATAAAGAAAAGTGCTTAAAAATAACCTTACTATTTACAGAATAAATAAGCGGTGTAGTGTGAAAATTACATCAGATATGATAATAAGTACTTGTATGTGAAGCCAGGTATACATTTCAGGCTTATATTATATGAAATGAGTAATTTAGGACTGGGGATGTGGCTCTGTGGTAGAGTGCATGCTTTGCGTGTGTAAGACCGAGTCCAATCCACAGAATTCTGACTAGAAATACATAATTATTTCACATTATCCTTAAATTCTACACATTAACCATAAAAGATAGCTACAAAAATGAAATATTCCAAATAATCAAATTTTTAAGAATTTATTGAATTATTCTTCCAGATATTTGTTCTGAAATGTTGTATTTTAAGTATTTATCTTGGTAATAATTATTTAACAAAATACATTTCAGACTTGAAGATGGATATTCCATGTTAAAAGTTGGAATGAAAATCAAGCATGGAAACTTCAACATCTGCAGAAAAATCAGTTACTTAAAAAATTGGTAAGTCAGTGTACAATTCATGACTTTCATCCTGAAAAGAACTTTTTCTTTAGTATAATAGGAATAATTAGACCAATGGGATACATCTCAATGATCAAAATATATGTTGTACTCATAATTGAGAATATGTGCTACTACTAATGCAAGCACTATTGATTTCATAGAAGAACTTCCCTGTGCTGGTTTTGTTAGTAATATTGTTATCAGAGAACTTTTCAGTAGTCTAAATTGAATGTTTTATACAGACAACATTTTGTTTTTTTCTTTTACCACTTATAGATATCTAGGTTTTTTTCACCCTTTGTCTATTGTGAACAGTGCTGCTCTGGACAATGCTATATAGCTCTCTGTTTGAATCTCCTCTTATATATTAGACTAACAATGTCTCAGTAAGGGCAGAACAGGACCTACCTGGAACTGAGGGGGAGAAAGGGTGGGGGAGGGGGGGAGGGTGGAGAAATGACCCAAACAATGTATGCACATGTGAATAAATGAATTTTAAAAAGTGCACATAAGTAATGCTGCCTTCTCTATTGACATACAAACCTGGCAAAAAGTAAATTTCTCAAACTCAAAAAAAAATACAAAAAGAAATTTAAACAGGTACTTGATCTAGAATTCTCAATCTTGTAATTTGAGCTTTTCAGCAAGGTTTTGAGAATGAATCATTGTATTTTGCAGTCCTCATCAAGCATAGTTACTTGGCCATTACATAAATATTTTTTTCAAATGAATGGTTTTCTTTTGGGATTTCAAAAAAAATGGAGATGCCACTGAGTAAATAGAAATGGTCACTTGCTTGAATGGGACTTTACAGAGGGAACTAGTAGTGCTCTTTGCATTGCAGGTTTGGAAACTGTTTTTTTCTTCTTATCTATGTTCATTAGCCTTTAAAAGACATAAAACTAAATCTCTGAATAGACTGATGCATAATTAAAGATGCCACTATATTCATGTAAGATAAAATCTACATTACCATTTACCAAACAAAATAATTCTAGTTACTTACATTTTTCTTAATAGAAACTGATATAACAGGATTGTACTATCACCCCTAAATTAGAACAATGAAGTAATTCCTCTCACTAACTTGTTTCTTTAAGTCACAATACCTATATGTTTGCAGTTCTACTATAATGCATACATAACGGGAACTAGAAAATTTATGCTAACTGGTCTTCTTCACTGCTGAAGAAGCCTTAAAAAAAAATAAGATCTCTACATGTAAATCAGTCCCATTTTATTATTAGACTTTTAAAACATAATATAAAAATGTTAATAAAGGATCTTCTGTGAATGGCACTGCCAGGAGACATCTTTTTACCAAAATGTTATACAGAAATGAAAATTTTATAATCATAACCAAAACCTATTAAGATTATTATTGAGGAATTTTCTGTAGATTTCACAAGCGAATAAATTAGAAATGTGGCCTAGAATCATAGGTCACTATGAAATCTACGCTGTGATTCTAGTTTAATAAGAGACAGATTTCTTTCAACTAATTCAATCAGAAGCCTGTAATGTTCCAAGACAGCTCTCTGTTATGGGTCCCTAAAGCACAGACTACTTGGGTTAAAATATTTGTAGAGGAGTGATAGCTCTTGATGACTCAAGCCTCTGAACCACATCACTGACTGTACATCTGAAAGGAACTTCAGAACAAGAAATCCAGAAGATCATGCCTGCTTAGAAACGGAAATCATTCAAAAGAAAAGAAAAGGAACCAATGGATTACCTCTTGCTCATAGGAAAGTCTAGCATTATCAAATAAAAACAAGACAAAATATGCTTCCTAACATGGTAATAGTGGGCATCCCCATTCCCAAATATTAGAAAATATGTCAGAAAAATATTATTTTCCAAGTGAAGTCAATCAGAATCAACATAAAATGTATGAGATCAGCTGTTGTAGAAGTATCCATACCAAGTAATGCATGCTAGGTTATCGTCTATGAGAAGTGAACTGTAAGAAAGAAAGAAAGGTACAAAAGACCTCAATAAAGAGATCAGGGCTGGGGTAATGCAATTAGACAGTCTGAATTGAAACTTTGAGTTTTAAGGAACTTTGAAGGAATTTTACAAGGGAATTTGAAAGGGGGGAGGGCTAAAAGCATCAGGGATTTCTGCATTTAGAAATAAAGCAGGGCTACAAGAACAACAGGAGATGAGGTGGCCTCTGTTAGAAGTTTCTCATGAGAGGGCAAAATAGGCCTGTGTCTGATTTTCAGAAGCCCACATGTGGAGAGGTAGCTATCTCTCTGGGGACGCATGTGTTGAACCCCATACCTCAGGCTCTGCCCATCTTTACCTCTGGAAGTCTTGATTTGCCTCATGCCTAATATTCTGCCCCATTTCACACTTGAGGGGAAGAAGGTGCCCTCTGAGAGACTTTGTCTCCAAGCCTAGGCAGTTCTCCACAAATAAGTGGATATCCACCAGCCAAGTCCAAGAAGAGAAGCAATAGAGTAAAAAGGCCTGCATAGCTCCCCAACAGACATGAAAGGAGTGTCTAACCCCATGCAAACAGCAAGGTGTGGAAGTACTTTCCTTCAATACCAAGGCCTAAGGACGCATTCTGCAGTGAAGCAAATCTGCTGCCACATGCTGTCCCTATTCTCTCTTTTGGAAATACCAACAACCTCTCCTGTCATTGGAAAAGAATCACACTGTGAACTTCTGTGAATTTATCAAGTATAACATGAAGCAGAAACAAGAAGCCTTGACCACAACTTCCTCCACGTTCAAGCCTGAGTCTCCATCATCTCAGCAGCCCATACAGTAGGAACTCACCATGCTATCTCTCTAAGGCTACAAGAGCAAGACACAATAGGAACTCGTAGTCATGGTCTTGAGTCTCATCTGCTAAAGGCTGTACCTTGTCTCCATTGAGATTGACCCCACTTTCAAAGTCCTGCTAAAGAGGGCTGCCCTAAGCATGAGCTCTTGAGCAGGAAATATTGCACTGCTAAAGATGCCTGAGAAGTATGGAGTGATCTTGGAGGTAATCTTGAAGGAAATGACCAACACCTCATGGTGTAGAAGTTCCAGGGATATGGAGAGTTCAGTCTATGTGATGTTGGTTCCTCACTTCCTGGGTTTCAACTTCCCTATCTGTCCATGAGTTCAAGCTGCCTGAAGATGTTATAGGGACTCCAGTAGAACACAGTAGAAATGATAGTGCATAAGCACCAAGGCCTTATATGCCACCATGGACTATGAGAAGGATATTGTGAAGGTTTGCTACTTGCTGGATATCCCCATGAAGGTGCCCTGCCTGGGAGAGACCTTCAAGAAGGACATCTAGCAGACTTTTCAGCTCCTCAGGCTGGCTGCCTGATCTTCCACTGCTGCAAACTGGTGGATACTTCTGATAGTCTTCTGTGCACATGTACATGCTCTATGAGAAGAAAAAATGCCACAAGTAGCCCATCACATGACAATGAGCAAGCCAGTGGAAAATGTCCTTGGTCATGCTTCAGTACCTCTGGTAGCAGCAATTTGTCCTTGCCAGTGTTCTGGAGGAAGATAACAGCAACCACCATCTAACGTTGGAAGACATCAAGTGGTCGTCCATTCATTAGATGTTATAACTCCTTCAGCCCTTGCAGCATGTAGCTGAGATGTTGTCTACCTTGAAGTTCCATCAGCATGGGCAAACTGGTTGTTCCACATGCTCCTGAATACCAAGCACAACATCAAAGAGAATGACTTCAAGGAGATCAAAATGGCCAAAGTCTGGTGAAGGAGCTGTCCAAACTCAGAAGGAAATCATCACCAGTGATCCTTGTTCATTTAGTTTTCTTTATTTAATACGTTAAAAATTGAATCCTCTTCACTAAGAAATAAATTTTCTCTTAATTAAAAAGAAGTAAAGAAAGATAAGGACTTTAAAAATGTCCTTAATTACAGTCAAAGATTTTTATAGGAGTTATAGGATTGAAAATCACATTTTCATGCCAAAAAAGTACTAAGTAGATTTATAGGTACTGAGTAGATTTATGCATTTAAAAATATTATAGTTCAATGAAAGAGGAGAAATAGGGTGATAAGAAAGCTCCAAGAATAAGGCTTAACTAATTTATATTCCCACCACCAATGATTAAGAATTCATTTTCCCCCACATCCCTGCTGGGATTTGTTCTATTTGCTTTCTTGCATTTCCCTGGAGGCTAAGCATGATAGATAGTTTTTCATATATTTATAGTCTATTTTAATTCTTCATTTGAAAAATAGCTATTCCTTTCATTTTCTCACTTTCTGATTTGATTGTTTGCTATTTTTGATGTGTAATTTGAGTTCTTTATATATTCTGGATCTAAATCCCCTATTGCTTAAGTATCTGGCAAGGATTTTCCTTCATTCTGATGACTATATCTTCACTCTGTTGATTGTTTCTTCTGCTGTGCAGAAGCTTTTTAATTTGATGCAATCACATTGTTCCATTTCTCTTATTTCCTGAGCTGTTAAAGTACTATGCAGGAAGTCCTTGCTTGTGCCTTTACCTTAAAAGGCTCTGTTTTCCTCTAGTTATTTTCTTATATTAAGATCTTTTAAATATTTTGGGTTGCTTTTTCTTCAGGATGAGAGATAGGAATCTAATTTCAGTCATCTGCATGTTGATATCTAGCTTTCCTTGCTAGATACAACGAAATACATTTTCCCAATGTATGTTTTTGGCAACTTTCTTAAGAATAGAATGGAATTCAGTTAGGTATTCACACAAATTGTACTTATTTCTTATGTATAATTAATAAATAAATGCATATAAAAATAAAAAAAGAATAGAATGGAAATATCTGATTTGGGCTTTTTTCTAAAATTCTATTCTACTACAATTAGTCTTTGTATCTGATTTTGTGCCAGTACCATGATGGTTTTATTATTATAACTCTGTAATATAATTTGAATTTAAGACTGTGATCCCTCTAGCATTGCTCTGTTTTTGGTGGCACTGAACTCAAGACCTTCCACTTGCTAGGCAGGCAATCTTGAGGCATGCGTCCAGCCTTTTTTTTTTTGCTGTAATTATTTGTCAGATAGGGTCTCACATGGTTGTCTAGGGCAGGCCTTAGACCATAATCTTCCTAACTACTCCTCTCATGTAGTTGGGATCACAAGCAAGAGCCATCATGCCCTGTTTATTGATGAAGATGTGGTCTCACTAACATTTTGCCCAGGGTGGCCTGGAACCATTATCCTGCTTATCTCTGTCTTCTGAGTAGCTAGGATTGCAGGCATAGACAATCATGTCCAGCACTGCTCTTTATGCCTAAGATTTCTTTAGATATTTATGATCTTTTGTGTTTCCATAAGAATTTTAGCATTATTTTTCCTCTATCTGTGAAAATGTTAATTGAATTGTGATAAGCATTGCACTGGATTTGTATTTCACTTTTGGTATCATGACCTTTTTGTCAATGTTTATTCCCCCGACCATGAACAGGGCAGGTATTTCCATTTTCTAATGTCTTCTTTATTTTCTTCTTTAGTGCTGATAGTTTTCACTACCGAGGTCTTTAACATTTTTGGTTAATTTTATGCCAATTGAGTTTTTTATTATCATATCACTGTACTTGTTTTATATTGTGACATTTACAAAAGTTCTTACAATATGTCACAATTGATCTTACAACCTCCATTATTCACCTTTATCCCCACTCTCCCCATTTCTGGAATAGTTTCAACAGGTCTCATTTTCTATTTATGCACATGGGTACATAATTGTGAATGAGATTACTTTCCAGTCTTCTTTTTCAGTGAGCTTGTATATTGATTTCATATCATGTTCATTGCTGAAAGGGTCATGTCAGATATAAGATATAAGTCAGATATAAGTGTCATCTAACAATGTCTTTAGAATCTTTAATCTTATCTTCCATCAGAATGGTTTGACTTCTTTCTTTCCTAGTTGTATCCCTTTTATTTCTTTTTCTTGACTTACTGGTATGGCTAAGAAATCAAACACTACATTGAATAAAAATGGAGATACTGGACACCATTGATATATTCCTGGTTTTATAGGAAATGTTTCAGTTTTTCCCCATTCAGAATACTGTTGGCTATGGGTCTCTCATATATAGCCATTATTATGTTAAGATATAAATAATATACTACTAGTTTTTTCAAGGCTTTTACCAGGAAGTGATGTTGGATATTTCCAAGGGCTTTACCTGCACCTATTGAGATGATCATGTGATTCTTATTCTTGGCTCTATTCGTATGTTGAATTATGTTTATTGATTTGATTTGTGTGGGTGGTGTTATCTTTCCTTTCCTGGCATAAAGTCAACTTGAAGGTGAATGATGTTTTTAATGTGCTTTAATCACTATTTGCAAGTATTTTCTTAAGGGCTTTTGAAACTATCTTCATAAAAGATGTTAGCCTGTAGGGGATTTTTTTGTTGTTGTTGTATCCTTATCCAGTTTTGTTAACCCTGTCTTCATCAAGTGAGTTTGGGTTTGTTTCCTTTTGCATTTTGTGGAATAGTTTAAGCTTTGGTATTAGTTCTTCTTTAGAAGGTCTGATATAATTCAGTGCTGAATCTGTCTGGTCCTAGGTTTTTCTTTGTTAAGAAGTTTTTGATTACCATTCCAATATCATTGCTTGCTATTAATCTGTTTGTATTGCTTGTATCTTATTTTGGTAGGCAATATGTGTCCAGAAACTTGTCCATTTATTCCAGATTTTGAAATTTATTGTAGAATACATTTTCAAAGCATTTCCTAATGGTCTTCATAATTTTAATGGTATCAGTTACATTGTCACCTTTTTGTGTCTAATTTTATTAATTTGGGTTTTCTAAGGATTAATAATTGTCTTTGCTCCTTTAAAGAACCAACTCTTTGTTTCATTGATACTTTGTATTGTTCTTTTAGTTTCCATTTCATTAATTTCAGTTCTGATCTTTATATTTCTTTATTTCTACTAATTTTGGAATTAGCTTTTCCTTGTTTTCCTAAGAACTTGAAATGTATCATTAGGTTAGGTTATTTACATTAGACCTCTCTGTTTAAGCACTCACAGATATAATTGACCCTCTTATAATCACTCTCATTGTATCCCACAGAATCTCTTTGGATGTGTTTCACTTTCATCTGCTTCTGGGAATAATTTGAATACCCACCATTATTTCTTCAATGACTCATCAATCATTCTAAAGTGAATTGCTCAGTGTGTATATGTTTGTATATTTTCTGTAGTTTCTCTTCCTGCTGACTTTTGGTTTTATTTCATCATTGGTGGGTGAAATACAAGTTATTTCAGTTTTCTTGTCTTTCCTAAGACTTGCCTTATGACCTAAATATCTTTCCTGAAGAAAGTTCCATGGGTCGCTGAAGTATATGTGATGTGTTTTTGGTGGCAGCTTAGTAGAACATTCAGTAGATGTATCTTAAGTCCATGTGCTCTATAGTGCTGTTAAATCTGAATTGTCTTCATGATGTTTTGTTCAGATTATCTGTTTATGAGACTGGAGTATTGAATCATTCGCTATTATTATGCTGCTATGTCCAATAGTATTTGTTATATTAAATATTGTATATCAAACTTTGCTCTGTATATATGCTTAAAATTGTTGTACCCTTTTCATGGATTATTCCTTTTATCAATATTAAGGGGCCTCCTTTGTCTCTATGACTAATTTTTGTTTGAATTCTTCTTTGTCAGAAATAAGCATGGCTACTCAAGCTTGCTACAGCATACCATTTGCTTGGAATATATTTTTCCATCCCTTCATTTTAAGTCTATGTTTGTCTTTGTCACTGAGGTATGTTTCTTATACACAACAAATAGTTTTATCTTGTTTTTTTTTAATCCAGTCTGCCAGTTTTATTTGGAGAATTAAGACCATTATCATTCATAGTTATTTATTAATGAAAGTACATAGTAACACCTGTCATTTTGTTGGTTTTGTAATGTTTGATTCTTTCCTAATCCTTATTTGCTTGTCCACTCAACTAGTGGAATTTATTCTTTCCTATATTCTCATGGTTTTTTTTATCTTCCCTTCTGTGTACAGGATTCCTTTATTATCTTCTGCATTGCTTAGTGCTAATGAATTCTTTTATTTATCACAGAAAGTTTTTTTTCCTCATTCAATTATAATGGATAGTTTCCTGAATACAATAATCTAGGCTGACAGTGTATTCTTTCAGGACTTGAAACATCATTCAGTTCCCTCCTGGTTTTTACCATTTCTGTTGCAAATTATGCTGATATTCTGAGGGGTTTGACATTATATGTGATGTGGTATCACTTTCTTGAAGCTGTTATTATTCTTCCTTCATTATGTACACTTAATGTCTTATGTACAATATGATATGGAGAAGTGCTTTTCTGGTCTTTCCTGTTGAGAATTCTAGCTAGATGACTGTCTTTCTCCCAATATTTGGGAAATGTTATGCTATTATTTTTGTTGAGTGTATTTTATAGACTTTTAGCTTATAACTCATCTCCTTCTTCTATGCCCATGACTCATGGGTTTTCATGATACCTGAGAAGTCTTCCATGGTCAGCTCATCATTTCATACTGTTTTCTTTATCACTGTCTGAATGCTCTAATTTATCCACCTCGTCTTCAGGCCCTGCTATTGTGTCTCCAACTTGATCAAATAATGTGGTGAGGCTTTTGACTGAGTTTCATTTTATTTTACTTTGAGTTTGCAAATTTTTCAGTTTTGTTCTTTTCAGTACTTATATGTCTTTATTAAATTCCTGTTTCATGTACTGCATTGTTTTTCTTATTTTATCCAACTGATTTTATTCAAGAGTTCATTTATGTCCACTATAATTTCACTGATTATCATTATGATACTTTTTCAAAAAAAGTCCTTGTCTGGTATTTCACCTACCTCACTATCATTTGAGTCCATTTTCCTGGACTTATGACCTTCTAGAGGAGTCATGTTGGCTTTTATTCCTCACGTTTCTGGTGTTTCTGTGAAGGGATTCATGCATCTGGAATCAAGTTGCAATTTGGAGGTTTTATTCACCTGTATTCTTTTGGTTGAGCTCTACTCAATGTTTTGGCTGTACTGGTTGGTAACAAGGTTGAAGTGCAGTTTCTCACGTTAGATTGGGTTTGTAGGTCAGTAGCCAAAGGTATTCCCAGATACATAGGGTACTAATGTGGGTTGAAAGTGGAGCTGGTTAAGGGTTGTAGTCAGATTTAGGACTGCATTCACTTTAGAAGTTCACCTTCTTTGTGAACCAGAAATCAGTATTCACAAGGAGCCTTTTGTAGCCTCTGTGCCAGGCAAGTTTCCATTTGCTCCATAGGCCCTTGAGTTTGTATGGTTTAGATTTCCTCACAATATTGTGGCTGCATTCTAAGACAGAGTTTCCCTAGAGAAATTCAAGTGGAAGCTATATCACATTTTTTAATATTGTCTTAAAAAGTCACACGGCATGTCTGACATTCTGTGCACTAAAAACCAGTTTTTAAGGCCAGTTCATAGTCTGGAGAGGAAATTTTGTGGAGAAATGTCAAAGAGTGTATAGACCTGTGTTAAAATCACTAAGAGGGCATTATGTCTAAATGAAAGTCATTGATCCTAATTCAGTACCAGAGAAATCCAACCCAATTACTGCTGTTACTGTTCCTTAGTATGTTCACAAAGAAAGGAAAGTTTCTAAAGTGAACACAATTAGAAAATTATAAGATGATGCTCTTGAATAAAGTCATGCTTTAAAAAGTGAATAGAACATGTCACTAAGCACTTACAGTGAGAGCTTTCATTACACCTTACTGAACATCATTACTTCTTAGAGGGCAATTCAACATAATATCAGATATTTGCAGTTCACAAAATCTCTTATGATTTCAGAATCCATTTGTCAATGTACTTTATGTACTTGTAGGAAAACAGAACAATGAAACTGATTGAACTTTTTTAAGAAAGTGAGGAGGATGAATCTAAATAAATGCATTGTAATTGCATATGGAAATATTGTAATGAAGCTGCATTATACAACTAATATATTTTGATGAAATGTTTTTTAAAAATTCATTAGAATTTTAATTTCATAGTCCTATTCTGGGAAGTATTTGTTGATGCAGTCCTAAATAACTCAAAACTGTGTCCCTAAAACATTTGAGATATTTATGGATATTGAAAATGAGGGGAAGGGATAAAAGGCATTCAACTAAGAAATGGTTTAGTGCCATTTAATAAAGGAGCAACATGAAACAACCATAGCAAGAGGAAAGCCTAAAGTCAAATGCAGATGCTTTGCGACATGGATGATAAATACAAACAGTATGATTTTGTGATTACTATTGGTTCTAATTTTGATGAGTTTCAGAGTAATTCAGCAGATTACATTGTAAGAATTTGCATTATAAAATATATATAAAATTATATAAATTATAATTAGGTTATAAGTTATTGCAACTGAGTTTATGGAAATATTGTCACTCTAAAATAAAAGCTCAAGCATAGTATATTAATATACAAATGGAAAATATATAAGTGACAATATGTAGAATAAGGTGAAAATTGTAAAATCATTGTCAAATAAGCTGAGCCAGTAAGACAATACAGAATCATAGAAAGTAGTTAAACTAATTTGTCTTTAAAGCAGAAATTTTATTGAAATGAGGTAATGAGATTAGTAGAATATTAAAGGTAGTTTACAATATAATTTTGGAAAATAGTGCTTGGGAATGAACTTGTACTCAAAATGTTAGTCCAGGAGAGTTTGTATTTCTTTTTTTAATTTTATATAGTTAATCTGATCCAAGTTTTCAAAGGTTTCTAATTTAGATGGCTATATTATTATAAAGTTGTTAGCAATTTCTCAAATAGAAATATCAGCAAACATAGCTTTGGTTTGGAAGATTACAATGTCAATGCAAAGAGGCAAGTACTTCTAACAATGATTTTTGGGCACATTGAGAATTAATATTCCTTTATTGTAATCTTTGGGGTTACATGTGAGGGTGCCTGGAGAAAAAGATTTTCTGTTCTTCATAAAGGCATACTGTAACCCAGGGAAAGATTAATGTAGAGTGAAAGGAAGCTTATTGTACAAAGTGGTAAAACACCTAATTATTTTGTGAGACTTGTGTGGAAGACAGAAAGGGCAAGGCCCACCTCTGATGCCTTGGTCATGGAGGTGATGAGATAATTGTCTTGGGAGCTGCATGAGTTCTATCTGTGCACCAAATCAGCAACCTCCTTTCCTTCAGAGACTGCAGTTGGAATTATTCCTGAGCACTATGATTAATTTAACCTAGACTATGGGAAAAGCAAGTACTTGAAAATGTGCTCGAGGGATGGTTACTTAAATCTACAACTGGTTTGTTAAATGCAAACATTTCTAGCTTATATTTCCAGTTTTATTTTAAACTGTAAATATTTAAGTAACACAACAAGATGATTTAACATCTTTACATATGAAAATGGGTATTAAGGTTAAGGAAATTAGTATATTCATCACCTCATGCAGTGTTACCCTTTATATACAATATTTCTACTGCACCCTCAGAAATCATATTTGGAAGGAGTAGTATTGATGACAAGCCATGTGCCATTGATTGCTATTTTTAGCCCTCCTGCTTTAAATATCATTAATTCTGAATCCTTCTGGAAACTGCCGCAGTTCTTTACAACAATTTTTAACCTACAAGTGGGTACAGTAGGAACGTTCTGACACATTTTCACCTTTAAGACACTTTAATCTTCTCCTTCTTTTTCTTCTTCTTCTTCTTCTTCTTCTTCTTCTTCTCATTATTATTATTATTATTATTATTATTATTTTGAAAGTACTAGGGATTGAACTAGGGCCTCATGCTTGCTAGGCTTGCTAGGCTTGCTAGGCAGGCACTGTACCACTTGAGCCACTCAATCAGCCATGTTTCTTTTTGGGTTTTTTTTTGAATTTTTTTTCTTTTATTATATGTGCATGCAGTGTTTGGGTCATTTCTTATTGGGATTTTTTGAGATAAGATCTCATGAACTGTTTGCCTTGGGCTGGCTTGGAACCAAGATCCTCCTGATCTCTGCCTTCAGAGATTTAAAAAAAAAAAGGAATACAAGTGATTTAGGAGTTTTTAGGGAACCATAAAATAATATTTACCTTTTTGATTCTTCACAGGATTGATGAAACACTACTGCTAGAGCAAAAGAGAAATGAAACTGCACAACCTTCTTAGTACAGTCAGCCCTAGAGCACTCTTGTACTTCAAATCATAATGATAGTTTGGAAGTGTACCCTGGAATTTTTCCAAAGGATAACTTAGCAGTGTGAGGGCCTGCAGAAGCATCTGTTCAAGGCAAGTTGTGTAATCATTTTTCCTTTGAATTTCCAATTCCTGATATATTTTTAGTTTTTAGTTTGGTGAAATATCAAGTTGATTAGTGCACTTGTACATGTTAAGTAAGGTCCAATAATCCGTGCTCATAAAAAAAGAAAACAGAAAGCTTATTGTTTTTGAAAATTCACTGGGCTCTCATTCAAATATTAATTGATTCTGAAATATATTCAATAAATGTATCTAAGCGATACATTTTAACTTTTCTTAAAGCTATACTAAAAATAATTTCAGAAAATGAAGATGACAATCTAAAACTGCAGGTGTACTTAGAGATGCTTTGACTTTTTTATTAGCTGATTTAGCATGGCTGCATTTATAACACTTTTATAATTTTCTTGCACAATCCCAGAGTTGACAGCACTAATCAAAAATATATGAATGGCATCCTAACATTAACCACATAAGAATATTCATTATTTTAAAGGAATCTGAGATGAATGTTATTTTATGAATTAAAAAAAAACTGTGACACTAGGTTATTATCAGTTTTCAAGTTAGAAATTTTGCCATTTTCTTTTCTTTGTGTTTTGTTTTGTCAGTAGTGAGATTTTTGAACTCAGGGCCTCACACATGTCTTTTTGCTTTAATTTTTTCATATAGGGTCTCATTTTTCTCAGGGCTGGCTTTGAACCAAAATCCTCCTACCTATGCCTAATGCATAGCTAGAAGTAAAAGCATAGACAACTGCATCTGACCTCTTGCCATTTTCTTAAGTACAAATATATCCTTAATTGCTAGTTTACTTACAGAAATTTTATCTTAATTTTTGTAAAAATATTTATTAGTGGACCATTTGTTTTTCTTAAAGTAGTTTTTGAACTGTAAAATTTAGCAGATATCTGAATTTATTAACATATTTATTGTACAAAGTAATGTGTATCATCATGACACATCATACATTCATGTAACATATTTTGGTAACATTCACCACACTTGCCACCTTCCCCTTTCCCCTGCCACATCCCTAATACTCTTTCTTTTACTTTCATGTCCTTTTTCTCCTAAATTCCGCATGAGTGAAAACATGTGATGCTTGTTTTTGGAAGTTTGAGTTATTTTTCTTAATGGAATAATCTCCAGTCTCATGCATTTTTCTGAAAATGACATTTCCTTCTTCTTTTTAGGTGACTAATACTCCATTGCATATATACATATGTGTATACCTATATATGTGTATATATGTATATATATGTATATATAAATATATATAACATTTTCTTAATATATATTTTTTCTATAGAATATTTTTATATATGGTACATATAGATACATATATATATATTGTGTGTGTATATAAGTATAAGTATATATATATATACTTACATCACATTTTCTTAATCTATCCATGCCTTCATGGGCACCTAGGTTGATTCCATATCTTGACTATTGTGAATGGTGCCACAATAAACATGGTTATGTGGATACCACTACTGTAATTTGACTTTAATTTGGCGAGTATATACCAAGAAGTGGCATAGTTGGATTATATGATAGTTCTATTTAATGTTTTGACAAATTTCTGATTTGCATAGCAACTGTGCTAATCCACCTTCCCACCAACATTTTACAAGAATTTCTTTTTCACCACAACCTTGCCAACACTTTTTTCCTTGGTTTGTTTGGCTTCACATTCTTGATGATAGCCATTATGAGTTGGCTGAGACAGCATGTCAACGTAGTTCTGATGTGCATTTCCCTGAGGGCTATAAATGTTAAACCCTTTCTTTTATTTATTGAAACTTCTATGTCTTCATTTGAAGAAAAGTTCATTTGTCTATTTATTGATTTAATTACATGCTACTTGGTATTTAATTTTTGAATTCTTTATATATGCTGGATGTTTATCTCCTATTAGACAAATATCTGGCATAGAGTTTTCCCATTTTATAGGCTCTCTCTTCACTCTGCTAATTGCTTCCTTAGATATGCAGAAGCACTTCAATCTGATGCAATGCATTAGTATATACTTGCTATTAATTCTTAAGTTATTGGAATCCTATTTAGAAATTATGCATATATCCTGAAGTATTAACCTTATGTTGCAGTGTTTCAGGCCTTATAGTAAGGCTTTTGATCCCTTTTGAGCTGATTTTTGTTCAATGTTTCTAGTTTCAGTCTTCTACATGGGATTGTCTAGTTTTCCCAGCAAAAACAGCAAAGAGGCTGTCATGCCCCAAGACATATTTCACACACATTTCTTGAAAATCAGGTAACTGGGCGGTAGCTTGTGGTTATTTTGGGGTCTAACATTCCGTTGGTCTGCAAGTCTCTTTTTGTATCAGTGCCTTGCTTTTTTGTTACTATGGCTCTGCAGTATACTTTGAATCAGCTAGCATGATTTCTCCAGCATTGTTTTGTTGCTCGAATATTTGAATTTTTGTAATGTAGTTCACTTTTGTCTGTCTATAATCCCTTCACTTGAATGATTGTTAACAAAGGTTGCAGCAATATCAAGAAACTCTAAATAGAAGCTAGCATCAGACAGGATCAATTGTATATTTCCTATCCAGAATCTGATGTACAGCTGCACACTGCCCACATCACCATCTCCCTTTAGACATAACCAGAAAATTCTAGTCCCACATGTGATTTCTTTCATAGCAGAACTGGTTCCAACAATGACAAGCTCTGTTCAGTGTAGAATTAAGGGGAAAAAAGTTCAATGATGCTTGGTCCAGTTCAAGGTATTTCAGTAATATTTAAATGTTTTTGGACTAATTCTGCATGAAAGTTGCAAAATGTTTATTTGAATAAAATATAAACAAATAGGTGATAGTTTCATCATGTCTGCATTACCATTGTCACAGAAATGTTATGGGAAAGAATCAAACAAAATTTTGAGAAATTTTTCAGTGAAAGAAATCTTATTTTCCAGCTAAAATTTGCAGACCTTTGAAGTCACATTATCATTATCATCACAAAGTACTAGTATGCTCTGTATACTGTGCTAAATTTTGTTTGTGGCATTAGAAAGAGATTTAAGTGACAACCTGCTGGATGAGGGTACATGTGCAATAGTATGAAATATTCCCATGCATTTTGTAATTCAGCAGATAAGTATAATTATTTGCAAGTTGGTCCTTATTTCTCCAAAGACATCAGAGTTACAAACAAATGGTTCTATAGTTTTCTTATTTCCAGTTCTTGAAAGTTATGTGCAAAAGAATCTTAAGTTTAAAAACCAGCTATAAACCTACATTTCTACTTTATTCAATCATATGTTCTGAAATCTTTGTGTCAATATTAATAATGATTTTGATGCTTGTAATATAGATAGCATAATGTTTTGAATCTTTTCTCAGTAGAGTTTTCACACGTCATTATGACACTAGAAATTAGTAGTATAGAATATATGTTCACCCTTCTACTTCTTTTTTTTTTTCCTCTACTGGTGATTGAACTCTATGTTTTGTGCTTGTTAGGCAAGTGCCCTACCACTTGACCCACAGTTTCAACCACTTTTTTAAAAATTTGTTTTGCAGTTTTTGTCCAGGCTAAACTTCGACCAGTTTCCTCCCACCTCTTCCACCCAAGTAAGTGGGATTGCAGTCACAGACCATGAAGCCCAGCTTGTTTTCTTGAGATAAGGTCTTTGAAATGTTGTAAAGGCTGTACTCAAACCCACATATGTGTATCTCATCCTCTCAAGTAGCACTGACTACTGGTGTGTGTCACCTCACTCGGCTCCAGTTTTAAACTTTAAAAACATAGACAAGAGAAGTTTAATTTTAAAGAAAAAACCCTCAATATGAAAAAACTGATTAAATTTTTATAAGCCGTAGAGTTTTGTTAAGAATCACAAAGTAATATATCTAGTATGCTAGCTGATTTACTCAACCTTTGCTCTGAGACAAAACGTACTTCTGAATGCTATCCATTTAATTGATAAATATTTATTATACCTTTATACCACTTTAATGTAAACAAAATTGCAAAGATATATTCTCTATGATATAAACTTAAAATAAGTAGGATTTTTATTTCATTTATGTGATTTTTTTGAAGCAATCCTCCAGTTATATCTAATCTCTTCAATCTTATTTGAAGGCCACATTTTCTAAGTGATCTATCATTTCCTGTTAATGTATCTTGTTTAATGTAAACATTATAAATATTATTTGACTTAACTCAGAAGCAGAAGAAGTTGGCAAAATTAAGGACTAGGTATGTTGTCAAACTTATGAATTAAATTTATATCAATTGATTATGAAATAAGTATAATTAGCAAATGAAATCCTTGTCCTTTGGTAAATAGATTTTACATTAAATGTCTGTCATTCACAGATCAAATGAAAGATGTAAACATAGACATTCCTAATGAAGAACATATTAACTCCTCATTTGTTCCTTTTCTGTAGGTTGTAGAATCTCAAAAACTCTATGTGTCTCTTTTTTCCTGGCTCAACACTTTCTTCATTTCTGCCATCCTTATGAATCTGTCAGTCTGTACACTGAAACTATTCTTAGAAATCAAAAGCATCATAAATTTCTCAGTCAGGTTTATTACAAAAGAAACAGTTTCATCTAGTAACTGTTAGTCAAGCAATTATATTTCATAAACTCTCTTGTTAACTGCCACTTGAAATGTTGTGTCTTTTACTAGGTCATCAGTTTACCTATAGCCCTCAGAAAACTCCCAAATTCCTTAACATAGATTTAAAATACCCAAATCAACTTGACTGCTGTTGTTTTGTTCAACCTCTGACCCTTTCCTCTAGCTTCTACCCAGCCTGAGCTACTTAAAATTCCACAAGTGTACTCATTCACCTCTAGCTGTTTGCTTCCATTTTATGGTATATTTTATCCTTATTTCTCAGTATCATCTTACTTGTCACCTCCACCAGAAAGCTTAGAATGTTGACACAACATTGACACATAGGGCCCACTATGTGGTTCAGTAGTGTCCTGTATTAGACCTGTCATAGGATTTATGATGCTGTCAAGACATTGCTTATTTCTCATTATGGGGAGGGGGAGGAGTGTTATAGTATATGATTGCTAAGGAATGGGCTGTAGCATCTTCACCTTGTCCTTACAGTGCTTGCTGTAGCACCTTAGCACATGGGTGTTAAATAAGTGAATTTCTGGAAAGCTGGAAGCTTTGGCACTTGGCCATGCTGATAATGAATTCAGTGTTGTCCTCTAGTCAAACTATACTTAATCCCATATTGTAAAAAAGTGGCACATAAATATTCTTCATTCCTATCAACAGTAATAAAGAACTCAATATTTTTACTTACTTATGTTAAATTGTTATGGCAATATAGTCAGAGGAGAAACCAAGTGCAGGGTATCAGGTTACAAGGAATGTGCTCTCCCATAAAGTAGGGCTAGTAGTGGGTTAGAGACCTAAGGTTTAGATAAGAACAGCAGGGGAGTCCTGCTTTGGAAAGTTTATTTACAAGTGGAGACAAAGGAAGGCAGGAATGGGTGCTTATCTCTGCATGGTGCCTTTCATCTTGGTCCCAAACTTTTGCATGGCTCTAATGGGCAATTCCTCATAGCTCTGTCCGAGGTTACAGCTTTTAATTGACAGTTTACCATGTTTTACAACCCTGTTTCAAGGCTATCTTCTTTTTCATTCCCCCCTTTTGATGCTTTTTCCACTTTTGGATAAGCATCAACACTAGACTTTAGAAATTTCATAGGATTCTTGTTGTCCCAAAGGCCTATATTGTGTTACCAGGAGCTGTAACTTTATCACCTCCAATTGCGAGCTAATGAAGTTAGTTATGGCGTTAAGAAGGCACATACCAAACATAAGTGCCAATGGAAGCATAAGGAGAGGGCCAGATAATGGAGTCAGCTGTGTCTCTGACTTTCTATCTGCTTTACATAAAACAACACTTTGTGTTTAAGAAAAGTCAAAGCCCTTCTTCTTGGCAATGAGTAAATCCAACCCACTCTCGTTTTGGAGGATCACTGATGCTAGAGAGTTTAGCTGGTCCTGCATGGTCACTATAGACCTAGCCACTTGTTCTATGTCATTTGTTAGGTCCACAGATAATTGATTATAGTAGGCGACTGATGAGGCAGTCCCTCCTATGCCTGTTCCTTTCCCAGTCATTGTACCCAGTCTGATTAATAAAGGTATGAATTGGATAGCTCTCTTCGACTGCACATGAGCCATTAAAGGTGGGGGGGTCTGATTGTTAGGCACTATGTTTATCGGGGGTGAGGAATGCTAATGTGCAAATGCAAGTACTGGTAAGCAAGGGTCCCTCAGACAAGGAAGAATCCCAGGCTGGTGCACCATAGCCTGTCAACTGTACATCGAATGGCGGTAGCTGTACAGTTGAGATTCCAAGTTAAGTTTTCCTGTCCTAGAAGGAAGCCTTAATGGGGGGTCATGGTAGTGGCAGATCAATGTCTTTTACTGGCCCAGGTCCACCTAGGTAATCACCTCTGGGTGGCCTCTCTAGATCTGTGGCTCTCCCTTTAGTAAACTGATATGGGAGTGGGGTAGAAGGGTAGGGTGACACAAGGAGGTTTATTTCCTCCACTGTTTTATGACTTTAAGGGGTCCCTGTCTTTCTCCTAACAACCCATACACCCTATAACATCTTTGTTTTTGTAACCCAGTTAGGTTATCAGCTTTCTTTATAGTAAATCATCCCTCTCCTGGTGCATTCAGAGATTGATATGCTGCACACGAGTGACAGATACTGATAAAATGTGAAGGCATACCTCAGCTTTCCCTGGAAGGAAAGCGGCCTTAGGCAGGCCGAGCAGTCATCCCAGCCTCCCAATTGGACAACCTCAAAATGTAGCAGAGTCAGAGGGCAATAACATATCAGAGACCTCATGCCTGAGACTGGGGTCTGGGCTACAGATGACACCAAACAGCAGTAAGGCTTCCTACTGTGAGGAGATAACAGAAGGCCAGCAGTAACCTCTGGCTTACATTCCAATCTTGGGGAGCAGTGACAGCCAGTCTTAGGGCAAACAGATTGCACAATGCTAATCAGCAGGATAAGGTATGGGTGACAGAGAAGAGGATACATTTTTGTTCTGGTGAATGAATCCTCAAGCTTCTGCCATGCATTGACTAACCAGTTTCCGGGATGTGGCTGGGGCAGGGCTGAAGATCTCTCCAGTGATGGCATGCTGTCTTGAAGTTCTCTGGAACCTTAATCTGAGGGGTGTTAGTTGAGTCACGGACAGCCTGTCAGACTTTGGGCTCTGCAGGGGCACCTGTCCTTTTATCCAGGAGTGATGAGTCCCGGGAGTGACACCTGTAACTTTAACAGCCCTAAGAGCTGCTAACATTACTAGATGGGGACCCGTCCAACTGGGTTGCAGTAGTTTCTTTTTAATCTTTTATGTATCATCTCTCTCTCTCTCTCTCTCTCTTTTTTTAACTGAGTAGAATTACCTTGGCAATAATATACTGTCAGTATATATATCTAAGAAAACTTATTTTTTTTTAAAAAGTTAAAAACACCATCGTTAAGTATTAAAGGACATGTTTAGATCCAGTAAAAATAGTTATTTTGTCTCTATTTAAGTAGAAGACCCTGTCTAAAAATATGAGTTTGTGTCTGGAAAAGCTTTAATGTCAGCCACACATGCATAAGAACCATTTCTTTAATCCTCTTGGCCTTGGTTATCTTTGAGAGGTCTGGCACTAATGACTCCATTGGAACTTTGATGGCATTCCCCCTTTGTCTCCAAATTGTTAGTCTCTGAACACTCTCTTCTGAAGATCTGTCTTCCATCCAAGTACTAACCAGGCCTGACCCTGTTTAGCTTCCAAGATCAGACGAGATCGGGCGTGTTCAGGGTGGTATGGCTGTAGACTGAAGATATTTCTTGATTGGCTACTTTTTCCTGGATTCTGTTTGTTTGGTTTTGGTCCCACGTTGGGAGGGAATAACAAGCAGATCAGGTGGGAGTCAGTGCCAACTAGACCCTTTTGGCCAAATTTAAGCAACAAAGAGGCATAGAAGGAGTGGCTCTTAGGCAGTGGTCTTTTAGACAAGGACAATACAAAACAAAATCTAACAAAAGCAGATGTCTAAGTAGTTACCTTGGTTGACACATAAGCACTTATTGGAGTCATTTTTATGGACTTGATTATAAATGTCCCAGGAGGATCAGAACTGAAATGACAAAACTTAAAAGAGTCATGGTTAAAATTTTGATGTACAATTTAGCAACTAGCAGAGGAGTACATCAGTACCATTAACTTCATGTTACCATATTTATCTAAATTTTGTATTGTAGAAGGCTTGATATACTAAAAAAAAATACAAATATATTTAATACACAGGAACCAGCAATAGCATCACAACTCTGTAGAGGCTAATACACATATTAATTTAGTTGTTGCTCTTGAAGTAAAACTTTAGATTTTTATCAGTTGTAGGGGAAAGAACAGTTTTAGCAAACCCAAACAGCCCAGTCACAAACTAGCATAGGGTACAAACTGTATTAGACTCATCCAAGACAACAGTTGTTTAACCATGAGGTCATCTAGAAAGTTTTACATAACTGTTAGAAAATAAGAGGCATGGAATAGGCACAGAGACAGCTGAAACACTGGTACAGGGTTTATTATTTAGGCAGGAGCCCTGTGGAGGGAGACCCCAGCAAGACAGCATATACAGGCTTGGGCCAGACATAGGGGGCTAGTGGAAAAGTACCAGGAAAGTCACTGTCTGCCCAGCTGTCCCTGCATATATCCAGGATGACAAAGGTGAGCCTTCTGCAAGGGGGCGGGTCTAGTCCTAACATGGCTGTCTTCATTGTTAACCCCAACATAAACCAACTCTTAAATGAACATGACTTATTTACCTTAGTAGTTAAAACCCTGACAAAAATCACCAAAGAACACAGGCAAATATTTATGGAGACTAAGTGTGGAGTTAGGAAACATAGTGGCCAAGAATCATGGCTCAGATGTTGATAAGAAATCCTATCTCAGATTGTTGACATTAACAGATGGCTCTTGACATATAGCAGAATCCCATCAACCTGCAGTCAATGGAACTCCCCCTAAAATAACAGCCCCAATCTGGTCATCTCAGGGAAAAATTCCCTCCACCTGCCATGTGGAAAGAGTAGGACTAACACCTCCACTCTGTTATGTCTAATAAAAACTGGAGATCTTGACTTCCAGTGTAGTGCTCCTTTTGGAGTTTTTATTTATGTATTTATTTACTTTTATCCTATCTGGAGGGTGCACTTTGGCTTTACATGAGTAAATCTGTCTTAACCCTCATATCAGTGCAGCAGTACTCCCTGTGTTCAGCTGCCTCTTGTCTCTCTGTGTTTTAATAAACTCTTGTTATCTTGACAAATTTATGGATTAACCTGTAGTATCAAAAATTTCTCTGAGTTATCTTGACAAAACAAAACAATTATAAGACAATTTTTGTAAATGTTATCTAGACCAATATAATATTTTTAAGGTAGCCTTGTTGTTATGAGCTTAGAGACTTAAGTTTTAGTTTAAACATCAGTACATTAAATTTTGAAGTTATAAAACCTTTAATGTAACTGGATTTTAGTTAACTTTAACCAGTTATATACCATCTATAAGCTATATCATTTTATGACAATTTACTCTGTACTTTTGTGACAATTTATTTCATATCCTCTGGGGAGTTGGTCTTTATCCTCTTCTTTATCTAAAAGTATTCTTTTAACCCTTTATTTATTTTGAAAAAACCATATCCTTAATACCTTTTATATATTTTGTTACTTGTTGAAAATAACTCATAAAATCTTTTAACTTAGAGCCTTACATTTGCATGAAAAAAAAACAAGAAAGAAAGCAACCCTGAAATTATTTTTTGTATAAAAGCAATTTATAGAAAATGCATTTGTTAATAGACGCATATATTATAAGAGAGAATTAAATCCCAGATTTTATTTATGACAGAATGAAACAGGCTAAGGTCATTTTAACTACCTAAATTCCAAGACTTTGTTGCAGACTGTAGCCTCCTTTTTTTTCCTTCCTGGCTAAGCCAGAGTGTTAACCCCTGAGTGTCTGCATCCCAGTGAGACCTGACTAAAATAAGTTTGAAAACTTGTTTTTTGTTGTTGTTGTTGTTTAAGGTAGCAGTAGAACAGAGTAATAACTTCTACATTTACTCTATAATAAGAATCGTCTTTAAGGTGTTTACATATTTAAATGTAAAAGTCTAAGCAGTTTATAGCAAAGATCTTTAAAACAAATACCCTGTTTTTTTCCTTGAATATCATATTAACCTTATAGTATCAATTTAAGAACCATTTTTAAGATGTTTACATGCACACACAAAAAGTTTTATAAATTAAGCATGCCAGAAAAACTGTCAATTTAAGCACGCATAAAATGAGCTGGAATTCCAGGAGCAGATTAAATTTTGCCCATGCTTTAAACAAATTCACACACACACACACACACACACACACACACACATATACACATTCACACCAAAGTTATAACACCTTCCTTCCCCCCCTGTGGGAGAAGTGCCTGACCTGTGGAACTCCTCTCAGAGGTTCTTGGGAGTGGATTAAGCTCCCCTTCGTCCAGTGAGACAGGACCTGACTGAAGACCTGTGGAACTCTTCTTGGAGGTTCCTGGGAGTGGATCAAGCTCCCCTTCCATCCAGTGGGACAGGACCTAACTTGGACTGATTTCCCAGGGGTGGTGCTTACCGAGTCCAGACGAGACTGCCAGATGAGTTGGTCCACTTCTCCATGGAGTCCAAGCCGGGTCAAGACTGCTCAGAGAATTGGGGCACCAGGGCAAAGAAGGACCCAGAATACCATCGAGTGGCACATCACCTCGTTCAGTCCCGTGTCCCTCCCTACTCCGATGCAGCCCAGCTGTCAGCTGGTGACACAAGGGGCCAGTCGGTTGGAATCTTGCTGGGGCCTCCATATGTTGTGGCAATATAGTCAGAGGAGAAACCAAGCGACACTCAGAGGAGTGGAGAACTCAGATTTTAATTTTACACTAGCGGGCCCAGACGTATACCTGTGTCTGAGCCCTGAACAAAGGATTCACAGGATATTTAAAAGGCAGTGCAGGGTATCAGGTTACAAGGAATGTGCTCTCCCATAAAGTAGGGCTAGTAGTGGGTTAGAGACCTAAAGTTTAGATAAAAACAGCAGGGGAGTCCTGCTTTGGAAAGTTTATTTACAAGTGGAGACAAAGGAAGGCAGGAATGGGTGCTTATCTCTGCATAGTGCCTTTCATCTTGGTCCCAAACTTTTGTATGGCTCTAATGGGCAATTCCTCACAGTTCCGTCCAAGGTTACAGCTTTTAATTGACAGTTTACCATGTTTTACAACCCTGTTTCAAGGCTATCTTCCCCTTCAAAATAACTAAGAATTTTTTGAGATAAAGATTAGAATTGTTGGTTTCTTTTTCCAGTTTATGCTGAAGTTGATTCTTGGCCCATTGGAAAGTCTCCTTCAGAATCAACTAAAGAGT
This sequence comes from Castor canadensis, assembly GCF_047511655.1. NCBI lineage: Eukaryota > Metazoa > Chordata > Mammalia > Rodentia > Castoridae > Castor > Castor canadensis. The sequence goes on from NC_133400.1 coordinate 59,346,024, forward strand.
CCAACCAAGATCTTAGAAAGAATTACAAGATATGGTGGGATTTTAAAGAAAAAATATCTTTCTAAAAGTTAACATTTTATTTGTTGGACTATTTATGTACAACATTTCAATAGTCTCTCATTAGCATATGATATAAAAAAATCTATCACTTATATATAAGGAAAATCATATACTTTGAACTGTTCTGGGCATCAATAACTAAATGTAAGATATAAGTGAAATTTGGTATTATGGACTTCTGTGCACTCTAAATGCTCAAATGTCATCTGTTAACACAGCTCCCAAACAATCAAGCAGTCATTAATATGTTGATGGAACTAAATGTCAGTTAACTAAAGGGTAAACTGTATTTTCGAATTCTTTTCTCTGTGGACATAGCCATTTAGACAAATAACATTTTGAGTATTCATACTGTAGCTATTGTCAGTCTTTTAATGTATTATAATCATTGTGGTGCTAACATACTTGTAAGTTTTTACTTTAAATTTTCAGTACTGATTGACTTACAGTTCTTCCCTTGTGAAAAGAGCATTTGCACAAGGGTTTGGATCTTTTCTAATTGTTTGTTAATTTATCTTTGGTTAACATTTGAAATAGTCTTAAAGTTACAAAAAAGTTCCAACCTCTAGAACAATGAACATTTTCCCTGGAACCATTTGCAAACAATATGGTGACTTGTGGCACCATCCCTGTTTACTTTAGTGTGTACTTCCTACAAGGCATCACATTTTACATAACTAAAGTACAACCTTCATAATCAGAAAGTAGACATTCAGACATGAAATCATTCAAACCTCACATTCTTTTCGTGTCTTGCTACTTGTCTGTAGTGTCCCTTATAGCAAGAAAATCCCATTGAGATCCATGGATTGCATTTAGCCATTTGTACGTTAGAATCTTTCAGTCTGGAACATCCTTCAGCCTTTCCTTGAGCTTTATGTCAAGGAAATTTTAAGACAGAGTTTATGTTGCATGTTCCTCCATTGGATTTTTCTGCAGTTTCATTATGACGAACTCAGAGCATCCACACACTTTCTTGGTACAAGTATCACAGAAATTATTATGATTTTCTCGTAACATGATTTTCCCTATTATGAGTCATTACTACAGGTGGTGTCTGCTGGTTTCTCTCTTGTAATATTTTTCCTTCACATTCTAATTACTTTGTGGTTTTTGTTGGGAGGAAATTTATCTATCTGGATCCATGGTCTATTTTATTTAGTAGGGTATGTTGGTGGGGATTGAATCCAAGGTATTACATATGGTAAGCCAGCATTGTATCACTGAGATACATCCTCAGCCCTTTTAAAATTTATTTTCTTTGGGAAAGTTCTATATTGAAAATTTTAGACTTTTCTAAAAATATTCTTGGATGCATGAATATATATGTTCATGACATGCTGGTATGTATCCACATGTCAACATTTTGTTACATTTGCTTTATACCTTTTCTCAGTATCACTTTTTAGAAAGATATAAGTATAGATCAAAGGATTTTATTTTCTGAACTATTTGTGACTTGAAGACATGAGGAATCTTTATTCTTAAATGCTTGTATTTCATTTAGGAATGTAAGGCATTATCTAACATAACTATAGTAAAATGATGAAAAGCATGCAATTAAAATTGCTTCCACATTAATACCTAATCTCTAGACTTTCTCAGATTTTGACAGTATCTCAATAATGTCCATTATATTCAAAAATAAAATCCAAAAAGAGGAATTTTCTCAACCCATGATTCACTGTGTCCAGTTGTCCTGTGTATTGGTCTTCTCTAATCTGGTATAATTTCAGAGTCTTTGATTGACATGATGTTTGTATTATTGTATAGTGTATGTCAGTTATTTGTAGATTCTTTTCTTCAGTTTTGGTTCATGTGATGTTTGCTCATGAATGAATACAGGTTAAGACATTTCAGCTGGAATGTCACAAACCTAATTCTGAGTTCTAGTTGAAGAACTGTTTCTTTGCAACTGTGTGTTTGCTGGCAGAACTATTTCCTTGTGACTCTATGTTTGAGGTTCCAAAGTATTTGCTGACAGTTGGCTGGAGAAACCTTCAGGTCCTAGAGGCTGCTAACAATCCTGAGGCTGTTCACAGTTCTTGTCCATGCAGGGCTTCTTTGCCATGCCATCTTATCTCATGAAACCAGGAAAGATGGTCTTCAAATTAGGTGTGATCTATTCTCTTCCCTCACCATGTCTTTACCACTTTGTCTTGGTGAGGTTTCACTTGGTTTCTTTAATGTATGGTGTACTGTCTCAGGGTAAACATATATAGACATTGATCACGTGGCTTCCACAATTCTCTTGTTATTTCTTTCTTGTCTTTTTCATCTTCAGCTGATGTGTTTTCACTTCTCATTTGAAACACAGATTGAGCAAATACAAGCATGAGACACCATCATGGTAAGAGGGAAACCAGAAAGCCTTGCTGTGTTGCGTGGGGGGGAGGGGTGACCCTTGGTCACCAGCATGCTAGACAAGTACTCTACCTCTTGAGACACACCCCTAGCTCTTCTGTGCATACTTTGTTTTTGATATAGTATCTCACCTCCTATGCCTGGACTAGACTGGCCTAAAACTCAGGATCCTCCTTGTTTCTGCCTCCCAAGTAGCTGAGAGTAAAAGTATGTACCACCACACACAGCCTGTCTTGAAATCTTTTTATTTATTTTTAATTTATTATATTATTAGCATACAATAGTTGTACAGGGGAATATGTTATGATATTTGCATTTGTGTTAAAATATATCTTAGATTTACCCCCTCCATCATTCTCCTTCTTTCCCCTTCCTCTCCTTAGAACAATTACAACAGGTTTCATTCTTCTATTTTAATATATGGATACAAAACAGATCCACCATATACACCCTCATTCTTCTCCCACTGGTGCCAAGCACCCTCCCACTGGTATCCATCACCACAAAAGATTTATTTTTCCCTCCTGCCCTTCATTTAAAAAAAATTAAGCATATATTTATAATCCAAAGGTGTTTTGCCTTCGTACTTCAGGTCTGTATATATCATGCTTTTCCACATTAACCCCTTGCCTCAGTTACCTACCATTTTCTATCCTTATACTCCATACTCTCCTAATGTTCAACATCTTATTGTACAGTGCATTATGCTATATTCATATACACATAGGTTGTTTCAATCTTTTTCATTCTCCAACATTTTCTTTTTTCTTCCAACTCCCCAAAGCCTGCTCAGACTCACTGATATGATTTTGTTTTCTTTGTCACTGTATATATCTTAACTGTTTTAGGGAAAATGCAGCTCTTCTTCAGGGAACTGGAAAATTTAGAGTACAAGTTTAAAATAATCTTGTCAAAAGACAGGACTTCAGAGGGAGGCAGCAGTACAATTTTGAATCCCCCCAGTCTCTCTCCTGGGAAAAGATCAGACCAAAACACATGAGGAGCATTTACTACAAAAATCCAGAAAAAAAGCAACCCTAGAGCAAGAGGATGGGCTAACCATCAACAGTAACCACAAGACCTTCCTGGCATCAACATTTGAATCAAAAGGACTGAGAAACAAGAGTCCTACATCATACCAGAAGGTGTATCTTAGAAACAATTTGGACCAGTTTGAGAGGATCAGCTGAAATTGACAGAAGTTGTGCCCAGTCCCAAAGTGAGTACAGTTAAATCTCTGCATTCATGGGTTCTGCATTCATGGGTTCTGCATCTGTGGATTCCACTGAACTGGATCAAAAATATTCTGAGTAAAAATTTTGTCTGAACTAAACATGTACAGATTTTTTTATCATTTGCTCCTCATCAATATATGATAAAACTATTTACATAGCATTTGTAGTATATTTGCTACAATAAGTAATCCAGAGATGATTCAAAGTGAACAAGAATATGTATTCCACTTCAAGTCATTTTATATTAATGACTTGAGCATCCTCAGATTTTGATATCTATGAGAGTTCCCAGAAACAATCCCCTGTGCATACTGTAGGGTGACTATAAGTATAGGGTTCCTTCATGGGATCTGAATGGTTTAGGCAGTACAGCTCTTCTACAATTAATGGGGTACATAATGTAGCCAAGTGCCACTTGGCACAGAATAAACCCTCATATGTAAATTACTAGGGGAAATAAAACTAATCTCCAAAAACTGATAGGTTTTTATTACAAATGTGCAATAAGCAGTCATAAGAAGGAATGGAGGAACCTTGAAAACTGTCTTTGTGAAAGAAGACAGATATAAAAAAAAGACACAGGTTACTCCAGAGGCACCTGCACACCCTTGTTTATTGCAGCACTATTCACAATAGCCAAGTTATGGAAACAGCCAAGATGCCCCACCACTGACGAATGGATTAAGAAAATGTGATATCTATACACAATGGAATTTTATGCAGCCATGAAGAAGTACGAAATGTTATCATTCTCTGGTAAATGGATAGAATTGGAGAACATCATTCTGAGTGAGGTTAGCCTGGCCCAAACGACCAAAAATCGTATATTCTCCCTCATATGCAGACATTGGATCAAGGGCAAACACAACAAGGCGATTGGACTTTGATCACATGATAAAGCGAGAGCACACAAGGGAGGGGTGAGGATAGGTAAGACATCTAAAATATTAGCTAGCATTTGTTGCCTTCAACCCAGAGAAATTAAAGCATATACCTTAAAAGCAACTGAGGCCAATAGGAGAAGGGGACCAGGAACTAGAGAAAAGGTTAGATCAAGAAGAATTTACCTAGAAGGTAACATAGGAAATCAATGTGAGTCAACTCCCTGTATAGCTATCCTTATCTCAACTAGCAAAAACCCTTGTTCCTTCCTATTATTGTTTATACTCTCTCTTCAACAAAATTAGAAATAAGGGCAAAATAGTTTCTGCCAGGTATCGAGGGGGTGGTGGGAAGGGGGAGGGGGTGGAGTGGGTGATAAGGGAGGGAGTGGGGGTAGGGGGGAGAAATGACCCAAGCATTTTATGTACATATGAATAATTTGAAAATTTTTTTAAAAAGATCATATGTCATATTTTATTTATATGAAATGGTCAAAAGCTACAGAGATTAGGAGTTGTCTGGGGTAAGAGAAAGGAGAGAAAGGGCATAATTTTGAAAGATCAGAAGTGTTTCTTTTGGGGATAATGAAAATATTATGGATTACATAGTGGTGATGGTTGCACAATCTTAGGAAGTCTTAGGAAATGCCACTGAATTGTACCCTTTAAAATGATGAATTTAATGTTAGGTGAATTATGTCTCAACAAAAAATTTTTACAATGCAAATTACTTGTTTTCCCATGCTGAGACATGCTGCTCCATGTCTCTTCCCTACTGCCTTCCCTTTCCATACTCCTGAAGTGTCCACCACCTGCTCTCACTTCCGCTGTGCCTCAAGGTACTTCTTACAGTTGGGCTCCAGCTCCCTCTCCTTGGGAAGTGACTCAATGTGCATATATGACTGGTTGTCTCCCAGGGTGGTATGGAGTTCAAATGCCCATTTTTGTCATGCTCTTCAGTTGATGACAATGGTTGGAGAAGGCAGCATTTGCCAGGGGCAGGCAAAGATGATCTGGCCCTTGCATTCAGGATTTAGTTCCCTTCAGAGGTTTTACCTCATCTAACCATGACCTCCAGATGCCGTGTTCTGAAATCCAGGTTGGATCCCTAATGGGCACTTGCAAACACTGAGGTCTTTAGAAATTCAGGCCTCAAGTCAAGGTGATCCCAGCCCATTGTTGAACCTCACTGGTAAAGTGGAACAGTGATACTGGCCTTGGGTGTTTGGAAATTAATCTAAGTAGTGAATTTTGCTAACCCTGTTCATGAGTGTAGAGAAAATGGTGATTTATCTTGCAGGCCATCCTCAGGATGGGCCTCAAGTTGCTGCAACTCACTTTGCTAGGCCCCAAGTTATCAGCTGCCAACAAAATGACTGAGCCCTTGCCACACCTGTGCTGGATTCTCCCATATTTTATATTTACAGATCTCATCTTTAATCTCAGATAACCTAAACCTGTTGTAATTGTGTCCTGAATCTTACTTTCTAAAATGATTACCTGGTGTGTCATGAGGCATTAGGCCATTCTCCATGAGAGATTTATTTTTTTTGCCATTTCTTCTGGACAACTTAGACTCATCTTCTGTCATTTTCAACTTTTTAGAAATTTTATTCTTTTAACTCTAGCCTCAAATTTGTCATTTTACCCAATTCCTGGTTCTTCTTATAAGCCCATATAATCTCTCCTCTTCAGACGCTTCTAGTCCTGGACCATATTCCTTCTCTTTCCTCACTTCTTATCCTTTTCTCCCCCTGTTCCTTCCCAAATTTCAGTTCCTCTTTCTAAGGTAGACTTTAGTCCCCAGCTCTACCAAAGAAAACCACAGGTAACAACATCTCAAAACTCCAAAGACCTCTTTATTGCTCTTCTATTAATTGTATTTCATATTTTTAAGTTTTTAAAACACATAAGAATAGAGAAATCTTTATATTTTATTTATATAATTTTATACACTTAACTGTATGTTTTCACATCTATGTCTAGAAATAGATGTGAAAACCATTTGATACCTGAAGTGATACCAACAATCTTAGCAACTCTTACATCACATAGCCATAGTATTGAGAAATTTCCATTTCTTTTTCCCTCTCAATGAAAAACTGCACTTTTCCCAAAGAAGTGTATTTGGCTGCATGCTCATGCTCTTGCTGAGCCTTCCTTTTCATGGCCTCACGTTCTGGCTGCTGCTCTTTTGTGATGGGGCTTGACATTACTGGCTCAGGAACATTGGGCTTCCTCCATGGTATTGGTTGAAAGCTGAAATCTTGGAGTAGAAATTGGGTTTGAAGCTTAGGTGGTAGCTGGAACTTGGTCATAGTAGTGGAAACAGGGTCCCGCAGGAAAGAAGTGCAAGATGATGTTTTGTAGAGTGCAGGACCAGCAGCACCAGACTGAGATACACAAGGTCTGGGACGCTTGGTCAAAGCCGGTAAGGTTGCATTGATTGAAATTGGCCAAGCTGGTTTGGCAGGCCCCATCAAAGATGTATTGGCACTAGCTGGTTGAGATGCATTGACTGCCATAGATTGAGCTGAGTTAGCATGAGGCCTAACAGGATAAGATGCAGTGGACTTATGTGAGCTAAGAGACTGTGGCCTCTGAGGAACAGGTCAAGGTTGAGGCTTGTCCAGAGTTGGAAATGGTAAAGGTACCAACTTGACCTTCCCAGGTAGGGGCAGCTCATACTGGGATGGAGATGGATATTCATTGGCAGCACTGTTATCTTGTTTCTGGGCTTTGGCTTGAGTTTTCTTAGGACATTTCCCCTCATGTGGAGTATCCAGCTGTGATTTAATAACTGGAGAAAACTGGGAGCCTTTGCTGGTGCTTGAATTTCCCAGGGGCTGACAGGAAGATGATCCAATTTTCTTATCATTCTTCTTCCCCAGTGCATGAAAAACCTGCACTGACTGCAACATGTGCATGCCTAGGTAGGTTCGAGGCTTTTTAAAGGTCTCCTGGCTAAGCTCAGGTTGATTTCTCTTCCACTTCATCTTGGGAATTGTTTTCTCCTCTGACTTCACCTTGTTCCCTGTCTGCTTATTTTCTTCAGCAATCTTGTTGTTTTCTCTGGACATTTCGATCTTTTCCTGCCTGTAGCCTTTAGCTTTGCTGGTCCTGCTGGATGCAGCTTTCAGAGGTTTGCTAGTAGAATGCTTGGTTGTGTTCACAAGAGGCCTGTCACTGGATGCAGCACTGCACACAACCACTTCTCCCTCCAGCAGGCACTGTGGGTTCTGGAGCTGAAGTTTGGCCTTAGGAGCTCCATCAATAGGCTCAGAGGCTTTATCTTTCTTCTTTCTGATTTGGTCAGTGGGACCCTTTCTGACACATGACTTTTTCTGCACCTGATTCACCTCAATAACTCTCATGTCTTTGGCTTTGATGGCTGTGGGAACTTTGGATTGGTCAAGATCTGTTAAAGAGTGGAAAATGGATGGAAGGTGATTATCTTCCACCAGTGCAGCAATATCTGCAAAACCATTGCTAAACATGATCCCATTTTCAAGTGTCCCTTGGCCGTCAAGACTTAGGGTATTCTTTACTAAATTAACATTTTCAGAATCAGGCTTCCCTCTTGCCCCAAAGGATTGATGCAGGTCAGAAGCTGGTGAGTGTCAGGGATTTCTAAAGGGAATAACAGAGGATCTTGACTTTCTACTGGGATCTGGTAGGCATCCAGAGGCTTTGAAAGATTGGTTTTAATTTCACACAAATTCCCATTTTCTGTTTGTCCCTGATTTGGAGCTGGTGGCAAAGCCAAGATATTGGTAGAACTTCAGACTGGAGCTATTGTAGTGTTTCCAGGATCAAGAGGTGGGTCATTCTCAAGTATCTGAGCATTTATGCTGCTGCAGGATGTGAGGAATTCTGGAGTTTGTGAAAGACAAAATGTCTTGCTTGGAGGTTGCAAACCTTGGGAAGTCTCCATCTCCATGGAAGTTTCCATCACTAAAAAGAAATCAAGGAAGTAGTCAGTTCCTGGTAAGTGAGATGTTCCTGTCTGCACACTAACACAGAAACCAAGCCCCTGCCAACAGTTGGCAAGGCATTTTTATTGGTTATTTTTAAGGAACATGGAAAGTACCCTGTGTTAGGAGGTAGGTAGTGACTGCTACAGTTGCTACTGCTGGTCCTTTGATGAAATTTTTTTTGTATTTCATAGGAAAGTTGTAAGTCAAATAAAAGTGAAAGTGATTTTTAAAATGTGAAATGTTTTTGCTTGGACTGTAGCTTGGTAGTAGAATTCTTGTCCACTCTGCTCTTGACCTTGGCTTCAATCGCAAGCACCATAAAATTTTTTTTAAAAGTTTTATAAAGACTAGCATTCTCATAGAGAATACTCTCAATTTTCTGCCTTCTTTGTGAGTATAAGGATATGTTAAAGCATAAGCTATAGAGAAAGTAGAGTTCTTTCTCATGAAATACCTTAAAAAGGACATATTTTGTGTCCAAGCACTTTGGACAGAATCTCTGAACATACGGAAATTAAATAAAATTAAACTTACTACGATGTAATATTTTGAATTGTTTTCCAAATACACTAAAGCAATAGATCAGGGAAGGGAATTAATTACTATGTGAGGGTTTGGCCAGGGCAGTGAAAGGTGAGGCCTCATGGTGTTTCTGGGGAACTCTTAAATGTAGCATGGATGGTCAGTACAGTGTTCTGCAACTCAACTTTTATTTGTTTGTTTGGTTTTGGCAATACTGAGATTTGAACTCAGAGCCCCACACTTTCTAGACAGGCACCTTATCACTTGAGCCACGACCCCAGCCCTCTACCTTATATGAAATATTAAAATGAAGAGTGCTGAGTGAGAACAGTGGTTGAAATCTGAGAACTTAAACTCTACTTATGTGTGGACTAAACACTACTCAGCTACAGATTTGACTGTACTTTTGAATGCTAATTTTATTCCTTTCCCATTTTTGATGTTTTTACTCACCTTGAAAACTCATTTCTGTGTTGGGATGACAAGCCACAGAGTAGTAGATTCCAGAGGTGGAAATTGGTGTCAGGATGTTTGTAGGCTGAACCTCCTTTAACACCATCACTATTTCTGGTTGTGGGGCAGAGGCCCTACTCCCTGTGTATGAAACAGAGTCATAGGATTGCAAGCAGGGGCCAAGTTCTCCAGATAACACAGGTTCCAATGTGTTTTGATTATAGTAAAAGACCTGGCTTCCTTCCTGGTAGGGAAGTGACAGGCTATGTCCTTGATTTGGAGTCTGAGATGGTGTCCCTTGAACAAAGTTGACAGACAATGATGGATTCAGGGGGACCACCGTATTTGCATCTAGAGTTTTGTCATAATGAGTTGTCACAGTCATAGAAGAAATTTCTGTGTCCTGGTCAATGAGTGTCACAGTAAAGTCCTCAACTGAAGGTAACTTCTTTTTAGTGCTTCCTGTGACATCCCACTCAAAAATACCTGGATAGGGGGCAGCTGAACTAGAGGTCTGGCTCTGGTCAGTAACTTCAGACAACATGGTTGTGCTAGAATCTTGGTATAGGTAGGCGTTATTCATGAGTGGCTGGAAAGAGGTGTCAGAGGCTGATGGCAGTAGCCATGCTGATGTGACAGGTGGACCAGAGACTGGAGAAGTTGCAGTTGCTTCCTGTTAGGGAAGTGTCATTGCTCACCACAGGAAGTGAAAGCTGGAGAGAATTTGTAGTTCCAAGTATAGATGGGTTTTGGAAATTCTCTAGGATGAAAGAAGGTGATGAAAATTGGTGATATTAACATACCTTCACTTTATTTGGGGAACAGTATTATCTCAAGGTTGTTGTAATCAGGAATCCTCTAATACCAATGCTCACTGAGGTACCAAGTTTCAAACCTTTTAGGATAGCTGCAACTGATGAAGCTGTTTGGAACTCATCTGATGCACAGCCTTTTCTCTCAACTTGGACACAGAACACCAAAATGGTCTGGTTCCTATATTGTTCCCTGGGATAGAAGCAGCCTTCTTTATACTCTCTTTCCCTTGAATCTGAACTAGTATAAACTCATAGCTTTGTCCTAGAATGGAAGCATGTTAGACCTAGGATATCCTTAGAGAACTTCTAACGTTATCATTTTACTAGTGAAGAAGTTGAGGGTCAGAGAGGTAAGATTGGCTTGTTCAAGTTCGGCCATCACGATCTCCTTGGTACTGGACACCGGTGGCTCACACTTGTAATCTTAGCTACTCCAAAAACAGAAATCAGGAGGATGGCAGTTCAAAGCCAGCTTCTCATAAAATAGTTCATAAGACCCTATCTCCAAAATATCTAACACAAAAAATGGCTGGTGGAGTGGCCCACGTGGTAGAGCACCTGCCTAGCAAGTGTGAGGTGCTGAGTTCAAATTCCAGTACTGCCAAAAAAAATCTCCCTGGTGTCAGTACCAGAAACTGGGAGAAATAGAATTTATATGCTTTTTGTTCTTCTTCTAGCATCACTAGCTGGGCAGTGACCTGAGAATGTAATCCTATTTACTTGGGAGGGTGACATTGGAAAAATTGTGATTCAAGGCCAGCCAAGGCTATAAAAGTTAACTAGACCCCATCTCAACCAATTGCTGGGTGTGGTTGCATATGCTTATCATCCCAGCTGTGGTGGGAAGCATAAAATAGGAGGATCACAGCCCAGGCCAGAATAGGCAAAAAGTAAGACCCTGTCTCAAAAATAAGTAGTGCTGCAAAAGATTACACCTGTAATCCTAGCTACTCAGGAAGTAGAGATCAAGAGGATTGTGATTAGAAGCCAGCATGGGCAAATAGTTCAAGAGACCCTTTCTTGAAAAAACCCATGACAAAAAAGGGCTAGTGGAGTGGCTCAAGGTGTAGGCCCTGAGTTCAAACTCCAGTACAACAATAAATAAATAAATAAATAAATAAATAAATAAATAACAAATAAATAAATAGCTAAAAGGCTGGTGATGTGGCTGAAGCAAATATATTGCCTGGTTAGCAAGCATGAAGTCCTAAATTCAATCCCTAGCCCTGCCTAGAAAGAAAGAGACAAAGGAAGAAAAGAAGGAAGGGAGGGAGGGAGGTATGGAGGGAGGGTGGGAAGGAGGGAGTCAAGAAGGGAGGGAGGAAAGTAGAAGTATGTTATTACCAATTTTAATTTCATGTCTCACCTTGTTTGTGAAGGTCATATGCCATTTCATAGAGTTCCCTTACAACACAGACCAGGTAGCAAATTTAAAGGGTTATTGTCTACCCTCAAGATAAACAATACATGATTTTTTAAAATCCATGTATTTTAAAAATCAGAGAGATTTTTTGATTTTTAATTTGAAAATTCTATTATATCACCCTTCTCTATAATCCTTTTTCTTAGCACATTTATAGGAAGAACCATTTCTAAGATATATTTCTAAAAATGTTCATACTCAAAGTTGTCAAGTCATCTGGGTCCAGAGTCAATAGAAAAAATACAAAGGTGACTTCTCTGATAAACTGCTGTTATTAGTGTTACCCTATTCTTCACTTAATTACCTTCCCAGTCCATTAATACAAGTATTGGCTGAAATCGATTTCATTTGCTTTGCTCTGAATGGATTTCACTAATTGCTTTTTGTGTGTTAATTTAAAAATCATAGTTTCTCCTTAACATTCTTTCCCAAACCATGTCTTCTTTCTTTTTTTTTTCTTTTATTATTCATATGTGCATACAAGGCTTGGGTCATTTCTCCCCCCTGCCCCCACCCCCTCCCTTACCACCCACTCCGCCCCCTCCCTCTCCCCCCCACCACCTCAATACCCAGCAGAAACTATTTTGCCCTTATTTCTAATTTTGTTGTAGAGAGAGTATAAGCAATAATAGGAAGGAACAAGGGTTTTTGCTGGTTGAGATAAGGATAGCTATACAGGACATTGACTCACATTGATTTCCTGTGTGTGTGTGTTACCTTCTAGGTTAATTCTTTTTGATCTAACCATGTCTTCTTTCTTGATGATACCTCCCTGCTCCCCATTTCTTCATTCTTATGTTTTCTCTTCTCTCATTTTTATATTTTCTTCACTGTCTCCAGTTCCTGTCAATCTATGCTTAATGTGAACAATCCCAAACTTTCTTTCTCTAGAAAATCTTCCCTTCTAACAATCCAGTCTTCTCCCTCTTGTCTCCCTCTTTCCATTTTTGCCTAGTTTAAACAGAAAACTCCAAGACATGAATGTTACTTTCTGATCAGCATTAAATTTCAAATACTACTATGAAAACATTAGTTTAGGGAAGACTGTTTTCAATGAAACATCTCAGAATACAGTGCTATTTTTTATACCGACTAGGTTCTTCTCTGCTTCTGTAGAAACTAACACTCTCAAGAAGACTCTGATTTCACCATTTGCATGTCCTTTAAGATTTGACATTACAAGAGACAAGGAACAGAACATTGGCAGTCCTTTATCCTCTGAAGCAGATGATGAGTCATTTTTGTGATAGAGTAAACAGTCTGTCCAAAGTCATATACCTAGTAAATGTCAAAGCCAAAACTGAAGTTATGTCTCCATATTTCTAGTTTGATACATTCCCCCATTATTTTAAGATGTTTTCATTCTACTACTAACTTTAGGGTTGTGGAGAAAATCTAATTTTTTATTAAATATAAAAAAGTTTCTTTTTAAGTTTCTTTCCTTACCTGACATTGTCAGAGAAGAGTTAACATCAAGTGCAGTTATAAGAGATTAGGAGATGATACTGGAAGATATCTGGGTAGCTTAAGACAAACAGCTCATGTGTCTAGTATGAAGGACATTGGTCACTGATCCAAATCTGTTTACAGACAAGTCCATGGAAACCCCAAGAATCTACCAGGTAGCAGTAGGTCTAGTGGGAGAATGATGTCGTAAAATAGGCAGTTTATGAAGTAGCCAATAGCAAGATCAGATTTCCAACTGTAAAATGGGATTGGTTTGAGAGATTAACAGGAGAGCTATAGCAGCATCTAAATGGCTGACACATAGGAGGTAAAATCCTGAAAGAGACATGATAGACCCTCTTTCCCCTGTTAGAGACATCATTTCAATGTTTTTTATACATGTTAATTAATAAAGATATCCATAATTTGTATATTTCACATTCCAATAGGTATTATAACATAACTATATACTACATATACAGTTAATATCCTTGGAGAGGAAGGAAATCCTTGGAGAGGAAGGTTTAGGAGTTATAACATTTCTGAGACTATTTCAATTTCTCTGACTAGTGAAATTAGAGATGGAAAATATTAAAGAGTTCTTTTTGTAACTTGGTTGAAGAGTAAGTGAAGTTCATTGAGTGCTCCCTGTAGGAATGATATGTTACAAGGTTATTCTCTTTTAGTTTCTCCTGTCTTGGCCTGGACTGGACCTGGGCTAGGTTGGACTCGCACTTCTTCTCTCCTTTTCTCCCACTTTATTATAGAATTGTTTCTTGGGCAAGCCCGAATTTTGCAGTCTTACTAGTGTGGATGATACTCCCTGTGAAGTTTCAGAAGCAGGGATGCTCTTTTCAGAACTACAACACTTAGAGAAATGGACTCTGCACATTAGAAGCAAACATCAAAGAGATTCAAGATCCAGCTGATGGCAAACTTTACCTCATCTAGACATTGGTCCCAATTCTTTTGCCTACCATTTGAGCCCCTGGCTACTTGGGCCATGTAGAAATCCCACCATCTGGCTCCTTCATCTTTGAGAAGCATTAAGTTACTTTCTCTCTTCTTTAACAAATAAAATCATTGTAGCAATTATGGTAGTTTCTTCCTCCTTGAAACAGTCATTATAGAATCTTGGGTCTCTTGCATTTTCTGTCTGCCATGCTTGGGTGCATGGTCAGGCAAAATGGAGAGATGAATAGTTAGAGAAAAAAAGGAAGCATTAGTGGAGCATAGTGAAAGTCAACACAAGGAGAAAAAGAGATTCAGGTAAATCTTTTGGTTTTGGTGAGAAATAGTTCAGCACAACTTGGCCTCATTTTGTATAAAAAGAACAGATGGTTCAATATTTTAATGTAACTAGATAGTCTAGAAATTAATATGAATCCTTCACACTGAAGAGAAAAATCTTTCCAAATAAACATTTTAGATTTTGTTTTATGTTATATTGTTCATTTGCATCATTCATTAATATGTCTGTATACTATAGATTGCTTTTAAAGGTATTTTTTTCTATTCCTTTATCCTTTTCATATTTTTTAGGAATCTAACACTGTTAAAACATAATGCATGTTTATCTCATGATGATTGTTTATTCTGAGGCATCATTAACTTTACCTTATAGATTTTGTAGAAAAAATTAGTAAAGAAAGGCATATGAAAAACATTTGTGAGGAGTTAAACATGCTTTCAAGCTTAAGGAGCAGAGTTTGCAGTTAGCTCAACTTGATCTGATTTGGCCTTGCTTTTTATACCCTGCTTAGTAATTCTTTTGTTAATAATAGATACCTAATTATGCTGACAATTGTAGTTTTAGATAAATAACTCACTTTTTCGATCAGTCTATTTTCAGGTACCTAAGTTTAAAAAAACCAGTTTTCTCTTCTTTCTCATTGGCCTATTTGCCTCCCCACCATTTCACTATGTGAGAGAAATTAAGAATGTCTTTACATCTCCAGGCAAAGTTATCATGCTCCTCTCAGTATCTCACTGGCCATGTGAATGAAAGAACATCCACCACATCAGCAAATGAAGGAACGTCTAGGACAAAAAAGCATGTAACTCTAGAGATTCAAAGTAGCACATCTGGAACTAAGTAAACCCTAGTCTAAATCTGGCCAAAAGTTATACTACAGCATATACATCCTGAAGCCCATGCTCCAGGGCTTTCCTTTAAAAGCCCTTCCACCTCCAGTAGGACTAGGGGTGTAGGGGTTAATATTTCTTCTTGTTTTTTGATACTTTATTTTTATTATTGTTGTACTGGTGATTCATTGTGACATTTACAAAATTTCTTACATTTTATCATAGTTGAATTCACCCCCTACATTAGTCTCCTTTATCTCCCCTCCCCTCATTCCTCAATAGTTTCAACAGATCTCAGTTGCCCATTTACATACATGTGTACAGAAATTTTTTTCTGATATGATTAAGCTTTTTTTTAAATGAAAGACATCAATGATAAAGGCAAGAGATAATAGAATGAGAAAGATATTTTCAATGTTTGAAGCCAATAAATGACTAATATCTAGAATTACTCAGACATCAATTTTAACTGATAAATACACAAAGCTAACAAGTATGCTAAGGGATGGCCCAATTCATTAGTAATCAGAGAAATGAACATTGAATAAAAATATCACTTACTGCCTATCATATTAGCAAAATTAGAGATATTTACAGTATTAAACACTTATAAGGATGAAAGGATAAGAAATCTCTCTTCATATAGGAGAGCAATATGGCATTTCTTCAGTAAGATATTGCATATATTATATATATAGCATCAACAAAGCCCAATTTATAGAAATGCATAAACATGGAAGGTACATATTAAATACAATATCATCACCTGAATGTGATAGATATAAAAATAGAATATTTCATAGGATTTACTCAGATTTTCTTAGTAGATATGCTCCTATAGATTTTGGGGGTAGTTTATCAAGAACAATGGTTCTGCTAAAAGTGATCATTCCAAGATATGGACTCCCATCTTCAATTCAGAGTGACAACAGACTTTCCTTATGGCAGAAATTATGCAGCAAGTAAGTGAAGTCTTATTTACTGGAAAATGGAAGCTACATGCATCAGGAGACCTTAAAGATTCTCTAAGGACTTCTGCACACAGAAAATGAAAGCAAATAAAACCATGAGAGGACAGGCAGTATCAAAACACAGGAGAAGAAAAGACAAAGAATCAGAGAATAACATTGATTCAGTTGAACACAATCTAACCCTTAAACAACAAAAACAACTAAATGACAGGAACCACCACCTACCTATCAATATTAACACTGAATGTCAACAGACTCAACTTCCCCATCAAAAGACACTGTTTGGCAAACTGGATTAAAAAGTTCTCATTTTTCCATTTTCATACATGAGTACATAGTATTTCCACCATATTCACCTCCTACATCCTGTCCTGTTCCTTCCAACTCCCTATGATACCAACTCCCAGACTGGACCTTGACTTTTGAGGGAAAAAAAAAGATATTTTTGTTTGCTTAAGATATCTATACAGAGTATAGCTATAGTATAAAGAGCATAGTATAGAGTACAGAGAATATGTAGCATTTCCAAGAATATATGTATTGCATCCCAAATTTGTTTATCATCTCCATTTTTCTTCTTTCTATCTTAGTCTTCTTCTTATGGTGAGTTCAACAGGTTTAAAAATTCTATATTAAAGATTCCACAGAAACTACATTACCCATGTTCCCTTTCTTCAATGAGCTGTTTTTATTTTATTTTGGGGATACTGAGGTTTGGACTCAGGCCTCTTGATTGCAAGGCAAGCACTCTACTGCTTGAGCCAAGCTTACAGCCATATCCACCTTCTTTACATCCTTCGTTTAAATCTCCCCTATCTGTTAGTGTACTCCCCTTAGTGTGACCTGTTTTCATTCTTGTCCTTCATTGTTCCGATGTCTGCTCATTGGTCAGTGGCATTTTTGCCTGTACATACATTGTTCATCAATGTAAATACCCTCCAGTGTAATTCTGTGCTGTTTTCCACCTAGCCATTCTTTAACAGTTTTCAGCATGTTTCCTGTGTCTTGTTCTTATACAAGTGTGACCTATTTCTTTATTGTTTGCTAGTTTTCTTTCCTTCTTTGTCTCCTCCCTTGATCTCCTCTACCATTCCAACTTTTGTATTCATGATTTTGTATTTCTCTTTCTCTCTTTCTCTCTCTCTCTCTCTCTCTCTATATATATATATATGTATATATATATATATATATATATACACATATATATATATGTGTATATATATATATATGCTTATGTAAATAGAGCATATATATATATGCTTATAATTCTTTTGGGACTATGTTCTACATATGCAAGGAAACATATAGCCTTTTGTTTTCATAACATAAAATGATGTAATTCAATTCCATACATTTACCTGCAAACAACAAAATTTCATTCTTCCTTATGGCTGAATAAAATTTCATTGTATATAAATACCACATTTCCTTAATCAATTCATCTGTTGTGTGACATTTTAGCTGTTTCCATAGCTTGGCTATTGTGAATAATGCTGCAATAAAAATGTGTGTGCAGTTGTCATTATTGTAACCTGATTTACATTCCCTTGGGCATATCCTTAAAGAGTGGTATTGTTGGATCATATGGCATTCAATGTTTCATTTTTTGAGGTGCCTCCACACAGTTTTCCATAGTGGTTGTACTAATTTACATTCCCACTAACATTGTAAGAGGGTTCAGTTTTCTCATGCCTTCCCCAGCATTTTTTATTTGTGTTCTTGATATCAGCCATTCTAAAAAGAGTAAGGTAGAATCTTAGCATGGTTTTGATTTGCATTTCCTTATGCCCAGAGATGTTGAGCATTTCTTCATGATTTTTTCCTTTTCACCATTTGTACTGCTTCCTTAGAAAAAGCTCAATTCATTTCATTTGCCCATTTCTTCATTGGGTCATTGATTTTAAGGGAATTTAATTTTTTTGAACCCCTGTATATTCTCATTGATGATTCTTGCTAAATGATGAATTCTCTTATTCTTCTATTACTTCTACATGGTAAACAAAATAAAACCAACAAACAAATGGTAGTGAAAGAAAATTTCAATATTTTGGTACTTCTATGCTACATATTTAGTCAGTATTAAGCACTTCAATCTGATTCTGTATGTTTTGACTTGTGTCCACTTTTTCTCTTTCTTTATTATAAACTTTTTTATTAGGATATATTCACTATATAGTGGGGTGGGTTTGCAGTGACAATTCTGATCACTCTTATATTGCACATTAATTTCATTCCACCTATTGTCTATCCCCATCATACTCCTCCCCCCACATTTAAAGGAATTGAAAGAGGTTTATTAGTTCTATTTCATATAGGTATGTCAAATTCATCAACCATATACCATCACCTTAATTTCCTTCCTTCACCTTCCCCCTCCCACTTGTACCAACCTCCTGCACATACTGTATCTATTGTATAGTCCTGATTTTCATTATTAATATTTGAATTGACATTCAAAGGTGTATCTCAATGTATGCCCACAATGGGTGTGCTTTACTTTGGTCTAGTAATTCCTTTCAAATACCTCCCTTACACCTTTACCTCACACTCCCCATCTTTCAATAGCTTTCTGTACACATCCTTATATCCTCTACCTTCATATATTATGGTATGAGATATTTCTGTTACTCTATCTTTCTCTTTTCCTTTTTCTCTTTCCCCTAGTTCCATAGAGAAGTTCCACTATTAAAACCATGTTATACAACTCACTTTGTATATGATCATGCTTCTTTTTGTGTATCTGTTTACCTTTGGCTCTATCTTCCATTTATGAGAGAAAACATGTGTCTTTTATGTTTCTGATCCTGGCTAACTTATAACATGATGTCTTCCAATTGTATCCATTTACCATCACACCTCATGTCATTATTCCTTGTGGCTTAGTAATACTCCATTTTGTATATATACCACAATTTCATGATCCTTCTATAAGTTGTAGGGCATCTGGGTTGTTTCCAGAACTTGGACATAGTAAATAGTACAGTCATGAACTTCTGTGTTCAGGTGTCTCTACTGTATCATGTTTTAAGTTCTTTTAGGTAGATACCCAGGAGCAGTATCACTGGATCATATGGCACTGCTATCTCTAGTTTTCTGAGGAATCTCCATGCTGCTTTCTATAGCTGTTTACTAATTTGCAGTCCCACAAGCAATGTATAAGTGTTCCTGTTTCACCACATCCTCACCAGAATTTGTTGTTATTACCCTTGATTATGGCCATTCTAACTGGGGTGGAATGAAATCCTAAGTACTGTTTTGATTTTCAACTCTTTTATAACAACCAGAGAAATTGAACACTTCTTCATGTATTTACTGCCATTTGTACCTCTTCCTTTAAGAATGTCCTGTTTAATTCATGTTCCCATTTCTTCATTGGGGTATTGATTTTTTGAGGGCTGAGTTTTTATGAGTTCCCTGTAAATTCTAAATATAAGTCCCTTACCAGATGAATAGGTGAAAAAGTTTTTCTTCCATTCTGTGGGCTGTCTCTTGAGTCTGGTGATAGTTTCCATTGCTGTGCAGAAGCTCTTTAGTTTGATGCAGTCCCATTTGTTCATTGTTTCTCTTAGATGCTGAGCCTTTTGAGTTCTATTTAGGAAGTTGTTCCTCATACATATCTGTTCCATTGTATTTCCTACTGCTTCTTGGACTTGTTTCAAAGTTTTTGGCCTTATATTAAGGTCTTTGATCCACTTTGAGGTGATTTTGGTACAGAGTGAAAGACAGGGATCTAGTTTCAGTCTTCTGAATGGGGATATGTAGTTTTCCCAGCAGCATTTGTTGAAGAGGCTGTCTTTTCTCCATTGTGTGTTTTGTGCTCTTTTGTCAAAGATCAGTTGGTTATAGATGGCTATAACTATAAACTTTCCTCTTAGCACGGCCTTTGCTGTGTTCCACAGATTCTGGTAGGTTATATTTTCATTTTCATTGGATTCTATGAAATTTTTAGTTTCTTCCCTAATTACTTCAGTCATTCCTCGGTTTTTCAACAGTGTGTTGCTATATCTCCATGTGTTTAAATATTTTCTGGGGTTTCTTTTGTAGTTGAGATCTAGTTTTATTCTATTGTGATATGATATGATGCAGTTATTTAGATTTTCTTGAATTTTTTGAGACTTGCTTTGTGTCCTAAAATATGATCTATTTTGAAGAAAGTTCCATGAGCCATAGAAAAGAATGTATATTGCCTAGTTGTTAGGTGAAATACTCTGCAGATATCAACCATGTCTATTTGTTCTAATGTGTGGAATAGCTCAGAAGTTTCTTTGTTGATCTTTTGTCTGGATGACCTATCTATTGGTTACAGTGGGGTATTCAGGCTCCCAGTCTCACTGTGTTAGTGTCTATCTGTGCTCTTAGAGTCATTAAGGTTTTTTTAATGTAGATAGTTGCACCTGTGTTTGCTACATATATGTTAAGGATCAATATTTTCTCTTGATGAATTGTTCTCTTCATTAATATGAGGTGACCTTAATTGTCTCTTATGATTGGCTTTAATCTGAAGTCTACTTTGTCAGATATGAGTATAGCTACTCCTGCTTGTATGTGGAGTCCATTTGCTTGGAAATTTTTTTTCCACCCTTTGACTCTAAGACAGTGTGTATTTCTTGTAAGTTAGATGAGTTTCTTGTAAGCCACATATGGTTGGGTTTTGTTTTTTAATCCAATATGCTATTCTTTGTTTCTTGATTTGGGCATTGAGGCCATTTGCATTCATTGTTAATATTGAGAGGTATCTGTTGTTTCTAGTCATTTGTTTCTCTGTTGTTTAGTTTTAACTATTCCTTGTTTACTTGTCTGCTTGCTCAAAAGGGTTTATACTTTCTTGAGTCTTCCTGTCTCACTCTAGTTTCTTACATATATACATATATATGTATGTATAAAAGTCCTTTAAATATCTTCTGGCATCGTGGTCACATATTCCTTTAAGTTTTCCTTGTCATGGAAAGTTTTAGTTTCTCCTTAAGTTAGGATAGTTTTGCTGTGTAGACTAGTCTAGATTGATAGTTATTTTCTTTCAGGGCTTGAATTATGTCTTTCTATGACCTTCTTGCTTTTAGAGTTTGAGTTCAGAAATCTGTTGTTACTCTAATGGGTTTGTCTTTATATGTGACTTCTCTTTTCTCTTGCAATTTTTAGAATTCTTTCTTTATTCTGTATGCTGAGTGTTTTGATTATGATGTGTCTGTTGGTGTTTTTCTTTGGGTTCTGTAAGCATACTGTACCTGTGTGACTCTCCTTCTCTAGATTAGGGAAGTTCTCTGTTATTATTCCATTGAGAAGATTGTCAATGACTTTAGTTTGTATTTCCTCTCCTTCTCTATGCCTATGATTCATAGATTAGGACTTTTCATTGAGTCCAAGATATCCTGCATGTTTCATTAGTATTTTCTTGGCATTTTTTCATGATCTTTTACTATTTGGTCTAATTCCTCTACTTTGTCTTCTGTTCCTGATACTCTGTTTTTAACTTGCTCCACTCTGTTCACCAAGCTTTTGATTGGAATACTTATTTGGGCTATTAAGTTGTTTATTTCAGATTATTTTTCACAGTTTCTTATCTTTATTGATTTCCTCTTTCATATCTTGGATAGTCTTCTTCTTTCATTCATTTGTTTGTATTTTCTTTAAGCTTATTTAATTGTTTACTCACTATTATTAACTTTTGTGTTTCAAATATTAACTTTTGTGTTTCTTCCTTGAGTTCATTAATTATTTTTCTATTGTTTTTTGGAATTCATTAGTTGATAGCTCTTCCACTATGCAGATATCTGTACCTTAGTGGTGGAATTGGCTTTTGGTGGAAAGTGGTTGTCTTGCTGTTTCATTCTGTGTTAAGATTTATGCATCTGGAATTGTTTTTCTTCTGGTTAATCTCTTATGCCCCTGCAGTTGATGTTCTGAGATTTTTTTCTTTCTGGAACTCTGTCAGTGCTACTCAGAAAGGGGTATGCTGGATATGTTAGTTCTCAGAAAGGGATATGCTGGATATGTTGTTCAATAAGAAAAAGGTTCTTGTTGTGCCATTATTCTCTTTTCTCCCCTCAGTGAGGTGTTTAGAGTTCCCACTCTGATGGGTGTGCAGGGGCTCTCCTGAATTTGCACTGGAGAGTAATGGTTCTCTGTGCACTGTGGGGAGTAGGCCTCCTAGCATCATCAGAGTAGCAGATTGTCACTCATTGGAAGAATTGGATTCCAGCTTTTGGGGTCCTCTGAACTTCATTTTACAGGGCAGGTGGTTGCTTCTGGGCTATGGGAATGTCAACCTGTTCGTTTTTTTTCAAGGTGGATGTGCACCATTCCTGGAATTACACCAACAGCAGGTCAAAACTTGGTATAGATGGAAAAAGCTCCAAGCCTATCTCCATGCTCTAAAAAGCCATTTAATACATTGTCCTCAGATGAAGATGTATCAGATATTTAACCAATAAGAACAGATACTACACTTGATCTTAGTAAAAAGCCAAGAAGTGATGTGTGTCCACTATTCTTTGGGAACTTTCTTACTTCTGAGCACAAGATATTCCCACTTGTATTTTCTTGCCCAAACCCTGAAATCAGACATTTTTCCTAGAAGACCTGATTCCTTTTATCATTAAAAATCAAGTTCAAAGGACAGGTGGAATGCCTTAAGTGGTAGAGTACCTGCCTAGCAAGCATGAGGCTTTGGATTCAAATCCCAGTACTGCCAAAAAATATCAAATTTAGGGTACTACTTGTGATAGGTTTGCATGTTGTTATAGGAGTTACCATTGCTCACAGGTTTCCTTATAGAACAGAGCAAGGAAATGTATGTGTTCTATACATAAATACATATATGCACATTCATATATCAATTTGAATTTCTATATCAAAACAATGAGTTTTTCCTGATTCTTAAAAATTCCAATCCAGTAGCATATGATTTGATGTAGCTTTTTTCCCTTTAAGTATTTCTGTTTTGTTGATTTTGTTTTAATTATTTAGAATTTTAATTTTATAAATTTATGGGATACCATGTGATAAGACAATACATGTACAAAGTATGTAATACTTACATCAGAGTACTTACCATATCTATCTCCTTAAAACATTAATACATTGCGTGTGTTTATTGGCTAGTGTGTGATATTTCAACATAGGTATATGGTACATAACTATGAAATCAAAGTAATTAATATATCCACTCCCCATCATTAAATTTACAAGTTTCCCTTAGAAGGGTTGCATAGATAATTTTATATTTCATATTATGTTAAATTTTTATATTATTTTATATTTTTGTCCAATCATATAGTTTTTATAAATCGAATTTCCTCTCTATTGATTATAGAATATCAAAGTATTACTTATTGATGCTATAATTTGTGCTAGATTTTCCCCACACACGAAAGACTTTGTATTAAGTGTGTGCTTCTCAGGTTGATACTATTGGAAGATGATGGGTACCTCAAGAGGTGGGGTCTGGTGGGACATTTAAATCTTTAAACTGTTTCCTTCCCCTCACCCTCTTTGGTTTCCCGTCACTATAAATTCATCATATTATTGCACCATGCACTCCCTGCCATGAAGTACTGCCTCACAATAAACCCCAAATCTAATGAACTGAAACCTCCAAAAATGTGAGTCAAAGTAAGCCTTTTCCCATTTTAAGTTTATTGTCTCAACTTGTTTTTACTGTAGCAGAATGCTGAATAACATATTAAACTTGAATTTAATTATCTTGCTAAATACTTTTCATATGTTTGTTCTATGAATATTTTATCCAGGTATTCTTTTGGAGTTTCTAAATACACACATATCCTCTACGGTATGTTTTATTTCCTTTACAATTTCCTAGAGTTTTGCTTTTTATCTACTGTAAGAATTACGTTGAATAAATAAGTGGAGACTAGGTAGCCATTTTTTTTGAAATTGCAAAGGAAAACACTGTTCATCAATAAGTGTGTAAGAGGTCTATTTTTGTTTTCTCACACATCATTTGTTACTGTATTACTTTCTATTCTGCACATGACATGACAAACATAGCATCCTAAAGCAACACACATTTACTATCCAACATTTCTGTGAGGCAGGAGTCTGTATGTGGCTCTTTTGGGTCTTCTGTTCTGGTTCTCACAGGTTGCAATGAATTTATCAGTTCTACAGCATTTTATTTGGAAACTTGGTGGAAAAGAGTGTACTTCCATGCCCATTCAGTTTGTTGGCATTACTATTTCCTTGCTACTGTATGATTGAGTTCCCAAGCTATTTGCCTACTCTTGGCTGTGGAAACCTTCAGGTCCTAGAGGGTGCTAACAGTCCTGAGGCTGTCCAAAGTTCTTTTCAATATAGTTCTTCCTCACAAAGGTTTCTTACCTCATCAAACCAGCAAAGATGTTCTTCACCTCATGTGTGATCTATTCCCTTCCCTTCCCATGTCTGTTTTCACTTTTCTTGGTGAGGGTTCAATTGGTGTTTTTAATCTATAGCATGTTATCTTTGGTTAAACATATTCAGACATTGATTATCTAGGTTCCATATTTCTTTCTTTCTTGTCTATTTTTCTCTTCTTTTCCAGTTTATGTCAGGCAACAGCTCTACCACTGAGTATGTCCCCAGTCCTAGCCTCCATATTTCTTTACCTTTCATGCTTTCCATTATTGCTATTATTTAAATTCCTTCTTATATTTTTATTTCATTAATTATTTCTTCTATTGAACCTAATCTATCTGATCTGATTAGTTATAGAATTTTTAATTGTGTCTTTACTGTTTTGTTGTGGTACTGAGGTTTGAACCTAGGGCCTGCACCTTGAGTCACTCCACTAGCCCTGGTTCATGAAGGGTATTTTTGACATAGGGTCTTGCAAACTATTTGCCCAGGCTGACTTCAAATTGCTGATCCTCCTGTTGTTTGCCTCCTGAGAAACTAGGATTACCAGTGTGAACCATAAGCACCTGGTGAATTTTGGTTATACATTTTAAGAACAACTTTTATCAAGATGATTATTTTTTAATCTTTTAAAAATATTCAAGCATCTACATTGAAAAACAAGTGCTACAGAAGATAAAACAGGGCACAGTAACATATAGTGTCCTGATATGTGTCATGTGAAGCTTTACACTTGTCCCATTAATTCAATCTTTCCTCCAATCCAAGCAGAGGTCACACCAAGATATGACATTTCTAATATGAGTGCTTGATAAAATGAGAATGAAAATGTTCGTGCAACTCTCTATGCACATTATGTAATACATGTTTAAGAAGTTAACTAAGAAGTTAGCAGTGGATAGTTCCAATTTTATAAGAGAAGCAGAGATAGAAGCCTTGTTTTATGGTCATTACAAAATGTATGACTTAAATGCTAAGCAGTCTACAGAGAAGCAGCATATTATGTGTAATTAAATTAGAAAAAATTAAGTTAGATCTTTCAGGCAAAACTGAGTGTTCTGCTTTAAATCTTAAATATACTCTAAAATCTAATGTAGTGAAGGCTTTGTCTACAGCTGGTGGCACTATTTGGAGGTGGGAGAATCATTAGGAGAGGGTGGCAAGCACAACACAGTCCCTGGGCATGTGCCCTTGAACAGAATATTGGAACTGAGGTTTCTCTTTTCTCTCTTTGCTTCCCTGGCTGCTGTGAAGTGAGAACCTTGCTCTTTTACAAGTACCCCCACATGATGTTTTGGAAGCAGGCTCAAAACCAATGCAGCAAACAGACCATGGCTGAAACCATAAACCTAAGCAAACCTTTACTCTTTGTAAGCTGCTTATCAGGTATTTTTTACCAGTGAAGGAAAGGTAACTTAGACAGTGAGTATTTTTTTTTTCATTTTTCTTTTATTATTCATATGTGCATACAAGGCTTGGTTCATTTCTCCCCCCTGCCCCCACCCCCTCCCTTACCACCCACTCCACCCCCTCCCGCTCCCCCCCTTAATACCCAGCAGAAACTATTTTGCCCTTATCTCTAATTTTGTTGTAGAGAGAGTATAAGCAATAATAGGAAGGAACAAGGGGTTTTGCTGGTTGAGATAAGGATAGCTATACAGGGCATTGACTCACATTGATTTCCTGTGCGTGGGTGTTACCTTCTAGGTTAATTCTTTTTAATCTAACCTTTTCTCTAGTTCCTGGTCCCCTTTTCCTATTGGCCTCAGTTGCTTTAAGGTATCTGCTTTAGTTTCTCTGCATTAAGGGCAACAAATGCTAGCTAGTTTTTTAGGTGTCTTACCTATCCTCACCCCTCCCTTGTGTGCTCTCGCTTTTATTATGTGCTCATGGTCCAATCCCCTTGCTGTGTTGACAGTGAGTATTTAACAATAAACAGACTTTTAAAGACTTAAAGTTTTAAAAAATAATCCTTTTACAAAATAAGACAGCTTCACGGTATTAAAACAGTAGTTCTTTATCAAAAGTTTTCATTCATCCTTTTCTGCTGTTGCTAGCTGCCAGTTTTTCCAAAATAGTGACACCTATATGCAACTCAATGGCTTATTGATATGATTTGTAGTCTACATGTCTAGACCTGTGGAACCTGAGCCCCACTGTGTTTCACAGGGAGGAATGGACTAGGCTAGTCTTAGTGTTTTCATTGCCACTTCCCTGGTTTTACCAGACAATGCTGGAACTTCTCATCACCATCATTCTTATGCCACCAGTGTCCAAACAGCTATCATGGTTGCTACAGCTATCTATCAGGTAGTTGCCAGCACACACTGGAAAACCATCTACCTGGTGAGGGGTTTGTAACCCACATGTGGGGAAGGCACTGTCTTGGCAGAGCAGGTCCCTTGCATTAAGGTCCTTTCCATTGGTAAATGCCATTCTCATGGTCTCCAGGAAGGTCCTGCAATTGGTGTTCTGGGCTGCTTCTGGCACCCAAAAGTAGAGACCATAGCTCTGGAGTCTGGGGCACCCACCACTGCCACTGTCATCTTATGTCTACCACCCTTGCACCTGTCACTGGAGCTTCCAAGTGGACCAACTACCTTTTCATTTATGGTTTTAATTTATAGAAGTTTTTATTGGTTCTTTTATATATCTGCTAAGACAATGTTTATAGTTTTCTATTCTTTTAGACACTGCATATAGTTATTATTATTTTGTCATTATTTACTGAAGATCTACTTGAAAAAAGAGTAAGAGTTGGGACAACTAATCAGAAAGTCAGAACTACAACACCTTATTTTTTAATATGTGACCTTTATAGGTTCTTAACATGTAAATTTTTAACACAGGAATATAGTTAATGATTCTACATTTTCCTTTTCCAGGAATGACTAGTGATCCCCGCGAAGGGAACGTATTTGAAACACTTGTATGTGAATGTTCTAGAAGAACTGATTATAAGGGCAAAAAATGGAAATAAGTTAAATGTGCTTCAAGTGTGAGTGGGTAAACAAAAGCCTGCATAACCACATAAAGGAATGCATAAAGTAAGAAATAAAGAACCCTGATATGGCATGGATGCCCTTCAAAAAACAATATGCTACATGAAAGAAACTTGACACAAAATACACCATATTGTATGATTTCACATATTGTATGACTCTATTTACATAAAATTTCAAGAGAGCAAGCATGGGGACTTTGAATTCAGCTCAGTGGTAGAGCTCATGACCAGCGAGCATGGGGCTCCATGTTCTATTCCCAGCACAAGGAAAACATAGAAACATAAACTAGATCAATAGTTGCCTGGATTGGGATGGGGATCAGGCAGCTGATTATGCAAGCTGTTTATCCACTCACATTTGAAGCAAGTTTGTCATTATTTACTAAGGATCTACTTGAAGAAAGAGTAAGAGTAGTAATGGTGAGGGAAATGTTTCCAAATCAGTTTGAAGTGATGGTTTTAAAGTTTACTGAAAAGTTCTAGATTATATTCTCTCAATGGGTGACTCTTGATATAAATTACACCTCAATCAAGCTGGGTTTTCTTTAAAGCAAAAGAGAGGCCAGTTGAAAGGGCAACTGATTTCATTTTGTAAGTGATAAAAAACACACTTTAAAGTGCTCAAATATGAATTCAAAATAAAAGAAATCACAGATTATTCAGAAGATCTACAGGTCATATGACAATGAAGGTTTGCAAAGGTGCAGGATATTTGGAGTCAGCCATGAAGTGTCTGTTAATTTTTAACTATATGCCACATGCATTCTTTTGGTTATAAAAAGGATAAATTTCTTCTTAAATTTTCCTCTTTGGAATTATGTATACCTGTCCATTTATTCTCATTTAGTCATCAGGCTATAAATACCAGTTTCCCGAGGATTACATTTCTCCCCATCACTGTAAGGGAAACTTGAAAGAGGTGGATTTGGCAATTGGTGGGTCTATTCTGGTAGTATGAAGTCTAAAGCAAAGTAAGATTCCATGTTGGGTAGTGTCATGAATTGAGCCCAGGGATGTCACAATTCACCCCTGATGTCCAAGTTTACTTTGTGTGGTTTCCATGTTTGTGGCTTTGTTGTTGTCTTCATTAAATTATTCTAGATGTTGCAAAGTGACCAAATTTATCCTTTTAGCATAAGGCTTCTGAAAACCTAAGGGGTTTCTTCTAAGCGTCTTGTCTTAAGAAATAGCATCCAGGAGATAGTGGCAACATGGCCCTAGTACCTGTCCAGGTTATTGGGGTACTTTTTTGAGGGGTGGAGCTTCAGGGCACTACAGTTAGCTTGAACAAGACCTTGCATGCTGAGTTCATAGTCTCTCACTGATGGGTCATAGTTTTGCAGCTGCAGCCAGGGTGGTTCGAGAGTCATGAACCTTGGTCTCTCAGGGCCCCATCAGGAGATGAACTTGCACTATTGGTGGGGAAGGAAGTGGCTTGAGAAATTGGGCTTGGAGGGAAGGAGCGAAAGAATGGAGAAGGAGGGATGGAGGGAACAAGCTAGAGGAGGGCCTCCAAGCAGATGGTGGTAGTTGTGGAGGGGTGAGTGATCCAGGAGTCTCCATTGCAAGTCCCAATCCAGTACCTCAGAGAACACTGCCACTGGAGCTCCCTGGCAGGCAGGTGCGATGGGCAGCCTCCCCCACAATCAGCCAGGTGCGATGGGCAGCCTGCCTGCTTGGCACACTGAGAGCTGGAGGGAGAGGGCAAGGAGGGCAGGCTGGTGTTTCATAGGCTGCATCTGTCCTCAGCATCCCCACAGCTGCTAGGCTGAAGAGGTTCTAGGGAGCCTCCCCCCTGGTGAGCTAAGCTGAGCTCTCAGCCAAGGCCTCCCTCATGGAGCATGATCTTTGAACTCCAAAGCTTTTGCTCTCCACCCCCTTCCTTTGTCTTTCCCTCTTATCTCTTCAGGAATCTTCTTGTACTTTGTCCCCAATCTGCCTTTGTCAAGCTCCTAGCATTCAAGGAGGCAGTGTGGCTGTCCTGCGTGGCTCAGCTTCTTCTGCCCTGTCTTTTGAGTGAACTTGACCTTTCTCTGCTCAGCATCCTGTGCCACCCAATGATTCCTATCGAGAAACTCAAGACCAGCATCCAGGTAGAAGCCCTTCCAGAGAATTAAGAAGGGGTGTACCCCTGCTGCTCTGCCACAGCACCATCCCCAGATCTCTGCCACTTTCTCCCCTCATTACCTTTCCGGATTAGCTTGAAGAAGCAGCTAAACAATGCTTTACCCTCTTGTTAAGAGCTCTTTCTCTGCTCTTTCCCAGAAGGACTGATGATTTCTGCCAATTCAGAACTTCCTGAATTTTAAAAAAGGAGGATGTGCTGGGTATTTTATATAAGTTAACTCTGTTAATCCTCCAGTGACCTTAAGAACTAAGTATTGTTACGATTTCCAGTTTACAGAAAGGTTAAACTACTAGCACAAGATCACCCAGCAGACAGTGGCAGAGCCAGTCTCTGTGAAATGGGTAGCCTTTTCCTGGCACAGAGGGATTGTCACTCAAGCCAGGTTTGTCAACTGCAAATCATACAGCTGCAAAATTCAGCCAAATGGATGAACCTGTCTTAATATGAGCAAATATCCCATTTGCCCTCCTCTATCTGGAATACCCTCCCTCACTTGTGTCTAGTGAAGTTCCCCTTGTCTCTCAAGGTAGGCATTGCGGGGCCATGAATCAAGTGGTAGAGCATCTGCCTAACAAATGGGAAACCCTGAGTTCAAATCCCATTATAGCCATAAAAGCTTGACACTGGCCTCCTCTGTCCAACTTCTCCAGCTAGACTCCTGTTTAGCCTAGCGTACACTGATTCTCTCGATTTCCAACCATCTGTTCATTTGATTTTCAGTATAGATGGCCGTGAGTTATAGTTCCCTTCTCTTACTCTGACACGTCAATTAGACTATGAACTCCTTAAATATTTGATGAACCTAACTATTCTTGGGCACTGAGTAGGTGTAAAAGAAATAGTTGTTACTTTGTTCTAGGTTGGAAGCTTGGGAAAATGTGACTAAGTGTCTGTGTGTTTGTGTGTATATCTGTATGTGTTGGAGTGCACCCAGACAGTGTCTCTCTGACAACTTCTGTATCCCTACCTCAGACCAAATCTTCAGGACATTAAAGGCAATTTGTTGAATTGGTTGATTCATAAACTTCAAAAAAATAATGATTCAGTGGTATCTTCTTTGAGCCATCTGGCCAAAGCCACGTCCTAACTTTGTGGTCTCCCCAGAGACCAGGCCCAGGTCCAGAGTTACTCTTTCAATTTTGAATGATAACTTTTCTGGGTAGAGTACCATAGAATTAAAATTATTTTCTTTCAGTGCTCAAAATACCTCACTCCATTCCCTTTTTTCTTTTAAAGTTTTGGTTGCTTTTGTTCTTATGGTTTGCCTTTATGTATTATTTAAATTTTCTCTTTTACAGTCTTCAATATTTTTTCCTTGTTCTTTGTGCTAATGCTTTGAACTACAATACGCTATGGAAAGTTTCTAATTTGGTCATTTCTGTTTGGTGTCCAGGAGTCTTCCTGTACCTGGATGGGCAGTTCTTTCTCAAGATTTGGGGAGTTTATTGCTATTATTTTACTTAATATTTTTCCTGTTCCATTGGTTTGCACCTCTTCTTCGATGCCTATGATTCACAGGTTTGGTCTTTTGAGTTGCAGAGTTCTTCATTATTTCTTTCACAACTCTGATGTCATTTTTCTAAGTATTGTTCTGATTTTTCTTTAACATCTATTTTGCCTTTGAGCCTGAAATTCTTTCTTCCAATTACTCCAGTCTGCTGGAGTGGCTTTCAATTGTATTCTTTACTTGACTTAAGAGGTGTTTTGTTTCCAGGGTTCTGGTTTCTTTCTTTTTTTGAGAATTTCTATATTTTTGTTAAGTTCCTCTTTCACATCTTGTACTGCCTTCTTTATTTCATTTATCTATTTTTTAAATAATTTCCTTGGTTTTTATTTTGCTATTGTTCAAATCTTCTGTGAACTCATTTAGATGTTTCTGTGTCTTTTTGAGTTTTTTAATTCATGTTCTTGTGGGATTCATTGAGTTGTTTTTTATGTCCTCTTTGAGCTCATTAAACATTCTCATCATTCTTCTGACCTCAGCAACAGAGGATTCATTTTCTTTAATATTCACCTTTTAAGGAGTCATATTCCCCAGCCTTTTATTCCTCATGTTTCTATTTTGAGTTGTGCTCATGTGTAATTGATTTGTTGTTTGGGAGTATTAATCACTTGTTATCTTGCCCTTGATTAATTTCTATGGTCTGGTTAGCTTAATTGTTAGCTACATTGTTGAAACATCTCTGTTCATGAACCTGGAGATATAACTTAGCAATAAGAACTTCATGAATTCAATGCTGAAACAATAATTTACATAATACATAATACCCTGGTGGTATTATCTATTAGCATTGGGTCTTGGGGAAATAACATTTGCTCACATAGAAATTAATACTTAGGTAATAAAAAATGGGGATGGAAAAGGAGAAGATGAAGGTGGAGTGAGGGGAAGAAGAGATATGAGGTGTGGGGCATAGCGGTTATACAGTGGCATAATAGACTATTTGGTGAGTGGTTAGTGTGGAGAGGATAGGGACAGTGAGGGAGGAATGGGAGAAATAGGAGATAAAGAGAGGGAAGGAAAAAATGCAGAAAAGAAAAATAGGGGAAGAGAGTAGAAAGTGGGACAAAAGAGGGATCCGAAAAATTAAAATTTCAACAGAGTGGAAAAAAGAATTAAGTAAAAAGAATTTAAGAAAATATATTTATTATTAAAATTCTTTTCTTGTTATAGAGTGCATTTCCTCTGAGTTCATTAAGTACACTAGGTATTTTCTTCTGATTTCAAATATAGGTGTTGTCGCTTCTGACACCAGCTGTCTCTGGATCCCTGCCCCTACTTAGGGTTGATATGTTGGGGTGGGAGGCAATTGATGGCATCCCTCTATACCAGAAATTTTTGAGGGGGTCCATTCAGGGTGTTCAAGCCCAGGCGCCTATTAAGGAGTGGAGAGTCAGGGTTAGTTTGTTTGAATAAGTGGGAACTTCAAAGTGGTCCCAAGAGGGCCTGATGTGCCAGCACAGGTTAGCCCCTCCCACCCCTCCAGTCAAGCCTGGGAGCTGGAGTTGAGCTGTTTTGTCAAATGCTTTTCTCTGGAAAGACTGTTAGTTCATCTCGTTACTAGTTTCTCCAGGGTGCTTGAATGCATTGGTTTTTTTCCCCAGGCCGCACAGACTGAGTTGCCCTACCCCCACACAAGCTAAATCATACCAGCACTTTATAAAGATGGTCACAGGCTCTGCCACTTCTTCTCTCCCCTCGATTTATTAGGCAATGACTTTGTCCAGGAGGGATGCAATCCATGCCCTCAGCCTGTGCTGCAATATGTGGTTTCCTCCAGAGTAGATGATGTGGTGCCATCACCAGAATGAGTTGTAGTATGGGGTCAGCTGCCCAGCTTGCCAGCAGATGGCAGTCAGAATTCTGTGTCCACAAATCTTGGAGGGCCCTGAACAACCAAGACACTTTCAGAATTGGTTCTTTAGTTCTCTGCATTGAGTTTTGCTTTTTAGGCCATCAGAGGAAAAAGAAAGAAGAAAAAATAAACTGACCAAAAAAGGGAGAAACCAGTCTCTAGCAGTCCAGTATGGCAGCTGACAGCAACAGCCCCCCCAGAATAAAAAGCTACTTTATCCTTAATTTCTTCAGAGCTTTTATCATGAAATGATGTTGAATTTTTGTGGCTTTTTACCTTGATTCTGCTTATGTGTTGTATTATGTTTATTGACCTATGAATTTTGTAACATCCTTGCATTGCTGGAATGAAACCTACTTCTCATGGTGTATAATCTTTTTAATGTGTTGTTGGATTTTGTTAACAAGTATTTTTGAGTATTTTTGAGTCTGTGTTCATCAAGGATATTGACCTATAACTTTCTGGTTTTTTGATGTGTCTTTACCTGGCTTTGATATTAGGATATTACTGACTTCATAGAATGTGTTTGGTAGTATTCCTCCTTTTTGTATTTTATGGAATAATTTGAGGAGCATTGGCATTAGTTCTGCAGTGAATCCACTGGGTCTTTGATTTTTATTTGTTGGAAGGTTCTTTATAACTGTCTCAATTTTATTACTTGTTATAGATCTATTTAAGTTTTTAGTAACTTCTTGGTTAATTTTGTCAAATCAAATTTATCTGTTTATTTTTCATTTTTTGGTTTCCAGGTGTATAGTTTTTTAAAGTTTTCCAACATGAACATCTGGATTTCATTGGTGTCTGTTGTAATATTCCCTTTTTCATCTCTGAGTTTATTAATTTGGGTCATCTCCTTTCTTCTTTTAGTTAATTTGGTTAGATGTTTGTCAATCTTGTTTATTTTTTCAAAGAACCAGGTTTTTGTTTTGTTATTCATTATATGGTCTCCAATTCATTGATTTCTGCCCTGATTTTATAATCTCTTTCCATTACTTTTGGGGCTGTTTTTCACATTTTTCTAAGAATTTGAGAGATATCATCAAATTATTTACCTGAGATCTCTCTAGTTTTCTGATATGGGCACTCATGGCTATAAACTTCCTTCTTAAGACTGCCTTTGTTACATCCCACAGGTTCTGGTAAATTGTGTTGCATTTTCATTTGATTCTAGGAATTTCTTAATTGCTTTCCTAACACATTCAATGACCCATTGCTCATTCAAAAGTGTGTTGTTCAATCTCTATGAGCTTGAATGACTTTTGTTGTTTTCCTTGCTATTGATTTCTCAATATTATAAAGGCTATATATGACAAACCTACAGCCAAAATGATACCAGATGGGAAAAAACTGAAACCATTTCCTCTAAAATCAGGCAAGATGCAAGGGTGTCCAATCTCCCCACTCTTGTTCAACATAGTGCTGGAATTCCTACCCAGAGCAATAAAAGAGGAGAAAGAAATCTGAGGGATTCAAATAAGGAAGGAAGAAATCATAATATCCATTTTGCAGATATTATGATCCTATACCTGAAAAATGTACAAACTCAAGCAAAAATCTCTTAGATCTCATACACACTTTCAGCAAAGTAGCAGGATATAATCAATGCACAAAAATCAGTAACATTTCCATATACAAACAATGAACAGTCTGTGAGAGAAATCAGCAAAGCAATACCATTCACAATAGGTTCAAAAAATTAAAATATCTAAGAACCAATTTAATGAAGGAGGTCACAACCTATATAATAAAAACTACAAGACACTAAAGAATGAAATCAATGAAGACATCAGAAGGTTGAAGGACATCCCATGCTCATGGATCAGCAGAATCAATATTGTGAAAATGCCTATGCTACTGAAAACAATCCATATGTTCAATGCAATCCCTATCAAACTTCCAATGGCATTCTTCACTGAGGTAGAAAGGTCAATCTTAAAGTTCATATGGAAGCACAAAAGACCTCAAATAGCCAAAACAATCTGGAGGTAAAAGAGCAATACTAGAGGTAGGACAACACCTGACTTCAAACTATATTACAGAGCAATAGCAAAAAAAACAGCATGGTACTGGCACAAAACCAGACATAAAGACCATGAATACAATAGAAGACCATGACACAAATCCATGCAACATCAGCCATCTGATTTTCAACAAATTTGCCCAAAATATGAACTGGACAAATGACAGCCTTTTAAATTAATGGTGCTGGGAAAACTGGATTTCCACCTACAGAAGAATAAAACTAAATCCCAGTTCCCAGTCTCTCACCTTGTACAAGCATTAATTCAAAATGCATTACATATCTTAAGGTAAGATCTGAAACAGTGATATTAATCCAGGAAAAAATAAGGAACACATTGGGCCACTTAGTGTAGGTAATAATAATAAAACTCCAATAGCTCAGCAATTAAGAGAAAATATTGACAAATGGGACTACTTGAAACTAAGAACACTTCACACAGAAAAGGAAACAGACACCAGACTGAAGTGACAGTCTGCAGAATGAGAGAAAATCTTTGCCAGTTAGACAACTGACAAGGGATTAATAACAAGAATATACAGGGATCTCAAAAAACTAACCTCTCAAAGAATCAAAAACTCACTGAATGAGGGGGCAAATGAAATGAACAGACAGTTTTCAAAAGAAGAAGAATGAATGGCCAAAAAACATAAGAATAAATGCTCAACATTCTTGGCCATAAAGGAAATGTAAATAAATACTACATTGAGATTCCACTTCATCCCAGTGAGAATGGCTATTATTAATAACTCAAACACCAACAAATGCTGGTAAAGATGTGGGGGAAAAAGAATACCTCAACACTGTTGTGGCTAATGCAAATTAATGCAACTGCTATGGAAAACAATAGCAGGTTTTTTTAGTTTCAAAAAACTAAAAATAGAACTACCATATGATACAGTGATACCACACCTGGGTATATATCTGAAATAGTATACTCCAGGCTATGATAGAGCCACTTGCACACCAATGTTTACTGCAGCACTATTTGTAATAGGCAAGCTTTGGGAGCAGCTCAGATGCCCCACAACTGGTGAATGGATTAAGAAAATATAATACACACACAGTGGAGTTTTGTTCAGGCATAGGAAAAATGAAATCATGCTATTTTCAGGTAAATGGATGGAAATGGAGAACTTTATGTTAAGTAAAATCTACCAATCTCAAAAAGCAAAGGTTGCATGCTTTCCCTAATATGTGGAAGCTAGACCTATAATTTAAATGTACATATAGAAACATAAGATTATACATAAATATGTGTGAGTATAGATAGATAAATGGAGAACAAAATTGTATTCATGAGTCTGTTTGAGGGGGATACAGGAGGAGGTGGGTGAGAAAAAATGTTAGAGAATAAAAAATATTGAAACAACTCATCTATATATGAATATAATATAATTCACTACATTGCAAATTGTTGAATATTAAGGGAGCATGGTGATAGAGAATAAGTAAGTGATGGAGGGGAGGTGATTAACTTGATAAAGCACAATATATACAGATGGGAAGTACCAAGGTAAAATCCCCTTGGACTATGAATATATACTTAATTTCAAAAAATGAAGGGTGGGAGGCAAAAATAATTCTTTTCCAGTAGTGAGTACATTTGGGAGTGTAGCGGGCATAGAAAAAGGGGTATCAGGGTGAATATGGTGGATGTGCTTTGTGTCCATACATGAAAATAAAAGAATGAAACCTGTTGAAATTGTTCTAAGAAAAGGGGTGGAAGTTAGGGACCAGTGAGAATGATGGAGGGGTTAAATCTAACTAAGATATATTGTAAACACATATAAATATCACATTGTATCCCCCTGTACAACTATTATATGATAATAAAATCATTTAAAATTGTTTTAACTAGGTTAAAATTTTAACCTAGTTTAAAGGTTGGTTGTCCATTGATTTGCCTATGTATCAACAGTATTTTACTAGGTGGAGAAGCCAGATTCCCTGGCCCTTCCTACCAAGAACACGAAGTTTTTTTTCAGAGTTGTGACCTCAGAGTTCTGGGGTCTGTCACCCATACTCTATCTTGGTCTCCCTTGCTTTATTTTTTTCAACAGCATCTTGCATTTATGCCTGGGTTGGCCTGGACTGTGATCCTCCTATTTAGGCTTCCCACATAACTGGAATTACAGCCATATGCCACCACACTCAGCTTTTTATTGGTTGAGAGGGAATTTCTGTTTTTGACCTAGTGCTTGAAGTCAGGTCTTCATGTTTGCCAAGCAGGCACTCCATCACTTGAGTCACAATTCCAGTTTGGGTGGGGGGTGTGTCTTGTGAACTTCATGCCTGTGCTAGACTTGAACCAATATCCTCCTAATCACTACCTCCTGAAAAGCTAGGATTGTGGACATGCACCACCACTTAAGTATTGTTGAGGCAAATGTCTCACTATCCCCAAATGAATTATGAGAATGAACTAACCAATCATGGTGAGAGCTGAGATGAAGAATGAAAAGCTCATCATTATATTCTTGGGAGCAAACTTCTTTACAAGGCAATTAAAGCAAGAAACAGAAAACGCCAATGCAAATGCCTCATTATTATACTCTATGTCAGCCAATGGGCCTGCAATTATGAAAGAGAAAAACTCAGTTTCTATTGTTTTAAGGCTTTCAGAAATGAGGACATAGAGACATCAGAAGGAAAATCATGGTTAAAAGAGGAGCAAGATTCCCAGGGGAATGCAGGTAGGCTCCATACAATGTAACATTACAAGAACCTAGGTTGAACACTGCTAGGGAACAAGATGTTCTAAAAGCAGAAATGGAAAGTTTACATTATTAAATTTTTTGCTAAAAACCTACTGGGGATTTCAAGTGACAGAATTTGAAAAGTACATTCTTGGGAAAGATATGGGATGAACTGGTGCAAATATAGGAAAATGTAGCAAAGGCACTGGAGCCTTTTAAGTTCATGCATTATTAGTGCATAAAATTATGTTCCTTCTCAATTAGAATTGGAATTACCTGACAAAGATGTTCTTTGAGAAAAAGGCTACAGCAAAACCAGTTACATTGACATGAATCTGTGGTTTGGAGCTCCACTTATTATTTGTTCAAAGGCTAGTATTGCCTGTCATCTGGAAAGATTGAGTAGTTAGGAAAATAAGTTCTTATACATTCCTGGAAATATCTTTAACATATGTGCATTGTTAAAATTAATGATTCAGCCAGGCATGGTGGTATATGCCTGTAAACCAGCAATTGAATGGCTGAGGCAGGAGGAATTTGAGTTCACAGACACCCTAGGCTACATAGAATTTATTTCAAAGTTTTTTTTAAAAGACTTAAAAATTATGTTGAAACGTATACATGAAGATTAAGTTTTACATTAAAAATATTTTCTTCATTTGTTATTTGCTAGTTAGCTGTGAGTTACATAGTTTATTGCCTAACAATTAAGTCTTTGTTTTAGGTATGAGTGCCATTCTCAATTTGCAAATTTTAAAAAGAGTTAAATGCCATAAGAAACTTTAGGGTTATTTGAATGGTATTCTTTGGAAGATGGATTTTATCATTTTATATTGGTTTTACACATTTATTTTTTTAAAACTGCTGGCATAACCTAGGCAGGAGAAGAAAAAACACTCATGTATTTTCAGGAAGGATTCCAAGAAGGGCTCCAGCAACAAGTATCATTTTAACCATAAAACAAGCTAATTAAATTAATTCAATTAAGTGAAAACTTCATGTATTTCATATGCACATCATTATACTCAGGTTACTTAACACACTACCTCATTATCTAAAGGTAATAGAGGTTTTATCATGTAAATGTGCAACACTGAATCACTAATGCAGCCTTGAAAATTACCTTAATTTTAAAAAGTTTTAATTATCTGTGTCTCATTACTGACTGACAGAGATTTCCTCAAATCTCTGCTGCATTTTCCCAATCGTAACTCCTGGAGTCTGGCAGTAAGGATTTTGGAAAGTGGTAAGGAGTAGAAGAAAATTCAACAGACTTTTTCTTCTGTTTCATGAGTAAATTTGAAAAGACTCAGAATAGACAACAGGGATCATATTGTAATACATAAAATTTAGGTAAGCACCCAGTTTACACCTAATGAGTCTCCAAGGGGAAAGCAACAACTGTTGAGCCAAGCACTGTGCTAGTTATGTCCATTAAAACTGTCTCCTTTGAGCCTCATGGCAACACTGGAGACATTGCTAGCATGATGTGATGAGTAAAAAGAACACTATAAAGTCAGATTCATACACTGACTTTGTCATCACTCTGGCAAGTTCCTTTAATTCCTGAGCATCAATTTATTCATTTCTGAAGTGAAGACAATTACCAACCTGGTCAGGTTGAAATGGTAAGGGAAACAAGATGATATTTTATAAAACCATCTTGTATGTGTGTGTTCCCTTACTATGTGATCCTTAGTGTTGTACTTTTTCCATGGAACCTCTTCCTGTGTTCAGCTGAAGTCCCAGCTACTTCTTTATGCCTATCTTACCCATCTCCAACTTGCACAATAGATTTCTTTTGTACCCTTAATACAAGATGTTACAATTAGGAGGATAAAGGAGAATGATGGAGGGGTTGAATTGAATTATGATATATTGTAAGAACTTTTGTAAATGTCACAGTATACCCCCACTACAACAATAACTTAAAAGAAAAAGGGGGAAAAAAGAATGTTACATTTATCCCTCTTCAATTGAATCTTCCTGGTTCTAGCTCTCAGCCTGTTGAGGAAATTTTGAATTTCACATTGGCCCCTTACCGTATTAAATATCTTTCACAGTTTTATGTCATTGAAAAATCTGAAAAAAATGCTGGCATATAAGCAGATATTGAAACTATAAATAAGGAATGAAAATTGCATGGCACTACTCTTGGAAAAATGTTCTAGTAAGTCATTGAGCAAATACATATTAATTACATATTATTTGCCAGACACTATTTGCAGCACTAGAAACATACCAGTAAACAATGAAGAGAAAAAAATGTCCCACTTTTCTACAGGTGCATCAAAAAATAGAAGAGAAGGAGAAGGAGATGAAAAAGAAAGGAGGGAGGAAGAAAGAAAGGAATGAAGGAAGAAAGGAAGAAAGGTGCCCACTCTCACAGAACTTACATTTTCATGATGGTCAAGGTAGGAAGAGAATATAAACAAATGACATGATAAATAAGTCAGTTGCCTTAGTGTATTAGATGGTTCAAAGTTCTACAGATAAAATAAACCTTGGTGGAAGAAATCACACTAAGGGAAAGGAGAAGAACAGAAAAGTGATGGTAATTTCAAATAGTGTGACCAGAGAAACTCTCTTTGAAACAATAAGATTTGAGAAAAGACTTGAAAGAGGAGAGAAAAACATTCCAGTAAGGTAATAGCAAGAGGGCTTGGTATGCCTGGATTGGAGTGAGTGAAAGCAAGCCTGACAATAGATCAGCCAGGGCAATGGTCAGTGAACCAGTGCAGCCTGTTTTTATAAATAAGGTTCTATTAGAACATCACCATAACAATTTGTTTACATATTTTCCATGATCACTGCCAGAGAGCAGAGGGCAGTAGTTGAGACAGAGACAACCTAACCCACAAAACTGACATATTTATTGTCATGCTCTTTGTAGTAAAACTTTGTGGACCCCTGATATAAGGGAGGGCCTGTTAGACCATTGTAAAGATATTGGTTCTTAAAGAAATGAGAAGCCATGGGAGAGTGTGTGCAGAAGAGTGACAGGATCTGACTTACACTTTGAAATGATCATTGTGGCTGCTGTGTTGACTGGGAGAAGGCTGGAAGTGAGGAAACCAATTGGGACTATAGTTCAAAAGGTTCACTGGGGTGCCAACCCCAGAACAACACAGCAAGTTCAGTGTGGTTTAGCAGTCTATTGTAAATTCATGAAGGATTCATTGCAATGCTTGACATCTGTTAGAGACTATGTGAGCATTTTCTACTAAGGTGTTCATAGTTTCAACATTAGGTCAGGGTACATTCCTTTAAATGATGCCTTATCTTTGTGAAGCTGGTTTTCATCAGTTTGTGCAATAAATTGTAAGAATTTTGTGAAAATCAATGAGAAACATGAAATAAATCTGTCAGTGTCCAAGTTGTTTCCATGTTGTAAGACATATTACAGTGTCAGTGGGTACCCATATCCCATTAGCAAGTAACAATGGTTATTTGCAAGTGAAGTAAAACTGTTTTCTCTTAATTTACATGTGTTACTTTTCAAAAGGCCATTTACTTTTAGCAGCATTATATTAATTTTCTGTGGCTGCACAAACAAATCACTACAAACATGGTGACTGAGGGCTGGAGGTGTAGCTCAAGCAGTATACTGCCTATCAAGCAAGTGTGTAGTACTAAATTTAAACCCAGGAAGATGGAGTCAGAGGTGCAGTTTTCAATCTCCCCAGTCCTTCTCATGGGAGAGATCAAACCAAAACCCATGAGGAGCATTTACTACAAAAACAGAGAACAAAGTAGACCATAGAACTAGAGGATGGACAAAGCACCAACAGTAGGCACCAGACCTGCCTGGCATCAACATTTGAACCAGAGGGAGTGTTAAACAAGAGCTCTTCAGTCTGCCAGCAGGTGTCTCCTGGAAAGCACTGTAAGACAATTTGCGAGAAACAACAAACTTCCTGGGGTTTTTCCAGTCCCAAACTGAGTACAGTTGATCCCCTGTATACATAGGTTCTACATCTGTGGATTCCATCAAGCTCAGATGAAAAATATTCTGAATAAAAATTTTGTCTGAACTGAACATGTACAGATTTATGGTCATTCATTCCTCATCAATATATGATAACACATGTACATAACATTTGCACTGTATTTGGTACAATAAGTAATGTAGAGATGAATCAAAGCATATAAGTAGATGTGTGCCAGTTCTAGGCAAACACTACTCCATTATATATTACAGACTTGAGCATCCTTGAATTTGGTATCTGTGAGAGTTCCCAGAACCAATCCCCTGTGCATTCTCAAGACTAATTGTACATACAGGGTCCCATGATAGAATTTGAAGGCTGTGGCAGTCCAGTCCCTCTACACTTTTGAAAATGAGTAGCCAGTGCTCCTTTGCAAAATATTCCCCTGCACAAAGGGGAGATTTCTGGGAATAACAAGAGACATAAGGGATAAATCTTCAGATGGGAAAAAGACAGAAAATCTCAGAAGAACGCCCACTCTGATTTTGAATAGTAAAATTAAAAAAAGAGAAGTTTTGTTAGTTTAGAAGAGTTACCTTCAAGCTGGTGTACACTTGTAATCCCAGTACTTGGGAGGCTGAGTGAGAGAGGAGAACCAAGACTTTGAAGCCAGCATGAGCCACATAGCAAGATCCTGTCTCAAAAAAACAAGAGTTAAAAAAAAAGAAATAGCAAATATGAAATGCAAAAAAGCAGGAATTTTCTGAAAATAGCAATCCAAGTGCACTTAGTAATTAAGTATATTATAAAGGTGATATTTCAAATAATTGGGCCAGATTATTCAATAAATTGTGATACATTTGGGGGTATAAATAATTTCTCTGGAAAGATCCACAGCAGGAAGGTAAAACAGGTCCTGAGAAGGAGGAGGATATAAGGAAAGGGTAAAGGAGGGTAAATAAGGTAGAAATATTATGTCCTTACTTATGAAAATGAAAACAATGAGACCTTTCTCTTCAACAAAATCAGAGAACAAGAGGGTGCAACAGGTTCTGCCTGGAGGTGGGTGTGGAGGGGTTGGGGAAGGAGGAAGTGGCCCGAATAATGTATACACATGTAAGTACATGTAAAAATGATAAAATAAAATTTAAAAAAAGAAAAAAATTGGATATTTACTTTAGTTATAACATATTTAATACTGCTGCAATCACAGTGTTCATTTAATTCTAGCCAAAATAAGAGCCAAGAACCCTAGAAAAAAGTGAGAATAGAATTTGAGAACTGCTAATCACATGACAAAGGAATAATAAACACAGCATGACACCATCTCTAAGTTCTAGAGACCTAATTTTGAGAAGCCCAAGAAACAAATAAATTACACACCTACAAGAGATGACTTCTTTTCTGTTGTGGCACAGGAAGCACCAAAATACAACAGTCAGAGAAAGAAAAGACAGCATCACTCAAAGCAATAGATCTGAAACCCGAGGGGCAGGCAGAGGGCCAAGAAGCAGGTAAAAATGTAGTGGATCCACAAAGAATTTTGTCAGGAAATGAACTGCAGAGTTACTGAACAGTATTATTTTAGCAAGTAGGTCAGGGAAAAAGGTTTTAAGTTGTATTTGGAACAAGAATGAGAGACTCCACACTGTGGAAAATGTTGCTACTATTAACTGAATCTACAACAGAAGAATCTGCAAGTTACAGAAGGAACAACTGTGTAAGAAGAAAATTAGAAGCCTCCTACCCCCCACCAAAATATTAAGGAGAACATTTCCAAGGTCATCAGTAATCATATATCATTTTCCAGCTGTAGAATCTTCAGAACCTCGCAGCCACACACGGGAGGAGGTGGTAGTCCTCCTGTGTGCTTAGTACTTGAAGTCACAAGTATGCTCTTTCATCAGTTCAGAAGGCAGCAAAGATGCAAGATTCAAGTTGTTATAAGTCTTTATTGTCACTTCTGTGGATTCCAAGAGGATGACTTGATATTTAGTTAATCATTTCCTAGGCATACATAAGTAATTTTCTAATTCCAGGGTGCCTGTGACCTGAAGGAGATATTAGAACTTCTAGCTGTTGGCCCAGGGATATCTTCCTGGCCTCCTCCACTAGGAAGGCAGTAGCAGCAATCATTCTGGCCAGCCTATGGCTTTCACATCCAGTTTCTTAGAAAGATAAGCCAATGGACAAAGTTCCATTCCTAATTTATGGGTCAGGACACTCAGCAATTCCCTTTCTATGGGACACATACCATATACAAGGTTTTGCTAAATTGGGAATCCCTAGGGCTTGGGCCTTAGTGAGGGACTTTTTTTAGTGGCCTATAAGCATTGTATGTTTCTCCAGTCCATTCTAAGGGTCCGTTATCTGGCCCTTTTGTGGCCTCACATACAGACTTCACTGCAACTCCAAAGTTGAGTACCCAGATTCAGCAGAGCCCTACCACTCCCCAGAATGAACAGAGTTGATGTTTAGTCATTGGAAGTCCTGAAGTACAGATGGCTTCTATTTTTCATCTGACAGTCTCCAGGCTCTGGGAGTGAAGACATAACCTAGACAGTGGGCTATATCTATAGTATAAAGAGAATTTGGTCTTTTTCTTTGAGACTTTATATACCTTTCAGCTAAGAAATTAAGAAACAAGACAGTGTTGGCATATGAAATATCCTGGGTTGGGATATAGATCAGGAGGTAATCTACATATTAGAAAAGTGCTCCTTCCTCAATCTGA
Source organism: Castor canadensis (assembly GCF_047511655.1). NCBI lineage: Eukaryota > Metazoa > Chordata > Mammalia > Rodentia > Castoridae > Castor > Castor canadensis. The sequence goes on from NC_133400.1 coordinate 59,390,478, forward strand.
AGGTCGCTCAAATCTTTACCAGATGCCCTGGCAAACAAAGGCTTTTTTGAAATATTTATGGTAGTACAGTCCACATATACTGTTGGTTTCCCTTGTAAATGGAACCTTCCACTCAAAGGCAAAGCATCTATACAGAAGAATGGAAAAAGAAAGCATCTTTTAAGTCCAAAACTGTGGATAATTTAATATCTTCAGGTATTTGAGATAGAATAGCTTATAAATCAGACACAGCCATACAAGAATCACAGTTTGTTCATCAATCACAAATCTTGGACTATTCTATTTTCTCTGGGAGTTTTATCATAGGTAAGATAGGGGAATTGCAGGAGATTGGCAAAACCTTTCATAGCCCATGTTTTAGTAATGTCTTAACAATTGGTTGCAGTCCCTCCTTAGCCTCATGTTTATAGGATATTGTTTATAATGGGGATATTGGTTGGAGTCTTTGAGCTGTATATTAACAGGAATAACTGTCTTTGTCCTCCTAGATTTCTCATCATACCAAGCAGAGGGGCTTACTTTTTTGGTCTCCCTAAAGGAATTTGGTGAACATTTTTTGGTACTTCCTAAAGTATTAGGAGCCCTGGTAAAATGTCCATTATCAGTACAATGCCCATTGTTTTCATTATGTCTTGGCCCAAGAGCAGGGAGGAGCAACTAGGGGCTATGAGAAATTTATGTATGAAAATCTGAGCTTCAATATGGCAAGCAAGGAGGGGCATGACATTTTAAATCTGTTTTCCTATTAACCTCTATTACAATCCTGGTCTGAGAGAAAGGCTTTCCTGGGTAGATAGGGAGAACAGAGTAATGTGCTCTGTATGTAAAAGAAATTGAATTTATTTACCCAAGACTTCCAAGGCTACCCAAGGCTCCTCGTGAGCAATGATGACCTTAGGCAGGGTCTTCAGTGAACACTTTGGGCCTCCTCAGTGATGTGCTGCTTTGGTGGATAGTCAGTTTGATTGTCTGTGCCCCTCTCTGGGAACGGAGACAATCAATCCTTTAGTGTCATTGGTTATCTCCTTCTCTGGAGCAATGTGACAAGGTCCTAGAGTTGCTTTAAGCAGTTTTTTCAAAGTGCCCTGTCTTCCTGTATTTGTAACAGGATAGCTTTTTGCCATCTTTTTACATGAAGGTGTCTTTTGGGTCTTGAGGAAACCCAGAATATGACAGTCATAATTTTACCTTGCCTCTTTTCCTTACTCCACTTCTTCCTTTCCACTTCCAGATTGTGACTGGTATAAAACAGAAAAGCAGCATCTAGCAGCTCAGGTTTATTAGTGTGAGTGTCCCAAATGCAATTTCTGAAGATTTTGCCTAATGTCTGGGGCAGATTGAATAATAAAATGATGGCTTATGAGAAGAGCCCCTTCTTTAGAATTGAGATCAAGGGTAATGTATTTACTAAAGGCTTCCTTTAGCCTATCATGAAAAAAAAACTATGTTTTTTTTTTCTTCCTGAATAATTCCCTTGATTCTATCAGAGTTTACAGACTTAGTAATTCCTGATTTCATTCCTTAAAGGATTGCCTCTGTCATGTTGGCTCTCTTTTACATTCCTGCTGGGGTGTTATAGTCCCAGTAATAGTAACAATAGTCCCAGGGATGGTAACATTCCCTGGGTAATGGCCTAGAGGATCTCTAGCAAGGCCTCCTCTCCCTCCCTACAGATGATAGTGAGAACTTTCCACAGGGGTGCAGCAGTTGGCCAGAAGTAACTGACCATCCTTGCAAGACAGATCAAACCCTAATGGCAGGGTCTGAATCCCAGCTGTAAATTTATCTGGGTCTTTAGTATATCTCCATAATTTTTCCCTACATTGTTGTATATCATTTACATTTAATGGCACTTGAATACAAATTGACCCTATAGTCCTATGACCTCTCACAGTAGTAATAAGATTTGAGAAGTCTCTGTGTAAGGTGTCCCATTTCAAGTGTGTGGTACGCTCATGGGCAGTGGGACCCAGAAATAGTACTATGGTAAGGATGCAGTGGGTGGTTCCTCTGAAAATGCTCCTTGAGGAAAATCAAGTGTATCTATATCCTCATCCTAAGGGTTTTTTAGTTGAGGTTCAGGGGTTACCTTTAAAAGGAAGTGTCTTGCCATAAGGCCATAAAAGCTTAAATGTATAGCACCTCAGACCATTTTTCTTATCTTTAACAAAACTGAGCTAAATGTAAGATGGCGTCTTAATTAAGATTTCTGCTCTGTGACCATTTCTCTTGATTCCCCAGTTGATACTGGGACCAGTGTACATCACAGTAATATATAAGGCATTCCTTCTTAAGGTTATCAGGGTCAAAACATTCCCAATATTTACAGACACAGCTGAGAGGAGAATCGATTGGGATGGAGTTGGCTCTGCCCATGCTGGCCAGTGAAGAGAGAAGGGGAGACAGTTAAAGGGGGATTTCCCTTAGAGGGATAGAAATTTCAAAGACCTATGAAATGTCCCCATTAGGTCAATGAAACCCTGGGTGAAATCCTCTAGTTTGGTCCCAAAAATTCAGTAGATAGCTCTGCTCATGATGCAGTTAAGGTGCCCTATTTTCATCAGGCTTTCTCCAAAGGACCATTTCTACACCCTGCATGAGGGGTCCTGGGTGGAGTACTGGTATTGTGTGCTAAACCAATTATTATTCTGGAGATAAAGATCAAAGTGATATGCCAAATGAGCAAAGCAATCTAAGGTGGGATTTGAACTCATGGCCTCATGTTTCCTAGGCAGGCACGCTACCACTTGAGTCACTCTGCAGCCCTTATCAACTTCCCTCAAGTAAGAAGGCTTAGAAATTACTTTCAGAGTCTTGCCTTGTGATTCCAAATTAAATTTGACTTTCCCCCCAAAGTTTAGAATGTATAAGAGGGAAATGGTCAGGGGAAGGAGGGGAAAGCAAGGCAATGAGGGACTGAGAGAGCCCAGAGCCTTAACTTTATCTTTGTTTGGCTGCTGAGTATCCTTTCAGCTCTGCTGCAAGAAGCATCAGCAGAAAATGCTCCTTAATGCAGACCCAGGTCTAGCTTTTATGGGGTGCAACCCCACAGTACAACCCATATACTTTGGGACAAACCCAAACACCAGTACAGTATAAGTTGCCTTTCCCTCAGACAGAGTACACCACTATCAGTGTCATTAAAGAGTGCCTGAGTCTCAAATTTTCAAGCTGGCTCCAATGATGCTTATTGCTGGCACTTAACAAGGATAAAGGATAAGGAAGAAAACAGATAGTAGAAATGATATTTTGAAATATAGGGAGCTCACTTTCTTCTGGCCAGCTCACCAAATACGCTGTCACCCCTGAGAATTCTGATCAGAACATTCCTGGCTCTTGTGCTCTGGTATAAGTTAATCCAAGTAGAACACATGGACAAAGTCAGGGAAATAATGAAGATTATGGGTGAAGGGAGCACAGGTATGGTCTCAGTCAGGTGGAGTGGAGAAGCCGTCAGCAAGAAAAAGGAATGAGTTTTGTTTTAAGACATTTTTATACCATTCTGAACTTGGAGGTGGGGAAAGACCTGTGCCATTCCTGGTCTCCAATGGCCTCTGTGTGAGGGAGGATCTGGGTAGACTCATGCATATACCTATGCTAATTGTCAGATGCCCCTGAGTGTATGTTGGAGGAAATTTTCACAGATCTTTTTTCTAGCTCTACAGATAACAAAGGATTTGCAATTGAAAAAGAGGCTTCATGATTGAATGAGAAGTTGAGAGGAAGTGAGAGAGGGTGTCTGACCTGAGACACTTTAAGTTAGTTATATAGATTTAACAGTCCCAATCTTTCTCTAATTCCTATCTGCCTCAAGGTTGAGCTCAGTATCCAAGTAAAGCTCAGCACCTTTAAGGACTTCAGGCAGTTCTCCTTGCATATGCACCACATGTGCAGGGCTGGCATAGGCAGAAATCAAGGCATCTGCATTTGTGAGCCTCCACAGCTGTAGATATTGCTCCCAGATAGAAGATATCCCTTTGCGGAGAGCAGCTGTGGTATTTCACATATCCTTCCAACATGGACTCATGTGGTCCTTGGATGAGCTGGGGGAGTGGATACCCTCCAGGGGAAACAGCATTTCCTTTTTTCCTTCCTGCTCTTCAGTTATATTCCATTCTGGTTTTTATTGGTTTCTTGTGGTATTCACATTTCGAACAATGGGTTAGAATAAAGAGATTCCACAGACTTTATCTTTTTTACAGCCAATACTTGATTAAAAAGAAAAATTAACAGGAAAAAAGCATAAAATCCAGAGTATGACCACATGTTCAGCAAATGTTTGGCATGACTTTATTGCAGAGTGTTAAAAGGGAGTTGATTTTCTAAATATACCAGCCTTTTCCTAAGACATTTAATTTCAATTTTTTTCTTGAATACAGGTGAGGTTTCTAGAAGGAAAAACTGGGGCTGGAAGAGTTGACTAGAAATAAAATAACAATTTCAATACTGTACATCCAGTGTAAAAGATTTAAAATATTACCACCTACTTAAAATTAAGTTCTGTGGGAAAAAAGCAAAACAAGCTGAACCAATGAGATAAAATGTGCACTATTAGGTAATCCAGACCTGAACTGCATGGTACACACAGTCACAATGTGCAGGCAGCCATGGAGATGTTTTCAAACTCTTTAGACAACCAGAACTGTATATGTAATTGATGGGATTTTCCTTCATAGTTCATGAGCACTCTGAAAGGTAGTACCTAAATCTGGCAGTTATGAGAAATTATGATGTGGTTAGTTGCTATAATTTTTAGGTATTTTTAACTTCAAGAAAGAATGCACTTTGACCCAAATATTACCAAGCCTACGTTTTTCAGATATCATCCTAACTAGCTTCTAGGTCCCAATGCTGATATCATGACAAAAGAAAAGTTTCCTGCAAATTATAAACAAATTTAACAACAGAAAAATTAAGCACATTTTGATTACGCAGTATGAGAAGAGGTGTATTTGTACTTAAGAATTCTAAGATGTCTTAAGGGAGGGGACATGGTACTCAACCTCCCCTATTGGATGTGGAATAAAGTTTTAGAAATGTTACCTGTGGAAACTAATGAAGAACCAAAACATCCCAGGAGGTGCTGGATGTACTCAGCCAACCTCAGGGCACATAGAAAAATCTTTCTTAAGAAACACTGTGCCTTTTGCAATCTCAAAATAGGATAATCAGCTCTACACTCAAGCTTCTAAAATAATTTCAGTCCTCTCAATGACATCAAACCATTTTATGAGCTGACCATTCCACTGTGGGCAGACCAAAAGACTCCATATGTTAAGAATTACTTGTACACCATGTAACTTGTTGTCTTTACCCAGAAATTTACATAGATTAATTTTTCCCTCTAAACATTAGCTTTATTCCAAGTATTTAACATCAGAGAAGGTTTGTGGGTTGCTTTTTTAGCAATTCTGGCATTTGAATTCAGGTCCTTGTGCTTACTAGGAAGATGCATTACCACTTGAGCCAAACCTCAATCTCTGAAAAGGTTTTAAGCCTCATTTAGTTTAAAAATTCTAGGACACTTTGACAAGATGCAAGATTATCTTGAGTGAAGTTGAGTATATTTTAATCCAAGGGTTATTAGTTAAAAAGCATTAATATGGGAGTGTAGTATATCAAATCATGGGAGTCCAATCTAGAAATTCTATTTTTAACTATTCTTCTAAAGCACATTGATTTGAATTTTTAAATATTTCTGATTGATCTCCATTTTTACTTGGGATATTTTTGCCTCAGAGTACATTATAATTATTTAAGAATATAGTAAATCCTCAAACACATTTTTTAAAAAAGCAAGTACTAGGAACCTGTGTCTCATGACTGTAATCCTAGCTTCTTGAGGGACTGAGGATCAAGGTGTATCATCAGTCCAGGCAAATAGATTGAGAGACCCACATCTCAAAAAATAAACAGAACAAAAGGGACTGGAGGTGTAGCCTAAGCATTAGAGTCTCTGCTTTGCATGCATAAAGCCCTGAGTTCAAAGACAAGTCCTACAAAGTAGACTTCAAACCTACATTGATCAAATGAGATAAAGACATTCCATACTAATAAAAGGGGAAATACACCAAAAGGAAATAACTATTATCAACCTATATGCACCCAACATCAATGTACCCAATCTCATCAAACATAATCTGAAGGACCTAAAAACATATATAAACTGCAACACAGTGGTAGTGGGAGGCTTTAATACCCCCCATCACCAATAGGTGATCCAAACAAAAAATCAACAAAGAAATCCTAGATCTAAATCATACCATAGAAAAAAATGGACCTAGCCAATCTATACAGAACATTTCATTCAACTTCCACACAATATACATTCTTCTCAGAAGCCCATGGAACCTTCTCCAAACTTGATCATATCCTAGGGAACAAAGCAAGCTTCAGCAAATATAAGAAAATAAAAATAACACCATGCATTCTATCTGATCACAATGCATTAAAACTAGAACTCAACAACAAAAATAATAGCAGGAAAATGCAAACAGTTAGAAACTGAACACATTGCTCAAGGATCAATGGGTCATTGATGAAATAAAAGAGGAATTTAAAAGGTTCCTGGAAGTTAATGAAAATGAAAACATGACCTATTGGAACCTATGGGACACAGCAAAGGCAGTCCTAAGTGAAAAGCATATAGCCATGAGTGTATATATTAAAAAGACAGAAAGATTTCAAATCAATGACCTAAGGCTACATCTCAAACTCCTAGGAAATAAGAACAAGCAAAGCCCAAAACAAGCAGAAGTAGAGAAATAATAAAAATAAGAGCTGAAATCAATGAAATAGAAACAAAAAAAGTTACAAAGAATCAATGAAACAAAAAAAGTTGGTTCTTTGAAAAAAAATAAACAAGATTGACAGACCCCTGGAAAACCTTACTAAAATGAGGAGAAAAAAAGCCCAAATCAGTAAAATCAGGAATACAAAATGGAAGATAACAACAAAAACCATGGAAATACAGGAAGTCATCAGAGACTACTTTCAGAACCTATATTCTAATAAACTTGAAAATCTTGAAGAAATGGACAAATTTCTAGATACTTATGACCATCCAGAACTGAACCAAGAGGACATTAATCACCTGAATAGATCTATAACATAAAATGAAATTGAAGCAGCAATGAAGAGTCTCCCAAAAAAGAAAAGTCCAGGACCTGATGGATTCTCTGATGAATTTGATCAAACATTTAAAAAAGAAATAATACCAACTCTCCTCAAACTTTTCCATGAAATAGAAAGGGAAGGAAAACTGCCTAACTCATTTTATGAAGCCAGTATCACATTCATCCCAAAACCAGGCAAAGACACCTCCAAAAAGGAGAACTATAGGCCAATATCCTTAATGAACATCAATGCAAAAATACTCAATAAAATAATGGCAAACTGAATGTAATAACATATCAGAACAATCATTCATCACGACCAAGTTAGCTTAATCCCAAGAATTCAGGGGTGGTTCAACATATGCAAATCAATAAATGTAATACAGCCCATTAATAGAAGCAAACACAAAAACTACTTGATCATCTCAATAGATGCAGAGAAAGCCTTTGACAATATCCAACACCATTTCATGATAAAAGATCTAAGAAAACTAGGAATAGAAGGAAAGTACCTCAATATTATAAAATGTCAAACCTACAGCCAACATTACTTAATGGTGAAACTCTGAAACCATTATCTCTAAAATCAGGAATGAGACAAGGATGCCCACTATCCCCACTCCTATTCAACATAGTCCTGGAATTCCTAGCCAGAGCAATTAGGCACAAAGAAGGAACAAAAGGAATACAAATCGGTAAAGAAACTGTCAAAATATCTCTGTTTGCAGAAGACATGATCCTATACCTTACAGACCCAAAAAATTCTACCCAAAAACTCCTAGACACCATCAACAGCTATAGCAAAGTGGCAGGATATAAAATCAACATACGAAAATCATTAGCTTTTCTATACACTAATAATGAACAAACTGAGAAAGAATATATGAAAAAAATTCCACTTACAATAGCCTCAAAAAAAATAAAGTACCTAGGAGTAAACTTAACAAAGGATGTGAATGACATCTACAAGGATAACTATAAACCCCTGAAGAAAGAGATTGAGGAAGACTATAGAAGGTGGAGAAATATCCCATGCTCATGGATTGGTAGAATCAACATAGCAAAAATGGCTATACTACCAAAAGCAATCTACACGGTTAATGCAATTCCCATCAAAATCCCAATGACATTCACCATAGTGATTGAAAAATCTACCATAAAATTCATTTGGAAACACAAGAGACAGCAAATAGCTGAGGCAATACTCAGTAAAAAGAGCAACGCTGAAGGTATCACAATACCCAACTTCAAATTATATTACAAAGCAAAAGCAATAAAAACAGCATGGTACTGACACAAAAAGAGACATGAAGACCAGTGGAACAGAATAGAGGACCTAGATATGAATCCACAAAACTACACCCAACTTATTTTTGACAAAGGTGCTAAAAATATGTGATGGAAAAAAGACAGCCTCTTCAACCAAAGCTGTTGAGAAAACTGGTTAGCAGTCTGCAAAAAAATGAAACTAGATCCATGTTTATCACCCTGTACTAGCATCAACTCAAAATGGATCAAGGACCTTAATATCAGACCCCAAAATCTAAAGCTGGTACAGGAAAGAGTAGGAAACACTTTGGAAGTAATAGATATAGGCAAGGACTTCCTCAATAGATCCCAGGAGCTTAGCAACTAAGAGAAAGTATAGACAAATGGGACTTCATAAAACTTAAAAAGCTTTTGCTCAACAAAAGAAATGCTCTTTAAACTAAAGAGACCACCCACAGAGTGGGAGAAAATATTTGCCAGCCACACATCAGACAAAGAACTGATGACCAGAATATACAGGGAACTCAAAAACTAAACTCTCCCAAAATTAATGAACCAATAAAGAAATGGGCAAGTGAGCTAAACAAAACTTTCTCAAAAGAAGAAATGTAAATGGCCAAAAAACACATGATAAAATGCTCACCATCTCTAGCCATAAAGAAAATGCAAATCAAAACCACACTAAGATTCCACCTCATCCCTGTTAGAATAGCCATTACCAAAAACACCACCACAAACTGTTGTTCGTGAGGATGTGGGGAAAAAGGAACCTTCATACACTGTTGGTGGGAATGCAAACTAGTACAACCACTCTGGAAAATAATTTGGAGGCTTCTTAAAAATCTAAACATAGGTCTGCCATATGATCCAGCAATCCCACTCCTGGGGATATACGCAAAGGAATGGAACACAGGTTACTCCTGAGGCACCTGCACACCCATGTTTATTGCAGCACTCTTCACAATAGCCAAGTTATGGAAACAGCCAAGATGCCCCACTACTACCAAATGGATTAAGAAAATGTGGTATTTATACATAATGGAATACTACTCAGCCATGAAGAAGAATGAAATCTTATCATTTGCAAGTAAATAGACGGAACTGGAGAACATCATCCTGAGCTAGGTTAGCAGGCTCAGAAGACCAATAATCTCATGTTTTCCCTCATATGCAGACTTTAGATCAAGGGCAAATACAGCAAGGTGATTGGACTTTGGTCATATGTTAAGGCAAGAGCACACAAGGGAGGTATGAGGATAGGTTCGAAACCCAAAAAACATGATAGTATTTGATGTCCTCAGTGCAAAAGAACTAATGCAGAAACTTTAAAGTGACAGAGGTCAATAGAAGAAGGGGATCAGGAACTAGAGAAAAGGTTAGTTCGAAAAGAATCAACTTAGATGTAGCACATATGTACATGGAAGCAATGCTAGGAATCTCCTTGTGTAGCTATCCTTATCTCAACTAGCAAAAATGCTTTGTCCTTCTTATTATTGCTTATACTCTCTCTTCAACAAAATTAGAGATATGGGTAGAACAGTTTCTGCCTAGAAGAGAGGGGGTTGGAGGTAGGGGGAAGAAATGACCCAAACATTGCATGCACATATGAATAAACAACAAAAAATAAAATTAAATTAAAAAAAGACAAGTCTTACAAAAAAACTAAATAAATAAAAATACAAAGAACCAATTATATGGTTTGAACTAATCACAAAAATATTAGAGTAACATTATAAAAATTTCTGAATGATAACAAGAGAGCTACCCATAATCTGGTAACTGTAAAACAGACACTGTTGTTGGTTTAGCATACTTCTGAATCATTTAGTGCATTTCTTCAATTATCTGCAAGCATACTATATGTAACATATGCCTCTTATAAGTGGTTTTTGAAACTGCTATAGTTTTTACAACCATAATTATATATTTAAAGTACTCTAAGAAGTTAAGAGCACTCCAAGTCATATAGTACAAACAGCAAGGTTTCAAAAGTAAAGAAAAAAAAAAACTGCAACCACCAGTGAAATCATAGGAGAAAAAGGAACTGAATGTTTTAGGATCTTTCATTTTACCTAATTAAATTGAACACTAACACAAAAAGTTGTATTAAATGGAGTAAGCTTTATCCTGGTATTTTCAAAGACACTTTTTAAAATATTTTCTTCCCTTTCTTTTACCATTTCCTCTTCTAATCTCATGGCACTTTAGAAAGGGAATTAAATTTCCCACAACCGTCAAGTGAGAACATAAAACCTGTATTAATGCTTTACAAAAAGTGTATTTCTGGCATTCATTCCTATTTTACCTCTTAATATATTCTTTGAAAAGTGAGTGCCAGAAATGTAATTCTCCACTAAGCTTTTCCCTGCTGGAAGTGATTAAATATAAAATTGATTACCTAATTCCTGTGCTGCAGAACCATTCTGTATATGCAATACTAGATGGAGTTCTAAGGATTCATTGGGGGAGAATAACTGCAAGGGCTTCATTTAGGAATGTCCTAAATCTTTAAGTCCATATAGCAAAACTATTTGTAATGTTAGGGTATATCATTATCTAAACACAGAGATGACTGATTTTATTCTTTTTAAAATGCATGGATTTCAAATCTCAAATGATTTCAATATCCAAAAACCTGTACACAAGTCACATAGTTACGCTTTTGCAACCCTGAAAATACAAGTCCATAATTTTCTCCATAAGTCCTTCATTTTGCACTTTGACATCCATACTCTTATAGGAGTTTAGGATTATCTTTAAGTGAAGGCATTTTATGTACCTCAATTTTTTGGCAGCACTAGGGTTTGAACTCAGGTCCTTGTGCTTAACGGACAGAGAACCTACCCCTTGAGTAATACCCCACCCCTTTTGCCTTAGTTATTTTTCTAATAGAATCTTAGATTTTTGTCTGAGTCAGAATGGACCTTGATTCTTATATTTATGCCTGCCAAGTAGCTGTGATGACAGGTGCACCACCATGCCTAGCTTATTTCTTAAGATGGGGCCTCCCTAACATTTTGCCTGGACTGACCTCAACCTGCAATCTTTTGATCTCTGCTCCCCAAGAAACAGGGACTACAGGCATGAGCCACTCTGCCCAGTCATATCACACATTTCTTTTTTTTATTGTTCATTTATTCACATGTGCATACATTGCTTGGGTCATTTCTCCACCCTGCCCCCCTCCCCCACCTTTTCTCCACTTCCCCCCTCAGTTCCAGATAGGTCCCGTTCTGCCCTTATCACTGATTTTGTTGAAGAAAAAACATAAGCATAATAGGGAAGACAAAGCGTTTTTTCTAGTTGAGTTAAGGATAGTTACACAGAGAGATTCCTACTATTGCTTTCATGTACCCATGTGTTACAACCCATGTTGATTCAACTCTGATCTTTACATTGGTTCCTGATCTCCTGCTCATGATAACCTGTCATTTTAAGGTTTCTGTATTAATTCCTCTGGAGTAGGGACATAAAACGATTTCATGTTTTGGGTTTTCTACCTATTCCTGTATCTCCCATATGTGCTCTTCCCTTATCTTGTGATCCAAGACCAACCACATTGCTGCATTTGCCATAGATCTGAAGTCTGCGTATGAGGGAGAACACACAATTTTTGGTCTTCTGAGCCTGGCTGACTTCACTCAGAATGATGTTCTCCAGTTTCATCCATTTACCTGCAAATGATAAGACTTCATTTTTCTTCATGGCTAAGTAAAATTCCATTGTGTACAAGTACCACATTTTCTTGATCCATTCATCAGTAGTGGAGCATCTTGCTTGTTTCCATAACTTGGCTATTCACATTTCTAAAGAGAAAAAAAAAAGCGTATTTCCTGCATTTCTCTCCACCCTAAACATCTTCCCACTCTTTACCAGCATTTGTGATAAACTGCTAATCCATGAAATAATTTCAATAGACAAAGGTAGATAAATGAAATTACATATCAAATACAGAGTTCTGATGATTCACCTTTTCCCCCTGTGAAGGAAAAAATTCATTTCTCCCATCTGTTCCTATAACTTTGTAGAAGTTAAATATTGTATTTGCAATTAGCTCACTGCTAATGGAAGATCTCAAGGTGAGTTTCCAAAATTTATTTACTATGAGGATGACTTTGTCATTCTTGCTGTGCTCTGGCCAAAGTCCTGAGCCATCACCACCAAGTGATGGTGCTGAACTAGTCAAAATAAACACAAAAAGTACCTCATTGGATGTTAAAGTGCAGTATCATCCCTGTAAGGGAAATTGCTTGTAGGCTACTCGGGAATGGTAGAAGTCCTCTGACCTTGTGAATGGTGTTATAAACACCCCTGCCACCCAGGTGGACTGATCAACAATTTTATGAATGACAGATGGAAGTGACAAAAGTCAGAAGCATCTCATTAAATCTGGGGATAAGAAAGGAATGGATCCTGTCTGCCAACTTATTCCAAGGAGCAGATCTTCATGAGATTCATGGTGGGCCAATCAATGATTCTATTGAAATAACATGTTTTAATGATCCATTTAACATTTATGTAGTCCTGCCACTGCTAATTATAGGCCTTTTAAAAACTTCAAAATGAGTTTTAGGATTTCACATCTATATTACTTTTCCAATATGTACATACAGATTTTGTTTTACAACTCCAAAACTGGCATGCAGGAAAAGCACAGTAAAAGCATCAAATACACATCTTTATTGCAGATAGACAAAACATCAGAAAGTATTATACATGGCTGCAGTGCTTTAAAAAAATTCTCTAAAACAATTAGTCTAAATATTCGCACTTATTCTAGCTCAATGTAAACTAAGTGAAAAACTACTAGATCTTTTTCATCCTTTGTCAATAATTGGAGATTTACCAAAAATTCCTATAAATCTATAATGCACCTCAAGAATACAAAGGTAAAACCCACTTCGCATGAGCATACCAAACAAGTATAGATTGATGAAAACACCCTGGTTATCAAGAACACACTCTTCACAGAAAACTTGGGCAGCATGCTTCGCCCAAAACAAAAGGAAGACAAAAAATGGTTCTAAAATGGCAGACTCTTAAACAAAGTCAAAGCATTGATCAGATTACCAGATATAGTTATGTATAGCAAGATTGGTTGCCAAATAAGGCTTGTCAGGACATTGCAAGAGGAAGTGTTTTTTATAACTGGTTTTAGTGAGGGCTGAGAGCTTTTAAGTAGCTGAATAAGTAATGTTGCAGAGAGGTACTTAGAATTTTCATATCTCATTAAAGATAGTAGAAAGTCTTGAAGACCAAAGAGTCAAATGAAAAATTTATCTTAAACTGGAGAAAAGATAATCTTTACAGTCATTGACCAATCAGACTAGCAAAAAGTCATGAAAAAATGTCATTTCACAAGGCCTAGAAACAAAGAGGCACCCAACACATGTTTACAAATTTTTCTTTAATATTAAATATTGGCCTTCAAACTTTCTTACACAGAACCCAGTTAAGAGAAGCATTTGGTGTGTTACCCTTAAAATGTACAATAAGCTGATAAAAATACCTGTTATATCCCACCAGTTATTCTTTTCCATTAATGTGGAAGAATCTAAACACAGGACATAGCTACAGTCACCATATCCACCATGCACTGACTGCCAAGTCCTTTGCACACACAGCAGCACTCCCTTATCTAAGGGGGTATGTTTCCAAATGCCCAATGACTTTCTGAAAGCAAGAATAGTGCTAATCTCAACGCATACTATTTGTTCTCACATGCCCTGCAGTCCTGCCTAATAGTACCAGAGTAAAGCTGCCCTTGCATATTTTATGCATTATTCTTGCACTTTGGGGCCATTAATAAGCAAAATAAGCATTATTAGGTAAAATAAGCATTGTGATACCTTGACAGTCATCTGATAACCAACATGGCTACTAAGTGACCAATGGGCACCTAGCATGTACACTGTGCATGTGTTGAAAAAAGGAGTGATATGTGTCCTCAATTAGGGTACAACAAGACAAGAAGAGATTTCTTCATGTGGCTCAGAACAGAATACAATTTAAAACATATGGAGTATTTCTATAATTTTTTATTTAATATTTTTGGATCAGGGCTGACTACAATTGGCTTTAATTGCAGAAAGTGGAGGGTCCAAGGTGGCAGGTAGATGACAGACTCTGGATCTCTAAGCTCTGTAAGTTAGCTTTTTTTTTTACATTTTATGTATTTGTTAGTACATTATAATTGTACATGTTACTATGTTCTGACATTTATAGATGTACTTACAATATATTTTAGTTAGATTCAACCCATCCATCTCTTTCCCTCATCCCCTTTAACCCCCTTCTTAACAATGTCTACAGGTTTCATTGTTCTGTTTTCATACATGAATACAAAATACATCCACCATATTCACCCTCCTTTACCCTTTCCTTATACTGTACCTTACTCCAACTGGAATCCTCCCTTGGACAGGACCTACTTTACCTTCCTGTCCTTCATTTTAAAACAAAATGCTTTTGTTAATATATAGTTATACAGGGGATTTCATTGTGACATTTACATATAGACATGTGTTACACTCTGATTTGGTTCACATTTTTGTTAATATATAGTTATACAGAGGATTTTGTTGTGACATGTATATATACACGTATTATTACACTCTGATTTGGTTCATCCTCTCCATTATTATCCCTCCTACCCGATTCCCCCTTCTTTTTAAAAAAATTTATTATGATATATTCATTATACAGGAAGGGATTCATAATGACAATTCTGATTAAGCTGATATTGCACATTAATTACATTGTCCCCATCATCTGTCCACTCAACCCCATCCTTACCCCACTTAAAGCAATTATAAGAGGTTTCTTTGTTATATTTTATATAGATATATGAAGTTCATCAACCATATTCGCTCATCTTAGTCTGTTTCATTCTCCCTCCCCCTCCCGTCTTTAGTCCCCCCAACACACACTGTATCTAATTTGCAGTCCCATTTTTCATTTTTAATAATTGAGTTGATATTCAAAGGGGTTTCTCAATGTACCCCTGCTATGGATATACTTTACTTTGGTCCATTCAACCCCTTCCATTACTCTCCCTTACCCCTTTACCTCTCACCCCCCCATTTTTCAATGGCTTTAAATACACATCCTTTTAACCTCTACCTTCACAGATGTTATGTTTTATGATATTACTGATGCTCTAAATTGGCTTTATAATACATATAACAGCCCAGGAAGACCTGGTGGTATGGACTGCAGGCATCTGCTTTCATGACCCTCCGGAAAGAAGTCTCTCCCATTATTTTTTCCCTGTTGTCTTCTTTCCAAAGATCAAAAATTCAATTCAAAGATTTGCAGAATGAATTCTGAATGTGCCTGAACTGTCCCGAACCCACCAAGATTCGTCGGTGTGGAACCTCTGACAGTGACTGTGCCTGTTGGCGTCTGACCGGTGCTGCTGACTCTTGTAACCATCCAGAGGAAGTACAACCATTCCAGGTGAGCGTGTTGTATCATTTACTCTGGAGGAAACCACATAGTCCAGCGCAGCTTGGGGGCAGGTTGCACCCTCCTGAACAAAACTGTACCCTGGTGGGGGTGGGGCAAAATGGTGAGCTGATCTGGCCTATATTGGAGTGGGGCAGCCCAGCCACAGCCTGGAGAAAATAAGAAATTGAGTGAGAATTGGATAAGAAATTGAAGGAAAGTGCCAGAGCACTCACTGAACTCAGAGGAAAACTACTCCTCTCCACAAAAAGAAGAAATTTAAATTCATGTGTATTCATATTATATATACATATATATTCATGTTTTAGTTTACTTTGTTATTGTTGCCTATCTCCTTTTCCACTTTGTTGTAATTTCAATTTGCTTTTCCCTCCTTTTTTCTCCTGATTTTAAACATTTTTTGTTTTTCTCTTCTCTTTCTTCCTTCCCTCTCCTTCCTTTTCTTGTTCCCCCACTGTTGCTACCTCCTCCACAATAGCTGCTTACCAAGTAGTTATCACACCAACTTTATTCATTACCCCCATCCTTCCTTTCCCCCCACAATTCCTGAAAATAGCACCAAACCCCACAATGACTGACTGTATCTTTATACACATTAGGTGTCTATTACTCCACAGCCCTCCACACCTCTTACCTCTTCTCCCCATCACCTCTTCCCTGACTCCTCTTCTGTCACCATCATTTTCAGTACCTAAACATTAATATCTATTATTGTCTCCCCACTACTCACTGTACATAGATAATATTACCCAGAGTTTTCTATACTATGTAAATAGCTGGTTCAGCATTGAATCTGTGAATTTATTACTGCTAAGTTATACACCAAGGTCAGTGAACACAAAACACTATAACAACGTAAGTTAGCCCAAGCATAGAAATTAAGTCAAAGAAAAGATAACAGGTGATTAAAACCCTGAACTAACTAAGTAACAACATCTGTGAGAAACTCAAAACAGAAACATGGGAAGAAAAAGAAGGCAGGGAAATGTGACTGCTCAAAAGGCTCATAGTCACACCAAACAAGCAGTATTATGAAAAACAAATTACATTAAGGGGAAGTCACATACCAGAGATAGAGGGTAAAAGAAGAATGTTAAGATGGTAAACATGGTTGATGTAATTCCTATAGAAGTATGAATATAGAATTTTTGTACCTGTTGAAATAACCATAAGAGGGGACTAAGATAGAAATGAGAAAAAAGAGGGGATGAACCAGTTTGGGTTATAATACATATACACATTGAAATATCAGAATGAAAGATCCTACACCTTAAACAAACAAAAATGTCTTTTTTTTTTTTTTACAAAAACAGAGAATAGAAAGGCAAAATAGGTATTGTCTGGGTGATGGGGGTGGCAAATTCAACTATGATACAGTGTAAGAAGTTTTGTAAATGCTACAATGTATAAAAATAATAAAAATAAGTTATTAGAAAGCTTCTTAATTCAATATTAAAAATGCAGAAAGTGAAATCTCAGTCCCAGTAACTAAAGGATGATCACAACAAGGATGGGGACATCAAGTCAAAAGCCCAGAGACTCACAGCTTGGAAGCAGTGACAGTGCTGTCATGTGTTGACCAGTGAGGGTTCCCTGTGGAGGCACAGCAAAATGCACTGTGCAAAGCTGGGGTACACACGTACAGGCCAGGTGGACATCAAACCACACAGACGTGAAAACTGGGTGCCTTCCCTCTCAATACTTAGATTTCAGAAAACCTAATGAAAAGTACATAATCCAGATTGTGGACCACATTTCATGCACTTAAATTACTATCATACTTCTTTTTAAATGGAGAAAAATGAAAAAAGAAATTTCAAATAATAGGCAAATAGGTAAATATTTATATATCCATATAGTTAAATGCTAAAGAGCCTTTAAAAATTATTATGAAAATGTTTTAAATAAGTAGGAAGATTTGTACATGCACCATGATTTCAACTACTTAAAAAGAATTTGTGGGGCAGCAGGAGTAGCTCAGTGGTTAAGTATGTGCTTCACATGTACAAGAGCCTTGTTTCAAATCTCTGCATGTGTGCACATGCATACACACAGGCACACACTTACAATATGTACCTACACATACATAAACATACATGTAGACAAATACTGAAAAGTAGCAGTTCTCTTAAATTTTGGATTACTTTGAGTGATGAGATTATGACCAATTCGTTATCTTCTTTAGCATCATCTACATTTTCCCCAAGTCTTTCAATTTTGTCACTCCCACCAGTGTCTCAGTGGCAGACCTTTGGACACCAGGGAGCTGAATCAGGACCTACAAGGGCATTTCATCTGCTGGAGCATTCTCTGAAATACTGAGACTGAAATACTTTGAGATAAAGCTGCACAGTGTTTTGTCATATTCTTGCTTAATTACTGATGAATCTGGAAACTGCCTCATTTATTACTTACATGCTTTCAAAGGCAGCAAAAACAGGCTCTGAAGCCTGCAGTCTGGTGTAGAAAATCAGTTTCTGGACTGTAATGGAATTACTTGTGAGATCCTAATTCAAGGGCAAAATCCAATAAAATAAATTACTGAGGATATTTGTTTAAATAAAACTTGCTCAGACATTGTCTTTCATTTCTCTGCCAGCACTAATTTACCAACCAATCAGATCCCCAAAGAGGCCTGCATAGTAATGATGCTGATACAACCACAAGGGGGAAGAAACTGAAATCACTTTACTGGCAGTGGTACACAGCACCAACTGAAAGTGACAGAGAAGGTAAAGAGAAGCTATAACCTCCCCCACAAGTCCTGCCCTGGGATGATTTAAGTACTCACGCTTCAAACACTCACTTCTGTCACAGCCAGACCTGCTGCAGAACCTGCATTTTTGCAAGGCAGTGGTGGCTGCAAACAAATGAGAAACTGGAGTACCTGGAAAGAGGGAAAGAGTGCATATCCTCTTCAAAATGATGCAGGAGACTCAAGCTACAGCCAATGTGGTGAAAAAGATGAGATGTTTTATTGCAAAGCTATCCTGAATATCTCAGCAAATTCTAAATATTCTGATATGAATTTTTAATATTTATTGAGCCATACAAAAACTGAGTGCATTTCTTTAACCCATGGAGTCATAAAAAAAATCACTTATTCCTTGAAAGACACCATAGCTTGTGACTATAAAATAAATTCCAGTCTTTCATTAGAAACTATAAACAGTGAATAATAATAATCCCTTCCATGCCAGCCCTTACAGCCATACACATGCACAAACACAAGCACACGTGGATGTATGCACACACTCAAATGCACACAGACATACACACTTTGATAATTTGAGAACATCACAAAATACACAATAGTTCCAGTAGAGAAAATGACACATGCCACAGCTTCTAAAGTGCTTATTCCAGTGCAATGTAAAATTCAATTTTTTCCTATTGCTAATTCAGGCCAGACAGACATTATCTCTATGTAACATTCTATGCCACCCTGCATGAGAGGTACAGAAATTGGTCGTACTTGCCACCACAGAGAACCTACACGGGAAGCCACAGGCCAGCTGAGACAAACTGCTAAAATCGGGGTTCCCTGGGTACTCCACTGTACTGCTAGAAACTGCTAAACCACAGCTCACAAAGTTCCCAGGACTCCAAACCTACTGCAGGTCATAGTGTGAAGCCCTCAGAAGGAACACCAAGGTAGTAGCCTCAGTAGCTCAATGCAGGCAGCATGTTATCACAAGGCCTGTGCTGAGCCAGACTCTCTTCCTCAGGAAGCTGTAATTTAAACTAATGCCTCTGGGCTACAGAGGACTCCTTGTGCTGTGCTTCCTGATTTTACCATTTCACTCCAACTTTTCTTGAACGTTTTGTCAGATGTATCTCAGGGTTATAAAGTGTAAGTGTGCTTACCTTCTCTGCCCAACACTATCAATGAGGAAGCCTGTGACAATAGACTGGAATCCACAATGTCTTATCAATTCTTGGAAGTAAAGTGAAGACCAGTATTTCATTGGGCTTATGTTTTAGCTCAGTTATTGAGTGCTTCCCTGGCATGCACTCCAAGATAAATGATAAACAGACAGACCCAATTTGATTCAAACATTCCTTCCATTAATAAAGCAGCATCTGTCCTCCCATGGCAAACATATCACAGACTCCACTCCACACAGTACAGCTACCATGAAAGCACATGCATTAGTAGTCTTTTTGGTTTCATTACAAGAGGTAGAAAAAAACCTTTTAGCTCCCAAAGCCAGAGTGATATTTCTTTCTTTCTTTCTTCCTTCCTTCCTTTCTTTCTTTCTTTCTTTCTTTCTTTCTTCTTTCTTTCTTTTCTTTTCTTTCTTCTTTTTTTCTTTCTTTCTTTCTTTTTTGGTGGTACTTGGGTTTTGAACTCAAGTCTTCATTTTTGTTAGGTAGGCACTAAACCACTTGAGCCACTTCACCAGCTCTTTTTGGTGTTGGATAGTTTTGCGATAGGGTCTCTTGAACTTTTCAGTAACTCTGAACCATGATCCTCCTGATATCTGCCCTCTGAGTAGCTAGGATTTCAGACGTGAGCCACTGGTGCCCAGTTCAGAGTGGTATTTCTTAATTAATTAATGGCAGCATTAGTTATAAGACCTGCAGTTTTCAGCACCCTGTTTTTCCACAAAGGATGCATTTTATCCTCTCCTAAGTTCTCTATGAACAAGTCATCTACCACCTGGAAGTTGCATGTCCATCTATAATCTTTATGGTGGCATGTAGTTGGCATAAATCCAGAAGTCAAGCCACAGTCATCAACAAAATGAGTGGCAGAACTCCACATTTGTTTCATGAAGATGGCTGCTAGACTGAGTACTGACACAAAAGGAGGCACACCAAGAAATCCTTCTTGATGGTATCAGCTCATTCTCTTAAAGTTAATACACTATTAATTACTTACAACTAATAAAATATGTAATAACACAGTTACAACTATGAGGGACACTTCCTCTCAAAAATTACGAGTTTGCATTGTGATTCCTTATATATCCCTCTAACTCAACAACATATCTTTCTGACACTGTGGGTTGAGGTTGGGGAGTTAGGGAAGTCTTTATCAGGGCTGGGCCTGAAGTGGGAGCAGAAACCACCCAACTCAGGTTGCAGCAATGGCACTTGGTGAGAGAATCCTGGGGTGATGACAGGCAGCCTGGCATCCAGTTGTGGCAGGGGCAGTGTGGGAGAACCTGTCCTGGAGGCAACAGGGAATCTCTGAAACTACCTGAGCAAACAGTATTGTTCATGCAGCAGTGCAGATGAAAGAAAGGAAGGAAGAACCAAAATAAGAAGGGAAATTAGGGAAAGAGCATTCCAGCTCTGGGGAACTGAGGAACTTGGCCCACTTTAGTAAGTGGTTTATATATGAAATATATATACAAAAGTCAATTTCCACTGTTTTCCAGAATCAAATCTAAGAATTATAGAGTAATGCTCAAGTTCTAATCATAAATAGAATTTTGCAAGAAGTGCTTTCTAAACTCTGTTCATGTGTAAATTGATGAGATCACTGCATTTCCCCCATCTGTGTAAGAACTGAGGGAAACCAATCTGTGCCTGCCTGTCTCTGTGTTCTGGCCTCCAACACTTAGCACAAGGAGAGGAGTGATGGTCCAGACACCTGGATCACCAATGGGCAAAGGTTGGAATTGTAGCCTCTCCCTCAACATGAAGGCATTCACCATCATGTGGTTACTAACTGCTCTCCATTTACCTATTGATGCCTCCCAAAAGAAGACACCAACAAATTTCCCAGAAGGCCCAGCTGCAATTCCACAAACAACCACGAGATGGCACAAAACACCAATATGAAGCCTTACTGCTTATCATCCATACTTTTCAGGTGCCCAGCAAGGCAACTGACCACAACACCATCACTTTCTGGGTAACACCTCAGTTTGACACAACAGAAAACAGACTCTCAGCCCTTCAGAAACATCATCACCTAGACTGGCCAAAACATTGACATCAAAAATCTACCTGCAAGTTGCTACATCTAACCTTTGAAAGTTCACAGCCTTCTAGTTCCAATCAATTAGAAAAGGACATTTCCAAAAGGAGACATTTAGTTTCCATGCTCAGTCCTCAATGCTGTGGGGAAACTTCAGCACCCGACCATCAAAGCTTACATCATATGTGCATGCCACTTCATACCCAGACCAAGGGTCATCTGAGAAAGACAATGCCATTCCCTCAGATAAGAGCAAAAACAGCCTTCCATGCCACATCTTTCACACAAGAACTCTTGATTTCCCAGATCCTGGGATCCTGGGCCTATTCTGGTTAAAAACACCTTCAAAGACAAGTAAATACAGGATAAAGGTCACATGGAGGAGGCAAAGCCACCTTTTTGCCTACCTCAAGGAGAGAGGGAAGCTGAGTAGAAGCTAGTTTCTTGTGAAAAGCTGACAGGTTGCTCCAACATCAGCCTCAACAGCAGTTTCAAAAAATCTTCTGATGATTATAGACTTACTAAAGTCACTTTTCGGTTCATAAAACAATATATTGAACAATAAAACTGAAAACAACATAAAAAAGAAGGTTTAACTAGAGCTCTAGAGTTATAAAGGAAGATAATTTCCAGGTTTGATTTTTAAGGTACTTTGTGTCATGAACAATTGAAGTTAAGTCATTGACTGTTTGCTTCTTTCTTTTGCATTAATTAAATTTTTTTCCAACATCTTATAGTGTTTAAGATGCATGTAAATAAGTGGTTGCAGAAAGTTTTGATAAATCTGCTTCTTTCAAGATGTAATTTTTTTCTGTTAATGCTTGGGAGTTGGCTCATCTCTCCTTTTTAAATAATATTTGCTGCTGTTGGATCCTTAGGCATGGCCAGTTTGATTCAACAGCTGATTTTTAGTTTCTTCTTCAGTAATGCAGCAATATTACCCATCCATGAAAGGTCTTTCTTGTTTACTTTGTTACTAATCATTTAATTCTCATTCAGACTAATTCGTTCCACATTTTTTAATACTATCTCTTTGAGGCTCAATGGCAGCTTCTGCTATGACCTGATGGATGAAAAAAATCAAAGCAGACTCGACTTTTAGATTTTCTTTCTTTGTTGTTCTTTTCTATCTGATTCTTTGAACTCTGACTTTTTGTGCTTGATTCTTGCTTCTGTAACTCTGGCTCTTCTGCTAAAAGGACAACAAAGTCCCTGTTAGTACAGTGGCATCAGGGAAGATGGGGATGTGTGAGTCAATAGGCTTGTAATATTTTTGTTTCCAGTGGAAAAACTATAAATATTAAATAGAATGAGAAAATGGTTTCTGATAGTAAATGTTTCTATGTAAATAAACACAGAGTTTCAGACTACTAAAAAATAAAAAAGAATTGGGAGTACTATGGCTTGCTTACCTCGCAGGTCATTCCTATAATGGATGATGAGTGGCTCAACCATGTTGAACCTCTTGGAGGAAGATGCCACATAAACCTAGTACATTATTATCATTGTCTTTTTCTGCAGTTTTGCGTGGGAAAGTTGTCAGATCTTTGGGCTTATGAAATAGGAGCACAAACTACTTCTGGGATTATCATCTTCAAAAATTTAGGATATGTGTATGTTTTACTGCCCTGACCAGATGCTGTCATTGTGAAAACATTACACATAAAATGGAAAGAATGATTGATGTTATATGCTTGCACATACACACAGACACACACACAGACACACACGCACACATATACTTTTTGTAGAATAATGAGGGCCACAAGTTCTTATACATTGCCATTGAGGAGTAGAGTCTATGTCCTTGACCCTTGCATCCAGCCAGGCCTAGTGAGGATCTGGTAAATGTAAGAGAAGAACAAAGATGCTGTGCTGGCTTCCAGGTCTAGGCCTTGAGAGGGTGACAACTTCCTCATTCTGAGTCTCTGGAACTCTGAGAGACTGAGCCTTGGTATCTAGATAAAATACAGATCCTGACACAGAAGGTCCAGGATGGGCCCTGAGATCCTGCATTTCTAACAAGTTTCCAACAGATGCCAATTCTGCTGGTCTCTAGCCCACACCTAAGTAACCAGGGTCTGTGACAGCTAGCCAAGTTTCATTAACCCTCGTCAACTTGAAGTTCATCCCAGAGGTACACTTCTTTCCTAAACTTACAGGCCATCCAAATAAAACCATATCAGAAAAAAACCTGCTCTTCTTCTGTAGACATGACAACCTCTTTCTAGTAGAATTCCAATATCCTACAGGGCATGAGCCATATCAGAATGGTAAGTACAGTGATTCACATTGTAGTGCAGGCTGTACAAAGGGGCCTGCCTAACACTGTGTAACTCTAGCACAGCCCTGCCTGCTGAGCGAGCTCAGAACCCAAACACACTTCCAAGATACCATTACCTATTTAGCAAAATGAATAGGTCATGTCTCGGGTAAAGTTTGCAGGTGAATGGCATCTGTCAGCCCCTGAAAACACCTAAGCAAACAGTATTCTGTGCTACTGTGTTGATGATTTAGCTTCCCTAGATATTAAGGTATACTTAAGAAAAAGATACTTAAGAATAAAGATGGCTTATGGGTGGATGAACTATGGAGGCTTATACATTAAAGAATTACAGAAGTCCTAACAAAAATGCCAGCTTTCATGTTTTGTTTTATAACTCAGATGATCTCTTTGAGCTTCAGAAAAAATAGTAGAACTGCTACTAAAGTCTTTTAATGTCTTGTGCATTTTACAAAGAAGTAATATTGACACTCTAATTATATTCATTTCCAGTTTCAAAAGGTTTTTTAAATGGAAAATTTATAATAAAGGCCTTTTAAAGCATTACAAATATAGAAAAAAATTTACATAATTGTCTTTGATCTAGCATTGTAATGGTTGAAAATGTTTTAGAAAGTAACAAGGATTAATGGAAAACCCTGGAAAAGGCTGTGTGTATAGCTCAGCACTGTTAAAAAAAAAAAAAAACACCCACTGGTAAGACAGATGGGCAAAAACAAGTCACCTTAATCTAATCTACAAAATACAAAAGCAGTAATTTTAACTATTGAGTGGTTTATACATTCTTGGACTTTTAATCAATTTTATTTCCAACATATTTATAAATAACAACATTGGAATTCCTGGAGTACTTTTAGAAGAAAAAAGGTGAGCCTTTAACAGACCATACTTTAAAATCAGATTTGATATCATAAATCAAATAAAAATGAAATTGACTTATGAATTATCCATTAAAATTGAGCCTACATAAATTTATTACTTGAAGAAGAATACTAATAATCTATTATACAAGAGGGACACTGTCTTTCTACATCAAATCACTTCATGTTCATGACATCCAAGAAATATGAAAACTGAAGCTCACAAGAGATTTTCCAAAGCTCACAACACTAAGGGCCAGAGCTCTTCTTAACAGACGTCTTTGAAGCACTGAACTCAATGTCACTAACATTCTGTTTCTTAAGTTGCAGAACAATGTTTCCATGAGTGATTTTTTTTAGTTTTGTATTTATTTGTTTGTTTGTTTGTTTTTGAGGTACTGGTGACTGAACTCAGGGCTATGCACTTTTAGGCAGGAACTGTGCTCCTGAGCCATGCTCCCAGCATAGTGTGATGTTTCTATGGAAGACATATTTTGTCATGTACCCAATTCCCCACATCTAGTGTTATTATAATGAGGATGAGAAAAAACAAGTTCAGAATGTTAACTCAAGTGATCCTTAATCAATGGTAAGCATTCTTAGCAAAAACAAAACAGTATGGCTAGCATCTACTCCACTTTACTTCTTACAATGCCTTTTCTCATTCTCTCTTTTAGATGTAGCTCAATGGTAGAACACTTACCTAGTGTTCACGAGGCCCATAAGTTAGATCCCTGGTACTGGCCCTTCACTCCCCCCTCCATAAATAATTCTCATTCTCTTTGACTACTGACAGCAATTATATGAGGTAGGTGGAATTAGAAGCTCCAAATCCTTCTGAATCTCCATCTATTCTATCTCTTGAATGTCTTGCCTCCTAGAAGAAAAAACAGCTGCTGCCAAACATTCTACTTTCAGTTACTTGGGTTTTTGCAAACATCTGGGCTTTAAGCACCAGTATAAAACATGAAAAATAAAACTTGGACACATAATACAAAGTCTAGAAGTTTATTAGCATTTTAGATTTCCTTGAATATGCTGATAGAATATGCTTTCATAATAAATATATACTTATTCTGTATTTTTGAGTTTCAATGCTGAAACTCCCCCATTTTCCAAAGGTAGTTGTTTAAAAAGTTACCAGTCCAAATGACATACTTTCAGTCATGGATCCTCTGTATTTGTCTAAAAGATTTTTGTCAGAAAACTAACAAAGTAGTTAGGGTACCAAATCCTACATTCAAAGTTAATGGATTAGTGATAAGCCATATCCTTTAGGATAGTTCACCAGGCACACATATCCTGTACATTTTACCTCATCTTTCTGCAGGGGCTACTGGTTGTAATAAGAGAAATCTCAGGAGTGAAAAAAAATTCCACAACTTTGGAAAAACTGGTAGTGAGCTGAAACTGAGAAAAGCTGTCCATGAAAAAGCTCAATTCTAGGTCCCAAGCTTGCACTGTGGGCAGGAGGGGCTGAGGACAGCTCACATACCAGCTCCTCATGAGACCCAGCTCCTCATGGACCACTTTACTTCAGAGAACACATCTGTACTAGATGGTTCATCCCACCAAAGAAAGTCTGGGCTCAAACACCTTGAGACAATACCCCCAAAGCTGTCCAATAGAGAGGGGCAACATCCATGGCCACACAGCCTTGCATACCAATCATAAGAAGGGGCAGAGACACAGAAAGAGGGCCTGGCCAAAGTGTCAGCACCTGGATTAGAAATCAGAGGAAAGAGCCCAGAACACCCATTGAACAAAGAAGAAACCCATTCCTTTCCATCTATAACAAGGAAGAAATATTATATATATGTATAGTTCACTATTTTTATTTTTTTAATTAGTTGTCATTTATCTCCCCTTCCATTCTGTCCAATTACCAATTTTCTTAACCCACTCTTGTTTCACTTTCCTTTCTGTCCCTGATTTTTGTTATTCTCCTTTTGTCTTTTCCTTTCTTCTCTTTACCCTCTTCTCCTCACCTTCCCTGTCCCCTCACTGTCCCTACCTCCTCCACATTCACCATTCACTGAGTAGTCAATTAAACTAATGTTACACATTACATCTATCCTTCCTGTCCTTCTGCAGTCCCTGACAATAATATCCTCCCCAACAGTGACTGAATTACACATTTACAGAATTACAGCCTTATTTTCCTGAAGTTTCTGCATCTCATAACTCTCCTCTCCTTCTCCCTATCCCCTGCTTGTCCCTCTCTTAGAACAATCTTATTAATTATCAAAGCATCTATCTCTATGCAAACAATTGCTATCTCTCCAATATGCACTGTTTACAGATAATATTGCCAAGGGTTTTTTTTCTTACATATGATGTAAAAAACTGGTTTGGCATTGAATGTGTGAATTTGTTATTGCTAAACTATAACCTAGGTCAGGGAATAGATATATTACAACAACCTAGCTAAGAACTATCCTAGTCAGAAAACAGAAAGTAAATCAAGGGAAAGATAGCAGGTGATTAAAAGTGCCAACTAACTAATCAACAACACATGAGCAGAGCACTAAATAGAAATATAGGGAGAAAAAAGGCAGGGGAATATGACTCCTCAAAACACTAATAATGCACAGCAACTAAGAGATAGCATAGATAAATGGGACCTCATAAAACTAAAAAGCTTCTGTTCATCAAAAGAAATGGTCTCTAAACTGAAGAGAACACCCACAGAGTGGGAGAAAATATTTGCCAACTATACATCAGACAAAGGACTGATAACCAGAATATACAGGGAACTTAAAAAACTAAATTCTCCCAAAACTAATGAACCAATAAAGAAATGGGCAGGTGAACTAAACAGAACTTTCTCAAAAGAAGAAATTCAAATGGCCAGAAAACACATGAAAAAATGCTCACCATCTCTAGCAATAAAGGAAATGCAAATTAAAACCACACTAAGATTCCACCTCACCCCTGTTAGAATAGCCATCATCAGCAACACCACCAACAACAGGTGTTGGCGAGGATGCGGGGAAAAAGGAACCCTCTTACACTGTTGGTGGGAATGTAGACTAGTACAACCACTCTGGAAAAAAATTTGGAGGCTACTTAAAAAGCTGGACATCGATCTACCATTTGATCCAGCAATACCACTCTTGGGGATATACCCAAAAGACTGTTACTCCAGAGGCACCTGCACATCCATGTTTATTGCGGCACTATTCACAATAGCCAAGTTATGGAAACAGCCAAGATGCCCCACCACTGACGAATGGATTAAGAAAATGTGGTATCTATACACAATGGAATTTTATGCAGCCATGAAGAAGAACGAAATGTTATCATTCGCTGGTAAATGGATGGAATTGGAGAACATCATTCTGAGTGAGGTTAGCCTGACCCAAAAGACCAAAAATCGTATGTTCTCCCTCATATGTGGACATTATATCAAGGGCAAACACAACAAGGGGATTGGACTATGAGCACATGATAAAAGCGAGAGCACACAAGGGAGGGGTGAGGATAGGTAAGACACCTAAAAAACTAGCTAGCATTTGTTGCCCTTAATGCAGAGAAACTAAAGCAGATACCTTAAAGCAACTGAGGCCAATAGGAAAAGGAGACCAGGAACTAGAGAAAAGGTTAGATAAAAAAGAATTAACCTAGAAGGTAACAGCCACGCACAGGAAATCAATGTGAGTCAATGCCCTGTATAGCTATCCTTATCTCAACCAGCAAAACCCCTTGTTCCTTCCTATTATTGCTTATACTCTCTCTACAACAAAATTAGAGATAAGGGCAAAATAGTTTCTGCTGGGTATTGAGGGGGGGAGCGGGAGGGGGTGGAGTGGGTGGTAAGGGAGGGGGTGGGGGCAGGGGGGAGAAATGAACCAAGCCTTGTATGCACATATGAATAAAAAAAAAAAAATAAGCCAGACACACACAAAAAAAAAAAAACACTAATAATAACATATTAGAAGATTTGAGAAAAAGTGAAGCAAATGAATCTCCAGTTGCTGACATCATAACAATGATAAGAATGTTCGATGAGCTTAATGAGGAGCTTAAAAAGGACACAAAAAACAGCTCAATGAATTCCAAGATAATATGGACAAAAAACTCAAGAAGACATAAAAACAATTAAAGAGGACATCAACAAACTTTGAAAAGAAAGCAAGGAGATTATACAAAAGAGATAAATGAAATAAAGAAGACACCACAAGATATGAAAGATGAGTTTAAGAAATATATAGAAAGTCTCAGAAAAAATAATCAGACAGAAATCCTGGAAAATAAAAGTTCTTTCAATAAAATAAAAAATACACTTGAAATTCACTCCCACAGACTGACACAAATGGAAGGAGGAATTTCAGGGCTCAAAGACAAAATAGGTATTAAAGAAAAAATAGAAAAATATCTAGACAAAAGCCTCAAGAGCTGTGCAAGGAATATGCAAGAATTCTGCAACTCCATCAAAAGACCAAATCTGAGATTGTGTCCATTGAAGAAGAGGTGAAAGCCGAAGGTATAAGTCATGTATATTCAACAAAATAATAGTAGAAAACTTCCCCAATCTTGAAAAAATAATGCCCATCCAGGTACAGGAAGCTTCCAGAAGACCAAACAGTCATGACCAAAATAGAACCTATCTATGGCATATTATAGCTAAAATAATTAGTGCAAAGAGCAAGGAAAGAATATTAAAGGCTGTAAGAAAGAAAATCAAATAGTGTATAAAGGTAAACACATCAAAACAACAACAGATTTTCAACAGAAACCTTAACAGCAAGAAGGGCATGGAGTATGGTATTTTGGGCACAGAAAGAAAACAATTTCAGATTTAGGATAATATACACAGCAAAGCAATTTGCAACTAAAGGAGGAATAAAAATCTTTCATGATAAACAAGAAACTTAAACAATGCATAACCACTAAATCACCCCCACAGAAGAATCTGAAAGGGATCCTATAAACAGAAGATGAAAATAAACATAGCCATGGAAGGGAAGGAATTATTAAACCTCAAGGGGGAAAAAAGTAAACAGAGAGTAACACATGATTCATTGCACACACATAAATCCTTACATAAAAACAACTAAATAGCAGCAATTACCACATACTTCTCAATATTAACATTGAATGTTAATGGCCTCAACACATCTGTCAAAAGACACTGTTTGGCAAACAATTAAAAAGGAAGACCCAACAATCTATTGTTTACAAAATACCCACCTTATTGACAGAAACAAACACTGGCTTAAGGTGAAAGGGTGGAAGAACATTTACAAAGCTAATGACACCAGAAAACAGGCAGGAGTAGCTATACTTATAACAGATAAAGTAGACTTCAAACCTCAGTAAGTCAGAAGAGATAAAGGACACTTCATACAAATAACAGGAAGAATACGTCAAGAAGAGATAACAATTGTTAACTTATATGTGCCCAATTTCAGTGTTCCCAACTTCATTAAACATATACAACTAGAATTAAAAAACACAGATAGACATCAACAAAGTGGTAGTAGGGGACTGCAATACTCTTCTATCACCAAAAGATAGGTCATCCAGACAGAAAGTCAACAAAGAAACTCTAGAATTCAATGACACCATAGACAAAATGGACCAGACATATGTCTACAGAGTATTCCATCCTACAACAGCACAATACACATGCTTCTCAGCAGCCCATTGAACTTTCTCCAAAACAGACCATATTTTAGGTCATGTGGCAAGTCTTAACAAATATAAGATAATTGAAATAATCTCCTGCATACTGTATGACTACAACATAATATAACTAGAACTCAACAACAACAAAAAAAGAAACATCAGAAAATACTCAAAATCTGGAGCCTGATCAACACATTGCTCCATGATCAGTGGGTCATTGAAGGAATAAGGGAGGAAATCAAAGAGTTCCTATAACTTAATGAGAATGAAAGCACAACCTATTAGTACTTCTGGGATACAAAAAGCATTCCTAAGGGGAAAGTGTACAGCCATGAGTGAATATATTAAATACACAGAAAATCACAAATAAATAACCTATGCTGCATCTCAAACTCCTAGGAAAACAAGAACAAGCTAAACCCAAAATAAGCAGAAGGGGAGAAATTATAAAAACAAGTTCTGAAATCAATGAAATACAGACCAAAAAATCCATAGAAAGAATCAATGAAACAAAAAGCTGGTTCTTTGAAATGATAAATAAAAATGATAAACCCCTGGCAAATCTGACAGAAATGATGAGGTAAAAGACCCAAATTAATAAAATTACAAATGAAAAAGGGGAGATAACCTCAAATACCAAGGAAATACAGGGAATCATCAGAGACTACTTTGAAAAACCTATATTCAAATGAATTGGAAAATCTACAAGACATGAACAAATTTGCAGCCAGATATGACCATTCAAATTGAACTAAGAGGATATTAATCACCTAAACAGATCTATAACACTCAATGAAATAGTAGCAGCATTAAAGGGTCTCCTAGAAAAGGAAAGGCCAAAGCTTGACAGATTCTCTTCTGATTTCTACAAGATCTTTAAAGAAGAATTAATTCCAACACTCCTTAAATGTTTCCATGAGATAGAAAGGGGAGGAATACTGCCAAATTCATTCTCTGAAACCAGTATTACACTCATACCCAAACTGGACAAGGACCCAACCAAAAAAAGAGAATTATAGGCCAATCTCTCAAATGAACATAGATGAAAAAATTCTCAATAAAAATATAGTCAAACTGAATTCAACAGCATGTCAAAAAGATCATACACCATGATCAAGTCAGTTTCATCTCAGGGATGCAGGGATGGTTCAACATATGTAAATTATTAAATGTAATACAACACATTAACATATGCAAAGACAAAAACCACATGATAATCTCAATAGACTAAGGAAAAGCAACATCTTTTCATGAGAAAAGCTCTGATGACACTAGGAATAGAAGGAGTGTACCTCAACATAATAAAAAGCTATATATGATGGCCAGAATCATACTATATGGGGAAAAACTGAAACCATTTCCTCTAATATTAGGAATGAGACAAGGGTGTCCACTCTCTCCATTCTTATTCAACATAGTTCTAGAATTTCTAGCCAGCACAATATGATAGGAAGTAGAAATAAGGGGAATACAAATTGGAAAGGAAGGAGTAAAACTATTGCTATTTGAAGTTATCATGATCTTATACCTAAAAGGACCTAAAAACTCCACCAAGAACCTCCTCATCACCATAAACAGCTTCAATATCGTAGGATACAAAAATCAATTTTCAAAAATCAGTAGCTTTTCTATATACCACCAATGTATAGACTGAGGAACCACAGGAAAATAATTCCATTTACAATAGCCTCAAAAAAAATACATTGGGATAAACTTAAAGCAACTGAGGCCAATAGGAAAAGGGGAACAGGTACTAGAGAAAAGGTTAGATCAAAAAAAAAAAGAAAAGACCACTACAGAGAAAATTATAAACCATTGAAGAAAGAAATTGAAGAATACAGAAGATGGAAAAATCTTCCATGCTCATCAATATTGTGAAAGCGGCTATATTACCAAAAGCAATCTACACATTCAAAGCAATTCCCATCAAATTCCAATGATATTCACTACAGAGATTGAAAAGTCAAATCTAAAGTTCATTTAGAAGCACAAAGGACTGCACATAGTCATGGCAATACGGAGCAAAAAGAGCAGCACTGGAGATACCACAATACCCAAATTCAAACTATACTACCAAGCAATAGGAATAAAAACAACATGGTGCTGGCACAAAAAGAGGTATGAAGACCAGTGGAACATGTAGTTCACAAAGCATCAGCCATAGAAGTATCAACTCAAAGTAGATTAGGATCTTAATATAAGACCTGAAACTTTGAAGCTAGTTCAGGAAGGAGCAGGGAATATATTAGAATTGAAAGGCTTAGGTAATGACTTCCTCACTAGAACTTAAATGGCTCAGCAATTAAGAGAAAGGATTTACAAATGGGACCATATGAAATTAAAAGGCTTCTGCACAACAAAACAAAGGATCTCTAAATTGAAGGATCTGTCCATAGAATGGGAGAAAATCTTTGCCAGCTATACAACTGACAAGGAACTGATAAACAGAATATATAGGAGCTCAAAAAACTAACTTCCAAAAAAATCAATGATCCCATGAAGAAATGGGCACATTATCTGAACAGAGCTTTTACAGAGTAAGAAGTCCAAATGGTTAAATAACACATGAAGAAATGCTCACTATCCCTGATCGTAAAGAATCAAAGTTAAGAACCCACCTCACTTCTGTTAGAATGGCTACCATCAAGAACACAAACATATTTGATATATTATAAGAACTTTTACAAATGCCACAATGTACCCCCATCCAACACAACAATAAAAATATAAAAGAGAAACCTTAGCTTAGAGTATAACCCCGCTAAGTAAGAACCTGATAACCATCACTCACATATGACTTTCACACTGTGTTCAGAATTATAAATTATTTATTTTAAATGTCTTCCTATATAAGAACATGTGGGTTTTTTTGGAGAAGAGTTGGATTTTTAAATTTTGGATTTAATATTGGACATTGAAATAAAAATTAAAAGACAAATGTACAAAAACTTTCCAATTTTTATTTATCTCATACTTAAAATTACTAAAACACAAAACCTATTCTTATATCAACCATTTACACAAAAACAGCACATTTTCTTATTTCTAAAACAGCACATTTTCTTATTTCTAATCATTAATATAAGAAATTCTGTTCAGTAGTCATTTTAATTTTTGGAGATGTATAGTGAGTTGTTTTCTTAATTATTAAAGAGGACTCCCTAGCAAGCATGAGGCCCTGAATTCAAACCCCAGTACCACAAAAAAAAAAATCAAAGGTAATATTGATTTTTAGTGCAAGTTATCACAAAGACATATGCTCTGTACGGTATAGATTAATTTTCTAATCTAAAGAAATGCAGTACAAATAACAAGAACAGAAAAAAGACACACACACACACAAAATAATGAGTTCCAAATTTTTAACTTAGCATCTGACTGTTAAAGAATACAAAGAGTTAAAGAATATTAGTTTATCATCCCTAAAACCACTTAAAGTTATATGCCATAAAACACCAAATGCATTAATATATACATATGTGTATATTTAGCATTGTGCAATATCATATATTTAGTTATAAATCACAAAGGTAAAAGTCTTAGCTATTTCTGAGAATGTGATTTATCTAAAAAGATTCTTACCTTGAAGCAATGAGGGATTCTGAGGAACATGTTAGGCAAAATTTCCCCTGACTCCAACAGTACGTGTTTTAGCCCTGTCATTTCAAACTAAGGGAAGCAAACTATTTTCACAGGTGGGTGAGTGGAGGAAGAGATTTGCTATCCTGTCTGCAACTCTAGAAAGGCACTGCCCATCATGCTTGCCTCATTATCCCAATAATGCAATCAACAGTGCAGACTAGATCTGTTGGTATAGCTCAGGGGGTTCACAGCTGGAGCCCCAGCCTAGCACCTCCACCAGCACCTAGAAATATAATGAGGAATGTATTAGAATAGGAAAAAGGAGGTTCTCAGAACTTGTGATTTCCAGTGCTCAAAACTACTGGGAGCCAGAGACAACCACCAGAAAAGCTTTACAATAATCGACTTCATTGAGACCTCCTAGTCAACATTCGCTCAGTGCAGGTGGTGAGGGACCTGGGTAGGAGGGAATGTCTGGCTGAAGGAGAGGAACTGGAGGAATTGTTTTGAGGGAGGACGGCAAGGAGGGACAAGGGGACATGGAGAACCAACAATTGAGAGCTTACTGGACAGGATAGATTTTCAGGCCCAAGAAATCAGGGTTTATACATTGTATGGAAAAATTCCTAAAAATAGGCAGTTTTCATTTAGGGTATTTGAGTGTCTCTGACACACAAACAAATGTTATTTTATGGCATTCTCAGAAAATACCTAAAAAGGTTCTAATTCATAGTATCTTATGCAATCTATCTTGAACATCTTTGTTGAGATAGAGTCATATACCATAAAATTCACCCATGTAAAGTACATAATTAAGTGATTTTTAAAATTATATTCACAAAGTTGTGCAGCCATCTATACTACCTGAAGACAGGACATTTTCATTACCCTTAAATGAGACCTGTGCCCGATAGCAGTCATGCTCCACCTTTGCAGCCCTAAGCCAGATACTATTAATTCTGTAGGTTTTCCCACTCTGATCATTTCTTGTTAATAAGATCATGTGGGTGCCTGAGTGCAAACTCCACTACTGAAAGAGAAAAGAACTGAAGAGAGAGAGAGAGAGAAAGAGAGAGAGAGAGAGAGTTAACTGATACTTCAAGTCATTTGGTTGTGGAGTTCAAATTTTTAAATCTATGTACCAATATCAATTGATAGAGAAAAAGGAAGAAACAAGAATACTATTCAACAGCATAAACCAGCTAAGGATGGGAGGCCAGGTACAGAAGAAATAGGCACAAAAAAAGAAAGCCATTTCCCAGGTTGATAGGCTACCTCATCAACCATTTCACCCAGAAAAAGAAGCAGAGCTCCCAGTAGCCAGCCCAAGAGCTATAACTATAATCATAGCTACTCCAGAGGCAGAGATATGAGGACCGTGGTTCAAGGAAAGACAAGGCAAAAAATAAAAACTTTCCAAGACCCTATCTCAAAAACAAGCCAGACATGGTGAAGCATGCCTATAATCTCAGCTATTCTGAAAAAAGAAGATCCTGGTCTGAGGCTATCCCTGGGCAAAAGCAGAAGACCCTATCCAAAAAATAATTAAAGTGAAAAGTGCTGGTGGTGTGGCTCAAGTGGTAGAACACCTGGCATTGGCATTAAAAACCACAATACTACCTAAAAAAAGCATTTAATATAACTTTCCAAATTGAGAAAATGTTAAGTAAGGTAAAAATGGTGAGAAGGACAAAATTAGTCATCTTTCTGGTTTGTTCACTGAACTTTTCATTTTTTCCCTAAGATTTGATTTTCTGTTTTCTCATGTTAAACAGAAAAGTTACCAACAATGGGAAAAACTGGGTTGTTCCTATAGCTTGGCTATTGTGAACAGTGCTGTGATGGACATCAGTGTACAGGTGTCTCTACTGTATCCTGACTTACCTTCCTCTGGGTAGGTGCCCAGGAGCAGTATCACCGACCGGATCATATGGCAGTTCTCTCTTTAGCTTTTTGCGCAATCTCCATATTGCTTTCATGTTTTGGGTTTCTACCTATCCCCATACAAATTACCACTGCCTTTTTAAGCAAAGAGGAAAAATGCAAGAAGCCTAGGATTAAGACCATTTACCAGATGAAACATTCGTGATTCAGTTATCCTTTATTGAGCATTTTCTAGGGCAGATCCAGCACTGAGGAATTTCACATTCAGCATCTGTTTAACAGTCACATGAACCCTGTGAGGGTGAAGCCCACTTTAGAGATGAGGCAAATGAAGTTCTGTAGGGCTGGCTTGCCCGAGGTTAAGTGGCCAGCAAACTTAGGTCCCCAGTACCTTCCACCCCCAAGAAAAGGGTTATGATAGATGGCAAGCAGTGAACCTAGGGGTACAGTAGATCCCCACCCTCCCTTTTCCCCTTTGGTACTTTTTCCCCATCTCTATCACTCAAGAGTCAATAAGCTTTTCCTAAGGTAGAACTCATCTAAACAGGTGCTCAAGTCATCTCTCTGCAGAATGCTTGTTGCCCTTAACAACCCTTCCTGCACTGCCAAACTGTGTAAAGTTCCAGAGCCTTGCCCTGTCATTCACAGTCTTCAGCAGCTTGATCCTTATCAGCCATCTGAGCAAAGCCTCAAAGGATCCAAACTGGCCCTGAGCTCCTGACCCACCTTTGTGCACACTGTTCCCCTTCCTAGAAAGCTTTTGCTTCTCCTGTGCAGAGCAGTAGGAAGCATGGCAGCCAACAGTCTCCAGATTCATGGATCAGGACCCCACTGCAGACCTACAGAACCAGAACCCTCCCCCTGCTCCAGCCACTTTGCTGCTTAATGAGAAACACAGCCCTACCTCAAGGCCAGCCTTCCTATCCCAGGCCAATGCAAACCTTAGGGACTAAATGACACTTTCCTCTCTCCACAGCATAATGGTGGTTCGCGCCTCCAAAATCCACAAGTGTGAACTTTTGTACACAGCAGGCTTTCAATAAATACCACACACATAGTTGTGCTCCTCACCCCCTGTCAACCAAGAACCATAAACACCAGACCATAGGTTTAAGAACAGTTCTCTAGTTTGATGCACTCACAAGAAACATTCCAAACATCCTGACAACATGTTCTCAACATCTACCACAGTACTCTGCTATGATAGGGTAACAAACAGTCATTTTCACCCATCAGTGGTCATGACCACAAAAATGTTCTTTCACTTGAGGAATAAATGGAGATTACATATAGCTAAGTGTAAGCCTTCAAATATCAGCTCTTTGAGGACATTTCAAGTAAAAGACATGCATTATGATGCCCAGGAAAATTATTTATTCAAGCTCACAGGGAAAAAGCTATGGTCTGGCAGAGTGATTCAAGTGGTAGAGCACCTGCCCAGCAAGTGTGAGGCCTTGGGTTCAAACCCTAGTACTGCAAAAAAGAAAGAAAATGCTAAAATATACAAATATAATACCCAAAACACAGCTATATCATACCACAAAATGGTTGGCTGCACAGAAAGCCTGGGTTAGTTAGGATCTTTCTTGCTTTTACATTTTGTTGTTTCCTTCATTGGGTTTTATACAATAAACATGATCTGCCCACATTTGTCCAACCACATATTTTATCTTTCCATGTGTCACTTAGCAGCTTACACACCACTTTGCAGCACCAGGGGCCCTACCTGAGCCGTGCTGTCCTCTCATCTTGCTGTTCTGCAGTCAGGGCCCCAAGGGACAGGGGAGACTTTCAGATACCAAGTGTCCCAAAGCAGGGTTCCACACTGTCACCTGCTGATCTGCTGGCCAAGCCCAGACAGTCCAGAGAGCTTTGGTACCAGAGGGCCTGGGCTGGGGACGCAAGCTAGGCACCACCTGCAGCTGCACTTTCCCTTTACTAGCCTAGTTTCTGTCTCCCTCATCCCCTATCCAGGAAGCACCAAACTGATACCAGTACCTTCCCCTCCTACCCTGGTCAGTAACCCGCATCTGTCTTCCAGACCCCAAAAATCAGTCACCACAAGAGACCCCAGTCACTCACCTTGGCGATGGCCTTCTAGTAGCAGATCAGCCCTTTCTGGGGAAGATGCCATAGCAACACATGGATAAAGAAGTTGCAAAACATCCCACAATGTATACGGTTTACATCAAATAATCATTTGCCCCAAAAGGCAAATTCTGCTATGGTTGAGAAATTATGTGCTAAAACTACAAAGTACTGTGATATGCAACTCACCTCCAAAAGTATGTTCTTCTCCAGTGTACTTGCACAAATTTGTACTTTCATTTTAGTGTAATGAGTTATAAGCACCTTGATTATTCCAGTTGGGAAATTCTAGGTACCATGAAATTCCCATGTGAAGACCTTACTTTAAAGAAAGAGAAAATAAGAGTTAATTTTCTTTGTGTATTTTGGCCACATTAAAAGTAGTTTAGCTGTGTTCTTTTTTTTTTTTTTGGTTCTAGGAACCCAAAACAGGACTCTGTGGATGCTAAGCATATGCTCTATCATTGAGCTTTACCCCAAAACCCAAACAAGTTTTAAAGTAACTCCATCTTTACCTTTTAATTACACTCTAACTCATTTGAAAGGATTCTTTATATTACAAAAAAACCTACTAAGTTTTTTACAAAATTCTTAGTAGTTCACATTAGAACAATGTTTAACTAATTAAAAACTATACAGAGGTTTAAAGACAGTATTTCCCCAAAGGCATACTTCTGTCATGTTAGGTCCTTTCTCATTCCTTAACTTATATTATCTCCACAACATACAGAAGTGGTCTCAGTAAAACAGCTCTAGCACAGAAATTAGTTATTGAGTCTGAAAGGTTAAGCAATGTTCCAGGATCACAGGACAATTATGGGACAGATTACGAATACTCTAGGAGTATACTATTCTGCTTCTGTTTGTCAAGCCAAAAATCTAGAGCTGGAGCTCTAAGAAAAGAAGACTATAAGTTTAAACATATAAAAGTCAACTATACATAATTGAAAAATGCAAGCAAAAATCTTGAGAAACAAAAACATTTGTGAAGAATTGTGCAAAGTGCACATTTCCTAAATATGCAAAATGTTCTTACTCTTCGGTGAGAAATGCCCAAAGGGTAAAATACTAAGAACAATATATAAACAGGTAAAAGTGCTAAAAGCAGGCACTTTACTAAAGAGAGAATACAAATAGCTCAAAAGAAGAAAAGATG
The DNA here is from genome assembly GCF_047511655.1 of Castor canadensis. NCBI lineage: Eukaryota > Metazoa > Chordata > Mammalia > Rodentia > Castoridae > Castor > Castor canadensis. Next base: position 59,429,746 of record NC_133400.1, read on the forward strand.
TTCAATGTTACCAAAAATTAAAGAAATGACAAATTAAAACAGTGAAATATTTTTAAATAACATATTGATGATAGTTTACTTTGTTGAAGCTGTAGAAGATCTGGCACTGCCATCCTGTTGATGATACATTTTCCAGTGCAAGTTAGAAATACCTCACTTGAAAATATCCTTTGATCCAGGGATAAATAAATGGTTAGTATTTTAAGCTAACAAGCTCAGGATGATTTTCTTAGAGCAAAAATTATCTGCTTCATACAAATGTACTTAACATTTCTAAAAAAAAAATTAAAAAGTTGAATTTAGTCAGACTTTAAAAAATTAAGAAAATATCCTTTGTCACAACCATTAAACACACTAGATATGAATATATATAAACATAGGCAGAAGGATATATTAAAAAGTATATTCCCGAGCTGGGAGTGTAGCTCAGTGGTAGAATGCTTGACTAGCATGTGTGACGCTCTGGGTTTGAGCCCAAGCACCAAAAAACAATATTCATTTCTGTACTCTTGATAACAACATATGGAAATAACAAAAATGTCCATCATTAGGTGGCTAGATAAATGAATTGAGTTCATTGGTTTACAAAAATACCCTACATTTTGAAAATAATGAGGGGGATTTCCATGTGCTGATATAGAACAATTTTCTAGATTAGTTAAGCTAAAAATAAGAAAAAAACTGTGAAACAATAAGCAGCTCTCTCAAAAGAAATCTCCTGTTATAGAAAATATCAGAAACTGGCAAGAATGTTCCCCCTTGCAAAAAGGTCTGAAGACCCACATCAGGAAATAAAGTTTTCACCAGTATTGTTTTTTTAAAAAAAAAACATAGTTTTATGATGACTATTATAGTTCTGAATTGAAAAACATAAGTACCAAATTTTATCCTGATTATCCTTGAATTTGAGACAGCAATAGCATCCTAATTCATTACTTATTACAAAAATCAAATGAAGAGCATAAAATGCTTTGCAAAAATTAGTCTATCCAAACACTAAATAAGTGAATTTCCAAAAGTGTTGTCATATTGAAATGCTAAATATATTGGCCATAGAAGGAATATATGCTCACTAGTAAAAATAAAAGTAAAAGAATGTCTATAGCCATGCAATTTTGAAACCTATGTGTTTTTCTTTCAGTCTGTTTTCTGTGCATGCTTATCTGGGTTAGATCATTTATCAAAATAAATTTTTCCACTTTACCTTGTATCACATTCAATGGATAATCACAAGCTCCTAATAAACACAATTCTAATGATGACATATCTTGTTGTTGAGTGTTCAACTCCCTTAAAATGAAATTCCAGCATAGGAGTTTATGTAATAAAATGAAACCTTCTCATTTATTATTTTCTGCCAATTCTCAAGAAAACCCAGATCTCTATGTCAGGTTATTTTCTTGTTTTTTGTTTCCAATTTTATTTTACAATTTTATTAATCACCCAAATCACAAAGAAGTGTATGAAGTGTCTTTATATTACCTTGAAAAGCAATCAAAGCACCCTAGATTGAGTCTTTAAAATAAAAATAGACATAACAGATTCAGAACTATGCATCATTGCAAAGAGTGTTCATTCCTTTTCCACTACATTGGAATCTGTTACTAGCATTCTGTCTGAAAACAGAGTGAAAATAATGTAATATGCTCATAGGATTCCTAAATAATTTTAACTGTGCATCCCTTAGTCAGTGCTGAATATTCCAAGATATATTCGAGGATGACTGGATATATCAAGGAAGCAGAGATTTTCCTGAGTATACTGGATGACAGTGACAGGCAAAAATGGAAAAATACCATTAATGTGACTTTCTAATCACAGGAACTCAAATACCTATCATATTGAATAAAACATTCTTTTCTTTTGCTTCTAAGAACACATAATTTTCAAATTCTGCCCTGTGTTTAATGCCATAATTGTTAAAATGGATAACTAAGGTACAAATTTCTTAGCAAATATTGTATACTACTAAAATTAAATTAAAAATAAACACCCAAACTGTAACTTTATACAATTTATTGTTTTTAGATCATATGCTAAGGGTTTTTGTTTAAAGTTAAGTCCCAACTTAAAAGCTCTTTTAATTAAAAAAAATTCATGGTCAGGGTTCATAGGCACAGTGTTTGCCTAGAGTGCAGAAGGTCATGGTCTTGATCTCTAGCTCCACCAAAATTTAAAAAGAAGTTCTTGCTACAAGAAAACATCAGCATAAAACTGAACTGCTCTTTTTTGTAGAACTGGGGATTAAAAACACACAAGGTTAGTGTTCTAACACTGAGTCACTTCCTTGACCCAAAGATTATTTAAAATGTTTACATCATACCCTATTTCAATAAAGGAAAACTTATATCCTAACCAAGTGCACTAATTGTGCAGCTGATTCAGGATAAACCAGAGAAAATGAGGCACGGGAACCATGAGGCATCCCTCCCTCTGACCTTGTTCACTTGCCCAAATAATTAGGACACTCTTGGAACTGAGCAAGGGTATATTAAAAGCACTTGTTCTGGAAACAAAACATTTGAGAAAATAACTCATTTGACATTGTCAGGTAGGATGTTTGTCTTGAAGGGAACATCTGGCAAAACCCATCCTTTGTTTAAAAGATGCTTAGACATCTATGACTCATGTACCTAAATTTAGTAAAACAGATGAACCTTGATATATACCTCTGCACCCATTTGATAAAGCAGTGTAACAGTAAAAATGATTAAATATACTGGGTGTCCAAAACAGAGAGGAAAACTTATCCTGGAGCAAAGTTAAGTCAAACTGCCAATGCACTATTTACCATAAATAACCCTGACATTAGAGTTTTCGTTGTGCTTTTTATCAAATGTGCCCTCACCCATTTGGGGGTTGTATGCTATCATTTCTTTGTTTTCTTATACTAATAAACTTTCTTGGTCTCTATCTCAATGTGTCCTATGACACATTTACGACAATATGGTAAACTAAGCATCCAAAGGTCAGTGCCTCCTCCCTTTTGGGAGCATCCTTCCTGGATCCTTATGGAGTTTCAGCAACACATCCACAATTGTGTCATTCATGACACCATCAAGGCACTCGTGATTTACAGGCAGAAGTCATGATTTCCTTTCTCAAGAAATTTACTACCCATGTTTATTGTAGCAGTATTCATAATACCTAAGCTATGAAAAAAGCCAAGATGACCTACTACTGATGAATTGATTAAGAAAATGTGTTATTTACAAAAATGGAATTTTATTCAGCCACAGAGAATAAAATTTTGTCTTTTGCAGGTAAATGGATGGAACTGGATAACATCATTAAGTGTAGTTAGCCAGGTTCAGAAAGTCAAAAGCCTCATGTTTTCTCTCATATGTCAAATATAGAACTAATACAAATATAGCAATATTATGAAAAACAGGTCATAGGAAGAGCAGGTCACATATGAGAGGGGGAGGGTAAGAGAAGGAAGTTAAGAAGGTGAATATGGTTGATGTACTCTCTATACAAGAATGAATACAGAATTTTTAAACCAGTTGAAACAACCATAACAAAGGGACTAAGTTAGAGAGAAGAGACAGGAGATGAATCAATTCAGGTTATAATACATATACATTGAAGTGAAACAAGTGTGAGAATCAACTAAAGTCAGGTTTTTCTGTCAAAGGAGTTAATGTATAATTATCGTGTGTAGATGCCAGCTAACCAACCTGAACTGCTGCCTACATGCTTTGTGAAACCTTGCTTGACCAAGGTTCTTGTGGTCAAACAAACAGATGTTTATCACCAGATGTCCTAATCTCAAATTGCTTGCTTACCATCTAAAGTTTCATCCCTTTCAGTAAAATGTCCACCTATCCCCTATCTACAAGGAACCTTGAGAAATGACTCTGACTCATGGCTGAAAACCATGAGTAATCACTCTCTAATTGAATTGTAAAATGTTGCTGTGTCAGCAAACCTTGATCTTATCCCAAACAACAGCTAGTCTCAAAGATACAGAATTTGGGGCATTTGTCTCCTAAATTTAAGAAATTGAAAAAAAAATTTAATTAGATATGTAGGCCAGAAAATAATTGATATAAAATATTGCATAATTTATTTTAGTGGCACAATAGCAGTGCAATCATATTCTTTTACTAAATACAATCTTTAAATTGTAGAAAGTAAATGGAAAACCAATTTTTAAAACAAGTATAACTTCCTATAACCTGATTATGGAGGAAAAAAACAACATACTAATTTAAATCTTTTTCTTATTTGTGTAAATATATAGGGTTTCCGGATCCAAAAGTAAATAAATGAATTTTTTCATACTATAATAACTCAGTTGGTAGATTTCATATAACTAACACCTTAATTCTGAGTTCTAAGTGATAAGAAAGAAATTTAAAATGTATATAAATGCAATTTTTACATTGAGTTTTTAAACTGATCTTGTAGCATAAACCATTCTCTTTTTTTATTCATTTATTCATATGTGCATACCTTGTTTGGGCCATTTCTCCCCCCTGCCCCCCACCTCCTCCCTCTCTCCCCCACCCCTGCCTTGCTTCCAGGTGATCAGGAACTAGTGAAAAGGTCAGGTAGAGATGAATCAATTCGGGTTGTAACACACTTGTGCATGGAATGCTAGGAATCTCTCTGTATAGCTATCCTTATCTCAACTTGTAAAAATGCTTTATCTTTCTTATTATTGCTTATGTCTTCTCTTCAACAAAATTTGAAAAAAGGGCATCAAACATTCTTACTCTTACTTTTTTTCTAGGGTAGGACCACCTAGAATAATTGACTATCAGAGAATTTACCCAGATTTCTATTTTGAGAATTTTTAAGTCTCTTTTCTTCATTATAGTAAAAGTGCTTTCCTTTTCACATCTATGAAAAAAGTGATAAATGAAAATACTATTTGGGGTTTTATCTGGCAGTACTGGGTTTGAACTCAGCCTCACATTTGCTAGGTAGGTGCTTTACCACTTGAGCCATTCTTCCAGTACTAAAATTACTATTTTAATGCCCACATGAGAGACATTTACAGATATATTAAATCCTTAAGAGTATTTAGAACACATTAAGTTCAATAAAAGAAAACAAAAAACTCTACTATACTTTTTCAGTTTATTATCTGCATGTTTGTTTACAAGATTTTTTTGGTAAAAATTCCATATTCTTCTATTTGTTCTCCCTTAGAGACAATAAAAGTGTTTTGAGACAATACTGTTAAAAATAAAATTAATACTTACAATTCATAAAATCATATATTTCACTACTGAACTGAAAAAAATAAACCTTACTAATGCGAACATTGAACATAAATAAATGCTACTCTTTTCCTTACTATTACCCCACTTAACTTTCACATTTCCTCTTCCCTTTGAAATGAACTTTTGCCTGTCTAGATTTACCACAGGAACTTCAGTGCTCTCCAAAACTCAGTTCACACATTCTCTGTTTCCTAGAATTTACTTCAGTCACAGAAGTGATCATGGTATTTTCAAGTTCTGTGATTGCTCACCATTTTGCCAAGAGTTTCTTATAATTCACAGCTGTATATTTTATCTCAATAACCCCAAACTTCAGAACATAGTAAGAAAAGTTTTAAGGCTTTTATCAATCATCTTTAGAGCAAGATTTCCTAAACCATATTCCACAATGTTTACTTTTCCATAATTACTGTGCTCCAACAGGAAGGTGCCCCATGGTTATGTTTTTTATAGCTATTCTACAAAACTGCACATTATATGCCTAGTATTGAAGAATTCATTCAATCCCTATTTGACAACAGTTTTGTGGCAAATATTTACATTTAAGGGAATGGAGTTTCAGGTATCAGGTTTTCAGTGCCTTCCAATAATGTGGATGTTGCCTCCAGGTTATGGAGGTCTATTTATGGTGTCAGGATCCCTAATACACTCCTGCTTCAAAGGGTTCACTAAGAAAAATTAAAAGAAATAGGCTTCAAATGAACTTTTATTGGTTTTTATTAAGTGATAAATGGGTTTATCCTAAGTGATAAATAGGTTTATCCTACTATGAAATGAAAGATTTTTACCTTAACTATTGGAAAGCTCAGTACAGAATTTTTTTTCTCACCTGTGATGATAACCCTGGATCCTAACACACATCAGTTGTTTTCCATTTCTTTTCATTTTATCTATTTTAATTGCTACTAAATGTCATTTTTATATTTGGAAAATATAAATCGTCAGTAAAATAAAATTTTATTAATAAAAATTTAGAACTGATGTATATGGCAATTTCAGCATAAAATATTTTAAGGAAAAGATTAGAATATTGTTTGTAATATGTACAACTTATCTAAATAAAACAATGGCTAACCTAAGAAGGCTTATAGATATTCAAATACCAATATGATTATAGTATAAGTAAAGAAAAAGTTACCAAAATATCATCTAAGTTTAAAACCCAAACCCATTTATGAGATTTAAATACTGACCATATTTTTATTCATTTTACCTATCATGAATCCCCTGAAATCTTTATCAAAAAATCCTCTAAGATAGTGTGGAAGCAAAGTAGGTGATGTGAGGGAACACAGAGGTGGGTCCTTAGGAAAGTGGAGTATATCTTGGCCACTTGTACAGGGGGCTATGACTCTGCACTGGCACCAAAAAGCCACATGGGCTCAAATGAGACTTCACTAATTCTGTAAAATGAGCTTAAATTCAGATTTTTGCAGGAGTCTTCTGAGATTTAAATGTTGAGTCAATTTATGGAGGCAAACTAAATATTGTTATAGGCCACACTTAGCTCATAGCCTTTGTGGTTTTGTCTTTGTTGTAGGTGTGTTTATGAATGCTTGTAAAAAGCAAGTATTTGCAAAAATTTGCAAATCTTTTCTTTATTTAATAGAATACTTCATTGAAAATGATGTTGAAAAAAAATCACAAAAATACTAACAATAACTATGTGAAGAATTTTTCCACACTCATTAATGTATACTCAATTTGTATTTGATTCTGCAACACTAGTAATTAAATCAATAATTGGTTTCACAGGACACTTGATACTAAGTTACTAAAAGGATCCTCATCCCTATTCTTATTTTCTCCATGGTTTTCAGTGTTTAAAACTGCCAAACTAATCATATAGCATTTTATGAACCTAATAGACACACTGACATCTACTACCAGACAGCTTCAACTGAAAAAAGGTTCAAAATTTACTTCTACTCTATGGAGTAAGCCCTGTTTAGAAGCAACTTTTGTTGAACTGACAGTTTGAATGATGTCTACCTCTTGATTGAGTTGAAGTTTTAATCACTATGCCAAACAGAAAACGGCTCTTAGAGCATGTTGATAACAATCAGTTGAAGATAGCATTAATTGAGACTTAATCTTTATCAGTTCATCCAGGTAAATTTTGTGTCTTTCAATTTCAGTCTTATTTTACATCACTTATTAATTTTTGTCAGTTGGGTTTATTTTTCTTTATTTAAAATCTGGCAATTTCTAGATATAATTGTATCTGGGAGTTTTTATTTTTAAACTGTGTAGGTGCAAATATTTGCCAGGATAACAGAGACAAATTCCTGAAAGGGTCAGTCATTACTTTCTTAAAGACTACTCACATGCATTCATTTCTCTATTCCTGTGAAGAATGATATTGAAATCCTGATGGGGAATTGCATGAATCTGTAGAACGATTTTGGTAGTATAACCATTTTTACAATATTAATTCTACAATCCATGAGTCTGGAAGGTCTTCCATCCTCTGTTGTCTTCTTAAATTTCCTTCTTCAATATTTTATAGTTTTCATTGTAGAGGTCTTTCCCCTCTTTAGTTAAGCTTATTCCTAGTTATTTTATTTTTTAGAGACTGCTGCAAATGGATAGTTTTACGGATTTCTTTCCCTGCCTGTTGCTATTATTGCTATATAGAAAGCTACTAGGAGATTCCAAGATGGCGGCTAGAGGGAGAAAGCAGAAAGTGAGCCTCCTATAGCGAAATCTTGGAGAGACGCCAGAAACACACTTTGCAGGCATAATCACTGAGAAAAGGCATAACTTTAACCCCTCCACACCTCCTGCCGGCACAGAGAATCTCCACTTCACGTTAAACGGAGAAACAGGAGGGCCCCCAGGCCACCAGTTGCCAACGCCCAAACGGCTTGGGAAGACACGGACCAGGTGAGCTTCACGGTACTGCGGTACTCCCACAGACAAGCCTGGGCCAGAGCAGCATAGCCCCCTGGAAAGACTGACCTCCACCCCAGGAAAAAAAGAGAAACTGAGTAATAAGCAATAAGAACAAATAAGACATGTAGGAAAGAGGGTGGGGTGCACTGAACACTGAAGATTGGGGGAAGGGAACCCTTCCTAGGACTGTAAATAAACTGTAAATAAACAAGCCAGGCAGGCCGGAGAGCCTCTGGCTGGAGCAGGGGCAGGGCGCGTGCCCAGCAAACAGGAGCGGGGAAGCTGGTGAGAGTGGCAGAAGGAGGAAAACTGCACAGGTGAGGAGGAAAGACACACTTCCCACGTGAGCTGTAAACAAACATGGCGGCTGGCAGGAGCAGCCAGGATATGGAAAACCTCAGAAAAAAGAACAAAACAGAACTGCAAAACAAAATGGAAGGCCAATCCAGCAGAATAGAACAAACAGAAGACAGAATCTCAGAACTTGAAGATGAAATGGTAATTAAAGGAAAAACTGAAGAACTATTAATTAAACAACTCAAGACCTGTGAAAAGAAAATGCAAGAACTCACCGACTCCATCAAAGACCAAACTTGAGAATCATGGGCATCAAAGAAGGAGAAGAGGTGCAAGCGAAGGGAATGCGTAATATAGTTAACAAAATAATAACGTAAAATTTCCCAAATCTAGAGAAAGATATTCCCATAGAGATGCAAGAGACCTCCAGGACACCAAACAGACCAGATCAAAATAGAACTACCCCACGACATATCATCATTAAAACAACAAGTTCAGAAACTAAGGAAAGAATATTGAAGGCTGTAAGAGAGAAAAAACAAGTTACATACAAAGGTAAACCCATCAAAATCACAGCAGACTTCTCAACAGAAACATTAAAAGCAAGAAGAGCATGGGGGGAGATCTTCCGGGCACTGAATGAAAATAACTTCAACCCCAGGATACTCTACCCAGCAAAACTATCATTCAAAATAGATGGAAAAATAAAAGTTTTCCATGATAAGCAGAAACTAAAACAATATGTGACCATAAAGCCACCACTACAAAGGATTCTTCAAGGGATTCTGCACACAGAAAGTGAAACCCAGCTTAACCATGAAAAGACAGGCAGCACCAAACCACAGGAAAAGAAAAAGCAAGACAGTAGAGAGTAACCTTAACTTAGGTACACACAATCAAACCTTCAGACAACTAAGACAACTAAATGACAGGAATCACCACATACCTATCAGTACTAACACTTAATGTTAATGGACTTAATTCACCCATCAAAAGGCACCGCTTAATGAAATGGATTAAAAAGGAAGATCCAACAATTTGTTGCTTACAGGAGACCCATCTCACTGACAGAAATAAGCATAGGCTAAGGATGAAAGGCTGGGAGAAGATTTACCAAGCCAATGGCCCCCGAAAACAGGCAGGAGTAGCAATACTTACCTCTGACAAAGTAGACTTCAAACCTACATTGATCAAATGAGATAAAGAAGGACATTCCATACTAATAAAGGGGGAATAGACCAAAAGGAAATAATAATTATCAACCTGTATGCACCCAATGTCAATGCACCCAATTTCATCAAACATACCCTGAAAGACCTAAAAGCATATATAAACGCCAACACAGTGGTTGTGGGAGACTTTAACACCCCATTATCATCAATAGATAGGTCATCCAAACAAAAAAATCAATAAAGAAAACCAAGATCTAAAATATGCAATAGATCAAATGGACCTAGTAGATGTCTACAGAACATTTCATCCAACTTCTACACAATATACATTCTTCTCAGCAGACCATGGAACCTTCTCCAAAATAGATCATATCCTAGGGCACAAAGCAAGCCTCAGCAAATATAAGAAAAGAGAAATTATACCGTGCATATTATCTGATCACAATGCAGTAAAAGTAGAACTCAACAACAAAAGTAAAGACAAAAACATGCAAACAGCTGGAAACTAAATAACTCATTACTTAATGAAGAATGGATCATTGATGAAATAAAAGAGGAAATTAAAAAGTTCCTGGAAGTCAATGAAAATGAAAACACAACCTACCGGAACCTATGGGACACAGCTAAGGCAGTCCTGAGAGGAAAGTTTATAACCATGAGTGCATATATTAAAAAGACTGAAAGATTCTAAATCAGTGACCTAGTGATACATCTCAAACTCCTAGAAAAACAAGAACAAGGAAATCCCAAAACAAATAGAAGGAGAGAAATAATAAAAATAAGAGCAGAAATCAATGAAATAGAAACCAAAAAAACATACAAAGAATTAATGAAACAAAAAGTTGGTTCTTTGAAAAAATAAACAACATCCATAGGCTCCTGGCAAACCTGACTAAAATGAGGAGAGAAAAAACCCAAATTATTATAATCAGGAATGCAAAAGGGGAGATAACAACAAACACCATGGGAGTCCAGGAAATCATCAGAGACTACTTTGAGAACCTTTATTCAAATAAATTTGAAAATTTTAATGAAATGGACAGATTTCTGGATACATATGATCATCCAAAACTGAACCAAGAGGAAATTAATCACCTGAATAGATCTATAACACAAAATGAAATTGAAGCAGTAATCAAGAGTCTCCCCAAAAAGAAAAGTCCAGGACCTGATGGATTTTCTGCTGAATTCTATCAGACCTTTAAAGAAGAACTGATACCAACACTCCTTAAACTGTTCCACAAAATAGAAAGGGAAGGAAAACTGCCTAACACATTTTATGAAGCCAGTGTTACACTTATCCCAAAACCAGGCAAAGACACCTCCAAAAAGGAGAACTATAGGCCAATCTCCTTAATGAACATTGACGCAAAAATCCTCAACAAAATAATGGCAAACCGAATTCAACAACACATCAAAAAGATTATTCACCACGACCGAGTAGGCTTCATCCCAGGGATGCAGGGGTGGTTCAACATACAAAAATCAATAAATGTAACAAACCACATTAACAGAAGCAAAGACAAAAACCACTTGATCATCTCAATAGATGCAGAAAAGCCTTTGATAAAATCCAACACCATTTCATGTTAAAAGCTCTAAGAAAACTAGGAATAGAAGGAAAGTACCTCAACATTATAAAAGCTCTATATGACAAACCTACAGCCAGCATTATACTTAATGGAGAAAAACTGAAATCATTCCCTCTAAAATGAGGAACCAGACAAGGATGCCCACTATCTCCACTCCTATTCAACATAGTACTGGAATTCCTAGCCAGAGCAATTAGGCAAGAAGAAGGAATAAAAGGAATACAAATAGGTAAAGAAACTGTCAAAATATCCCTATTTGCAGATAATATGATCCTATACCTTAAAGATGCAAAACACTCTACTCAGAAGCTTCTAGACATCATCAATAGCTATAGCAAGGTAGCAGGATATAAAATCAACATAGAAAAATCATTAGCATTTCTATACACTAATAATGAACAAACTGAAAAAGAATACATGAAAATAATTCCATTTACAATAGCCTCAAAAAAATCAAATACCTAGGTGTAAGCCTAACAAAAGATGTGAAAGACCTCTACAAGGAAAACTATACACTTCTGAAGAAAGAGATTGAGGAAGACTATAGAAAGTGGAGAGATCTCCCATGCTCATGGATTGGTAGAATCAACATAGTAAAAATATCGATACTCCCAAAAGTAATCTACATGTTTAATGCAATTCCCATCAAAATTCCAATGACATTCATTAAAGAGATTGAAAAATCTACCGTGAAATTTATATGGAAACACAGGAAGCCACGAATAGCCAAGGCAATACTCAGTCAAAAGAACAATGCAGGAGGTATCACAATACCTGACTTCAAACTATATTACAAAGCAATAGCAATAAAAACAGCATGGTACTGGCACAAAAACAGACATGAAGACCAGTGGAACAGAATAGAGGACCCAGATAGGAAGCCACACAACTATAACCAACTTGTCTTTGACAAAGGAGCTAAAAATATACGATGGAAAAATAGCAGCCTCTTCAACAAAAACTGCTGGGAAAACTGGTTAGCAGTCTGCAAAAAACTGAAACTAGATCCATGTATATCACCCTATACCAATATTAACTCAAAATGGATCAAGGATCTAAATATCAGACCACAAACTCTAAAGTTGATACAGGAAAGAGTAGGAAATACTCAGGAGTTAGTAGGCATAGGTAAGAACTTTCTCAACGAAACCCCAGCAGCACAGCAACTAAGACATAGCATAGATAAATGAGACCTCATAAAACTAAAAAGCTTCTGTTCATCAAAAGAAATGGTCTCTAAACTGAAGAGAACACCCACAGAGTGGGAGAAAATATTTGCCAGCTACACATCAGACAAAGGACTGATAACCAGAATATATAGGGAACTTAAAAAAATAAATTCTCCCAAAACTAATGAACCAATAAAGAAATGGGCAAGTGAACTAAACAGAATTTTCTCAAAAGAAGAAATTCAAATGGCCAAAAAACACTTGAAAAAATGCTCACCATCTGTAGAAATAAAGGAAATGCAAATTAAAACCACGCTAAGATTTCACCTCACCCCTGTTAGAATAGCCATCATCAGCAACACCACCAACAACAGGTGTTGGCGAGGATGCGGGGAAAAAGGAACCCTCTTACACTGTTGGTGGGAATGTAAACTAGTACAACCACTCTGGAAAAAAATTTGGAGGCTACTTAAAAAGCTAGACATTGATCTACCATTTGATCCAGCAATACCACTCTTGGGGATATACCCAAAAGACTGTGACACAGGTTACTCCAGAGGCACCTGCACACCCATGTTTATTGCAGCACTATTCACAATAGCCAAGTTATGGAAACAGCCAAGATGCCCCACCACTGACGAATGGATTAAGAAAATGTGGTATCTATACACAATGGAATTTTATGCAGCCATAAAGAAGAACAGAATTTTATCATTCGCTGGTAAATGGATGGAATTGGAGAACATCATTCTGAGTGAGGTTAGCCTGGCCCAAAAGACCAAAAATCGTATGTTCTCCCTCATATGCAGACATTAGATCAAGGGCAAACACAACAATGGGATTGAACTTTGAGCACATGATAAAAGTGAGAGCACACAAGGGAGTGGTGAGGATAGGTAAGACATCTAAAAAATTAGCTAGCATTTGTTGCCCTTAACGCAGAGAAACTAAAGCAGACACCTTAAAAGCAACTGAGGCCAATAGGAAAAGGGGAACAGGTACTAGAGAAAAGGTTAGATCAAAAAGAATTAACCTAGAAGGTAACACCCACACACAGGAAATCAATGTGAGTCAATGCCCTGTATAGCTATCCTTATCTCAACCAGCAAAAACCCTTGTTCCTTCCTATTATTGCTTATACTCTCTCTACAACAAAATTAGAAATAAGGGCAAAATAGTTTCTGCTGGGTATTGTGAGGGGGAGAGGGAGGGGGTGGAGTGTGTGGTAAGGGAGGGGGTGGGGGCAGGGGGGAGAAATGACCCAAGCCTTGTATGCACATATGAATAATTAAATTAAAAAAAAAAGAAAGCTACTAGGTTTTTTATGTTAATTATGTATCTTGCTACTTTGCAAATGTGTTTATCACATCTAAGAGTTTTTGTTGTAGTCTTCTGGATTTTTTTAGTAGAAGATGATATCATCTGTAATTAATGGTAATTTGGATTCTTCCTTTCATATTTGTGTCCGTTTTGTTTCTTTCTCCTGTCTTGTTGATCTGGCAAAGACTCATTTTCTTCCTATTTAGTATTACATTGGCTGTAGATTTGTCATATGTGACCTTTATTATGTTGAGGTAGATCCTTCTATTCCTAGTTTCTTCCAAGATTTTATTATGAATGAATGATAAATTTTGTCCAAGCTTTTTCTGAATTTATTGAGGTGATAATTTTACTTTTGCCCTTTGATTCTATTTATGTGGTATATTATATTTATTACATTCCACATGTTGAACCATCCTTGAATCCCAGCAATGAAACCAAATTGATCATGGTGTATGATCATTTTAATATGCTCCTGAATTCTGTTTGCAGACATTTCATTTAATATTTTTGGATCTATGTTCATCAAAGAAATTGGTTTAAAATTGTTCAAACTACATTGTATACATATAGAGAATTATCACAATGAAATCCCCTGATGTTATTAATGTATGTTAATTCAAAATAAACTTAAAAAGGAACTACCTATAGTTTTCTTTTTAAAGGGTTTTGATAATTATCTGATTTAAAATAACTTTCTTTTTGTGATGCAATTATTTTTTGAATTTTTAAAATATTTTATTATTGTTGTACTGGGGATATATTATGACATTTACAAAATTTTTTCCTATATATCATAGTTGAATTCACTGCCCCCATCATTCTCATTTATGTCCCTCCTCCCATTCCAGGGACAGTTTCAACTGGTCCTATTTTTTTCCATTTACATATATATAGTTTTCTTTTCTTGTTGTATACATCTCTGGCTTTTGTGTCAGGGTAACACTGGCTAGATAATATTAAAATTTAAATTATTTCAATTTTATGAAATAATTTAAGTTGCAGCAACAGTGTTTTTCTTTACAGGTCTGGTAAAAATTCAGCAATGAGTCCATTTGTTCTTTGTTTGCAGATTTTTATTATTGCTTCAATTTTGCTGCTCAGTGGGAGCAGAGAGGGAAAGGGTGAATGCAGGCAAACATGGAGATGTACTTTTTATTCATGCATGAAAATAGAATAATGAACCCTGTTGAGATTGTTCTAAGAATTGGGACATGGGAATGAGGGAGAATGACAGAGAGAGTGAATCTAATTAAGATATTCTCTAAGTAAATGTTACTCACAGTATATCCTCCCTATACAACTATTATGTTCTAATGAAAAATGAAAGAAAAGAAGAAAGGAATAAAATGGAGAAAACTTTTGCCAACTCTTCATCCAATAAATGACTAGTATCTACGGAATAAAAAGAGCTCAAAAACCAAACAGCAAAAGAGCAAACACACTAATTAATGAATAGGCTAATGATACAAATAGACAATTCTCAGATGAAGGAATAGAAGTGACTAATAAACGCATGAAGAAAGGCTCAGTCACCTTAGCCATAAAGGAAATGCAAACAAAACTACACTGAGAGTCCATCTCACCCCAGCCAGAATGACTCTAAGCAAGACTTCTCTGTGAAATAAAGATATATTTTCATCTAATACACATACACACACACACAGAGACATATATTGAATAGATTGTACTTTGTTTTACTTTTTTCTAATATAAAGGGTTTAAATTTTTATTTATAGAAATCAATTTTGTCAGCAGATTTCTGAGAAAGAAGAATAAGAAGCGGGAATGTGAAATCCTAGAGGTATTAAAAAGTATATAGTTTATAAAGACTGTAGTGTGGAAGAGTGCAATGGTGCATTCAATAGAACAGAATAGAAAACCTAAAAATGAGAATGTATCTAAGAATTTAAGATGAAGTGGAATTTTACACATTTAATTTTTAAGTTTTTAAGTTATATTTTTGATAGGTGAATAAACACTATCTTTTTAAAAAAATTGACAATGGAAAAATATCAGAAAATAGTTTATAAAGAGTAATGGACTGAAGTGGCTCTGTTTTTCTGAGAAGCAGGTATGGCAGTCTCACTCAAGCCAAATGGTGCTGTGGGCTTTTGTAGCAAAAGTCTCCAGCATATAAAAGTTTAACCAGGTTTTTTGTTTTAATATATTTTTCCTTAAAAAAACTTTCTGTTGTCTAGTTTTAGAAAGTAAAAGATTAAGTTGGATGCTGGTGTAGGTGGGCCTACAAATTTCAGAAACTTGGGAGGCTGAGATTGGGAGAATCACAATTTGAGACCAGTCAGAGAAAAATATTCCTGAGACCCCCCATCTCAATAGAAAAACAGCTGGGTATGGTGGCATGTGCCTGTCATCCCAGTTACAGTGAGAAGCATACAAATAGGAGGATCAAGATCCAGGCCAGCCTAGACAAAAAGCCACACTCTCTGTCTAACATAACCAGAACAAAAAGTATGTACAAATGGTAACATGCCTGACTCGCAGGTAAGTACCAAAATAATGAGCTTTCTGCTCCCATATTTGTTTGTTGGTTCTATTAGTCAATGCAGGTGGAGGGAAGAAGTAAGAAAATAATCATTTAGAAACAACCAGAATATTCGTTTGTCTCAAGCAAAAATCTTCACTAAAATTTTGTGAAATTTGTAGGAATACCCAGTTATATACAAAGTTCCAAAGCATCTTTATATAAGGTATTTATGAAATCCAAAGGGTAAATAGTGACTTTACCTTGTGCAAACCTAAAGTTACTCTTTAACCAAATAGTCAATATTAACATTAGTTAGTAATGGAACCAAGTTTTCCTCTGAACTTCCTACTGACTATATGACCGAGGTCCCCAGCTATATGCTAGCACTTGGCTAGACAGTGTTTGCTGTGACTATAGGCTCTTCACAGCTTTGGCCAAGAGTGCTTTCTCAACATGGATGCTCATTTCATCACAAAAAGAGGGTCTCTCAATGTAGGAGAAATATACTGCATTGGAAATATCTCAGAATTATGTGTGTGACATTTTGCTCTGAAGTAACAACCTGTATCCAATAGTGAGCAAACATTATATGAACCCAAACTGAAGAAAAATCTATGAAATAACTGATCTAAATGATTCAACAACATACACGACAATCCAAAAAGACTCTAGAACTATCCCAGATTGAAGGAGACTAAAGACACAGGACAACTGCACAAAATGAACCATGGGGTTGTGAAAAACCATCATCTTAGGTTTTATTTGGTTATAAATGACATTATTGAGACAACTAGCAAGATCTAAGTTTGTAGATTATACATATATGTTGAACCATTTTTATATTCATTACTTTTTATAATTATACTATAACCATGTAAGATAATTTCTTCTTTTTAAGGAAATCCAAGAATTTAGGAATAGTCTTTATGTCTCAAATGGTTCAAAAAACTTTTGTTTATACTTATATTTGTTTCTATCTAGTAAAAGAGGAAAAGGCATAAGAAAATGTGATAAAATACAGGGAATTATATCCAAGAATATTTCATACCATTCTTCACAATTTTCTGTAAAAGTCTGAAATTGTCAAAATAGAACATTCACAAAGAAAAGTAATTTTAAAATTTTTGTATTAGGGCTATCAATATAGCTTAGTAGTGGAGTTCTTTCCTAGAATGCATAAGACACTCAGGTTGATCCACAGTACACACAGCATAATAAATAGCTATTAACAAATTAAAAGCTGAGGGTATATTTCAATGGTAGAACTCTTGATTAACATCTGCAAGACCCTGTGCCCTATCTCCAACACCACCAAAAATTATAACCTACTAAATAAAATCAACCACAAATCCATAAAATACAAGGCCATGGAGCTCAAAGAAAGGCCAAGGGATGTTACAGATTGAAAGATCCCCCAAAATACACCAACTAGTACAATCTCTGGATCTGAATGGCATCTACCTGCTGGGGACATTATAGGTAAGTATAAAGACTTGAAAAATAGGATGATTAAATGACTGCATGCACTGGTATTAACTTTCTCATTAAGAGGATCACACTGTAAAAGTTAAGTAGAATGCTTTGCCTTGTAAGAAATACACATTAAAGTAACCAGGAATGAGGGCATGCATCAGCAAATTTCTCACAAATGGTTCAAGGGAGAAAAGTTCGTATAGCTTGGAACCTTTGTATAATATTAAGACTGTTTCCACAAAGTTAATCGAAGGTGAATAAACAAGTCAGGAAAGTTACAAATCCTTGGAAAAATGTTTTGTTCCATAGGGAAAAAGCTCTAAATCAGTCCTCAAAATTTAAAATCAAAACTCCATAAGAATGATAACACTATAAAGATTATAATATATTAAAAGGTTGACAATGGCTACAGTACCAGTATAAAAAATGATGTCAGAAATCTTTAGGTTCATATCTAGTGAAGAGAACTGGAAAATACAAAGAAGTCTTCAGTCAACTGATAATTTCATCAAAGCATTAATGACAGCTTGGTTGTTTAGGTTCTATATAAACATCTGAATATTTGGGCATTAGAGTGCATAAAAATCCATAATACTGGTTTTCCCTGGCAGAATCCATGCACAAGTTAGTTATTTACACCAAGTAAAAGTTCAAAATATATGATTTTCATTGTGCATTGATCATACAAATTCTTCTTCAATAAAGTTTTAATATCATATATTAACGGAAAAAATTTTAATGTTATATGTTAACAGTATAATAAATACAATGCTATCTTCCAGAAAATATTTTTTCTCTAAAATCTCTACAAATTCTTGCCACATTCCCTAAGGCAGATCTTCATAGGAATATTTAGTTGATCCTGAGGGAGATGACTCAAAGGACCAAGAATCAATTTCAACAGCAACTAGAAAGAGAAAATATGAATTACATAGGTTGTCTCAAAGACCTCAGTTACCTAATATGAGATAGTATTGAGCATTTTATTATTATCAATAAAAATGAAAATATTGTATGTATCACTTCAATACAATATAGGGTTTAATATAATCTGACCATTGTTCTATACAGAACTCATTATCATTGTGGCCAAGTACCAAAGCTTCTAGTTTTCACTATGCTCTGGAAAGCACTGGAAGGACAAGATGAATATGTTTCAGTTCATTACTCAAAACTCATATATTACAACCTTGCCTCTCAAAGTGATGAACAATGTCTATACAGAGTCATAGATTCTATGATAGGTCTAAAGGGCATTACTGGAACCCACAGAAGGGACCTATGAGACTGTGTTGTGTCATAATGTAGACTCTTTCTTGGCGGTGATAACTTGATAGTGAGGAATAAGCAGAAAGTATACTACGAATAGGGAAGCAGTGTATACAAACAGCTAGGGGTGAGCAGGGACTCTTGGGGAATTATAAGTAGTCAGGATTCACTAGAAATTAGAGCAAGGGGACAGAGGCAAGACATCAGGATGAATAACTTGAGAACAATCAAATTGATTTTGTATTTTTAGTACATGTTAAGGAATTGGGAAGTTTTCTGAGAGCAGAAGGTAAACTAATGAAAAAATAAAGGACAGGAAATTGAAAATAGCAGTTGAAATGACAGTTTATGATTATAATTGTTTGACTATTACTAGATGTCTCTGGGGTTGTTTGACATAAACTTGAGAATGTTATGATGCCTTTGTTTTCCAATGATAGTTTCAATGTGTAGACTGACAGTTTCATAAGAATAGCAGAAGTGAAGAATAAAAGATATATGTAATCTTTTTGAGACTTTTACAAGCTATGGAACATGAGCAAATGAGGAATGAATAGGTTCTTTAGGAACATCTATGTTTTATATCTTTCATTTGATCTTTGTATGGAAATGAACTTAATATAAACTCCATTAACCAAAAATGTTCCCATTTGCCATATATATTTTACTTCATAAATCAATTAATCTAAATTTAACTCATAAATTTTGACAACATACCTTCTTCTATCTCTTTATATATGTGTTTTACCAACTTCCTCTGTCTCTGAAATAAATCAAACATTATTTATAATGGTTAAATTAAACAAGATATATTATCATGAAAATGACAGTTCGCTTAGAAAATGTGGCCTTTAAATAAAATTTTAGACTAGCATTAACTTGAGGATTACTTCAAAAAACAAATAAATAAAAAACAAGCCCAGTATGAGGGCAAGCACCTGTATTCCAGAAAATCAGGAAGCAAAGGTTCGAGGTTCATAGTCTAAGGCTGGCCTATTCACATGTGCAAAACCCTAATTAACAACAGCAAAGCAAAAAGAAGAGTCAAGAGTGGTAGAACCCTTGCTTAGAAAGCATGAAGCCTTGAGCTCAATCTCCAGTACCACAGAGAAAAAGGAAACGAAAATTGAACATATGTTCTATTCCATTATTTTAAATATAGAATCTAAAAATACAAAAATTAAGGAACTTATATTGTCATAATATCATGTGAAAAGTATACTAGCAAAAGATTTCAGTTTTTTTGTGGTACTGGGGCTTAAAGCCAGGACTTCACGCATACTAGGCAGGCACTCTACCACTTGAATCACTCTTCCAGCCCTAAAACTAGTTGATATGTCAATGGTGTGAAAACAACCATCTTAAAGGTATTTCAGAACAAATAGTTCAGTAACTGAATTTGAGAGATGCCAATTTCAGCCATCATTTGTTGAGGTTTTTTTCTGTTTCTCTCTTGTTCTCTCTTTTAGTGGTACTGGTGATTGAAATCAGAGCCTCACACTTGCCAGACAGGTTCTCTACTGTTTGAGCCATTTTGCTAATAAAAGATTTAAAATATCATGTTAGCTATCTAGATCATGACTGCACTAAGTTTATTAGTATGGAGACAAATATTTCAGAAAGTTTACTTGAAAGAAGAATAAATATAGGTATAGCTAGTTTTTTAACCTAAGTTTCTTTGATTCATGGCTTTCATGAATTGTAAATCAGGAAAACAGTTGACAACTTTTTTATGTCTTTTGAGAAATAAAGACTAATTTGTGAAACATTTGGCTATAGTCACAAAATTAATTACAAAATGTGTGAAAATATTTCAAAGTAGTGCAAGTGTATCCGCATCTGAAGTACTGTCACTTAAATCTCTTCCTCATGTGCCAAACAGGGTCTCACATAATAATTTGAACATACTAAATACATTATGGTTATGGTGACCATATTATTTCAAATGCCTTGATAAATTAGATGGAAAATAAGATTTTTTCACTGAGAGTTTTGCCAATATTTTGTGAGACTCTTTTCCATAACATTTCTGTGACAATAGTAATATAAGCAAGTGCTATAAAACTAACAACTCAATAATAGAAAAAGGGTGACAGATTATTGAGAGAATCCTATGTTACTTTTAATAAAAGCTCTATAAAGTATATTCACATTTGAAATAAGATTTGAATAAAGGAATTACAAATGCAACATTATTATATTTTCTCAAAAGCTCTCCTCCCACATACTTGCTATAGATACCAGATTTTAATGTGCTTATAGTCTATCCACAAATATTTTCAAAATAAATTAATTCTGCTTTGATAAAAATGAAATAACCTACTCAAAATATTGTTTACTTTTATACATAAGCAATCCTTTCATTCTTATATTTTTGTTTTTCTTTTCCTTTTTCTTTATTTTGTACTGGGTTAAAAATCCGGGACCTTGTCCATGCTAAGTAAGTGCTTTCCCACTGATCTACAACTCCAACCCTGTATGAAGAAAGCATTAACTCTCTAGACAGAGAGTACATGTGATATAACAAATTGAGGTCAGTTTTTCTTAATTCTTAAAGTGCTCTGGCAAATTGAGGTCATTGTTTCCCTAATTCTTCAATAACACTTAGCCGAAATAGTCATTTTTATTCCAGCCATTGAATGTCTTCTCCTTCTATAAATTTTCTTCCAGCCTTTCACTGACCCAAAAATACTTTAGAACTTACATCACAGCATGGGCTAATCCTTACGAGAAAGACATAGCAAGAAAGAGATGGCAGGTCAGAGAGAAAGAGGAAAGATGTGAAAATGTGACAGAATGGCTTCTCTGGAAATACACTTCGAAAAGCGTACTTAAAGTTGCTGAGAACTGAAGACTCCACTTTGCCCTGGCTGGTGGGAGACTGGTAGTTTAGCTTACAGATAAAATATGAAATGACATTTTAAAAGAACCATTCACAGAATTCTTACTTTTTCATTAAACCTCACGTAAACAGAATCAAGGATGAAAACCACATGATGGTCTCAACTGATACATAAAAAACCTTTGGCAAAATTAGACATCTTTTCTGGATAAAGATTCTCAAGAATCTAGGAATAGAAGAAACATACCTCAACATAATAAAGGCTACATATGACAAACATACAGCTAATATCTTATTAAATGTGGAAAAACTGAAATCTTTTCCTCAAAAGTCAGAAATCAGACAAGAATGTCCACTCTCCCAACACTTATTCAACATATTACTGGAATTCCTATTCAGAGCAATAGGCAAAAGATAGAAATAAAGGGACTTAAGTAGGGAAGGAAGAAGTCAAATTATCCCTATTTATAGATAATATGACCCTATACTTAAAAAAAATACCCTAAGGAGCTCACCAAAAAAACCCACCTAGATCAGATAAATACTTTGAACAACTTAGCAGGATAAAAAGATCAACATACAAAATTCAGTAGCTTTTCTATGTACCCGCAATGAACAGGCTGAGAAATAAATCAGGAAAGCAACAGCATTCAAAAATACCTAGAAATAAACTTAACTATAAAGAGAAACACTTGCATAATTAAAACTATAAAACTTTGAGGAAAGAAATTAAAGAAGACATCAACAGATTGGAGAGACTCACCATGCTCATGGAGCAGTAGAAATAATACTGTGAAAATTACTACTGGAAGTAATATGTGTATTCAATGCAATGCCAACCAAAATCCTAATGTCATTATTCACAGAAATAGAAAAATCAATCCTAAAATTCATATGGAATTATAAAAGACTCCAAACAGCCAAAGTAACCCTGAGCAAAAGGATCAACACTAGACGTATAACAATACCAGACTTAAAATTATACTACAGAGCTACAGTAAGAAAAAACAGCATATTACTGGCACAAAAATAGACATGCAGATAAATGAAATATAAGTCCCATAAATAAACTCACAAAGGTATAACCAACTGATTTCTGACAAAAGTGTAAAAAATATAGATTTGAAGAAAAGAAACCTCTTCAACAAATAGTGCTAGGAATTATTTATCTCTATGTAGAAGACATAAATAGGCCCCTATTTTTAAACCATTACAAAAATCAATTAAAATGGATCAAAGATCTTAATGTAAGACCTAAAACTTTGAAAGTACTAGAGGAAAACACAGGGCAAACACTTGATGATCCAGGCATAAATAATTATTTTCTGAATTGGACTCCAGAAGTTCTGAAAATAAGAGCAAGAATTGACAATGGGATTGTAACAAATTAACAGGCTTCCACAGTTCAAAGAAAACAATTAACAGAATAAAGACAACCACAGAATGGGAGAAAACCTTTCCCAACAATTCATTGGATAAAGCATTAATATCCAGAATATATGAAGAGTTCAAAAAATTCAAAACTAAAAGAATAAATAATACAATTATAATTAGGCACATGAAATAGATAGTCCTGAAAAGAAGATGTACAAATGGCTAATAAATATATGAAGCTATTCAGCACCTTAGCCATAAAAGAAATGCAAATCAAAACAGTATCAAGATTTTATGTCACCCCTGTCAGAATGATGATCATCAACAAAAATACCCCCTCCAAAAAAAAACCCCACAACAAATGCTGGAGAAGAAGTGGGAAGAAAAGAAATCCTTATATACTACTGGAGGGAAATAAAACTAGTACAACCACTATAGAACCAAGTATGGAAGTTCCCGACAAAGCTGAAAATAGAACCTCCTAATCACCCTGTTATGCCACTCTTCAGTGTATATCCAAAGAGAGTAAATCAACATATAAGAGAGATCTTCTTTACCCCTGCTAATCACAACACTGTTCATAATAGCCAGACTGTTAAGATGGCCTAAGTGCCCAACAACCAATGTATGTTTAAAGAAAATGTGGCATATATATAGAATGCAGTATTACTCAGCCATAAAGAACAAAATCGTATCATTTACAGGCAAATGGATGGAACTGGAGATAGTCATATGGAAAAAATAAGAAACATTCAAGAAGGCAAATATTGCATGTTTTTACTCATATTCAGATCCTAGGTCTAAAGTCATAATAAAATAATAATGGGACACACATGTAAATAGGGGTCAGTTTGGCAAGATTAAGTCAGGGATAGGCAAAAGAGGGTACTGGAGGTAAAGAGGATCTAAGTACATTGCACAAATGCACACATACACATACATATATGAAAACGGCATAATAGCACAAAGAAAGCCACAAAATACCGTTTGAAAAGGAGGAAAGGAGAGTTAAAGGAATATACTAGTGGGTGTGAATTGGTCAAGGTATACTGTTTGCATCTATGAAATTTTTACAATAAAACACCCTTGTACTAGGTATCCTAATTTTAAAAACTCAAATATTTGATGAAAGTAACTATGTTGGAAGTATCACAATACCTGATATCAAACTATGTGGCAGAGCCGTAGTAACAAAAAAGCACAGTACTGGCACAAAAATGATGTCTAGAACAGTGGTATAGAAGACATCTAAATAAGCACCTGTCACTACACGTATCTTATTCTCATCAAAGGTGCCAAAAACATATACTGCAACAAACTTATATGTAGAAGACTAAAACTAGATCCTTGTCATTAACACTGAACAAAAAATCAAATTGATAGAAGGACTTGGAAATTACTAGGAGAAAATGGGAAACTGATGAATATGTAGGCACAGATAATGAATATCTGAGTAGCTGAATATATCAGTAGCTCAGGAAATAACGGCAAATATAGACCATGGGATTGTATCAAATTAAAAAGCTTTTATACATCTAAGAAATATTTAACAACACACTATCTCTGTGAATAGACAACCCATAGAATGGGAAAAAGAGTTCATTTGCTTTTTTTCTTTCTCCTTTATTATTGTACTGGGTGGGAGTACATTGTGGCATTTACAAAGGTTCTTACAATGTATCATATACATCATACTTGAATAAACCCACTCCACTGCTCTCCTTTATCTCCCTTCCCCCATTCCTGGAACAATTTCAAATGGTATAATTTTGCGTTTACATGCATATGTACACATCTTTTCACTGTATTCACCCTCCTACCTCCTTTACCCACTATCTTCCCCCTCCCATCAGTGCTAATACCTCCCCCCGCTCCCACGCAGGACTTGTTCCTGCTCTCTGATTTTGTACAGGAAAAAAAGAAAAAAAGAAAAGCATAACATTTTTGATTGCTTGAGATAAAGATGGCTACACAGAGAGTTCCCTTGTGATATTTCCATGCATATATGCATTGTAATCCCAAATGGTTCATCTCCTCTAATCCTCTTCACTCCACCCTAGTCCCCTTCCCATGGAAGCCCAAGCCAGTTTGACTTCTATATTCATTTCCGTACAGAAACCACATCAATCACATTTAAGTTCTTAGTTCCCTCCCCTAGCCCTATCCCTCCTGTGCATGACCACTCCTTAGTGTGACCAGTGTCCCATAATATTGCTTCATTTGTTTTATAACTATTATCTGAATACATGAGAGAACATGCTGCTTTTTGGCCTTCTGAACCTGGCTAACTTCACTTATGGTGATGTTATACAGTTCCACCCATTTACCTGTAAATGACAAAATTTCATTCTTCTTTGTAGCTGAATAAAATTCAATTGTGTATAAATACCACATTTTCTTAATCCATTAATCAGTAGTGGGCATCTTGTCTGTTTCCATAGCTTAGTTATTGTGAATAGTGCTACAGTAAACATAGGTGTGCATGTCCATTTGTAAGCTGATGCATATTCCTTCAGGTATATTCCTAGAAGTGTTATTGCTGGATGGTATGGCAGGTCTATTTTTAGTTTTTAAGGATCTTCCATACTGTTTTCTATAGTGGTTGTACTAGCTTACATTCCCAGCAGCACTATGTGAGGGTTGCTTTTTCCCTGCATCCTCGCCAGCATTTGTTGTTGTTTGTGTTCTTGATGGTAGCCATTGTAACAAGCGTGAGACGGAAATTTAATGTGGTTTTGATTTAATGTGGGCAGGGATGGAAAGCATTTTTTTCGTGTGTTTTTTTTTAGCCATTTGGACTTCTTTCTTTGAAAAAGCTCTGTTCAGTTCATTTGCCAATTTCTTCATTGGGTCATTGATTTTTTGGAAGTTTAGTTTTTTGAGCTTCCTGTATATTCTGGTTATCAGTCCCTTGTCAGATAAATAGCTGACAAAGATTTTTATCCCGTTCTATGGGAAGCCTCTTCAATTTAGAAACCATTCCTTTGGTTGTATAGAAGCTCTTTAGTTTCATGTAACCCCATTTTTCGACACTTTCTCTTAGTTTATGAGCCAATTGATTTCTACAGAGGAGGTCTTTGCCTATGCCTATTAATTTCAGTGTATTCCCTGCTCTTACCAGTACTATCTTCAAGATTTTAGGTCTTACATTAAGTTCCTTAATCCACTTCGAGTTGATACTTGAATAGGGTGATAAACATGGATCTAGTTTCAGTTTTCAGTAGGAAGATCCCAGCAACATTTATTAAAGAGGCTGTCTTTTCTCCATTGTATGTTTTTGGTGATTTTGTCAAAAATTAGGTGGTTGTGGCTGCATGGACTCATATCCAGGTCTTCTGTTCCATTCTACTGATATTCATATCTGTTTTTTATAACATACCATGCTGTTTTTATTTCTGAGGCTCTGTAGTATAGTTTGAGCTTGGGTGTTGTGATATCTCCATGGTGCTCTTTTTGCTCAGTATTGCCTTGCTTATTCATGGTTTTTTGTGCTTCCCAATAAACTTTTAGGTTTATTTTTCAATCTTTGTGATGGATATAATTGTAATTTTGATGGGAATTGCATTGAACATGTAAATTGCTTTTGGTAATATAGCCAGTTTTACTGTATTGATTCTACCAATTCATAAGCATGGGAGATCTATCCATTTTCTGTTGTCTTTGATTTCTTTCTTCAATGGCTTGTAGTTTTCCTTGTAGAAGTCATTCACAACCTCTGTGAAGTTTATTTCTATGTATTTTATTTTATCTGAGACTATTGAAAATGGAGTTGTTTTCTATATTCATTCTCATTCTGTTCATTGTTGGTGTACAGAAATGCTATTGATTTTTATAACTTGATTTTGTATCCTGCAAATTTGTTATAGTGTCTAGTTTTTTAGTAGAGTTTTTTTGGGTCTTTTAGGTATAAGATCATGTCATCTGCAAAAAGGAATGCTTGACTTTTTCTTACCTGTTTGTATTCCTTTTATTTCTTCATCCTATCATATTGCTTTTATTATATTGAGGTACATTCCTTCTATTCCTAACTTATAAGAGCTTTTATCATGAAAGGATGAAAATTTTATCAAAGGCTTTTTCTGCAACTATTTAGAAGATCAAGTCGGTTTTATCTTTGCTTCTGTTAATATGCTGTATTACATTTAATGATTTACATATGTTGAATAACCCCCTGAATCCCTGGGATGAAGCCGACTTGGTCATGATGTATGACATTTCTGATATGCTGTTGAATTCAGTATGCCATTATTTTATTGAGGATTTTTGCATCCATGCTCATTACAGAATTGGCCTGTAATTCTTTTTGTTGTTGTGTCCTTGTCCAATATTTGGATGAGTGTAACACTGCTTTCATAGAATAAGTTTGGCAGTGCTCCTTCCCTTTCTATTTTGTGGAAATATTTAAGGAGGGTTGATAATAATTCTTCTTTAAGAGTCTTGTAGACCTCTGCAGAGAATTTAGCAGGTCCTGGACTTTTCTTTTTTGAGAGACTCTTTCTTTCTGCTTCCATTTCATTGTATGTTATAGATAGGTTTAGGTGAGTAATATCCTCTTGGTTTAATTTTGGAGGGTCATATGTACCTAGAAATTTGTTTGTTTATTTAGGATTTTCTAATTTATTTAAATACGAGTTTTCTCCCTCTTTTTATTTTTGATATTATTATTTGGGGTCTTTTCCTTCCTCATTTTAGTCAGATTTTCCAATCTTGTTTATTTTTTCAAAGAATCAGCTTTTTGTTTTGTTGATTCTTTTTATGGTTGTTTTGGTCTCTATTTTGTTGCTTTTGGTCCCCCTTTTTTTTTTATTATGTCTCTCCTTCTGCTTCTTGGAATTTAGCTTGTTCTTGTTTTTCTAAGAGATTGAGATGCAGCATTAGGTCATTTATTTGAGATCTTTCTGTGTTTATAATATATGCACTCCTGGCCATCAACTTTCCCCTTAAGACTCACTTTGCTGTATCCCCAACAAGTTCTGTTAAGGTGTGTTTTCATTTTCTTTAAATTCCTGAAACTTTTTGATTTTCTCCCTCATTTCTTCTATGACCCCACTGATCATTGAGCATGTTGTTCAACCTCCAATTGTTTGAGTATTTCTGCTCTTTCATTTGTTATTGAGTTGTAGTCTGTGGTCAGACAATATGCAGGGGTTATTTCAATTTTCTTATATTTGTTGTGCCCAAGGATATGGTCTATTTTGGCAAAAGTTCTAGGGCTGCTGAGAAGAATTTATATTGTATTGTTGCAGGATGGACTACTCTGTAGACATCTGTCAGGTCCATTAGATTCATGTTGTCTTTCAGTTCTAGAATTTCTTTGTTGCTTTTTGTCTACATGACATATCTACTGGTGATGGAGGAGTATTAAAGTCTCCCACTATTACTGTGTTGGGGTCTATCTATGATTTTAAGTCCATTACTGAATGTTTAATGAAGTTGGGTAAATATAAACTGGAAATTGTTATTCTTTCTTGATGAATTGTTCCTTTTTATAGTAGGAAGTGTACTCTTTGTCTCTTCTGGCTAATTTAGGTTTGCAATCTACTTTACCTAAGTGTTACCACTTCTGCCCACTTTGGGGAATCATTAGCTTGGTAAATCTTCTTCTAACTCTTCA
Source organism: Castor canadensis (assembly GCF_047511655.1). NCBI lineage: Eukaryota > Metazoa > Chordata > Mammalia > Rodentia > Castoridae > Castor > Castor canadensis. The sequence continues at coordinate 59,458,485 of NC_133400.1, forward strand.
CCCTAAGATGGTGTTTGTTTCTGACAATAAGGTGGCTTTTTCGTAAACAACAGATTGTTGGGTCTTCCTTTTTAATCCAGTTTTTAAATTGGTGTCTTTTTATGGGAGAGTTGAGTCCATTAACATTCGGTGTTACTATTCAGAAGTATGTGGTGATTCCTGCCATTTAGTTGTTTTTGTTGTTTAAGGGTTTATGTGTGTGCAGCCAATTCTATGCTACTCTCATCTGCTCTTCTCCTGAGGTTTAATATTGCCCGTGCTTTTGTTATTATGCTTGTTTTCATGTTCTATGTGTAGGAGTCCTCTCAGAATCGTCTGTAATAGTAGCTTGGTGATCATATATTGTTTTAATTCAGCTTTTTATGGAAGACTTTTATTCCCTCACAAATTTTGAATGATAGCTTTGCTGGGTAGTATATCCTAGGACTGAAATTGTTTTCTTTCAGTGCTCAAAGTACCTCATTCCATGTCTTTCTTGTTTTTAATGTTTCTGTTGAGAAATATGTTATTTTGATGGGTTTACCTTTATTTTATTTTTCTTACAGTTTATTTGGAAGAACAAAAGATCATGAATAGCCAAAGCAATACAGAGCAAAAGAACAAAGCTAGAGGTATCACAGTACATGACTTCAAACTATACTAAAGAATCATAGTAATAAAAACAGCATGGTATGTACACAGAAACTGATATGAAGACCTGTGGTAGCAGAATAGAAGACCCCCCAAAAAAAGAATAGAAGACCTAGATATAAATCCATGCAGCTATGCCATGATTTTTCATAAAGGTGCCAAAAACATACAATGGAGAAAAGACAGCCTCTTCAACAAACATTTCTAGTACTGGATATCTTCTAGCATAAAACTGAAACTACATCCATGTTTGTCACCCTTTCCATGTATCAACTCAAAGTGGATTAAGAACCTTAATTTAAGACCTATGCTTTGAAGCTGGTGCAGAAAAGAGCAGGGAATACACTAGAATTAATAAGCATAGGCAATGACTTCCTCAATATAACTTAAATGGCTCAGCAACTAAGAGAAGGGATTGACAAATAAGACTACATTGAATTAAAAAGCTTCTGAACAATAAAAGAAATGTTCTCTAAACTGAAGAGACTGCCCACAAAATGGGCAAAAATCTTTGCCAGCTACATCTCTGACTAGATATTGATAACCAGAGTATACAGGAATCTTAAAAAATTAAAGTTCCAAAACATCAATGACCCAATGAAGAGGTGGGCAAATGAACTGAACCACGCCTTTTCTAAGGAAGAAGTTCAAAGGACACAAGAATAAATGCTCCATATCTCTAACCATAAAGGAAATGCAGATCAAAATCACTTTAAGATTCCATGTTACTCCTGTTAGAATGGTTACCATCAAGAACACAAACAACAGCAAATGCTGGCAAAGATATAGGGATAAAGGAACTTTCATACACTGCTAGTGGGAATATAAATTAGTACAACCACTATGGAAAACAGTATTGAAGCTCTTCAAAAAAAGTCAAAATAGAACTGCCATATGATCTAACAATTCTACTCCTAAGCATATATCTGAAGGAATGTAAGTCAGGTTACAGCAAAAGCACCTGTACTCCCATGTTTATTGCAGTACTACAGAATAGCTAAGTGTGGAAACATCCAACACGCCCAACTACTAATGATTGAATTAAGAAAATTTGGTATTTATACACAATGGAATTTTATTCAGCCACAAAGAAGAATAAAATTGTCATTTCCGGGTAAATGGATGGAACTGGAGAACATCATATTAAGTGACATTAGCTAGGCTCAGAAGGCCAAAAGCCATATGTTTTCTCTCATATGTGGAATATAGACCTATAGAAATACAACAATATTATGAAAAACAGGTCATGCTAAGCATAGGTCATATACGAGATGGGAGGGTAAAAGAAGGAAGTTAGGAACCTGAGTATTGTTGATGTACTCTATACAGAATCAAGATAGAATTTTTAACAGTTTGAAACCACCATAAAAAGTGGAGAGAGCTTTTTCTCTCACTCCTTTGTTTTAGTGAGCTTTCTCTCACTCCTAATTATTACCGAACCCAATTGGGCCTAACTGGGGGGAACTGGAGATGCAGAAAGGACACAGGATAAACAGACAGACAGATATTGGGAGCCAGGTGTTTTGGGTGCTCAGGTGGAGACACAAAACCCTCATTGCTTCTTTTCTGTGTTATTCTCTTCATTTGCTCTGCTTCTTTCCTCTATCTTTATCCTTTAAGGGTTTACTCCTTTACAATTCTTTAAAACCTTGCTTCTAAACTCTTCTTGAAAACCTTTCTTTTAAAGTCTTCTTTTCTGTTCTTTAAAGTCTCTTTCCTTAGACTTTTCTGTCCCATGTTTTCTCTTAGCTGTTCTTTAGCATAATCTCTCTTAAAGTCTCTGTCCCTAGACCTGCACTGTCCCATGTTTTCCCTTTAGCTTTCATAAAGTCTCTGCCCTCTGACTTACTAGCAATTCCCCTTTAGCAATTCTCCTTTAGCAACTCTCCTTCAGCAATTCTTTTCCCTTCAGCAATCTTCCCTTCAACTCATTTTCCCCCTTCAGCAATCTTCCTCCAGCACTTTCCCTTCAGCAATTCATTTTCCCTTCCACAATCCTTTTCCCTTCTGCAATCCTTTTCCCCTCCAAAGGCCTCCCAAATCAAAAAGTCAAAGGCCCAATAGCCTAGAACAAAAGTCTCAAAGCAAAAGCCCAAAGCAAAAAGTTCCAAAGCAAAAAGCCTCAAAGCAAAATCCCAAAGCAAAAACAAAAGCCTCCTGTCCTCCTTCAGTGAGTCTTTTATATCAAGTGGCAAACAGGGTGGAGCAGAGGTTCTCAGGAAGGGGCATGACATTGTAACAGGAGAAACCTGTGTTCCTACTTCTCTGAACTTAAACAACTTAAGAGAAGCAACTGTTCTGCATTTTCCTCTTCTATGGTCGGGGCTGTGCCAATCTCGGCCTACAGATAAACATCTCAGGAAAAGCAGTTGAGTTGCACCTCACCTTGCTTATGCCCAGTTCTCATAGGCTTCTCAGAAATCCACTCTCCACAAAAAAAGGAGACTAAAGAAGAAAGAAGAGAAGTAGAGTAGATGAACCAAATCAGCTACAATACATATATACATAGAGGTATTACAAAGAAAGTCCCTGTGTAGCTCTCTTAAGCTAGCAAAAATGTCATTTGTTTTCTTTTTTTCTTATATAAAATCAGAGAACAGGAGGAGAGAACAGGTCCTGCCTGGGGGGTTGGTACCAGTGGAAGGGGGAAGGGTGTGGGGAAAGGGTGTAGGGGAGTGAATATAGTGCAAATACTATATACATATGTATACAAATGGGAAAATGATATATGTTGAAACTATTCCAGGAATGGGGGTGGGGTTGAATAAAGAAAAATGGTGGAGAGGGTGAATGATATATTGTAATAACTTTTGTAAATGGAAAATTTACCCCACTCAGCACAATAAAAAAATAAATAAAATTAACCAAAATAAAAACAATAAAGAATATATTTATATTCATGAAAATGAAAAATTTTCTGACTTATAAGCAGAAATTACCTTGTAAGTATCATAAGTTTATCCAATTCATAAAATATATTCATCTGTGATTCCTTTAAATATAACCATACATATGTGGTTAAGTGTTTGGATATCATTTACACATTTATGATTAGGGTTGTCAACCTTGGTATTGTGCAGGAAAACTATTAAAGTGCTATTAAATACAGCCATGGTAAAAGCACTTGGAAAGTACACGTGTAGTTACAGGCTGATGTATTTATTTTTGAAAATCTACATGTAGCTTTAAATAAACTTAAAATATATCAATTTAGTTACATTCATTATATGTACTTAACAACTGAGTGTCTCTTGAAACTGAGAGCTCCAGTGACTTTTAAAAATTGTAAACTTTCTGTTTTCTTTCTTTATGAACACAGACTATTCTGGTATTTACTTAATAGGCATACATTAACTTATCAATCAGGCATTTCAAGTATTTTTAAAAAAGAATTATATCAGGGATTAGAAACCCAAAAGAAAATACAATAATGTAACTAACCTTGAACAGATACTTCCGCACTTCTTTGCAAAAAGCCAATGCTTCTAAGCTGGAAATAGCCAAATCTGCCCTTGGAATGAGATGAGGATTGTATTCCAAACTGTTATTTTTATATGAAGCACAAGGATATTCTAGGATAGGCCTTGTACCATGAATGTCATGTAAAGATCTGTTCTGCTGATCCTTCAGTTGAGGTTTTGTATCATCCTCCTCTAGCGTCTCATTAGAACTGTGGAAATTGCAAAAGACAAACATTTAGTGTCTCATTGTTCTGTAAATGACTCCTAAATGATTTGTGCTTCATAAAAATACTATAAGAGGAAGCAGAATTCTAGATTAGGCTTCTTAAAGCTGAAAATATCCATTTCACTACATGTGCATATTTTTAAATGTTATGTTCTGTCATTAAGTATATTCAATTTAAAATTAATCTATAAATACTTGTATTTTGTAAACCAATTAGGATTTTTAAACAGTCACATCTTGAAGACATTTTAAGTGTTTGCTTTCACTATCTGTACATTCTATCCATAACCTGGGGTAAATTAAGCATTAATACTCGGGAATAATTCAGAGCAATAATTTCTGATGGAACGATCACTGATCTAATGATCAGAAAGAACTAATCCAGCTCCTGAGACAATTAGTTTATTAAATCATTACCAAGGAATTAGAGGTGGGACCTGCCCTTTCTGTGCTACACACACCCCTCACACTGACTAAGGAGTAATTTTTTTACTTTGTCAAATGTTGTTCTCTTCATCCCTGTGTTCATCTTTCCCTGTCACAAATATGCCTTTGTGTAGAGTAGAACGCTCTACAGGGCAGTTTATTTTGAAGTACCCTTGAATGGTGACACCAAGGATCATAAACTAGAAAAATTAATTCCTCGATATGCCTGGAGGATCAATGTTAACTGTACTTGACCCTTTGTGTGTAAATTATTATCTTCCAAACAATAATTAAACTTAATATTTTTTGCTGAAGGGAAGGATGACAATTTTATAACAATATAACTGTCTTAATTAGAAAGTTTCAAAAATACTTAGTGCAAACAATGAAACAATTATAAAAAAAAGAGAAGAAATATAAAGTGTATGGACTAATATTTTCAGTGCAGTTCATTTCCTAACGTTTTCTGAAATTTTATTTATAGTTAAAATTTTATATTTCTAGCTGCATTTCACTCTAGTCTAATTAACCTGATTCATTAATAATTATGTTTTAGAGAAAAATAAATGAGTGCAAATGTGTTCCCTGGTACTATGGTTTGACTTACTTGTTTTGCTTATTTGACAATGATTTTACAATTTTGCATTCTTGTACATACTGTTGATTATATGTTTCCACTTCTATTTTACTAGAATCTTCTTGAGTTTCTGTTCTAGCAAGTGCAGATTTTAGATCATTTTTTCTTAGTTCCACCTCATTTATTCTGGCATCATTGTCTCTTAACTGCTTTATGTATTCTTCACCTGCTAGCTGTTTCTAAAGCAAGTTAAAAAGAAATATTTAAAAATAATTATACTTGAAATAATTAATGTGTATCTGTTTATTTTGGATTTGAGTTACTGATTCACAGGGCAACATTAAATATTACCAAAGGATGTTACAGGATGTTACAGTTCAAATTTGAGTTATTTGAAGCTTGCATCAACAAATATCTCCTCAAATAAGACTCTGAAAATAAGACTCTAGTTAATGACTCATAAAAGACTTATGGATTCTGAAACCATAAGTCTTCTTCTGAGTTGTAAACCTTTTATGTTAATTTGAACTGCAGTCAAAGAAGTAAAGATTCTCAGTAAGGTTTGAAGACAGCTCCCACTGTAAATGTTTAGTTATCTAATATATTTATTTTCAAAATGAGTTAACTTATTTTATATTCATTTGTTTCTTTCCAAAAACAAGGGAACATCCCAAACAATAATAATAGAAAAAATTGGTTGGATTGCACTGGCACTGAGTTAGGATGAATGAATTTCTTTAGATAAAATAATTTCTCAAAGAGGTGGCTGCAGAATATATTTGCACACTCTTTGGCATCTCTCCTGAACATATTCTGATCTTAGTAACTGATTTCTGGAAAACAGAAAAGGCAGACATGCAGTATGACTTCTAAGGCTATTTTGGAAAATGTGATATAGCTTCTACATGAAGGTCGCTAGAGTACTTCATCCTTAGAACCAGCCACAATATTGTGTAGCAGCCTAAACCAAAAAATTAATCTCAGTGTAGTTTGTCCAGCTATTGTCACTACTGTAGAGTTTGTGGGTCACCTAAATCTTTAATTCTCTAAGTTAAAAACCCTCTTCAACTTCAAGGCATGTGAAATAATGACACTTTGCTTGATTCTAATCCTCAGCTTCAACCCCAGCTGATACTAAATAGAGAAGAAATGAGCTGGCCTCACCAATCATTCCATAAACTACAGAATAAAATTAATGTTGCTTTAAAATACTGAATTTTGAGGTGGCTAATTATGTATCAATAACTTGCACTGATACTGACAAAATGATAATAAATCCAGGGAGGAAAGGGAACTCTTGGTACATAGCCTCTGGAAGAAAAGTGATATAAGAGATAAGCTAAAAAAAAAAAAAAAGACTGTTTCATATAAATAAAGTAGGATCTACTGTGTTTTCCATTGGTATCCTCTCCATATGGCAAGCTACCAAACAATTTTAAAAGAAATGGCTTCTGACATAAAATCAAATCCAGGTGCTGTGGTTTAAAGATGGTCTAAAGAAGAAGTCAAAAGGATAACTGCAATCTAACTATGTAAGATTTCAGAAAGATTTAAGGTGGCTTCTAAAATTCCCTTCTTGATTTGCAGGATACAATATCTTTAAGTTGTTGTCCATGTATAGCTTTGCAGGAAGCCCAAGATCAATTACCTCAAAAATTCTTGTGAAAGTGGCCTTTTAAAAGATATGAACTCAAATAAAATTTATATTTTGAACAATGTTTTTCCTTTGAAAAATGAGGTAGCGAAAACAGGACTTGCTAGCTTGGATGAAAGAGACTATGATAGTAAAAATGAGAAGAATGATTAGTTGTTGAAAGTTGTACAGGAAGGAAGTGGCTGAGAAAACCATCCAGATGAAAACACAGGTTATTCCTTATGAAAAGAATAGAACAGGAGATCCAAGATGGAAACTAGGCTACAGAAGCAGAAAGCCTAAGCTCTGAGACTCCAAAAACCTCTCTGAGATGTGGAAGCCACACTTGGGTAATTCTGAGTGCTTCTAGCCAAAATAATAACTGCCATCACACTAGGTGCAGGAAAAAATTCAAAGACTGACCCTTAAATCAGCCTTTAATTGCACCTATCAGCTGCCACTCTCTGCACAGCCAGCAAGGCGGGTCCAGCCCTGGGGAAACCCTCCTTCCCCATGGTGATTTTTTCCTTTTTTTTTTCTTTCTTTCTCTTCTTACTCAATCAAGCAGAAATAAAGCATCAGCCAGAATCGAACTTGACATCCTGAACCCCCCTAGCCCATGGAAAGCCTTCCCATGCCACATTACACTGAGAAAATTTGGTGCCATTTATCACTGCCACTGCCGCTATCACTGCTGCTGCAGGCTCCAAACCTGCCTGTGCATCAATTGACAGAGTAAACAGGTGAGCACAATGCACCACATAGAACTCCCCTACCCATCATCGAGAACATAAACCAGCACAGCCTCTGAGCAGACTGATCCCCCCAACAAAACTGAATAATAAACAGTGAACTGTAATCAAACACAGACAGCAAAGGGGTGGAATGCTGAAATTGCACCAGAGAAAGAGGGAGAGGCAAGGAGTTAATATCAGCACTAAACAACCAGTAAACAAACACAGGAAAGGCAGTGATGACAGAGCAGGTGGGCCACAAGCCACTCCCCAAAGTAGGGAAAGTAGTGGATCACAGAGCTAATCTCCTGAGCCAGAGAGCAGCATCCAAAACCTAAATACCTCACAAAACTGAAAAACAAACAGCAAGCTGTAATAAAACACAGACAGTGGAGAAGAGAGATAGAACACTGAACCTGCCACACAGAAGGGGGGTGGGGCAAAGAAATAAAACACCCAGTGTGCAAATCCCAGTAAACAAACACAGCAATAAGCCACCTCCAAAGCAGAGCAGGTAGTGGATCACAGAGATGATCTTCTGAACCAGAGGGTGGCATTCAAAGTTGAACTGCCTGACCTTGCTGGGAGAGGGGTTGACTAAACAGCTGCAGCTGAAGCACAACAAAGCTATCAGCTGCGGAAATCAATACTCTGACCAACCGGCATGATCTGGCAAACCTACTGCACTTTATAATTTCAAATAAACTGGTAGACAAAAGAGCAAAACACTCCTCACAAGCCAATCACCTGGTGAGACTACATCAGAACGTCTGCTTATATGCCAATACCAGGACTGGATGCCAGAGGAGAAACTCCAGAACTTAAACCAAGACTGAAATTCTATTGTTCCTGAATCTGGTGGGTTTTGTATTGTTTTTTTTCCTGCTGTTCTTTTTGTTTGTTTGCTTGTTTTATTATTGTGGGGTTTTTTATGTTTATTTTTCTTCTTATTTTCTTTTTTCCTTGCTATGCTATCAATTTTACCATCACCATCTTCTCATCCCTACTTTCACCCCCTTCACTATCCCTCCTTCTCCTATGCTAAAATCCATTACTTTCCATCCAACTACCCTTTCTGCCCCTTCTCATTCATATCTCTCCCCCGCCCTCACCTAACCCTCCCATTCTCCCCCAATCTGTCACCAGACTACTCCTCCCTCATCACCTGCCAACCTACTATACCAACTTTACACAACCCCAACCTCCTGCAATCCCTGACGCAAGCACCCTACACTACAACAGAAAAACACACAAAACACAAACAAGGACTACAAAACCCAGGAGCCTCTGCACTGCTTCCATCACTTACCTACCCCACTTGCTTATACTCTCTCTTCAACAAAATTAGAGATAAGGGCAAAATAGTTTCTGCTGGGTATCAAGGGGGTGGGAGGGAGAAGGAGAGAGTGGGGTGGGTGGTAAGGGAGGGGGTGGGGGGAGGGGAGAAAATGACCCCAGCGTTGTATGCACATATGAATAATAAAAAAATAAAGAGGGTAACTAAAAAAAAATAAAAAATAAATGATTAGAAACAAACAAACAAAAAAAAGACTACATATGACAAACCTATATCCAACATCATACTTAATGGAGAAAAACTGAAACCCTTTCCCCAATGTCAGGAATGAGACAAGAGTGCACACTCTCCCCACTCCTATTCAACATAGTACTGAAATTCCTTGGAAGAGCAACAAGACAAGAAGAAGTAATAAAAGAAATACAAATAGGTAAAGAAACAGTCAATGTATCCCTATTTGCAGATGACATAATCTTATACCTTGAAGACCCAAAAAACTCTACCCAAAAACTCCTAGACACCATAAACAGCTATAGGAAAATGGAAGGATACAAAATTAACTTACAAAAATCATTAGCTTTTCTATTTACTCACAATGAACAAATTGAGAAAGAATATATGAAACAATTCCATTTACAATAGCCTCAAAAAATTGAATACTTTAGGAGTATACTTAACAAACGATGTGAAGAACCTCTAAAAGGAGAACTATAAACCCCTGAAGAAAGAGATTGAGGAAGACTATAGAAGGTGGGAAGATCTCCCATACTCATGGATTGGTCGAATCAACATAGTAAAAATGGCTATACTACCAAAAGCAATCTACATGCTCAACATAATTCCAATCAAAACCCCAATGATATTCATCACAAAGATTGAAAAATATACCCTAAAGTTCATTTGGAAACACAAGAGACCGTGAATAGCCAAGGCAATAACTCAGTAAAAAGAACAATGCTGGATGTATCACAATACCTGACTTCAAACTCTATTAGAGATCCATAGCAATAAAAACAGCATGGTACTGGCACAAAAACAAATATGAAGACTAGTGGAACACAATAGAGGATTTGGATATGAATCCACACAGCTATGCACATTTTATTTTTGACAAAGTCACCAAAAACATACAATGGAGAACAGACAGCCTCTTTAACAAATGTTGCTGAAAAGTTATCTGCCTGCAGAAAACTGAAACTAGATCCATCTCTATCACTCTGTAGTGGTATCAACTCAATGTGGATTAAGGACCTTAATTTCAGACCAGAAACTGATGTTAATATAGGAAAGAGCAGGGAATACTCTGGAAGCAATAGGTATAGGCAAGTTCCTTTACAGAACTCCAGCAACCCAGCAACTAAGAGAAAGAATGGACAAATGGGACTACATGAAATTAATAAACTTCTGCACAAAAAAATAAATGGTCTCTAAACTGAAGAGACCACTCACAGAGTGGGAAAAAGTATTCGTGGGCTATACATCAGACAAAGAACTGATAAACAGAATATACAGGAGCTCAAAAAACTAAACTCCCCAAAAATGAATGAACAACAAAGAAGTGGGCAACTGAACTAAACAGAACTTTTTCAAAGGAAGAAATACAAATCGTCAAACAACACGTAAAAAATGTTCACCATCTCTGGCCATAAAGGAAATGCAAATCAAAACCACATAAAGATTCCATCTCACTCCTGTTAGAATAGCTATCATCAAAAATATTACCAACAACAAATGTTGGACAGGATGCAGGGAAAAAGGAACCCTCAAACACTGCTGGTGGGAATGTAAGCTAGTACAACAATTTTAGAAAACAATATGGAGGCTTCTTAAAAGCTAAACATAGATCTGCCATATGATCTAGTAACACTACTCTTAGGGATATACCCAAAGGAATGTGACTCAGATTATCCTAAAGGCACCTGCACACCTATGTTAACTGCAGCACTGTTCACAATAGCCAAGTTATGGAAACAGCCAAGATGCCCCGCTACTGATGAGTGGATTAAGAAAATGTGGTATTTAGACACAATGGAATTTTACTCAGCCACAAAGATGAATGAACTGGATGGAACTGGAGAACATCATCTTAAATGAAGTTAGCTAGGCTCAGATGGTCAAAAAATTGTATGTTCTCCCTCATATGTGGACTTTAGACCCAAAATAAATGCAGTAATATTATTGTACATGGATCACACAATATGTGGAGATTATGTACAGGAGGAATAGCAAAAGGTAGGAAATTCAAAACTTGAAAGTGTTTGATGTGCCCACTGTACAGGAGTGAATAAAGTAACCTTAAATGGATAGAGACCACTATGGGAAGGTAATCAGAAAGTAGTGAAGAGGTCTCGTAGAGATGAACCAATTCGGACAGTATTGTGCATTAAAGCAATGCTAGGAATCTCTCTGTATAGCTATCTTTATATCAAGATAGCAAAAACACTATGTGTTTCTTATTATCGCTATGTCTTTCTTATTATTGCTTATGTCTTCTCTTCAACAAAACTGGATAAAAGGGCAGAACTGATTCTGCCTGGAAGTGAGGGGGTGGAGGGAAGAAGGAGGGGGCAGGAGATGGGGGGAAGAGATGGCCCAAACAATGTATGCAGATAAGAATAAATTAAAAAATAATTAAAAAATAATAGAACAAAGGTCCCAGTAATTGTAACAAGGGGCCATGGAGACTCAGTCACATCTTGAGGACTAATTTCTAATCATATAGATGCATCAATGCCCTCTTGTGTGCCTCCCATTTTCTCTCTGGGATGGGAGGGTTTTATCAGTCAAGTAGGATGTTGGGTGTTAAGATAGTTGATTACTTGTCTCTTTAGTTATGAAGTCTTCACAGGGGGAGGAATTGTGTTCAATGGTCTATAATCTATATTCTAGTAACTACAACCTACAAACAGCAACCTCATATAATCTAACAATTATGATAATCATACACTCAAGAGTGAGCCTGATACCATAATAACTGAGACTTGTGAAGTGTATTTAGTAGTAACAAGTATATTTTTCAACTGGCATGAATGTAAAGACACTGTAGCCAAAGGTCAGATTGTGCTGGACTTTGAACCATCCATTTGTTATTATTCATTCCACAAATTTTGACTTGCTTTTATGCATAGAGTATAATAAAAATTATGGTATATAATTCCAACACTAGTTTAGAAAATATCTCTTTCAAAATTTGGAGCAAGATGTTGAACTAGAGTCTTTCTCTGTGTGATGAGGAAATGAGAAGGGTCAGAACAGAGGAAGACTATACTCCAAAGAAAGAAAGAGAGAGAGGGTATTGGGCATATTGTGAGAGGTGACAAGACAGCCGAAAATCATGGAGAAACAGAAAGGCAAAGCAAAGAAATTTAAGGAAGAGTCCATAGTCACAACCCTGTCACCCTGTGGAGGGAGTCAAAACCATAAACACAAGGTAAGCAAGAGAAATCTGGTGACTATAGACAGAAATACTTAGCTACAGGATAAGCTTCCACTTCCTGAAAGCCTTTAATCCAGTGTGGTGATTTGGGGTGATAGTGACTAGTATAGGAAAATAAATATGTTTTAGTTTCTCCTCATATCTCAGAGAGCTATAACCAAGCTGTTGTTGAGTTGTACCTACTCTGGACACCTGAAAACTGTACGAAAGTTAGCCTAAGGACCACTTTTTACAATGTCTGGGAGGGAGGCAGTCATGACTAGTGGACCTAAACAGGGTTAGGGTCTAATATGAATCCTCAAAAAAATTTAAGAAGCAGAGTTCTGGGTCAGTGACATCAACAGATTTAAGAGACTTAGCCTCATTGACTGAGAATCACTGTCAAAACAGTTCCAAGTCCACAGCTGATGAATTGTGCAGCCTCCTAAGCTGGTTTCTTGCTCCATGTGGATTGCTATCATGTAGGATTTGGAATTCTGAGCCCAAATCCTGCTGATCACTTCATTTCAAAAGACTTTTCCCTTCTATTGGGTAAAATGCTTCCAAATTGCATTGAACAACACAGTAAAAAGTTCATATGCTACATAATTGAGTTGGCTTCATTCCAGTAAGGTAAGGATGTTTCAACATATGTAAACCAATAAACATAATACAACTTATTTAGGAAAAAACATAAGAATGATATAATCACATCAAAGATGCAGAAATATCCTTTGACAAAATCCATCACTTCATGCTGAAAGACAAGAAGAAACTGGAATACATGGCTCATATCACTACATAATAAAAGCTACATATGACAAACTGATACCCAAAGAGGAGCCAGAGAGTAAAGAACACACACTATCTGTAGTTGTATTCAATATATTCCTGAAATTCTTACCCCAAGTAATAAGGCAAAAATAAATAAATAAAAGAAAGAAAAGGATAGGAACAGAAAAGAAAGAAGTCAAAACATCTTCCTTTGCAGATGATATAATTCTATAGTTGACTCTGAAGGCTCCATTAGAAGATTTTCATATCTGATATACACTTTCAGCAAAGGAGGGTGATACAAAATCAATATATAAAAACAGCACCTATTATTTATGAAAAAAAATCTACCTTTATTTTTATTTTTTATTGATTACTCATTTATTCATATGTGCATACATTGTTTGGGTCATCTCTCCCAACTGCCCTCTGCCCCCTTCTTCTCCTCCCCACACCCCTCGCTTCCAGGCAGAACCTGTTCTGCCCTCTTCTCCAATTTTGTTGAAGACAAAGCAATAATAAGAAAGACATAGTGGTTTTGCTAGTTTGAGATAAAGATAGCTATATGCAGAGATTCCTAGCATTGCTTCCATGCACATGTGTATTACAACCTGAATTGGTTCATCTCTACCAGACCTCTTCAGTACTTCCCGGTCATCTTCCCACAGTGGCCTCTGTCAGTTTAAGATTACTTTATTCACTCCTCTACAGGGGACACATCAAACGCTTTCAAGTTTTTGGTTTCCTACCTTTCCCCATTCCTCCTGTACACGTTTTCCCCTTAGTGTATGACCTATGTCCAATAATATCACTGCATTTGTTTTAGGTCCAAAGTCTACATATGAGGGAGAACATACTATTTTTGACCTTCTGAGCTTGCCTAATTTCACTTAAGATGATATTCTCCAGTTCCATCCATTTGCTTGCGAATGACAAAATTTCATTCATTTTTGTGGCTGAATAAAATTCCATTGTGTATAAATATCACATTTTCTTAATCCACTCATCAGTAGTGGGGTATTTTGGCTGTTTCCAAAACTTTGCTATTGTGAATAGTGCTGCAATAAACATGGGTGTCCAGGTGCCTATGGAATAACCCCAGTCACATTCCTTGGGTATAACCCTAAGAGTAGTATTGCTAGATCATATGGCAGATCTATGTTGACCTCTTTATTGATGTCACTTATACCTTTAATTCTTCCTCTTAGTTCACATCTCACAGATAGTAATCTGTTCATACTAGACTTGATGTGGATTAATTCTACAAAATCTGATCTCATATACTTTATGCTGATTCTGTTTGGTGTCACTTTGAAAGTAGTACTTCTCTAATCTTGGGAGAGAGGATGTTCGCCTTTAACATATTGAGCAGTATAGTTTGTTTGAATTTTATTTTACAATGGTAGACTTTCCCATGAGATTATCCATTATTTCCCTTTCTTTTCCTTTGAATATTTTTTTTTCTAGGCAGACATGACTATCTGAACATGTTGTTCTGAAGTCCTTTTCACATATATGGTCAACTGTTTTGAGTCAGCAAGACCTGCCACTCCACTACAAATATCATAACCAAGGTAATCTATGCTGTAAGACCTGTCATTTGGAGCCTTCTGGCTGATTGTGCTGGCTGAAAGAAAGCTATTGCTTATTAAATTTTTGGTTCACAAGTAGAGTTCAAAGTGGTCTATAATTCTATGTCATATTCCTCATTCATTCCTTTGGAAATCTACAGAAAATCCCTCATAATTTTTGAGTAAGCTTAATAGGTTTGGAGTGCTATAATGAAATTTTCAAATTTTGATACTTGTATTCATTTCTTATGACACTTATATGAAAAACTGTCTCTTTGCACTCTTACAGAAGACCTCTTTGCAGCCTGTTATCATGTTACGTTACATTATGTTATGTTATGTTATGCTATGGAAAGTACAGCAATAAAATGTGACTGATTTATAAGAAATGCAGCAAATTAATATTTCAATGTTTCTTCAGTCATGTGGAAGACAAATCAGCACAAATGTTCTTGTACCCCTGATATGTGTGTCTGTAGGATAGAAGTGCATTGACCTAGCTGTTGTGACAATCCGGTTATGGAAGCAATATTACATTTTCCAATTGAATGTTCAATGTGCAATCCTATGACCTTAATTCCTACAAAGAAAGCTGTGAGTAACAGGGCAATTCTGTTCTTCTTGGTAAATAGCAATATAGCTTTTATTGTAAGTATCAATAAAAATGGCAACCTGAATTATACATCAATCTTTTCTGAGATTGCAGCATTATGTCTTTCAAAGGGTGATTGAAACAGGTGAATGGAAACAATGGTTTCTGAACCTACTATGCTTGGAGCACTAGGTTCTTCTGTAAGAAGCAAACAACCATTTCTACTTATTCATTGACATCTCCTTTCTCTTTTGAAATCCAAAGAGAAAAATTATTCCTTTAGAGAAAGTGTTTTTATAATGACCAAGTGTCTTGAGGAGAAATACCAATTACAAGCAATTCATTCTTAAAACCTCCCCAAAAGGCTTGGATTACAAGAGAAATTCAGAATTCTAGATTAAACACCTACTTAAATTTTGTGGCATATTGTTAATGTAAAATATTTTTTATTTTATACACCAATGTCCAGAGCAGCATTTTTCAAAGTAGCCAAAAGTTGGAAATAACCTATATGTCCATCAATGAATGAATGAGTACATGAAAAGTCGTATGTATAAAACATAGGTTTTAAACTATTAAAAATGTCGTAAGTAAAATTTTACTACCAATCCTATTAATTTTATGACTTGAGGCAAATTCTTCTAATAAAGTCAAGAGGACTTGTACTGCTAGAACCATGCATTGTTAGTATCAATGCAACAAATAATTTACCAATGGGAACTTTTACATTTCCTATATTTAATATTGTACTACAATATCCCATTGTAGTACTTCTAGAAAATGAAAAAAAATCAGGATGAAAGAAAAGAATCAGACATTGACTTACCAAATTAGCACTTAATGGATTTTTCTTCAGCTGTTCAATTTTCTCTTCTTGCATACTCATTTCAGCTCTTAACCTGGAATAGTCATCTTTAAGCCTGAAATGTGTTTTGTAAAATAATTATTCTCACAAATGAATTATTAAAATTTCACATAATTTCTAATACCTATACGCATGAAAACAACACAAGGAATCTCCTTATACAGCTATCTTTATCTCAAACTAGCAAAAATGCCATGTTCTTCTTATTATCTTTTATGCTTTTTCTTCTACAAAAACAGGAAACAAGAGGTTGGAACAGATTCTGCATGGGGGGTGAGGAAAGGGGTGCAAATAACGTATACGCATGTAAGTAAATGCAAAAATGATAACTGTTGAGACTCTTCCAAGAATCGGGGAGAGAAGAAAGAGAGTAGCAGAGGGGATGAATTCAAGAATGACATATTTGATACATTGTAAAAACTTGAAAAAACAATAAAATTTCACATAATTTCTGAACAAATATCTAGAAGAGTAATGCACTAAATTCTGAAAAGTTTAAAAAGTAGATGATATAGAAACTAATTTTTCAAGCTGTGTTTTGTGGATAATTTGTAAAATTTATGGCTAATGTGTAAAAATTATGAATTACTTGTATGTTGCTTGCACATGCAAAGCAGGTACTCTACCACTGAATTGCATTCCCCATATTAAATTATTCATTTCACATAGCATAAACTGGAAATGTTTCCCTTTCTTCACACAGAAGTTCTTATCATAACTTATGTAACTCTCACATTACACTGATTATTTGCTATATAAATACTCAAGTTATTTTTTGTTGCATTAAATTACACTTTTGGAGGCAGTCTTGCATCTTCTCAGATCTTCTTACAGTCTCTCTATGGTCATCCTTTGCTCTTTGCAACTAAAAATATTAAGAAAAATAAAATTAGCTAATAATCTAGTACAAATCTGTCTATCACTTGTTTTCATGCTAAACTTTCATTACAATATATTTATGTCTTCTCATCTACATATTGCTTATGAGAACTCTTGTGTTGTTATCTCATTGTTAAGAGTTGTTTCAACACAGATCTCACCATCACCCAGCCTAAAAACTATCATCTGTACTTTACAGAAAAGTAGATTGGTCTCTGCTCTAGAACTAAAGACATTATACTTGCTTTTATATTATGTTTATCTGATACTGAAATTCACTAAATTGATTAAATGGAGAAAGAGGAGAAATCCCCTTGTGGGAAGAATTTATATAGTTGTATTCCAATTTTTACCTCAACAATTACAATTTGAAAAATTCATATACATAAATGAGTATCATTCATCATCACTATTTATCATCACTACATCAATGACATCAATTAACGTGATACTTTAGGTGACAATTAGATGTTTTATGAAATAGTTTTAGAGGACAATGCCTGGCTCTGATTCCTATTTTCACCAGCCCAGCTAATAATTGTGTTATCTTTGGCAAATTAATTTTCTGTGCCTCAGTTTCTTCATCTGCAAAGTAGAGAAAATGATAATGTCTATCACACTGAATTTTTGGGAAAATTACATTGGGGAGTATACTTAAAAATATTAGAAGACAACACAGAGGGATCTGTATATAATATTTGTTATTAGTAATAATATTTTGATTATATTTTGCATTGCCGTGAATCTTGACAGGTGACAGATCAGTCAAAGAAGACTTCTATACAAGGTGCATGGAAACATTTTTCATACCATTGAATGTGTGGGCCAATGGGGAGTACAAGGCACAGATTGCATCCCCAACATTTCATGACATGTTCCTGCTGTGTTGATTCAGCCAGAACACTGATGAGATGAAGGTTATGTGAAATGGCACATCAGAAAATCTGTAGCCACAGCTCTTCCACTGATAAACTACTACAAATGTATAAATCCCAGTTTAGACTACACACATCATGAAGAAAGGCAAATCTTACATTTTTCATAGTGAGAAAAATAAAAACATTTGATAGAATATTCTCCTGTATTAAATTACGTGCAATATAAACTTTTATATTTAATTCCTCAGCATAAATTTAAATTAGCAGTCTTATTATGTCCATGTCTAAGCAAAATTATTTTCAATTTCAAGGATAGGTGCCATGCACATCAAATATTATTCTCCTGTTAGTAAGTTTATATTTAGATAAGATTATCTCTCATGCAAGAAAAAATTCCATAAGAGCATTATGAAATTAAGGGCTAAATTATTCTGAACAGACAAGTGAAGACAAGAGTAAGTCAATGAGAGTTATAGGAATCAGCCAATGCTCGATGAAAAAGTAAATTTTGAGCCTGTTTGAATAAATGAGGCCAACTGAGTAAAATCTGCAAAGTCAGAAAGAACAGCACAAGTAAAGGTAGAGACATGGAGAAATGAGCACAATTAACCCAGGGGATAAAATCTAAATGGAAGGAAATAAAAACATGCCCAAAAGATGTTATAAGTGAATGATCTTAGCAACATTACTTATAACAGACAAGCTGCAGAAGCAACCTAAGACTCATCAGCTGATGAATGGCACAGCCACAGAATAGAACATTTCTCAACAATAGAAAGAAATAAAGTGCTGATATTTTCTTATAACAGAGATGAATTTCAAAAACACTACACTAAGTGAAAGAAACTACACAAAAGGAGTAAATATTGTCTGACTTCATTTATCTGAACTTTTCAGAATACAGAAATTATAGAGACAATATTGTGGTGCATTTGATGTCCTAGAGAAGATGCAGAGTGGGAGAGGTGACAGCTCAGGGACTTGGGATTTCTCTTCAAGGTGATAAAAGTATCTAAAATTGACAGTGATAGTTATGTACTCATGTATGAAAACAAAATTTAAACCTGCTGAAACTATTCCAGGAATGGGGGGAAAGGTGGATAAAAGAGAATGACGGAGTGATGAATTCGACTATGACATATTGTAAGAAATTTTGTGAATGTCACAACGTACCCCAGTACAACAATAGAAAAAGAGCTATGAATTTTGAGCTTCAAATTTAGGGACTATCTGGTATGTTTGTTACATCTCAGCAAAGTAGCTTTTTAAAAACCTAATGGTAGAACCCGTAAAATTTCATATTTCTCTATTTTGTATATAAGTATTATACATATTCTGACCATTTGTATGTTTTTATACAATTGTCAGTAATTTAAAGGAAATGTCTAACTTTTCAAATACTTTAAAAATAACCTAAACAATTGCATTTTAAGAAAAATATGGTAGCCTTTCTGAATAAGCTATATTAAAATCTATAAACAAATATGCAAAGATCTAGGACTGGGCTGTGATAGAGTACGTGCCTAAATATGGCTTATTATTGCTTTTAAAATGTTCTTGTATTGAAATATGAAATGGCTCTTCTCAAAATGAAAAAATAGTACCAAAGGTATTGTCTCTGCTGGTCTACTCTTTATCCTTGACTTGTGGAAGTATTAACTAAAAGAACAAACCTCCATGAAAACATATCGAGGGGGTGATGTCACTGCCTACACTGGTAAATGTATTGTTAGTAGCCAGGATTTTGATATCATGGAGAATCATCAATTCCAATGGAAAATATTCAAAGCCTTTTCTTTGCATGATGTTATTTTAAATGTCCCTACTCAACTGCAACAGACAAATGGAATTGAATTGAGAACATTACTTTATCCAATGAGCCAAATGCCATTATTGCTCCCAAAATATGTTTAATATGTGGTTTAAACATCCTCTGTACTTTCCTTGGTGCAGATAGGTGGTATTCAAAAATTTTAAAAATGGACTATGTTGGGGATGGAGTTAGCAGGAGGGAGAAATAGAAGATACTTAGAAGTGAAGAGTATCAAAGTACTCTATATTAAGACAGAACAATGAAACACTGTTTGATATAAGGAGGAGGAATTATGGGATTTAAAGGTGTTATAAGTGAGGTGGATTGTTCAAAGTAAGATGTGTCCATTTTTGGATTTCTCACAATGAAATTCCCTTGTACCATTAATGTATGTGAATCAAAATGAGATATACACACACATTCAAATGCATATATACATATTTTAAAAATGAGTAACTATCTCAGAATTCATTATTTTTGTATAATTGCTACCTCCTTTTGTTTGCAAAGGTAATTTTCCAGAATCTCATCTTTAATATTCTAGCATTTTGTCTCTGAGAAAGTGGCCGGTCAATGTTATTTTCTTGCTCAAAAACCTAGAGATGCATTTCATTACAGTTTTGGTCACATATTGCAGATGAGGAAAAGATTAAAAGTTTAATTAATAACAAAACCTTCAAAAATCACTCTTAAGAGTTGTGCCTCAAGCAGCAGAACTCCTGCCTAGCAATCATGAGACATGTTAAAAGCAAATAGCCTAGTAATGCCCAATGACTTTTATTCTATATGAATAAATCAAAATTTAATTGCATATAAAGGACAGCTCAATTTTTTAAAGGTCAAAAGAACTACTTAAATATAAACTAAGATAGTATTGCAAAGTGAAATTTCTTTAGAAAAACACTGAACAAGTTTCATTATAGTTATAAACTTGTAAGCCTGTATTTTAATATAAAAAATGACTAAATTCAACATTTATGTCAGTGATGTTAGTGATTAAAATTGACGCCCCATCATTCCTTCACTTAGCAAGCATATGCCAAGCCCCTTGCAGATGCTTGTATCTATAAAAGTCATGATTTAATTTTAGGGTGGCGTAAGATTTCATTTGATACAGTAACCTTAAAATGACAGAGGTCAATATGGGAAGGTGACAGGGAAGTAGTGAAGAGGTCAGGTAGAGATGAATCAGTTCTGGTTGTAATACACTTGTGCGTGGAAACAATGCTAGGAATATCTCTGTATGGCAATCCTTATTTCAACTAGCAAAACTGTTATGCTTTTCTTATTATTGCTTATGTCTACTCTTCAACAAAATTGGAGAAAAGGACAGAACAGGTTCTGCCGGGAAGCACGGGGATAGGGGAAGAGGGAGGCAGCTGGGGGCAGAGGGGAGAAATGGCCCAAACAAAGTATGCACATATGAATAAATAAATAAAAAAAGAAAAATAAGGATTTCATTTGACATCTAAGACCTGCAGTCATTCTTGCCCACATTTTGGTCAACCATGCCCTGCATGTACAACAGTGGCATCATACACTGTATTGTTTAGTGATATGTTAGATGTCCTATTGATGTAAACACACACTTGTGATGTTTGAACAATTGTGAAAAAGCCAAAACAGACATTTCTAAGATTGTCACCCATTGGCACATGACACATGATTACATATACATATTGAAGAACATTAGAATAATGTTGATAAGATAGTTAGAAATGTGAAATTTTACCAACAATTACCTTTTTCAAATTGTATTTCACAGTCTTCATTTCCATTTGTAGTGTCATAAGAGAGGTTTCAAGTTTCTGTTTCACTCCTACTGCTTCATTATAGTACTCTTCTTTTTCTCTTAACTCTGTCATGATTTTTTTCAAAATATGCTTAGTATTTCCTTTGTTTTTATCTTCTTGTTTTAAGATATTTCTGCAATTAAATAAACTGATGTTAAAATGAATATTTTACAAAACAAAATGTCCATTTTGTGATCTAGCATTTCATTTTACCAACATATGAATACGCTGATTTATTATCCTAATAAAATTTCTCTGGTCTCAATATTTACGCTTTCTAGTTCTCATCATCAAATTTCTAATGTTGATCTCCTCCAAAAGTCATATTTACTTGAGAGGTCAAAATGAAAGATTGTTTTGTTGATTCACAAGGTTATGTGCTAAGCAATTCTGATAAATATGCAAAAGGCATTTTAAATTATTCATCAATGTTATAATTTGAAAATTATCTTTTCTATACAGTCATAATTATTTCTCTTAGAAAACAGATAATTTAAAACCAAAACTTTTAAAAAGTCATTGCTTATAAACTAGTTTAAAAGTTAACAAGGAATGAAATTGGTAATCTTCATAAAATCTTACAGATATCTCTAAAAATTTCATAAATCAGCATCTTTGCATGTTTTCCAGGCTATAAGAACCTGCACATTACTGTATTCCAAGACAAAACTAAGGAATCTCATATCTGTTACCTCACTTTCTATGTTTCTTTTTTCTAACACATTTGACTTTTCTTGTTGATTATTTTACATTACATATGCAACTTGACAATCTCTCTTGGAATATTATAGACCTTAAAACAAATGAAATAATAAAAGTAATGCATTGAACAGAAAATTTAATTAATTAAATTCATGAATGTTGAATAAATAATCATCTCTATATTTTACTTTTTATTTCATTCACATTAATAATAAATGAATACAAATATACAATAAATAAATACAAATGTATAAATTCTTTTAATTTTTTTCTGTATTGAAAAAATTATTTCAAACTTTTACAGTGAACTTTTATGTTTTCTAATGATTCAGATTTATTCAAAATAAGTGATTATAACAGAAAATGTTTATATAAATGCTGTTCCTTGCAGCATTAGTTTTAACACAAATACATAAATAAACCCTCAAATCTCATTGGTAAGTAGACAGAAGGACTCATATACGCCTGCTTCTACATAGCCACTAAAGTCTTGATTTGGAAGAATATGCACTGGATTAAAGTATTCACCATTTAAAACTTGTGGTATTATGTACGAGAAGTTCACACTTCACAAGACGAAGAAATTTTCTCACCTATAAAACCCAAGTCGGCAATTTCAAAATTTCCATTCATATTTGTAGTATAAAAAGTAAATAGTTTTAACAATTATTTATAATATCAAACCTCAAATTGTGAAGTTCTTCTAACTCCACTTTTTTATTATCTAATTCTGATTTCACATCTTTTACTTCTGATTGATCTTTTGGTGGTCTTCTGCCCTTATTTTCCAATTTTTTAATTTTTGTTTTAAGTAGTTCACATTGACTCTTTTTCAATTCTATTAGTCTTTCACATGCATAAACTATATCCATGAGACTCATTTGGCCATAAGAATCTACATCAGGGAGAAAACGACACAGAAATGAAAAGCAAATTTTGTATATAAAGTACTATGTGCTCACATTTACTCTTATACACTGAATAAATATAGAGTGAGTGCCTACGATGTCCAACAGATTATACTAAGCTCTGCAGATAACACAGCTGAGGCTCTGCTCTTGCTTAAAGTGAAGTGAAAAAAAGACTAAAAAAGACTATTATAAATTCTGAAAACAGCATTATTCAATACCTAAGGGAATTTGATCTATAATTGGCCCAGAAAGATTATCCTGAGGAAGAGGCAGCCATACTGAGAAATTAACTGGGAAAAAAATTGAAGCCCATTCCTGATAATCTGCAGAGTTTTCTGATATTCTTGTGCTCTGTTTCCATCCAAGATGGAGGAACAGGTACTGATTTACATGCCTACCTAAAACAACCAAAACCAAAAAGTGATAAACAAAAATGTTTAAGAGTATGGACTTCTGGAAATGGGGAAATGATTCATTATGGGAAATAAAATGAAATATAACACCCCGAAATAATGTAGCCCCATCACAAGAGAGGATCCACTCTGACAAAAGGAGATAGACTCCCTGAAAGGAGGTAGCAAAGAGTCTAGTAAAACCAAGGCAGGTAGAAACAATAGGACAGAACAGTAAAGAGGAGAGAGCAGTACAGAAAAAGAATCCTACAGATCTTCAGAGTACCCCCCCAACATATATTTTAGCAGAGAAACAATCATGTGTGCCAGGAAACTATCTATGACTGATGGAAATGAATATGTGAAAACACTAGAGGAAACTGAATAGTGCTCACACAGTGCAAAGGAGAGTGTCTATTGCCATCATCAAGGTTGGACAGCCCGTAATTCATAATAAGATGAGCAGAGTAACCAGAAAGTTCTTGTTTATCAGTGAGACATATAATAAGAACAGGATCAGGAAGGACCAGGCTACTTGTAAGTAACTTAAATGTACTCCAAAATTAAATTCAAAAGAGAAGTCAGGCTTTAAACATATTGTTTAATAAACACACTGTGTTTGGAGGATGCCATCTGATAGAAGTCAAAAAAGAACAATGACAAACATCCCTAAGTACAATTGATTCTTGAATAATGTGGGTAAATTTACATGAAAATTTAGAAAAAATATTTGGAGTTTTGAGATAACTGAAAAATTAAAGAGAATGTTAAGTTATATAAAATGTGTAGATAATAGCATATTTGTTAACATAAAATATACACAGTCTATTATGAAAGGTTAAACTGATCAAAGCAATCACCACATACAGACTATTGATGGTGTCACTGATGACAGAAATGTAAGCAAATATAAAGATTTCATAAAACATCACTGTAGTACTAGAATAACATGATAATCTCCTCTTATTTCTTCTGTGGTGAGCTCAAGTGTTAGCAGCATCTACTTAAAGACTGTGTAGGGTAAGTCATTTCCACAAGAGATGGTTCATCTTACCAGTATTACCTATTGCCTAATATTGATAAAAATGATATGAGAAATCATGCATGAGAAACATGAGTTCTCATATAGTTTAGCCATGTGTTATACATTTACCCTACAAAATATGCTTATCTGCTATTTATGTCATCAGTAAGGCTTTCAGTCAACATCAAATGATCGGTAGTTAAATTTTAGGATAGGTAAACAATACATGCAAATTTTGAACTGGCAGGGTTTTGTCACATCTAATCCCCCCACACCATTCTTTATATATATATATATTAGTTACCTCTCTCAAAGCCTCTTCTTGTTTTTTTTTCATTATTCACTTTTTTTGTGGTTGTTGTTCATTTATTCACATGTGCATACATTATTTGGGTAATTTCTCCACCCTGCCCCCCTCACCCACCCTTCCCCTCCTCCTCGCCTCAGTTTCAGGCAGGTCCCATTCTGCCCTTCCCCCACACCATTCTTGAAGTGTTAACCTTATTTCAAAATTTATGTGAAATGAAAATGATTGAAAGCTTCAATCAAAAGGTAATTATAAGTTTAAATAAAAAATAAGACCCAATTATATGTTGCTATTAAGAAATATACTTTAAATATATTTAAAGACATGAATTGATTAAAAAGGTGGAAACATATACCATATTAATACTTGCCACAACAGGTTGAAAGGAAAACCTAATATTAATATTAAAGTAGATTTCATAGGAAAAACTACCATCAGAAAAGCCATTTCATAATTATAAACAGATCAATTAATCAAAAAGATGCACCATCTTGGTTGTGCAGCAATAACAATTTCAAAAACTAAAGAGGCAAAAAAGAAATACTACAATTCACAAGTATCATTTGAGGTTGCAATATACATACTCAGTAACTGATAGAAAAAATAGGAAGATAATATCAAGGAAATAATAAACTTAAACAAAACATGCTTCTTAACATACTAGGATATATTCTATGACCATACAAGAAATATTAATTAAAGGATGAAAGTAGTTAAAAGACCAAAGTAAAGTATACCCACAGTGGGCATACATTGAGACACTCCTTCAAATATCAATTTAACTATTAATAATGAAAACCAGGACTGTAAAATAGGTACAGTGTGTAGGAGGATACTAGTGGGAGGAAGAAGGGTAAAGGAAAGAGATTAAGGTGATGGTATATGGCAGATGAGCTTCATATACCTATATGAAACTGAACAAAGAAACCTTTTCAATTGTTTTAAATGGGGTGTGGAAAGAGGTTGAGGGGAAGAGAAGATGGGGGCTATTTAAATAATGTACAATATAAGTCTAATCAAAATTGTCACTATAAATCCCACCCATATAATGAATATATCCTAATAAAATTTTATTATATAAAATAAAAGATTAGTGGTTACCAGAGCCTGGAACTGGTCTGAAAGAGGTGGGATGAAAGAATTATAAAAGGGCACATGGGCAGAGTTGGGTAGGAGCAATCATTTCATATATCTCATCATAGAGTAAAAAACCAGCTGAAAGCAATCAATTGAATATTTCAAAATAACTCACAGAGTGGATTTATAATATTACAAGAACAAGGAACTGATCACTGTCTGAGGTGATGGGCATGCCAATAACTCTCCTTGATTGATTCACATTGAATATGTGTATTGAAATACCACACTGTACCTCACTCCTATGTACAATTACTACAGGTTAACGAAAAGTATAGACAGAAACATAAACAGTATTTGACACTTTTTCAAAATATCTGAAATAAAGACAATTCAGATAAAAATGGAAGGATTTATACAATAAAAATTACAAAGTATAACTGAGAACAGTAAATGAAACCTATGTGAACACAGATATACTTTGTTCATGAGTCAAAAGATGTATTATGTAAATATTATTTCTCTCCAATCTAATTCCCTAAACTTTGGAAGACTTGCTCTGAATTGAAAATCTAATTATCAAAATCCTGCAGGCCCTGGGTTTAATTTCCAGCACTGACAATTAAAATTGTGTGGAAATGGAAAGAATCTGCAGTAGCCAATGTAACCCTGAATAGCAACAAACACTAAGAGGAATAGGAGGGTTGTTTTTGCATATTACAAATCTGCAGTAATTGAAACCACATAATGATGTTATAAAGAAAGCCATATAAATATACAACTGAATGTATAGATTAGAATTCAAATCACCAACATAGTTTTTACAAAAGTACAATGACAATTCAGTGGAGAAAGGACAGCTTTTTCAACTGATGGTGCTAGAAAAACTACTTAATCAAATCCACAAAATGGACTCAGAGTCACACCTCATGCCACATATAAAAATGAATTCAAAGCTGGTCGTGGATATAAATCTTAAGATCAAAACTATGATACTTATTTTTTGTACTACATACACACATGGAAATATTACAAAGAAACTTCCTGTGTAGCTACCTTTATCTCAAACAAAAAAAATGTTATTTTTTTCCTTTTTTTCTTTTTCTTTTTTCCTCTACAAAAGTCAGAGGACAGGAGGGCAGAACATATCCTGTGTGGGGGGGTACCAGTGAGAGGAGGAAGATGGTGGGGAAAAGGGATTAGGAGAGTGAATGTGGTGCAAATACTGTGTATACATGTATATAAATGCAAAAATGATACTTGTTGAAACTATTCCAGGAATGGGGGAAGAGGGGCATAAAAGGGAGTGTAGGGAGGGGGTGAATCCATGTATGATAAATTTGATACTGTAAGAACTTTCATAAATGCAACAATGCACCCCCATCCAGCAAAATAATAAAAAGGGAAAAAAAAAACAAACAAGAAAATGATGCTACTTGAAGAAAGCAAAGGGCAAAACCTTCATAACTGTGCTGGAAAAAGGATTCTTAGTGATAACACAACACTCAAAATCCATGACAAAAAAACATATAAATCGGACCTCATCAAAATGTAAAACCTGTGCTCTTCAAAAGTATCATTAAGAGGCTAAGGATGGGGTAAATATAATAAAAATATCTTGCATATGAAAATGTCATGGTGAAATCCACTGTTTGGTGTCATTAATATGCACTAATAAAAATTACCCACTGGAGAAAACAGAGGATAAAAATGAACCTGGAGAGTGGCTCTGTAGAAGAGCACTTACCTAGTATGCTCAAGACCCTGGGTTGGTTGCCTTAACTGAAAATAAAATCTAGGGTAAAATCTTTTTTAAAATATTCTGGAATATAAAATGAGCTCCTAAAACTCAACAACCAGCAAAAGAATATTGGTTCTGTTAAAGGAAGTTTTGAGAACAGTGTAGTAAAAGTCAAGAAAGCTTTATAGTAAAACAAAAAGAAAAAATACAGTTCTGTAAAGAAGATATGCAAATAGAAGATAGACACACAGATGCTCAATATTGTTATGAAAACCACACTGATTTGGACAATAGACGCTCATTAAAACTGCTAAAATGAAAGAAATACTATGTATTTTGGGAGATAGAGAGGAAATGGATCACTCATGTACTACTGTTGTGAATTGAAAATGGCAGAAATACTTTGGAAAACAATTTGGCAATTTCTTAATAGGGGACTATGAAGACAGATGAGGTGACTTTTATGGGTGAAGTTGTTGTCCATCTAGATTATGGTGATTAAATATGTGTTTTGCACACATGTCAAAACTTATCAAATGGCACAATGTATATATGTGTTATTTGTTGTATAGAAATAATATTCCAATAAAGCTACTGAAAACAAAAAGCTCTGTTGCAAGAATTAACATACAAAATATATGTGGGATCCAGAAGGATCAATCAATGGGTAAACATGATCAGATTTGAATTTTTTAAAGTGCATAATTATAGTTGCAGTGTAGGTCATGGTTCCACCAGATAGAGATGATGGTAAGTGATGTGATCATGATAAAAACATAGGCACAAAGCAAAGTCATCAACAGCAAAAAACCAGGAAGTACCACTCATACTGAGAAAAATGTACTGGGAATTACTGTATCCTCTACTGACAGCGTTCAATAGTTCCCATTTTATCTTGATATAAAGCATATAGCTAACAATAATCACACTATAGCACATTAGTGCCTGAAGGCACAGAGGTAACTAAGTAAAGTATACATATACCACTACAATATACATTTAAACACCTTATATTTATACAATGTCCTGACTTTTCACTTCATTCTAAGTTGTTCAATTACCAACGTATCTTTACACCTAGGGTGTGGCCACTCACAATAGTCTCTGATTATTTCAGATGATGAAGTTGAGGCATCAAGGTCTTCCAGAGCACATATGTGTTTTCTGACCTATAAAATAATAATACTATTTCAAAATGTTCCAAAATATTCATACCATATATTAAATGTAGAGAAGTGATAGTTATACAGAGCAGAAGCACAGTTACTTCTGAAAAGAACTGATTTTTGTGAAAAGGATCCCATTATTAATAATTACAGTTCCTTAGTCACTTTTTCAAATTACTTATCTTTAAATAACAAAAGATTAATATTTTCACCTACCCTTTCTAATGTATTTTTATTTACATGTTATAATGTATCATATTACCTTGTAAGTATATTTTTCAATGAAATAATATTTTGATGCTTTTTTTACAATTACTTAAGTTCTGTAATAACGTGCTTGCAGGTTTTTTTACTTTCTGAAAAAAATCAAGTTGTAAGTCTTCATTATAATCTAAAATTGAATTTTGTAAAACATATGAACTTGACCAGATATGAAACAAAATTTTAAAAACTTTAAAGGTGTATCGAAAACAACCAGCTTTAACAAAATACACTCGTCATTCCAAAAAATTTATTATTTTATTATTTTAGGTAAAAATAATAAAAGACCATGTCACACAGATAATGGTTTAGTTCTACTTATCTGCTTGGTGGACAAGAAGTAAATATCTAAGGTCTTTTGTTCATTTGTTATTGGTGGAATTTCACACTACTTTCATCTGGTTGTGTGACTAAACATGATGATAGTAGATTATGGTTGGTGTGAATTTACCTAACCCTGCCCTGCTCAGACTGGTGAGCTAGGGAATTCTTATCTGCTGCTTTAGTCACTTTGCGCTCTTGTTCTTTAGGGTTCTCTGTACAACTGTGCTGATAGTTGAAGTTGCAACAGGACCAATTTCAAGGATCTTATGTACTTGGATCTTGTGTACTTGATTTTCCTCATCCTATTCTTTGCCACCTCTCTTAGGCTATCTTTGAGGAGTAACCCTGAAGAATCTTGTCCTGTTGCCCTGATACTTGCTCTGTCTCACTGGTCTACTTTGCTCTCACTGTGGTTCTCAGCATCCTCCATTCCTGCTCTCTGCATAGGAGGAAAGGAACTATGACTGATGCCCACAGGGTCACTGCCCAGTAGTAAGGTATGAACCCCTACAAAGGGGCATCTTTACTGGCCTTGTATGGCCTGCCTCAGGAGAGGTCTCATTCCTCATACTTTCCCCATTATTCCTCTTCTATTAATTCCACAGGTAAGTTGCATGGAGGAACCCTGTGACCTAGACAGCATCTACAATGGTTAAGGTGCTGCATTTTTACTACCTTGAACTATAACTGCAACAGGATAAAATTTGTTACCTCAACACCCTTTTCTCCTTCAACAACATCAAACCCCACAGTCTCTCCATCTCCTACAGGCTGCAGTGATTTCCTGGAGATTATCCTTATTGGAAGCTATGTATGTTCTTTGGTCAATCCTTTTCTTACATTGAATCATTTTACTGTTTCTAAAACCTTCATTGCAATGAACTTCTTGTTCCTTCTAGTCTTCCTAGGTCATGAGAGACCATACAGGCCTCTACCCTAGGCAGGATGCCCCCTGTTGGCAGGCTTGGGCCAGGCAGTACAGAGGGTAAGGTGGTGGGTGGCTGGATTTCAGCCTCACTACTCAGGGCTGCAGTAGTGCTGCACTGCTGCAGCTGTGGCTCCTCCCAGTGTTTGATGGCCAGCCTGAGGTACAGTGCAACTGCTTTGGTTCTCTATAATCCATTCTGCTCCTGCTACCAATCTATTTATGTCTTTAATTTTTTAACCATTACCTTGTGCTTTTGTTTAGACGTTTTCTTTCTGGGCCTAAAAAAAAATCCCACAAAATAATTTCAGGAAAATATTAACCATGTAAAATTCAAATAATACTGTCTTTGTATACAAAATATTTATAGTCCTGATTTAGTTATCTCACTATGAAGTTTATAAATTATTTAAAATACAATCATTTTCTACAATAAGGATTAAACTATAAACAGAAAGTAAACCTGAGGGGCAAAGAATAACACTACTAATATAACCAAGAATTAATTTTTGACGAAGCTTTCTCACAGTCAAAGCAAAAGGACAAATTTGATGTTACCTGCATTATTTGATAGAAAGAAATGTACCTGGGTTTTCTGTTACTGTCACCTAAATAATAAAAAATAGATAAAACAAACCCTCACAAACTTTTCCAGACACCAAATCCCATTTTGGAAATATTATAACTCCTCATATGAAGGACGCCCTTTTTAATGCTCATAGGTATTACCATTCTGAGGAGCTATGCATCATTGTAAACTTTGTACATATCTTCAACTCATATTAATTATCAAAACAATTCTGTGAAGAATACAGTCTATTAGATATAGTGAGGACCTAGGAAAATAAAGGCCAAATAACTTTCCCAAGCCCACAGCTGGTTAGTGGCAGTTCCGGAATTCAAACCAATGATTTCTGTCTTCACAATATATGTTTCACAATATGCTGTGAAGGCAGTATTTGTCTTCAAGTATTTTTAAGTAATATAACATCAGAAATATTTATATCATATTCCAATTTTGTTTACAATTGTTAATAATAATTTATAAATCTTGCAAATAATTTAAAAAGAAAGAGACATATTTCAGCATTTTTGGGACACTCCATTACATAAAAAGGATGTCTTTTTTGTAAAGAAATTCATCAACAGGCACCCTTCATCTATGCAATTGTTGAAGCATTCAACAAATACTTATGCAGCCCACAATGCATGTCAATGACAATGATGTAAAGGGAACAAGATTTGCATACATTAAAACATTATAACCCTATAGTAATAATCTCTCCTAGACTGCAACAGTTCACCTTTCTATTATACATTAACCAAATCATCCCCCTTCTCCCCAGAATCTATACAACTATTAAACTGATATACATGATATTTTACAGTACCTTTCAAAGTCAAGTTACTCATGATCCTAGAAAGGCACAGGAATGATTAAGTTCTCTTCAGTATGGTCTAAGTGTCTGAATGCTGTTTATTTATAATAATTAAAAATATTTTCTTTTTATTGAAACATATTTTTATTATACATATACAAGATCAAATATTAGAACTGGCTATTGATTAACATTGAAGATTTATATATATATTTACAAATGTAAGTACACGTAAAAACAATAAAATAAAATTCAAAAAGCAAAAAATGTTGAAAGCATTTTCTATCATAGTTTAATTTTATGTGATAGTTTTCATGTTCAATTACATTAGGGTATTCCATTTTTGATCCAATTCAGAATTAAAAACTTCTTACCACATTTGTATGTACATTATATGTATAATATATTATACATACATGTGTTTGTATATATATATATACAAATATATATATAAAGGACAATTAGTTTACTCTAAATTCTCCATGATAAAGTAACACACCTTCCAGTACTTGGAATTAGAAACTACATTTAATTCAATACACATGTCCTTCTCTCCTGAATCACTTCCAATAGCATGCAAACATTTTCTAAAAGTTTCTAAAAGGAAAAAAACTCCATTAAAGCTCACATTGATCTTCAGGTGTTACCCATTACTATTGATTTTACTATGCTTTTCCCAGTGAAAATTCACTCAGGTGTTGTATAGACTTATCCACCACAACTTCCATGATGACCATTTATTAAAACTGCTGCTTGTCAAAATCACATGTCCTCATCTTAACCAATCTTTCAGCAGCATTCATATAGTTTAATATTCTTTTGTCTCCAGACTGTACTTTTTCATTTTATTTCCAGAAAGTTTTCTTTACATGGAAACAAAGAATTTATAGTTTTTACCTTCCTTCATCCAGGTCTCCTTCACTTTCACTTGAACTCTGTCGATCCATCACTTGCAGTAGAGAACCAGTTTCTGAAGTGGACTTCAAAAATACTGGGGGAATCAAAGATTCTCTGGAGGTCCATTTTTCAGTTTCACTTTTCTTTACTTCAGGCATATGCCAGGCAGAAACACTCCTTTAAAAATTCGTAAAAGCCAATGTTTTTTAACAAATTCATTGTCAAAGCCTAAGAAACAATTTGGTATCATTCCAAATCTTCCCCACCTTAATTCATTTCTTATTTTAAAAAACAGTTATAAAGTACCAGCTAAAGACATGAAAATGTATATTCCCCATTTTAAAAACAGGTAAATACACAATTATGATTCAAATTGATGTATAAGTTAATGTATGAAAAGTTATATTGAGCACAAGGAAGGATTTACTGAAGAGATAAAATATAAAACAGGAGTTGACTGGACAAAAATGTGTAATAGAATCATTCTATAAATGTAATCACAAAGACTAGGTTCATGACACATTTTTGAGGAAATGAAAAGTTTAAAATACATAGAAGCAAATAACCACAGGGAACACCACACTAATTTTGAATGCTACACATTCACAGGCTGGAGCTTACTGCCTGTAGATAATGAATGACTTTTAGACATAGGCATAATTAGATTTGTGCTACATTTATTGTTTTGGTTTCAAAAATAACAATGTTTAAATGAAGATTTAAAATGACATGAGACTTAAAACACTAAAGAAGAAAATGGGAAAATGTCTTTGGGGCAAAAGCTTCCTTCTGAAAATACTCATATGTCAATATATAGTTCAAAGTAGCGATATACTGACTAGTTACAATTTTATTTCAAAATTAAAGGAATTCACAAACTTTGTAGAGTTTTAGCTTAGTATATATTATTAAAGACTGAACTTATTGACAGAACTTTTTAATTCCACTTTATGGAATATATACATGTCATAATCATATGATAGGAGCATCACATACATATACAAATTAAGAAGTATCTTCCTGTTGGAAATTTCCCCTCTGGAGGTTATTATGTTATGAGCCCTTAGAAGTACCAAAAGCAGAATTAACAATCTTTATAAAAATATAGATAACTCGTCTAGCTAAATCTAAGCATAAAAATGGAAGATATTTATGAAAGCAATTGTTAAACAATTCCTATTGAACAAAATTATTAAC
Organism: Castor canadensis; assembly: GCF_047511655.1. Taxonomy (NCBI): domain Eukaryota; kingdom Metazoa; phylum Chordata; class Mammalia; order Rodentia; family Castoridae; genus Castor; species Castor canadensis. The sequence continues at coordinate 59,492,352 of NC_133400.1, forward strand.
TCTACAGTTCCGGTATATGAATTCCAGTTTTTCACTTGAAAAGTTGATTGAAAGTAATTTTCAAACAAAACATCTGTTCTCCAATTTTGTAGAAGAAAAAAGAGAAAATATAAAATGAAAAACATGACATGTTAGCCTGTTTAAATAAAGGTAGCTACACAGGGAGCTTCCTTGTGATATTTCCATGTATATGAAAAGCTGATTGGTTTATATCTTCAAATTTTCTTCATTCTACCTTAGTCCTTTTCTTATGGCAGTTTCCGTTAGTTTAACATTCCTATATTCATTCTTGTATAGAGAATATATTAACCCTTTTCAAGTTCTGAGTTTCCCTACCCCTCCCATATGTGTGACACTCCCACAATATTGTTGCATTTGTATTAGGTCAATATTCCACATATGAAAGAGAACATGTAGCTTTTGGCCTTCTGATCTGGGTAACTTCACTTAAAATGAGCACAGTGAAAAACTGTGTACACATGTGTGTAAATTCAAAAATGATAACTGGTTGAAACTACTTCAAGAATTGGGAGAGAAAGGGATAAAGGAGAATAGTAGAAGAGGTATGTATGGTATATTTGATACATTGTAAGAACCTTTGTAAATGCCACAATCTACCCCAACTCAATCCAACAATAAAGGAAGAAAAACAGAAATATCTGTTTAAAATTCTCTTAAATTTAGGAAAGACTGGCTGTTCACCATGGCAATAATTAACAAACAGTTTAAAAATTATTCAATCAGAGATGACTACTGGCCTCACTCAACAACCAACCAATGTCAGCTTCTGGCTTCTGAAAGACAGCAAATCAGAGACAAACTCACTCCAATAAACATGTCTTGAGGGTCAACCAATGGCATTACTTGCAACCATACTGCTACAGATGACATTCCACTTACCTTTTAAAGTTGGCCTTCTGAAAGTTGGTCAATCTCTAAATTCTACTCCTTCCAGATGTGCACCCACTTACCTTCTAGAAGGTGGATTGTCTTTAAGCATTAATCTTCTCAAAGCCCTGTATAAGATAAGCAGTGTCCAGTACTAAAATACTCTGTACCCAAGCAGCATAGCTCTTTCTCTCACCACAGAAAGCAAAAAAATTTCAAATTTCACTTTACTTTAAAAAGCCCTTGATTATTTGAAAATATTGTAAGTCTATTAAATTTCTCATACTTGCATATTATTTTCAGTAACATTCAAATAAACTTACAATTCCTTTTCTCCACCTCACTGTAATTAAATCTAGCATAAATATAAGTAAAAAATAAATCATAAGTCGCCACAATATTGGATTTTCTGCCTCAATGGAAAAGCTATGACCCAGTAGGTAACCAAGGATGAATGTCAAACAGCCAGTTTGACACATAGATCTGAAATTAAAGAAAGAGATCTGGGATAAATACATAAATTTGAGAATAATTAACCCACCCATGTAGTTAAAGTACTGAGAGAAAAGATCATAGACTGAGTCCTGGTGCACTTGACTGTCTAAAAGGTGTGGAATAAGGAAAAATGAACAAAATTTATTGAGATGGATGAACTAAAAAAGTATGAGAATAAATGAATTAGATCCTGAATTCTAGTGGAGAAAGTGTTTTGGAGGAGTATAATATTGCTGAGAGTTCAAAAAAGTGAGGTCAAAGAAATTGTATCTACATCATTAAAGTGAAAATCAGTGGTAAGCTTGGGGAAGGTTTTGGGGGGTGGAAGTGATAATTACAGGAAGAAGTTCAACAATGAATGGGGAGATTTATGTGTATAGCTTAGTGTTAGAGAGCTTATTTTGCATGACCCAGACCTTGGGTCCCATCCCCTGGTCCCCGACACACAAACACATGCACATACAAACACAATAATGAATGGAAAATACATTTAAGTCAGTATATACAGGAACTTCTTTCAATGGCATCACAGCTAAGTGGCATAATTGACAATAATTTGATTTTTTTTTTGTTCATTTCTCTTTTTCAATTCTTACATATTGATTATATAGCATGTTTGTAAAAATCTAAAATTTTTGTTGGGCAGTACAAAAATATTGGACCAAGATATTTAATAATTAATTCACAAAACTGTAAAGTAAATGAAAAGACCTCTTGAAAAATTTTAATTGTATGTTATACAAACTATTATATCATTCAAAACATAAATAAAGATCAAAAGAAAACTAAACTTTCAAAGGTGGTATTATTTGCTTGATAAAATCATGCAATTCTAGCATATTTTATACTAATCAAACATAAATTAATGAGTCATATTAAGAAATTCAATTTTAAAACAAGAAAAAAATGGTAGAAATTGAGAAAATGTACTTAATTTACAAAGCAAATTTTTGTAATTGTATACAAAATCATTGTGGAATAATTTGTGTGGTGAATACTGAAATATATCTTTAAAAAGGATAAGGATGTGCGTGCCAGGTACCTTTAGAAGAAGACTCACTGCATGGGCAGTGCAGTGAGTTTAACACAATGCTCAGCAAATCAATGACTGGGTCGAATACAGCCCATTGCATGTTTTGATGAATATTGTTTTGCTTAATTAATTAAATGGTGTATTTGTTTATTTAGCAATAATGGAGATTGTACTCAAGCATGTTAGACCAGTATGAAACCTCTGAGTTAATCCCCCAGCCAGTATAGTTTTTATTGGACCACAGCCCACACCATTCACTTATTGTCTCCAGCATACTTCAGAGTATAGCAATGGAGACATTCTGGTCTTCAAAGCCTAAAAATATGTTTTTGCTATTTGGATCTTTGCAGAAAAAGTGCCAATTCTTGGCTTAGTAAATTAAAGATCCTTTATAAAGTGTTTAAGTGATTTTTACTCCATATCCTAAAAGGTTGCTCATATGTGAATCTCCATGTGTGATCCCTTAGCAATATTCAGATTAATATGAGGGTCAAATATCAGAGTACTCATCTATTGTGAACAAACAGAAAACTAATAGCTAGTAACTTTGTTAGTAACAAGATAGAATGCTATTGAAACAGAATATTTCCTTGTTCCACTGAGCAGATATTACAAGTATTAGAGCAAAATTAGCTTAAAATGAGACATCGAACCAAATGCTTTAAACATACTTTAATTGCAAGATAACCAATATACTATAACCAGTATACTACAGATATACTATAACCAATATACTGTAGATCTAACCACACATCTGTTTGAGACAGGGTCTTTCCAGGTAGGCCTTAAATTCACACTCCTCCAAATTCATCCTTCATAGTGCTGGCATTATGGAAGTGTGTCACTACATCTACCAAACTTCATTTATTAATGGTCACATAGTATATTAAGCTATGGATATGACAAGATAACTATTTCTTTATTGATAGTATTTAGACTATATCCAACTTTATGGTATCCCAAATCTATGATAACATCCCTAACATATGTAAGATATTCATATAAATATCCTGATACTATATTGTATATATCCTTCATGTATACATTATGCATAAAATATATATTCACTGGTTTTATGCTATATATAATATATAACTGTCCTTTACAAGTGTGTACATATATGCCTTTCTATGTTATGTTTTCCTATCCCAGATGGATTCAGTCCTAGAAACGAAGTTTGTAGCTTAAAGGAATGGTAGGAAACTTTTTGTTACAACACTACTAAATTACTCACCAAAAATTATTTACCCACTTAATTTAATTACAATGCATAAGAATGGTCTGCTTGTCACATTTGCAAAACTTGGCTATTATTTTTTAAATAAAATATTTGCCTATGCAATTGAAAAAATTGTATCTTATTTTTCATTTATGCTTTCTGATAACCATGCAAAGCCTGAATATCCCTAGTAGAAGCGTAAAATTTGTTAATCATACTTATTAACTCAAATATAAATTTGTTTTGAATGACAATACAATTTCTTAATTTGAAGCACTGCTATGATCTTACTTATCATGTTCTTCATTCTCCTTAATAGGAGGCTGTTGGCTGTCAGTGTCTCCACTCTTTCTTTGTAGAAGTAAGCCATCTTCATTGTGGTCATCAGCTGCAAGACTCAGCTTCTCTGATACTTTCATTTCATTCCTTTTCTGCTCCTTCCTTTTCTCTTCAACCTTTAATGAAAGTTTGAAACTAAGGATAACTGTCACTTCTCAATAAAAAAAGTTTACCTGTTTTCATTGTTTTTATCACTTGACTCTTAGCTTAATTGTCATGATTTAGTCCATAAAATATGTTTTGAGCTTAGTAAAATTTTATAGTTTCAGGGCATGAAATTTTTAAAACTTCTGTTTTATTTATGTTTGAGTGAAAGAAACAGAGTTTTCCAAAATAGTTCATTGTTCATTTTATGCCTTTCTGTTTCATCCATTTTTTATCTCTGATGACTGGCAAAAGTAAAAAGAAAATGATAAAATGTTTCACCTCTTGTTATTACTACATTAGTTTTTCATTTAACAGTCAGATTTAGAGAATGCAACTTTATGGACCTTCAGAAACAAATGGGAGCTTTCCCCTTTCTGAACTAATCTATTCACTTGCCTCCCACCACATGTACCTTCTACAACTATTTTGTCATTTGAATCATAGGATATCAAAAAAAGTAAGGGTGTGCAGAGAAATGCTCGAGCCAAACTGGTCTACAACATAAGGAGCAGAGGTCGACTGCTGAGCTGTTAGTACGGAATAATTGCAAAGTAATTTAACGCCTGCCTGGGGGATGGGAAGTGTCATCTACTTTTATTTTTAAAGAATACCTCTAGATTTTGCCCTTTTTCTGGAGGTTACACAATAGCTAAACTTTTCATTATCAATAGCCAAAATCAACAAAAAATAATTATAAAGAGATACAAATTCTTAAATTCTAATTTAAATTATTTTCTATCATACTGCAATGCACTTGTCTGGACTATGTGTGTTAAGACAGTCAAATATAATCTAATGACCAGAGACAAAAATCTTTAATAATATTTACCAATTTTCTGCATTAAAAAGAAATATGACAGAGGACTAAGGACATGGTTCAAGTGGTAGAGTGCCTGCCTACCAAGTTCAAGGCCCTGAGTTCAACAGTACAGAAAATTAGAAATATGACAGAGGTTATTTGTAAACTACACTGAAAACTCTTTTTTGGTAGGTATTATTCTCTTAAGAGCTGATGATATTTCCTCATTCAATATAGATACTGAGGACAATCAGAGACTTCACAGCAGAACTGATTCTTTAAACTTAACACTTAATAATAGGGATCAAATTTGATCTCACCTTCTTCATCATGGAAAGAAGCTATATAAATGTAAGAACATATAATATTCAGAAGAAAGTTTGTCTCACATTCAAAGATAAATTTTAGCTGTAAGTTAGTGCTCATTTAAAGAATATTTTTGAATGAAATACTACATTCTAAAAGGCAGCTTTATTTGGAATATGCTATACAATTAAAGCATATTAAACTAGAATTTAGCATTTATATTTTTACACACCTGTGGCTGATTATTTTCATTGACATCAAAGCTTTTTTGTTCTGCTGATGATGATTCTTCTAAATTTGGTTTCTCTGTCAAATCATATTTTTTAAAAAATAAACTTATTAGAGGCACCAAGTAAAAGCTATAATTTTATTAAAATACACAGAAATAATACAAACTTAACAATGAGAAAAATGTTTTTTTATTTTTCAAATTCAGAATTTAAGCTTAATTTTTACTTGTAAGCTTCTTTAAGAAATATTTCCACATATTCAAGGTTTCAGAAATCTCTTGGAGAGGTACTACATGTCAGTAAATTCAATGCACACAATCATCTCACATTCATTGACTAATTCAAATATGTAACAGCAAAATTCAGAAACAAAATTTAAAGTAGCAGAGAAACATGTAAATGTAAATATACTATATATACACCATTCTCCCCTCATAACAGTAAAATTTAAACAACCCAAATGTGCTATTAATCATTGATAGTTTTCAAAATTACTCTTGCTTTTTATCAGGATAGGAACATTCTATTCCTTATATATGAAATGTTTTTCTCTACTATTCCAACAATTTCTTTCCAACTTTTAAGAGTCAGTATGAATAGTGCTGCAATAAACATGGGTGTTCAGGTGCCTTTGTTGTAAGCTGACTCACAATCCTTAGGGTATATCCCTAGGAGTGGTATTGCTGGATTGCATGGCAGGTCTATTTTTAGTTTTTTAAGAAGCCTCCATACTGTTTTCCATAGTAGTTGTACTAGCTTACCTTCCCATCACCAAAGTATGAGGGTTCCTTTTTCCCCACACCCTCTCCAACATTTGTTGTCATTTGTGTTCGTGATTCTATTCTAACAGGAGTAAGGTGGACTCTTAATGTGGTTTTGATTTGCATTTCTTTTATAGCCAGGGCACCAGAGGGAGGTGGGAAGTGATGGGGAGAGGGAATAGGAGGGTGAATACGATGCAAAAAATGTGTATACATATATAAATGCAAAAATGAAACCTGTTGAAACTACTCCAGGAATCAGGGGGTGGGGGAGGATAATTGAGCATGTTAGAGTGGGTGACTTCATGTATCATATATTTGATACATTGCAAGAACATATGTAAATGCCATTATGTACCCCCCACCCAAAACAATAATAAAGGAAAGTCAGTATGAAACTGGGCTCTGGTGGTCTGATGGCTCATGCCTGTAATCCTAGCTAGCCCTTTTTTGTGATGGGTTTTTCTTTGAGTAGGCTGTCCGGAACTGTTTGCTCTGGCTGACTTTGAGACTCCTGATCACTGACTCCAGAGTCTAAAACACAATGTTATTTCAACAAAAGGGGGGGGTGGGTAATAGGTTTAGTATAAGGTAAGTTTTCTTACTACAGTCCTCATCACATGACGGGTAAAGGGTACTGAATTTTCTGATACATAAAGTCTAATACACATTAGATGCAATTAAACTATTAAACTGGGTATTCTCATAGAATTAAGGTCAATTTTGTTATTCTTGAAGAGACAGGGTCTGACAATGTTGACATGACTGTCCTCAATCTCCTGGGATCCAATGCACTTTTCCTCAACTGCCTGAGTAGCTGAAAGTTCATATCTTCATTGCTGCACACCGTGCTCCACGACACATTTTCAAGCTTTGAGAAAAGTCTCAGTGTCATATCCTTAACAATATGGTGGGTATAAACTGGGAAACTTAGCTTACTGATGAAATGTAAGCAAATAGAAACTTCTGAGTTAAAGTTTACATTTTACAAATATTTTCCACATGCCTGTAGGTACTTGGTTTTGCAATGACATTTGCATGATTTATGTCAAACCATTGCTTCAAATTTCAAAATATTTCTGTTCACTTTGCTCCAGAGTAATTTGTATTATAAATGTTTACCTGAATCATATGTTTGTGCATTTTTCCTTCCATCCAAGTTATTCAGAACAGAAACTTTCACTCTAATGGAAGTCTGGATGAGAATTGAAAAAAGGTATTTTATAAGATTGCATATTTCATACAATATGTACGCAATAATTCAAAAAAAATCACAAATATATTACCTTCAAATCAATGTATTTCTCGGAAGTATCTAAAACAAAAGAGTACATAATCAGTTATACTTAAATATGGCAAAGCCATCTGCACATTCATGCATCGCTAGGATTGAATTGTGTATGTATGCATAGATTTGGAAATGATTATTTAGATTTTAGCTTGGGTATTTTTCCTTGTTTCAACAGATTTATTTAGAAGAAAAAGTAAATATGAGCATAGATTTAATAAAACATTCAGTTAAAATGTCAAAAGTGAGATTATGTCTCCAATAATTAATGGTAAAATTGGGCCGGCCGAGTGACTCAAGTGGTAGAGTGCCTGACTAGAAAGTGAGGCCAGGGGTTCAATCTCCAATGCCATTAAAAGAAAAATAAAACACAATAAACAACAAAACTGAAAATAGGCAGTTTCACATGTGGCAATATGAACATGTCATTGAATCAGAGAAATGTTATCTCTAATCAGAAGAGAAAATCTTGACCCTAAGAAGATAAATGGCAAAGCTGAAGGTAGAATGTAATAGCATATATCTTTAATGTAACACATCGGAGCAATTAATACCATTACATTACATGTATTTATCATATTCCTCAAGTTATCCTACTATCCTATAATTTAGGAAGCATGAATCTGTGATACCAATTTAGTGGAATATATAATTCATTGAACATCAAGGAAACTTTTGTGAATTTATTAGTTTGGATACACACTTGTGGATTGGTAGTTAATAAAAAAAACTTTTCTTATTCCATACCAAGATAGGTCTCTGGAATGCCTACATTTCTTGTAACCTCTAGTTTAGCTTTCTGAAATTTTCTTCATCCACTTATGCTAAAAGGCATTAAATCACAAGGAAGAAATAATGTGTAAGAAATTTTCAGAACTGAAATATGGTTCTCAAGAAGGCATCACAGAACACATGCATATTAATAGCATTTATATTTCAAAATCAGTGAAATATTTAATAAATATAACAATTTGGGTATTAAAGGAGTAAACTCTGCAATGTCTTTGTATCCCAAATTACTTTGGTTTACTATATACTGTCAGTCTTTAAAGGATTCTTATGAAGTAAATACCTAAGGATTAATTAGTTTGCATTTGAAAATCTTCTCAAGCTTCTGTTATCTAATTAATCTCACTTGGATAGGTGACATTAGAGTGACCTCCATCTTAGAAGAATGATATTTGAGATAGCCGATAGGAGTGGCTGTTTTTTACATCAATCCTAGCACATTCTTCTGCTTCCAGTAATCTTCTGGTCATTAGCTTGATTGCAATAATGAACCATTTCCCCTGAATTCTCTCAAGTTCACCATCACTGATTCCAAATTATCTAGCTACCTTCTTTCTTTCCTTTGTACTTTTCTCTAAAAAATCCCTCCTTTTCAAAACAGATCTCAACATCTTTGTCTTAATTCATTACTTTTGACAATTTTGTGGATTACTTTCTTCACTTTTTTTAGCATTACCATCTTAGAATTTTAATTTCCCTTTTTCATTTCTTGATTTTGCTAGATGCTGAGAGAAAATAAAAACAAATTTTAAGCTTTCACTGAATCTGTTGAATCTTGAACTATCATCCAATAGATCACCATCCAGATTTTTCTAAAAGGAAGAGTACACCCTTACTACTCAGCATGTAGTTTGGGAACCAAAAGAATAGGCATGAAATGAGAATTTATTAGAATTTTAGAGTACCAAACTGGCAGAACCAGAGTGTGCATTGTGAACATGGACTGACAACATCTGATTCATTAACGTTTGTGATCTCCAGTCTATCCTGAATCGTCTAGCACATTTCTATACCTTAACTCTCCATTTTAGAACCTAGGCTCAAGTTTTTCCATATTATTTCATCCTTCAAATAAAATTGAAGACAAATAATACATTCTCTAATGGAATTGTTACCATGCTAGGAATTTCCTGATGCCTTTCCATAATGAATACTATTCTTTTACTATTTCCCTTTCTCTTACTTTTAACCTATATTTTATATCTTGTGAAATAGCATTTCATATGATCCAAAATTATTTATATGTATGGATGACCATATACTCTTCCTTCATACACTTCTGTTTTGCTGTTCTTCCTTTTTCTAATGAAGTGATTAATTTTGATACTCTTCACTACATACACCTTCTTCTTTTTCCATTATTTACTCATTCTCTCTCAGCATTTCTTATTCTTCATCACCTCTTTTCCTTTCTTATCTTTGCCTCTTAACTTTTTGCTGGTCTTAGAGTATCTTGAAATACCCACTGTAGGGATATTCTCAATTTAGTCTATTGCTAAAATTGAATAAGTAAGTAGTAACTTACTACCATTTCTATTTTCCTTTTTAAGAGGAAATTTTCTTTGGCTACTATTATATCAATGGTCATGGTATAAATAAACATTCTGTGAAGCAACATTTATTGAGCAGTTCTTACCTTCTATATGTCCATTCTCCAAATATTTTCCACTTTTAGGCCCAGATGTAAAGCCAACACACTTGTGGGAGAGACTCTCAGAGATGCTCTGCAAAAGATGCATCAGAAACTAGATGCATCACTTCTAAAAGTTATCTAAATCTCTGACTTTAAAAGAAATCAGACTTAAAATTAAGAGAAGGATATTTTGAGAACCAAATATTTCCATGATGAACTTTACATATGCTGTTAAATCTAGTCTGTCTTTTCTCTTATGTGATCATGGAAGGACAGGAAATGCATCTATGGACAAACACTGAAAGTGTGCATATTTTGGAAAAGCATTAACTTCAGAACACTTAGCTATAATTTTCAGTATCCATAAAAAACAAAGGTAGATTCAGAAATAAAATACATGTGTAATAAAATCCTTAGGTATACTGTCTGAAATATAGCATTAAATATCTACAGATACTTTCGAGACAGTGTCTCGCAATGTACTTTAGGCTGGCCTCAAACTTGTGATCCTCCTGCCTCAGCCTCCCACAAGCTGGGACTCCAGGTGTGTCCCATCATGCTCATTAGTACTTCCAGTGACAGAGATTTCTTTAGTGTTTAAATAAAAAAACAGGCATGATAAGAGAAGCTGAAGAACACCAGGGTAGGTTAGAACACAACATCATAGAAGCTTCTTCATTTAGATAATAAGAACACAGAAATATCTAAATTTTTAGAAAACAATTGCCAAGAGAAAATAATTGACTAAAATGTCAAGTAGGAGGCAAAATAATTTATCAGGTGCTTAAACAACAGCATGAAAACCTTATATATAGTGTGTAACTTTTTACCTATGAAAAAAGAACTACAAAAAAGGACAGCATGGCTTAATAAGAAGGGAAGAAAAAGAACAATTATTATTAAATATCTAAAGCGTGACAGGCACTTATTTGCACATTCTATCTTCTGTATATCACAAGAGTAAAGCTGACTACAACAATGGTAATTTCACTTTCTGTTTCCTTGTCAGCCCAGGATGTTGACAGTAAAATGATGAGTGTGATGAGCACTTCATAAGCAATTTGAAAGCTTGATAGAAAGATTGAAGGTGGTTAAGTAAAAAGATTTTGAGAATATTTTCCTGAAGTTCTATTATTTAGATAGCAGAAATAACCTATATGTAAACCCAAATGCCATATGTGATAATCCCAGATTATAAGGCAATTTCTATTTAGTAGAAAACCAGTATAAAATTCCTTAAGAGAAAACCAAAAGGGCAACCAGAGAACACCTGCCGTCTTTTAAATATGAACATTTTCTTTTTTTTCAATTTTTAAAATTAGGATATATACATTGTACAGGGAGATTCACTGTGACATTTCCAAAAAGGCTATAATGTACATTGGTTAGAATCCCCCCACCATTTCTTCCCCTCAACCCCTTCCATTTCCCACTTGAAGCAGTTGCAAGATTCTCATTCATATGAGTATATGAAGTCAGTCAACATATTCCCTCACCTTAATCTCTTTCATTCACCTTCTCCCACAAGTATCCCCCACACACAGTCCTGTCTTTTGTTATTAATATTTAAGTCTCTGTAAAGGTGAACACTTTTTACTCCAGGCATTTGCACTTTTTACTCTAGGCATTGTACTTTTAATAGGCCTACTTCATTCTTAAACTTTTGTTTGTCTTACTGTAATTACTCCACTGGACATAATTGTGTTCTATCTCTATGTGATTGGGAAGAAATGGCATTTTCTAATTTTGGTTTCATGTTTTTATTTTATTTGTTAGTACTGGGCTGAACACAGGGCTTTGTGCTTGCTGTTCAGGCACTCTGCTACTTGAGGAATTATTGTAGCCTTTTTGAATTGGTTATTTTTATGATAAGTACCATTTTATGCCTGTATCATGATCCTCCTTTTTGTACCACCCTGTGTAGTTGGGATGACAGGCATGTGACACCATGCCCAGGCAATCATTAAGATGGGGTCTTTGCACATTTTCCCTAGGTTGTCCTCAAAATGCAATCATCCTAATAATCTGCTTTCCGAGAAGCTAGGACCAGAGGCTTGAATAATAATGTCTGGAGGCAGCGTTCATGATTTTATAGTTATTAGCACTGCAAATGTCATGTAATAGCTTCTGGAAAACATCCTGTGCTGAATTTGTTTTCTTATAATTATCTGAGTAGCACAAATACTGTCAGGTTTTATTTTACTCACATTGCTAATATTTGGACTGGGCAAGCACTGACCTTTTGGTTTACCATACAGAGGCATATGTCCATAATTGCATTTCTAATAAGAGAATTTACCTTTTAAATTTATCTATTATTTTTAAAAGTTCTCCATATCTTCATTAATAGCATGTTTGATTTGTTTTGTCATTTTTATATTCTAATTTATTTTCCCTGAAACAAACTTTAGAAAATGAATGAGAATCATATCCCAGGAACAGAGAACATGAAGAAGAAAAGACATTTTCAAAACTGGATACTTTTTGTTTCAAAACGTACATATTACCATAGAGACAGGCCCTCAAGATGGATCTTTTCCCTCATAATTAAGTAAATAATTTGTCTAATTGCAGGGTGTTACCTTTAAGTTTGCTCTTCCATTAGCATTACCATGAAGTTGCTCTTCCTGTGGACAAGCATCAAATTGGTTTTTTTCATAGACTTTAGAAACACTTTCCTTTAACTCATTTCTGGTGAACTGTTCATGATCTTTATGCTTCATGTTTTCCTGTTTGGTGAACGTTTTACTTTCTTTTTGCACCACAGAGGAAAGTACTGAGCAAACAGATGTGGCTTCTCCATCGATACCATTATCCACTTTTGCTTGTTGAGACTTTTCTTGCAGATGTGAAAGTGGAAGATCAATTTGCTTGACCTGATTCATAGATAATTTTTCTGTTGGAGTGCATGTTGTCAAAATAATTTTATCCTTAAGGAATCACAAGGTGTGAGCAAAGAAAAATTAGAAAGTAGGTAAAATTTAGAATTTAAACTTTGCAATATATCCTTACTAACCCACAAATTGCTTGACTGCAATTAAGTGAAAAAATTTAGCTTCTCCTCTAATAGTAGAAAAATATGAGCAACCAAAGTTACGAGCAAATATAAGTTTGTCAAATTAATTATAGTAAACTTGATTTATGATATGTTAAATTTATCATAAGTGGAACAGATATACTTAATATTATATAGGTATCCTCACATAAAAAGATGTGACCTCACTATATCTTAAATTGTGAGTCCAGACAGGCCCACAATGTCCACTTTCTATACACTACACAATAGGTAAACTTTAAATACTTAACAGCCCAAATCAGTAAGCACCAAATGAGAAAGGAATCAAATTTCTACATTCTAATTTAACTTTTGTCCTATGATGTAATCTCTACTATGATGAATCTCTGTAATATCTGTGTTAAAAACAGTTCTAATGTCAACAAAAATAGTAGAAAAAATATTTCTCAGTATTTACCTATTTACTGCATTAAAGACAAATACAGTAGAAATTTTTTTGTACAATACACAAAAAGTCTTCCTCAGGTAAGTATCATTATCTTAAGGAGACTCAGGTTGATTTTATGACCCTATTTTCTCAATATAGACACTGAAGAGAATCAGTCCATACTCCAGAACTGATTCTTTGAACTAAGCCCTAGTGTCTGATGATTGGAAACTTCTAATTTAAGCCAGTAGGAATGATCTCCTTTATCATGAGACCAAACCAGTGGTCATTGCTGTTACATTGCTTAATACACTTAATAACAGGGCTCAAACTTGATCTCACCTTTTATGTCATGGAAGGAAGTTATAAAAGTAGAAGAACAAACAATATTCAGAATGAAAATGTGTTTCTGCTACAAAGATAAAGTTTAGCTGTTACTATAAATCCTAACAATATTTTAAGTTTTATAACTAGTTTTTAAAAATAAATGGTACACCTGAAAGTATGGCATACTGATTCTAAAGAGTTATTCAACATGGACATTTCATTTGACCCACACTACATTATTAAAGCAAAGAAAAAAAGCATTAAACAGAAATTTATATTTAAACATTTACACACCTGAGACTGGTTATTTTCACTGCTGTCAAGTCTCTTTATTTCTTCCTCTATTGCCACGTCTATATCTATGTCTGGTTCTGAGGACAAATGCATACATTTAATTAAAATAAAGTACTTAAAAAACTTAGGTAAAAGCATTAGTCATTGTAAAATATAGAAAATAATTTTTATTTCTGCTTCACAAATTATGAATTTAAATAAGCCTTATTTTTTAATGAAGATTTCCTTCTTCAGGAAACACTTGTAATTATCCCAATCTTCGATAATCCACATGGAGGAACATTAGAGATCACTAAGTTCAAGACACAGAAACACATAAAGGATTCATCTACAAAGTCAGCCACTCAACATAAAGGAATAAAATCCAAGAAACAAATAGCACAGATATACATAAATTCATACTATGCACCATTCACTACCTCAGAAAACTAACTTTTAAAAGCCTAAGCATGTTCATTATCACAAACAGTTTTGAAAATCATTGTTATGTGACATTATGCTGATAATGGCTCCATTTTTCTAGATTGACAGATGTCTATTGGGTGATTGCCTTGGTATTTTAGCAATTTAGATATTATACCTACCAGTGGAATTCTAAATCATTTGTGGGAACATGTTAATTGAAAGAGAAAAGTGATCACTAACCAGAGGACCAATTCATGACCTGGAGAGGATAAATGTCAAAGCTGATTGTGGAATGTAACAGCATGTGGCTTTAATGTAGCACATGAGAATCATTTATACCAAGAAGCTATACGCATTTATCATTGTCTTCAGTTAGTCCTGTAATTTAAGGCTCACAGAGCTGTGAAACCATTTCAGTTTGGAGTACAAATGTAGAATGGTAGCTAATGAAAATATTCTTTTTATTCCACAGATGTCTGGGCTATTGGAATGCTCACATCTCTTTTAACCTCTTGTTTAGACTTTTGAAATTTTACTGATCTACTTAAGCAAGACAGAAATTTAACCACAAGGAAGAAATGATTTGTAAATGATTTCAGTATTGAAATATGGCTCTCAAAGTCAAACTAAATTGTCATAGAACAATTAGGTAGCAATGACCATAATAATGTAAAATCTGCAATATTTAATAAACATAACATTTTGGGTAATAGATTAGTGAAATTATAATATCTCTGTATCTAAAATTATTTTGGTTTTGAATATCATATCAATCTTTAAAGCATTTTTATGAAACAAATATCTTTTTGAAAAGTTAGGTACTTTTTTTAATGCCAATGTTTGTGTATTCTTGTGAAACTCTCTGTATGATTCATATCAGGTCTACGCCCAACTTTGCAGCCTGATACTTGAGATAGGAGAAATGAGTGGTATTGTTTAGCCCAATCCCATCAAGTCCTCCTGCTCCAACAATCTCTGGAACAGTAATAATGTAATCATTTGCTTGATTGCAAATACACCATCTCACCTCATTTTCTCAGATTCTCCATCATTGGCTCCAAATTACCAAGCAAACACATCTTTCTTTCCTACTATCTGCTAAATAATTACTCCACTTTTTAAAAGAGATACATGCATCTGTGGCCTTCAATAATTTGTTTTATACTTTTGATTCCCATTCCTTATTTCTTCATTTTTGCATAGTACCTTAGAATTAAAACTTCTATCATTTTATATCTTTGCTTATTCCCTTTTGGCTAGAAGCATGCACAGAAATAAAAGCAAATTTTAAGTTTTCCCTTGATCCTATTAAATCTTGAACTATTAACCAATGGATCATTGCCCAGATTTCTTTAGAGAAGAGTTTACAATCTTCTTACTCAGGAGCATTGATACCAAATGGAACTTGCTCAAAGTATAATTTCTCAAAAGGAAAGAATCAGACTATGCATTTTAAACATGGACTCCCAACATGTGATTCAGTAAAGTTTTGAGCCCAGGTCCATATTGAATCTGTTCCCACGTTCATTCACCTTAACTTTCCATTTGGGAAACTAATCTCATGTTCCCCTCTAAATAAAATTGAAGAAATTCAAAACTGTCTAATGGATTTTTTTGCCAGACTATGCCTTCTCCATCATCTCTAAAATTATTCCTATTATTTTCTTGATTCCCATTCTCTTATTTTAGCCTATGTATTACATTCTGTGAAATAGCAGCTTTTCTTCTGAGACAAAATTTGCATAAATGTGTGGATGACCATATAAACTTGTATTTTTATGATGTAAAAAATGCAGCTGTGTATAATATGGTACCTCATTATTGATGCCTTCCCAACAGCAAGGAAGACAGGAAGAAAGGGAAATTTTTGTTATATTTTCAGGACAAAATCTTGGACTGGAATCTTACACTTACACCTTCAAATTTCTTTACACATGTCTACATATTTCCAATTCTGCATTCTTCTTTTTTCTATAGGTTTGATTAATTTTGATACTCTTCACTACATACAGCTTATTTTTCCTTTATCTACCCATGTTCTCTTGGCCTTTCTCTTCCTCCATCTCCTCTTCTCTTTTTCTCATCTTTATCTCTTAACATTTTCCTGACCTTAAAATATCTTGAAATCTCTCCTGTAGACACATTCTCAATTTAATCTGTTGCTAAAATTGGATAAATAGGTAGTAGATTACCACCAGTTCTAGTTTCCTTTCTACACATTTAAGAGGTAACTTTCCTTGGCTGCTATTATCTATTAGTAATCATGTTGTAAATGAACTTTCTATCAAATGATTCTTTTACTGAACAGTTCTTACCTTCTACATGTTCATTTGCTGAATGTTTCCCACATTTAGACCCAGATAAAAAGTCAACACACTTCTGTGAATGGCTCTCAAAAATTGTCTATAAAAGGTAATATCAATAATTAGATACATAAAATTTCATAATAACTTTCTAAAATTAATGAGTCTCCAACATTAAAAGAAATTGGATTTAAAATTAAGAGAAGCATATTTTGAGAACAAAACATTTCTGTACAGAACTTCATATATGTTGTCTAGATCAAGACAATCCTGTCTCTTCCTATAGCTTCTGACTCTTTCAAACTGCATGTGGAAGGCAGAAGAAACACATTTATGGAGAAAACACTAAAAACGTGCCTATTTCAGAAAACATTAACTTCAAAAATACTTATGTGTAATTATCATTCAACACCAAACATAGAGCACATTTAAACTAAAATCCAAGCATAATCAAATTTTAAATATATACTGCCTGAAATGCAGAATTAAATACCTAAACTACATTTTTGAGACAGTGTCTCACTATATTGTTCAAGATGGCCTTAAACTTTCAATCCTCCTGCCTCAGCCTCCATAGTACAAGGGTTTCAGGTTTGTGCCATCAGGCTTATCAGATACATAAAATATTTCTAATGATAGAAATTGCTTTAGTGTTAAAATAAGTATTAAAATAACACAAGAGGATTTGAAGTATGTTATAATAGGTGAAAAAGAATATTGCAAAAGCTTCTTCGTTTATATAATAAGCAAATAGAAATATCTACATATGGTTTGAAAAAAATATTTCCAAAAAGGAAAAATAGTTGATTAAAATTTCAAGTAGGAAGTAAACATTTTATCAGATGCAACCTTGCATAGAATGCGTGAACTTTTGCCAATAAAGAAAGAATTACAAAAGGACAGCATGACTTAATAAGAAGGGAATAATAAGAATAATTGTTAAATATCTAAAATGTGCCAGGCACTTATTTGCACATTCTCTCCTCTACACATTATAAGAATAAAACTGATTATAGTAATGATAATTCCACTTTCTGTTCCCTTGTCATCCCAGGATGTTGACAGTAAAATGATGAGTGAGTGTGATAAGTATTTAAGTCATTTGAAAGGTTGATAGAAAGGTTAAAGGTTTTAAGAGTACTTTCCTGAACTTATATTTTTACATAGTAGAAATAACATATATCTAGACTCAAATTTATACATTGATAACTCCACTTTATAAAAGAATTTATATTTGGTAGAAAACCAGCACAAGATTCATTAAAAAGAAACAAAAAACAGCCACAGTATGTCTAACTCTTGTTGAAGGTGAACATTTTCTTACTCAAAATCTAGGAAATCTACTTTTAATATGCCTATCTCATTCATAAACTTTTGCATGTATTATTGTAAGTTTTCAGTTTGACATAATTTTGATATTCTGACACACTGTGATTGGGAAGAATTGGCATTTTCTAATTTAGGTTTTATGCTTTTATTTTCTTTGGTGGTACTGTGATGAACTCAGGTCTTTGTACTTGCTGAGCAGGCCCAACCCCTTCTGTCATTCTGCCAGCCCTTTTTGCATTGGTTTTTTTTAAAATCGAGTATCACTTTATGCCTGAGGCAGCCTGGATCATGATCCTTCTTTTTGATGAGATGACAGGCACATGACACCATGTCCAGTTGTTGGTTATGTCCTGTGAATGTCTTGCCTGGATTGTCCTCGAACCAAGCCTCCTGATAATCTGCTTCTTAAGAAGATAATAGTAGAATCTTGAGTCACCACACCTGTTTTACAGTTTATTAGCACTGCAAATGCCATACAATAAGCCTCTGGGAAAAGCAATGTAATGGATTTGGTTTCTTTTAAGTGTTTTTAGCAGCACAAATACTATGTGTTTTTCTTTCAGTTACATGACTAATACCATTGAGGGGCAAGCCGATGGTCTTGGGGATGACAAGACTTAGTCATTTGTCCAATATTCGATTTCTAATTAGGGGTATTTTGGCACATTTTTCAAGTGCTTGGTCTCATGTAAACTGCAACTACTTCTGCTATGTTGCACTTTTAAAAATTGCATTATTATTTTATATATTATATTTTATTAATAGTGTGATTTGGGTTTTTTAATTTTACTGGTCTTATTTATTTTCACTTATTCAAACCATAGAAGATGAATGGGAAGCATATCCCAGAAATGGAGAACATGAAGAAAAGACATTTTCCATAACGGGTTCTTTTTGTTTCAGAAACACACATATTACTATGGAGGTAGGCCCTCCAAATGGATCTTTTCCCTCAAAATCAAGTATATTGTTTGCTCAGTTGCAAGGTGTTGCTTTCAAGTGTGCTCTTCCTTTAGAGTTATCTTGTAGTGGTTCTTCTTCATGACAAGCATCAATTTTGATTTTCTATAGACTTCATGAGCACTCTGTTTTAACTCATTTCTAATTGGCAGTTCACTGTATTGATGGTTCAGTTTTTCC
This sequence comes from Castor canadensis, assembly GCF_047511655.1. Classification (NCBI taxonomy): domain Eukaryota; kingdom Metazoa; phylum Chordata; class Mammalia; order Rodentia; family Castoridae; genus Castor; species Castor canadensis. The sequence continues at coordinate 59,511,520 of NC_133400.1, forward strand.
TGTTTGATGGACATTTGCTCCTCCTATTGCACCACAGAGGAAATTCCTGAGTGCGCAGGTGCATCTTCTCCATCAGCTTCATTATCCACTTTGGCATCTTGATACTTGTATTGTAGATGGAAAAATGGAAGATCAATTTACTTGCCCTGATTCTCACATGGTTTTTATACTGGAGTACATGTTGTAAAATAACTTTATCCTTATGGAATCACAGAATGTGACAAAAGAAAAATCTGAAAGTAGGTAAAATTTAACATTTTAACTTTAATGTATGCTTATCAACCAGCAGATCACTTGATTATAATTAAGTAAAAAATAATTTACTTTACTCTCTAATAGAATAAAAATATGAATTACCATACATAATGTGTGTTATGTTTACAAGAAACTTAATTTATGACATGTTAAGATTACCAGAAATAAATTAGATGGCTTTTAATATAACACAGGTAGACTCACAGGAAAAGATTTGACTTTACCATACCTTAAATTGTGAGCTCAAACAGGGATTTTATTTCCTTTTTCTGAAGGCTGCACAATAGGAAAACTTTAACTTATTTATTTCTAAGAATCAATAAAGCCAATAAGAAGTACAATCAAATATTGATTTTCTTAATTTAAATTATATACTATGGCACTGTAATGAATCTATATAAACTGTAGTAAAAATTGTGCTAATATATTCTTATATAGTAGATTAAAAATGGTAGATTAAAAACTTTAAAATATTTACCTATTTACTGAATAAAACACAAATACAGTAGTATCTTTAGCAGTTGAAATCTAAATTGTTTGCATGAACATGTCAATTGAAAGAGAAAAGTGATCACTATCCAAGGGAGCAATTCTTGACTCTGAGAGGGTGTCGAAACTGACTGTGGAATGTAATAGCATGTAGCTTTAATGTAACACATGAGAATCATTTATACCAAGGAGCTATGAATATTTATAATTGTCTTCAATTAATCTTGTAATTTAAGAAGCACAGAGCCATGACACTATTTCTGTGGAAATCATAGAAAGAGTTTTGAATTCATTAGATTGGGGCAAAAATGTACCATAACAGTTAATAAACTATCCCTTTATTCCACAACTATTTGGGCCACCAGAACCCTTACACTTTTAATTTTTTTCATTTACTTATTAGCATATAGAAGTTGTACAAGGGGATTCATTGGGATATTACAGATGTGCTTATAAAATATCTTAGTTAGATTTACCCATCTCCCATCATGCTTCCTCTTATTTCCTCTCCTTAGAACAATTTCAACAGATTTTGTTCCTCTTAACATCTAGTTTAGTTTCTGAAAATTTATTCACCCACTTATGCAAGAAGGAAATTCAATCACAAGGAATTATTATTGTATAAAAAGATTTCAGTATTGAAATATCATATTCTTAATTTTTATGGAAAATTTAAGTATTAATAACCTTTATGTTTAAGTCAGTGAAATATTTAATAAATATACCATCTTGGGTATCAATGTGACAAAATGTCTTTGTACCTAAAATTATCTAGGTTTTGAGTATCATGTTCTTTAAAGAATTTCTCCACCTGGCCACCGACCACTCCCTCCAGGATGACATCCCACAAGGCCGCCGGCTGCTAGTCCACCAGGCCACCACCCACCAGCCACTCCACAGACCCCCCAATTCATCACCTGCCAGCCAGCCTGCTGGCCCACTGGCCCACTGGGCCTCTGGCTACCAGCTCCAAATGTGCTTGGAGAACTTCAACAGACCAAACAGAATACTTTCCTGCTGGAGCCACACTTGGCAAAAATAAAAAAAAAAAAAAGAAGAAGAAACAAAACTCCAAAACCCTGAACACCCAGCCCATACAAGGCTTCTCCATGCCACATTATACTGAGAAAACAGGAGGGCTCCAGCACTGCCAGACGCCAGCTCCAACCTCCCTAGGAAACCCAGATGAACAGGACTGGATGCTAAAGGAGTAACACCAGAAATACTAAGACTGAAATTCTACTTTTTATGAACCGGGAATTTGTTTTTCCTTTCTTTAAGTGTTTGTTTGTCATGTTCTCTGTTTGATTGTCCACCAGCTCTCCCTGTTGATGTCTTTGGTTCTCAATTTTTTTCTTTTTTTATTTCTTTTTCTTCTTTCTTTGCTTTTTCTTTTTTCACTTGCTTTTGTGGTTTTGTTAGTTTTACTATTGTAAATTAGCTAATACTAAATTACACATAGACAAGAGACAGAAACAGTACCAAGTGGAATGATGGGAAGATGAAAAAATGATGGATACCATTCACCCCCCAAAAATAACTTCATACAGGATTCAGAGGGAAATGAAGAAAATGGATACCCAAATCTAGACAACAACAAAACAAAAATAAACTACACCAAGGAACCCAAGGAAGCACAAAGAAACACCCTAAAGTAATCCTGCAAATAATCAACTTCATGGAGGTGTTACTAGGCATGGTCAAACAAAATGTACAGGAGGCAATCAAGAAATTCCAAGATAACAAAAGTAAAGAATATGAGAAAACACAAAAACAAATAAATGAACTCATAAGAGACCTAAATAAACACCAAAGTGAAACAGAAAACACCATAAATAGATAAATGAATTAAGGATGAAAATTGACAATATTAAAGAGGAAGTGACCCATAATATGGAAACCCTCAGAAGAAAGAATGAAACAGAAATGCAAAACAAAATGGAAGGTCACTCTAGCAGACTAGAACAAACAGAAGACAGAATCTCAGAACTTGAAGATGAAATGGTAATTAAAGGAAAAACTGAAGAACTATTAGTCAGAAGACCTATGAAAGAAATATGCAAGAGCTCACTGACTCCATCAAAAGACCAAACCTGAGAATCATGAGTATTGAGGAAGGAGAAGAGGTGCAAGCAAAAGGAATTTGTAATATATTCAACAAAATAATAACAGAAAATTTCCCAAATTTAGAGAAAACTATGCCCATTCAGGTACAGAAAGTCTCCAAGACACCAAGCAGACATGACCAAAATAGAACTACCCCATGACATATTATTATTAAGACAACAAGCACAAGAATAGAGAAAGAACATTGAAGCCTGTCAGACAGAAAAAACAAACAACATATCAAGATAAACCCATCAAAATCACAGCAGATTTCTCAAAGGAAACCTTAAAATCAAGAAGAGCTTGTAAGGTCTTCTGGGCACTGAATGAAAACAGCTTCAACCCTAGAGTACTCTACCTAGCAAAACTATCATTCATGACAGATGGAGCAATAAAAGCTTTCTATGATAAGCAGAAACTAAAACAATATATTACCACCAAAGCACCACTACAAAAGATTCTTCAAGGAATTCAACACACAGAAAATGAAAGTAAACAAAATCATGAAAGGGCAGACAGTACCACACCACAGGAGAAGAAAAGGCAAGATAGCAGAGAGTAACATTGATTCAGCTGCACACGTCAAACCCTTAAACAACAAAAACAACTAAATGACAGGAATCACCACATACCTATCAATACTAACACTGAATGTTAACAAAATTAATTCCCCCATCCAAAGACAGTGTTTGGCAAACTGGATTAAAAAGAAGATCCAACAATCTGCTGCATACAGAAGACCCATCTCATCAACAGAAACAAGCACTGGCTGAGGGTGAATGGATAAAAGAAGATTTACCAAGAAATGGTCCCCCAAAACAGGCAGGGGTAGCAATAGTTATCTCAGACAAATTAGACTTCAAAGTTATATTCATTAAACAAGATAAAGAAGGACACTTCATACTAATAAAAGGGGAAATACACCAAAAAGTAGTAACAATTATCAACCTATATGCACTCAACGTCAATGCACCCAATTTCATCAAACATACTTGGAAGGACCTAAAAACATATATAGACTCCAACACAGTGATAGTGGGAGACTTTAATACCCCCTATCACAAATAGATAAGTCATCCAAACAAACAATCATAAAGAAATTCTAGACTACATCACACCATAGATCAAATGGACCTAGTTGATGTCTATGGAATATTACATCCAACATCTGCCCAATATACATTCTTCTCAGCAGCCCATGGAACCTTCTCCAAAATTGATCATATCTTAGGGCACAAAGCAAGCCTCAGCAAATATAAGAAAATAGACATAATCCTATGCATTCTATCTGACCACAATGCATTGAAACTAGAAATCAACAACAAAAAAGCAGTAAAAAAGATGCAAAGAATTGGAAACTGAACAACACATTGCTCAATGATCAATGGGTCATTGATGAAATAAAAAAGGAAATAAAAAGGTTCCTGGAAGTTCATGAAAATGAAAACACAACCTATAGGAACCTATGGGACACAGCAAAGGCAGTCCTAAGAGGAAAGGTTATAGTCATGAGTGCATATATTAAAAAGACAGAAAGATCTCAAATCAATGACCTAATGTTATAGCTCAACCTCCTAGAAAAACAAAAACAAGCAAATTCCAAAACAAGCAGGAGAGAAATAATAAAAATAAGGGCTGAAATCAATGAAACAAAACAAAACAAAAAAATAATGAACCAATGAAACAAAGAGCTGGTTCTTTGAAAAAATAAACAAGAATGACAGACCCCTGGCAAACCTGACTAAAATGAGGAGAGGAAAACCCCAAATCAGTAAAATTAGAAATGCAAAAAGGGAGATAACAACGAACACCAAGGAAATCCAGGAAATCATCAGAGACTACTTTGAGAAGCTATATTCTAATAAATTTGAAAATCTTGAAGAAATTGATAAATTTCTAGATACTTACAACCATCCAAAACTGAACCAAGAGGATATTAATCACCTGAATAGATCAGTAACACAAAATGAAATTGAAGCAGCAATAAAGAGTCTCCCAAAAAAGAAAAGTCCAGTTGATATGATCCTTTACCTTAAAGACCCAAAAACTCTAACTAAAAACTCCTAGACACCATAAACAGTTACAGCAATGTGGAAGGATACAAAACCAACTTACAAAAATAATTAACTTTTCTATAAACCAACAATGAACAAACTGAGAAGGAATATATGGAACAATTCCATTCCCAATAGCCTCAAAAAAAAATCAAATACCTAGAAGTAAACTTAACAAAATATGTGAATGACATTTATGAGAACTAAAAACCACTGAAGAAAGAGGTCGAGGAAGACTACAGAATATCGAAAAGTCTCCTGTGCTCATGGATTGGTAGAATCAACACAATAAAAATAGCTATACTACCAAAAGCAATCTACATGTTCATTGTAATTCCCATCAAAAGCCCAAAGATATTCATCACAGGGATTGAAAAATGTACCCTAAAGTTCAATTGGAAACCCAAGAGACCATGAATAGCCAAGGCAATAATCAGCAAAAAAGCAATGCTGGAGGTATTACAATACCCGACTTCAAATTATTTTACAAATCAGTAGCAATAAAAACATCATGGTACTGGAACAAAAACAGACATGAAGACCAGTGGAACAGAATAGAGGACCTGGATATGAATCCACACAATTATACCCACCTCAGTTTTGACAAAGGTGCCAAAAATATATGATGGAAATAAGACAGCCTCTTCAACAAATGTTGCTGGGAAAAGTGGTTATCCATCTGCAAGAAACTGAAATATATCCATGTCTATCACCCTGTACTAGTATCAACTGAAAATGGATCAAGGACCTTAATTTCAGACCCAAAACTCTGAAGTTACTATAGGAAGGAGCAAGAAACACTCTGGAACTAATAGGTATAGGCACAGACTTCCTCAATAGAACCCCATCTGCTCAGTAACTAAGAAAAAGTATAGACAAATGGGACTTCATGAAATTAAAAAGCTTCTGCACAACAAAAGAAATGGTCTGTAAACTGAAGAGACCACCCACAAAGTGGGAGAAATTATTTGCCAGCTATACACCAGACAAAGGACTGATAACCCGAATATACAGGGAACTTAAGAAACAAAACTTCTCAAAATCAATGAACCAATAAAGAAATGGGCAACTGAACTGAACAGAACTATCTCAAAAGAAAAAATTCAAATGGCCAAAAAACACATGAAAAAATGCTCACCATCTCTAGCCATAAAGGAAATGCAAATCAAAACCACACTAGGATTCCTCCTTACCCCTATTAGAATACCCATCGTCAAAAACACCACCAACAGCAGGTGTTGGCAAAGATGTGGGGAAAAAGTAACCCTGCACACTGCGGGAGGGTATGCATGCTAGTGAAACTACTCTGGAAAACAATTTGGAGGCTTCTTAAAAATCTAAACAGAGATCTGCCATATAATCCAAAAATCCCACTCCTGAGGATATACCCAAAGGCATGTGACAATGACAACTCCAAAAGCACCTGCACACTCATGTTTATTGCAGCACTATTCACAATAGTCAAATCATTGAAATAACCAAGATGCCCCACTACTGGTGAGTGGATCAAGAAAATGTGGTATTTTTTCACAATGGAATTTTACTCAGCCACGAAGAAGAATGAAATCTTATCATTCACAATCATTCTGAGGGAGGTTAGCCAGGCTCAGAAGATGAAAAATTGTATGTTCTCTCTCATATGTGCACTTTAGATTTAGGACAAATACAGCAATGTTGTTGGATTTGGGTCAGATGACAGGGGTAGAACACATACAGGAGGTATGGAGTAGGTAGAAAACCCAAAACATGAAAGTGTTTGATGTCCCCCAACTGCAGAGGAACTAATACAGAAACCTTAAACTGACAGAGGTCAACACGAGAAGGGGATCAGTTAGAGATGAATCAACTTGGGTTGTAACACATTTGTACATGGAAGCAATGCTAGGAATCTCTCTGTAGAGCTATCCTTAACTCAAGTAGCAAAAATGCTTTTCTTTCCTATTATGTTTATGTCTTCTCTTTCACAAAATTAGAGATAAGGGCAGAACAGGTTGTGCCTGGAAGCGAGAGGGGTTGGAGGAGAGAGGGTGGAGGCAGGGAGCAGGGGGAGAAATGACCCAAACAATGTATGCACATGTGAATAAATGAATTTTAGAACAGAAGGTTCAAAAAGGACTTTCAACACAGATATGTAAATTTATATTTTATAAAATATGAGACTAAAAATAAGTGAAGCATATGTTGAAAATTCAAATGTTTCAATATAGAAGGGTGTATATGCTATCTAGATCAAGCCTAACTTTTCTTTTCCTATGGCTACTGAATCTGTAAAGGTATTACAGAAGGTTAGAAGATATATATTCATAGAAGGAACACAAATTGATGTGTTTATATCAACAAGGAACTGACTTGAGAATACCTAACTTTACTTATGATTCCTGAACAAAAATGAGAGGACATTTTGTAAAAATATATGCATATATAACAAATTCTTATGAGAATTTTATTGTAATAATAAAACATTAAACAGACAATAGTCTTCTAATGGAAATACTTTTAGTGTTAAAATAAGTTGCTTGGAATGATAAAAGGTTGTGAATTATGCCATGGGGAGTGTATATAGAATATTGTAGAAGCTGCTTCACATAGGTAAATAAATGTTGATGGGAAAGTTGGATATCCACATATAGAAGACTGAAACTAGATCCCTGTCTTTCAACCTTTACCAAAATCAACACCAAGTAGACCAAAGACCTTACTATGAGGCCTGAAACTTTGAAACAACTCCAAGCAGCAATAGGAAATACAATGGAACAGATAGGTACAGGGAAAAACAGAACTCAAAAGGCTTAGCATCTAAGAGAAAGAATGAACAAATGGTACTGCATCAAACTAAAGCATTTTTCTGCAGCAAAAGAAACAGTAACCAGACTCAAGACACTGCCCACAGAAAGGGAGAAAATCTTTGCCAGCGACTTATCTGATAAAGGACTAACATCCTTGTTTAATCTACAAGAGACTCAAAAAACTCAGCCCCCAATGAATCAACATCCCAATGAAGAAATGGGCAATTGAATTAAATTGGGAAGTCACAAAGGAAGAGGTAGAAATGGCCAGTAGATACATGAAGAAGTCTTAAACTTCCCTGGTTGTAAAAGAGTTGCAAATCAAAGCAACTCTTAAGTTAGAATGGCCATAATCAAGAATAATATCAAACAATAAATGCTGGTGAAGATATGGCAAAACAGGAACCCTTATACATTGTTGGTGGGAATGCTCCAGGTAGACCACATAATCACAAAAACCACTGTGGAAAGCAGTATAGAGATTCATCAAAAAACTAGAGCTAGAACTGCCATATGATCCAGTGATACACCTCCTTGGAATCTACCCAAAGGAACATAAGACAGGATATGGTAGAGACACCTGTATACCAATGTTCATCGCAAGACTATTCACAATTGCCAATCCCAATAAGTGATTAATAAATCAACAAATTGACATATATGTACAATATAGTATTATTCAGCCATAAGGAATTACATGTGGTTTGAAGGTAAATGGATGCAGCTGGAGGACATCATGTTAGGTGAAGTAATACAGATCAGAAACACCTATCTGCATGTTTTCTCACATACATAGAAAACAGATCCAAAGATAAAAATATCCATAAAAACAAGCATGATCATATACAAATTCAGATGTAGAAAGTACTTGAAACAGTGGAACTACTCTCTGGAAGTTGGGGAAAGAGGGAAAAGAAAAGCAATTGATAGAGCATCAGTAATACAGCATAACATAATATGTGATGGTAGAGGATATAACCATATGTATTCAAAGCTGTTGAAACTATGAGCACATGATAAAAGCGAGAGCACACAAGGAAGGGGTGAGGATAGGTAAGACACCTAAAAAATTAGCTAGCATTTGTTGCCCTTAATGCAGAGAAACTAAAGCAGATACCTTAAAAGCAACTAGGCCAATAGGAAAAGGGGAACAGGAACTAGAGAAAAGGTTAGATCAAAAAGAATTAACCTAGAAGGTAACACCCACGCACAGGAAATCAATGTGAGTCAATGCCCTGTATTGCTATCCTTATCTCAACCAGCAAAAACCCTTGTTCCTTCCTATTATTGCTTATACTCTCTCTACAACAAAATTAGAAATAAGGGCAAAATAGTTTCTGCTGGGTATTGAGGGGGTAGGGGGAGAGGGAGGGGGCAGAGTGGGTGGTAAGGGAGGGGGTGGGGGCAGGGGGGAGAAATGAACCAAGCCTTGTATGCACATATGAATAATAAAAGAAAAAAAATTAAAAGCAAAAGCTGTTGAAAAAATGGGGTGGGAAGTAAAGAGGCAAGGGAGAGCAATAGAAAGGGTCAAACAGACCAAAGTAAAGTACACCCACAGTGGGTATGCATTGAGACACCCCGTTGAACATCAAGTTGAATATTGATAATGAAAACCAGGACTATAAAACAGGTACAGTGTGTGTGGTGGGGAGTTACTAATGAGAAGGAGGGAGGGTGAAGAAAGGAGATTAAGGTGGTGGCATATGGCAGATGGACTTCATATACTAAGGAAAAACAATTCAGAAAATGATTTTGTCCTGTAAAATTTGTATCAGTGGCAAAAGTGTTTGAATAAACATGTCAAAGTAGTAAGAAAAACTTTTTATATTACATTTAAATAATATCATGCAAGTATTAGATTCAATATATTCCCCCAATTAATTGCATATTCAAGAAAACATAGCAAGTCTTAAAAAGTAGGGAAACATGAACACATATCTAAAATGTGCCAGACATTTATTTCCATATTTTATTTTCTATACATTATAAATAGAAAATGATTAATAGATGGTGTCAGTGTCAATTCCTGCTCCCTGATCATTCCAGGATGTTAAGAGTAAAATGAATTGCCATGACATTGTGTGTAATGTCTTCCACTTAGGTTCTCACATGCTGGTACCTTCTCATCCTCAAGTTGGCAACTTACATATCACAAAGAGAAAGATCACTAACTACAGAATTCCACACCTACTTCCATTACCATCCTCAATATAAACTCCCTCAGTATTCTCTAAGTTTTCATCCTCTCTTCCTACAAGTGATGCACTTATAATGACTTAAATTTTTTCACTGTATTTCAGTTTGAAAGCAGCTCCTCATAGAGCAGGGTTGCATGGCAACCATTATACCATGGAGGCTCACCACCAGAGCATGACTTTTAAATGTTTCCTGTTTATTTGACTTTCTGTTCAATCTCTATAACATGATTACAGATTGGGCATATCCATGGTCTACTTAGCATAATGTGGCTACTCAATAATAGAAATTTATTTCATGAGAAAACATTAAAAATCAAATCAGGATGGGTCAACCACCAAATTATAACATTCCATATAGGATAATCTCATAAAAAGTTTACTGAAAATTATCATCCTCTAAATTAGAAATCCATCTGCCTCCTCCAATTTTCCCTGTCTTTTCTTGCCACTAGTACCATTTTATAGTCCTTAGGTTTAAAAACTATACTGAATATTTAGATGTTGCATATAACTTATATTACATTTAGTTTACAAACTGTTGTATCATTTCCTATTACTTTTACTTATTACACCTACCATATGTTTCCACTTCCTCATGCTCTTCCATCTTCTGAAGTGTTTTGTGCTGTACTATACTTAACAATCCAAACATGTACTTTCAAGTGTTATCCATTAGCTTTTCAAGGTACAAGTTGTAAAAAACATTATAACCCTAGTTTTTTAATCTCATAAGGATTTCTTATATATCCAGATAGGCCACATAATCAGACAAACCAAAGGTTGACCTACAACCACCCTTCAGAGTTTAGATACAATTCAGAATCCATGCCCATTCTATACTTTTTCTAAGTGTGAGTTTTTCTACGAAGATACACAGGCTTTAGTAAGTGACTCCTACAAAGTACCCAAATTGTACTATTAGCAGTAATGGCTAAGCACATGACTAGGTTATCAACTAGAAGTTGAAGATGATGAGGTAAGGCCACCTGAGAACCCTATGAAGATGTAAGAAACTAAAGTCAATGCATCTCCTATTATTTTTTTTAGAGAGAGTTTCACTGTATTGTCCAAGCTGGATGACAGGTGTGTGCCCCAAGACCTAGCTCCATGATATGTTTTAACATCACTCAATGCCTACTTAAAAACCATAGCAAAAAATAATAGTAACAACAAAAATAAAAACTACCTCAGAATCCCAAGGTGATTCTTCATCTTCCTCATTTCTTAATCCCATTGCACATGTCATAACTATAAAATTTAGGCACAAATAAATTAATAAGTACCCTAATTATGATGAATTTGAGACACACCAAGTCTAGCTCTATTCATGAATATTTTAATGAAATAACAGTAATAGCAAAATTTATTTAATATAGTTAAAGCAGTTTTAGAAAGAAGTAGATACTAGAAAGAAAGATTACAGAAGAAAAATCTTTAAAATAAATGGACATCATTTTTGGATCTACATACTTTAGTTAGTTAGCATAGCATATAAGCTAGACATTAGTTCACAATTATAATTTTCACTCTTTTTTTGCAACATAAAGAGTCATTATTTGTTCTCAGGAAGCACTACCATTTTCTCCTTTTCCAATTGCTGGCTGTATTGTTCCTTCCTAATAAAAAAGAGACAAAAATAACTTTAGTAAACATATTTATTCACTCAATTATGCCCTCCTCACAAAATCAATCCATCAGTAAGACAACAAGCATTTATTATGGTTATAGATTTATGAACAAAATCCCAGGAGGAAATGGAAATAAAATACTGATTCTTCTCTATACTTAAGCAGAAGTAAGGTATATTTTAAAAATAAGAATAGAATAAGTAATTTATTAGTTCCACAAATAAAATAATTGTACTTAAGGGCACAAAAAAACAAAAGAGTTAAGTATACTTTGGAAACAAGGGAAATCCTGTAAACACGGGGTCTCTCACTTGAAAGTGAGAGAAAAATGCAAAGGAGAGTAGAGGGCCTTCTAGACAGAGAAGCATAAACAAAAGGATGAGGTATGAGAACACCATAGCAAATGATGGGTATACCAAGTTATCCAGTAAAACTGGAGTTTATACTGTAAGAATGGGATGGATAGCTTAAATAGGATATTCAGGGTCAGACCACAAATGAGTTGGTTTATTCAAGAATGTAAACTTTCATTTCATGTATTGGGATTTATCCATTAAGTACATGAGCTATAGCATCACAGATGCTTTAGTAAGTTTACTCTTGCAGCAATTTAAAGATAGATGAACATAATCATAATAGGTAGAGGAAGATAGAACAGAGTAATTAAACTTGATGAAACAGAAGATGAATTCCATTAGTAAGACTGAGAGAAGGTAAACAGGTAGAAAATAGATTGGTGAATTGCTGGGTTGGTGATTCCAGGGATGTGTGAGGTAAAGGATTTCCCCTTAAGTGTTTCAGTTCAATTCACCAGGTTCTATGTACTAGGATTCAAAAAATGGATGACAGAGTAGATTAATAAAGTCAGGAAATAACTGGGGAAGGATCAATGTCAATATTTTCTATGTGTGACATATCAAATTTGAAGTACCTAGAGGAGTTGAAGATAAATCTTAAAACAAAGATAGATCTTAAAAACATTAAGTGTAGGAGCTGAAAACCTGATGTAGGAATAGCATACAGGTTAGGAAAACAAATATTTTCAATATATAAAAAGCTCTACAATTGAATCTTGCAACCCTACACAGAAATCTTAAATTTTGAAGTTGAAAAGAAGTTGCAGAAACAACAAAGGGGTTCAATTCTTACAATTATATTTGCAAACATTTGTTTCAAAGGCATATTCTTTTTTGTTGATAAATAAATATTTCTGAGGTATTATGAGGATATGGGTATTGAACTTTATTAAAAATATATTCTAAAACATCATTTGAAGATGCTACATGAAAATATGTGTATAAAGTGTGTGGATTAAAATTTTTAAATTGTAATCAAGGCTGGTTGGCATGTACTTGAAGACCCACCCAGTCAGAAGATTGAGACTAAAGAAGCACTTGAACCCAGTGTTTATTGCCAGCATGGAAACATAGCCAAAATCTACCTCTAAAAATATTTAAATTGTTAAACAGAATATTTTCAGTGCTGGGGACTGAACACAGTGCCTGATGAGTATTAGTCAAGGGCACTACTATAGATCTATGTCCCCAAAACTTAAGAGGGTCTCAATACATAGTCCAATACGGCCTCAAACTGAAGACCCTCCTGCCTTTGCACCCTGACTGAGTGCAGGGAATTTGCACTTTTTTCATTCCTTCCACTGTATTCAGAATAGAACATTTCATTTCAATGGTAGGTTGGATAAGATTAAACAAGATATTTAATAAAATCATATAAAATATAATATATAAATATATTTCTTCAAGATAAAAACATAAATGTTACTACCTTCAAAATAAGATTTTTCTCAAGTGATTCTAAAAACAAAGAGGATATACAGTCAATAATACCTAAATATGACAAAGGCAACAATACAGTCATTCATTCTTGTGTCATAATAGTATGTATATGTAGAGTTTTAAAAAGATTATTTTAAGCTTTGGTTTTGGATCTGTACCTTTGCACAGATGCATTTTGAAAAAAGTAAAAAAAAATGGCATGTAAATTTGATAAATCTTGCAATTCAAAATTCAAAAGAGATTGTTTCCAATGATACAAATGAAAGTAAGTAGGTGATCACAGACCTATATGGGTATGTCAATTGAAGCTAAGAAAACCAAGCTCTAATCAAGTAGCAATTCGTGACCCTGAGAGAATAAATGTCAAAATTGGTAATAAAAATTAGAATGACCCAGCATGTATCTTTAATGTAATACATCAGAATCATTAGTATCATCAAAGTACATAAACTTATCCCTGTCTTCAATTTATTGTGTAATTTAGGAAGGAAACCCTGAAGACGCCAGTATATTGCAATGTATAATTCACATCAAGTAAAGTTTTATGACTTGATTGGTTTATATACAAACTTGTAGAATGATAGTTAATAAAAATATTCCTTTATTCCACACCAAAATGGGCTCTGGAATATGTACATTTCTTGTAGTCTCTAGTTTGGCCTTCTGAAAATTTCTTGACCCACTTGTGCAAGAAGCCAGTTAAAACACTATGAATAAATAATGAATAAGTAAGTTAAGCATTGAAATATAGTGCTGAAAAAAGGAATACACTAAATTGTTAGCAAATAATTAAGTATTAATAACCTTCATATTTAAAAATCACTGTATTTAATAAGTACATCATTCTTGAAATTAAACTGCTAAATTCTATCTTGTATTGTGTGCAAATTATTTTGATTTGGAATGTCATGTTAATGTTAAAAGATTTTTACATTTTTATAAAGCAAATATCTTTTTTCAAAAGTTAGGTATCTTTGTAAAACCCATTTTTTTCTCAATTCAAATTGAATTCTGTGTAATTAATACTATGAGACCCTCAACATTGAAGCAGATATTTGAGATAAGAGAAATTAATGCCTGTTGTTTATTCCAATACAAGCACGTCCTTCTTCTTCCAACAATCTCTAGACAAGTGATAATTTAATCTTTTGTTTGATCTCAAATACAAAAGCATATGGATAAAAAACAAATTTTAAGTGTTTCCATCATTCTGCTTAACTTGAACTAACCAATGAATCATCATCTAGGTATCTCTACAGGGAAGTGTACACCCTTACTATTCAGTGTGGCCTGAGGAGCAGCCAAATGGGCATCAAATGAGAAGTTATTAGAGGAGCAGAAACCAGGCCCTTGGTATCAGAATGTGCATTTTAAATACAGATCCTATATGTGATTGATTAAAGTTTAAGATCTGGCCTATACTGAATCTGTATCCAAATTATTCACCATAACATTCTATTTGGGAATATAGCCACAAATTTCTCCCTATTATTATATCCACCAAATTAAAACTACAAAAGAAATTATGAGCTTTCAAATGGAATTGTTATCAGGCTCTGACTTTCTTGACCTCTATAAAAATCTTATTCTGTCTTCCTTAACTTTCTCTTATTTTAGCTTCTGTTTCATCATCCCATCAAAAAGTAACATTTCATATGACAATAAACTATATATCTGTATGGATGAACATATACACTTAGATTTTTCTATGGTTAAAAATCATAGCAATTCAAGTTCATTGATAGCTTCACAACACTGAGGAAGACAGAAATAATGTGTAAATAGGTTCTCATTGCAAGAAAAGTTCTGGGACTGGATCTCATGGTTAATTCTCCTCACATTTCTGCTTTTCCTATTTAAAAGATGTTTTAATTTTAACACTCCCTCTATATACATGTTCCTTTTTCATTCCTTTACCCCTGTGCTTATGGCCTTTCCTATTCTTATTTCACTCTTCTCTTTTCCTCTTCGTTAACTCCCAAATTTTCTCTTGTCCCAGAATATCTTTAGATGGAACTAATGATTCACTTCCTTTTAATGACAGTTTCAATTTTAACTTATCCTGACATAGGATAATGTAAATAACTTCTGAATATTTCACTTCCTTTTTATTATTCATTCAATACAAAATTTGCTCATTAGTATATGTCAGTGGTCACATTTTAAAGAAAACTTTGTCAAGTAACGTATTAAATATTATTCTCACCATTCGCAGTCCCATTTACTGTACATTTTCCTTCTTGATATTCAAGCACATTTTTAAGGCCAACACAAATGAATGGAAGACTTTCAGAGAGACTCTGCACAAGTTAACATCAATAATGAGGTCCATAAAGCTTTTCTACACAGATATCTAAATTTCCCATTTTAAATGATGTAGGATTAAAAATAAATGAAGTGTACATTGGAAATCCAAATATCTCAGTGGAGAATGGCATGTGTGCTATTTAGATCAAGCCTGTCTTCTTTCTTCCTGTGGCTACTGACTCTGTAAAGGTAGGTAGCATGGAAGTCTAGAAGATACATATTCATAGAAGAAATACTAACTGATATGTACATCATCAAGGAATTGACTTGAGAATACCTGGCACTACTTTCCACTCCCGATACATTAGAATATTTTTAAAACAGCAGTATATATGTAAACAAATTCACATAAGAGTGTGTGTTCTAATACAGCATTAAACATCTATAATCTTCAGATGAAAGCTATACTTTTAGTGTTAAAATAATATACTTGGCATGAAAGAGTTTTGATGTCATGGTGAACATAAACTGAATATTGTGGAGGCTGCTCCACTTAGAAAATAAATTAGAAATCAGAAAACAGTAATTTCTTATAAAAGTTTTGATGGCACAAATGTTTGAAGAAACATGTCAGTATAATATGATTACCTTTCTTATGTTACATTAAAATGATAGTATTCAAAAATAGAGATATTTTTAATATACTCCCAACTCAAATACATCTTCAAGAAAATATACCAAGCCTTAAGTAAGTATGGAAACAGGAACATGTCTTTACTACATAAAATGTACCAGGTACTTACTTTCACATTTTATTTTCTGTATAATACAAGAGGAAAGTGATCATGATGGCTATAAGGCCATCTCTTGGTCCCTGGTCATTCCGGAAGGTCCAGAGCAAAGTGATGAACTGCCAAGCCTCACTGTTCTCTCCTTGGAATTTCCACCTCCTGGAATCTCACACAGATGGGGCTTCTCATCTTTAACTTGGAAACTTAAATATCACACTAAGGAAGATCTCTGATAACAGAATTCTACTCCCAATTCCAATCACATCCTCAATACAAATATCCTGTGTATGCTAGGATCCTGCTTTTCTACCAATGTCGTACTTATAATGACATAAATCTTTTCTGTTATACTTGGGTTCAAACCCAGGTCTTCACACATGTCAGCAAGCACACCACCACTGAGCCACACCACTAGCATATGCCTTCCAAATGCTTGTTATTTTACTTGGTTTTCTGTTCACTCACTATAAACCCTGGGCAGGCATATTGACTGTTCACTTAGCACACAGTGGATACTCTAAAAGAGCTTTATTTCATGTGAAAATATTACAAATTTCATCAGGTAGGCCAAGCACCGAATTACTATACTCCAATAGAAAATATCCATGAACAGTTTAATGAAAATTACCATGCTACAAATTAGAAATTCATATGGTCGTCCAACTTTTCCTGCCCTTTCTTGACTCTAATCCCATTTTATATTCCTCTTATTTAAAAGCAATCTGAATATTTATTGTTATCGAATATAATTTATATCACTTTGTCTTATATTTATACACATTGTATAGTTTTCAAACTGTTCTATGATTTCAAAAATTTACCTTTTTTATTTTATCACTTTTTACATTTACTCACATGTGCATACACTGTTTGGGCCAACTTCCACCCCCCTCCTCACCACTACCACCCCTTCTTCCAGGTAGAACCCATTCTGCCCTCTTGTTCTATTTTGTTGAAGAGAAAACATAAGACATAATAAGAAAGACATACAGTTTTGCTAGCTTGAGATAAAGATAGCTATACACAGAGATTCCTAGTATTGCTTGCATGCACATGTGTATTGCAGCCTACATTGGTTCATCTCTACCAAACCTCCTCACTACTTCCTCATCCCCTTCAAATAGTGATGGCTGCCAGTTTAAGATTACTATATTCATTCCTATACAGTAAGCGTATCAACCATATTCAAGTTTTAAGTTTCCTTCTCTTTCCCTATTCCCCTCTTGCATGTTTTCCCCTTAGTGTGTGACCTATGTCAAATAATATTGCATGCAATTTTTGGCCTTCTGAGCCTGGCTAACTTCACTTAAGATGATGTTTTCCAGTTCCATCCATTTACTTGCAAATGACAAAATTTCAGTCTTCTTTGTGGCAGAATAAAATTCCATTGTGTATAAATACAACATTTTCTTAATCTATTTCTTGGTCGTGGGTCATCTTGGCTGTTTCCATAGCTTGGCTATTTTGAATAGTGCTGCTGTAAACATCGGTGTTCAGGTGCCTTTGTAATAACCTGAATCGCATTCCTCTGGTATATCCCTAGGAGTTGTATTGCTAGATCATATAGCAGATCTATGTTTAGTTTTTTAAGAAGCTAAAAAGTGGTTTTCCAAAGTGGTTGTACTAGCTTACATTCCCATCAGAAGTGTATCAGGGTTCCTTTTTCCCACATCCTCAGCAACATTTGTTGTTGGTGATCTTGATGATAGCTATTATAACAGGAGTGAGGTGGAACTTTAATGTAGTTTTGATTTGCAATTCTTTTATGGCCAGGGATGGTGAACATGTTTTCATGAATTTTTGCACCATTTGGACTTCTTCCTTTGAAAAATTCTGCTTAGTCCAGTTGCCCACTTCCCTACTAGTTCAATGATTATTGGGGAAGTTTAGATTTTTGAGCTCCCTATATATTTTGGTTATCAGTTCTCTGTCTGATGTATAGTTAGCAAAGATTTTCTCCCACTTTGTAGGGGGTATCTTCTATTTAGAGACCATTTCTTGTTGTGCAGAAGCTGTTTAATTTCATGTAGTCCCATTTGCCCATCATTTCTCTTAGATGTTGGGGTTCTGGAGTTCTACTGAGGAAATCCTTACCTATACATATTACTTCCACAATATTCTTTATTATTTCCTGGACTAACTATAAGATTTCAGGTCTGATATTATGGTCCTTAACCATTTTGAATTGATACTTGTACAGGATGATTGACATGGACCTAGTTTCAGTTTTCTGAAGGCAGATAACTTATCTCAGCAACATTTGTTGAAGAGGCTGTCTTTTCTCTATCATATGTTTTTGGCGCCTTTGTCAAAAATAAGGTGGGCATAGCTGTGTGGATTCATATCTTTGCCATCTATTCTGTTCCACTGGTCTTAATATCAGTTGTTGTGCCAGTACCACGCTGTTTTTATTGCTATGGCTCTGCAGTATAGCTTGAAGTCAGGTATTGTGATATCTCTAGCACTGCTCTTTTTGCTCAGTAATCCCTGAGATGAAGCCGACTTGGTCATGGTTAATAATCTTCCTGCTATGGTATGGGATACGGTTTGCCTTTATTTTATTGAGGATTTTTGCATCATTGTTCATTAAGGAGATTGGCCTGTAGTTCTCATTTGTTGATGTCTCCTTGTCTAGTTTTGGGATGGGTATAATACTGGCTTCATACAACGAGTTAGGCAGTGTTCCTTCTAGTTCTATTTCTTGAAAAAGATTAAGGACTGTAGGTATTAGTTTCTCTTTAAAGGTATGGTAGAATTCAGCAGAGAATCCATCAGGTCCTGGACTTTTCTTTTGTGGGATATTCTTTATTGTTGCTTCAATTTCATTATCTGTCATAGATCTGTTTAGGTGGTTAATATCCTCTTGGTTCAGTATTGGATGATGATATGTATCTCAAAATTTGTCCGTTTCTTGAAGATTTTCCAATTTATTGGAATATAGGGTCTCAAAGTAGTCTCTGATGATTCCCTGTATTTCCTTGGTATTTGTTGTAATCTTCCCTTTTTTATTTCTGATTTTATGAATTTGGGTCTTTTCCCTCCTCATTTTAGTTAGATTTGCCAGGGACTGGTCAATCTTGTTTAGTTTATCAAAGAACCAGCTTTTATTTTATTGAGTCTTTGTACGGCTTTTTAGGTCTCTAGTTCATTAACTTCAGCCTTTATTTTTATTATTTTTCTCCTGCTTGTTTTGAGTTTTTCTTGTTTTTCTGAAAGTTTGAGATGTGCATTAGGTAATTGATATGAGATCTTTCTGTCCTTTTAATATATGCACTCATGACTATAAACTTTCCTCTTAGAATTACCTTTGCTGTGTCCCACAGGTTCTGAGGTGGTGTCTGCATTTTCATTAACTGCCAGGAACCTTTTGTTTTCTTTCTTATTTCTTTGATGACCCACCATGATCGAGCAATGTGCTATTCAGCCTCTACTGTTGTTTTTGTTGTTGAGTTCTAGCTTTAATGCATTGTAACCAGATAGAATACATGGGATTATTTCTATTTTCTTATATTTGCTGAGGCTTACTTTGTGCACTAAAATATTATCTATTTTGGAGAAAGTTCCATGGGCTGCTGAGAAGAATGTAGACTATTTTGCGGGTGGGTGAAATATTCTGTAGACATCAGTTAGATCCATTTGACCTATTGTCTCATTAGGTTCTAGGATTTCTTTGTTGACTTTTTGTTTAGATGACCTATCTATTGGTGATAAGGGGTTATTAAAGTCTCCCACTACCACAGTGTTGTAGTCTATATGAGCTTTTAAGTCCTTTCATGTATGTTTGATGAAATTGGGTGCACTGATATTAGGTAAATATAGGGTGATAATTGTTATTTCCTTTGGATATATTGCCCCTTTCATTAGTATGAAGTGTTCTTCTTTATCCCATTTGATTAATGTAAGATTGAAGTCTACTTTGTCTGATATAAGTATTGCTACTCCTGCTTGTTTTCAGGGACCACTGGCTTGGTAAACCTTCTTCCAAACTTTCATCCTAAGCTAGTGTTTATTTCTGTTAATAAGATGAGTCTCCTGTAAACTGGAAATTGTTGGATCTTCCTTTTTAATCCAGTTTGCCAAACAGTGTCTTTTGATGGGGGAATTGAGTAAACTGACATTCAGGGTTAATATTGATAGGTATGTGGTGATGCCTGCCATTTAGTTGTTTTTGTTGTTTAAGGATTTGATTGTGTGCTGCTGAATCAGTTCTGCTTTCTGATTACTTGTCTTTTCTTCTCCTGTGTTTTGATATTTCCCGGCCTCTCATGGTTTTGTTTGCTTTCATTTTATGTGTGCAGGATTTCTTGTAGAGTCTTCTGTAGTGATGGCTTGGTGGTCATATATTGTTTTAGTTTCTGCTTATCATGGAAGAAATTTATTAGTCCATCAATTTTGAATGATAGTTTTGCTAGGTAGAATATCCTAGGGCTGAAATATTTTCATTCAGTGCCCAAAATACCTCACTCCATACCCTTTTTGCTTTTAAGGTTTCTGTTGAGACATGTGCTGTTATTTTGATGGGTTTACCTTTATATATTATTTGTGTTTTTCTTTCTTACAACCTTCAGTATTCTTTCTCTATTCTCTGTGCTTTTTGTTTTGATGATAATGCCATGGGGTGGTTCTGTTTTGTTCAGTCTGTATGGTTTCCTGTAGGCTTCCTATACCTGAATAGGCAAAACTTTCTTGAGATTTGGGAAATTTTATGTTATTATTTTATTGAATATATAATGTATCTTTTTGGCTTCCACCTGTTCTCCTTCTTCAATGCCCATGTTATCAGGTTTTGCCTTTTGATGGAGTCAGTGAGTTCTTGCATATTCTTTTCACAGCTCCTGAGTTGTTTGACTGGTTTCTTCTGTTTATTTTTTTTTTTTCCTGTGCATGGGTGTTACCTTTTAGGTTAGTTCTTTTTTTTTTTTTTTTTTCATTTTTCTTTTATTATTCATATGTGCATACAAGGCTTGGTTCATTTCTCCCCCCTGCCCCCACCCCCTCCCTTACCAACCCACTCCACCCCCTCCCGCTCCCCCCCTCAATACCCAGCAGAAACTATTTTGCCCTTATCTCTAATTTTGTTGTAGAGAGAGTATAAGCAATAATAGGAAGGAACAAGGGGTTTTGCTGGTTGAGATAAGGATAGCTATACAGGGCATTGACTCACATTGATTTCCTGTGCGTGGGTGTTACCTTCTAGGTTAATTCTTTTTGATCTAACCTTTTCTCTAGTTCCTGGTCCCCTTTTCCTATTGGCCTCAGTTGCTTTAAGGTATCTGCTTTAGTTTCTCTGCATTAAGGGCAACAAATGCTAGCTAGTTTTTTAGGTGTCTTACCTATCCTCACCCCTCCCTTGTGTGCTCTCGCTTTTATCATGTGCTCATAGTCCAATCCCCTTGTTGTGTTTGCCCTTGATCTAATGTCCACATATGAGGGAGAACATACGATTTTTGGTCTTTTGAGCCAGGCTAACCTCACTCAGAATGATGTTCTCCAATTCCATCCATTTACCAGCGAATGATAACATTTCGTTCTTCTTCATGGCTGCATAAAATTCCATTGTGTATAGATACCACATTTTCTTAATCCATTCGTCAGTGGTGGGGCATCTTGGCTGTTTCCATAACTTGGCTATTGTGAATAGTGCCGCAATAAACATGGATGTGCAGGTGCCTCTGGAGTAACAGTCTTTTGGGTATATCCCCAAGAGTGGTATTGCTGGATCAAATGGTAGATCGATGTCCATCTTTTTAAGTAGCCTCCAAATTTTTTTCCAGAGTGGTTGTACTAGTCTACATTCCCACCAACAGTGTAAAAGGGTTCCTTTTTCCCCGCATTTTTTAATATATATTTTATCTTCAAACTCTGAAATTCTGTCCTCCACTTGTTCTATTCTGCTGGATTGGCCTTCTACTGTGTTTTTTGTTTGATTAAAGGGACTTTGTATTTCGAAGATTTCTTTTGATTCTTTTTTTCTGAGGTTTTACATACCTTTCAATTCCTCTTTTATATTTTGTATTGTCATCTGATTCATATATTTCTCTTTTTATAGTGTCCTTTGTTTCACTTTCGTGTTTGTTGAAGTCCTCTCTGAGTTCATTTCACTTGTTTTTGTGTCTTCTCATGTTCTTTATTTTTGGTGTTTTGAAATTTCTTGAGTGCATCTTATATATTCTGGTTAACCATGTCTAGCATCTTGTCCATGTATTTCTCAGTGATTTCTTCCAAGATTTCTTCTTTTAGAGTTTGGATATGGGTGTGACTGGGATCCTTAGTTATATTTATCATTGTTTTCTTAGAAAAGCAATGGGTATCCATTCTCTTCATTTCCCACTGAATTGTGTGTTGAATTATTTTTTAGAGGAGAGTGGTTTTCATCACTTCTTTTTCTTCCCATTGCTCCACTTGGTGCTGTGAAACTCTGTTCTTAGTAGGCTAGTTAGTGATTTTAATTGCCTGTTTTCTTTCCCTTGATTTAATTTTTGTCTTGTGACTGACTTGGTTGTTAGCTAGGTGATGTTCTCTTTCTGTCCCCGGTCTGGTGGTATAATTTTGTAATAACAAATTCAAAGGTTCAATGCCAGGCCAGTTGTTTACATATTATATAGAAAAACCCTTAGTGAAAATATCTGTAAACAGTGTGAGTTAGGGGTTGGTAATGGTTATTAGGCTAGATAGAGTAATTTGGGAAATTGGTAAAGGTAGCACTAAAAATTGAGGGTGGGAAATAGGTGTGTGGATTGGGAAGAGGTATGGGGGCTGCTGGGTTTTGTACCTTTGTGTTTGAGTGTATTTCTGTTGTTGTAGGGGAGGGCGCTTGTGTCAGGGGTTGCAGGGGGCTAGGGGTATGTACAGTTGACACAGTAAGCTAGTCAGCAGGTGTTAAGTGTTTAGGAGGGAGAGGTAGTGTGGTGTTAGGGTTTAGAAGGATAGGACAGGGAGATGAAGACAGGGAGAGAGTGGATGAGACGGGACAGAAAGAGTAGTTGGGAAGGGAGAATAATGGATTGTAGCACAGAGGAAGGAGGGAAAGTAAAGGGGGTAAGAATAGAGATAAGATAGTGATCGTGAAGTTAATAACAGAAAAAAAACACAACAAAAAACACCATGTACATGAACAACAAAAAAATGAATCTTTTGGTAAAAGTTCTTGAGTTATTCTTTAGGCATTCAATACTGGCATTGGCAAATAAATAGGATCTCTGATGTGGTCTCACCAGGTGACTGGTTTGTGAGTATTATCTAGCTCCTTTTGTCTGCAGGGTTAGTTTTAATTTTGAGGTAAGTCTGCCAGTTCAGGCAGGGTGGTCATAGCTGTTGTTGTTTTCACCATGTGGTAGTTGCACTGTCCTTCAGCTGCAACTTTGTTTGGTCAGCTCCTCCCCAGAAAGGTGGAGCAATTCAGTTTTGAATGCTGCCCTCTGTCCCTTGAGGTCAGCTTCAGGATCCATCATGTGTCCTGCTTTGCAAAATTGGCCCGTTGCCTCACTTCTGCTCTCAGCCTTTGTTGCTTTATCCGTGTTGGTTCACAGAAACACTGAGAGTTTGCCACTGAAGGTTCAGCTCCTTGCCCCATCCCTGTTTTCCAGGGCAGGTTCAGCATGTATCATTTCTTAATACTTTTGTTCATTACATGTGCCTAAAGTAGATATTGTACAATATTCATGTTGCCATAATGTCACTGGTATTACATGACAAATCATTTTTCAAGATTCCATAGGTACAAAAATGAGAGAACTCACTACTAACATGTACATAATTTCAACTTCTATGCTGACACAATTATGCAGCAGTTTCTTACAACTGAGTAATCAGACTCTTCTCAGCAGTTTCCATAAGGATCTCCTCAAAATAGACCACCATTATATTTATGATACTACAATCAGGGCTGCCATGTACAACTCAAAGCAATTAATTCTGAAATTCTGAAAAGTAGTTTCTAACACAACACCAAAACAATTTATTATTATACATCCACATATTTTAAGTTTCTAATGCTTTCCCTTCTCTTGAAATATGTCTTGCAGTACTATACTTAACAATCCAAGAATATACTTTTAAATGACAGTCATTACCCTTTCAAGGTACAAGCTATAAAAATATTAGTACTCTAATTTTCTTTCTGAATCTTATCAGGATTTAATTAACCCACAAAATCTGTAAGACTACTGATTGACCTATAATCATCCTTCAGATTTTAAATACAACTCAGAACCCTTACTTACTCCTTATTTCTTCTGAGTCTGAGTTTTTGTACTATACTACACTGGCTTCAGTGAATGAATTCTACAAAGTATCTGAATTGTACTATTGAGTGGTAGAATGTGATTATTTTATTAACTGCAGGTTGAAATATATGAGGAAATGCTTCCTGCTAGGCCTATGCATATGTGAGAAACTAAAGTCAAAGAACCCCCATTTATTTATTTATTTATTTATTTACTTACTTACTTACTTACTTACTTATTTGACAGCATGTATCACTATAGTGACAGGTATAGGCCACCATAACCTGGCCTCCTGTTGTGTTTTAACATCACTCACTACCTACCTATATATGATAGTAACAACAAAAATTAAAATACCTCAGAATCCCAAGGTGAGTCTTCAGCTTCCTCTTTTTTTGGTTCTATAGCACATGTCATATCTAAAAAGTATAGTCACAGATACATCAATGAGAACACATAATAAAATGAATTTGTGATCCAAGTACAAATCTATCTCCACTCATGAATATTTTAAATGAATAAAACAGCAAAAATATTTTAGACTGTTGAAGCAATTTAGAAAGAATTGGAAACCAGAAAGAACAATTTATAAAAGAAAAATCTTAAAAGAAAATAGATGTTTTTGACCTTAGATAATTTATTTGGTTAACATTACATTTAAATATAGACACTTTCACTATTTTCACTTTTTTTGCAATATAAAAGTGACATGAAATAAAAGTTCTCGTGAAGTACTACCATTTTCTTCCTCTCCAGTTGCTAGATCTGTTGCTCCTTCCTATTAAAAAAAAAGAAAAAAATCTTGAGAAAATATCTTTGTTCACTCACTTCTTCCCTCCTTAAAATATTAATCAATCAATAACAAAAATTCAAGCCAATTATAAAATCTTAAGCACAGTCCTGTGAGAAGTGGAAAACTAACACAGAATTTTCTTTGTAATTAAGCAGAACTAAAAGTATTTTAAAAATAAGAACAAATAAAAAATTGTTCCACAAATGAAATGATTATACTTAAAGACACAAAGAAAAGTCAATTCATCAATTATTTTGAAAGTCAGAGAAAGAGCAAAGTGAACTCATAAAGGTCACTTGACACAGGCAAGCATGAGCAAAAGGATGAGGCATGTAAACAACATAGCAAATGATGGGTGTGACACAGTTATTGTTTAAACTGGAATAAGGATATTTGTGACCAAACTAAAAAGGACATGTGCTTTTCAGAATGTGAACTTCCCCTTCATGTATTGAGGGTCCACTCAGTAGGCTACTGAATTTAGTATTACCCCATTTATGATGATGCAAGAAAACTCATGTTTAAAAATTAGTTTTAATTGAAACTAGATCCATTCTTATCATACTATACAAGTATCAACTCAAAGTGGATTTAAAACTTTAATATAAGACCTAAAACCTTGAAGCTACTATGGGAAAGAGCAGGGAAAGCAATGGAGACAGTAGGCATAAGAATGAGTTCCTCAGGAGAACTCAATTGGTCAAAAACTAAGAGAAAGGACCAACAAAAGGGACAACATAAAATTTAAAAGCTTCACAAAAAAAAGAAAGAAAGAAAGGGTCTCTAAATTGAGGATGCCACCCACTGAATGGGAGGAGATCTTTAACAGCTATACATCTGACAAGGCTATGATAACCAGAATATACACGGAGCTCAATAAACTAAACTCCCAAAAAATCAGTGACCCAATGAAGTAATGGGCAAATTAACTTAACAGAGCCTTTTCAAAGGAAAAAATCCAAGTGGCCCAAAAATTCATGAAAAAATGCTCACCATTCCTGGCCGTAAAGGAAATGCAAATCAAAATCACATTAATATTTTACCTTACTCCTGTTAGAATAGCTACTATCAAGAACACAATGACAACAAATTTTGGTGAGGCTGTGGGGAAAAAGGAACCCTAATACACTGCTGATGGGAATGTCAGCTAGTACAACCACTATGGAAAACAGTATGGAGGTTCATCATAAACCTAAAAATAGACCTACCACACAATCCAGCAATACCTCTCCTAAGGATATACCTTAAGGATTGTGAGTCAGCTTACAACAAAGGCACCTGTATACCCATGTTCATTGCAGCACTATTCATAATAGATGAACTATGGAAACAGCCTAGATGCCCTACTACAGACAAATTGATTAAAAAAATGTGCTATTTATATACAATAGAATTTCACTCAGCCACAAAGAAGAAGGAAATGTTGTCATTGAAAAGAAAATAGATAAAACTGGAGAACATCATCTTAAGTGAAGTTAGCCAGGCTCAGAAAATGAAAAGCCACATGTTCTCTACCATTTGTGGAATTCAGACCTAACGCAAACGTAGCAACATTATAAAATGCTGCTCACAGTAAGAGGAGGTCACCCAAGAGAAGTGTAGGGAAACTAAGAACTTAAATAGGGTTGATATGCACACTATAAAACAATGAATATAGAAATCTTAAGCTAACTGAAACTATCATAAGAAAAAGACCAAGCAAGAATGAAGAAAAACAGAGGAGATAAACCAAGTGGGGTTAAAATACATTTATACATGGAAATATCAAGATGAAACTCTCTGCATAGCTACTTTTATCTCAAGCTAAAACATAATGTTTTTATTTTAATCTTTTCTCATTTTTCTCCTACAAAATCAGAGAACAGGAGTGAGGGCTGACACCAGTGGGAGGGGGTAGGTATTGGGGAAAGGGGTAG
Source organism: Castor canadensis (assembly GCF_047511655.1). Taxonomy (NCBI): domain Eukaryota; kingdom Metazoa; phylum Chordata; class Mammalia; order Rodentia; family Castoridae; genus Castor; species Castor canadensis. Next base: position 59,538,807 of record NC_133400.1, read on the forward strand.
AAGGGCGAAGACAGTACAAAAAATGTGTAAACATATAAGCGCATGCAAATATAACACCTGTTGAAAGTACTCCAGGAATTGGATGGTAGAGGAATTAAGAACAGTTGAGGAGGTGAATTCATGTATGATATATTTGATACATTGTAATAACCTTGTGAATGACACCATGTACCCCCAACCATCACAACAATAAAGGAAATAAATAAATAAATATTAGTTTTGAAAGATTTAAATTGTAATCCTTCAATTCCAATTACGGAGAATTTTTTGGTGGTAAAGACAGAGCCTAGGGCCATGCACATGTCAGTCAACTGCTCTACCATGAGCTACATCCCTAAAACCTGTGTTTAGTGGGAGAGTCTCACTATATAGCCCAGTTTGCTCTCTCACTGGAGATCTTCAGGTCTCTGCCAAGTGAGTGTAGGGATTACTGGTTTATTCTACCATTCCCAGCCAGAACAGGAATTTTATGCCATTATAGAATTAGGCTTTTAAGTACGTAAAAGGAGTATTTTCACATATTTCATTTCTTCTCATTTACTCAGAACAAAAACTTTCATTTCAATGGCAGGCTAGATGGGATGAAACAAGCTACTTAATACAAATTATATATTTCATATAAAATATGTACATATTCAGATAAAAACATAAATGCTATACCTTCAAATTAAGATTTTTCTCAGGTGATTCTAAAAATAAGTAGAACAGGTAAACAGTTATATTTAAAACAACAAGGACAAGGATACATTCATACATTCTTAGGTTGGAATTGTATGTACATGTGGAGTTTTGGAAATAATTTCTTTAGGCTTTGATTTTGGATTTGTTCATCTCTTTTGCAGATATATTTTAAAGAAAATATGAATAAGATTGTAGGTTTAATTAACCATGCAGTAAATATTTTAAGTGTGAGATTATGTTTCTGAAGAGCAAAACTAAAATAGGTAATTGGTCATATATCAATGTGAACCTGTCAATTGAAATAGACAAAATGATCTCTAAGCAAGGAACAATTCATGATCCCGAGAGGATAAATGTCGAGGTTGATGATAGAACACAGCAGCATTTATCTTTGATGTAACAAATCAGTATCATTCATGCCACTACACTACATGAATTTGTCAGTCTTCAATTTGTCGTTTAAATTAGCACACCCTTCTAATACCAGTTGATTGAATTGTGTAATTTACCTCAGTTCAAGGAAATTAATGTGAATTAATCAGTTTGGTTACACACTTGTAGAATGATAGCCAATGAAAGCAATCTTTATTTCTTCCCCAAGATGAAACTCTGAAAGTTCTGCATGTCCTGTAACCACTGTTTTAGCATTTTGAAAATGTCTTAATCCATTTATTCAAGAAACCAATTAAACTACATTGAAGAAAGATTATATAAGCAGATTTAAGTGTTCAAATATAATAGTGAAAATGGAGAAATATACTTAATTATCACAGAGCAATTCAGTATTAATAACCTTTATATTTCAATTAAATACAATATTTATTAAATGTAATATTTGGGAACTAAAGTAATGAATGTTATAATGATGTAGTGTGAGAAATTAATTTGCTTTGGGATATCATATTAGTCTTTAAAGGACTTTTATGAAAAAATATCATTGAAATTTATGTATCTTTTTAAAAATGCCAATGTTTTTGTATTCAAATTAAACTCTATATAATTAATAACAGGGCAACCTCCAGATTTGAAGCCAGATATTTAGGATAAGAGAAATGAAGGTCTGATTTTACTATGATCCAAGTACTTCGTCCTGTTGTATCTCTGAAACAGCATTAATTTAATCTTTTGCTTCATCTCACCAGAGTTCCCTCACATTTTAACATCACTGGCTCCAAATTACCTGCCTAACTTGTTTCTTCTTTATGCTTACCACCAAACAATCTCTCTTCTTTGCAAAAGAGATCTCTGCATCTGTCCTTTCTTTTTTATATTCTTTTAATGCATTATCCCTACCATTTAGTTCCTCTTTAAGTAGCAGTATTATCTTAGAATTATAACATCTATGTTTTCATAGCCTTGCTCATCTCCTTTTGTCTAAAAGCAGGTACAGAAATAAAAGCAAATTAAGTTTTCCATTGACCCAGTCAAATCTGGAATAATTATCTAGAATCATCATCTAGATTTCTCTAAAGAGATGTCTACACCCATTCTACTAAGAGGTTGTGAGGGCCAGCATCACAGGCAGCAAATGTGACCTTGTTAGAAGTGCAGAATCAAAATATGTATAATCAGATTGTTCATTTTAAACACAGTAACTAGCATGTGATTCATTAAAGTTTAGATCTGCTTTTTACCGAATCTGCCTTCAAATTCCTTCACCCTAACTTTTCATTTTAAAATTTAGCCTCACTATTTTTATATTTCCTACATTAAAACAATAAACTATATCATGAACATTTTATTGGAATTGTCAGGCTATGACTTTCCTGACATATCCATATTAAATAGTATCCTTTCTTCTTTCTCATTCTCTTATTTTACCCTCTATTTTACCATCTTGTGAAATGGCACATTTGCTGTGATAATTAATTACATACATGGATGGATGGATACACTTATATTTCTCTATGGCTAAGAAAACACAGATGTTGAGATTTTGCAGATCATTTGCTGATGGTTTTGCAACATTGAGGAAGACAAAAAGAAAGTAAAAATGTTTTATCTCATTCCAGGGCCTGTTCTGGTAGTACAATTTCACGCTAAAATCTTCCCACATTTCTAATTCCCTATACTTCCTTTATATAAAGACAGTTGCATTTTTCTGTCTTCCACTACAGGTACTTGTTTCTTTTTCCAATTTTACTCCAAACACCTGACCCTTCTTATTCTTCAGTCACTTTTCTTTCCTCTTCCTCCCTCCTAAATTTACTCTGGTTTTAAAAATATCTTGAAATGGTACTATTATTTCAAGTCCCTTCAGGGACACTCTCCATTTAACGTCATTCCAAAATGCCTAATATAAACCACTAATGAACATTTTACTACTCTTTTTACTTTTTATGTGTTCAATGGATAATTTGCTTTAACTATTATTGTATGTCAGTGGCCACCTTTTAAAGAAAACCTTGTCAAGTAACATTATATTAAATATAATTCTCACCTTCCACAAGTCCATTCAGTGTACATTTTCCTTCCTGATATGTATGTACACTTTCAAGGCCAACACAAATGAATGGAAGATTATCAGAGAGACTCTGTAAAAATTAACATCAATAATGTGATGTGAAAATTCTTTCTAGAAATATATCTAAATTTCCTAGTTTAAAGATATAATATTAAAAGTAAGTGAAATATATATTGAAAAATCCAAATATTTCAATAGAGAATGGCACATATGCTATGTAGATCAAATCTATCTTTTCCAATGGCTACTGTCTCTGTAAAAGTAGAAGATACATGTTCATAAATGAAATACAAACCAATGTGCATATCTCATCAAGGAACTGTCTTGAAAATAACTAATACTAATTTCTATTCCCTAACATAAAAGAAGATGTTTTAAAAATAGCAATAAATATGTAAACAAATTTATATAATGACACTTGACACAGCATTAAACATCTATATTCTTCAGGTGAAAGATATACTTTTAGTGTTAAAATAAGATACTCAGCATAATAAGTATCATGCCATGGTATATGTAAGCAGAATATCATAAAAGCTGCTCCATTTAGGTAAATTAGAACTGAGAAAACAATAATTTCTTGTAAAAAATTTTGATGACACTAATGTTTGAATAAACATGTCAAAATACTAAGACAACTTTTCTTGTGTTACATTAAAAGAAAAGTAATCAAAATAGGTACATTATTCAATATACTTCCAACTGAAATACATCTTCAAGAGACTATACCAAGCCTTAAATAAGTAAGGAAACATAGGAAGATGTATTTATTATCCAAAACATGCTAAGCACTTACTCCTATATTTTACTTATAAGAAGAAAGTGTTCATGATGGTGGTGATGCCATTAACTTCTTCCTCATTAAACCATGATTTTAATAGTGAAATGATGAATTGCCATGTCCTACTATTCTCTCTGTCTAGAATTTCCTCCTCCTAGACTATACACATGGCTGAAGGCTTCTTTTCCTCAAGTTGCCAACATAATTATCACACTGTGAAAAATCTCTAAGAGTTGCATTCCCATTTCCTTCCACAATCTCAATGAAAATTCTCCAAATATTCTCTAAGCCAGCATACTCTTTTTTCTGCTTATAATATTTTTATACTTATAATGGCTTAAATAAAATGAAAATGTGAAGTTTGTACCAAGGTTCTCACAAATGCTTCACAATCAACTACCATTGAATGATACTACCCAGCTGTGCCTTTTAAATATTTGCTGTTAACTTGATTTTATGTTCAATCACTATCATCATCCCACAATCCTTGATTTGGCATAATTAATGTCTAACAGCTAATGAATAGTGGATACTCAATAACAGAAATTTATGTCAGAGGAAAATAGTACAAATCTCATCAGGAAGCCCAAGCTGATCCTAAGGAGATATCCCCAAGGTTATCTCTATTAACAATTTAATGAAAATTATGATGCTCTAAATTAGAAATCTGTATACATCCTGCAAATTACCCAATTATTTCTTGATACTAGTCCCATTTTATAATCCTCTGTGCTAAAAAATACCCTGAATATTTATTGAACCCTTGAATATAACTTGCACCTCTTTGTCTTACATACATTTTGAAGTTTTCAAACTGTTTCTTAACACTTTTCTTCATTACATATGACAAAATAGATATTGTACAATACTCATCCTACATAATGTCACTGATATTACAATAGGATAAATATTTTTTCAGATTGCATACCTACTAAATGACCAAGCTAAATATTAATGTATATGTGATCTGAGGTGATATCATTATAAAGAACTTGTTTACACATAAGAGATAGGCCCTTACCATCTGTTTAAATGGTGACCTCAGAATAAATCAGCATTGTTTTTAACTTATGGCACTACAATCAGAGCTGTCTTAAACAACTCAAGGAATTTCACCTTCAAAACCAGTTTTTATTTATAAGACAACACCAAACTAAATTGTTATTATAGATTCATCTATTAAAATTTCCTCATACTTTCCTTTCTCCTGAAGTATGTCTTGTAGCATTACACGTCACAATCCAAGTAATAGTACTTTTAACTACAAGGCATTGTATTTTAAATTTTCTGCTGTTAAAATATTATAGCTCTTTCTTTCTGCATCTCACGAGGACTTTTGTACATAAGTGTGTACTACATAGTAACAGGAACCATGGATTTACTTATAGTAACTGTTCAATTTTTAGATGCAATTTGCTTATTCTTTATTTCTTCTAAACTGTTTCAATTCTACACTACACTATCGTAAGTAAATTAATTCTAGAAATCACCTGAATTGTACTATTAACAGTTAAGTTCTAAACCGATAACTATTTTATTACTTCTAGGTTGAAATTGGTGAGGAAATACTTCCTGAAAGTGAAAGGCCTACTCATTTGTCAGAAAGTAAAGACAAAGCATCTCCTTATATGATATCTATTTGAGATAGAATCTCACTGTGTAGTCCAGGCTGTCTTACAGGTGTGGAATATTATATGATGCTCACTGTTAAGTTTTAGCATCACTCAAGGCTTATTTAAAAACAATAACAACATTAGAAATACCTCAGAATCCCAAGGTGAGTCTTCATCTTCCTCTTTTCTTAAACCTACTACAGATATCATATCTATAAAATGTAGGCATATATACATTAATGACAGCACTTGTTATGATGAACTTTAGATACACATACCAATCTAGCTCTGTTCATGAATATTTCTATGAAATAAAGGTAAGGAAAAAACAATTTTGAAGGTTGAAGCAGTGTCAGAAGGAAATAGATAACAGAAAGAAAGATAGAATTAGAAAAATTTTACAAGCAAGTGAACATCATTTTGATTCTACAACTTTAGTTTGTTTACATAGCATTTAACCATAGACATTTTTCACTACTATCACTATTACCATTTTTTCAGTACAAGTAGAAATGTAATTACGCATTGTAATGAAGCATTACCAGTTTTTTCTTTTCCAACTGCTGGTTCTATTGTTTCTTCCTGTTACAAAGAAAAAAAGCAACTTAAGAAAACTGATTTATTAACTCACTTTCCCACTCCTCACAAAATCAATCAATAAAACATCAAAAATTTACTGTGATCATAAAATTATATAGATAACTCAACAAGCAGTTAAAATAGAAGATAGTTACCATCTATATTTAAGCAGATGTAGAGATATATTAAACACAAGAACAAAAATGACTAAGTTCTACAAATGAAATAATTCTATTTAAAATGCACTAAGAATAGAATAGCTAATCCTACCTAGGAAGCACAAATAGTGTTGTAAACTTAGGGCCATATTTTGAAAATCAGAGAAAGTGCAAAGAGAAGGGTTAAAGGGTATTCTAGACAGGGGAAGCATGAGGAAAAGGATGAGGCATAAGAATATAGCAAATGATGGTACATCACACCTGTTGGTAAAACTGGAATATGGCTTGGAAATTGGTTGAATAGCTTAAGTAGGAGAATCAGGTCCAAACCACAAATTATACATTTATACCAGAATGGAAACCTCCCTTCAAGAATTGGAAGTCCACTCATTTAGCAGATGCAATTGTAGCATCACAGATGTACTTTAGTAAGGTTGTCTTTGCAGCAATGTAAGAACAGACAAACATAATCATAACAAGGAGGATATAACAGAATAAATAAAATTATGGAATAAGAAAGTGAATCCCACTAGTAATGTATGAGAAAAGATAAACAGATAGAAATGAGAAGGTTTGTGAGTGATTGGGTTGGGAATTTCAGAGAAGCTTGTTGTCCAGCATTTTCTCCACTTAAGTGAGTAAGTGTGATTAACCAGATGTGATGTATGGGTAAAATGGATGACAGAGTACATTATTGTAGGGTCAGTTAAGATTAGAAAAGGGTCAAGGTCAATGTCTTCAGTATGCACCATGTCATATTTGAGGCACAGAGAACTTGGAAGACAGGTCTGAATAAATATATCAGGTATAGGGGTTGAAAACCTGAGTCTGCATATCAGTTTAGGAAGTCAAAACTTAATTGAATCAAGAAACCCTACAGAGATCTTATATTTTGAAAAGAAAATAATCAACCAAGTTCCATATTGTAATTATGTTTACCAACATTTAATTCAAAGGTATAAAATATTATTTTTATTAATATAAAAATATTTATAAATAAATAAATATTTATTTAATTCAAAATTGTTTAAACTTTGAAAACAGAGAAGAAGCAAAGATGGCAGATTGTTGACATTACTACAGCCCAATGGTGACTAACTACCCTGAAAAATGAAGGTCAGAGAACAACAAAAGGCAGCCACAGGGTTCCATAAACAGAAAGAAGCAAAGCCTTCCCCACAAATAGAGAAGCAACTAACCATGGGAAGAATGGAAGGAATGACTTACAGTTCAACACTCCTGATCCTCAGCCCTGAATTCTACACTTGGCTCCAGAGTCCATTATTCTGCACTTGCTTGAGAGTAAGTCCTGCTTCCCAGCACACATAGGAACACAGAGTTCCATGCTCCCTGCTACAACATGACCTGCTACATCCACCCTGAAACTGCAGGGAAACCAGTGCCCCTATGTAAGCAGGATCCAGGGCTCCATGGGTAACAGAAGGCACAAGCTAAAAGGCTTGGTTCCCCTGGAAGAAGCACCATAGAACTACATTCTCTGAAGCCCTTGCAGGAAATCAGGCTCCAGAATTCCCACTGCTTGCAGGCTTGGTTCTCCTGAGCCAACCTGACAGCCGAGCCACTGGACTGCACTCCCCAAAGCTCATGTGGGAAATCAGGGCCTAGAACTCCCAGTACCCAAAAGCTTGTTCCCCCCATGCTTGCAGCACTACTGCAATACCCTCCTGGAGCCCACACCAAGAAAGCAGACCCCAGAATTCCTGTGTCCAAAGCTTGGTTCCCCTGCCCCAACAGCAGTTGCCATGGTTCTGGGTAGCCCAAATAAGCAAGCCAAAAGTAGGGTCCCCCATGCCTGCAGCAGCAGCCAAAACTCCTGGAAGCCCACACACCAATGCAAGTAGACACCAGGGCTTCTGCTATCTGTGGGTACCAGGCAATTCAAACTTGCCAGCTTTGCTGACCCTTGGGTACCCTTAGCTTGCTACTCAGTGCCAGAAGCCTGCCACCACGCACCTAAGTATATCCCGGGCTCCAAGCTTTGATATTCTGCTGACACTGGGTAGATTCCCTCCCCACATGGAATGGAAGCCCAAGACTCCCAGTGGGAGTCCCTGAGAGCAAGAGAGCCCTCGCTCTCTCATCAAAGAGCAAGAACTCCAGATTCCCCATTGATGGGAGGAAAACTATAACCTGCTACTCTGCATGTGGCACCAGAAGCCCTGATTCCCCAAGGTACACAGAAGCACAATGCTTCATGCTGCACCTCCCTGCAGAAGAGTCATGCTTCTCCTGTCCAAGATCTGGATCCCAGCTCCTCCACTGAGGGCAATCTGCTACTCTGCTGGTGCTAGGAGGACTGCCTTGCACAGTGTACATACACCCAACACTTCAGGAAAGTCCCTGCACCCACATCAAAGAGCAGGAACTCCAGCTTCTTCACTGAGGAGAGAAAAGAGGTAATCAACAACACAGCAAAAACTCTGCAAGGGGTAGCATATCCAGCATACCCCTCTCTGAGGAACACTGCTGGAGCTCTAGGAGAAAAAAAAAATCTCAAAACTCCAACTATAGGGGCACAGAGAATAAATACCCTAACCAAAACAACACCAGATGCATAAATCTCAATGCATAATGAAAGAACAATACAACCACTGTCCATCAAAAGCCAATTTCAACACTAAGGATCCAGATACCTGCATAGAGGAAGAGCTATCAAATAATGTGTTCCAAAATAAAATAGTAAAAATGATTAATTACCTCATAGAACAAACACAAAAGTCAATATCTGATTGCAAAGAGAAGGAGAATAAACAATTAAATAAGCTCAAAGAGAATACAAACAACAGATGAATGAAATTAAGATGACTACACAGGATATGAAAGAGGAAATTAATAAAGATATGGAAACCCTGAAAAATAATCAAACCAAAATTTTTAAAATTCAATATCCCAAAGAAATACTGCAATCAAAAGCATGGTGAACAAAGTGGAGGAAGTTGAAAATAGAGTATAGGGATGGAAGAAAAAGTAGAGGAATTAGATCAAACAGTACAAGAACATGAAAGAATGCTAAGAAAATACCAATGGAGCATGCAAGACTTCTGGGACAAAACCTAAGAATGAAAGATGTAGAAGAAAGAGAGGAGATACAAACGAAAGTCATCGACAATCTATTCAGTAGAATAGTAGCAGAAAACTGCCCTAACCTTGAGAAAGAGAGAGTAACACAGGTGCAGGAAGCTTACAGAACACCAAACTGTCAGGACCAAAAGAGAAACACTCAGCACAGAGAACAAAGAAAGAATTCTGAAAGCTGCAAAAGAGAAAAGCCAAGTCACATATAAAGGCAAACCAATTAGAATAACACCGGATTTCTTTCTCAACTCTAAATGCAAGGTCATGGAAAGACAAATTCAGGCCCTGAAAGAAAGCAATTGTCAATCTAGACTAGTCTACCCTGCAAAAGTAACCTTCCTAATTGAAGGAGAAATTAAAACCTTGCACAACAAGGAAAAACTAAAGGAACTTGCAACCACCAAACCAACACTACAGAAGTTACTTAAAGGACTTTTACATACAGAAGAAGAAACTAGAGTGAGACAGGAACACTCAAGATCTTTTCTAAACCATTTTGAGCAAGCAGACCGGTAAACAAGGAATGGGTAAAACTAAACAACAGGGAACAAGAATGACTAGAAACAACAGGCACCTCTCAATAGTAACATTGAATATAAATGGTCTCAGTAGCTCAATTAAGGGACATAGAAGAGCAAATTGGATTAAAAAATAAGACACAATTATATGTCACTTACAAGAGACTCATCTAACTGAAAAAAAAAAAACACTGGCTTAGAGTCAAAGGGTAGAAAAAAGTTTTCCAAGCAAGTAGACCCAATAAACAGGCAGGAGTAGCCATACTTATGTCTGACAAAATAGACTTCAGAGTAAAATCAATCAGGAAAGACAATGAAGGTCATTTCATATTAATGAAAGGAGCAACTCATCAAGAGGAAATATAAACCCTTAACATATATGTACAAGCACAGGGACACCCATCTAATTATCTTAAAGCACAGATAGATGCTAACACAGTGGTAGTGGAAGACCTGAATACTCCACTATCACCAATAGATTGGTCATCCAGACAAATGATCAATAAAGAAACTTCAGAGCTGCTCCACACATTAGAACAAATAGACATGGTTGGTATCTACAGAATATTTCACCCAAAAACTAGGTAATACACGATCTTTTCTGCAGCTCATGGAACTTTCTCCATAATTGATCATATTTTAGGACACCGTGAAAGTCTCAACAATTCCAAGAAAATTGAAATACCCTCCTGCATCATGTCAGATGACAACAGAATAAAACTAGGCCTCAACCATACAAGAAACCCCAGAAAATATTCAAACATGGAAAATGAACAACACACTGCTGAAAAATCAATGGGTGACTGAAGTATTAAGGAAAGAAATCAAAAAGTTCCTAGAATCCAATGAAAATGAAAGTAGAACCTACCAGAATCTGTGGGACACAGAAAAAGCCATGCTAAGGGGAAAGTTTATAGCTATAAGAGCCTACATTTAAAAAACAGAGACCTATCAAACAATCTAATGATGCACCAAGCTTCTAGAAAAACAAGAACAAACCAAACCCAATACCAGCAGACATAGAGAAATCATAAAGATGAGGGTTGAGATGAATGAGATTGAAACCAAACTATACAAAGAATCAATGAAACAACATGTTGGTTCTTTGAAAAGATTAACAAAATTGACAAACCCTTAGCCAACATGACAAAACAGAAGAAGAAAAAGAGACACAAACTAATAAAATCAGAGAAGAAAAAGGGGACATAATCCCAAATACTAATGAAATCCAGAGAATCATTACAGAATGCTTTGAAAGATTATATTCAAATAAACTAGAAAATCTAGATGAAATGCATAAATTCCTACCAAATTGATCCAAGGAGATATTAACCACCTAAATAATTCTATCACATACAATGAAATAGAAGCACTAATAAAGAGTCTCCCTACAAGTAAGAGCCCAGAACCTGATGGAATCATGGCTGCATTTTGCCAAATCTTTAAAGAGGAACTAATACCAATACTCCTCAAACTTTTCCAGGAAATCAAAAGGGAAGGTACACTACCAAACTCATTCCATGAAGGCAGTATTATACTTATTCTGAAACAAAATAAAGACATAAACAGAAAAAAGAATTATAGACCAATATCTTTAATGAATATAGATGCAAAGATTCTCAACAAAATACTGGCAAACAGAATTCAATAACACATCACAAAGATCATACATCATCACCAAGTCAGTTTCATTCCATGGATATAAGAATGGTTCAACATATATATGTCCATAAACATAAGACAGCATATAAATACAAGGACAAAAAACCACATGATCCTCTCAATAGATGCAGAGAAACTTTTGACAAAACCAACACCCTCTCACGATAAAAGCACTGAAGAAACTAGGAATAGAAAGAATGTTCCTCAACACAATTTAGACTATATATACAAACCCAGAGCCAACATCATAATAAATGGAGAACAACTGAAATTGTTCCCCTTAAAGTCAGGAATGAGACAGGAGGACTGCCTACTTCATCCACTCCTGTTCAATGTAGTTTTGGAATTCCTAGCCAGAGCAATAAGACAAGAGCAGGAAATAAAAGGGATTAAAATAGGGAAGGAAGAGGTCAAACTATCCCTATTTACAGATGACATGATCCTATATCTAAGAGACCCCAAAAACTCTACCAAATAACTAGTAGAAATCACAAAATCTTTCAGCAAAGTATCAGGGTAGAAATTAACATTCAGATATCAGTATCTTTTCTAGATATCAACAACGCACAGACTGAGAAAGAAATCAGCAAAACAATCCCTTTTACCATAGCCTCAAAAATGATAAAGTACCTTGGAATAAACTTAACAAAAGAAAACAAAAACCATTTTAATGAAAATTAAAAATGACTGAAGAGAGAAATTGAAGAAGACATCAGAAGATAGAAAGACCTTCCATGCTTGTGGCTCTCAGAATCAACATTGTGAAAATGGACATACTACTGAAAGCAACCTACAAATTCAATGCAATACCTATCAAAATTCCAGTGACATTCTGCACAGAAGTAGCAAAAACAATCATGAAATACATATGAAAACACAAAATAACTTGAATATCCAAGCAATTCTGAGCAAAAAGTCCAATGCTGGAGGCATCACAATACCCAACTTCAAACTATTCTACAGAGCTGTAACAATACAAACAGCATGGTATTGAAACAAAAACAGACAGGAAGACCAATGGACCAGAATAGAATATATGGACATAAACCCACACATCCATAGCCAATTGATTTTCAACAAAGGAACCCAAAACAAATGATGGAGATAAGACAGCCTCTTCAACAAATGCTGCTGGGCAAACTGGGTATCCACATGTAGAAAGTAAAACTAGAGCCCTGTGTTTTACCCTATACAAAATTCAACTCAAAATGAATCAAAGACCTTACTATAAGGCCTAAAACTCTGAAACAACTCCAAACAGCAATAGGAAATACACTGGAACAGATATCCATAGGGAACAACTTCCTAAACAGAACTCAAAAGGCTTAGCATCTAAGAGAAGCAATAAACAAATGGGATGGTATCAAACTAAAGAGGCTCTGCACAGCAAAGGAAACAAGTCACCAGACTCAAGAGACAACCCAACAGAATGGGAGAAAATCTTTGCCACCTACCCTTCTGAGAAGGGACTATTATCCAGAATCTATAGGGAACTCAAAGAACTCAGCCCACATAGAGTTAACATCCCAGTGAAGAAATGGGCACATGAATTAAACAGAATTCTCAAAGGAAGAGATACAAATGGCAAGTAAATACATGAAGAAATGTTCAACTTCCCTGGTTATAAAAGAGTTGCAAATCAAAAAAACACCTAGATTTCATCTAACCCCAGTTAAGATGGTCATAATCAAGGATAATAACAACAACAAATGCTGGTGAGGATGTGGTGAAACAGGAACCCTTGTACACTGCTAGTGGAAATACAAGAAAATAAAGCACTATGGAAAGCAGTATGGAGATTCCTCAAAAACCTAGGGAAACAACTGCCATATGATCCAGTGATACCACTTCTGGGCATCTACCCAAAAGAATGTAAGACAGGATATAGTAGAGACACTTGTATACCAATCTTCATTGCAGTACTATTCACAATAGTAAAGCTATGGAAACAACCCAGGTACCCTACAACTGATGAATGGATCATGAAATTGTGGTACATATACATAATGGAGTATTACTCAGCCACAAGGAATAATGACATGGTGTTTGAAGGCAAATGGATGCAATTGGAGGAAATCATGCTAAGTGAAGTAAGCCAGGATTAGAAAAAGAAAAGATGCATGTTTTCTCTCATACATGGAAGGATAGGTCCAAAGATAAACATATATACAAAAACAAACATGATCACATGCAAAGTCAGGTGTAGAACATGTTTGTAACAGTGGAACTACTCTATGGAACCCAGAGAAAGAGAGAAAGGAAAAGAGAATGATAGAGCATCAGTAATACCGCATACCATAAGATGTAAAGTTAGAGGACATAAGGATGTGTATTGAAAACTGTTGAAAATAGGTATTGGGAGATAAATGGGTAAGGGAGATCATTCAAAAGGATTGAACAGACCAAAGTAAAGCACACCCACAGTGGGCATACATTGAGACACCCTTTAGAACACCAACTTATATATTAATAATGAAAATCAAGACTGGAAAATAGGCACAGTGTATTTGTGTGGTGGGTACCAGTTGGAAGGGGGAGGGTGAATGAAGGAAATTAAGGTGATGGTATATGGTTTGTGGACTACATATTCTTATATGAAACAAAACTAAAAAACCTCTTGCAATTGCTTTAAGTGTGGTGGGGAGGGAGCTCAGGGGGAGAGACAATGGGAGCAATGTAAAAATACACAATATTAGTCTAATCAGAATTGTCACTATGAATCTCCCCATATAATGAATATATTCTAATAAAATATTTGTAATAACAAAAAAAGAAAACATGTCCTTCTAAAACACCATTAAAATACTGCAAGAAGAGTTGTATGTGAGGATATAATTCCTGATAGGCCTATTTATTTGCAAGAAAGTGAAGACAAAACATCTTCTTTTATGATATTTATTTGAGACAGAATCTCACTGTGTACCCAAGCTGTCATATGGGTATAGAATTTCGTACAATGCTCACTGTCAAGCTGTAACATCACTCAGGCTTATTTGAAAATAACAACATTAGAAATACCTCAGAATCCCAAGGTGAGTCTTCATCTTCCTCTTTTCTTAAACCTACTGCAGGTATCATATCTAAAAATGCAGGCACATAGAGAATAATGAGAACACTTGTTATGATGAACTTTAGATGTGCACACAAATCTAGCTCTGTCTGTGAATATCTCAGTGAAATAAAGGTAAGCAAAAAGCAATTTAGAAGGTTGAAGCAGTTTCAGAAAGAAGTAGATAACAGAAAGAAAGATAAAAGTAGAAAAGTCTTATGAGTAAATGAACATCATTTTGGCTCTACACACTTCAGTTTGTTTGCATAGCATTTAAGTATAGTCATTTTTCATTATCACTATTATTTTTTTCAGTATAAGTAAAAATGTCATTATTTATTCTAATGAGGCATTACCATTTTTTTCGTTTCCAATTGCTGGTTCTTTTTTTCCTTCCTATTAAAAAGGAAGACAAAAAACACCTTAAGAAAATATATTTATTTTCTTTTTTCTTTCCTGCTCCTAATAAAAACAATCAATCAGTAAAACATTCACTGTGATTATTAACTTATAAGTACAACCCAAGAAGAAGCTAAAAATAGAAGAGTTACTGATTTATATTTAAGCAGAAGTTGAGGCATATTAAACAAAAGAATAGAAGTGAATAAGTCCTTATTTCTATAAATGAAATAATTGTTTAAGGGCACAATGATTAAGATAGTCAATTTTAATTTGGTAGCACAGGTAATGCTGTAAACTTAGGATCATATTTTGAAACCAAGATGAAGTGCAAAGCATGTGGTTGAAGGCATTCTAGACAGTGGAAACATGAACAAAAGGGTGAAGAATAACAACATGGCAAATGATAGTTATGTCACGGATATTGGTAAAAGTCTAGTATGGATTGACAATGAGTTGAGTATCTTAAATGAGAATAGTAGGCCAAATCACAAATTACAGGTGGACTTACCCATTGGGGGAATGTAAACTTTCCCACCAGATGTTGGGGGACACACTCAGTAAGCTGATGAATTACAAAATTGCAGATATACTTTAGGAAGTTTGTTGTAGCAGCAATGTAAAGATAGATGAACAAAATCATAATAGATGTAAGGGAGGGTAGAAAAGAGTAATTAACAATGGGAAGGGAGTCAGTGAATCCCACTAGTAAGATATGAGATAAGCAGGCAGAATGAGAAACATCAGGAAGGAACCAAGGTCAAAGTCCTCAGAGTGCAACATATCAAATATGAGGCTCACAGAACACACAAGATAGAGCTGAATAAATATATTAGGCAAATGGGTTTAAATCTGAGTCAGAAAAAGCATTTAGGTTTAGAAAGTTAAATATTTGCAATACATACATAAACTTTATAATTGAACCATGCAACCATACAAAGAAATCTTAAATGTTGAAAGTGAAAAAAGAGGGAAATCACCAAGGAAGTTCAATTTTATAATTTGCCAACATTTGTTTCAAAGGTATAAGTCATCTTTTATAAATATAAAATATTAATTTCTGTGGTATTTAACTAATATGGATGATTATATTTATTGAAAAGATATCATTCTAAAAACACCATTTAATATGCTATGAGAACATTCCTGTGTAAAAAATAAGTTTTAAGTGTTTTTAATTGGAAGAATTAAATTGCAAAGGACAATTCTTTTCAGGTCTAAGGACTGAACCCAATTTCTGACACATACTACTCAATGCTCAACCACTGAATGATGTCCCCAAAACTTGCATTTTGAGATAGGGTTTCAAACCAAAGATACTCCTGATTTTGACTACTGAATACAGGGATTATTGGTATATGCCATGAAATACAACGAGAACAGAATTTTTATTTTGTTATAGAATTAAGCTTTTAAATAGAAATAGGACATAAGAAAGGACTGTTTGTATGTAGCTGATTTCCTCCACTTCATTCAGAACAGAACTTTCATTCCTATGGTAGGTTAAATGGGATTAAGTATGACATTTAATAAGTACTGTATATTTAATCAACATACTTAACTATTTGTGATAAAAAACAACGTTATTACCTTCACATCAAGGTTTTTCTCAGGTGATTCTAAAGACAATGAGAACATACACTCAATCACATTTACATATGACAGAGGCAATGAAACATTTACTCATTGCTAGGTAGAAATGAATGCATATGCATAGTTTTAGAAATGTTTATGGTAGGATTTGATTTTGTATTTGTTTATCTCCTCTGCATAGATACACTTTGAAGAAAATCTGAATAAGCATGTAGATTTAATAAAGCATGAAATTAAGCATCTGAAGTGAAATTATGTTTGCTATGATCAAAAGGGAAATAGGCCAAGTGGTCATATACTAAAGTGAATATGTCAATTGAAGCAGAGAAATTGATCTGTAATCAAGGAGAAATCCATGATCCTGAGAGTATAAATGTCAACAAAGTGTTGTAGGCTCAAGTAGCCTCTGATCAGAAGATTTCCAAATTCTTTGTGTCCAACATGGAAATTTCCAGGCAACACATGTGGATGTAGTAAGCGAGGTAATAGAGTAATAGGTATTAAAGGTTAGGGAATGAATTTACAAAGACAATGGTGGGCCCCATCTGGCCAGGTGGGCCATGTGGGATGGAAGCAGGAAAAGGAGTAAGCTCTCTGTTTCAAGGCTTTTAAACCCATGGTAACCTGTGGGAGGGGAAAGATTTGGCCAGTTCTTGATCACCAATTACCTGCAAGTAGGGAGAGATTTGGGTGGTCCCTGGGCTATATGGTGATGGATCACTCTGTGCATATACTTATGCTAATTCACAGGTACCTTAAGTTTCATGTGGATGGAAGTTTCCATAGTGCTAGGGTAGTGGAGGATTTTTAGTTGAAAAGGAGCTCTTGCAATTGAATGAGAGTTCAGAGAGAGAAAGAAAATGTTCAATCAGAAAGACAGTATGTTAAGTCATGTATGTTTAAAAATGATAAAAGCGAGAGCACACAAGGGAGGGGTGAGGATAGGTAAGACACCTAAAAAACTAGCTAGCATTTGTTGCCCTTAATGCAGAGAAACTAAAGCAGATACCTTAAAGCAACTGAGGCCAATAGGAAAAGGGGACCAGGAACTAGAGAAAAGGTTAGATTAAAAAGAATTAACCTAGAAGGTAACACCCACGCACAGGAAATCAATGTGAGTCAATGCCCTGTATAGCTATCCTTATCTCAACCAGCAAAACCCCTTGTTCCTTCCTATTATTGCTTATACTCACTCTACAACAAAATTAGAGATAAGGGCAAAATAGTTTCTGCTGGGTATTGAGGGGGGGAGCGGGAGGGGGTGGAGTGGGTTGGTAAGGGAGGGGGTGGGGGCAGGGGGGAGAAATAAACCAAGCCTTGTATGCACATATGAATAATAAAAGAAAAATGAAAAAAAAAAAAAAGTCCCAATCGTTTTCTATTTCCAATCTGTCTTGATATCTATAAAATGTAGTCAAAGATACATTAATGAGATGACTTATTATGAAGAAGGAGACATGCATATGCAAATTGAGCTCCATTCATGAATATTTCAATGAAATAAAACTAAAAACAAAAAACAATTTTAGAGGGTCGAAGCAGCTTGAGAAAAGTAGTAGATACCATAGCGCTTTTAAAAAGAATAAAATATCTTAAAAGAATGGACAATTTTGGATCTTCATACTTCAGTTTATTAACATAGCATTTAAGCATAGAGATTTTTTTTTCACTAATGCCACTCGTACTTTTTTTGCAACATAAATAAAAGTATCTTTATTAGTTCTATCAAAGCACTACCATTTTCTTCTTTACCAATTGCTGGCTCTATTGTTCTTTCCTATTAAAAAGAGAGAAAAAAGACACCTTACAAAGACATTTTATTCACTCGCATACCCTCTTCGCTCAAAAATCAATCAGTAAAGCAACAATTACTAAGATTATAAAATCGTAAGCATAGTCCTGGGAAGAACTGGAATACAACCCAGATTCTTCTATGTGTTTAAGGATAAGTAGAGATATATTAAAATAAGAACAGAAATGCATAATTCTTTAGTTCTATAAATGAAATTATTATTCTTAAAGGCACAATAGAAAGAAGAGTCAATTCTACCTTGAAAGCTCAGGTAATGCTATAAACTCAGGTCATAGTTTGAAAGGCAGAGAAAGTGCAAAGGGAGATTGAAGGGCATTGTAGAAAAGCGAAGCATGAGCAAAAAGATGAGGCATGGGAAAAAAAGAGCAAATGATGACTATATCAAGCTCTATGGTAAAATTGGAATGGGTAATTTATGAATGGGAGGGTAGCATAAGAGAATCAGGACTAAACTTCAAATGACATGTGTTATCCTAGAATGTGAATTTTCTCTTCATGTATGGGGGGGTCCTTTCATTAGGCAACTGAATTTTAGCTTCAAAGATATATTTCAGGAAGGTCACCCTGAAGCAATGTAAAGATAGATTAATGAAATCATAATAGGTGGAGGGAGGGTAGAAAAGAGTAATTAACAATAATGGGGGAGAAACTGAATCCCACCAATAAGATATGAGAAATGGTAAGCAAGCAGAAAATGAGACTGATGAGTGAGTTGGTTGGTGATTCCAGGGAGGCCTGGGTTCCAGGATTACCCCAGCTTCAGTGTTTCAGTGTAATTCACCAGGTGCTATGTACTAGGATGGGAAAAATGGTTGACAGAGTAGATTATAGTCAACTTTAACTTTATCACAACCCGAAGCTTTTTATTATACACTTTAAAACTTACTCAGACCTTTATATAACATACTAAACCCTTTGATGGCTTGTTCTAATCCCTCTTATTTGAAACAATCTTTAGGACAAAACCTTCTTTACAAAATCCTTTCTCATCCAAAAAACCATTCCTTTTTCCTTTAACTTCTCAAAAACTACATTCACTACCTATCTATATCCTTTCCAGCTGTTTACTTTGTAACTTCTATTTTAAAATTAACTTTTATGAGAATTTTAAATTTATTATAGGTGCTGCAGCAACTAATTAGAAGCTCTTGTTGTTTTAAGGAATTTATGATAATCATAAGGCCTCATCATCCCTCAGGCTTGAGGGGAAATTGTTTTGGGTGTGGAAACTGTGAGGGATCTTTGAGTTTTATTTGAATAGGGAGGGCCATCCTGGCCTACCCTACACTCATCTCATCAGTCCACACTGTGGGATCTATTTGTTCCTAAAGGAGGGGGCAGCAGAGATAGCTGCCTGGGGGGAGGAGAATTTGAACTTTTAGTTGAGATAGTAAATCCCATCCCAGCAGAGTCACTGGAGTCTCAGAAACTATGAGGAAAGAGTGATAAAAGAGGAGGTCTCCCCAAGAGTAGGCCAGAGGCCAGATAAATTAGCACTGTAGGGGCTGGCCAGATTTGCCCCAAATGGTAACTTTTGTCATTGGACCAGGGACCCGGAGAGAGAGGTAAAACAGAGAAATGAGCTCCATTGTCTAGTCGGAAAATGATCTTTTGTTTTTCTGTCATAATAGCTACTCTGAGGCTCCTCAACATTGATGCCAAGAACTGGAGTGTGGACAGGAGGCTGGGACACATCAATCCATAGGAGGTGGCACCTCACCTTTCATCTGGAGGCAGGGGCACTTAGACCTCCAGTGGTTTACCATTGCAGACAGAGCAGGGTCCCGGTTGGAGGCAGGGAAGTGCCCTTCCTGTCCACCATGATAGCAAGTTCAGGATGCAGGTCCCAGTCAGGTGGGGCCCTCTGTGAGAGCAGCAATGAGGCCATGGTGTCTCTTATCTTTCTCTCTGTTAGTAATGTCCCAGTTAGAGTATATAGACATGGCTAGTTGTATTAGTTGATCCAATAACTTTTCTCCTTCAGCCACAGACTTTGAGTTTTTTTACGAATATCTGGGACTGGCTGTGTTATAAATTTATCTTTGAGGAGAACCTCTCTCACCTGTGACTCTGGGTCCACTGTGGTATGCTTTCTGATAGTGTCCTTAAGATGCTGCAGAAAGGTAAGGGGCTTTTCTTTAGAGTGTTACTGTAAAGCAAAGTTGTTATTCCATACTGATACCTGATGTTCTGGAGACCAGATCTTTGAACTGTTCTGAGCCTCAGTTTCCTCACTTGAAGAATGAGGGATCTGGTCTAGGTTAAACTACTTTCTTCCACTATGATATGGCTGAAGTGACATTAACACCACTTATCTTCCTTACCATTTTTTTTGACTTAGCAATGCCGGGGAATTGAACCCAGGGCCTTGCCCTTCTAGTGTGGATCTGTTAAGGGGACTTCCTGTGCCCCTGTACGTAGGCACATTTATTCCCTCATTTCCAGGTGCCACTAGTATTGGGGCTCATTGTAAATGGTAATCATTTCCAACATGAGTGTCCTGAGCCAGAACCCATTGCATTTCTAATGAGGAAAGAGTCTGGTCTAGTAGAAGCATAATATCCTTTTATGTCAATTGAAAGGTTTGGATCACAGAGATAAAGGCTTGAATGTATTTGTCTGGGGCATCAGTATAGCTTTCCAGACTTTTTAAATTTTCCCTTAGATCTGATAGCTGGAAGGGGACATAGACTCACCCTCTTCCTACCATTACCTATTGAAGGGGGAAGCACCCATTAGGAGGTTTTGAATATTAGAGTGGCTTAGAAAGTAGGGCAGAGGGTGTTTATGCTATGGCTTACAAAGAATGGCCAGCATTTGAGTATCTAAATAGCAATAGTGGAGCCAATCTGAGATGAAAGAAAATTTGTATAGGGGACCTCAGTTTACTTTTTTTCCTTTTTAGAAAAGGTCTAATTGTAATTTAAGGAACCCTGTGAAGGCCACTTCTCTTAGTCACCTAAGGCATACTGAGGCTAGGCCTCAGTACAAAGCTTCCAACATCTACAAACCAGAAGACTGGAAGGTGCAGGTCCCATCTAGAAAGAACAAAACATTAGGATCCTGTCTTTTAGTTAACAGCAAGCAGCCTCTTTAATAAAGGCTACTTTTTTATCAAAGGAATAAATCATCTGTAAAGTTAGAGAAGGGCATTTAGAGGGCATCCCAGGCCAATAACAGTACCATATGGGACAACTAGTGTTAATATTTGGAGGGAAAAATTTATGCTGAGGCTGAAAGTATAGAAAATTTTAAATGAGAAGTTTAGAGACCACAGTAATGTGCTATTTCTGGGTCTATACCCTTGAGCTAACAATTGGCTTACAAGGGCTGGGTCCAGTACCCCGAAGTGTGAGGTGGGGCTAGGAGCAGGGCATGTGCAAGGCACTGACATGCTCCACACATACCCGGGACAAGCAAGCCTGACTGCCTAGGCCTGATCCTGCAGCCTGTTGCCCCTGCCCCCTTCCTGCATACTCTGTGCGTGTTTATTCTAGGGGAAGTGGTGGCAGGCCGTAAACACCACCATGTGTGGCTGGCAGCCTAGGATGTGTGTTGGATTGGCCTATGGATTCTCTTAGCTATGGCAGGCATTCCCACTGTGCACAAGCACACCTATTTGCTTTCCCTCCTCCCCTTGTGGGGGCAGAGTTAGGGCATTAGCGTGGCAGCTGCATTTGTTTGGTTTTTTTTGTAAGTGCTTTTGCTTAGCAGCTGATTTAAAGTTACTTTAGACTGAGAGGCCTGGCAAACTAGTTGGAATAACTTAAGTCATAAGGTACCATGCTACAAGTTTTTCATGGGAGGCAGGGTTCCAGTAAGCCCAAGGAGGAGAAGGCAGACAGAGACAAAGGACAAGTGGTAAGACCATGGAGAAAGCAGAACAGGTGTCCTGACATCTTAGGTAAGGGAGGGGAAGGCAGAGCCTGGAGGCATGACACACGCCTGAGGGATTAGCCATCACCTGTGCCTCTAGGTCACTCTCATTGACTGGTACTGGAACACTTTCAGCAACATGAAACCTCCACTCTCTGGTTACTGTCTCAGGAAAAAGGAGCATTAGATGGGGTGGGAGGAAAAAAAAGCAGTTGTCAGATGCCATAATCAAACAGGATTCCCCCAATGTAGCATGAAGCATACCTGAATAAACCCCAGGCTTGGTCTCAACCCACAGGGAGGGAGCATGAGCTCTCCCAGAGCTGGAATTGCCTTGAGGCCAGAGTTGACAAGGAGTGGCTTGGTTAACTCCATGACGGGAAAGTCCCTCAGGAAGATAGGAAGAGGCAGGCAGCATGAGTAGCACAAGATGTCTGCTTACATGGGGAAGGAGGAGATTTGGTAGAGGATTTGGTTCATTTAGAAGTTGGTTTAGAGGCTAACAGAACCTGTGCAGGGGAACAGGAAATACAGAGGAGGGTTTGGTGTGGAGATAGGAAAAGGATTGGACATAGGGTATTTCCTTCCATTTACCAGCACGCTCACAGAAATTGTATAAATCCTTTAAAATATTGGGATTGAAAGTGCCATTAAGTAGTCATTTGGAGACAATGTCTAATGGGTATTGGGGCCATGCCTGATTACAGAGAAAAATGAGCTTTCAGGGCTTAAGATCAGGAGGGGCCCAAGGTTGGCCAGGGGACATCCCAATGGGAAGTCTGAAGGAATTTTGGATGGCCCAACTCCCATGGTGAGGCCTGACCTGAGGAGAGATATGGCAGGCTTCCCCAATACATCAGGTCCTCAGGAGAGAGAGAGAGAGATGTGGAGGACCCGAGGGAATGTCTTCACCATGGGGGTCCACAGTCCCTAGTGGAGAACCCAGTTCCCAGGGACAGAAGCAAGACCTAGTGCTAGGATTTCGAGGAAATGAGAAAGAGATTATTGTTCTGCATGCGAGGACTCACTAAGATAGGACCTTGAGGGAAGATTGGCCAGTGGTGGATGGCAATTGGAGGTGCACTGGGGCAGAGGAAATTCCCTGTGAGTTCTGTGGGAGTGACGTTTTCTAGGATGGGGGTTCTGGCAAAGCAGCTCAGATCCCAGAGGAAGGGAATGGGAGTAGAGAGAGAGAGGGAGAGAGGGATGGGGTCAGGAGGCCAGGAAAGCAAGTTCAGTGACGGGAGTCCACCCCACTCCAAGTCATGGCACTTAAATGTTAGGAAAAATGTTGCTCACAAAGAAAGCTCACAAGAAAAGTCTCACGTCCAAAAGCAAAGTTTAATGGCAGGCTTGAACTGCCAGGCTGCCAGGGAAAGATGGAACAGCCCAGACTCTGGACCAGGCATGGCTTTCATAGAAGGGGGAGGTTAAGGAAGTTAGTGCATGTGCAGTAGTCTCTGGTAAGGGTGGGGCTGTCTTATAGCATGGGAATTTCTATTCCCATTTTGGCTAGTTCACAAAATGGCAACTTATTACTTTATCAACTACAGAAAAAAAGTTTTTATATGTTTTCCTTTAATAATACTGTAGCTCAAAATTTAAATTCTCTCTCTTTCTCTCTCTCTCTTTCTCTCTCTCCCTCTCCCTCTCTCTCTCTCTCTCTCTCTCTCTCTCTCTCTCTCTCTCTCTCTCTCTCTCTCTCTCTCTCTCTCCCTCTCTCCCTCTCTCAATTCTGAGGGCTTGAATTTAGAATTTAGAGCCTTGCTCTTCCTAAGTGGACACTTTACCACTTGAGACACACCTCCAACCATATATTTTATTTTTATGAACAGAAATGAAAAATCTTGCTTACATTGGGGGGTTGTTTTAATTTAATGGTATAGTGCATGCTTGACATCACCAAAACCCTGGGCTTGATCTTTGCCCTAACAGAATAAAAGAATAAAACAAAAAAACTAACCAGAAACCTGTTACGTACTCAGAAATTTCAGTTTCTGAAAATATTAAAAATTCTTACTTATTTATTCTCTCTTTATTCTTAAAAAAATGTAAAGTAGTTGCCAGAATAAAGGAGTTAAGTAAGTTAAGCATGTACCTAGTATAAAGAAACCATGAGGTGGAGATCAAGCAAGATGGCAGATTGTTGACATCCCCAGACCCCAGCAGTGACTACCCTGGAGAAGGAAGATCAAGGGACCACAAAAGACACCCATCATGTCCCATACCAGCTAGAAGCAAAGCCCTCTCTGAAATCACACACAAATAGAGAAGCAGGAAACAGGAAGATCAGGAAGAATGACTTCCAGCTCAACATTTTCAATCCCCATCCCCTGAAGTCTCCATGTAGTTCCATTTCTCTGCACTTGGTGGTAAGTCCTATTTCCCAGCACATATAGGAACTCTGAGCTCCACACTCTCCCCCTGTTACATGACCTCCTATCCTGCACCTGAAATGCCAAAGAAAACTGTGCCTCGTATGAGCAGGCCCCTGGACTTTCACTGCTCCATGGGTATCAGACAATGCAGGCCAGCAGGCCTTGTTATCTCATTCTGCTGTGCCTCCTGGAAACTCACACCTTGGCACAAGTAGATCCCAGGGCCTCCACTGCCTTGCCAGCACTGGAAGATTCCAGCCCACTGGCTTTGCTGCCCCATGGGCACTCGGCGCCAAGAGCCACTGCCACATGCACAAGTGAACCCCAGGCTCCATGCTTTGCTATTCTGCTGGTAGCATGAGGCTTCCCTCCCCAAAGAACATGGAGGCCCAGGGCTCCCATCACACCCTCCCACAGGAGAGCCCCACTGCCCCATCAAAGAGCAGAAAATCAGCTCCTCCACTGTGTGGTAATCTGCCACTCTGTGGGTGCCCTGAGATCTGCTTCCATCAGATGCAAAACATCCAGCGCTCCCCACCCTGCCCAATCACGGGAGTGCCCCACTTCTCCAACAAAGAGAGCAAACACCATATTCCCCACTAAGGGAAGAAAGCTATAACTTGCTACTCAGAGGGCAACACCAGAAGGCCTCCATCCACAAGGAGCTCAGAGGCCCAGCATTTCCCACTGTGCATGCCTGCAGGAGAGTTCTGTCTCTCTTGTCTGAGATCTGAAATCCCAGCTCCTCCACTGAATGGCAAGTCCATACACTGCAGGTGGTAGGAGGCCTGCCTCCCACAGTGCACAGAGGCCCAGTGCTCCCCACTGTGACCACAAAAAAGTTCCCAATCCCCCATCAAAAAGCAGGAGCCCCAGCTCTCTCACTGAGGGGAATAAAGAGGTAACCTGCACCACAATAAAAGTCCTGCAAAGGTAACATTTCCAGCATACCCTTCTCTGAGGAAAACTGCTGGAACTCCCAGAGAAAAAGCTCAAAATCTCAACTACAGGAGCAAAAGGGATTAAAACCCTAACAAAAATAGCTCTAGAGGCATAAATTTCAAAGCAGAATTAAACAGCAAGACAACTAATCTCCCTCAAAAGTTAACTCTGCCACTAAGGAGCTAAACACCTGGGTAGAGAAAGAGGTATCAAATAATGGATTCCAAAAAGCAATATTAAAAAGGATTAATGAGATCAAAGAAGAAACACAAAAGCTAGTATCTGATCTCAAAGAAGATGTGAATAAATAATTAAATGAACTCAAAGGGAATACAAACGAATGAACTTAAGAAGACTATCTAGGCTATGAAAGAGGAAATCAATAAATATATGGAAACCCTGAAAAATAATCAATCGGAAATAAATAACTCAATATCCCAAATAAAAATTTCAATTGAAAGCTTGGTGAACAGAGTGGAGCAAATTGAAAATAGAGTATCAAACATGGAAGGCAAAGTAGAGGAATCAGACAAAACAAAAGATCATGAAAAATTGCTAAGAAAATACCAACGGAACATGCAAGACTTCTGGGACACCATAAGAAGACTAAACATATGAATAATGGGCATAGAAGGAGAAGAGATACAAACTAAAGGTATTGACAAACTCTTCAATAGAATAATAGCTGAAAACTTCCCAAACCTCCAGAAAGAGAGAATCATTGAGGTGCAGGAACACCAAACCATTAGGACCAAAAAAGAAACACCCCAAGACATATCATAATCAAAACACTCAACACACAGAACAAAGAAAGAATTCTGAAAGCTGCAAAAGAGAACAAGCAAGTCACATAAAAAAGGCAAACCCATTAGAATAACAGCAGATTTCTCAACTCAAACTCTAAGTGCAAGAAAGTCATGGAAAGAAATACTTCAGAACCTGAATGAACAACTGTAAACCTAGACTAGTCTATCCAGCAAAACTCTCCTTTCTAACTGAAAGAGAAGTTAAAACCTTCCACAATAAGGAAAAACTAAAGGAATTCATGACTACCTTGCCAGCACCAGAGAAGATATTTAAAGTACTTTTACACACAGAAGAAACTAGATTTAGACACAAAGACTCAAGAAAGAATAAACCCTTGCAAGCAAGCAGACCAGTAAACAAGGACTAGGTAAAGCTAAACAACAGGGATAAGCATAACTGGAAACAACAGGCACCTCCAATATTAGCACTGAATGTAAACTGTCTCAATGCTCCAGTCAAAAGACATAGAATAGCAAACTGGTTTCAAAAACAAGACCCAACCATATGTTGCTTACAAGACACTCATCTCACTGAAAAAAAAACACTGGCTTAAAGTCAAAGGGTAGAAAAAAGTTTTCCAAGCAAATGGACCCCATAAGCAGGCAGGAGTAGCTATACTCATATCTGACAAAACAGACCTCAGTCAGAAGAGACAATGAAGTCACTTCATATTAACTAAAGGGAACAATTCAATTCATCAAAAGGAATTATCAATTATTAACATATATGCATCAAATACAGGGCCACCCATCCACATTCAAAAAACTATAATGGACCAAGAGCACAGGTAGACCTTAAGACAGTGACAGTGGGATCTCCCACTATCTTGTCTCCCACTGTCACCAATAGATAGTCCATGCAGGCAAAAGGTCAGCAAAGAAACTTCAGAGTTGCTCCACACATTAGACCAAACAGACATGATAGATATCTAAGAGTATTTTACCCAACAACAAGTCAATACACATTTTTTTCTGCAGCTCATGGAACTTCTCCAAAATAGATATTTTAGGATACAAAGCAAGTCTCAACAAATTCAAGAAAATTGAAATAACCTCCTGCATCATATCAGATCACAACAGAATAAAATTAGACTTCAACAACAAAAGAAACCCCAGAAAATATTCAAACATATGAAGACTGAACAATAGACTGCTGTAAGACCAGTAGGTGTTTTCTCTTATACAGGGAAGATAGATCAAAAAGATAAACATTTACACAAAAACAAGCATGATCATATACATACTCAGATGTAGAACTTGTTTGTAATAGTGTAACTACTCTATGGAATTTGAAGAAAGGGGAAAAGGAAAAGAGAATGATAGATCAGTAATGTCACAAATCATGAGATGTGAAGGTAGAGGATATAAGGATGTGTACTGGAAGCTGTTGAAAGAGGGGGTGGGGAAAGGTAAAGAAGTAAGAGAGAGTAATTGAAGGAGTTGATTGGACCAAAGTAAAGTACATCCACAGTGAGCATACATACATTGAGACACACCTTTGAACATCAACTTAAAAGGCCAGGCACTGAGTTTGCAAGTGTTTTCTAAGTGTCAAGGTGCTGTAAGGAGAAGAAAAACTTTAAGTAAAAGCATATGTGGCACAGTTTTGAAAGTCTCCTCTCTTCATTCTTTTCATTGATGTTATGCAACCTGCATTTTGGAAAGTTTGCCAGGAAGGGTTTTCCTGGCTGCCCTTAGCCAGTCAGGATGAGATGGGGTGGAAGTTTTGGGGGCTAAGCAATCTGCAGTGCCCTGGGAGAATTCTCTAAAGTTGCAAAGAGAAACCTTGTACAAGAAAAAGAAATAGATACAGTATGTAAGGGGCTACTAGTAGTGAATGAAGGAGATTAAGGTGACAGTGTATGGTAGATGGACTTCATATACTTATATGAAACAGAACTAAGAAATCTCTTGAAATTGCTTTAAGTTGGGTGGGGAGGGGGCTGAGGGTGAGAGACAATGGGGGCAATGTAAATAATGTACAATATAAATCTAATTGAATTGTCACTATCAATTATATTCTAATAAAATTTTATTTAAAAAAGAAAAGAAACCCTGAGAAAGTAAAAGAGTCAGAATTAATAATTCATAATAAATTTGATCAGGCCAAAATATATTTCATTTTGCATTTTCTACAAACATGAATCATGCTAAATTAAGTATGAGAAATCATTTTAGACATTTTAATCATTTTAAACATTTAAACATTTTAAACATTTGAGGATTAAAATCTTTCAATTATTCATTAAAAATAGTTATAAGTCATTCAGAAGAATATAAGTTCTATCTTAGTCTGTAATTTAGAGTTCATCCTCTGATTTTTTGCCATTTCATACATTGTGAGTTTTATAATATTCATTTTGACTCCGTTATTCAGACTCAATGCTAATGTTCCCCAACTTAAATGAATTCTTTCCATTCACATCCTTCCTTGGCTTTACATTTGTTATTATTTTGAGTTGCTTTCTAATTCTTTCCTTCCGTAATGGCATATCTAAGAAGTATTTATTCCCAACAACTTTTATATGTCTCAATCAACTAGATATACATGTATGTTTCTAATGATTTCATAAATTTTTCTATTATTATCTTATGGCCTTATATTTCTCTCCAGAATCTTTGTCATCCTTATTTGGATTGGGGAAAAGGTATATGAATAAAACTTGTGAACAATAATTTTTTAGGTTTTTCAAGACCATACCTTTGGGTAAGGAGATGAAATGGAAGGATGAGAGTCCTTCTGGATGTTGACTGATGTTTTCAAAGTTTCAGCCACATCTTCATTTTCATTCATAGAATCCATGTCATCAGACCAGGGAAAGCCACAGTTTCCTTCTATGAAAAGGACAACAAAGTAAAGAGTATGTGAAAATATCTGTAATTGCAAATCAGTAAATACCACAAAAATAAGCAGTATTTAAGTAGCTTACTGATATTCCTGGACTTCTTAAAAGCCTTCCATTGCTTTTTTAAGTCTAACTCTGGGGACTTCTAGGAAAAAAAATAGCTTTAAGAATAATGAATATCAAACTGATATTTATGGTATTTAATACTATTATATCATTTTTACATAAAAATATAAGTTTCTGAATCATTAAAACATAGACTAACAGCCCTATTCTGCAATTTAACAATCTACATCTTTCCTGGCAAGATGATTATGAGAAATGATGGAGAATCTCCAAAATGTCACCCCTTCAATTACAACAAATACTGTGTCATACATTAGACTATTTTCTTAACCAAGATAACCTAGAACCAAACTTTATCAGTCTCTAATTTAGACTACATTGGAAGTAAAACTATTGTTTTAAGAAATTTCAATTAATTAATTGTATTTTCAATGTGTTTGTGTTTATAGTCTCATGAATGTCCTCTTGTGGGTAAAAGATGTAAATTTAGTTATTAGCAGAATCCTCTTTAGATGACTTGGAATTAGAAACATTGTAAGTAATTTCTGTTCTGCATGTCAAAAAGTTAATCAAATGATTATGTAACTTTATCTCCTTCTGGGAAAGTTAGGAAAGGGAAAAAGAATCTCATGGGCAATAAATGATGTCAGAAAGATACCCATATATACTACACACAAAAGTGTAACTAAATATGCCAACAATGGGACAGAGAGATACAAAAACACTTTGAACAAATGTCTTACTCAAGGAGAATCCAGGCTAGGGGTAAATCAATTTAAAAAGTTAAGGGAGGAGGAAGAAACAAACAAAATGAATGAGAGTGGCTGGAAAAGAGAAAGGGAGAGAGAGTTTAAGCCAAGGAAGAAAGGGGAAACATTAAGAGAAATGCAAGTAAAGTGACATATGAGACATTTTTCATAATATATCCCTAATAATACTCAATTGTTTTATACTATAATACTTTTTGAATATACTAGTAGGATAAAGAGTTCAGTTTTATTACTATTAGAAAAAGTAGTTCAACTAGTTAAACATTGTTATTTGTCACTACCTGAAAGCTGTAGCACTATTACCACTGAGAAAGTAAAGTGGGAAAAGAAATGATCCATAATTTCCTTTTGGAGAAAGAATTGCAAATGAGAATTCTAAGGAGTACTGTACAGTGTGAAATACATATTTGAAAGAACATGAGGTGGTGCTTGAAATAAATTTCAGAAAATTTAATTTAAAACCCTAATCCAAACTCATAGATGGAGAATATGAGGAATATACTTGTACCTACTTTTCTTTTTATGACATTTCTCTAACTTGTGTCTTTATTATTTATGATATTTCCTCAAGATAATCATCTGAATTTTATACCCTAAATGTCAAACTAGAATATAAATTGAACTATTCTTTTAGAAGTTCAATAATTTTAATGACTTTAGTGGTTAGATATATCAGGCATGTTGAATTTTATGTCACACTCCATTACTTAGAATTCCATTTCTTCATTTATTCATGTTCAAAAATGTTAAAATGAATTAATAATTAAATAAATTAATAATTAAATAAAATGTTTTATATATGCAAAACCTTACTCTAGGTACTCTAGAAAACACACAAATAGATTTCTAAACCTCCTGTATCCCATAATAATGCAGGTGAATTAAAAAGAATATGGGAATAACTAAGTACAAAAACTTCTGAAATTTGAGATAAAGGACTTTGGATATTTTGCAAAATCACCAAGTATAAAATGTCTGAATTTAAAGTTATGGTTATTAGGAGTTTCTGCTTCACCAGTTATTATTTTGGAAAAAACATGTAATCTATAATTAGGAAGACTTTTCAATACACCATTAATGGAAATAAATAAAACACTGTGAAATCCCATTGTAATACAAAAAAAAATTATACATACTGGGGTTTGAATTAAGGGCCATGAGCTTGATTAAAAAGTCTCTCTCCCATTTGAGTCACACTTCCAGTCATTTTTGCTTTAGTATGGTCTTGGATGTTTGCCCAGGCTCAACCTCAGTCCATGATCTTCCCACCTTTGGCCTCCTTCACAGCTCTGATGACAAGCACATACCATCCCACCCATTGTGATTAATGGGATTTGGTCTTGCTAATTTTTTGAGTGGGCTTGTCTCAAACCCACAACCTCTCCCATCCCTCCCTTTCAAATAGCTGAAGTTACATACATGAACCAACGCACCAAGGCTCCTTGATAATGCAAGTTTTGAAAGGCAGTCTAAATTTTTAAATTTTCACTTCTGCTAATACAGTTTTAATCTAAATATAGAAACAGAGAAAAAACTCTCAAAAACATTATGTGACATTAAAATAAATAGGGTTTCAAACAAAATAACCTATATGTTATGTGCTGTATAGTTTTGAAACTAAAGACACCAGTTAGATTCCATGATTACTATAACTAATGGGATCCTTAAAGATTTACTTAGGCATTAGTATTTTAAATGTCATGTTCATATGGTTTCAGTCATGAGTAAGGTAGACTTATCCAAATAAACTTTGACCAAATTCCATACTTAACCTTTTGTAGGAAACACTTTCCTCACATAATATTCCTTTCTTTACGTACTTTCCAGCCCATTTTGTTCAACTACAATTTATTCAAAGTACTTGTCAGTAGTTTTGAGATTTACCCAAGTTAAAAAGTAAAAAGAAAATCAACCTTCCATATCCTATAAAATATTTTCCTCAAAATACTTTCTGTATAAAAAGAAAATAGGATTACTAAGATTGAATTTTATGAGTAAACACACCACAAAACAAATTCAGAGCAAGAAAATTAATTTACACAAACAGAGCTTTACCTTCACATCAAAATTAAAGTCATCTTCATCTGATGTAGGCCAAGAACAATTATGTTCAGGTAGGTCAGAAAACCTTTGAAATAAAAATGTACAACAAAAATGGAAGAGTTCTGTTCTTTAAAGTAAAAGTTCATTTAAGTTCTTCTACCTGTACAGTGCAATACATTTATTTATTAATGTAATTGGAATTTGATTAGCTACCACTTTCTGCCTCCACTTCTCAAATCCATGAAATATTCAGTGAAGACTCAGTCTCAATATACTTCATCCTGAATCCCTGTATTGTCTTAATCCAACTCATCAGAAACTCCAATATTCTGATCTATTTTCAAAAACCCCTTTTCCCATCCAACTCAATGTTGTACCTCTTCAAATGTGCCTTTCCCCAGCAAAGTCCAACCTGTTTCTCTTCTCTATCATTGGGTTCAATATATTCACTTCCCCATTGTATTTTTAAAACTATCACCTACAGAATCATAAATATGGAAGGGTACTGGTTTTAGAATTAAGATACCTGAGTTTAAATCTCATTTGTGTCACTTAATGTATCAAGACAAGTCACTTTAATAACTTTTGAATTATGGGTTTCCCATTTAAAGATCCAATTGGCCAGATCATAAAAGAGATTTAATTTGAATAGTCTACAGAATTCCTTAAAATATTGAAATGTTATGTGCTATTTATTCTGCTATAGAAAAATAAGCAATATTTAACTGACATAAAAAATTAGATCAAAGGAAACACAAAAAAAATCAGAAAAGAAAGCAAAATAAACAAGAAAAGATTATAGTCATGCAAAACATTTTAAAACTCCAAAAATTTAAAACTTCATGTATCTAGGCATGAGTAGTAGACTAAAGGAAAAATAAATTTGGAAACTAGTTAGTATAGAAGCCAGTTAAAAACATTCTCCAAATACAAACTAAATATAACTGATAGAACATGGCTTGCATGTATAATTCATTTTCTGTGAAAGCATTCTTCTCCAAGACTTGCCTGATTGTGCTTATGTAAAACAAATGGTCCCATGGCCACATATTTTACATAAATAAGATTCACCTTAAAATGTTTGGTGATAAGAACAACACAGTGGTAATGTATGCAAGTGTCATATGTGTTGGGAGGAATTACTGGACGATAACTGGTGTCTTAGGAAAGTCACAGTTAATACATGATTAAATTCGACTTTCCAAATTGACTTGATGTGTACCTCTGTCTTGACACCAGTGATGCACAGGACCCTATCAATCTATGCATATGTGGAGCCAGGCAGATTGACAGTCCAATCTGGGTCACCTACTTGTCAATTAGGAGATCATGAGGCCATTACTCTACATCTCTGAATGGCAGTAGTGTAACTAGTGAAAAATAAATTACAGTAGCACAGATATTTTGCAAAACTGTTGATGACTAATAAATAGCAAATGTGAAGTGCATAATATGGGGTCTGCCCATAATAAAATATGCAACAAGTATTAGTTACTTTTCTCTGTATTCTCTAATTACTTACATGAAATGTATTTTTAAAAATCTGTAAAATCTTACCTTGTTAAAGTATCATAATCAAAACTCTCATTCACTATTAAGACAAAGGGAAAATATATATTAACTAATGAACAGGAAAATACAAAATATAAAAACTCTTCTAGAATGAATATTAACTATAGTATTGACAGCCATTAATGAATTAAGTACTCCAATTTCCCCTTCTTTGTATTTATCAAATACAAGGAAGAAAATAAGGATTTATCAAATTTTATTCCTAAAGGTAAAGTGCTGTGCACATTAACCATAATTCTACTTCAAACATCTAACATTGACAGAAAATGTATTAGCAGAGTAAGTATCTTAAGTAGACAGTATCAAAAAATGGCAATATTTTATGCAATAATGGCAGTAGCCATTATTCTAAAAGAATATACTTATTTTCTTAGACAAAATTACCTTCTCCAGATTTTCAGTCAAAACCACTCAGTTTAGGATGAAAAACCCTGTCACAAGGAATCCAGATCTTTGAATATTGTACTTTTCAGCATGGGAAAAATAAAAGAAACAATCCAGAGATAAGCATCTTGAAAGACTTTCTAACTGCTAGCGAAGAAAAACTCAAGAGAAACCAATGTCCTTCTTTCATTGACCTTCTTCCAGGAAAGATGCTAAGAAGCTATCTCAGTTCTAGTTCTTTTCTTTATATTATGTATGGTGCTATCAATGCTCAAATGCACCTGCCATCTCTACTGAAAAGATCACTCCTTAAGTGTATCCACTGTGAATCTTTTTTAAGCTTTTCAGTGAGACAGCTTAAAAAGACACTGGAGAGTAGCTGCAAATTTGCAGAGAGTACTATCAATATAAAGAAAATAGCAATAGAACTTATCTCATTCAAAGCTTTCAGAAAGTGCCAACTTTTGGCTATCCCCACTGGGAGAAAAAATTCATTTTATTTAAAATATGATAAGAAAATAATGGGACTCTCCTATAATGTACCATGACAAAGAATCTACTCACAGAAAGTGAGGATCAGGGATGTAGCTCTGCGTTAAAGTACTTTTCTTACACCCCCCACACACAATCCTTTCC
The DNA here is from genome assembly GCF_047511655.1 of Castor canadensis. Classification (NCBI taxonomy): domain Eukaryota; kingdom Metazoa; phylum Chordata; class Mammalia; order Rodentia; family Castoridae; genus Castor; species Castor canadensis. The sequence goes on from NC_133400.1 coordinate 59,573,532, forward strand.
CCCTCACACACACACACCTCTGAATATAGTTTCATACAATGTAGGAGGCTCTTGGTCCAATCCCCAACTACAGAAACATAATGAAAATATTTGCAAAGTTAGCCTTGTTAGTGAAATACAGAGTGTTATCTTACTCATCCCTCAATGGAAAAGGATTGTGCTGTTTTATGTATAGCTTTGAGACTCTAGTAATGTTTGCAGTGGCAACACTGATATGAAAGTTTTTACTATGATTACTATATAAAGTAAAGCCTCTTGAGATTGTCTCCACTGATAACAAATGTAACCCAAAGAAATAGGATGGTCCAGTTACTAATAGTATAGCATAATATAATTTTTCTCAACCCTTCTTACCAGGTGACTATTCTCTATATAAATCATACTAAAAAGAGAAAATAACTTATGAAGCATATATTATCATATCTTATGCTGGTGAAGAGTAAAGAAGGAAACCAATGGCTGGTGGTGTAGCTCAGTTGTAGAGTATTTGCCCACAATGTGAGATGCACTAGACTCAAATCACTTCACCATAAAAGAAAAACAAAATTTGTTTGCAGTTCATTTTTACTCAGAATGTAAATTTAATGCAACCAATTTATTAAGTAATCTGAAACCTACACTATGAAAAAATAAACTGTGAAAAAAATATAAATGTAATTTTTATTTGATTTCTTAACCTGCTTTTCTGCAATAAAAACTTCCTTATTTTTACTAATTTTCTATGGTTGAAACACTTAAGAGTAATTCACTACCACAGGTCTTACCTGGGTTGCTAGCTTGGTTAATATTAAGTCCCTTTTCTTCCTGTTCTAAAAGCATTTGCCTTTTGCTATGTATAAAAAAAAGACATAAATAAAATTAATGTTTTTATACAGATATGAAAACATTTACCAAATACATTAAATTCTTAATATTTCAGGCAATATCAGAGCTAGCATCAAAACATTATTATTTATGATTCAAATCCCACATTATTCATATTGTTAGTATATGCTAAAATATTTTATTAAGCTTATAATTAAAGAGAAAAAAAGTAAACTGAAATAATAATTAATTTAGAATCACAGAGCTCAGTACATTGACTAGCTTCCATAATGGAATGTGTTTTGTAATCAGAAGTCCTATGTCTATAATCAACAACTGTTTCTTCTTGGACATGTTGTTTATATTAGACTCAAGTTCTTCTAAAAACAAGGATTTTATTGCTTTAGCTCACTAAGTTGTTAAGAAGATTTCATGGGATTATGTAAAACATATTCAGAAATAGCAAAACAACTGAATAATTTGTTAATGCTAAACTGTTTCAGAGCTCCAAATAAAATGCAGCTCTAATATTCATAGGTTCTAATACTCAAATGTTGACATCATCAGAGAATGTTATCTTAATTTTGACTATTAGCTGTTCTACACTTTGCAGTTTATAATTAAATAAGTAGTAATTAAATTTGGATATAAATATATTATCTCATTTTGTTATATAACATATTTGTTCCCTACTTTGTAACTACTGAATCACACCAAGAGCAGAATTACAAGCAAATGTCAAGATGTGCTTCTGAGTGCTGGGATTACAGGTGTGATTATAGGTGTGGGACACCAAACCTGGCCTTTAACCAGATTTTTAGTGTAAAAACATGTAACAACAACTAGCAAAGGCATAAGGTAATGTAGTTTGTCTGGAACAAACTTCTGAAGACACCAATAACTTGTTTCAGAAACCTGGATGTTTTTCTTGATTCATATCATAAAGTCTCAGGATATAGGTCAGTGGTGGAGTACTGCTCTAGCATTTGCAAGGTAGTGCGGCAAAAATTAGATCACATGAAGTTTGCTCCAAAATAACAGAGACGTCCGTCACCCTAGTCACTTTAATGAAGTGGTTTAAACATGTAATTTGATTTAGTTTACCAAATTAACATCTTAAATTAAAGTTAAACTCAACTTAGGTAGGTTTAATTTTGTGTAGAATTGACCATTTAGACCTAAGAATAAGCATAAGCATTGTGGAAATGAAAGTGTTTAACTTTGAGAATTACCTTTAAATCTACAAAGATAAAAAAAAGAATCCTCTTATCTCACTAGGCTGTTACATGGTAGAAATTACTAATGTGACATCTTCTGAACAGTGACTATGCAAAAGGTCATCACTCTGAATGAGGTAAAAATTTAAATGGAGAGTTCTGCATTTTTCCTAGTCTGATGCAATATATTATAACCCATAGTCAGATAATGTTAAGAGCTATTTGCAGGAAAAAATAACACTAATATTAATGGTAATAATAAAGGTCATTTTTGTTTTAGTTAATAATGCTGATAAACATGACTTAGACACTGAACTAAATGCCATCTATGTTATTTGTATTTCATGCAACATCTCATATGTCACATGTGCTATATGTATATATTGCATAGATATACTAATTGTTATATAAGTGTATATATATGATATATTATAAAGATCCCCCTGTAGTATATTATTGTCTTTTTCATATTAGGGAATATATTTGGTGACAAGTTATGTTCACAAGGTCACACACCTAAGTAAGTGGAAAAGCTAGGAATTAAACCCAGTCTATCTTATTTCTCTTTACCACCCATCCATGACTTACCTGCAGTAAAGGGAAAGTTTATCCAGTTTATGCTATTTTTCTTCCCACTTGCCCATAACAATTAAAAGCAAATATAAAAATACACTAGAGGAGAAAGTGAAAATAAAAACCTAACCATAATCTGCTAATAGCAATTAATAGTCACTCACGGATAACATCACATCAATATTCTTCAATGAATTCAGTTTAAGGCAGAGTTGTCCAATATTCAAAATGACTCTCAACTCTTATTTACGCATAATATAGCATTTTAAAGAAATAATTATATAAGAACAGTGATGTAAAATAAAATAAAAATTTAATCTAAATGTTAAATCAAAAATAGATTAAAAATCTTTATATCTTAAAGCTAATAAAACTTATGTGAAATGCTTTTAGTTAACATATGATCATAGGACCAACAAATTAAGGTTACAAATAACAAAATACAAGGGCATATGAGTCCTCCTACATGAAGTTCTTTGTGTTGTCCACTCTGAATAATTCATTATATTCTAATGATTATACATTAATCTTCCTATCAATTTCTGACTTGTCTGTAACCACTCTAGAGCATTAGTAAACTTTTTTTTAAAGAAACAACTATACCTTTCCAGAAAATCAGCTTCAGTTGTGTTTAGCTCCTTCTTTACAGACAATTCAGATATCTCTTCTTTATTTTCCTTTTGTAGAAGTGGAAATTCTATGAGGTTATCCTATGAAAAAAACAACTTATAACTAAAAAATTACATATTTCTCAACTGATCTGAAAATCTTATAAATGACCCTGTGAATGTAAACATATAATGTTAACAGTAAATAAACAGTAGTCAATCCACCTTCTCACCCCTATGAACTTTCACTGTGCTACTCCTTCCTTTGAGATGCCTCACCCCTGGCAGACTTACCACATCAACTCATTCCTCTGCAAAGCTCATTTCAAACATTCTCTTCTTAAAAGAATCTTTGCTTCTATCACAGCATTTATCATGTGATTTTGGAGTCCTGTTGTTACTCCAATCTAAACCAATAGCTTCTTGAGAGCAGGTATTCTTTTATATCTATATCCCCAAACCCCAAAACATAGAAGGCAAACATTTTAAGTGTATCATCTCATTGATAAGCTAAATTATCCTGAATAGAGAACCTCATATACAGGCTGTGTCCTCTGCACAGGCGACAGTCATATGGGTTAATAAGAGATAGGTTTCAATATTTTAAGAACTTCTGGAAATGAAGATCTCTAAAGAATTCTCCAAAAGTTTAAATGTGAACTCCTTTTATGGACATAAGCTAAGAATTGCCATCTGTGAGCCACGTTTAATCTATAGGCCTTGTGTTTTTACCTTTGTTTCCCAAAGGTTGTATACAAAACAAGTATTTACATATAGAATCTTCCCTCTCTTTAATATCATTTAAAAATAAGGATGAAAATGAAACTTAAAAGATTTATAATACCAAATTCAGGAATTTTTTTCCAAAAGGAGAATGATGGAGAGGCTGAATTCAACTGTGATCTGTTGTAAGAACTTTTGTAAAAGTCACAGTGTGCCCTCAGAACAATAATAAAATAAATTAAAAAGAACTTTTGTAAATGTAACAGTGTATATGCAGAACAATAATAAAAATTTTTTCTAGCTCTTGTAAGTTTATTTTCCATTTGTATTGAAATCTCCAAGACTGTCAATTAAATAAATAGTTTCACAAAATGGCTAAATTTAAATTATTGAAAGAGCTCTTATCACTGTTCTTACTTACTTCATGGTTTTCAGTTGTTAAAACTGCCTGGCTGATGACACCAGTGGTCTCTGAACATGGAGATCTTCTACCACACAGCTTCAAATGAAAAAAAAAATTGTCATTCTCATCAAGAAAACCCTGCTTGTAATTGACACTTGTTGACCTAATTACCTGAGTAAAAATAAGGATGCACAAATTCCTTAAAGTGCCAGATTCTACTTATTAAAAGACTACCCATCACCAAATTTCGAAAGACTTTCTGAATGAAGTGATTATTGGAAGGAAAGAGGTATCATTCTGCAAGCTAATAGATATGGCCAAAAATGCTCTTTTTAATTTTACAACCATGGAGATAGACAAAGATGGATAAAAGTCTGTCATCACTGGAAAAGTGAAGTTGAAAGGAAAAAGGACCTAATCAAACTCTAACTCTTCTAGAGATGTCTTAATTTTTTGATCTGTGAATTTACATATTCTAATTCACTTACTCTATTAATTTGTGTAATCAGTGGCTATTACCTAGGAATTATTTCCAACATGAGGAAATGTTTTCAAACATCCATCTCCCATCATTACAACTACTGAATCCAATTCTTTATGGAAGATCCCAGACCTGTAAATTTTCAGAATGATCACCTGGTCATTGATTTGAACAATTCTAATTGAGAACTAGATATAGAGGCAAATATCATTTTAGTCTCATTCCTTATCCACTTGACCTTTTCCCTACCTTATTTGTGAATTTAACCCAAAGGAGAAAAAGAGTCAGAGACAGTGAATTACTGACACTATCATGTAAATTTCTTGAGGAGGATCAGAATAGAGACTAGTGAATTCCATATGTAACTTCATTACATAAAATGCAAAATACAATAACCCACACTTCCCAGAAAGACATTGAAGATTTGAAACCAGAGTTAATATTCTCATCTGGCTATTTATGCCAGAACAAGGATAATATGTCACTGAATTCTTTGTTCTTCCCTCGGATTTTCTACTTAATCTCTACCTAATTGCCACATATAACATATTTCTTCAGAGGCCTCCTAAAATTGCTCTCAAGGCACATATACAAATCAATATTTTTTCTTTCCGAAACTAAAGATTATTAACTGCAAATTGAAGACCATCTTGACTATACACATAAACTGGGAAAATCATTTAAAAATCTCTTCTTAGATTTCCCAACAATTTAAGAAATTTAAATGTATTATGTATTACATTTTGAATGTGTTTGCATGAATTTTATTACATGAGTTACATCTTAAGAGAAAAAAAGTTACTTTTTAGTAATATATTATTTATGTACATTAGAATTGAAAAAAGTAGAACTTGCTTCTATTTGTTATGTCAAATAGCTAAAGACAAATGACAGAAGACAAATTCAGTTCTTTGCAAGAAAGAAAAACTACAACAATAATTCTTGTAGGTCGATTAATAGGTCTTGTAGGTCGATTAAATGACAGCTACTAAAAAGAAAGATGTAACTAAATAGGTGGTCAGTAGAGACAGACTGAAAGACACTGAAGGAATAAATGTTTTTGCAAAAAATTGTTAGAATTAAATCATTTTTAGAAAGTAAAGGAGGAAGAAACAATAAAAAGGAACACTCACCCAAAAAAGAACACAAATTGGAATACACAAAAAAGTCGTAATTTTAATTCAAATTATATACTATGATAGTATTATGCAAGTATATGGACTATCTACATGAGCCCATACTAATATATTCTAACATCCACTGAAGATGGTGGATTAGTAAATTAATATTTGCTGATTTTCCACACCAAAATGAAATAAATTAGTAAATTATTAATTGCACCCTAATGCCAAAGGTCCCATTCAGGAAGCTAACATTCCCTTAATAGGCAGTGGGGCTGATTATTTGAACCTATTCTGTCTATCATCAAAACCCTAAAGTCAACTAAAGATCATAAGGCAGAAATAGTTCTTTACATTTGGTATTCCTGATTGGTGATACGACCACACAAATTTTGAGCCACTGAGAATAATTACTCATTAACATGAATCCAACTCAGTGGGCATAGCTTATAAAATGTTCTTAATTTCAACTGATTAATCATGACACCCACATTTCCTCTTAACTTCTTTATCATGTCAGGACATTTTACAAATGGAAGCACAGCTACTATTCGGAATATATTTCATCATTCCCAAGATAAAATTTAGCAAAATTATTATAAATTTAAAGAACATTTTACATGTTCTAACTAGTTAATTTTTAAAAGTTAAACATAAAGTATTACATATATAATCTATTTCTTCTAAAATACTAGTCTGAAAAGTAATTTATTTTGTTCAGTGACTCATTATTAAAGCAAAGAAAATAATGCTAAACCAAAAATATAATTCAGGAAGAAACTGTTTTGCCATTATCTCTAATTTTGATGAAGAGAGAGTATAAACAATAATAGGAAGGACCAAGGCTTTTTGTTAGTTGAGATAAGGATAGCTATATAGGGAGATTCCTCGCAAAAGGAAGGGGTTGGAGGGAAGAGGGGAGAAATGACCCAAACATTGTATGCACATATGAATAAAAGATAAAAAAATTAAGATGATGAGGCCAAATATATGTATATATATATAAAAAATATTAACACACCTGCAACAGGTTATTTTTACTGTCATCAAGCCTTTTCTCCTCTTTCTCCGACTTCATTTCTGCTGGTAAAAGCATAAATTATGTGAAAATAAACTTCTTAGCTCAGTTAGAAAGGAAGAACTAACTTTATGAAAATAAAATCATTGTTAAAAACAGGAGTTACAATGATTTTATTTCCCAATGAATTTAAATTAAGGCAAATTTTAACTAAATATTTTGTTTAGGAAATACTTCTAATTATTCAAGACTTTCAAATCACTTAGAGAAAGATTATTTGTTAACCAGGTTCAGCCATACAAACAACTCAAAGATTAGTCTACACAACTAAATTTTAAAAACTCTCAGAATACCACAGAAACATATAAATCCACACTGTATATTAAACAACTTGGTGGGTATGTTGTTTATCATTTTCCAAAATTAGTGTTATATTTTACAACTCTACCTGTGAACACCATGTTCATTATGTCTGAAGTATTTTCATCCACTATTCTGACAATTTTTTTCTTTGAAGATGTTATCTACAATGTGTTTTCTTCCTTGGTTATTGATATCTTTCCCTGAATAAGTAGGTATCTCTTTTCTTGGGGCTACCTTAGTACTTTACCCTGTAATCTATAAGCTACTTTTACATTTCTGTCTTGATGGGAATTGCATTAAACATGTAGATTGCTTTCAGTAGTATAGCCATTTTTACTATGTTGATTCTACCAATCCATGAGCATGGGAGATATTTCCGTCTTCTGTAATGTTCCTCAGTCTCTCTCTTCAGGAGTTTGTAGAGTTCATTCACATTTTTTGTTAAATTTACTCTGAAGTATTTGATTTTTTTTGAGGCTATTGTGAATGGAATTGTTTCCATATATTCCTTCTCAGTTTGTTCGTTGTTGGTGTATAGAAAAGCTAATGATTTTTGTAGGTTGATTTTGTATCCTGCCATCTTACTGTAGCTGTTTATGGTGTCTAAGAGTTTTTGGGTGGAGTATTTTGGGTCTCTAAGGTATAGGATCATATCATCTGCAAATAAGGATATTTTGACAGTTTCTTTATCTATTTGTATTCCTTTTATTTCTTCTTCTTGCCTAATTGCTCTGGCTAGGAATTCCAGTACCATGTTGAATAGGAATGGGGATAGTAGGTACCCTTGTCTCATTCCTGATTTTAGGGGGAATGGTTTCAGTTTTTCACCATTAAGTGTGATGTTGGCTGTAGGTTTGTCATAAATAGCCTTTACAATGTTGAGGTACATTCCTTCTATTCCTAGTTTTCTTAGAGCTTTTATCATGAAGTGGTGTTGGATCTTGTCAAAGGCTTTTTCTGTGTCTATTGAGATGATCAAGTGGTTTTTGTCTTTGTTTCTATTGATGTGCTGTATTACATTTACAGATTTGTGTATGTTGAACCATCCCTGCATCCCTGGGACGAAGCCAACTTGGTCATGGTGTATGATCTTTCTGATGTGTTGTTGGATTCGGTTTGCCATTATTTTATTAAGGATTTTTGTATCAATATTCATTAAGGAAATTGGCCTACAATTCTCCTTTTTGGAGGTGTCTTTGTCTGGTTTTGGGATGAGAGTAATATTGGCTTCATAGAATGACTTAGGCAGTGTTCTTTCCCTTTCTATTTCATGGAAGAGTTTAAGGAGGGTTGGTATTGGTTCTCCTTTAAACATCTGATAGAATTCAGCAGTGAATCTATTGGGTCCTGGACTTTTCTTTTTTTGGGAAACTCTTGATTGCTGCTTCAATTTCGTTTTGTGTTATAGATCTATTCAGGTGATTAATATCTTCTTGGTTCAGTTTTGGTTGGTTGTAAGTTTCTAAAAATCTGTCCATTTCTTCAAGATTTTCAAATTTATTAGAGTATAGGTTCTCAAAGTAGTCTCTGATGATTTCCTTGATTTCCATGGTGTTTGTTGTTATCTCCCCTTTTGCGCTTCTGATTTTACTGATTTGGATTTTTTCTCCCCTCATTTTAGTCAGGTTTGTCAGGGGTCTGTCAATCTTATTTATTTTTTCAAAGAATCAGCTTTTTGTTTTGTTGACTCTTTGTATGGTTTTTTTTTTTGTTTCTATTTCATTGATTTCAGTCATTTTAATTATTTCTTTCTTTCTGCTTGTTTTGGGATTTGCTTGTTCATGTTTTTCTAGGAGTTTGAGCTGTAGTATTAGGTCATTGATTTGGGATCTTTCAGTCTTTTTAATATATGCACTCATGGCTATAAACTTTCCTCTTAGGACTGCCTTTGCTGTGTGCCATAGGTTCTGGTAGGTCATGTTTTCATTTTCATTAACTTCCAGGAACTTTTTAATTTCCTCTTATTTCATTGATGACCCATTCATCATTAAGCAATATGTTGTTCAGCTTTCTATCTATTTTGCTCCGGGACTGGATGTCCAAGGGTAATCTTTTTAAATCAACATTGGATAATCAGTATTTATTTATTTTATTCAATGGTCATTGTTCCTGAGTACTGGGACTATATTTAGAAGAGTGCAAAGAAAGAGTATTCTTGATGAGTTTTCAAGAGATAATACCTGAGCTGTGACCTAGTGAGGTAAGTCAAGTAGTATAAGAATAAAAACAAAAGTATTCAAGAGATGAAGAGAAATATTAAATGGTATATACTTGCCTGAAAATATAGAAATCAGTGAGGAGAGCATCACCCACATAATTACATGGAACAAGGCAGACATAGAAAATGTCTAAAGATGAAGACTTAAGAAAATGTCATTATCATGAAAGTCTTATACAAATTTTATATGTTTAGACATTGATAATTTTTTCTCATTTTATTTTATTGTTTGTACATTTACCTACATGTGTATATATTGCTTGTGCCATCTCCCCCGACCCTTGCAAAGCCCCATTTCCAGGCAGAATCTGTTGCACCCTCTTCTCTGATTTTGTTGAAAAGAAAACATAAGAAATAATAAGAAAGAAAGAATTTTTGCTAGTTTAAGATAAGGATAGCTATACAGAAAGATTCCTTGTGTTGCTTCCATCCACTTGTGTATTGCAACCCACATTGGTTCATTTCTACCCAACCTCTTCATTACTTCCTGGTCCTCTTCCCATAGTGGCCTCTGCCAATTTAATATTACTTTTTTCACTCCTCAACAGGGAGCACATCAACCACATTCAAGTTTCTAAAACTGGTTATGGTCATATTTGTACAGGAGATAGATCACATTAGGTGTGATGGGAGAATGAATCTGAAAAGCATATGCATAAGTGAAGGATGATGAGTTGTAGAAAATAAAGATGATGCAAGCCTGAAATGAAGGAATATTTTCATTTCTCAGTGTCCAATACATTGTGGATCTGCATCATTTAAATAAATGAATAACTCTGGATCCTTACAGAAGTTCTAGTTACATTAAGGAAAACTATCAAATGAAATGTGAAGTGAACTACAGGGTCTGTATAAGTTACTTTTGTTTCAGTGCAGGAATTTTGATTTTTCATATCACATGATGTTGAAGGAACTCATTTAGGTGTTTTGTTTCAAATGTCCTGCTTCTCAAAACTATGGAGATCATCAATAAATAATAGCAAGATTTGGAGTGAAGCTCATTTACTGATCATGTGTTAACATGCATGAGACCCTGGGTTCAATCCCCAGCACACAAAAAGTTATCTGTTTTGCAAAAGATATTCCCTGACCCTTCTATGATGATGCAAGACACAGATATCTTGAAATTGGAAGTAACTAAAATCAAAATTGTAAAATCTGGAAGCAACAATGTTAGATTTGAAGGTTCTCCCAAGTGACTTTGTGAGTGAGAAAATTGAGGAGGACAAAGACAGACTATATTCCCCAGAATTAAACATAGGAAGAGTATTAGGAATCACAAGGAGATTTCAGGACCAGTGAAATGCTCAACAAAACAGTAAGACTATGAAGAGAAAAGCAGGAAATACCCCAAAACTCTAGGAAGAAGGAGGGGAGAGGGGAAGCCAAAGTTACTACCACAAGGTAATATGTTGAAGAGCTACACCAAGTACTTTCTTGATAGAGAATCTGTTCATTGAGACTGAGCTACTCTGGGGACCTAGAAACAAGGAATAATCACAATGAAGGGAGCCTGAGAACACCCTTCCACAGAGTCTAGGTGGGAGACAGTCATAAGGGTAAGTTGTAGAGAGGAGAAGGATCAGACATAGAGTCACTGAGATAATTAAGGAACAGGGAGCTCAAGCTGTACAGCATATGGTGGACTATAGTCCCATCCTCTGTAGCAAAGAGCAGCAACAATACCTGTGACCTCAGCAGAGATGTAGGTTCCCAGCCCAAACCAGCATAGGCTCTGGTGTTGCCTCCCTGCTGCATATGTGTTGCTGTCAGGCAGGACTGAGAGCGTCAAGCTTAGGTCCAGTGGAACTCTCCGTTTCCTGAGATTCCTTACTCCTGCAGGGTGGTTACCTTCTGAAAAGGACCTAAAAGTGTTGAGACCAGCATACCAAATCCTGGGCCCCTTGGATCTGTCCCCCAGGGCAGAGTTCAGTGCTGTTTGTTTTCCTCACTCTCCAGTACACTATAAAAGATCCCTATATTTGAGCTTTTGCTACTCCTTGGTGCACAAAGTTGGCGGCCAGTGGAGTGAGCAGGAACTTGCCTAGTTCACTGGCCACAAAGCTTACTGGGGCCTGCAGTGGCTCTGGCGATGCAATGAAGGGAAGTTTCTAAAGTGTATGTATCCCTAGAGGTGAAAAATGACTAAACTGGTCCAAATATCACCTACATATAACACCAGCCTGAAACAGTGTTGTTCCTGCTACAGCAGTTTGTTTTCTCCTCTCTGAGTGTTACTGGAAATTGAGACCTCAGGATAAGGCTGCTCACTAAGAAAACTCCTGAGTAAAACTGAAAGAGATATTAGTAACAACAGATGTGCAAATCACAATTTAGAAATAAAAGAAATATGAAAGGCAATGTGACTCCTCTGCAAGTTCACAACTCTTCCATGTCTGAATCCAAAGACACTGAAAAGAGTGGAACGTCATACAAAAAATTCACAAGTCACATTTTAAAAATGGTCATTGATCCCAAAGAGAATGTAAATAAACAGATGAGTGAAATAAAGAAGTAAACTCGAGGGCTGGATGAGAAAATCAACTTGATAAAGACATTCAGCACTTGGATGAGAAATTCATCAAAGAGGTAGAGATTCTTTTAAAAAAAGAAAGTTAAATGTGAAAGTCTCAATAAATCAAAAACTCAGTGGGAAAGCATCATCTATAGACTAGACAATACACAAGACAGAGTATCATGGTTTTTAGACAGGATTAAGGAATTATTACAGCCAGATAACAATACAGAAACAAATTAAGCAACTATACCCACAATAACAAGCATCTAGGACATGATTAAGAGAAGAAAACTATGAATCTGCTGTGTAGAATAGAGAACCAAAATACACAATAAAGGTATAAAAATCTTATTCAGTGAAATTATGGCATAAATTTTCCCAAAATAAGGAAAACAAATGGACATCTAAGTACATAGGCATTTTGAACCCCAAATACACATAACCAGAAAAGATCGTCTCTCCACATCATATTATACTAAAAATGGCAATAGTACAGAACTAAGAAAAGCTGCAAGAATGAAGTGCAAAGTTACTTACAAAGGTAAATCTAACAAAATAACAGGAGACCTCTCATCAGAAATTCTAGAGCATGGACAGATATATTTCAGCAAAAATATCTGCTAGACAAAACTACTATATCCAACAAAGTCATCCTTTTAAAAAATCAAAGGAGAAATAAAGACTTTCCATGATACTCAGAAAGAAAAGTAATTCACAACCATTAAGCCAGAATTCCAGAAAACACAGAAGTACTACACATGAAAGATGAATAAAACTAAATATAAGCAAACCAGCTCAGAAAAGAAAAAAAATCTCATTAAGAAAATACATAAACAAAGAAGTAGTAAAGAATCAAACATAATAATTCATTAAGCCAGTAAACTTGAAAGATTAAAAATGGAAGAGCTATTACATACCTTTCAATAACTACCCTAATTGAAAACACACTTCATTCTCCAATTCAAAAAATACAGTTAGAAAAACTACAGTTGGCTGAATGAATTAAAAGACAAGAAACAACTAACTGTCATTGGCAAAGACACAGACTCAAAGTGAAAGGATGTAAAAGGATATTTTAGCAATTAAAATTCAAAATTAAGCAGGATTACCTATACTCATAGCAAACAAAGCAGATTCAAGCCAAAATTAGTTAGAAAGAATAAAGAACATCACTAGATATTAATAAAAGGTACAATACATCAAGAAGATAAAACAATTGTTAAAATATATACACCAAATATTCTGCATCCAATTTCATGAAACAAATACTACTGGACATGAAGGGACAAATATGTCCACGTGTAATAAGAGTATGTGAGTACACTATCCTACTCTCTTCAATACATGGACCATTTAGACAAAAAAACAGAACAATAAATTTCAGAAATAAACTGATCTTTGGTCAAATGGAAGTCACAGACATCTACAGAATATTATACCCAACTGCTGTGGAATATACATTTTTCCAAGCATACCATGAAACTTTCTCCAAAATGCATTACATATTATGTCATAAAGCAATTCTTTTTCATTTTATTTATTTTTAATTTTTTTTCTCCGCCCCTCCCTCAATACCCAGCAGAAACTATTTTGCCTTTATCTCTAATTTTGTTGAAGAGAGAGTATAAGCAATAATAGGAAGGAACAAGGGTTTTTGCTAGTTGAGATAAGGATAGCTATACAGGGAGTTGACTCACATTAATTTCCTGTGCGTGTGTGTTACCTTCTAGGTTAATTCTTTTTGATCTAACTTTTTTTCTAGTTCTTGGTCCCCTTTTCCTATTGGCCTCAGTTGCTTTTAAGGTGTCTGCTTTAGTTTCTCTGCATTAAGGGAACAAATGCTAACTAATTTTTTAGGTGTCTTATCTATCCTCACACCTCCCTTGTAATTCTTAACCAATACAAAAAATCAAATAAGTTCTACCATCTTAACAGATTATAACTAAATAAAATTAAAGTTGAATAGAAAAAAACAGAAATCATACAAACACATGGTCTCTGAAAAATATATTTTTGAATAATGTATTCACTAAAGAAATAAGAAAAAATTAAATTTCTAGAATCAAATGATAATTAAAACAGAATATACAAGAACCTTTAAGACAAAACAAAGACATTTGAAAGAGGAAAGCTTATAGTGCTGAGTGCCTACATTAAACTCCCATATATTGCTAGTGCATCCTACTTCAAAACTATAGTAAAACTATTTAAAAACCAAAATATTTCAGGTAAATAATTTAAGGATGCATTATAAAATCAACAAACAATAATAAGCCAAAACAATAATTAGTAGACACAAAGAAATAATAATTGTCAGGAGACAAAATAATGAAATTCAGACAAAAAAGTGATAAAAACAATAAATGAAAAGAAGGAATGGTTCTTTGAAAAGATAAGAAGGACTGTCAAACCCATAGTCAAACAAATCAAAAGAAAGTAAAGGTTAAAATTAATAAAATTAGAGAAAAAGGAGGATGTTGCAACATATATCACAGAAATTCAGGGGATGATTAGGGAATTTTTAGACAACTAATATTCTAATAAACATAGAAAAAAACTATAAATTTCCAGGTACATATGTCCTAAAAACTGAACCAAGAGGATATTACCAATGTATCCATTCCTATAACAAAAATTTAGTTTTGATAGTATAAAGAATCTCCCATCAGAGGAAAGCCCAGGAGGACCAAATGGATTCACTGCTGAATTCTACAAAACCTTTAAAGAAAGTACACAACTGCTCCACAAACTATTCCAAAAAATAGGAAGGCATGGAACACATACAAACTCACTTGTAGGCAGCCTAAATTCATCCAAAAAGGAAAACATTGAACATAAGAAAAAATGGACATAAGAATAAAAACTACACACTAATTTCACTAATTAATGCAGACTTAAATATCTTAAATAAACTACTTGAAAACTGAGTTCAACAGTGCATTAAGAAGATTCTACAGCATGATTACATTAGAATCATTCCAGGGATGCAAAGATGGATTCAACATATACAACACAATATTAATAATACAGCAGATCAACACAATCAAAGACAAAAAACACATGATTATAGCAACGGAGAAAAAACTTTGGACAAAATTCAATATCCATTCTTGTAAAAAACACTGAAGAAACTAGGAACACTAGATTCATACTTCAAGATAATAAAAGCTATATATGCCATAACTAGAACCAGAACACATTACTGAATTCAGAAAAGATGAAAGCATTCCATTTCCTCCAAAATTAGGAATGAGACAAGGGTGTCTTCTCTCTCCACTCTTGTCTAATAGAGCTCTTGAGTTCTAATGCAGGACAATAAGTCAAGAACAAAAAATAGGTATGTAAATACAAAAAGAATTTAAATTATCCTTGCTTGTAGATGATATGATCCAAAATTTAAAGCCTTCACCAAATGAGTCTTAGATATGATGAACACTTTCAACAAACTACCATGATAAAAAAATCCCCATAAAAATCCATAGCTTCAAATAGGCATGGTGGCTCAATCCTTGAGTATCAGCTACATGGAAGGCTAAGATTAGGAGGACTGTGATTTATACCAGCCAGGGGAAAATTCACTAGAACCCATCCCAACCAATAGGTGGGTGCAGTGGCACGTGCCTGTTAGCCCAGCTACAGAAGGAAGCCTAAAATAGGAAGACCATAGTCCAGGTCTGTCATACAAAATGTGAGACCTTATTTCAAAAATAACCTGAGTAAAAATGACCAGAGGTGTGGCTTATATGGTAGACACATGCCTACCAAGCACAAAGCTCAGAGTTCAAACTCCATTACCACAAACAAAAAAATCCATAGCTTTTTACATACAAACATACTGAAAAAGAATTCAGGAACATAATCTCAATCACTATAGCCACAAATGAAGGAATAATAAAGATAACATGATGAAAGACATCATGAAAACTATAAAATACTGAAGATAGAAATCGAAGAAGACACCAGGATATGGAAAGATATACCATGTTCATGAATCAGAATTAATATTGTAAAATGACTATATTATGAATGCAACCCCTATAAAAATTCCAATGACATTCTTCACAGAAATAGTAAAAACAATCTTAAATCATTATGAAAGAGAAAAAACAAGAACAGACAAAACAACTCTGAGCAGAAAGAAAAACATCAAAGATACTATATTTATAAATTTCATGTTATTTTACAGAGCCAAAGCAGCAAAAAGTAACATGATACTGGCACAAAACAGACGTGCAAACGAATGGAGTAGAATAGAGGATCCAAAAATTAACCCATGAAACTATAGCCACCTGATTATCAACAAAACTGACAAAAATATATGTTGGAGAAAAGACCTTCTCTTCAACACGTAGTGTTTAGAAAACTGGATATCAAAAAATTGAAAATTCCTCTCTTTTTCCTTGTTCAAAAATCAATTCAAAATGAATCAAAGACCTTCATGTAGGATCTGAAACTTGTAAACTACTACAAGAAACAGTAAATAAGATAAATATTATTTATCGAAGATAAACGTAGTATCTTCAGTGTTTCTCTTTTTTGCTCAGAGTTGTTTTGTCTATTCTTGTCTTTTCTCTTTCATAGTGATTTAGGATTGTTTTACACTTCATAAACAATGCCTTTCTGAATTTCTTCACAGATTTGGGAAATCATAACCAGAATTGACAAATGGGATAAATGCCAATTTAAAAATTTCTATAAAGCAAAAGAAAGTACACAGCAAAGGGACTCCCTACAGAATGGGAAAAAATCTTAGTCAACTCACTGTGGGATAGGGAATTAATATTTAAAATATGTAAAGAACTCAAAAAGTTAAACACCAAAGAACAACTAATCCAGTCAATAAATGTCTAAATGAATTAAAGAAACAGTTCTCAAAAGAAGTAACTATGGTCAATAAATGCATGAAAAAAATGTTCAAAATTGTTAGCCATCAGGGAAATGCAAATCAAAACTACTACACTGACACTCCATAATGCCCAAGGCAGAGGGCTACCTTTAATAAAACAAACAGCAACAAATGCTGGCAAGGATGCACGGGAGGGGCCAGTATATACTCGTGTGGGGAATTGTAAATTTGTACAGCCATTTGGAAATTAGCATCAAAGTTCCTCAAAAATCTGCAGGTGGAACTACCACATGACTCTGCTATTTCACTCGTGGTTGTTTACCTGAAGGAATCTAAGTTAGCACACAACAAAGATACCAGCACATCCATGTTTATTGCAGACCTGTTCACAGTAGCCAAATTATAAAACCAGCATATATACATACACAGAATGAAGTATTGTACAGCCATAAAAATAAATTAAATAATAGTATTTGCAGGGAAATGGATGGAACTGGAGATCAAGTTGTTAAATAAGGTATTCCTGACTCAGAAAGACAAATATTATCTGCTTTCCCAAAGTGTGAATCTAAATTTTAATTAAAAAAAAGAAATGAAAGTATAGGGGGCAGTATTTGGGAAGAAGAAGATGAGTAGGAGTAAGAAAGGTGGACAAGACAGGATAATGGGAAGGTGAATAAATCAAAGTACATTATATACCATGTCAGAAAATGTCATGATGAAGCCCATTAAAATGTACAAAGAAATAAATGGAACAAAATGGCTCTTTACTACCTAAATTTAAGCATTTAAAAATATGTAAAATTATGTACTTTGGCATGAAAATAATTAATAACATGACCGTATATTTTTATCTTGTCTTAATGATACAAATCACATTTTGGTGGCATGTAAAACTATGTAATAATATTCAGTTATTAAGTGCAATACATGTATCAGAAAAATTAAAAAGAAAATCAATAAAGCCAACTTGCTATAATGTTACTACTATAATATTGCTACAACATGTAATTAAAAATTTTTTTACAATATGTATGATTTTTGGCATCAAAATTAAATTAATCATTTTTATCAGAAAATACTATTTAAGATTATAAACTCCTTATTAATAATTTGTTAAATAATTGTGAACTCTTACAATATTAGAAATAAATTAAGAAAAAATGTAAGTGCAATTTACACTTGATTTCCCAAATATAGTTTTTGAAGCAAAACTTTCCTACTCTTACTTTTTTATTTAGAGTAATTCACTCTCAGAAATCTTACCTACATTAGTATAGGAAGAAATACTAGTTATCTGTTCTTCATATTCATACTCTGTTTCTGTATGGCTGTAAAATTTAAAAGCAACAAATATTACTATTTTAATATTGATGAGAAAAAGCGTACTGAATAAACTCATTGTAAGTATATTTCAGATAATATCAGAGATTCTATCACATCTTTTCCCCATACACTTGAAAATTTGGAACTCTGCAAATTTTTACTAAACTTGTAATTAAGAAAGAAAAATAAGGTGAAATGGTCATGAACAGAGGACCATACACTACAGTAGATTTAAATGATACAGTGTAAAGTCTCCTGAACTAGGACTCAGAAAAAAACTAGCTCTACAACTTGTTCCTGAACAATTTATTTCTCTTACATTGAAAGTCTTCTCTTAAAAGTTAAAAAATTTGCAACTTTAGGTCACCATGTTATTATGAATACTTAACAATACAATATTAAAGACAATAGAAAAAGTAAGCAAAATAAATATATTTTAAAGGTAACTATATTCGAATTATATTAGAATAAAACACAAGAAGTGTATTTTTCCAGGGTCTAACATTGAAATATTTTAATTATCAAAAAATTATGTGTTCTAACTTCAGTTACTCAGGTTTCTATATTTTGTGTCTTGTAAGTCACCTATTTAATAATTTGTAACAAATTTTTATTAATATATCATTCCATTAAATTAGATAACATAACTGTCCAATATTATTGAACTCATCAATCACACAAAAAAACTAAGAAATGTCAAGACTTGGTTTGGACTACTACTTTTTCTTGTGTAACTAATCAAATTCTGAACTAGCAGACCATTCATAGAACAATGCTTAATCTGCATGCTTACTTCCAACTGACTAGGAGACAAAACTCATAGATACTGATGAGCCATGATGGGGCTTAGGGCTCTCAAATTCATCTACTTTAGTTTCAGATGATTCTTCCCAGTTACTCTTTTTGAGCAGAACTTGAAAATATTGTGAAAATACTGAAAATATTGTCCTAGCTTGGGAGATTTTCATTACTATGAAAAAAAGATCACTTGAGTGGAAAATTTAAAGTGAATTTGATATGGGAGTTACCATAACCTGTGAAAAGGTTCTACACAGGATACAATGAGTCCTTTCAGTATAGGTGTGGTGTAAATATAAGGTCTTCTCTTTATCAGCTGCCTATGACTTACATCCATTACAGAAAAAATTTACCAAATCGGTAATTGTCTTTCCACTGTGAGTGCCAATTAAACATAAAGATGTCAGGAATTGAATATGAAGTGAGCACCCACCACAACCCAAAAGCTGATTTGTGGTGTGTTCAAGGCTTGGTCTTCAGCTGGTGGCACAAGAAAGGTATTGAATCTTAAGGTCATTAACTTCATCAGTAGATAAACCAATTGATGAGTTCATGGTTAAAATGTGGGGACTGAAAGAATGGCTCAAGTGGTAGAGTGCCTGCCCAGCACTTGAGTTCAAGCCCCAGTACCACCAAAAAAGAGAATATGGGGACTAGCTGGAGGAAGTAGGTGACTAGGGCATGCCTTTGAAGGGTATATCTTGCCCTTAGACTCATCTGTCTTTCTTCTTCCTGACTTCAAATTGGTAAGCACCCTCTTCTGCCTGATCCTAATGCCATAATATTCTGCCTTGCCATTGGACGAAAGCACACAATCCAGGCAAACTTAAGTTGAAGCCTCTGAAACTAGGAGTCGAAATAAATATTTTTTCCTTAAGATTATTTTTCTTGGGCATTTTGCCACTAAGATGAGTAGCTGGTATATGCAATATAAAAATAAATTAGAGAAAAAATAGGAAAAAGTAATTAATAGTCACTTGCAAATAATGTAACATCAATATTCTTCCAATAAAGCAATTTAAAGGAAAGAGTTAACAAAGAGACAAAATGCCTTTAAAACCTACTTATAGAGACAGGCGTATGCCTGTGATCCTGGTTACTAAGGAGGCAGAGATCAGAAAGTTCACAGTTCAAGAACAGCCTGGGTGGGAGGAGAATGAGCAAAACCACCATCTCAACAATACTGGTATCCCACTGTCGTCCCAGGCATATAGGAGGCATTACGTAGGAAGCTCATGATCCATGCAAGACAGAAAAAATGGGAAGATTCTACCTGAAAAGGGGTTTTGCCTCATGTGGTAGAGTGCTTGCTTAGTAAGCATGAGACTTTGAGTTCAAACCCCAGGCCTACTAAAAGAAAAAAGCAACCTTATTTATGCTTACAATGGTATTTTAAAGGAAACAAATATTAGAAATAGAAGTGAAAATACTATAAAATTATTAGGAATTTCATTATGGAGAGAAAGGTGCAAGATGGTGGAGGAGTAGAAGCTTTTTCCATCAGACCCTATGAATAAGAGTTTGGATAACAATGAAGAGTCTACATACAGAAAATCGAAGGAAAGGAAGAAAACTGTGAACCACAAAAGATTGACATGGTATCTGAAAAAGATGGCAAATCAGACAGAGAACAGAATAAATCAAAGAAACAGTTTGTGGATCCAGCCTCAGTGTGGGGAAGAGAAGCTGAAGTCTCCATCTTAATGTAAGAAAACTCACAGCACAGAGAGTTCTGGGACTCCTAACCACACTGTCCTCATGGGTATCTGCCAACAATGGCAGACTTAGAGACTGCCATTTGAGACTTCCTGACAGGAGCCCAAGAAGTAACAGAAATACCAACAAATTGGAAACGTTGCCCAATCCCACCACAGCAGTTCCACTGAATAAGGTCAATTGAAAACAGAAAGTACTGAGCCTCCACTGATTGAGAACTCAAACCAGAGCAGCTACTTGTCTGAAAACAGTGACGAGCAACAAGCTTTGAAACTGAGCAATTCTGCAGATTTTAAAAGTTACAGCTTGGGGAGTTCCAACTCTTAGAATCACAGTTTCTGCATGGGAGACTGGACCAGAGGCCGATGTACAGAAGGAGATGCTTTGACTGGTACAATCTGAAAAGCAGCAAAAGGCCCAGTGGTGGGTGGTCTTATCCCATCAAGCTAACTGTGCCTTACTCAGGAATAACCCCACCCACTCAATCTGTCCACATTTCCTCAGAAAGTGTCATACACATCCCCATTGGGCCATGCAGATCCAAAAGAACTCAGAGGGCAAATCTCTTTAAGACAAGCACCCTCAAAGGTGTCAATCAGCACTGTTCCAGCTGTCTCCCTGAGGCCTCTTCCCACTCCCCAAATGTGCAACTCTGGCTTCCTAAAGCCATACCCATAGCAACTTGGGAGAGAGAGATTAACTTTGTTATAATACTGAGAATAGCAAAGACAATTCTCCCACAATAATAGTGGGAAATTTCAACACCCTACTCTCACAAATAGACTGAATTTCCAGAACTAACAAATGCTATGAATAAAATATACTCAACAAGCATTCATAGAGTATTCCATTCTACAGTAGCAGATTACATGTCTTTCTCAGCATCCCATGGACCTTTCTCCAAAATAGATCATACCCAAGGTCATAAAGCAATCCTCAAAAAGTACAATAAAATTGAAATAATCACCAGTATCCTTACAGAACATAATAGAATAAAATTAAAATCAGTGACAAGGAAATCCACAAAAATCAAATTCATGAAGATTGAGCAACACACTTTTGAAAAGATCAGTGGGTCATTGAAGAAATTAGGAAAGAAATTAAGAAATACCTAGATTCAAATGAAAATGAGCACAAAACTTATCAGAACCTATGGGACACAGGAAATACAGCCTTAAGAAGGGAGTTTACAGCCATGAGTGCCCACATCAAAAAACTGGAAAGATCTTTAATAAATAATCTAATGATACACCTCAAACTCTTAGAAAAGCAAGAAGCAGCCAATTCAAAAAATAGCAGATGGAAAGAAATTACAGTGAAAAATCAATAAATTGGAAACAAAAAGAATGCTGCAATGAATCAATGAAACAAAAAGTTGGTTCTTTGAAAAAATAAACAAGATTGACAAACCTTTGTCCAAATGAACTAAAAGAAGAAAAGAGAAGAACCAAATTAATAAATTAATAAAGAGAGGAGCTTAAAACATACATCAATTAAATTTAGATCATACAGGAATACTGTGAAAACCTATACTACAGCAAACTGGAGAATAAAAAATAAATGACTACCTTTCTTGACATAAGACCACCAAAATTGAAGCAAGAGGACATTAAAACTTAAACATTACCTATAACAAGCAATGAGGTTGAGACAATTATAATGAACCTCTGAACAAAGAAAAGCCCAGGTCCTGATAGTTTTACTGGTGAATTCTACCATACCTTTTAAGGAGTAACACCCATGCTCCTCAAACTATTCCATAAAATACAGAAGAAAAGAATACTATAAAACTCATTCCAGGAAGGCAGTATTACTCTAATACCAAAACACATAAGGATGCATCAAAAAACGACAGTTATACGCCAATATTTCTGATGAACATATGATGGACATAGAAATCCCCAATAAAATACCTGCTAACAGAATCCAACAACACATTAAAAAATCAGACAATATGATCAAGTAGGTTTCATTCCAAGGTGCAAGGATGGTGCAACATATGCAAATCAATAAATGTAATACAATACACACAAATATAATCAAGGAACAAACCACATCATCATCTCAATAGATACAGAGAAGCCTTCAACAAAATTCAACATCTTATAATGATAAGAGCTATGAAGAAACCAGGAATATGAGCAACATTCCTCACATTATAAAGGTTATATTTGATAAACTAAGAGTCAACATCATACTAAATACAGAAATTTCCTCTAAAATCAGGAACTAAGCAAGGTTATCCACTCTTCCACTCTTATACAATGTAATACTGGAATTCTTAGCCAGAGCAATAAGGCAGGAGAAAGAAATAAAAGAGATTCAAACAGGGAAGAAAAAGTCAAATAATCCCTATTTGCTAATGGTATGTTTTTATACCTGAAAGACTCTAAAACCTCTACCAAAATATTCTTAAAAATCATAAACATGTTCAACAAAGTAAAAGTGTACAAAATCAATACATAAAAATCAGAAGTGCTTTTATACACAATGAAAAATCTGATAAAGAATACCATTTAAAATAACTTCACAAAATTAAAATACCTAGGAATAAATTTTATGAGTAAGGTGAAATTTCTATAAATCAATTATAAATCACTAAAGAAAGAAAATAATGAAGCATTAGAACATGGAAGGCTATGTTCAGGGATGGGCAGAATCAATATCGTAAGATTGGCTATACTACAAAAATATATATATGCACAATGTAATCTCTATCAAAATTTCAATGACATTCATCACCAAGATAAAAAAAATTAATTCTTAAGTTGATATGGAAACACAAACGATCTTGAATAGCCAAATAAATTCTGAGCAAAAAGAGCAACACCGGAGGAGTATCACAATACCTGATTTCAAAATATGCTACCGAGCCATAACAATGAAAACAGTATGGTACTTGCACAAAAACAGAATCAAAGACAAATGAAATGGAATAGAAAACCTAGACACAAATCCACAAAGCTACATTCATGTGTATTTTTAACAAAGGAGCCCAAAACATGCATTGGTGAAGACAGCCTCTTCAACAAATAGTGTTGGGAAACCTGGATATCCATCTGTAGTAGATTGAAACTAGATCCCAGTCTTTCACTCTGTACTAGTGTAATTCAAAGTGGACTAAAGATCTAAAAGTAAGATATGAACCTGTGAAATTACTCCAAGAAAAAGTTGAAAATACAATGGAACATCTAGACATGAGCAATGACATCTTGAGCAGAACTCCAAAACATCTTGATGAGATTAATAACCAGAATATACAGGGAACTCAAAAAAATCAAGTCTCCAAAGAATAAACAACCCAATAAATACAGGAAGGAATCTCAACATCCTTGGCCATAAAGGAAATGCAGATTAAAATTACATTGAACTTTCACATAACTCCAGTCAGAATGGCTATCATCTATAACAGAAGGTAGTGAGAAAATCAAAGAGAATGTCTGAGAGTGAAGAATATTGAAACACTTTGCATCTGTTTACGAAAATAATATATTGCAATGTCCTGTAAGTTTTGAACAGGACAGAAGGGTGATAGAGAAAGAGCAAGTAACAGAAAGGGTTAATCTGACTAAAGCATAATATATACAGGTCTGAAATACTGAGGCAAAATCCCCAAGAAAAATCAATATACACTTAAAAACAAAGGACAGGAAGGAAAAACAGGTCTTTTGCAGGGGTGGGTACCAGCGGAAGGGTATGAGCATAGGGAAAGTATGAATTGTTGTGAATATGGTGGATGTATTTTGTTTTCATGTATGAAAACAGAATATTTAAACCTGGTGAAATTGTTCTAAGATGGGGGAGGTGGGGATGAGGGAGAAGGATGGAAGAATTGAATCTAGTTAACATAGATTGTAAGCACATATGTAAATGTCACACTGTATCTCCAGTGTACAACTACATGTTAATAAAAAAGAATTTCCTTGTGCATCAAACTAAACTTAAAGTCCATACATTAAAAAGTAAGACTGATATGAAACTCTCATAGTTAATATAAGATTATATGAACAGCAAAGTCAGAATATAGAAAACAAAAATCAGTCAATATTAAAAAATGATTATGAACTTATACTGCTGTGTTGCTCAGTCTGAATAATTGCTTTTCTAACTAACTGATCATTTGTGTTATTACTTTCATTATGTTCCAATAAAAATAAGTTAATTTTTTACCTACATATGTAATATTTCTGACTTTTGTGATTGCCACCACTCTAGAATACCACAAAGTTTAAAAAAATCAGCAACTATACTTAGCCATGTTATCCATTTCACGAATATTCATCTTTAGCAAAAAGTTTGCTATTTTACGTTTATCTTCCATTAGAGCTAGTAAAAGTGGTGTGACTCCATCCTGTGAAAACATAAGAATAATTTGTAATTCATAAAATACATGCATCTCAACTGAACTGAAAATCTTATAAAAGACCACATAACCAAAAATATACAATGCAGACAGCTAATGAACAGTAATTTCTCTGCCTCTCACCCCTCTGCTCTTTCACAGTGTCTCCCTTTCCATTTGAAATGCCCCTCCCCTGCCCCGACTTGTCACATGAACTCTAGTCCTCTGTCAAACTCACTTCAAACACTCTTTTTAAAAGAATCTTTACTTCTACAGCATTTATAATGATATTTTTGGAGCCTTGAGATTGCTCCTGTCCAAATCCATAGCTTGTTGAATATAAATGGTGAATTTTTTAACTCTATATTCCTAAGCCTCAACAAATAGAAGGTAAAGATTTTGAGTATTTTATTAATGTACTAAATTTTCTCAACCCATATCCTAAAGAATATGTACTTTTCCTGAAGTACTATACCACCACAGAAAGAGTCCATGTTCATCTATTTGATAAATATTAGAATATTCTACATTATAGGTAAAGCATTAAATAAATCCATTTAACATTGTTGAATCCCTAATTGAAAATGTTTTCTGTGGCAAACATTTACATTTGAGGAAATAAGGTTTCATGGGCACAGTATTGACAGATTTCAAATGATTCATCTTTTACCAGGTAATGGAAGAGACCCATTTGATTCTCTTCTATTTATGCTTTCAAGAACCCACATTGCAATGTCAGTTGCTCCTGCACTCAATGGGTCACTAAGGTCTTTTAGTTAAAATACAAATTCTTCAAATAAAATTTGATTTCTTACTACGATTAAAGATTCATATCATATCTGTTAGAGAGCTCAATATAAAAATTTATTCCTATGACCCAGATATACTTCAAATATTTTAAACTCATTTTTATTCTGTTCCATTTAGTTACTGCTTATATTTACTTTTTATGTTAGACAAATGATGCATCAGAAGTGAAAATTTAGTGCTTCATCAATAAAAATTCTAAACCAATTTGTATGGGCTATTTTTTTAAAAATAAGGAAGGACATTCAAGTCACTGACATTGTTAAGGAGTAGTACAATTGTAACTATGATTAACCACATAGGGCTTATAGACATTCTAATAGGAATATAAATCTTTTTTCTTTTATTTTATCATTTTTACACTTACTGACACGTGTACATATTGCTTGTGCCACCTTCCCCCTCCCATCTCCCCCTTTGAAAGGTTTTTAACCTTCCAAACCCTATCCCATTTCTAAGAGATTAATTGGAAATATAGGTCATATTCTTATACATTAATATAATCTTGAAAACCATGAATAATTTTCACTTATAAATTCTATTAGTAGGGGTTGTGTACACAAATACATATAGAAGAAGTTAGGTAACACGAAGAAACACTCAGGAGAGGGCCTGTGTCATTCAATACCCTCTGCCCAGGCACCAAAAAGTCACAGTAGCATAAAGGAAAGTAGTTTAAATTTTTAAGAGCAGTTTGGAATCCACATTTCTGCAGAAGTCTCCAGAAGTTGAAATGGGGCCTCAGTCAAGTTTACAGAAGGAAGCTATATGTCTCATTTATTGGACACATTTGAGTCTTGTACTTTTTATTTTTGTTGTGGGTGTGCTTGCAAATTGTTGTGTTCAAAGCAAGTAGTTTCACATGGAATATTTTCTTTAATATCATGTTTTACCAAAAATCAATTCACAAGATGTAATAAGAAATACAAAACACCTTCCTTAAAAATTTCTCACTTTATATTCCATTTGTATTGAAAACTCTCAGACTACTGGTCAATTAATTTGATTCATAGGACAGCAGAAGCTAAATTATTGAAAGGATTCCCATCATTGTTCTTACTAATTGCATGGTTTTCAGTGTTTGCAACTGCTAAACTGATCATTCCAGGGGCCTCTGAACTTAATAGACATACTAAATTCTGCTACCACCCATCTTCAAATGAAAATAAGGTTCATAAATTGCTACTATTATCATTAAGATTAAGAAAATTCTGCTAGGAAACTGAAACTAGATCCATATCTGTCACCCTGTATAAGTATCAACCCAAAGTAGATTAAGGACATACTATAAGATCTGAAACTTTGAAGTTAGTACAGGAAGGAGCAGGGAATAGACAGAAACTAACAGGCATAGGCAATGACTTCTTTGATGTATCTCAAAACGCTCAGCAACTAAGAGAAATGATTGGCAAATGTGACTACATGGAATTAAAAACCATATGCACAAAAGAAATGGTCTAAGAGGCTGAACACAGAATGGGAAAAAAAAAACTTTTCCAGCTATACATGTGACAAGGGATCAATAACCACAATATGGAGGGAATACAAAAAACTAAAATCCCAAAAAGTCAATGACCCAATAAAGAAATGGGCAAAAGAACTGAACAAAGCTTCCTGAAAGGAAGAAATTCAAATAGGTAAAACACATGAAGAAATTCTGGCTTCACAAAATGAGTTATGCAGTGTTCCTTCCATTTCTATTTCATGGAAAAGTTTAAGGAGAGTTGTTCTTGATAGGGTAGTTGGTGTTTTGTTTCCCTTGGTTTAATTTTGTTTTGTGCCTGTTTTAGGTTTGTAGCTAAGTGTATGTGTATTAGTTTTGTCCCTGGTCTGGGTGTAATTTAGTATTTGCAAACTCACAATAGTAAAACTAATAACAACAAAAAAGCCCCCAAAAAATCAACATGGGGAGATGAACAAACACACAGAAACAAGAAACAGAACTAACAATCGAACAGGCAAACAAACAAAAATATTCCAGGTTCTGGAACCATAGAATTTCAGTCCTAGCTTGAGTTCTGGTGTTACTCCTCCAGCATCCAATCCTGATGTTGGTATTTAAGCAGAAGCTCTGTAGTAGTCATGCCAGGTGGTTGGGTAGAAGAGCTATCATCAAAAACACCACTAACAACAGGTGCTGAAGAGGCTGTGTGGAAAAAGGAACCCTCATACACTGCTCGTGGGAATGCAAGCTATTGCAACCACTCTGGAAAACAATATGGAGACTTCTTAAAAATCTAAACATAGATCTGCCATATGATCCAGCAATCCCACTCCTAAGGATATACCCAAAGGAATGCAACTCAGGTTACTCCAGAGACACCTGCACACCCATGTTTATTGCAGCGCTATTCACAATAGCCAAGTTACGGAAACAGCCAAGATGCTCCACTACTGATGAATGGATCAAGAAAATGTGGTATCTATACACAATGGAATTTTACTCAGCTATGAAGAGTGAAATCTTGTCATTCGCAAGTAAGTGGATGGAACTGGAGAACATCATCCTGAGCGAGGTTAGCCAGATTCAGAAGACCAAAAATCATATGTTCTCCCTCACATGCGGACTTTAGATCTAGGGCAAATGCAGTAATGTTGTTGGACTTGGATCACATGCTAAGGGGAGAGCACAAACAGGAGGAATGGGGTTAAGTAGGAAACCCAAACCTTGAAAATGTCTGATGTCCCTACTGCAGAGGAGCTAATACAGTAACCTTAAAGTGACAAAGCTCAATATGGGCAGGTGACCAGGAAGTAGTGAACAGGTCAGGTAGAGATGAATCAATTTGGGTTGTAATACCCTTGTGCATGCTAGGAATCTCTCTGTATAGCTATCCTTATGTCAACTAGCGAAAACGCTTTGTCTTTCTTATGAATGCTATCTTCTCTTCAAAAATTTGGAGAAAAGGACAGAACAGGTTCTGCCTGGAAGCGAAGGGGGTGGGGGAAGAGGTAGGGGGCAGGGGAAGAAATAACCCAACAATGTTTGTACATATGAATATATGAATAAAAAGAAAAAAAAGAGGACAAAGCAAGAATAAGACTGACAATGAAACTTGAGGATTTGTGATTGGGCATTCTGGAAGAAATTCTGATCCTTTAGGCCATTTCCACGGAGATGAAGAAGGAGGTAACTAAAATAACTTGAGAATGAAGAGGCTCTCATGTTTGTGGAACGTGTGGTGTTATTTCCATTTGGATGCAAGAGAAGGGTAATTATATCTAGACATTTCTTTTCAGTTCCACCATCTCACTATTCTTATCAAAATGCAATTTTAAATAAAATCTTAATTGTATCTCATCAAGAAAAAGATTCAAGTACATTCTATTACATAAAAAACAAAGAACGATGGTCTCTATTCTCATTTCCTGCATGGGGAACAGGAAACGTTTCTCTTTTTTCTTTTTTTCCCCACTGATATCTTGTAACACAAAATTTCTTTCCTAATAAGCTTTACTATGGTTTTATGACAAAAAAATTCAAAATGAAATATCTCCCACCTCCCAGCAAAATTGATATTTTGTGAACAGATTTTAGAATATTATCTAAGTGTCCATTTCTGCCCGAAAGGACAATCTGCAAGTGAGCATTTGACCTTCTCTTCTTTTCCATTTCGCTGCAATTCTGGTTTCTCAGAGTCCTAAAATTGATCCTTAGGCATATTTGCCATTTTCTTTCCCAAAATAAGGACTATTATTTCCCAAAGTGAAGAGCACATTTTCTAGACACATAAACATCACAACAAAAGTTGTAAATAAACAATTTCTTCTTATTTGCCCTTATTTACCTAATTTCTAAATTGGCCAGCATAGTTTCTATTTTCTATTTTTCCTGCTTCAGCCTCACTTTTGAGAGGTAAATCACTTCAAGGGAACTTGTCAACAGCATCAAGATTTCCATTCACTATAAAATGAAGGTTTGAGATTTTTTTTCTTTTTTTGGCAGTACTGAGGATTGAATTTGGGCAGCCTATCACTTGAGTCATGTCTCCAGCCCTTGGGTTGGACTAGACCAGAGTCTTCCTTTATTCCTGGGTTGGCCTAAACAGGGGTTGTCTGCTTGTGCTTCTCCACAAGGTCGGATGACAGGTGCCCACACACTGCACTCAGACTCACAAATGTTTTGCCTATCCTGGCCTCAAACTATGATCCTCCCAATTTCTGCCTGCAAAGTAGCTAGGATTACTGGCCCATTTTCAATACAATGTTTTTTGTTTCCCGTGTTTTGTTTCCACTAATTAGAAAAAAATGGTGAAAATGTGAAAAACTAAAAGCTTTACCTTTAACAATTTCAAAGTTTTCTTAATATTTGGGAAGAGTACATAGAAGAAATCCATGCCATATGAAACTTCCTTCAAAATATCAATTTCTAGATGAAATCTTTGATAAGTTATTTCCAAACATTTTCATTCAGGGAATACTTGAGCTTCTGCATGTAGAGAGTGGGCCCCCATGTGTCACTGTTAAAACAAATGTACTTCACATATTTTGGAAATAAAGTTGGTGATCGATGTGTACCTTGTTTTGAGATTCAATGTGGGCTTTATGTGCAATGAGTTTTCCAGCTATTGATATGCTTTCCTTCTGGACACTGTAGTGGAGAGCAGTGTTGCCATGGGAGTCCATAATATTTGGATCAGCACCGTTGTCCAAGAGCATAGCCACACATTCTTCTTGCTTGTGTTGTGAGGCCTGAGGGTTTTGTACCAAGAAATAGTGTCAAGCCAATATACTCAAGAGAAATATTCCATAGATATTAGCAATTAGACATATTTCACTGAGGTAAATTATTTTTATTCTCAACTTTTTTTGGTTTTTTTAATTTTTTTTTACATTTATTCAACCACTTGATCATGTCAATAGATGCAGAAAAAGCCTTCAACAAGATCCAACACCATTTCATGATAAAAGCTCTAAGAAAACTAGGAATAGAAGGAAAATACCTCAACACTGTAAAAGCTATATATGACAAACCTACAGCCAACATTATACTTAATGGTGAAAAACTGAAACCATTTCCCCTAAAAACAGGAATGAGACAAGGATGCCCACTATCGCCACTCCTATTCAACATAGTACTGGAATTCCTAGCCAGAGCAATTAGGCAAGAAGAAGGAATAAAAGGAATACAAATAGGTAAAGAAACTGTCAAAATATCCCTGTTTGCAGACGACATGATCCTATACCTTAAAGACCCAAAAAATTCTACTCAGAACACCTAGACACCATCAACAGGTATAGCAAGGTGGCAGGATACAAAATCAACTTACAAAAATCCTTAGATTTTCTATTCTCAACATTTAAATCAAAACCATCTCATGCTGAAATTTTGGGCTACTACCAACCTTAATCAGAGGTGTTCTGTTGTCTTTATCACGGGCGTCAATTTCACTTCTCTGTGTTATTAAGACATTTGCCAGTTCTTTATGGCCATAGGTGCAGGCATAATGCAGAGCAGTTCTGTACAAATGAGAGGGCTCTTTAGGGAATTATAGATACCTATATGAAAATGTACAATTATTTATGTAATTGTAAACATTAGATAGCATATAATTAATTTTCTTTAAAAGAAAGAGCAACCAATTCAATTGAAATTGTTTTCATTCTTTTTTTTGCAGAGCTGAGAAGAGAACAATGGAAGACAAGTGCTCCCCCACTGAGCTACCCTGAGCAGCCTGTCTAAATGAGGGGTGGTTCTAGATGCAATTCAATTTGACTTTCGATCCTCCTTTTAAGCTCTGATACCAGCTATCTCTTAGTCTTCCTATTAACTCAATAACTCAGCTTGCTCATCCATAAATTTAACAGTCATCATACAGAACACACACTATGATGCTCCAATGAACATCTATGCAAGTTCCTGACAACAGACAGAGGAATTAATACAAAGTGGGAATTTATTGTCTTTGCAAGATTCATAATTCTGCTCTCCTTGAGGATTATTTTATTACCAATAATCACTCACTAGAGCTGTTGTATGTATTAATTGTAGAAAGCATAGATAAGAAAAAGGAATGGTAGAAGGGCAAAGGAAATATTGTCAAAGCTAAACAAATGCTAGGTCAAAACTTAAGGCAAAAAGTATGGCAAAATACTGAATTAGAGGATGTTTTCTGGTGTCAAATAAACTAAGATAGAATGTGATTAAAAGATACTTAGAAATCCCTAAATATTGAAAGTAAAATAATGTCTAAGCACTAAAAAAAGGAAAATAATATTTTACCTATAATCCAAATACCTGAAAATAGCAAATTTTGATCATATTTTGTATATATATTTTGGCTAACAGAAAGTCATAGAATATTTGGTATGTATATGATCAAGCTGAAATTTTTCTCACTTGATGGAACAAAGTACACCTTCCCAGGTGAACGTATATCTATAACTCTTCTACCTTCTGTGGTCACATATTCTTCCATCCTCTGAATGATCTGCAATTTATTTATAAAGCCTATTCTGTGGGTTCTTAATACATTGCTCTTTTAAACAGGGCTGAGAAAAACAAATTCAACACATCTCTCTTTATTTTCTAAAGATAATTCACAATGTAATTGATGGACAAAGGTATTTATTTTTTAATTAGGTAGTCACAATCAAATTGGAACTATCACAAGTAACTTAATCTTTAAACAGCAGTATAATTTCACTGCTCTTCATCCTCACAAACTTTGAGGCTAGAAAACTGTTTCATTCCTCTGTTATTTTTCTTACCAGAGACACAAAAGATTTTTTTCAATTTCCATGGGTTAAATGTAGATCCATTCAAAGAATTGCTTACCCAATGTAAATTAGAGTTCAGGACTAGAGTTCAGTGGTTAAACAGTTCCCTAACATTCATGGGGTCCTGGATACAATTCTCAGCACATATGCTTAAATATAGTTCAGTTTTTTCCCTTACTTATGTGAAAGAACCTAAATGAAGACTTTTTTATCTAAGAGATATACATTATAAATATTCTGCAAGTAGACTGGCTTTTCTTTTGCTAACTTTTTTTTCTGCAAAACAGGGGAATTTCATTTTTATTTTGATAAATTGAGCTTTAGAATGCTTGCTTTTAGGCAGGGAAGAGGGGATTGAACTTAGTGGTAAAGTGTGTGCTTGCACAGCCCTGGATTCAATCTCCAGCACCAAACAAAGGGAAAAAAATGAAAAAACAAAAAAAGAATGCTTGCTTTTGAGGTCATTCATAGGAAAGTCTTGGCAATATATACATATAAATTTGTTGTCCTTCTTGCACTTTTCTCATTTTGTATTATGTAAAATTTTAATTTACATTTTATTAAGAATCCATTTTGATGACATAAAATCTACCAAGTTTTCTCTAAACAGTTAACAGGAATTATATTTGTGAATAATTATTCTTACCCTAATAAGAAATGTCTCTGGCTGGGCACCAGTGTCTCGTGCCTATAATCCCAGCTACTTGGAAGGCTCAGATCAAGAGGATCAGGATATGAAGACAGCCCCAGGGAAAAAAATTCACGGCTACTAGTTGTCCAGTAGCTGGGTGCAGTGGTCTGTGCCTGTGATTCCAGATTTATGGGAAGCTGAGGTTAGGAGAACTTCAGTTCTAGACCAGCACAGGCAAAAAAAATGTTGGTGAAAATCCATTTCAAAAGAAGAGAAGCTGGGCACAGTGGAACATGCCTGTCATCCAAGTCACTGTGGGAAGTGTAAAATAGGAGGATGGTAGATCACACAATCCTGGGCCAAAAGTGAAACACTGTCTCAAAAATAACCAGAGCAAAAAGGGCTGGAGTGTGTCTTTACACTTGGAAAGTGTAAAGTCCTACCCTCATAATCCAGTACCATAAAAATAGAAAAGAAAAAAAATGTTTCCTGCTCAAATGATGAATTCTTTTGTACTTATGTATATTTAGGTGTTTGGGAGTTCTATATTCCATTCTGTTCATTTTTCAGTCTTTTTGGATGTAACTGATTAATTTATGAAAATGTACAGCATAGTTTGATACCAAGAAGGGCAGCAAATGGCTATCTCAAAATATGTTAAAATTATTATAGATTTATTTGACTTACATAAAATTGATCAACATTGAGCTAACATTTGGGGAATAATGATTTTTACCAGGCAAGAAAAGTTGGCAAGGCACAGCATCCTGACCCTGAGTACATTGAGAGCAGGATGCTGACAGCTGAAAAAAATACACAGGCCAAGACCAGCAGCCTTGATTCCTGCTGTGCCATGGTCTCAGCTGTTGAGGGCTGGCACATACTTGACTCAGCCTGCATGCTGGACTTGCTCTTGGTGTAAAAATGTACAGAGGAACATGAATGAGTAACAACAGAAAACGGCACTAAAATAGTTGGAAAACCATATTTTTGCATAAAAAGCTTTTAATACGTCACTGATTGCAGCCTGCTTGAATTGGGGACAAACTTGAAAAAGCAAGGTAAGCTTTGTACTTAGAAAAGTGGCCAAGGTTCCAGTGAACTCTGTTCTCCTCTGTTGGGAGAATTAAATGAATTTCATGACTCCTTCAGAAAATTCAGGGCTGGGCAACAAGTTCTTTTACAAAGATGGTTGGCACACTCTGAAAAAAAATTTGGAGGCTACTTAAAAAGCTAGACATTGATCTACCATTTGATCAGCAATACCACTCTTGGGGATATACCCAAAAGACTGTGACACAGGTTACTCCAGAGGCACCTGCACATCATGTTTACTGCGGCACTATTCACAATAGCCAAGTTATGGAAACAGCCAAGATGCCCCACCACTGACGAATGGATTAAGAAAATGTGGTATCTATACACAATGGAATTTTATGTAGCCATGAAGAAGAACGAAATGTTATCATTCACTGGTAAATGGATGGAATTGGAGAACATCATTCTGAGTGAGGTTAGCCTGGCCCAAAAGACCAAAAATCGTATGTTCTCCCTCGTATGTGGACATTAGATCAAGGGCAAACACAACAATGGGATTAGACTATGAGCACATGATAAAAGCGAGAGCACACAAGGGAGGGGTGAGGATAGGTAAGACACCTAAAAACTTAGCTAGCATTTGTTGCCCTTAACGCAGAGAAACTAAAGCAGATACCTTAAATGCAACTGAGGCCAATAGGAAAAGGAGAACAGGTACCAGAGAAAAGGTTAGATCAAAAAGAATTAACCTAGAAGGTAACACCCATGCACAGGAAATCAATGTGAGTCAATACCCTGTATAGCTATCCTTATCTCAACCAGCAAAAACTCTTGTCCCTTCCTGTTATTGCTTATACTCTTTACAACAAAATTAGAAATAAGGGCAAAATAGTTTCTGCTGGGTATTGAGGGG
Source organism: Castor canadensis (assembly GCF_047511655.1). Taxonomy (NCBI): domain Eukaryota; kingdom Metazoa; phylum Chordata; class Mammalia; order Rodentia; family Castoridae; genus Castor; species Castor canadensis. The sequence continues at coordinate 59,608,716 of NC_133400.1, forward strand.
GTGGGGGAGAGAGGGAGGGGGTGGAGTGGGTTGGTAAGGGAGGGGGTGGGGGCAGGGGGGAGAAATGAACCAAGCCTTGTATGCACATATGAATAATAAAAGAAACAAAAAAAGAAGAAGAAGCTACAAGGGGACAAAGAAGAATGATTGGCATTGACTGAAGTCCAAATGCAGCGCTATTGTCTGATGATACAACAGAAATAACCCTGAAGTCTGAATTATTTATCACCAGTCCTTCTGTGCTCTGGCAGCCCCAACTAGCTTTGCGAGGCAATGATACTTACTGTATTAGTTGCTAGAGAATCAGGCAAACAAACTGCTATTCTTAAAACTAGTCTGGAAAATATTAATTTCAGTTTGGAGAAAGAATTTTTAAATTGCTGTCAGGCATGTGTTTGAAGTAGAAAAGAAAACATTGTTTTCTAGAAAGCATTATTTCATTGTCATTGCAATGAGCAATTCTATTTTTTTTTCCCTTCTGCCTAGGGGCTACCTTTTGTCACAATATACTTTACATATTAAATAGGGGAAATAAAATTAATAACTGTAAAAAAAAAAAACAAAGATGGTTGGCAGATCAACATGGCTCTGAGGAACTCTTCAGAACTGGACCCACGAATGAGTAAAGCAGTCTATGAGAAATATGTAAAATCTACTGAATAGTGAAAATGCCACCCTAAGTGACCTAGTGTGAAAAAACTTCTGAAAAGAACATGGAGCCATATTCGCACTTAAAAATTTTCTTGTCAGGTCCCTCAGTAAAGAACATGCATACATGGGTGTCCAGCAACATAAAATGGATACTAAAGTAAAACTGATGATTTTGTAGTCCTGACGTTGACATATTTTGGGAAGTATTTGTCTCATCGTGCAGTTTTCTGAAATGTATTTAACATTACGACTTTTAAAATGTGTACACGAAAAATAAATTTCTGTATACTTAATTTTGTTAGCAAAATCCCTTTTAAATAGTCATTAAAGTGTCCTAAAGGGTGAATTAAAGTTTGGTTTTGGTTTGTTTCTCATTAAAACAGCCTGGGTGGTAGATCTCTCCCAGGTGTGCAGTCCCAGGTGCTAAGGAGCCTGTGGTAAGAAGAAAGCCCAGCATTCTCTGTGAAATCTGTGCTCCCCTCCTCCATCCTTCCCTCCCCCTTTCTCCTGGGCAAAGCCACAGATGGTGGGTATTCTTGGACACCCACCCGGCCTTCCCAGGTCACCCTTGGTCCTCACTCCCAGGCCCAATTACCTGTTCTTCTGGTCTCTATCATTTACATGGTTTTTGCCAAACATGAGCAGGTGCTGCACCTTCTCTATGTTACCCACTCTTGCAGCCTTGTGGATCTTTCCAATAGGTGTGCATCTGGGCTGGTGGAGGTGCTCAGTGCTCTTGCTCTGTGACCCAGTGCCCTGGGAGGTCTTCTGTGGGCCGTTGGAACCTTCCAAGGGTGTCGTGCGCTTATTCCTGAAGTCAAAGATTTTCTTCATGGCTTCCTCTCTAGGCCTCACGGGCCCCTCCCTCCTCCTCGATTTGTTGCAGCATCTGCAACTCAATACTATTGCTTATGGTGATCAGAACATGTTTCTCCTAAGCGTCCCTTCAGGGCAATTCCGTGGTTAACTCCTATCAACTGCCAGGTATTCACTGTGGAGCAAAGCCGCTAAACACAGGTGCACGCATGCGTGCGTGTAAGAGCCTGTCTCACAGTGGAGACAGAACTGGTACCAAGAATTGTCGCGTGCACAAGCAGCGCAGGCCTGTCAAATCTCAGCCCCTGAACAGACCTGCGTTTTCTTCCCCCTAAAAACATTTTTCCTTGAGGAGGCCGGGGAAGAGGTCGATGGTGCCCGGCCCTGACTCCCAAGCCAAAAGTTATGGCGGAGGCTCCCAACCTTACAGGCCCAGTCTCTCCCCCTGGGCTTGTCTAGAACCCAATACTAGCGCTTATAGGTGAGCCAACCAGCTCCACAGCTTCCCAACAGGCAGCTCACTGTAAGCCCAGGAGCATATCTGCCTTTCCTGCAAACATCAGTAGGATCTGGATGAGTGTTAGGATTCTTTGATAGAACAAACTGGCACCTGTGGGAAAGTAGGTTTTATACATAATTTGGTTTAAAGTGAAGTGGAACTTGGGGATGCGGAAGGCCTTGTTGCCAACAAAATCCTTCTAGAAACACAAAAATCTCCATTTCCAGCTTCTCATTGTCCTTCCCCATTCCCTGGGCCCAGGTGGTTTCTACAGGAATTTAGCAGATGTAATAACAGAAGGCTGTTTCCGCGATTTCGGAGATATTGGCAAGGAGTGTCCTTGACTGCAAGCTTTTGAGGAGAAACCAGTGCACATTTTCCAGAATTCCTCCTTACCTCCTCCCTCCCTCCCTCTCTGACCCAGTATTTTTCTCATGTTCTCTTTACTTTTATTTTACCCTATTAAATTACAGTAAATCTAAGATTTACTTTGGAACATGTTTGGTATAATATTTTAATTTTTTTTAAGAAATGGCTATTTACTTGTCCCAGAGATCCATCTTTTCTCACTATGCTAAAATGCCACTTTAAGTGGCTCTCTGAGTGCCAGCATCCCAGATTGAGGCCACAGCCCAGCATCTTATCCCCTCCTGCTCCTTCTCTTCTTCCTTCGAATGCTGGACGCCCCCTAGTCATTTCCTTCAGCAGCTTCGAGGCTCCAGGACTTTCATTCACCAGTCCCAATTTTGCCACGTTCCTAATTCCATGGATTCACTCCTATACAAAGGTCTTTGCCCACATACTTTTTTCCTAATTTTGATCCTGCCCTTGCTCTATAAACTTCTATCCGAGATCATAAAGTTCTCCATCCCCTGCCCCATGACACAGCCCTGAGCCCTGTTTGCTCTTTCCCTCTCACATTATGGGTCACAGAGCTTGGAAGTCTGAGTGCCATTCACCACTGCCTTTGCTTCACACTCATAGCCCACAAAAACAGCCTAGGATCCTTGTCACTAAGGACAGGCCAAAATGAGCATTGTAGAAAGACTGAAAGAATAATAAAATTATTTGGCAATTGTCAGAATAATAATTTGACTCAAGAAAGAATGACCAATGAAATGCTAAATGTAGTGGATGAAATTTTATGGAGTAGCTAGACATTTATAGAGTCCCAAAGTATCTTGGAAAAAGATATTTATGAAATACAACATGGTAAATAGCAACTTTACCATGCACAAACATGACAGATAACCCTTAAACACAAATAAAGTCAACATTGACCAATAATGGAGCTGTGTGGCAGTATTTTTCTCCATATTTCCTTGTGAATGTATGACTGAAATGCCCAGCTATTTCTTGGCTTTTGGCTAGGAGCTACCTTCAGGTCTTAGGGGTTATTTCCAATTCCTAGGGCTGTTTAAAGTTCTTAGCCTGGTGAGCTTCCTCAAGGCAGTTGCTGATTTCATCAAACAAGAAGGGTCTGCTGGTGTCGCAGGAATCTGATCCACTGGGAAGAACTCAGCATCACTTGCTTGACAAGACAGCCCTCATGACATAACCTGAACCAAGCATGAGGAAACATCACATGAACCCAATCTGAGGAAAAATCTACAAAATATCTGACCTATGCTACACAAAAATACAAATGTGATGAAAATCAAGGAAACACTCAGGAACTTTCCCAAACTCAAGGAGACTAAAGAAAGAGAACCAAGGGACTTGATGAATGGTGGATTACAAAAATCTCCCATCCTGGATTTTCTTTGGCTACAGAGAACATCATTGATATAACTGGCAGAATCTGAATATGCTTGTAGATTACATATTAATATTGAACCAATTTTAATTTCCTGACTTTGATCATTATACTATAGTAATATAAGATAACTCATTGGTTTTAGAAAAGACAACTATTTAGGAAAAAAAGAAGCAGAATGTCTGGAACTCACAAATAGAAACATTATAAACCTACATTTAGGTTATCTAGCAATAGGCAGGGAAAAGGGACAGAAAGAATAGAACACATGTAGTAAATGTCAACATTTGGGAATAGTATCCAAGAGTTCTTTATATGGTTCTTGCAGACTTTAAATAAAACTGAAATTGTCAAACTAGAATATTTCCAAAAGAAAAATAAATTTTAAAATGACTGACAAATTATAGCTCACTGCATAAATTAAACCAGATACATATAAATAAAATACACTGCTGGTGGGAATGCAAGCTAGTGCAACCACTCTGGAAAACACTATGAAGGCTTCTTTTTTTTTTTTTTTTCATTTTTCTTTTATTATTCATATGTGCATACAAGGCTTGGTTCACTTCTCCCCCCTGCCCCCACCCCCTCCCTTACCACCCAGTCCGCCCCCTCCCTCTCCCCCCCCCTCAATACCCAGCAGAAACTATTTTGCCCTTATTTCTAATTTTGTTGTAGAGAGAGTATAAGCAATAGTAGGAAGGAACAAGGGTTTTTGCTGGTTGAGATAAGGATAGCTATACAGGGCATTGACTCACATTGATTTCCTGTGCGTGGGTGTTACCTTCTAGGTTAATTCTTTTTGATCTAACCTTTTCTCTAGTACCTGTTCCCCTTTTCCTATTGGCCTCAGTTGCTTTAAGGTATCTGCTTTTTAAAAAGCTAAATATAGATCTGCCATATGATCCAGCAATCCCACTCCTAGGGATATACCTGAAGGAAAGCGTCTTAGTTTACTCCAGAGGCACCTGCACACCCATGTTTATTGCAGTGCTATTCACAACAGCCAAGTTATGGAAGCAGCCCCACTATTGATGAACGGATTAAGAAAATGTGGTATTTATAATAATGGAATTTTACTCAGCCATGAAGAAGAATGAAATCTTATCAGTTACAAGTAAATGGAAGGAACTGGAGAACATCATCTTGAGTGAGGTTAGCCAGGCTCAGAAAGCCAAAAATCATATATTCTCCCTCATCTGTGGACTTTAGATCTAGAGCAAAATGCAGTAGTGTTGTTGGACTTGGGTCATATACTAAGGTGAGAGCACATATGGGAGGAATGGGGATAGGTAGGAAACTCAAACCTTGAAAGTGTTTGATGTCCCCACTGCGAAGAGCTAATACAGTAATCTTAAAATAACAGAGGTCAATATGGGAAGGTTACTGGGAAGTAGTGAAGAGATCAGGTAGAGAAGAATCAATTTGGGTTGTAATACACTTGTGCATGGACACAATGCTAGGAATCTCTCTATATAGCTATCCTCATCTCAACTAGCAAAAATGCTACATCTTTGTTATCATTGCGTATGTCTACTCTTCAACAAAATTGGAAAGTTCCATGTTCTGCCTGGAAGCAAGGGGTGTGGGAGGGAGATGTAGGGGGCGGGGTGCAGGGCAGAGAAATGACCCAAACAATGTATGTATATATGAATAAATGAATAAATAAAGAAAAGAAATTAAAAGTTTGATGAGGCACAGATATTTTTATTGTCACAAATTATGTCCCCTAAAACACTACATACAAAGTAAAAAATTAATATTAGAGATAAGTAAGCCAGGAGTTATCAAGGATGGCTTCATTAATACTAAGAAAATCAAAATTACAGGTAGTATGACAGAATGTCATGATAAAAGTCACAGAATAACTTCTGCAATACTCTTGCCAAAAACATTTGATTTGATTGTAGTTATAAGTGTACCTGAAAAATCCAACTGAGGGGCATTCTACCTTAAAATATTCAAGAGTCAAAGAAAGACAAAGGAATGTTCCAGACTGAAGGACTATGAGGAATACAAAAACTGAGTCCAATCCATGGATCAGAAGGTGATCCTTTTGCTATAAAGGACAATATAGCCAGATGGAAAAACCTAAAAACAACGTGATGATTAAATGATAACATTTTTCAATGTGATCTTTCTGATTATGAAGATTGTATTGTAGCAATGTAGAATGTTCTGAATTGTACAAAATACACACGAAAATAATCAAGATAATGGCAATCTGTCAGCAATTTCCTCACAAATGGTTAATGGGTGGAAAAATTCTTGGTAGTAGAAGTGAAACTTTTCTCCAATCCAAAAAAAAATTAAATACAAGTAAGCAAATAAACATACAGGAAAAAATAAAGAACAATGGTAAACTATGTCTTCATGGAGAAATAATTGTAAATCAGTGCTTGAAACCCCAGTACCACCAAAAAATAATGAATAGTAGTTACTAAAAAAATTAATTATATAAGTTTGATGGCACTTAAACTATCATCATACATTAAAATATTGACAATGGCTCTAGTACCAGTGATTAAAACCTGAAAATACAAATAAACCATCACTAAAGTGCCAAAGTATTAATCACAGATTGGTTGTTTGTGTGCTGATAATAGTTAGCATTTAGACAGTTTGAGTGCATAAAACTCTGCAACATTGGCTTTCATTTACAGAATCCACTTGAGAGTCAGTTACAGATGCCAAGAAACAGGTTAAAATATATGACTTTTCCTCATTCATATATGATGTAAAAATATACTCCTTCAAAAAGGTTTTCACATTATACATTTAATGGAAAACAATTAAAATTTTATATGAAGAGTCCAATAAATAAAATGTTATTTTTCCCTTAAACTCTCTTCATATTCTTCTGATGTTTTATTTAGGAAGGTCTTGACTTCACATATAATTGAATTGTAGGGAAAATGTTCTAAAAGATCCAGATTCAAATTTAGCAGGATCTGTAAAGAGAAAGAATTGTATTTTCTATGTCAAAGACATTATCATTAACTAAGCATGACCCAAAGAAATATAGTAAGGATCATATCAGTGTTAATAAGAATGAAAAATAATACATATTATTTCTATAATACAAGATCCCATTAAAGATAATTTGTCAGTAATTGTCAGAACTTCTGGTTTTCCCACCAGAAGTTCCTTCAGTTACCAACAGCTATGTGCTAAATTACTATGATAATAACTGAAATTAAAAGTTGAAGATGATACAGTGCACACTTTGGCAATTATGTACTATAACATGAAAAATGAAAAACAGATACACAGACAGTTTTCAGAGTTATAGATACTACAGAAGTTACAAAACAGCATTACCAGAACACACAGGAGGGACATACATCTCAGCTTATACCAATATCATACTGATGTGAATTAATATCTGAAGAACAAAAAGCACACCAGAAAGAGGAAAGCAAACCTGCAAACAGCTATGGATGAGGTAGGACACTGTAAAATGGTAGGTAGTCCATGCTGGCCAGATGTTGGCACAAAGAGCTGAGGAGAGTAAGTAAAGAGATAAGATTGAATACCTTGACAATAACTAAATTGATTAGGATATTTTTAGTCCATGCTAGTGAAAGTTAAACTTTTTATGGCTGTAAGAAAGCAAACCAATGAAAAAATAAATGACAGAATATTTTTAAAGGCACTTTTCAGAGCTTGGGATGTAGTTAAGAGGGTTAGTGTTTGCCTAGCATACCCCAGGTCCTGGGATCCAAACAGCACCAAAAAGGGGCACTTTTCAAGTGACAATTTATGAACATTAATTGCTTCATTAAGTATTAATAGAGAAAATCAGAATAATTGTCTGAATTTCAATGGTTTTATTTGGTGCTTAGCATGACTGGAGTTTGGGTTTTGTATCATAAACCTAAGAAGTGCATGATGCCTTTGTTTTCCAAAGACAGTTTGGGCATGCAGGCTCTCAATTTCACAGGAAAATAGAAGTAAAGACAGCATTGAGCCAGAAAAAGAGACACAGATGTCTTGAGACTTCAAAAAGCTATAGACAATAAATAAATGAGGAATGGTCATATTCTTCTTTATAAATGGTTATGTTTTCTCATCTCTCACTTGACCTGCATAAGAAAACAGATTAAATGTAGGAATTGTTTGGCAAAGGAAAATGATGTCATTTGTTATATGAAGTTTATTTCAGAAATCAATTAATCTAAATTGAATCCATAAATGTTGGCAACCTACCTTCATTTAGATCTCTAGTTAGACTTTCATCAGACCCTTGCTGTACCTGAAACAATTCCAATGGTATCCATTGTGCTCAGCATCAAGGAGACCATTCATCATGGGAATGATATCCTGGGTAGAAATGTGGCCTTTAAATAAGACCTTAGAGAGTAGGCTTACATTAAGAATTTCTTTTAAAACTCACAAAATAAAATAAAATTCCCACTTGTTTTAATATTAAATCACTGAGAATATGGTTAACATGACAAAAAATACAATTAATACTGGTTTTTAAACATACCTCATTTCCAAGGGATGCTGTTTTATTTTACAAATATAGACATTAAATAAGTCAAATTTAAACTAAATACATTATTTTACAATTATTAGCAAAACTCTACCCTTTATAAAATTTTAATTCACTATTCACTTACATGGATTCTTTGTAAAACTAATTTCCATTCTCTATTTTTAGAAAATTAGAAATCAAATATATGTTTTATGCTATTAAATGGAGAAAGTGCTATTATCAAAATTTCATTGAAAATTCTATTGGCAAAAGATTTTAAATGTTATACTATCTTGATAATGAATAAACATTTCATTAGCAATGTGGACTTGAAAGCTTCCAAAAATTTGCATGATAAATACGTTAAAATCAATTTTATAATGTAAGTTTCTTTGATCCATGATTTCTAGAACTAGACAAATGAAAACAATGTAAAGCTACTTAGTGTAACTGAGATTTCTATCATCAATTAGGAACAGTTGTTTGTGTTTGTGTGTGTATGTGTATATGTTTATGAGGTTTTTTTGAGAGAGTCTACTGTTATCCTGACAAAATCAGTCATGTGCTGTGATTAAGGGTGTGCACCATCATGTCTAGCAAAGATCGATTTTTCTTTTTTCTCCGTTTTATTTTATCATTTTTACATTTACTTATATGTGTAAGGGTCAATTTTTCAAAAAATAGCTTACTGCATTTATCTACTTTAAGTGTGTGGGGATACTTCAAAGTGTATTTTGTACATTAAAGATATCAGATGAGTAACATTCTTTCTGCTCCATGAATCTGAAAAGAAACCTGAGGTAGATGACCACAAGGCAGGTAATTTAGGGAGAAAAGGGAAGGCACCTGAAATTGACAGTTTATAGACCAGGGTAAATTCAAAACTAGCAAACTTCAGAGTTATAAAATTTCGCTCAGATGGATCACAAAGGATGCCTGCACACTGAGACAACTTGCAGAAACAAACTGTGGAGTGTGTCCTGACCTATTCCATCTGTAGGCTCATCACCCATGCATTTGTGTTTTGAGGACTAGAATTGCACCACACACAAAAGAAGCACCAGTCCAGTGGTCTAGAGGGGAAATGGCAAACCTTGCTACAGATGAGCAACGTGCTCTGAACTATAGGGAAAGCCATAGGAGCAGAAAAACTAAGCAGACTCTAACTTCCACCCTTCACCAAGAACTGCACTCAGATGCTGCTTCACTTCCCAAATGCTGCTATACACATCTGGAGATATACAACCACCAGAGCTACTTGATGGGACTGTCCCGCATTCTTCTAGCCATTGCCACTGATTCAGGACTTTAACCACTCTACCCAAGATGCATCCAGAGGGAAATCACAGGCATGCCCAGGGTAACCAAAAGTGAACACATCAGGAGAGCCACAGATAGTACACTGAGGACCAGAGATTGTAGGAAAACACCTGCTGCTCTGACAGCACAGCTGGTGCACACTCTCTTCCTCAGAAAAGAAGAAGTACTAACTCTTTTACCTTATTTTATTTTTTCTTAATTTTTATCCATTTTATTCCTTGACTGTATTTTATTTCTCTGCAAAAATTTTGATGTGCTCTTGCACAATGTTTTTTCTGATGCCTTCATCCCACATACTTAATGCCCATTCAACACATCTTCTCTTTTCCTTTTTCTTCCCCTCACCTTCTTTTTAGACACCTAAAAAACTAGCTAGCATTTGTTGCCCTTAATGCAGAGAAACTAAAGCAGATACCTTAAAGCAACTGAGGCCAATAGGAAAAGGGGACCAGGAACTAGAGAAAAGGTTAGATTAAAAAGAATTAACCTAGAAGGTAACACCCACGCACAGGAAATCAATGTGAGTCAATGCCCTGTATAGCTATCCTTATCTCAACCAGCAAAACCCCTTGTTCCTTCCTATTATTGCTTATACTCTCTCTACAACAAAATTAGAGATAAGGGCAAAATAGTTTCTGCTGGGTATTGAGGGGGGGAGGGGGAGGGGGTGGAGTGGGTGGTAAGGGAGGGGGTGGGGGCAGGGGGGAGAAATAAACCAAGCCTTGTATGCACATATGAATAATAAAAAAAAAAAAAAACTTAATTCCTATGCTTAAAATTTTTTAAGTTCTAAGTGTACCCTATAGTAATCTTAGTTCATGTCATAATCTTATTGTGGGTGTAGATGATCTTCACAACTTTTTTTACTTAAGTTAAATATTTAGTTTTGTTTTGAGTTGGTGATTTTGTTATTGCTGAGCTATCTCCATGCCCTACCACTACCCAGTCCTGCCTGAACATTGAGAATACTTCAAGTACAAGACTACACATGATTGAAACCTCCAACTAAAGACCTGACCTCAGATCCAGAAATCCCAACACAGAAATACAACAAATATGGGGGTGTGGGAGAAGGCAACAAAACTCCTTGAAAAGTCAATAACAATAAAGTCATTACAATAATGATAATAAACTCGATGGAATCTCAGACAAAGAATTCAAAAGAATGATTACAAGAATGATCAACAAAATTGAGGAAGACATGAATAAATATCCAAACAAATTTGGAATATAAAAAACAGGTGAGTGAAATAAGGAAAAACAATGCAAGATTTTAAAGTGGAATTCAATATAAATCCAGAAATCTTAAAAACCAAATTCTAATACAAAACAAACAAAACACTCAGCTGAAAATCTCACCAAAAAATCAAGTTGAAAATAGAAGATCAGGACTGGAAGATAAGGTAGATGAATTAGAACAATCAGATAAGAAAAAGTAGTAAGAAAATACAAGTGGAACATGTAAGGCCCCCTGTACACCTTAAAAGACTAAATGTATGAGTCATGGACATAAGAGGAAAGAAAGTGCAAGATAAAGGCATAGGAAACATATTCAACAAAAAACATAGCAGAAAATTTCCCAAACCTTGAGAAAAAGATGTTCATCAGGTATGGGACACAAAACAGTTAAGAACAGAAAAGAGCCCACACACCAAAAGACATTATAGGTAAAATATCAAGTATACAAAATAAAGAAAATTATTGGCACCTGCAAGTAAGTAGCAAAAGTCATATATAAAGGAAAACTCATCAGGAAAAAAAGCAGATTTCTGAAAAGAAGTTCTAAAAGTAAGAAAAGTATGGAAGTATGGAATGATACATTCTAAGCCCTGAAGGAAAATACCTGACAAACAGGATTAATGAGTCTAGCAGTTATCTTTCATAATTGAAGAAGGAATGAAAATATTCTACAATAAACAAAATCTAAAGGAATTCATGACCACTAATTCAGCACTGAAGAAGGAACTTAAGAGAATCATGCACACTAAAGAGGAAAATGCAACCTTGAAAATGCAGGAAAGAAAAATCTGAATATATAAATAGATAAGTAAATAAGAGACACTACAAAACAACAATATAACAAGAACTACTGCATACCTTTCAATAATAATTCTGAATGCTAAAGGCCTCAATTCTCTGATCAAAGACACATACTAAACAAGTTCCACCCATTTGTTGCTTATAAGATACAACGTCACAGGCAGAGAAAACCACAGGCTTAAAGTGAAAGAATGGAAAAAGTTATTCCAAACAACTGGAAGCAAAATGGAGTCAAAAGCAAGCAGGAACAGCTATACACACATCTGACTTCAAGAAAAATTAGTAAGAGACAAAGAAAGTCACTTCATATTGATAAAAAGAACAATCCATCAAGAAGATGTTATAATTGTAAACACATAATCACCAAATGTCAGCATACCCAGTCTCATAAAATAAATGCCACTGGACATAAATACATAGAACAAAAAATTGCAATAGCAAGTGACTCCAATACTGCTCTCAGCAATAGATAGGTTACCAGACAAAAAATTAACAACTAAACATTACAATTTTATGACACAGTAGACCATATGGGCTTAATAGATATAATCAATGCAGCAACCACAGAATAAACCTTTTTTTGTCATGAGCCCATGGACCTTTTTCCAAAAAGACTGCAGTTTAGGACATAAATTATGGATAGAAATACAACAAAGTTGAAATCACTTCCTGTATTTTATCAGGCAATGCTGGTATAAAATGAGAAATCAACTGCAAGAGAAACTACAAGAGATATTCAAACACGTAAGGAATGAACAACACTTAATGGCTAGTGGGTCATTGAAAAAATAAGGAGTGAAATAACACAATTCCAAGGAGAAAATGAAATTGAACTGGCAATTTACCAGGACTTTTTTTAGATACATCAAAGCCAGTGCTGAGAGAAAACATTGTAGCTATAATAAGAACTAAAGTACAAACAAGACAAACCCAAAATCAGTAGATTTGAAGAAATAATAAACATCAGGGTATAAAAGGTTGAAACTAAAAAGAATGATACAAAAATAAACAAAAAGTTCCTTGAAAAGATAACCAAATTTGACAAAACTTTAGCAAAATTAACAAAAACAAACAGGGAGAAGGGCAAAATTAATAAAATTACAGAAGAAAATGGGAATATTACAACAAATACCAATGAATTTCAGAGTATAATTTGCTAATATTTTGAAAACTTATATTCTAATAAACTGGAATACCTAGAAGAAATGAATGAATTTCTGGATACCTATGATGTACAAAAATTGGAACAGAAGATAAACAACTCAAACAGATATATGCAAGTGATGAGATTGAAAAAGTAATAAAGAATCTCAAAACAAAGAAAAACCCAGAACCAGATGGATTCTATGCTGAGTTCTACCTGATGTTTACAGAATAACTAGCACCAGTGCACCTCAAACTCATTCTATGAAGCCAGTATACCAAAACACAATAAGGACACAACAGAAAATAAAATTATACAATAATTTTATCAAAAAGAGAATTATAATCAAAATCCAATAGCACATTTAAAACGTGGTACATAATGTCCAAATATTTTTAATTCCAATGAAGTAAGGATGGTTCAACATGTGCAAATCATAGCCCATAAACAGGATCAAGGTGAAAAAAGTCATATCATCATCTCAACAGATGCAAAAAAAGACTTTAAAAAAACTTAACATCCCTTCATGATACAAGCTCTGAAGAAACTAGTAAAGCAATAAACATATCTCTTTTCCTAGGTTATCTATGACAAACCTATAGGTAGCATCATACTAAAGAAAAACTAAAGGCATTTTCTCTAAAGTCAGGAACAAGACAATGATATTTTCTCTCTCTCTCTCTCTCTCTCTCTCTCTCTCTCTCTCTCTCTCTCCATCTCTCTGTCTGTTTCTGGTGGCACTATGGTTTGAACTCAGGGCCTTGTGCTTGCTAGGCAAATGTTCTACCAGTAGACCACACTTCCACTTTTTTAGTTCTTTGCTTTTCAGATGGAGTAAGTCACTACATTTTCTACACACCAGTGTCAAGTGGGCTGAGAAAGAAATCAGTGGAAAAATTCTATTCATAATAGCACAAATAATAAAGTACCTAGGAATAAACTAAAGTAAAGAGCTAAAAGACATCTACAATGAAAACTATAAAATATTAAAGCAATAAATTTAAGAAAACGTTAAGATGAAAAGATTTCTCAAGTTCATGGATAGGCAGAACTAGCATTAGAGATATGGCTACACTATCAAAAGCTACCTACAGATTCAATGAAATTTCCACCAAAATTCCAGTGGCATTCTTTTAAAGAAATGGAAAAAAGTCAATCCTAAAGTCCATATGAATGCATAAAAGACTATAAATAACCAATGTAATGCTGAGACAAAAGAACAATACTTCAGGAGTATCAATACCTGACTTCAAATTATACTACAGAGCCACATTAACAAAAACAGCATGGGCATCGCACAAAAACAAACACATAGACCAATGAAATAGAATAAGCCCTGAAATAAGCTCACACATCTACAGTTAACCTGGTCTTCTACAAAGAAGAGAAAATAACACACTGGGGAAAAATCTCTAACAAGCAGTTTTGGGAAAACTAGATGCATACATGTAGAAGACTAAAACTAGAACTCTATTTCTCACTTGTACAAAAACCAATTCAAAGTGAATGAATAGTCTTAATTTAAGATGTAAAATTTTGAAAATACTACAAGAAAACATAAAACAGTTCACCATATTAGCATAGGCACCAACTTAACAGGACACTAATAGCTCAGGAAATAAGACTAAGAACTGACAAATGGGAGTGCATCAAGTTAGAGATTCTGAACATCAATGGAAGCAATGTCCAGATTGAAGAGACAATCCTCAAAGTGAGAGAAAATCTTTCCCAGCTATTCACCAGGCAAGGGATTAATATCCAGAACATACAAAGAGTTAAAAAAATTAAACCCAAAAGAGAACAATCAAATTAATAAGTTGGCAAATTAATTGAACAGACAGTTCTCAAAAGAAGTACAAATTACCTATAAATTCATGAAGAAATGTTCAACATTCTTTGTCATAAACTAAATCCAAATCAAAATGACATTAAAATTCCATCTCACTCCAGTCAGAATGACAAACAACATATTCTTGTGAAAATGTAGGGGGGAAGATACCCTTATAAACTGTTGGTGGGAAGGTAAACTACTGTAGCCATTATTAAAATCAGAATGCATATTCCTCAAAAAATAAAAATAGAATGACCATATGATACTTCTGTACCACTCCTGAGCACATATCTGAAGGAACATAAGTGAGCACACAGTAGAGATTCCTGCACACCCATTTTTTCATGAGCAAGTGATTAATTAAGAAAACTACTCTAGAAAATACTGATAAGGGCAGATAACATAGGGAAAGATGCCAAAAAGGATCTCATTGAAACCCCACACAGAGTAGCTTCCATTCAGTCCCACATGGGTAGTGATGGTAAGGAAAGTGACACCTCAGAGCTGTGTTGAGCTAAGGTAAGAGAACTGGGTCACAGACTTACACGCACATCAAGTGTTAGGTAAGAGCCGTCCCAGGGAATGGGAATTTCCAAAAACATGAGTCCACTTTCTGGGCTTGTTAGCAATGTGGCAACAATGTAGCAATGCCAAGCCTCCAAAGAAGAATTTCAGGTAGTGGATGTTGGATGTGACAACAAGTCTAGGATAAGAAGGATACACAGAAATAGTAACAAAACCCTGAGGTGACCTAAGCAGTGCTTATATGTACTCCAAGCTTGTTCTAGACTAGGGCTATGGAAATCTTCTGGCATAGTCACTTTCCTTTTCCCTTGGTGCAAACTGAAGATGAATCAAAAAACAAAATTGACTGCATACCCATGTTTACACCAGTACTATTCATAATAGCCAAGCTATGGGAGTTAGCCTAAACATAATACATTCTCTGTGGTGGTAATGATTATGAGATATCCAGCACCATTACAAGTTTGAGGTGTGACAGCTTTATCAACATTTTGAGAGACTGTTTTCTGTAACATTTCCATGACAAATAGTATTACAGACAAGTCCTTTAAAAGTAACAACTCAACACTGAATGAAGACACAGTCTTTAATGAAAGCATCTTGCATTACCATTAAGTAATACTACATAAAAGGTAAATCACATGTTTACAAGATTTGACTTAAGGAATTACCAATGTAATGTTGCTATCTTTTCTCCCAAAAGCTCTAAACATTTAATTCCTATAGGCAAAATAATACTATTATATCATTATACCCCATCCACAAATACATTCATAGTACATGAAGTTTGCTTAGATAAAAATGAAGTAACCTTCTCAATATATTGCATACTTTTATACTAAAGGAATCCATGTTTTCCTGTTTATTGTTTTCTTTCTTTTTTTGTCCTAGAGATCAAATCCAAGGTCTCTTACATGATAAACAAGCACTCTACCAACTGAGCTATACCCGCAAGACATCTTAGCTCTCTAGATAAAGAATGCTTGTAACATACAAATTTACATCAAAGTAAATTTTTCTTACAAGTCTAGAACTAATTGCCCTTATTCCAACTGTGATGTGACCTCCCCTCCCCATAAATTCTGGTCCAGTCTTTCACTGACCTTACTTACAAGTAAAGAGTACCTAAGAGAAACCATTTTAGAAATGGTATGAAAGCTCAGAGCTCAGAGGGGGAAAATGACACTCAGAAAACGAGGGCAGGCTTAATGCAGAGAAACTAAAGCAGATACCTTAAAGCAACTGAGGCCAATAGGAAAAGGGGACCAGGAACTAGAGAAAAGGTTAGATTAAAAAGAATTAACCTAGAAGGTAACACCCACGCACAGGAAATTAATGTGAGTCAATGCCCTGTATAGCTATCCTTATCTCAACCAGCAAAACCCCTTGTTCCTTCCTATTATTGCTTATACTCTCTCTACAACAAAATTAGAGATAAGGGCAAAATAGTTTCTGCTGGGTATTGAGGGGGGGAGTGGGAGGGGGTGGAGTGGGTGGTAAGGGAGGGGGTGGGGGCAGGGGGGAGAAATAAACCAAGCCTTGTATGCACATATGAATAATAAAAGAAAAATGAAAAAAAAAAAAAATATCCTAGATAAGGTTTAATATATATAAAGGATATTTTAAGTATTTTTCATGGGCTATTCACAAAGAAAAAAACAGGGAGCGAGTATCTCATTTTTTGCTTAAGATCTTTCTAACTCTGAAGTTTCTTACCTAGTTGAGTCCAAAATAAAAGCTGAATTCACTTATTTTCACCAACAAAAAAAAAAAAAAAAAAGAAAACGAGGGCAGGAAGTGTCACGAAAAGGATTAGAAATGAGAGAGAACCTTCATTTACACGGCCTAGTTTTCCATGTGCGGATTTACACATTCATGTTTCTTCAGAAGATGGAAGTCGATTTACTAATGGGAGAAATTGGACAATATACATTGACTGTGCATTTTTGGCTCTGCATTTCTCCTTGAAAACGTGTGTCTTATGATAATGTGAATTTGGGTCTGCTGATGTAGCTGCACTAAGCTCCCAAGTGGATGTCAAATATTGCTTTCTTTGACTTAAAAGTGTGTACATTCACGTCTAAATAGCGCTGAAGTATGCAGAAGCACACTGTGACCACATATGCAAGCCACATCCTCCCATTAGTCATTACATACTAGTAATAAGGGTAGTTTGAAGATCTTCCCCTGAAACATATATTCTGAACTCTGTGTGGGGGAGAAGCCTGTGATTTGCTGCCTGCCTACCATAACTCCAACAAGGAAGATGACAATATAACACTTACATAAATATTTCCTTCTTCCTTGACTTTAAAAAATTGCCAGCCTTCTTTAAAACAATCGCTGCTTTAAACAGGGCACAGGGAGAGTCAAAAGGTAAATTTTACAAAGAGAAATATAGTGAAATCAATACTAGCAAGGCACAATGGGTACAAATAATTGTTCACTCACTCAAAGGTATTTATTGACAGACTACTTTTAAATTGTACTTGAGATTCCATGTTGGATAATAAGTCCCATGCTTTTTTAAACTAGTTTGAAAAATTCATACACACTACACACAAAGTTTCTAAGTTATTACACTTTAGTAACTTAATATTTTAAGTTAAAGTTGCTATTTTTTTTTGTTTTTAAGGATGACTTTAATGTTATAAAATATGCATTCAAATATAATAAAATAAATATAATAAATTTGAAAAAGCTTTCCTTTTAAACCATTGCAATTCAATATTAAATTAAAATAGGTTAATATATGAAAAAAAATACATTTGTTAGTTTGTGAATGTTGAGTAAGTGTATTTTGGGCCAAAGAAAAGAACTAAGAAACAGCTTGTTGGTTGATGAGCTGGATAATTAAATTCAGAAAGATTACTTGAATCTTTCAAAGGACAAAATAACTCCTTGGCATTTGGCTTAGTGGATAAAATGTACTTGGGGCAGGAGGAACTTAACTGATATAATAAACAACTTTATTAAACACTGCCTTCACCTGTTGAGTAATAAGTATAACTACTATGATAGTGCGATAACAGCTGGAAAGAAATGTGATGCAATAAGTTGTTCAGACACAATCTTATACCACATAAAATGTTATACTATTAGTAATATTGTTTCGTCTCTTATGTATAACACATCAGGATAAAGGCTTTGATCCTGGGGACATATGAAGTCAAATGAGCAGAAAATGAAATGCACACTTGCAACCCCAAATTCAAAGTTATGACAGGTCTGGTGAGGATGCAAGCTTGCATGTGAGAGGAGATGGGAAGTGGGCTCCTGGAAGTTGGGTACAAGGCAGGCTATATGGACAAGGTACTTGGGACATCCAGGTACATGTTCATTGGAAGAAGCACATTCCCAGCAGTCACAAAACCAGTGATAAGGCTAGCTCGGGAATGAACTTAGAACAACAGACTGGAGAGCTGTGATTTCATTCACCTTGGAGTGGAATCAGCTTTAATAATTGGCAAATATCTTTTAGCCAAACTGAATTAGAAATGAAGGAATCAGGGATCAGAGAATAGCTTCAAGAGGTGAGAGCCAGGGATTTATCCATCAAGGGTCATATTGGAAACTACAAGTTCAGAGCAGGAGAGAAAAATGGTAGCATGGACAGGGAAGGGCCCAGAGGTCCTGGGCCCAGAGAAAATAGTCTCAGAACCAAAGAGGATGCTCAAGGAAAAGATGGGCTAACAAAGGCCCCCAGAACACTATAACTGGCTGGACACCAGCCCAAATCCATCTCAGACTGAAATCTAAATCTCTTGGGGTCCACAACACCTACACAAGACAATTTGAGTGAACTGGTTTCCAGCAGAAACTGGATGTTCTCCTTTGCACTCCCAAATTGGGGGGTGAGGGGGGGCAGTTGTCAGTGTGCTGGTTTCAGAGATAGTAGGAGGAAGCAAAGATGGGAAACTATTTTGCACCTCAGCAAGATCAGGGGAAGAGAAATCCAGGCAGTTCAGGTAATGAAAATGACAGAGAATGGGCAGGCTAAATCTGGGAGGTATGTGGGAAGGAAGAAAAGAAGGTAGGAGTAGGCGGCTGGGTTTTCCATAGGCAAGAAGGTAAGTTCATTCAGAGAAGTAGCAGAGCTGATTTCTTTCCTCCAGGCTACCCTCCAGTGTCCCCAAGACTGCATGAGGGCAAATGCAGGCAATAGGAAAGGCTCTGTGCTCTCAAAAAAAAGTGAATAATCTGTGCACAGTGACAGTAACCCGAGAGCCCCTGGAAGTCTGACTTGTTCTTTCATATTGCCTCTCTTTCAGCATGGCCTTCCATAAGCAGTTAATGAATTTTCTTTTGACTGCAGTAAAAGTTATGACAAAGCAGGAAGGCAACTTCCTAATGATTTCCCGAATCAGCTCTGAAGAAAGCATCACATTCTTTCCCTTCATATGACAGCTACCACCTGCTACTCAGGAAGACCTCATGAGCACAGCAAAGTGCTATACCATAAAGACAGAGGCCACCAAGTCCCTAATCTCTTTATAACACAATGCCCAAGCTCTCAGGGGCAGATGTAATGATTGCATACAATAGTAAAATATAATATTCCAAACCAATATTCCTAACCAAACAGTTTAAGATTTACTTTAAGGAGTCTTATAAAAAGAATGTGTACCTCCCAGTAATTGATGAATCTCCAAGCTATAATCCATGTCCAAGATTCCCTTGGCTTTGGAGCTACCAACCTGAGTTAAGCTCTCAATTTCAGAGTGCTGTACTCATAATAAAAGAGGACTATAAGCAAGGGGCTAGAGCTTAGGATGTATTTGTAGGAGCTCAGAATGGAAGGCACTGAGCACATGCTTGTCACATGGCCTTTCTCTGTTGGTTCTGAAATCCCGAGGGGGCAGCTTTGGGCTTATGTCCGCCTCTCTGCTCTCCACAGGCAGCTATAGGCGCCAACAATTCCACTGAAGTGCCAATTCCAAGTTCTCCAAGCTGATGTGGGCATCAGATCTTGTGAGAAACACAAGATACTTATATGGACGCTGAACATTGATACTAGTGGACTTGTAAGCAACATTAATATGTGGACAACAAAAGTTGCCAAAGAATGAATACACCAGAGGGACTTACATGGAGAAACCAGGAGACAAACTAAGTTTTATCAACATTGAAACCACTCCCAACATAAGTGGTTCCTTACTTATGCCTAAAGGTACATTCCGTGGGGTATACAGCTCTTTCACCTCTCAAGGTTGAAAAGGACTTCGATCTTATCAAAGGCCTTTCTATACCTGCACATTTTAAAATTCCTTCTATAGACTACCCTTTCCCATTTTTTTCCAGTTTTTCAATTCTGTGGTTAGTTCATTTATTTTTAATTTTACCTAAAAGTTCTCTTTGTGCTAAAACCTCTGGCTTACTTAGAGCATTTTACCTTCTTTTCACTTTCAAAATTAGCAAAAGAGACTGGCTTCCTCTAGCGACTTTGTCTATTTTGTGTGGCTATAATAAAATACTACGTGTTTTGTATGGAAAAGAGGTTTACTTAGGTCACATTTCGGGAGGCTGTAGTCCAAGCTTGAGTAGCTGCATTGATTTGGCCTCCGGTGAGAGTCTCTGACTACTTCATAACACAGTGGATGACATGATGGAGGGAGTGTGTGCAAGAGGAAAGGATCCCATGGTGGGACAGGAAGCAAGAGATCCCGGAGGGAACAGGCTCACTCTTTTATATCAACCTACTTTTGACGAAAATGAATCCATTTCCAGGAGATGCAACCCATTCTGAAGACCAGTATTAGCCCTGCACGAAGGTGATCATGACCCAATCACCTCCCAATAGGCCCCACCTCTTAAAAGTCCTGCCATTTTTCAATATCACTATACTGGAAATCAAGTTTCCAGCACATGAACCTTTGGGGTCAAACCACATCCAAACCTAGCAGGAACTTTTTACCATAACAGGATATTTTATTCTTCAATAGCACCTCTTAAGCATTACTGAGCAGAAAATCAGTAAAATCTGAGTTGAAATGGAGATAATGACCTGATTTTCTCTCACTCCAAACATTGCTCCCATAACCATTTTAGTCTGTGCCTCAGTGGGAGTACAAATGATTATATGTCACAGGTTTTGGTGGTTGTTCACAGATTGTCAAATCCAGGAATATTAAATCTTCAAATCGACAAGTACCCAGCATGCTGGCTCCAGAGCTGACCTCAGTCCTTCCAACAGGCAGGAGACTATTTCTTTCTGGAAGATTCTAAGCCACTCATTGCAGGAGGGCTGCCTAACATGCAATAGTGGGCTTTGTGCTCCAAGGTGAGGCTTTTGCCCCTGTTCACCCAGGTGTGGTAAGCTAAGAGTAATACCTCGCCTGCTGGCAATGTCAGTAGGACTTAGGGGTCTGACCGCAGAATGAGTGTACTTGCTAATGTCTTGACTCTAGGAGCTTCCAGCTCTTGGCTTTGCAAGGACACTATTCCACCCAAGCATGTTAATGTCTTTCTTCAGTTCCCTCCCACATACACAGGAATGACTGGACTCCCCCTGCCTATCCTGTTTTCATCCTCCATTCTTTCTCCTTCTAGGGGATGCTTATGTGGAGAAGAAAATGTAGGCTTTGATTTTAGCCCTGAAGTGATTGACTTCAAAGAACTTGAATAGAGTTAAAAATATCGTTATTACTATCATGAGGAAATTCAAGCAGTTGATCATCTCTTCACGTCTCTCCACCCTCTTACCTCCTACACCCCTCAGAGCAACCCTGACGTCAACTCCCATGTGTTAGCACCACCTGTCTTTAACCATGTCTCAGCTCTGTTTTTGACAGGAGCTTCCTTTAAAGATAAATTTAAGCAGAAATTCCATTATGCTATTAGAATCTCATCCAGAACCCATCTATTTTTAAAAGTTTTTTTTCTTAGCTCTGTTTAGCGATCTTTTAATGATGCCAAACAACTGTCAGAAATCATATTGCACAACTCCTCACAAATGTACCAGTTGGGAGTCTTTAAGTCACCATATTGTTACTCCTCCAGAGTTCTGATGGTTTTAGTTGGCCAGGAGGAGGATGACACCCTGTGCTCCTGTGGTCTGAATAAGTCAGTGGGCCTGAAGGAGATTAATGACTTAGCTCAGCCTGGCTCTGTGCAGCCCAGGCCATATGCTCAGTGCTTTCCAAGGCTAAGCCTGCGTCAGGCTGGCATTTCTAAACTTGCCGTGGGGGTTGGCTCCAGTTTCCTCCCTGGCCCCACCTACTTTATCAATAGTGTGTGAATTAGAGCAGAAGATGACAATGAGCTGACAGTGGCCATCCTTCCACCTTGGAGGAGGGCAACTATGTCACAAAAGCTTGAATGTACCATATTCCCTAGAGTGACTTGATTTTCAGTTTGGGTGGGGTTTTGTTTTATTTATTTATTTTTTTTTAAAAAGAATTTTGCTGTGTAGCCCAGGCTGACCTTGAACTCAAGATCCTCCTGAGCATCTAGGATTACACCTGGTGATTTTCAGTTTCTAGGATGAATTCAGATCTTTTATGGAATATGGAAAGGGATTTAAGAGGAGATAAGAATAAGATGTGGAATGTTCACATTTTTCTTCTCTTAAGCAATTCTACCCACTCATCCTCCACTAGCAGTCTATCAGTTCTGCAAATACTTTCTCCTAAAAAGTTCCTCAAGCAATCAGCAAGCAAGCAGAGATAAGTTTGGGACCTTTACATATACTTGGGGGATTGTTGGTTTTGGACACAAAGGAATACCCAGAACACCATTTATCTGCAATTTTTGTTGTTGTTGTTAATAATATCCCCTAAAGATGACAGCACTTAGTTAAATAAGCAACCATTAGATTGAAAAGAAAAATGTCAACATATTTCTTACCTGTTGGTGAAAATTAAGCAGGTTATGTAGGGACACATACACACATGTGGTCTTTTTGACCATTTTTATAAATATACGTAGAAATAAAACAAACAAGGCATTTTTAATTTATTTTAAAACAATTGTGTTTTCATGTATTGTGAATAACTTTTGTAGAGCAGAGGTGACGTGTGTGTGTGTGTGTGTGTGCAAAATACAGAAAGGCCCTGCTGTTCAGCAGATATCTGGCATCTGCTTCTCTATTCTAAGCGATTAACTCATCTACAATGACTTCTTCCCTCTTCAGACAAATCAGTCAGCATCGCTGACTACAAGAGTGGGGGAATCTATTGGATATTCTATGAAATAACTATTTAGTGAGCTCTAGATATTTTTGTGCATTTCAGAACGAACTTCCTAAAAGGTTTTCCAACTTTTCTGTCCCTAGACAGCCATCAGTAGCAACTAAAAAAAAATATGGAAGAAGCATGCACACTTCACACCCTTCATCCCTGATGTTCTGCTGAGATTTGCAGATGGCAACACAGCAGTAGTTTTCCAAGTGGCTGCCAAATGGGGCAACCCAACCAGTCAGGGAGAGAAGAGGTGCTCTTTAGGAGGCTGGAGGACAGATGCTTTTCCTTGAGTCTCTACTTTCTCTTGAGTAGTCTTTCACTGACTATTCACCAGCAGTTCCACTTGCCAGAGAGAAGCCAGTTGGAGCCAGGAGATCCACCCTCATCAGCTATGGTAGAAGACTGCCAAGCTCCTTCATTCCAGAGGAGGAAGCCTTGTTGCACAGGGGAAAAATGACTTTATTAAGCCCATGAAATGGATTGTAGGAGAATCTGGAATGCCAGTCTTGGCCCCAGCCCAGTGTTCAATCCATCAGTTCCCCCCACCACACACAATATATTCTGTCTACCTGGGAATCCAAAAGAGAGTCAAAGGTCTGTGATCCCTTCCTTCTGTCATCCATGGTTTCCTTAATTTTCCCTGCAGAGGGAACATTAAGTTTCATTTTGATAATGAGCATTATTTTTGTACATTGCTTCTCTCCTTGGGATACAAAGTCATTATCTGTGCTTGTCTTTCCTTCTCTTGCCTCTTGGAAACCAAATGGACCTCATCCAGTTCTTGCCTTTGAGACACTGGATTTCTGAATCTGATCATTCTTAAAAGAGAAAGAAACTGAATCAGAGTCTTTATCTTGCTATCTTCCAAATTATTTGATTTAGAACCTGTACACTAAGCTGACTGATCTCTCCACTTGCTCAAATAAACAAATGAGTTGTGGCCTATAGGGAAGTCTCCTTGAGTTTTGGCTGAGACAGACAGACATTCTGAGGCCAGTGGTGTGTTCTGGAACTCCTAATGATGACTCTTTTCTGAACTGCCCGTGGAAAGAAGGATTGCCCTGTTTTCTATTCTAATGCTTATAGTCTCTTTGGGAGTTTGAAGTTGGATCAACCCTCAAATGGCTTTCTATTTTTATTTTTACACCCAGGCTGGTTTACTTTTTTTGGTAGGCCCATTCATTACTTTCACTAATTTTAAGTGAAACTTTACTGAGGCCCAGTAAAGGTTACAGACACTATGCTAGCCCTTTCCCAATGGGGATGAATAAATAACAATCCCTCTACCCTCTCCACCTCCTTTTCCTTTCCTACATCCAGAATCAGTTGACTTAGGCAACTGTTATTACCAGTAGAATGATATTGAAGATTGATGCTTCAACCTACTGGCCACAGGGCCTTACTAATACCATGCTTCTAAATTAGATATACTTTCCCAGCCATCAAGAATCACTTGCTGAGCAACCTTGAGAACTGGCCAAGAATGTGGACTTAGACGGAGACTCAAAAGGCAGGAGGAAGTTGGGCTCAATGACACACATCTGTAGCCCCAGCTACAGCAGGAGGTGTAGGTATGGGGATCACAGTCCAAGGCCAATCCAGGGAAAATTGTGAGGCTCTATCTGTAAAATAAACTAAAGCAAAAAGGGATGGGGGCATGGCTCAAGAGGTAGACTATAGCAAGTGAAAGGCCCTGGGTTCAAAGTCCAGTAGAGGAAAAAAGAAGAAGGAGGAGAGGGAGGAGGACATGCTGGACTGAGTGTGCTCAGCTCCTTCCCTCAAACTTGACAATTGATACTTGGCCTCCATGGCTGGTGGGTGTGTGAAGGACTCTAGAGCATGACTCTAGACTCTATTCCACCAACAGGGAATAAGGGTTTCTCCCACAATGTGTTCCTAATGGAAAGAACCAAGATTCCCACTCAAGCTTTTGTTAATCAGCTTTTCATTGCTGTAATGAAACGCCTAAGGGGCACTAACTTATTATACAAAGAAGAGACTTACTTAGTTTACAGTTGCAGAGGTTCAAGGGTTCACATCTGGTGATGGTCTTCTTGCTGGCATCAAGGTAGCACAGGTCTTGAGGTAGCACAGGTCTCGAGGTAGCACAGGGCATTACATGGCAAGTGACAAGGAACTTGCCTGTATATGTGTGTCTGTCTGGTCTCCCTCTTCTTATAAATTCAATAGGACTCAATCGTTAGGACTGCATCCTAATGACTTTATCTAATCCTCACTAATTTTCAAAGGCCTCATCTCTAAACACCCATAGTCAGATTAAGTCCCTGACCCCCTTTTATAAGTTTATTTTTGCAGTACTGGGGTTTCAACTGTAGACTTTGCACTTCCTAGGCAAGTACTCTACCACTTGAGCAGGCCATGACCCTCCATCCTCTTCATATGTCACAATGGAGATGGGGGTCAAATTTCAACACAGGAAGCTTTAGGGAACACTAAAACCATATCCAAACCATGAACAGCTCCAGACCCCAAGTTCAGAATTCATTCCTCTATCATTATCCTCGTTTTCTTCTGACAGATAAAAGCAGGGGTTCTTTAGCAAGAAATTACAAAATTACGACACCATTGCAGGTATGCAAGGCTTGCAGTAAGAATCCCATGGATTGGATAACATCAGTGTGAGTACTTGGGCACTCTGAAGTAGATTCAGTTAACTGAGACTTGGGCAACGTTAGGAATTAGAGTTCTTGATCCAGTTACAAAGTGACTGGAGAGCATTTTCAGCCTCAACCTGTCATTCCGCATCCCCACAGCACCTCCCTCCCAGCAATATCAACATACATCTCTGGTTCTTGAAACTAGTCCCCATTTCTTTGGCTCATAGCTCCTATTGCCCCCTCACTGGGAAACCCTCTTTCTTTACCATTGTGAGAGGGCGCCACCCGCCCACCCCGCTGCCCCAGTAACCTATTATGATTACACAGCTGTCATGGCCTCTGTCTTGAGAGACTCTGAAAAACCTTTGTTTGTACTGCAATCCAGGATATCTTCTCTCTAACTTGGTGGCAAATTTATGTACAAAAGGAACCATGTCTTTCACTCTTTTCAGAATTGAACTAGAAGGAATCTTATGGTAAGAACTCACTGGCAAGTACAAAAATACCATAGAAATGCAAAGACCCAAACAAGGCTGCATAAAAATAGTGGTGAATAAAGCAGATGGTCCACCAAAATAGGACCATCTTTTTAAATTTTAATATGTGCTCCTTTATAGCAGATAAACCTTGACTTTTTCCCTGATGTCACAATTTAACACCCTCTCTCTAACACTAAAGTGTACAGATCACACCAAATTATTCTTCTGAAATAGGAGAAGTATAGAAAGCTGAACTTGAGTTCTTAAAGAGACCAAAAGATTAAAACAAGAATGCTTATATGGCTGGAAGAAAAGAAACTGGTGGATGACAGTTTACTTGCTGCCCTCACATTGGAATTGTTTTTATTTTTGTCAGGGGAGAATATGAAGGCAAACCAGCTTAAAAAGTACGTGAAAGAGCAAACAATGGATAGCGACTGCGATTATTTCCAGAGTACGAGTGAATGCTGTAGATATTCAACAGGGCTCTCTGAAGAAATAAAGCTAATAGAATGTGCATGGAGAGACAGAGGGAGAGAGTGAGACAGAGAGAGAGAGAGAGAGAGAGAGAGAGAGAGAGACCCATGTAAGATCTTCAGGGTGATTTGGGAAACTGGAAGCACAGGAGAGGTGATAGTCTAAGTTAAAGTCTGATGGTTAACAAGCTCAAGCTCTAGAAGAACCAATGCTTCAGCTTTAGTTTAAAGGTAGGATAAAGCCAGTGTCCCAGTTTAAAGAGAGTCAGATGGGAGGAACTCTCTTACTCGGGTAAAGATCAGTCTTTTTATTTGTTTTAGGCCTTCAACTGATCAGATGGGCCCACCCAAATTAGGGAGGGCAATTTGCTCTATTTAGTCTACCAATTTAAATTTTAATCTCATCCAAATCACACTCATAGGAACCCAGAAGGATGTTTGACCGAGTATCTGGGCACCCCATGGCCCACTCAACTAGACACACAAAATTGTCAAACTATATTTTGAGTAAAGTCAAATTCACTTACTTCTCTATCTCATAAATAACAAATGTTTTCAGATTCTTTACAATTGCTATGCTCATTTGCATGTTTTCTTTCTTATGGCTTAAATCTGTGTTTTTCATTCACGTCTGATTTGTGGCAATGCTGATGGACAGAAGTTCCATTTCATTCTCATGTAAAATTATGGATTGAATTATTGAAATACAGATTTGATGACTCAGTAAACAGGCATTTAAGCTTAACTATTAAATTTTAAAGTGTTCCTAACTATCTCTACACCCTGTGTTGTGGGGCACACAAAGGCTGTTGTTTGTATTCAGTGGAGCAGGACATCCACAAACACATTTGTTTACCTTGAAAACACATTGTGGTCATGTAAATGTTAAAAAGTCATTTAGTAAAACACTTCACTTAGTAGATCCACATGAACACCCGTACACAGAAAATCTGATACAAGTGGCTATTTGTAGAAACATTCCTTTGGAAAATGACTTCTTAGGCTTGGTGGAGGCGGTAAAAAGGACATAGGAGATGAGACTTGACTCCCAATTCCTGCTCTGGTTTGAAACAGTTGTCTGACCTTGGGTAAATCATTTCATTTGCTTTATCTACAATGACTCTAAGGGTTTTTCCAGTTACAGAAATCTCTACTTTTACAAAATAAAAGGATATTTCTTCTTCCTTATCATGGTTATCATAGGAAATAAAAAGATTCCATGAATGGAAACAGGAAAACTGTGCATATCTGGAAAACACTGGAAATTCACACCATTTGGTCCCAAGTCAAGCGCATCATCTTTAAAAACACAATTTGAATTAGGTTTCATAGCATTTGATCAGAAAAATCTTTTTATTTTATCATTTTGAAGTTTGTGACATTCATTAATTGTGAGTTGTCATAGTCTTCCAGTGCTAAAATTTTTAATAGAATAATCCATATCCAAAGGTACTAGAATAAGTGAGAGCTTTTCTTAGCAGCACCTGAGAACCAAATCTATTTCATCCTACGGGAAGCTGGATTTGACAGCTAATGGATCTGTTTGTTCTAAAATTACAATCTGTTCCAAGGCACTTTTTAAGGTTTCTATCGACTCCATTATGTGTGAGATGTATAAATATGTATTCATAGTTATTCACTTCTAAGAAAAAAGATACAAGCACAATTATATTTAGACAATAAGATATGATGTTTAAACAACATAGTTTAGTTTAAATTTTAGCTAATTAAGAAGTTTCAATACCCACTGACCTTTTAGATATATGTATATTTTCTATGTCTAAAAACAAAAGGAACTTCTACTACAACAGAATTATACATAATGTTGGAAGTAACAGCACCATCACAGCTTCTAATTATGTGCTACTAATTCCACAGCAGCTGTGCTCAGATGTGCATCATTTCTTTTGAGGAGGTCTTGGGGACATTGGTTTCTTTTCTAGCCAGAGCCATGTTTGTGCCCCTGCAGGTACCTGCTGTCATTTGAATCTTGGACTCTGATTCAGCACTGTGCCTTAATTTACCCAACCCATTTTCAACCCCTCACCCAATTCTGTGATTCAATTAAATCTTTCAATATAAATTGACCAAGATAGCTCACTTGGTTTTTGTCATTTGTACAAAAAAATCCTTACTGCTGTATTGATATTTTACTCAAAGTATAGCTAGCTGCCTTTTGTTCCATCCCTTTATTCTTTATTCTCCAGCTAAGCTGGTAAATTATTACATGGTCGGAGTTCACTAGGCTCCAATAATCTTATTCCCTCCAGGTTAATAGGTGCCTTTTAAGCTTGACCTCAGAAAGTATTTGCCTTTATCTGGAATCAAGGTTTGTCAACAGTAAGGTGATTTGGGATAGAATAAGGGTGTGATCCTCCTTAAGGGAATTTGGTATACATGTGCAGGCTGCTCTGTTGAATAGGAGAATTTGTTTTCCTGTTTCTCTAAGCTGACAACAAGTCTTGGAAGTCTCCTGGTGTCATGTGCTAGAGGAGTATAGGGAACCAACTCCTTACAAGCAGCAGGTAGCAAGGACAAGAAGACACTGGTGGAATCACAGGAGAGCAGCTGGAGGAAAGTGTGCTGTGGTTTCATGCTGGGTGATTGCCCTGGGATGGGATTGAATGGGGCCCAGGAGGGTGGAAGGAAGAGAGGAGCATTCTGTGAGATCAATGGCCTGTGGAGAGGCTTCTGGGGAGGAACACACAGAGTGGTAAGAGATGGGACCACCATATAGAGTGGGAGTGGTCTGATGATCTGTGAAATATCTTACTAAGAACTTAACTATAGAATGCATCTGACATAGAAATTTGAATGGAGAAAGCCTTTCATATAGATTTGCAGAAGAATCGTTTGATCAAAATGAGATTTATGTCAGATTGTTCTCCAGGTTCTGTAGGAAATCTGAGCAAATAGATGAGGTGAATGACAACCCCCGTCCCCCACACCCCAGATGAGAAAGTATTGCCAAAATTGCAGGGATACATTGGAAAGGATGAGCTGGAAGGATACAAATACAAGACCCAGCATTGACTTGCTTTGTCAGGAAGGGAGGAGGAGTCAGACAAGAGAAGGAGGTCAGGCCTGAGGTTGACTTAAAACTGAGGACCTCAAGGAGAAAAGCACCCAATACAGCTGTTTGAAAGTAGGAAGGAGGGAAGAGGGGAGAGGGAACCAGCACTGAATATTTTAGAAAAAAATGTGTATGATGCTTCAAAACTTGGTATCTTCTAAGATAAGAATTCCAAAAAAGGACAAGAATTCCCCTCCCCCCCACCCCCCACACTCAATAATGATCAGACCAAAGTACTGGGCACTAAGAGAATTAATTCCATCTGGCCTTAATCTAGGAAACAGCTACTCAAATCAGTAACTCATTAACAAAACCATTTTATGTATTCATTTTTTGTCAAGAAATTTATCTGAATATTCTTTCTACCTCTTGCTTTTTCTTTGGGGAGAGGAGAAGGGTTGTTTGAAAATTAAATAATTGGTTAGTAATGATGATTATGAATAATCATACACATAAATAAAACTTATCCTCACAATCTATAGAAACTCTCCTGAGTTTTAAGAAGGGGAAATAAATGTAAAATCCATTTACATTTTTCATATATGCAGAGTTAAGTATGAACATAACAGAGCATCAATCATAGATGTGACACCCAGTCTTGACATCAAGAAACTTTCTTGTCCTGCTGACCTCTGTTTTGTCAGTGGCCATGTTGTATGCCATGTGACCCAAGGGCATCCAGTAACCAGGCAGATGTTTGGAAACAAGTCTGTTCAGACAGAGAGCATGGTGATTAAGTTAACCAATGAAATTCTTTCTCTTGGAAATTTTGTTTCTTAGAAACTCAAAGTCCATTGAAACTATACCTCCTTGACTCCAAAGTTTGATCTTACCTGTCTAGTCTCTGCAGACAGTTAGACAGAAAGATTCCATAATTTCTCCTCTCCCTGACCTATAACAAGGTCAGGTCCCTAGACGAGCATCACTGGCAAAGGTGAGTTCACTGCTGTTGGAATAGCCCAGAATCAAAGTGCCACAGCCAAGAGCCAGATTTGTGGGATCCTTACCTCTTCTACTCTTTTCCCTCCCTCCATCTCCACAACTTCAAATAAAGTTTCTTGCTTAAAGAGTGCACACACACACACACACACATACACACACACACACACACACACACACACACACACACACAATGACTACAACATCTAAGCATTCTTTACTGACGCAAATTTAAGAACACTGGCCATGACCCTTCTCTCCTCAATGTTGCCAATTATCAGTCCCGGAATCAGAGGCACTGTCCTCCTGAATGTCATCAAGGAGAGAGGCCAGTTGTAGCTTGCAAACAGCTAGCTCTAAAGTGAAACACACTATTGTCTGTGGCCTTTTTAATGTAGTAATAGAAAGGGGCCTGTCGCCATCAACCACTTATTAGAGGAACAGTTCCCCTGATTGATGGTTCAAGATCCACCTCTTTCCAGTTATCCCAGGTATAATTTACTGATCTTGCTGTCAGCTCAGAGCAATCAGCTTTTTCCTCAAAAGGATCAAGCCTGCAGTGGCTGCCTTTGTCCAGCCATTCAGCCATCAGAGCATCTACTTCAGCTATCTTCACAGGCTTCATGGGTGAATTGCCTGGCTTGTACTACATGGCAGTTCTCTGATGCTGTTGTACTTTTAAAAAGAAAGGAAGAGACCCTTCATCCTGCCCCAGAAGGAGTGCACAGTGCCCTCTTGATTCAGGTGTCTGTCTTTTACTGTCCCAATCAGTCTGGTGTGTTGTGTGGTATGACAGTTACAAGGAGAAATCCCTGCAGAGCAGCTCTGAGGTGTGCGAGGAAATAAGTTGCAACACACACTGTCTGGTTGACCAGAGGGAGCTACTGTGATGGCAGACTAAAAAGATATGGAATGCAAAGCAAACTACAGTGAGATATCACATCACACTCACTAGGATAGCTTTTTCAACAGCAAAGCACAGCAAATGTCAGAAGAATTTGGAGAAACTGGAATCCATGCTCATTGCTGTGGGGATGAAAAATGACCCTGACACAGGGCAGATTCTCAAGAAGTTAAGCATAGAATTAGCATCTGATCTAGCAATTCCACTTCTGGGTGTATATCCCCAAAGAACAGAAGTAGTGACTCAAAACAGGTGTTTGACATCAATGTTCACAGAAGTATAATTCACAATGGCCAAAATGAAAGAAAAAACCTCATGTACATCAACAGGTGAATGAGTGAACAGGATGTAGTATGTATATGTATGTGTACACACACACACATATATGTATGACAATAGGGACACACATCATTAGAGTCTAATGACTCTCTCTCTTTTATATATATATATTTATTCACATATAAATATATATGTGTATGTGTACATACACATATACATACAAATATATCTATGTGTGTACATATACATACATATATAGAGAGAATTATATATTATTCAGCCTTAAAAAGTAGTGCTGCAACATGGATGAACCTCAAAGACATTGTCCTAACTGAAATAAGTCAGATACAAAATGAGAAATATATTATTCTACTTATATGAGGCACTTAGAACAGGTAACTTTCTGGAGAGAAAATAGTTTTTCCAGGGGCCGAATTGTGGGAGTGTTGGGGAGTTATTGGTTAATAGATACAGAGTTTGTTCGGGATAATTAAAATTTTCTGGAACTGGACAGAGGTGATAGTTGTACAACACCAGGAATGTATTTAGTGTCACTGGAATGTACACTCAACATGGTAAAAATTAAAAAATTAAAAATAAATTTAATTTGCTCAATCCCTAACCAAAGTGGCACAGTTCCATCTACCATCTTCTACCAGGGTGTTTGTAAATATGTTGTTACATTCCAACAGAGAAAACTAGGCAGTCTGATTCTGGAAGACTGGTTTTGCTGGACATCCAGGCTGCCTTGCTTCACCATTATTAATAAACTCTGCAACTGCAAAGCCGTTACAGTTTTCCAAGTTCAGACAAATTCGCGTCCATTTTTCTTCCTGTCCTCCTGAGCAAGTGAGCTCTGCTGTAGGCTGCAAGCAAGTTCTTCTCTTCTCCCTGAGAAACCTTTCCGAATGAAAAAAACATGGTCCGGAGCCCTTCCACCTTCTCTGTGCTGCTGGTTCTCAGCAATCTATAGTGCCTCTTGCTGCATTCTGCCCTTTACAGCAGGCTGGCTTTGCTCATCTGCAGACTTTGATTCCTGTGAGGCTGGGGATTACAGGCTGTCTGTTAGTCCTGTCTCACCAGAGTTTAATTTAGATTCTAATGGTTAGCAGTGCTATGCTACCCAGAACTACACGTAGGTCCTCACATCGTCCAAGTTGCCCAGTGATAGTCCTTCACAGTGTCACCGCAAATCTAGGACAGGGATAGCCAAACAGCCCTGCAAGCTGTCCATCCCGTGTTGGAAAAGGGAAGCCCCGTTCCTCTAGCTGGTGGAGTGTTCCCCACAGTCCTGGGGCACTATGATGCTGACACACAGCTTAGCCATGGTTTCTGCAGGCAACAATGCCTGTACATTGTAAATCTGTTGACAGAATAAAAACACTGGTGTTCTCACTTTAGAAGGAAATAATTGTCAGATTTCTGTGTAGGTACTGTGTTACTCAGCTTTCCATCATGCTAATGCAATACCTGAGATAATTAACTTGTAAAGAGAAGAGATTTAGTTTGGTTCATGGGGTTCTAGTCCATGATAATTAGTTCCATTGTTTTGAGTCTATGGCAGAACAAAAACACTCACCTCACAAGTCAGGGAGCAAAAGACAGGAAGAGGAAGGAGCTGGGATCCCACTATCCTTTTTGAGGGGATGCCTCCAATGACCTAAAGACCTCCCA
The DNA here is from genome assembly GCF_047511655.1 of Castor canadensis. NCBI lineage: Eukaryota > Metazoa > Chordata > Mammalia > Rodentia > Castoridae > Castor > Castor canadensis. The sequence goes on from NC_133400.1 coordinate 59,642,400, forward strand.
CAAGGCCCCACCTCCCAAATTTTCCACCACCTCCCAATAACACCACCCTTGAGACCCATTCTCTTACCCATGGACCTTTAGAGGACATTCAAGATTCAAAATATAACATGCACCAAATACACAGAAAATTCCTGTTGAAACACATTTATAAATTAGAAGTGAAAACACTCATGCCCCAGGAAGCATCAGGCTCACCCTATTTGTCATCTCAGTCTAGATGATTGGAACAAGTGACAGAGCTTGGAAATAAGTGTTATAATATAATGAGAATACAATAGTGACAGCTGAGGATAACAGAGCAGACACCGAGGTGGCAGCTTGTTTGTTTTGCACCTTCATTCTTTGGAGGGATTTCCTCCTCCCCACTATGGATATTAGGAAAACAAAAATAAAACATTCTAATTTCCAATGCTTTCTTCCTCTTCCTACTCACTTCAGCTACTTCCCTTGTGAATCTCTATAATCTGGTAGCATGATTCTGACAGGTTAGCATCTGTTTGTGTTTGGTGTGGCATTTCTGATGTGGTGCTGGCTTTACTTTAAGCAGGAATAATTATTTAGAACAAAAGTAGTTCACAAGAGTGGGTGAAGGGTAGAGCTTCGGATCAAAATCTAATAGTCAAGCACTCTATCTCTTTAAACAACGTTTGGCCAGTGTCATCGGTACCAACATAATATTAAATCAATTAGACCATTCTATGGAGTTGGGATAAAGCTATGGGAAGTTCATCAGATCTGAAGGCTTAATAAAAATAAAATGCCATTCTTAAAGAATCCAACTAAAAACATATTGGAAGCAATGTGTAAATAAGCTTGTATAATGTGGGGTTATTTGTTGTATTGGCAAGTATTACCAAAGCACACTCACTCCCTTTGGAGAGACAGAACAATGCCCAATCCATTCCATTCTGGATCCCAAAGTTTTCCCCCATGGAATAATATGATTCTTATAAATCTATGTAGATTTCTAGTTTGTGCAATTAGAATCTAATAAAGCAATTAAGCCCTTTAAAAACTAGTCTTCCATGGGAATGGAAAGGAAGTATTGCATCTTACATGAGAAAGCAGTCATTCTGGGAGCTGTCCTGGCTAAAGTAAAGGGTGGTGGGTATGCATGGGTAACATACACTACAGCAGCCTCTTTTCAAGAGTCTAGTAACACCGTCAGTACCTTTTCTGGATTTTCCTTCCTTGTGGGCATCACTGACAGCTGGAGGTAAGCATAGCTGCAGATTCTGTCGCCTCTACCTGGAAATTGTTGCCATGGTACCTTCGAGTAGATGCAGACCTGTGCACCACCCTGGCACTGGCCCACCAATATGTACAGGGAGGTAGTGTCAGCCTCAGAACAAATGGAAACCAGGCCCAGATACTCAGGTTGGCTATTTTGAATGTTCAGGCAAGAGAATTTGGCCCGAACACAGACAGTACTTGAATTTGAGATCACTGAAACTTTCAGTGAGTTTATAAATGGCCACATTACATTCAGCCTGGCCCACTGCTTGCCTGGCATTCTCCTGTTAAATTTGGAAGAAAAGGCATCAAAGTACTGTCCTAACCATGAGTACAATGTGCATCAAATATCCAAAGGAAGAGTCATGCAAATGTATGACAGTCCTGTATGCCTCAAGGAACACTCTTCATTTAGTTTCCGATGAATACTTTGTCCACAGCATTTTTGTTAACATTTCCCACACATTTATTCATCTTATCACTGGGCCCAAACTACTCTTAGATTTTCTCTCTTTCTTCACACACAGGTGTTGCATACACACATGTGGTGAGCAAGCACACGCATAACACAAATGCTCTTCTACCTCACATTTTATATTAGAGGTCTCTCATTGAGGTATTGTTTTGGAAACTTGTGCTGTCTGGGTTTCCTGGAAGAATGAAGATGACTAAATATTCCTACCTCTCAGAGTATGTTGACAAAACATTTTATGATATTTCAGTACATTTAAGGAGCTCTAATGCTTTGTTTTAACCTGAAAATGCACACACTCTTTGTAATACTATTATCTTATCATAAAAGAAGGAAGAAAGGGAGGGAAAGAGGGAGGGAGGGAGGGAGGAAGTAAACTACAATCTTAATTTCCAATTAAAAGCCTAAGTGAAATGGTCCTTCCTAAAATTCGTAGACCACATTATCTTTGTAACATTTTTCCTACAAAAATCAAACAGATATAGAAATAGCTTCTTCCCATGGTTTTCAACAAGGAGAGGCCTAGCCTATGCTCCTGAGTTATATTTAGTCCCCCAAAACTGAAGCTACATCCAGGTTGCAGAGTGCTATGATATGCCAGGTACTTCATGTTGCTCTCCTTTCCTCTCATGAACTTCAAGAAGACTGCAACATGAGAACAGCCAATGTTTATAGAACATTGACTCTATACTGAATGTTTTCATGCAATATCTTATTTAATCCTCAAATCCAGACTGTGCTTTGTTATGATATAAAGAAACTGAGGCTCAGACAATTAACTTGATTTGCCTAAAGAACACAACACATGACAGCATTGAGAGCTAACCCAAGTCGGACTCCAGAGCTGTGTTTTTCTCCCTCAAGGTTGTTCACCTCCTGATAAGCAGGGAAATACTTTTCTCTGAATACATTCAGCTCCCCAGTTGGGGAAGCCAATGCTTTGTGGTTAGGAAGCTCTACAGAGTGAGAGAACAGGGACTATTATGGTATTCCTAAGAGTACCTCACAGTATCAGGCTATTATTGGGATTGTTCACAAGTCATGGCTTGCAAACTTTGGGGCACATCGGAATTAGAGAATTTGTTTAAAAATGCAGATTTCTGGGCCCCGCTCTAACCAATATTTTTTCCAAATAGTACAGAAATGTACTATTGCTTTAATAGGTTCAGACTATGACATTTCTAGTCTTAATGGTTTATCTTGTGAATGGCAGGTGTCATCAAGCATCTTGCCACTAGGAAACTTACAATTTGGTGTGATAAGCAAGATATTTATGCAAACAGATATGCAGTATGTGGAATGGCATGCACTTGTGTTGAGATTTTAGTAGAAACTGCGCGAATGTAGCAGGGAAACAGAATAAATCATGTAACCTGGAAAATGGGGATGTTAAATAAACGTGCATCACTGAGTAGCAGTGGGTATTAACTGTGAGCTAAAGATGTTTCATGGCCTTTAATTTAAATGCCAAGTAAGCACTTCCAATGTGAGCCTCAGGTCATTTGCTTTTATGAGGAAGAGAATATTCTGTTTTTCCAAAGCAATGATGCATTAGTGTCTGTGGGATTCCTTTTATTGTCTCTATATTAGCGTTTAAAATCTACATGCAAAAAGAAATCTATGTGGTGACTCACATCCATAGTCCTTGCCACTGGGAGGCTGAGATCTGGAGGACTGTGGTTCATGACCAGCCTGGCAAGTTCTCAACTCTAACAAGTTCTCAACCCCATCTCAATCAATATCTGGCCGTTGTAGTGTGTCTATCACTCCATGCCATGTGGGAGACAGAGATTAGGAGGATGACAGTTCCAGGCCTGCTGGAGCAAAAAATTTGGGAGACCCCATTTCAATGGAAAAAAGCTGGGTGTGGTATTATGTGCCTATCATCCCAGTGATAGCAAGAAGTCTAAAATAGGAGAAACACAGTCCAGGCTGGCCTGGACAAAAAGTGAGACCCTACCTCCAAAATAGCCAGAGCAAAAGGGTTGGAGGTATACACAGTAGTAGAGTATCTTTCTAGCCAAATACTGAAGCCCTGAGTTCAAACCCCAGTACCACCAAAAAAAAAAAAATCTATCTTTTGACTTTTAAATATATTCCCTTAAATATAATTATTAACATATTAAAATGGTATATCAGGTAGCTAAAAATTGCCTTTACTTTCCTTTAAGTACTTTATCATTAAAAGATTGAGTTCTCACAGCCCTCATTTTGTCACCATCTCTGGAAGTTATTTGTGTGCCCAGGGCCCTATTCTTGTTACATTTGATTAGGGAAAATGGAACAGTAAGAACAGTATTGGGCATAATATTGGAACAATGCATTGTGAAGTAGCAGCAAAGAATTAGTAACTGGAAGTGTTCTACATCTTACAAGTCTTTTAAGATAGAAAATCCATCATAATCCCATATGCGCCTACTGATACACAGTAGCCCCTGATATAGCAAACAAGTGGCTCAATAACCATGAATGAAGCAATGTTCCCTCAAAAAGATAATTGTGTTTATGAATGGCATCTGTCCAAATAACTTAGAATGCTATAGTTCTGGAGTATGCTGTGTAAGGAGGGAAAAAGAAATACAGTGGATTTAATACTACATCTGTGACTAGTTAGTTATGGCTACCTCTAGGTATTTGGTGGTTTCAGCAAAAGTTCTAATTCATATTCCAGATATCAATAACTATAGGGAAGACTGTAAAACTACATAGACAAAAGATTTGATACACCCACTAGTTTAAGAAAACTGAAAAGTGAACGCAGCTCCCTGCTGACCTGAAAATTGCATTCAGTGCATCATTTCATGAGGTATCTATGGGTATCTATGCACAGATGGAGGCTTTGTATAGAAATGAGGTATCCTGCAGGTCCTTATCAATGCTGATTGCAAAAAATGCACTAGATTGTCAGGAGAGCACGGGAAGGACATAGCAAAGGAAACATTGCTACAGTTACCCAGGAGCTTGGAGACACTAATTATTACAGCTAGATAAGACACTGGGTTTGGATTGTCACTGTTACTTTTCAACTATGGCTGTTGAAGGCTGACTTTTATTTGATTTAATACTTTTGCTCAGACATTTTTCATGTCTATTAATTTCCTTTCTACAAATCACTAATTATTCTCTTCAGGCTTGCTTTTTTTTACATTTTGATATTATTTGCCTTTGGAAAATTTGAATTTTTTATTAAACAGAATATACAAACAGCATGTAATCTGGTTGGCATAGGTAGCTAGGTATGTAAGAGGCTAATGAGTAGAGTTTTAGGAGGATAAGCTTGGTAGAGCCTAGAAAAAAGCAAAAATAATATACCAGACAAATTTAAAATGAATTGATAAAGAATTCAAAATCTAGACATTTTCTAAAAGAGCTAGCCATTTTCTCTTTTTTCTTTTGGTAAACTGATTGGTGCCTAAGTCTTTATTTATGACTTCTTGTTGTTGGTGGTAATGATGATGATAATGGTATGTGTGTGTGTGTGTGTGTGTGTGTGTGTGTGTGTGTGTGTTGTGTGTGTGTGTGTGTGTGTGTGTGTATTGGGAGATGAAACAAAGGCCTTACATGTGTTAAGCAGGTACTGTATCACAGAGCTACACATCCAGCCTTTGTTCTGCATTTATAAGCTTTTTTTTGGTGGTACTGGGGTTTGAACTCGGGACCTTGCACTTGCTAGGCAGGCATTCTACAACTTGAGCTACACCTCCAGCCCCTGGGTTTTAATTTACAATGGTGACACTGCTTGATACATACCATTCAGGTATTTAATGTATATATAATAAGTTTACAAGTAGAGTTTTAGGACAGTAAGCTGGGTTTAACGTAACTTACTTATCTGTGTTCTTCCAGAATGCAGAAAAAGCAAAAATCACATCAATGGTCAATGCCATCTGAAGAAAACACTTAGGAGACAGGCATAACATACCATGCAGGACAATGGGAGAAGCTTTAGGGTTGGTCAGGATGCAGAAGAAGCAAGGGGAAGGCCTAGCCCTCAGCCTTAATTTGGGTATGCTCCTGATAGGTAAGACCAGGCAAGGGATACAGCCAAGGATTGGTTAGTTTGCATAATTTGGGGGAGACTTGTGGCATAGTTGTCCCTAATTAGTCTGTACATGGCCCTAGATTGATTAGGTGCAGGAAACATGTAGGCACAGTGTGTGAGGGTTAGAAAAGAAGGTGGCTCTGATCACAGGGGCAGTATAAACAACTGTGGCAATCAGTTTGGCCCTGTGACTAATGGATGTCAAATACACAAATACAGAACCTAAGGAAGTACTGTTAGGGCAAAGACAAACAATCCCTTCCACCAGGAACTCAGAATCTAGTAGCTAAATCAAGTATTTATGCTGACAAAGTAAATCCAAAATATGAATGATGCTGCTATACTAGCAGCTTGTTATGGCTTGGGCCTCAAATGTCCCCCAAAGGCTCATATGCTAATGGCTTGGTCACCAGCTCACGCTACTGCTAAAGGGTGGACCCTTTAGCAGGTGGAGCCTTGTAAAGGAAGTTAAGAAACTGAAGGTGTGCCCTTGTAGTGGGTACTGGAGCCCTGGCTCCTCCTGGCTTTTTGCTTCCTGGCCAGCATGAAGTGAACAGCATTGCTCCACCATGCACTCTCCGCCATGATGTTCTGCCTTGCCACAGGCCAAGAAGCAACAGAGCCAATTGATGATCTGAAACCTCTGAAACTGTAAGCCAAAACAAATCTTTCCTTCTTATAAATCGATTATCTCAAATATTTTCCACAGTGACAGAGAACTGACTAACACCCAGTTCAAACAAAAGATGATGGACATTTTAGAGAGATAAGCAAGGGAACAGAAAGTTTTCTTTCTTTAATACCCTCTTCAATATTGAACTAGAATAACTACTTCAAAATCATACAAACCTGGGGCTGGATGTGTGGCTCAAGTGATGGAGAGCTTGCCTAGAAAGTGCAAAGTCCTGAGTTCAAACTCCAGTATCATAAAAAAAAATGTAAGAAAATGGACTGGGGTATGGCTCAAGTGGTAGAGTGCTGGCCTAGTTAGCCGTGAATTCAAGCCCCAGTGCCACCTCCTCCCCCACCCCCCACCAAATCATATAGCCTTGTTAATAAATGCTACCCAGTGCACATGGAAGGACATAAGTCAAGGCCTTACCCAGTGCCTGGCCCATAAGAAAGGTTAAAGGAAAGAAGTTCTTATATCTCCCTCCCACCTTGATGTCATTTTTGTCTTGCCATACATCATTGAATTAATGACAGCCTGACGTCATTCTTTTACTAAATAGAAGTATTCTTTGTTTGCAATTAATATTGGTAGACAGTTTGGCTCATAGTTGTTCATGATTCTTTGTAGATTTGTTTGTTCGCAGGGCCTTGCACATACTAGACAAGTACTCTACCACTGAGCTACACCCCCACCCCAGTTGTTCGCATACTTTCCATTTCAAAAGAAAGTCACACAGAGTTAAAAAAAAAACAAAACCTGGGTTAATTTTGAGTGATTCTTGATTAGTTGGTGTGTGATGGGGGAGAGGCAGCCTAGAGGTGCCCAGATCTGGACCTCTGTGGTGATGGTCACATCTCTTTCTGCTAGAACCACATTGGCATTTCCCTGTTCCAGTGGGACCTCATCCAGGCACTGCCATTCCTGGAGGGCATTACCACTTGAGGGTTTCCTTATGAATCTGGCAAAGAATTATAGAGCACAGGCTCAGGATGCTTGGAATGTCCTGTCTACCACTAGCAAAAGCAATCCTTTCCAATGAGGAGTGGTAACAGGGTTTGGGAGAGAGACAGAGAAGCTGTTTCCCATTAATTTATAACCTTTTGTAGGAAAAAGCTGAGACAAAGATAGTCTATAATTAAAAATTATTTTTCTCATGCAATAACCATGGAGATTCAATTTCCATGGAGTAAAAGTATATGATTTAAAATGTTTACATTTTTCTTAGTCCCTAGGGTTGTAAATTTTGTTTCAGTGCCAAATCCTCTAAGCAAACAGCCATCAAACATCTAATACACTTGATGCACAAAGGCCATTGCTGAGTTAGTCTGTATCATGATACAATGATATCCATGGCTACTGTGTTTTCATGTATATTAAACGCCAATCATTCTGTTCCGCTCTCAGCAAACATTATTTCCAATTTTTGTGCTCTATCCTTACTTCTTAAACTTTACTGTGTGCAATAATCATCACAACATTTATGTGAAGAACAGATCCCATGAACTCAACCATACAAATCAGAAATTCTGATTATGCCCATGGTTAATGAAGCCCAAGCATCTATTAGTCAACCCCTCTCACTAGGTCAGGGCTTAAAATAATTAGGCAGTATAGCCTCTGAGTTACTATAAAGTCTGTCAGTATTTAAAACCAGATTTTATTAGTATATGTTGATATAAGACTCTTGCTAGTTTTTGTATAACCATCATTGTTTGACCTTCCAGAACAAGTCAACAAGAAGGAATCAAGTTTTTATCAAGAATATTAATCTTTTTTTAAAAACAAATATGAGAACTGGTAGTGTTTTTACAGACCAGGGGGGGAAAAGTCAAAGAATATCTAAGTCAGCTAAAGGAAACTTTACAATCTTCAAAGACCAGCCCTAAAGGAAGGAGAGAGGTGGGTTGTTCTAGGTCTTTGCAAAGGCAGTAGGTTAAAGAAACAAGGGCTTTGTCTTTTTTCCTTAAAGCAGGCTCTTAAGCATTCTTTCTCTGGTCATTGCACATCTGCCCCATGAGTCAGTAATCCCAGTTCCTTCCTGAGTCTGTAAAATCCCTTGTCCAGGACTCAGGAGAAGGCGGGGACATTGGGCATCCGGGGCTGGATCCCAGCCCATGTTCTTGAGGCTTTGTGAGACTTCTAACAGCATCATGCTACAAGTTGTTTTGCATCATGTTTTACATTTTACATCATATAAACAATAGGTATTTTCTCCTGTGTTCTAACCCCCCCAGCATCAAGTAGGTGGGAGAAGTTGCAGGAAAGCAGGTGGCAACTGGGAAATTAGGAGGTTAGGAAAAGGAATGTTATTCCCCTGTAGGTCAAAACACAATGTACACAGGTGTTTTTTGAGTTACCAAGACCTGACTTAGGAAGAAATGCCATCTTATATAAAACCATAATCGCAAACATATGTTATATATGCGTATGTGTGTGTATGTGTGTATGTGTGTGTATACACACAGATACTTATTTATATGTCTGTTTTCCCCTATCTCCTATCCACCATCCCATGTGTGTACACTGGAAACCAGTATGGAAACTAGCCAAATGGATTGTTCTCACTACCTTTCATCTTCATGTGTCTTCTTACACGTATAATTCGGACAATCACCAATACATCCCCATGCATCTTTTCAGCCTTACCCTCCTTTCTCTCATAATTCTCTTCCCAGATCTTTAGATCTTCTGTCCATGATGCCCAGCACCAGCACCATTTTCTCTCCTAATTTTTTCATTCTGTTTCTTCATTGGAAATGGCCTTAGTCATGGCTGGAAAACATTGCGGTAGGGCTAGTGACACATCTGTGCTGAGCAAACAGAGAAGCCAAACATTTTGAAATGAGGACATCATGATAAAGAGCCAGGGCCAAGAAACCACAAAAATCTTTGAAATTATTTTGTCATCTTTTTTTGAATCTCCTGTATCTCTACCTCATTACCTTCCTCCAATTAAATCTGTCTTGTCAGCTTTTCTGCTAAAACACAATTTCTTATCAAGCTTTATTTTGTTTAGCTTCTTTCCTAAGTATTGTATCAATGTTATCTTCTGTTATTCTACAGGATTTTAGATACATTATAAAACTTCTACGGGTTTGACCCAAAACCCCAACAATATGACATTGTTGTAGGACTAAACAATTCCTAATCTCAGTTTACTAATTGATAAATGGTCTTCCAGGAACATTTGGCTCTGTGTGTGTCTGACATATAAATAAGCAGGTATACCTACTATATGTAGGTATATACATATAGTATATGTATTTTATACATTCACATATCCATGGATATACACATGCTTGTGATTATGTTTTTGGAAAACAGTCACATATAGGTGCCCCACAATAACAAAAGTTATTTCATTGAGTTGGCAAACTGAGGATGTCATTGAAGAAACCCATCCTTGGAAGACACCAAAAAGTAATAAAATAACTGTTAAATACTGACTTGACAACCCCCAAAAGTCTTCTGTGTTTCATTTTCCTTTAAAATTTTTTCCCATCCAATTTCCCCAGTCTGGGGATTATGTTTGTGTCTCTGCTTAGTCACTGCCCACCTGTTCTTTAGGGTGCTCCCCACAGTTTTCCTGGTGGTTCCAGCCCAAACTGTACCATTTTCTGAAACCTGAATTATGCCAAGTGCTAAGCAGGTATTATTTAATTCTCATACTCTCCCATGAGGTGAACCCTGCCACCCCTATTTTATTAGAGAGGAAACTGAGGCTAACAGAAGTGATATAACCAAAAAGTGGCAAAATCAGCCAAGATTGGGACCCAGCTACCTGCTTCTTGAGCCTCTGATGATGCTATCTGCTCCCACCTCCCCTAACTGGCTTCCTTGGATGTCCTGTTGACAATACAGCACTTGGTTATACTGTTTTCTTTTCTAGCATTAGTGTGTTTGACAATACAGCACTTGGTTATACTGTTTTCTTTTCTAGCATTAGTGTGTTTGGGTTTTTTGTTCTCTATTAGATTATCTAGTGTTTAGTTTTTTTTGATTAGGTTATACATCCCTCTGAGGAGCATATAAAGGCTCAGACATGAAGAGAGTATAAATGTCTTTAGTCATTAATGGTGTCAGGATAGCAAGCACGGTCCTACAAACATGGTGGGGTTAAATGACTTTCTGAGGATTCAGTGGGGTGTGCAATAGCTTTTGTCCGGTGAACTCAATTTAGCCAACACTCCTTGCTTCTCTCCAACTTCTCAGCAAAGTTTAACATGTTATGTCTTTTCTCTGCCCTCCAAAGTCTGAGAAACTTTGCTCCTGCACAGATCTGGGAAGCAGTCTAATCTTTCTGCCTCTCTGTGGCTGCAAGGGAAACTTGGAGTGGGGTTGGGGTCAGGAATGTTCAGGCTAGTGTGAACTCTCCCACTGACCTTCTCCTGTTCTCCCACCCCAGCCTTTTGGCAAATCCCACTTCAGGCTTCGGTTTCCTCACCTGCCATCAGAGGATGGACCAGTTGACCTCCAAGATTTCTTCCAGGGCCACAGCTAAGGCTCTAAGATGTTGTTTAAAGAAGTAAATCCCAAATATTAAGCTGTTGTCACCACTACTGTTTCTGCTTTCCATGCCATCACTGTGTTGTGTGTTGTATGTGTGTGTGTGTGTGTGTGTGTGTGTGTGTGTGTACGTGCACTGTTTGTGTGACTTACAGGAATGGTTTGTGTGCATCAGTGTGTGTATAGATCTGTACGTGCTCCTGGGTTATCTGTATATGTGGGCATTCGCCCAGGGTTGACATGTCCCAAACGCTAGTGACACGTTAAGAAGGGAAAGGGTGGTCAGCCCACCTGTGCCTTCCACGCAACTCTCCCTGTCTGTCTCTGAGGCTCGCGCACCGCCCCCTGCCCTGGTGCCGCCCTGTGGCGCTAAGAACCTAAACTTGACTGTGGCCAGGGATGTGGGCGGGGCGAACGCGGGCGGTGGGCGGGGCGAACGCGGGCGGTGGGCGGGGCGAGCGCTGCGCTCCGGGCATGCTGGGCCAGGGCGGCTGCTGCCTGGGCGGGTGGCGCTGGTCCCCGGCCGGCCCGAGCGGCGGCGGCGGCGGCGGCGCAGGTCAGCATGAGGGAGCCACTCGGTAAGTCCCGGCGTCTGCCGCGCTCCTGACACCCGCTATTTGGCTCCCTCCCGCGGCGCTTCGCGGGCCTCTCCCTCAGCCTCCCGCGCTCGCCCCCCAACTTCTTCTGCCGGGACGTTGCTCCGGTCCCTTCCCTAGCTCTAGGAGATGTCCGCACCCCTGGTCGCAGCCCCGCCCGAGCCCCCGCGAGGTGTCCAGCCCGCAGCTTAGCCGCACGGTGGGCCCCATGCCCGCAGCCTGGGGTTGGGGGGCGCCTGCGAGCCTGGAGGGTCCCCGCCCCTCAGGTGCCCAGCCCACGCGCGGGGCTCCCTGGGTGGGTCCGGGCGGCGGCTGGCGTTAGCGCCGTGGCGCCTGGGGGCGCGGGAATGCCCCAGTCCCTCGCCATCCTTCCCGCGTTGTTCTCCACGCCGGGGTTCAGCCAACCCCCTTTCTCGGCCGCGCCCCCAAACCCCGTGGACACCCCACCCCACCCGAAGAACTGACAGCCTCAGGGGTCCCCGGTTCTCGGAGCGCCCCCCGCAGTCGGGACTGCAGGCGGGACGTTGGGAGCTCGCCCCGGCTCCCCGCTCCCTACTCGGGTCTCCGCCCCAGTGTCGCGCGCCCGTAGCGCCGCGCCGCGCCGCGCCGCACCGCACCGCACCGCACAGACCCGCTGCGGATTAAGGCGCTAATCAGCGCTACCTCCCAGCTAGTGCTCATGGCGTGCGAGGTGGAAAGTTTTGCCTGTAAATCTCCTTAATCGGCTCCTGGGTGGGATCTGGAGCCCGCCCGTCTGGGTCTCTGCACCCAGATCTCCGCTAGCACCCCTGACCCCACCACACCCCCAGTTGCAGTCAGTTTACTCCCAGATGCGGGGGTCTCAGCGTCTAGGTGTCCTGAGCACAGTGCTGCTGAGCACCCACAGCTAAAAGCCGCTCTTGCTGCTTGTCACTCACGGGCCAAAGAAGCCGAGTGCCACGGATTCGTCTGGGGGTTTGAAAAAGAAGCTCTGATTTCACTAGTGAAAAAAAAAATAAAAGGGGAACTTATGCCAGCGCCACCTGGCCATGCTCCAGTCTTCACTCATCCACACTCTCTAGGAGCACAGGACTTTTATCTCCAGGTTCCCGCATCCCTCACCCCAGTCTGGATGCCTAGGTACCTGGCCTTGACTTCCAGAGAGGACTGAGCTGAGTGGACCACACAACCCCCCGGTTTTTCCTGTTGGTGACAGTTTAATGTGATGTTTGTCCACAGCTTTGTATTTTCCTTTGAGTTTTTGTGTTTTCAGACTTAAAAAGAGTAGACTCCCCAGGGATTTATTTGGGGGGAATGTTCGGATTCTTGGGAGGAAAGTGAGAGGTGGGATCCTGGCAACCAGAAATGCTTTGTCAAAAAAGAAAAGAAAAAAGCAGACTCAGTAGTGTAAAATGAATAGTCAGAGGCTGTGGAGGTAAAAGTTAGGAAAAAAAAATGCTTTATGTCAGGTGCTTTTAGAATTTAAAAATGACTGAATTGAGACTGTAGCAAAGCAAGAAGTGGAAATCATATGGAGATTCTGTTTCACAGGGGTTGTGTTGGTTTCATTGTGAAATAAAAAGAGTTTGATAAATAGAGTTTGATAAATTCCTCTGGTTTTCCATAATAGTCTGTGGATTTGGACTTAATTGTTTAGCTTGATATTAAGTCTAATTCTCAGTCACCAGCTGAAGAAGCTTCCTGAAGGTCTTTCCCTGTTAACTCTAGACAGGCAGCATATACCAAACTTTCACTCCCTCTGGAGTGGGCAAGCAAATATTTGTTGAACAGAGGCCTTTAATCTGTTGGGCCTTCCTCCTGCAAAATGTCACTCTCTGCCTTGGAGAGGGAAGGTCAGGGCCTTGGCAGGCCCCAGGGATTTAGGGGGACAGGGAGGGTGGAGGAGGCCTGATTCAGGAAAAAAAAAAAGTTTGTCTTCCATCTCCTTGGAACATACAATGCTTGTGTGGCCACGTGCTCTGAAGGGCTTGACAAGCTCATCAGAGTTATCTGATAGTTCATCTGAGAATTAGATTCCAGAGCCTGTGGTGTATTGTTCAGTAGCTATGGAATATAACTGGTGATCTGAGCTATACAAGGAAAATAGATAAGCACCAGTTTTTCGGTTTTTAAAAGAAGACAAACATGAAAAATTCTTGAGACCTACATTTTAAAATGCAATTTAAAGATGAATTCTTTCTTTATGCCAGTAAAGAAAGCCCAGGAGTTGGTGTCTCTTCCAAATCCTGCTTGTCCTGGCTAGGAGAACCCTCTAGTTTAGAAGAACAGTAAACACCCACCCTAGTAGGAGGCCCGAGTTTCCCTTTTAATGAGTTTGGCTTGACTCCATGGGTAATTAATCTAGAGAGAGTTTAGAACACAGAGCGTTGGATTGAAACAATTGTTCTGTTGTGGATTTTATTTTGATAAGCAAGGACTCTGTCTTTGCAATCCATCCCAGCTGAGCCCCTTGCTCTGCAGTATCTTTTGGTTCTTAGCAGATGTTGTTTTTCACCTTTTGGGTGGGAAGGCTTATCTCCTGCATGGAATCTTATATTGTGCTTTGCGTCAAGGGCCTGCTGGCTGAGGGACACTGACTTGCTGAAGTCAGCAGCCAGGGAAGGGAAGGCCTGCCTTTCAGTGCTTTGCTGTATCCTTAAAGCACTAAAAAATAGTACTTGAAAACAACACACACACACACACACACACACACACACAGAGGAATCCCCTCGAACACTAAAACCTCAGTCATCTTAATTTAAATTTGGTGTGTCTCCTTTCAAATATATTTATTGTCTTTACTTCCTGTAACTAAATGTATTTTCCAACAACTTTCTGTTGATGATATGATCTTTGCTGGCAAAGATCTCTTCTCAGACTACTGTCTAGAGTTTTCTGCTTATTGGTTATCTCTTTATAGTTTACCTAATAAGCTTGTTTCTCCTTTATGGTCATACTGTTATGAACAGTGCCAAGGTATAGTTCAAAGAGAGAAAGAAGAAAAAGAACTGAGTGTGTATGTGGGGAGAATAGTTGGAGAAAGAGAAACAACTGCTGATGCTAGCTATCTCTTGGCACAGCGGGCTCACTGAAACTTTTTCCTTTTTGCTTAAGCATTGAATTTTGCAATGTTTACTTTGGAAATAACTTTATATGTCTTTTGTAATTAGAAAATAAGTAAAATGTAATAATTATAGGAAATAATTTGAAAAATGTTTTTAGAAAACTCTGGCTCTTTTATGCCAAAGATATTTATAAATAAAAAACAAAACTAGTGTGTTAAAAGTTTAATAGAACATTTTAGCAATCTTTACATGAAGCAGTTGACATATATGATGATAAGGGAATAAAATTCTAGCCTATTATGTTAAATAACCCCGAATTTCAGAGGAATTTTAAATCTTATCCAATTTCAGTCTGTTCTTAAATGACTAGCAATCTTTTAGAAATGTTAATGAGGTACTTAGGGTTCCATAAAGATGGGGTGAAGTAGCCAAAATACTAATTGTGTGATACAGAGTTTACAGGTGGAAAGAAAATGGGGGTTGGAGAGAGAGAGAGCTCTCACTAGTTGTGGAAAGAAAAGATAATACTTATTAAACCTAAGTGCATAAAATTGGGCACTTTTTTGCCTTTTCTCATTTTTAGTCACTGCCTTAACTCAACCCAACCCAGCACGTTCCAAGTTCCTTTTGATCTTAGACCCAAGTTTTCCATTTCGTTTTTTTTTTTTGCCACCTTAAGGAAAGCTAACTCAGTGATGCCTGCCCTGCTAAGATGGTTACTTCATAGATTAAATATGCTTTTTATGTCTTATTCGAGTTTAACAACTTGAGTGCTCTGGCAGCACTGACCATCGCACTGCCTGGTATGGTAATAACAGTTTGTGAGAACTTACTGTCCCAGAACTTAAAATGGAGCTGTGGAGTTATTTCTTTAATAATTAAGACTAGAAAGGGAAGTGGCAGTCCTATTCATAATAAAACCCACAACTCCACCATTAAATAAAAAGCTGTAGAAAGCATTAAAACTCTATGTATTAGTTAGCAACATACTCCATTCTGGCTTGTTTTATGTCTTGGCTGTTTACCTCTTGTTTAAAGAAAGCACTTCGTTATATATTAATCATAACATTAGCCCTAAAAGTTGTCAGTTGGAGAAATATTTATACTGAACTGCCAACAATTTGAAGGACCAATTACATCTTAAGTATGGAATGTCAGTGAACACAAGTGGGAAGTTTAAGGTTATTAGAGGAGGACCATTGTCTACTGGAGACCTTTATGGGGTAAACTGTAATCTGGAATTAGAGTTGTTCAGTGGAACATGTGACTTTAGATTTACTGGAAACAGGTTGAGTCTCTGGCAGATAGGACATATGTGCTATATACTAGAACCATATGTAATGTACTATTCATTTATTTTCTCCAGTGTTTCTTTTATGGCCATTGAGTCTTTCAAATATGCAATATATTTTCAAAGGTACACTTTCCTAATCCTTCCTAAGCAGCACTTTTTTTTCCTTTTGGGCTAGAACATGAACTAAAGATTAATAAAAAGAGATAAATGCACATATACTATCAGAATATTTTTAAAGCAGTGTTTGTTGTTGGTGAGGGCATGGTGAGCTATATTATTTTTATTTATAAACAGTATAGCTAATTATAATAATATATAAGTTACAAATATTAAGTTCTCTTAATATACTGATAAGTTATAAGTGATGACTAATGAAATACTATATTAATATAGTTTAATATTAATAATGTATTTATTATATTAAATTATATAATACTTAAGCTAGTAGGAAGTATAGATATAAAGTTAATCTCAACTATGCTAAGTATATGAAGTTGCCAGTATTTGATCATTTTGGACTTGCAAAATGATAAGGTCATATGTTTTGGCCTAATACATTTCATGACAGAACATAATGAAATAAAGTTAATGTATAAATAATGGAAACATTTTTTAAACCTCAGAGGCTAGTGCTGTTGTTGATATTTTGGTATGATTCTTCTTGGTGTTTTTCTCTCTTTCTATGCATATGTGTACAAATAAAATTGATAACACACTAGTCTAGGGGTCTGTATCCTGTCTTTGTTGTTTAATATGGTAGCATGTCCATTTCCCTGTGCCATAATAAACCTAAAACTATAATTTTATATGGATGTATACATATAGTCCACTATGTGTATGCACCAGAATTTTTTAAACTACCCTTAAATGGACATTTACCTCAATTTATTTGTTTATTTGCTTTTGGCAGTTCTGGAGTTTGAACTCAGGGCCTATGAATTTGCTCGATAGGTGCTCTGCTGCTTGAGCCATGCCTCCAGCCCTGGCTCAGTGTTGCATTGTAAGTAAAACATTGTGCATCTCTGGCTATTTCACTAGAATGATCCCAAGAAGTGAGATAATTAGTCCACAAGGTTTCAGATATGTACAGATTTTATTACCTATTGCCTGACCACTCTGAAGAAAGGAAACATCTATTTGCACACAGCCCCTGGCACGCACTCATACAACCACAAGTAGGAGAGCCCTGACAGCTCATCATGCCCTCACCACCAATAAACACTGCTTCTCAAAAGCTTTTGTAACCTGGAATATGAATAATGACAATTTGGGTTGACTTTCATTTCTTTGTAGATGAAGGCAATTTTTTTTTCATATTTGGATGGGTATTTATCTTTTAATTTTCAGTTTGTGTTCTAAGCAAATTTTAAAAAGGGAAAATGTAATATGTTTATTAACATTTTGTTTCACTGATTTGGGAGACCTTGTAACTATAAATTATGAGAATAAAATATTGTCATATAATGAAAAAGGAAGAGAAAATGTTACATATTAAATGGCATTTGTTTGCTACAGTCCACCCCTAGTGATGAGAATATGGATAATTGAAATAATCCTGCCTAGACTGTAACATCTACCAGGTTGAGTGCTGACTGGCTCTGATTTGTCTTTATATTCTCCAGTGCAGAGCTCGTGGTCTGGCAAGTCCATTGCATAGCAAGTGTCTTGATGGATTTAGGCTGGAATAAGTAAGTGTGCAATACTTGCTCTTTGGGATGGAGAATTGTCAGATAGCTCACTCCTGGTCCTCCTTTTCCCAGTGTGTGGCCATTTACCTCTGCTGTCCCAGCGTGGACTCTGCATGGGTGCTAATGAGGCCAAGGTCAGAGGTTCTATCTGCATATGACCTATTTAGCTTTGTTCTGTGTCATGGCCACAAGCTGTACTCTTATTTATTTATTTATTTTCTCTCGTGGCCAGCTGAGAAATAAATGCATACTGTTTATCACAAGGGAGAACAGGCAGGTAGGGGGCGGAGAGAGGGGACAGTAGGAAGCAGATTTCTAGAACTAGGTCAGCCTTACTAGAACTTCCTTTTCTCTCATGCTGTGTTCCAGGTTCAATCCAACGCAACACAAACACACACACACTGACACTCAGCAACACAGAGAATAGATACCCAACAGTGAAGGGGAGACCGCTCAGCTTACTCTTAAATCCCGTGGATCGTTAACAACTTCCTGGTTTCATTTATTTATTTATTTATTTATTTTATTTTGGTCATGCTGGAGTTTGAACTGTGGCCTCAAGCTTGCTAGACAAGCATTCTACCACTTAGGCCATGCCTCTAGCCCAAGAAATTTCTGATTTTATAACCCCAGCCATTTGGGTGTAAATAGCATAGCTAATACTGAAAGCAACTCAGAAATCTGCCTCATTTTAATTGCGTTAAGTAGTCTCATTCAGGTTATTTGGAAGGGACAAATAATCTTTGATAAAAACCCTTTTGCAGTGATTTGGGGAAAAGAAAATTTTGTGGGAATAGCTGGATTAGTCAAAATCAAATTACCTGTCATCTTCTCAAACCAGTAGTTATTTCCAGTTTCCGTGAGTGGGATGATGAATGATCCTAGTCACACCAAGGCTGAAATTCACTGTACTTTCCTTACTTCTTTCCTTTTTCCTTCCTTGTCCTTCCATCCCTCCTCCATCCCTCTCTCTCTCTCTCCCTTCCTTGCACAGTATTGGGATTTGCTTGCTAAGCAAGCACTCTATCACTTTAGCCACTCCTCCAGTCCTCACTGGGCCTGGCCTGGAGCTATGAACCTCTGGATCTTAGCTTCCCAAGTAGCTAGGATTATGGGTGTGAGCCACTGGCACACAGCTCATTGTACTTTTCTTAAAAATTACTCTTACTGTTCTTTTTTTCCTTATCCTCTCTCCTACATGTTACAATTCTAACCACTCTTTCTACTTCTCACAACTTTATTTATTTATCACTTTATTTGTTTACTTATTTTCCCATGTTTATCCCTCGACACCACTTAAGTCCTTCCCTTACCCACCAGGTTTACCCGAAAGCAGTCTTGTCCTTCCCCAAATCATTTGTGGTTTCTTGTTATCTACTCACATAGAGTCTAACCTCTTATTAATGTTGCAGAGAAGAGTGACTCCTTCTGTATAGAACATTTATTTTTTCCTTTAGAATTTTGGGGTTTGGTGGTGGTGGTTACTCCTCTCTCATTTCTCATTGATGGAGTTTGTCTGCTTTTTGGCTCCACACAACAGGTTTTGTGATAGCTGCATGCATGTTACTTAGGAAGAGGCCTATGATGGTCACGAAGCAACTGAATGGTGTATTTGTGAATGGATCACTTTCCTGAACATTCAAAAATTAGCATGAGTATTGCCATCAAGACATTATAGGCAAGTGAGGTATGACCCTTGTGTGTGCATGTGTGTGTACACACATCTGTGTTGTGTGTGTATATGAAAGAATCATCTACAAGAGCCATCTCAATTCTAAAGAATGAAACCATTTTTTCCTTTTTAAATAGTTTTAATGTTTAATGCCACCATGTCTTTTGTCTCTTCTGATTTATGTTTATGCATTATTTGGTAAATTAGGAAGCTTGTTGATGGTAAGGAAGGAAATATAAATGGATGAATCTAAAACAGTAACGGAGACTTCAAAGCTAGGTAGAACTGGGTTCAAACCTTGAATCTTCCATTCAAGGGCTATATAACCTTGGACCTGCAGCCTCAAGTATTCTCTTCTGTATAGTGGAGTCACCCATATATACATCAGGAAGTTTGCTGGAAATACAAAATGAAAGAAAATAACCCAAGCAACTAATACAGTGTCTGGCACAGGCAGATACTTACAGATTTATTTAATTTATTCTTTCATGCGTCCTGTGATTGTGTGCTTATGAAGCAGGTTTTTCTTGTGGTTTGTAGAGAGAAAGTTTATTGGGGTCATGGGGCAAGGGGCGCGGAGAATAAATTAACCAGGAATTGAAAAGTGTTCTTCATGAACTTGCTCATTTACTGGAAAGTTATTTTGAGCACTTTACAACCTGTCACAAGCATTCCCAAAGCGGGGAGGAAGATAATAAGATATAAACCTAGAGATGTCATGAATCAATCAAAAGCCTCATCCAGAAAAACTTGGCTTTTCAGCCTCACTCTTCCTCCACCTCACCCCCTTTCACCACCTAAATTAGAGACTGCATGCTAATAAGTATTTCTTTTTTGGTCCCATCTCATGAAAGCATAATTTAAACCAATCCAATACAGGCAGACAGAAAGGGCACTGGGGACTAAACCTGCTCTCCTCACTACTGTTGTGTCTTATTTCTGTCACTGTTTCTTCAATGAAGTTTTACAGCTTTTTAAAATTTTTTATTTAAATAACAGAAGAAAAAAATCACCCAAAGTTTCTCATTTATTTTAACTATTTTTTGATCTCGTACACTAAGTATAAAATCTTTCTTCTACAAAAAGAATTTTTATAAAGGCAGTTTTCCTTCTTTGTATATGCTGTCTTACAGAGTTTGTTTTCATCAAAAGACTTGTTTGGCTTAACCCAAGTTGAACAAGACCAAACTAGGGAAGAGTGTGTGGCTAAAGGCTAGGCAAGAAGTTCTCTGAGCTAGGCTGCTGGTCTAGCCCTGATTTCTTTCAGTGAGATTGAGCAGTGCTACAAAGTCTTAACAAATGAGCATCTTGACGCTAATCACTCCTGGATGCTGCACACGTGGTCTTCTATAAGCTAGGTCCATCTGTTTTACATATGAGGAAACTGAGGCTTGGAAGTTAGGTACCTTGATAAAGGCCACCTAGCAAGTGGAGGAGCCAGGATGGAAATAGGATCTTTCTGATGTTCCAGCCCATGTAGCCCTTGCTGTTTGTGCTGTGTCCTGCCACCTCTATGTTGATGGAGCAGAAAATGTGCCACAACTTCCTTCTGAGATGAGGAAAAACTGCGGGGCATGTGCTCCCCAGAGAAATGGGTCAACTGGAACACGTGTCCTTTCATTAGGCTGTCACTTTTCATTGCATTGGTAGTGTTTATACAATCCTATAAATTGTATCTTGGAAGTGATGGAATAACTGTCTTAAGAATGTAAATTGGAAAAGCATAATAGTGAAATGCAAAGAAACAAAAAGCTGTTTCTTGGCCTTCTCAAACCAAATGAAGGAATAAAAGTGGCAGCATCAAAGATTGCTTCATTTCCAGGTCCTTTGGCTTCCCCTTTGCCTCAGCAGTGCTGGGCTTGTGTATAGTTCAGAACCTGGGTGTTTCAGATTCAAGCCTTGAAAAATCCCAGGTAGAGGGAGGAAGGAAGCAGAAAGTGGTATGTTCCTCTTAAGATTTATTTCTTCTTTGTGTGATGTTTGCTCTTAGTCATTAGTAACTATGACTCTTTTTGGAAAGCAAAGTTTAGTTAGGATAGATAGCTGTATTTGTTGTTGAAAACAAAGCAATGAATTTGTTAGACTAAAGAATTTCATGTCAATTGCTAGGATCTTTGAATTTGAAAGTTTCTCTAGTCTAACATCTTGATCACCACAGGTATGACTTCTACATTGGGGATCCTCAAACTGAGAGTCATGACCCATTAGCAAGTCATGAAATTACTTTAGTGGGCGATGAACAGCATTTTTAAACAGTGAAATAGAAAAGATTACAGTACTATCAAGATATAAGGATGAATAGTTTTGCTGTAAGGTTTTGATTGATTGTGTACACACCTGTAGTGGGGCGCTGTAAAAACAAAAGGGCTTGTAAATCAGTTACCTCAACTTCAGCTTCAGCAGCTCCTAGATACAGAACTCCCTGCCTTCAGGGGCAGCCTTTATCTTGACAGACTAGAACTAGTAAAGTGTTCTTATGATAAATGTCTCTTCTGCTTTCGTGGTTTGTTTTGTTTTGTGCAGTGAGCACTGGGGAGGGAACTAAGGACCTTATGCATGCTAGGCAAGTGCTCTACCACTAAGCTACATCCATAGCCCTCATGGTATTTTTTTAAATATGCATAGAATGAAAATAATATTAAGATATTTGATAGTCATGGGGATTAATACTGATATTTAAAGTGAACTCATTTGTCTTATTGCTGTGGCCTGAATACCAGAATTCTCTTCCTTACCTGAGATTATATGTAGGTACCTTTACAGTCTTGATTGCTCTTCTTAGATGTTCCATTATGAGCATTTAATTCAAGAAAATAAAAGTAGTGAAGGAAAAATTTCTTGAATAAACTGGCTGGAAAACAATACTTCCAGAGAAGGTGATTTTTCAGTAACGCCTGGAGACAGGCAATTTGGGTAATGGAGGCCTTCTTCATCCTATGAGACTAGGTAGGATCTCTTCCACAGCATCCTGTCTTTGTGCCTGTCATGGGCTCTGGCCCTATGGAGAGGTGTCAGGCTTCCACATCACTAGCATGTACATATGTTGTGTTTTAATTGCCTTTTTTCCAACTGCCTCTATGGCTAGACAATAAAATCCTCAAGGACAAAGAATGTGTCTTACTTATAATTTCAGTGCTTGGCACTGAAATTCTAGGCACCCAGGAAATATATTTTAGTGTTTTGAACTATATAAAATAATGTTTACTGTTTTTAGTGACTTGGGTGAAGGATGAATATTACATTCATGAAAGATAAGGTATGTGAGTATTGTAAAGTGATCGTGACTTTGGAAATCAATAGTAATATACTAAATGATACAAAAGGAACATGGTATAAACTACATGGTGAGAAGGAATGACTACTCTGAAATCTTTCCATAAGGCAATAAACTTCAGAGACAAATCAGAACCATTGTAGCACAATGAGTCCATAGTGTTATGTGTGCATAGTGATTTCCACTTCTGCATGTTCTTACTGGGCTCTTGAGATAGTCCAAGGGGATGGGAAGATAATGACATTGCCATTTTGCAGAACAGAAAACTGAGACTTGGTGTGTTTATTGACTTGCTCCAGAGATTATACTATGACAGGGTCAGACACTAGAGCTGGGGTCACACCTGATCCTGGGCCATTTTAGCTACAAACCTACCTTTCAAGTTGGATAGCAAATTGTTATGATAATGGTGGTGACAACCTTGGGTTTATGTCATATTTTGTTGTGTGTTAGTCTTTACAGCAACCCTTTGAGTGAGTTAGTGCATGGATGACAGAACTAAAATGCTGTTGCTTTAGAATGCTGGTATCTTGGAATTGGAAAGGAACTTTGAACACCTTGAGTGCCAAGTGCTCTCATTAGACCTCTTGGTCCCTCCTGGTGGCCACCATGATTGATGTGATTAATGTGTTTGTGGTGGGAGCCTGCCATCTCTTAGAGAAGCCCATTCCATTTAAAGTAGATAAGGTTGCTAAAGAAGCAAGTGGTATGGCAGAGATTAAAAATAACACACTGTTCAGAAATCAGTGAAGGGAGAGGTTAATGCTTGCTTAGTGTGGGTGCAGAAAAGAGGCAGAAGCCTGGGCTCTGAGTTGGGATGGAGAAGGTGAAATGTGTAAGCTTTCATGAATTTGGGTGATGGTGAGGCCATTCAGATTGTTGGTGGGGCTCCTGGGTCAGCCCTTCACCTCTGATGTTTTTGCCCAGATTGATCCATGAGTGGAACCCTGTGCACTCTACACCTGCTCCCCATAGGCAGCTGGACTCTGAGAGGGGAAACCAGATAGGGTCGCCAGTAGTCAGAACACTTTACCTCAGCCCTCTAAGGCTTTTACAAGGTTCATCTTTTCTGAAATGTGTTTGTGGCTTTTGTGGGTTATCATGCCATTTAAGGTTTTCTAAATATAATTGCAAACACATAGGCACATTGGACCAACTTACCTAACCCCAGTAGGATGATGTGTGTTGTGAAGGTGATTTCTTTACCACTCTGACAGACTGCAGTACAGCCAGCTATGGCTCAGGCACAGGCCAGTGGGTCTGGGGACTCTGGTCTAGGCCACCAGGATTCTATTTCTGTGCAGTTTCTTTACTCCCAGGTCATTATACCCACAGTCTATTTGAGTGCCAAGTAGCCGTCTCATATATGGACACATGCAGCTTATGTAGTGAACTCCTAATTATTCTTCAGAACCTTTCTCCCATTTGTGTATTGACCCTGCAAGTTTTCATTGAGAGCATACCATCTGCTAGATGCTGGGGATGTGGCACTGAACGCAGCAAGACCCTGTCCTCATAGCCTAAGCCTGCATTCCCACATCCCTGAGTTGGTAATGTGATCTCTTTCCTCTGGAGTCCCTAGCCCAGTGACTTGCTTAGGTGAATGGGAACAATGCTTGCTTCTCTGATCCTTCCTTTTCTTTCTGGGTGAATGAGCCAAGTCACGATTCTCTGAAAGTCATCCACTAGGAGTGTCAGGAAGGTAGAGTTGCTGTGGAGATTTCTCTGAGTACAGTAACTGTCAGAACTTGTCAGCCTTCCATAACATCAGGGATATGATGGAATGTCATAGGCCTTCAAGGTGTCATCCTCCCCTGACCACAGGGATTGTCTTGGTTCTGTTTTCTAGTGGGTGACAGAGAATGAGGACATGCAGGGTCAGAA
Source organism: Castor canadensis (assembly GCF_047511655.1). Taxonomy (NCBI): domain Eukaryota; kingdom Metazoa; phylum Chordata; class Mammalia; order Rodentia; family Castoridae; genus Castor; species Castor canadensis. The sequence goes on from NC_133400.1 coordinate 59,666,778, forward strand.
GGACTGTGTGTAACCCAGGGAGAATTCTTCCTGACGGGAAGTGCAGTAGGTCTTCCCTACACCTACAGCCAGCAGGTGTTTCCTGGCCATTGTTCCTGGTGATCACAGCAACTCTGTTTCCATCCACCACAGAATGGGGCTGGGTGGGCTCTTTATGTGCTTCTTGCCCAGGCCAGGGATATGGCCAGCCTTTCTGGAGGTCAAGGTGGGGGCAGTTCTGCCTCTTACACATGGATGGGAAGCTGCGCTGTGGCCCTCCTGTCTTGCACCTCCTAAACTCCTGTCTTGGATCCTTTTTCTTTCTTGGTCCTCTTGCCCTTGGGAATTTACATTGGGGCAAGCTGTAATGAAGGTCCAGGGCGATATTTGAGTGTGGACACTCTTGGCTGAGAGATGCAGAACTTCTCCCTAAAAGTCATCCAGGAGAAATTCCATTCTTTCAAGCTTCAGGTGCTACTGGGCCAGGTGATACATGCCAGAATCCCAGCACTGCAGAGGCAGAGAGAGGCAAGAGGATGGCTCCAGGGCTTTGTACAGAGACTGTCTCAAAACACCTAATAATAACAACAATAATTGCAATAGTAATATACTAAAAGGAACTCTTAGATCACATCACAGGTCGGATGTGTTTTATTGATTGCACGTTGGTTGTTTTCTCATTTTGAGCCCAAAGACTTCCTATCTATTTCTGGTTGCTGGTTTACCACCTTGGTGCTGTCCCTGCAGTGGCTTCTCCAATTGCTTCTGCTGAGGTGTATTGTGGCTCTGTGTTGATTAAAGAGCTTGTTCTGTCCCTTCAGAGCATAAGGTCTATACAGAAGGAAGCAGGGATGTGTAGTAAGATTAAGCTGAACACCAAGAATTGCTCCTTTTAGAAACACAAAGTCGTAATTGCAGCTTGCATGTCTGTTTATTTTGTCCTTACCCATTGGGCCTGCTGGTTTTAGATGAATGGGGAAGAGGCCGGTGGGCAGTGGTGATCATTTCATGGCTTATCCACCATTTCTGCCTCTTCTGCAAGAGGCAGTCACCAGGGTACAAGCTGCAGACATGCCACCATGCCATGTGGAGTCAGTGCTGTGTCAGTTCTTCCCTGGATACCTTGTTTCAGGTGGCTTGAACCATGTGGCTGGGCTTTCCACATAGGCACTTTGCTAGGTCTGGTTTGGTTTAGATAAAGGGAACTGAGGTTCTTCAGGGAGGTCTGGCCACAAATGGAGTTCTCTGTTGCTCCCACAGTGATGGGTCCCACCACCACAATGGTTCCAGCTGGGGAGCTTTGATGACGCCAGCACATCATGTACAGCGTGGAAGATCTCCTGATTTCTCATGGATACAAACCCTCACGAGACCTCTCAAGACCACGCAAGGATAATCCCGAGGGGCCAGCAAACTGGGACAAGGCCCCAAGCGGGCCATGGTCTGCTGAACGGATATGAGGATGACCCTACAGCCTTTGCTCACAATTGTACATCCCTGGGGAAGGGACTTGTGAGTGACTCAGAGAGCAGCCGCAGCACGCCGAGAGGCCACGGGGAGTGCCAAAGTGCTTCTGCTTCTAAAACTGCTGAGGCGGGTTAAGCTTCCGTGTTGACCCACCATTTCTCTTTGACTTAGGAGTTTGGTCTTGGCTTAGACGTAAGTAAACTCTTTCAACCCTATATTTGGCTTGGACGAGGGAGAGAGAGAGGGCTGAAAGACAAGAACACCTCTGTCCTTTGCCGTATTTAAGGTATTCCTGTAGCACATAGCTGGGACTTGGCCATAGTAGGCCTTCACTAAACAGTAGTGAGTAAGCAGATACTATCACACTGAGCACTGCATTGTGATGCTCTGCCTCTCTTCTGCCCTCTAACGTGCCCAGCACTCCCATAGAAGGCATTTTAGAGCTTTGTAAAGCTCTCTTATGTCCAGCCACACATTCATAGTGCTGATGGGTTTTCTACTAACACATTTCAGTATCTTGTAGGTTTCAGAGAGTTAAAAAGGGCTATGTGCCCTGCCCCTTTTGACCATTCATATAATTCCATTCTTCTCTAACCTGCCTTGCCATTGCACACATGCTGACCTAGTGTGGATATAGCACCAAAACACAGCACACCTATGGATGTTTTCTTAGGACAGAAAAAGAGGGCAGGTTGGCCAAGTGGGCAGGGTGGTTATTGAAGAGGGAGTTGCAGCAGCTTGCCACAGGGCCAGCATGGGAGGGGAGCCATGGAACTCCCTTCCAAGAAGTTTCAGTGGAAGGAAACCTCAGTTGTCCTTGCATAAAATGTGTTTTTGTCTCTAATGTTGTGTCGGGACCAGGTAGAGTCTGGAGACTAAGAGTGCTGAGCACGTGATGTAGCAGGGTATAAGAAGCCAGAAAGAGATAACAGAACCTTCACAGGGAAGCAGGGTCTGTCTTTAAGAGGAACAAACAAACAGAAAGGGTGGGGAATTAAGGCTGATGGTCACAGGTCTCCTTCCCAGAGAAAGCATCTTCCTTCTTGGTTGACAGCTTTCAAACAAACTTGGGAGGGATTTTGTTAGGATGGTCAGAGCTTTCAAAACCTTGGCTGGGCAGAAGCAAAGGAAGGAGAATCTTTTCTTTCCCAGCGTGGTAAAAGCAGGTTGATGTTACCAAAGCAGAGTTTCCACTGATGGGACCAGGTTCAGGAGGGAAATGCAAATATGAACGAGTAGAAGATGCTCTTTACTAACCTTGTCTTCAAAACTCACACTTCTGTCTACTATTTCTTGGGCTTAACTCTTATCACCCTGGTTCCCTGGAAAACATGTCCACCATGAATTTTTGGAAGAGGGCTCTTTTGGACAAGTTGACTGAGGGTAAAGACAACCTTAATTGCCACCAGACAAACTTGAGCTTGATTTCTTCTTAACTTCTGCTCTTTCTAGTTTGTGCTGAGTATATCTCTATAGTGTAACTTGGATGACAAGGTCCCAAGGTTGTATCTTGTCTCCTGTTTCTTTTGTATTGCTTATAGAGCTTATTATGATACTGTGCACACAGCAGTTACTTAATATGTGCTAATGGATTGTGATGTATTCTTCTTAGCATTGTGACAACTTTGAGACCATACAACTGCTAGATGTTGTAGTACATACCTAAAGTCCCAGCTTCTTGGGAGGCAGAAGGGTTAAAGTTCGAGGCCAGCCCAGCCAAAAATGCAACAAAACCCTGTCTCAAAAACAAAAGGGTTATAAGTATAGCTCAAGTAGTAGAATGCTTGCCTAGCATGCACAAGACCTTGGATTCAATCCCCACCATTGGGGTGGGGAGGAGAGGGAGAGAGAGAGAACCAGAAGACCCAGTTCCTAATGAGGTAAAGTCAGTGGCCTGGAGTCTCTGCAAATGGGTTGTGTAGGTTATGTGAGGTTGTCCTCAGACTTGAAGGATCAGATCAGAGTGAGGTTTCAGAATGGGAGGCAGTAGAATTCCCTTTAGAATTCCATGTGGGCAATATGGCTCCCAATCTCACCCACAGCTTGCTCAGGACTTTTCTTTCTGTGTGGTAGCAGGTTCCTTAGAAGCATCAACCTCCTGCCTAGCCTGTAGGTGGGTGGGCACAGTCGGATATGCAAACAGTCATTCTTTCTGTCATGAATAAGATGTTCAGATGAATGACTAAGTGTGGCACTGGGACATTTTCCTGCAAGTGGACTGAGTTCTCAATAGGCCCAGCCTCCTCTCTGTGTTTCTGAAGTTTACTGACTAACTCTGGAGATGGATAGCAGCTTTTGGATTGCACGTTCCCTTATAGGGCAGAAAGAAAAAAATCATACATAAATGCAAAAATCCAGGCCAGTGCCCATAGCATTGAGACTTGCATCTTACACAGCTGCAAGTCTTCCTAGGTTGACATGAAAGGCATTTTCTTTATTTAGTAGCCAACACAGACTGAAAATAGGAGGCAAAGTTTATGGAAAAGTAGGTATGGAGGGGAAATATTTCCCTTAATCAAAAGTACTTTGGGAGGAAGTAAATAGGTGTCAAAAGTTAACAGCTTAAACAATGTTTAAAAAAAAATAAAAAGAAAGAAAGACAAACTAACCACATGATGGCTAATGTGAATTCTGGATCTGGAATGAATGTGCTCTGCCAGCTCCCAGCCTTTGGTCACTTGACAAGCACAGCTGTGGTCTTGCTGCCTGTCCTGTCCTACACAGTGACCTCTGTTGGGCTGGTTTCCAGGTCTAGGGGGCACATGGGGCCCAGGATAGCCCTGTCCAACTCCAAGCCATCTGGGGACTGGGAAGAGTCATAGGCTTCTCTAATGCTGGCTCCCTGGTGGGTTGAGGTCTGACCTGGAGTGGGTCCCTACACCTAGGGCAGGTCCTCAGCATCTCACTAGCACCCTAGCAAAGGTGGAGATTAAGGTGGTTTAGAAGGTTACAGAGAGAGATCTTGTTTTATTCTGGCAGTTTGTGGAGACACAGTTCTATTGGTAATAGTGTTTTATAGCTGAAAAATGTAAGTCCCCAAGAATGTTAGTGGCTTATCCAGGGCCATTCAGATTGACATGAAAGGGAACCCAGCTTAGCTACAAACTCTGGGCTGCCTGATGCCAGTGATTGCTACCCGCAATACCAGGCCTGGCCATTCTTCCTGTATGAGGCCAAGTTCAGTTTGAAAGGGTCCTCAATTCTATGAGCTCCTCTTCAGCGGCCCTGTGATGGACTCTCTTATCACTTTCTTGTCCTCTACCCTCCCCTGGCAGGCATGGCTGTGTCCTTTCCTGTCTGGGGAGCTGTAGAAGGAATGCATGGTTCCATACCCACATTAGGTAATATATATGGTTTTGCTCGTCTGTGGCCCTTGTTAAGGACTGCTTAAAATGCAAGGTAGTGTTGTCCATGACTTAGGGCTTGACTGGAATGTCAGCCATGGGCTTTTTAACTTGATTGCCAAACGTGCTGCTTACCTGTTTCTTCACTTGCTGAGAATGCTATACTCTGAGCTTTGTTGCCAGTTCAAGTGATACTGACATCCAAGATGGAAGAAGAGTGATGGTTCTGACATGCAGAGAGGTAAAGAATGCGCCAAATTGCTAAATGGCTGTCATGCTCTCATGGTAAAGACAGGAACCAAAGGTCAATGCTCTTTTGTACACAGCCTATTCAAATTAATGAGTAGAGAAAACTCATTTTCCACAGCTATATGTTAATGTATGGGACCCTCCTTCTTATGGCTGGAAAGTACAGAAGGTGGGCTCTAACCCCTAATGGTGTGACCCTCTCCTAGGGGCCTGCCCTGGCTTTGTTGCCCATACTGAGGACCCTGCTCTAGCATGCTCTACAGGCCACCTTCCTCAAACCCCACCAACCCGCCCTTCCTGAGGCCCTTCCTGTTACCAGAGTTCTAGTCACATGGGGTCACCTTGTGCTCCCACTCCCTCTCCAATCTGCCTTCTACTGGAAACTTCACTTCATCTGTCCCACTTCTTTGGGTTCCTTCCATGGAAATCACTCATTCCCATTAATTCTTCCAGTACTTTTCCTGGGCCTCCAGGATTGTCAGCTTTCTGAAAACTGATAACATGTCTCTGACTTGGCTAATTCCTGTTGCAGTTTTTTCAATTAGTAACCAATTAGTTAAATAAATTTGCTGACTCAGTCCTGGTCCTCTGATGTCTAGGTGTTTGTATACCTGCCATGTATTTCAGAATGCCTGGCTTACCTGGGACCGGCGGTAGAAAAGTTGTTCCAGTGACCTTGTGAGGCTAGCTGGGAATGGTCCCATATGAGGGGAAAAGTATTGGCCTCTTGGCTGGGCAGGCAAGGTACAGGGTCAATGGCTTCACCTTACATATCAACACTACAGGACAAGCAGGGAACAAGGGAGGAGAAGGACACAGCCATTGGCCCAGAAGAACTTTTGGCAGAGTGTGTGGTTCTGAGTGGAAAAGTTTTCTTTCTTTGTGGATTCTCTGCATGCCAGAATTGGATCCACATGAATAAGAATGCAGGACTTGTTGTAAGGAGAGACCATCCTTGGGCAGGAAGTGCAACAAGAGAGCTGGACCATAGACATGGGAGTAACAAAGCTGGGTCCCCATCGGGTGTGGCAGTTGCTGTCTCTCTAGACAGTCTTAGGTGGGGGTGGATTCATTCACCTCAGACTCTCCTTGTCTGCTATCTGGATCTCTGTTCCTGTGCTTCTCCTCTGCTAGACAGTCCTCCCTTTACAATGGCTGCCTTCTAGAACCTTAGGCTTGGGTGACTTTTATTCTTTCTTGTCCCACTGCTACTACCACCTGTTCTGTCCATTTATAGTTTTGAAAAGAGTGGATGGGTTGGCAATGGGTGGGTGCTTCAACCTTGGTGGAGGAGTGCGCTCTCCTACACTCATGGGAAGAAGGGAAGACCAGACGTGATGCTGGAGTCTTCCCCACATTGAAGACTTTGGATGAGGAGAGTTTCCAGGCCATGGAACCAATAATGGAACAACTCTGACGATGTGGCCGTTCCTCTGTTTAAGTCACTTCCCTCATGGAGAGCTGATGTGGATGCTAACCTACCCCTGAGCACTCTGTCAACACAATGTGCCAATGAAAGTGCTAGCAGGTATTGCATGAAAGTCACTTACATGGTACAGAAGAAACCCACAGGCCATGTCCAAAGCTTGCTGTCCACATGCATGCATGCACGTATACACGTGCATGTACACGAATTGAGATTAAGGGAAACGTGGATGAGGGGAAAGCTGTGTATTGTCTGTACATAGAGAAAACTATGTGCTTCTAGTGCAGGCAACCATATCTGCATAACACTTAGTGCCCATTAAAATATGTGAAGACTGTTATCAGGCATTCACGGTTTCCTTAGTGTGTTTCCTGTAAAATAGTATAATCAGAGGAAGCTGTAAAATAATTTGACATAGCCGAGGTTTAAATCTCAAAGTCACACCATAACAGGCTTCTCTCTGCTTAGCCCCAGGAATTCTGGTAAAAAAAAAAAAAAAGAAAAAGTCTGTTAGTTAACCATGAGAATAACTTGTAATTACCTCTGCCATCAGCGGCCATGGTGACTAATTAGAGACTTAGCAAACTGGGAGAGTCTCTGATGTGGTGGCTTGGGGCCCTCATCTTGGGAGGTTTTTATCAGATCAGTAAACATCCATTCTAGATGGTGCTACTGGATATGGTAAACAGTCCATTTTCAGGGGATTTTTAAGCTTCTTTCAAATCATATCCTGCTTAGAATGGTTTTCCAAAAAAAAGGAATGCTTCAACTTTAACATCTGTTTCTTTGTATCTCTTTCTCTTTACAAAATTACAAACCAACACACACTATTTGTCTTTTAGCTTAAGTGTCAGGATTGCTGTCTTGGCTTCTTCCCTGAAGTGTGGATTCTTGAGCTGGCATGCTCCTGAGCTCACTTAGAGTCAGGCCTTCCGTTTACCCATCTTTGTGGATGCCTTTTCTCTGGGGCACTTTGTTCTTATTCAGAAGCAGCAAAACCTTCCAGAAGTGTCTGGGTCCTCATCCTCTGGCACATGCTCTCATATGGCTTTGCCATCACCGACCGACTTTTCCCAACAGGATGCGGGAAAAACACAGCAATGAGGAAGTATTTCCAGAGTTAGGGGAAGACTGCAGCAGCAACGCAGCTGAGACTGCATATGTCTTGGCAGCCATGACATCACCAAAAGGAGCCTTGTCCATGGGGATGTTCTTTAGCTAGAGAACTGGGTGAGTTTGGGGAGCTGGGAAATACCTGTGCAAGAGATGGCAGATGGTAAGAATGGGAGACACAAGCTTCATGCAACCCAAGTGAGTCTTTAGGTCCTGTTGCTCTGCTTCTAAGATGATATCTGAGTTCTTGACGAAGAAGGAAGAGTCTAACCTGGAAATCTCATTGATGTGCTGCCATGTACCAGCTGTGGGGTCACAGGCTCATTAGGTGTCTTCCCTTAGGTGTGGTGACAAGAAAGATTACAAGGGTCTTCTTCAGTGCCTCTCAAGCTCTCTGGTATATGCATCCTAGTGTCTGCCTTCCCCACTCCTTCGTACTCTGAGCTTAGCTTCCAAAGAATAGCAGGTCAGAGGCACAGAGAACACTCCATAAATACTTGTCGACTCAGTGAGTGATAACTGGAAGTGAGGGTGGAGGTAGAAATGTGAGAGGAAGTGAGAAGCTAGAGTGGGTTTTGTTAATGTCTACAGTTGGCACTGAATGGACTATGCTAGTAAAAATAATTTATCTTGGTAAGAATCTGTTACATCCTTATTAAAAATGGTCTGACTACTTTTTAGATTTACATGAGAACAAATGGATGGGAGCTTGCTCTTCCTGTTTTGTTTTTAACAAACCAAATATTGGTCTGTTTTTCATTGTCATTGAGGGAAAGGGTGCAGCTTCTTTCTTAGAGACCAGCCATGCCTGGGAGGAGCAGCATCTTGTTATGACAGTCAATAGGATCATCACTTCCTATTATTGTGAAGGCCTATGAATTAAAATTTAGGAAAAAACAATGCTAATCTCAAATAATCATCACATCAGTACAACAACTCTTCTCTTTCCCATGTGCTCACCTGCACCTCCTTCCCCAAAATGCAAGAAAAAAGGTTCAGCATTACCTGTCCACTGAGACCTTATTGCAGTTGAGCGAATAATAGCAACAGTAGCTAAAAAAATTAAAAAAAAACAAGTTTGAATGTGTTAGATGCTTTGGTAAATGCTTTAAGTATATTATCTCATTTACTTCCTCCCAACAAACTCCAAAAAGCAGGATTATTTCTATCTCCTCCATACACGTGAGGCATCAGAGGAAGAGAGGTTAGGATGTCACAGAAGGCACATGGTCAGAAAGTGTGGTGTTGGCATTTAATCCTGCACCAGGGCAGAGGCTCTCACACTCCCACAATGTTGCTGCACTCTTCCCTGTTGGTGTCTAGCATTCTCCACTGAGTACAGTGCAGTGCACAGCCAGTGACATCCATCCAACACATCCCACCCACCACGTCTCCATATTGTTATTTTTCTTTTACTTCCATGCAGATCTTGGTTCCTTCTTTCATTTGCGTTCCTACCCTCTCTACTGCTTCTCTTTTCTTGTTCTCTGTGAGTACATCTATCAGGTGGTCCCTGTGAATGAGAGCTTCAGATGTACCTGCTTCAGGGCTGGGGTTGTGGCTCAGTGGTAGAGAGCTTGACTAGCATATGCCCAAGGCCCTGGGTTCCATCCCCAGCATTGAAAAGGGAAGAAGGAAAAGAAGTCCTCCTTCAGTGAGTGGTTTTCCTAGTCCATGATTTTATTACATACAAAAAAGGTTGAGTATCTCTTATCCAAAATTCTTGGGACCAGCAGAGTTTCAGATTTCAGAATTTTTTTTTTTTTGGTTGGAGCTGGTGGTGGGGTTAGGGGTAGGGGTGGGGGTAGGAGGAATATTTGCTTAGGCTTTACTGGCTGCATGCCCTGAATCCAAAAATCCAAAGTTTGCTCCAAAAGCTTCAGACTCTGGAGCATTTTGGATTTTCAGATTAGAGATGTGGTCCTGTAATATTAGAATTATCATCACAGTTTCTAAGATGTTCAATCTTTCATAGCAGCACCCACAGTAAATTCACTAATTGATAAAAAAAGCAAGCAGCAATTCCAAACACCTGTCCCTGAGGTCATGCCTCATGAATGCAGTCTGTGGTTCACCTTGCACATCCAAATGGTCTTTACTAGACATTACAAAATCAAAAGTCTGTGACAGCCCTGGCACAAAGATGATGCATGAAACTTGGCACCCACAAAAGAGCGATTCAGGTTCATTTCCTGCCATCAGTTTTTTAAAAATGTTTTTAAAACATTATGGCTCTGTGTCATAGCAAGTTGGTACTGCTGCAGGGATGGCTTCCAAATGCCTCTTTTCCCATTCTGAGCTCATCTTTGTAGAGCCTAGAGCCATGCTCAGGCATCCAGACCTGTGATGTTAAGTAACTGTTCTTTGGGTACTATCAGCAGTTGTTTTTCCAAGATATACCCCACTTAGTTACCACTGGGCACAATGACAACCTTTGTGCCTTTACGTTAGTTTCCTATGCCCCTCATCCAGGTGTCTAAACTGTGCATCTTTTAAATGTCCAAAAACATATTTTGCTTTTTCTTCCAGACCCATTATTAAGTTTGTGTATCTAAAAAAAGAAAAACAAGAAATAGCATCCTGAAATAGTCTGCAGGTACACTATTTGTCATCTGCAGTCATTTATTGTGACATTAGAGAAAGCAGGCATAACAGTATTAGCAGTCTGCGCAGACATTTGTGGATTCTCTAGTTATAACTGTCCCAGTGCAACCTACCATTCTTGTTCCAAGTGCGCTGGCTGAATGGTGATACTGCTCCACTATGTTTTCTGAGCAGCTCTATCCTGTCTGACTGATCTTTAATTCATGCTAACCTTTACACTTCAGTCTTAATCTTTTTCTGACCTCTTATTTCCCTTTTCCAAAATTAGCCTGTTTGCTCTCCTGTGTCAGAGTGTTATTTGCACAGGATTATTTATTGAATAGCCCTAATGTTTTGGGCCTGCCGAGAAATGGAATTGCAGGCTTCTGGTTGACCCAATCAGAGGAGCTTGTTAAGCACTTAACACTGAGGCTGGTGAATTTGTGTCACTCTAAAGAGATGCCCACAATGCCTTCTGCCATGGCAGGGGACAGAAGAAAGCTGCTCCTGGGACAAGTGTGCAGTGCCTCAAATGCTACTGTTATGCTCAGCTTGTCCAGTTATTTATGAATGACTGACCCTCTGGAAGGAGGGCAGCTTTTTACAGAATAGGTTGAGGCAAAATGTGCAGTCACCTGCTGGTCCATAGTATGAACGCCATCACAGTGTGAAGGAGGGGACTGCAGATATGGGGACCAGGAAATGCATGACTGGTGGGACCTCCCCACCTCCTCCCTGACCTCCACATTGAAGGATGACTGACCTAACTTGGGCTGCCCACAGGAGGACCAGGTTCAAGATTTGGTTCATGGAGGAAGGAGGGCTAACTGCAATGCCTATGTTTCACTTCCCACAGAGGACCACTTTCCCCCTTCTTCCATTCAATCTGGCAGCAACAAGTCTCTGCTCAATTTCTTATTAAATCGTGCATTTATCCTGGGCCCTAGGCTGCTGGGCACAGCTCTAGCCTGTAGCATGCCCAGGTATACCTTATCTACTGAGAGGATAGTCTTAGAGAGTGTGAAACACTGGTTAAAGTCATCTCAAATATTGCCATTTTAAGTATGAGACCTTTACATTTTAAAAAGAGTGGGGCTATGAATAGCTCAGTGGTAGAATGTTTGCCTAGAATGTGCAAGGACCTTCCCAATATTCACTTGCAAAAATAAAATAATACAGTAAATACAAAAGACAGTATTTTATCTTTGGTTGAAAATGAGTCATGTGAACTAACAGAAATTCCTCCTAATTTTTCTCTTACTTACCCCATTTAGTGAGTAGATTTGCTAATTTCCCTTCAATACGTTTTTCACATGTTCTTTCTTATTCTAAATATTTTTGAGGAAGTTTCTTTGTTAGTTATTTTGTTGGCCTCATCACTTGTTATCACATACAGAGCTGTTAGCAAGTCTAGCTCCTGCCTTATCTCCATCCTACTCTCCAGGGAATTCTGTATAAAGACCCTGCTGGTCCCACTGAACCTGTAACACAGTTGATGTAGCCTCTCACCTTCCACTTTGCTGCCTTATCTTTTCCCATCCTGCATCATTGTACTCAGTGTGTTTATGTGAGGAGCCTTGTTGTTAATGTTTTCTACATATAAATCTGTAGCTTTTCTTTTTTTTTTGGTAGTGCTGGGGTTTGTACTTAGGGCCTTCAACTTGCCAGGCAGGTGCTGAGGTAGCGTAGCATTTTATATTGCAAGGGACACCATGTATCAAAGCTAGTAGAAGAGCTGCATGGGATAACTTGTATGAAAGAGACATTTACCACGACTCTTACCATACAGGGGTCCACTTATGCCTGTCAGGGCCTGGCTTAGATTAGGTACAAAATAGATATTTGTTAAATAATTGCTTTGTAGTGTTCTATGTCATATGGACTATGTTTTCAAATAGATTATTTCAAATTTCCCCAACGATTTGTATTTTCCTTAAATTGGGACTTTGGTATATTATGAAAATAGTAAGCTAAACCCAGAATGCTTAGCCATTTTAACTACTTTTGGCAAAGTGAAGGCGATAACATTTTTGTGTGGAACAGAAAACCAACCACATTATGTCTGTAGGAAGTCACAGTCTGTTTATATTCTTGCCCTAATTACATTGTTTTATCCATCTTCATGGCACATATATGCACCAATAGCACCTTAGGATTTCAGTCACATCTCTCAGCACAATACACACTCACCATGAAATGAGGGAGCATCAGTGGATAAAGTGAGCTAGAGCCACAATGCCACTTACTCCATAAGGTTGGGCACTCCAGAAAATGCTTTTACAAATGAGGGATAAGAAGGGTGCTAAATAAAGACCTGTGGTATATAAAGCCTGCTTGTTGTCAGCTTAAGAACAGAGGTAAGGAAATGGATCATTTCTGATGCAAGGAATCAACCACACACTTCCCTGGGATTCCTTTTGCTTCTCCCAGTTGAGTGTATGACAATTGCAGTATCCTGTTAACTTGCAAATATTGTTGTCCTTGAACTTTGTGTGGAGTCTGATACCTGACAGCCAGGAGGTACTGAGCACTTACAAGTGGATTGATCATCTTCTACATGTCTCTTCACACACTCAGTCATACAGGGTCCCTAAGGGAAGGGCCACAGCTTCCAAAGCTGCAAGGCTGGCTCACTCACCTGGGCAGATGGGTCTGCAAAACAGCTAGTGGTAATGGCTTCCAAAATGATAAGTCCTTGTAGAACCCAGCTAATCAGTGTTCTGCCAACCATTCAAAACTCAAAGTGTTGAAAACCCGACTTTGATGGCTACAAAGAGATTGTGACCTGCTCCCATGCCCAGTGTTGACCACCTGCACGGTATGTGAGTAGTAAGCACAGGGGCACTGAGGCTGCTCGGTGGCACAAGCTTTACCTCAAAATGATTTAAAATATTTCTACCCATAACTAAGCTTGGCACTAAGTGGCTGCTTACCAAGTGATTTGGAATCTACCCTTGCCTTTGAAGGCAAAGAAGTAGCTACAAAATAAGAACAGTAATGATACAATTTTTTACTAGGGGCTCCTTCAGACCAGCTGTCTTCACCTGTGTGTTGGGAATGGTTCCCTTTCAGCCTAGTTCATTCCCTGCCCTTCCATGCAGCCCTCACTGTCATTGCTGTGCTGTATTTCCAGCTGAAAAGTGGTCTGTGTTGTAGAAATATTTGTTTTTGAGACTGTGTCACTATGTAGCAAGATCAGCCAAGACTCTCTATGTAGCTCATTCTATCCTTGAACTCATAGTCCTCCTCTTCAACCTCCTAAGTGCTAAGATTATAGGACTGTACCACCGTGCTTGGCTCTGGGATGTAGAAATAATTTGAAACCACAAAATGTGGTATATGACACTTAAGAACACGAAAAATCTGACCTTGCCAGTAATCAAAGAAATGCTAATTAAATAACGTTATTTTTACTAATCTAATAAGGAAAAAATAATTGTAAGTCGGGGTAAGATGGTCCAGCAAGACCAGCTATCCTCTACTTATGAGGTAGGATTATAAATGGGAATGGCTTATCTAAGGTAACTTGACAATATGTCCCACGATCTACTCATTCGTTTTCTAAGAGTTTATTGTAAATAATCTTTGACCTTTATTAAGTGTGGACAGTAGCATTTCTCAAAATGTGTTAGAACACCGTGGCACAGTATTTCACACCTATAATTCCAGCATGTGTATTTTTGTAAAGGCTCCTAAGAAAAATCTAATGTGCAGCAAAGTAATCCCTCCCCTACCAACTCATAGTCAGCACTACCAGTATTTCCCAGATCACCCAGATAAGAATCCCCTGGATACTTGTTAAAAATATAGATGCCTGGGCCAGACCTAGGCCTACCGAATTTCAACTTTCACAGAGAGAGACTTGGTATTGTGCATACAGTCATGTGTCACTTAATGACAGGGTGATATTTTGAGAGATGCATCATTAGGTGGTTTTGTCATTGTGTAAATCTAGGTGGTACAGGTCAATCATTGGACATGGCCTCTGGATGCAATCAGGAGACAGGAAGAGAACAAAATGCATGTGGCTGCTGCCATCATAATGTAGCCCACTGCTTCCCAATAAACTTTTTTATAAAAAATAAACACAGATCATTAGTAGCATAAGTCATTCATTATCATCAAGTATGTGTGTACATAGTTGCCTGTGTAATGCTTGCATATGAGTGGCAGGGTGGTAGGGGTGCTTACTCCAGCATCACCCCAAACGTGAGTAAAGCATTGCTCCATAATGTTGCAATAGCTACAATGTCAGGAGGTGGGAGGACTTCTTCAGCTTCATTGTAATCTTACAGGGAACAAATGAAATGTCACTATGCATGTGTGACTGTTTAACCTGCCCCCACCCCCACCCCCTGGGTGATTCTCACCATCAAAGCAGTGTGGGAACTACCCCAGCTGTGGTTTTTCCCTGCTGCACACTGGGAACACTTGAAGGGAACCAGGAAGAATTCTGATACCTGATCACTTGTGATGTCCCAGATTCTGTCTCTAACATCTGTGTTCCTCTGTTTGTTTTGTAGGTTTTACAGTCAACCCACCTTACCATGGTTCTCACAGCCCCAGATCAGAACCGACCACACCCACAGGAGAAGAGGACAGGAGGTCACTAGCTTGCTGGGTCTGAGGGACCGGGAAGACGTGGAGGTCAGAGGAATGGCTCAAGCCCACAGTCTGCCCGTCCACATGAGGGAGGGTCCATGGGAAGTTGGAGGAAGGACAGAGCATGTGATGAAGAAGGCAGTTTGGGAAGAAGAGCTGAGGATGTCAGGTCCTGCCAAGTGGCACAACGTAAACCTTGAAAGCGGGAACCAGTCAAGGAAATTAGGGAGACAGATGTCTGAGGGTGATGGAAAGAGACTGTTTCAAGATCTGTACCCATTTGTTCAAGGAGAGAATTTACTGATTTCTCAGAACAAAAAGAAATCCCGGTAGTTGCCTCGAGTTCTTTCCCCTGAAAGCCTGGCTTGCATGGAAATTCCCATTCCTTTAAATGATGGCCATTTACCAGGTGTCCCTAAAATGCCACTATATCCTCCAAATTGTGCACCATATGTGGAAGCCACAAGGAACCCTGAAAAGGCTGCATTTCCCCGGCCGAAGTTCGGGAGACCTGTCAAGCCTCCTTCTTATGGCTCTCACCATCCGTCCAGGGGAGGGGAAAATAGTGACTTTCAGGACAGCCAGCACACAGACCGACAAGGGTCCTATCTGACAAAAAGTAGTGACTCCAGGCATGAGCGTGTAATGTCAGACTCTGGCTTGGAGCCTCCAGTTTATGTGCCTCCACCCTCATACAGGTCGCCCCCCCAGCACATCCCAAACCCCTACCTGGAAGATCCAGTGCCCAGAGATGTGAGTGGCAACCATAGTCAGCAGCAGCACCTGACTGAGGAGGTGGAATCAGGGTGTCCACTTCCTTCTGGCCCAGTTGGAACTGGGAACGAATACAGTACAAGCCTACGATCTCCTCAAGGGGCTCCCCGATACTCCCACCCCATCACTGCCTATGAAGGCTCTGTTCAGTACATCCCCTTTGATGATCCTCGGATACGACACATTAAACTAGCTCAGCCCCCAGGGTTCTGTGAAGAAACGAAGCATGATGACAGGCCATATAATTCTTCTCCTGTCACTGCCCAAGAGTCAGCTCATGGGAAAATGAGACTTGATGATGCCCTTCGACATCCACAGGGCCTGATACCCACATCAGGTGCCGAGCAGGGCCTGGCTTCTGCTGACCCCAGTCCTCGGTGGCTTTGGAGCCAGCTCCCCACAGACGGAGAAAATGGAGTCTTCCTTGACCAAAGAGACCACTGTGTCATGAGAGGACCACAGGCTGACAGGAGAGGTGACCAGCACGGACACCCAGGGGCCCAAGCTCCCTCCCCACACCCACAGGGCCAGAGTACCTGTGAAAGCCAAACAAAGCTCAGAAAGTTTGAAACTGGGATTCAGACCAAGAAAAGTTCCAAGAAAAAAGTGAACGAGACCATATTTTGTTTGGTTTCCATCCCAGTTAAGTCAGAAGCACATCTGCCAGGTATAGATAGGAATAACAATGACCTAAAACCGAGTGGTGCGAGAAAGCCTGGGCTTGATAAGGGCATAGCTCTGCAAGAACAAAGTCTGTTGAGCATGTCTTCCACTGACCTGGAGCTGCAGGCTCTAACAGGAAACATGGCATTCCCAAAACAAGATCTGGGGGAACCGGAGGAAGACAAGCAAACAAATGACCTCAGATTCACCCACCTTGCAAAACAGAGAACTCAAGTATTCTGGCCCGTGGCCAGGCCACCTGTACAGGGACCAGCAAACCCAAACCAGTTTCCCTGAAGAATCCAAAAGCCCGCAACACCTCCCGGCTGCAAAGCCAGAAGGGCCTAGGAACGTAGCACTGACCCCAAAATGTTTAGACCCCACTGCCTCTGAAGCTTCCCTCCACCCAACATTAGCAGACAGTGACCAAACACAGAAGCCAGAAGCTCCTAACCTCAGGGGTCAAATGTCCCTCAGCCCATCCAGCAACAGCGCTTTTTCTAGGACTTCCTCATCTAGAAATCAGGCATCTGTACCAAAAGCGGGCTCAGGTCAGCCCTGCCTAGATGGGGACCACTCTCCACCCAAGCCGGAGGTGGTGAAAGGAGAGCCTACAGCTGGGCCATGCAATAGCAAACAACTATTTGGTCAGTTTCTCCTGAAACCAGTTAGTCGTCGGCCCTGGGATCTGATAAGCCAGTTAGAAAGTTTCAACAAGGAGCTTCAAGAAGAGGAAGAAAGCCATAATAGTAGCAGGAGCAGCAGCAGCAGCAGCAGCAGCAGCAGTGAGGATAGTGAGACAGATCAGCAGCCTGAAGACTGGGCTGACTGTAGACCAAGGCCCCGGGGCTACCATGAAAGCAGCCAGGAAAGGAGAACCGAGCAGCAGCCAAGGGTGTCAGTGCCAGAGGACCCTGGGTTTCAGGTGGGAAGAGTTAAAAGTAAGTCTGAGAGCTGGAGTGAGGAGCCAAAGCCTTGCCAGCATGATGGTCCTCTGTCCCCTGGTGCCTCGCAGGTGAAAGACAGCAGAGGTGACCCCTTCCAGTGGGTAACTGAAAGTGTGATGGCAGAGCAGCAGCAGCGGAAGCAGGAGGTTGTGAATGGGATGTATGAGCTAGTGGTCAGTCCAGGTCCTGTGAAAAGAACCATGGCCACAAAACCAGCAACTCCATCCTCTCTGGCTGAACCAAGGGAGCCTCTGGAAAGCTGGGAATTCACTGAACTCACAGAAGCTTTAGGCTCTGTGCCACTGAGCAGAGTGGTCCCTCTGGAGGTAGATAGTGGTGAAGAGATGGGCACAGTGGTCGCACTGTCGCTTACTAACAAAACCCAAGGCCTCTCAGCACCAGACCTGCGCTCTGTGGGGCTCACAACAGGACACAAGCAGAATGTCACTGAGCTCGAGGAGGCTTTGGGAGGAAGGAATGCAATGGAAATCCCCCCAAGCGAATCCCTGCAGGCGAGGGCCGAGAGGATCCTGGGCATTGAGGTGGCTGTGGAGTCCCTCCTGCCGGGTGCCAAGAAAGCAGGACAGAGCCAACCACCTGAGCCTGATGCAAATGCCTGCAGCCCTGAGTCACTCATGGAACAGTCACTGCCTAGCCCAGAACCATCAGGTATTCCCCCAGTGACCACTGATGCCTTCTATAGCAGGAGAAAGTGCGGCTGGACCCAAAGCCCCCTGTTTGTAGGGGAAAGGGCACCCCAGATTTCTGAGCCCTCAGATGTGGATAGGGTCCCTGCCAAGCAAGCTACGAGCCCTGAGCCTCAGCCCAGACCCAGAAAGGCCAGGTCCTTTGAGGAAAAGGATGTGGGGGCAAAGCCACCCTTCAGGTCCACTTTATTCCATTTTATAGAAAGGACCTCAAGTGTGGCAGGCCCAGAAAAAAGGTTCCGAAGCCCTTCCAAAGTGAGAGTTTACAAGAGAGGCTGGCAGCCCCTCCGAGGAGGGCGGACTCTGACCGCATGATGAGAATGAAGGAGGTGAGCTCTGTGTCTCGGATGAGGTGTCTGAGCTCCAGGAACACAGACTCCAAGGAGGAAGGTGAGGACCGGAAGGCTGTGAGAGGCCAGGCCTGGCCCCCAGGAGGCCCTGTGTCTCT
This sequence comes from Castor canadensis, assembly GCF_047511655.1. Lineage (NCBI taxonomy): Eukaryota > Metazoa > Chordata > Mammalia > Rodentia > Castoridae > Castor > Castor canadensis. The sequence continues at coordinate 59,685,080 of NC_133400.1, forward strand.
GAGCAGTGGTGATCCTCCCTGGAGAGTGGGGCATTCACCCTCCATATCCAAGGGCTTCACCTCTCGAGAAGAAAACGGGCATCCTGCAGCACAAAAGGAGAAGAACTGGGATCCAGATTTCTGGTGCCCAGGTAAGCAGTTAGGGCAGAAGGCACATGCTTGCTATTTGTAATCCTAAATTCATTTTAAAAATAGATTGGTGGATAATACAGCTCTGCCTATTTGGAAGAGAGCAAGTTGACTCTGAACTGTTTCTATCAAAAGATTCATTTTTGCCAGGCATGGTGGTGCACACTTGTAATCCCAGTACTTGGGAGGCTGAAGCAGGAGGAAGGTGAGTTTGAGACCAGCCTAGGCTACATAATGAGACCTTGTTTCAAAAAAAGAAATAAATAATAAATATCAAACACACAGAAAAAGATTCTTCATTTCTAAAGAGCTATCCAGAAGCTTTCTTTAAAAACCAAGATTTTGTCCCATATTCTATAATATCTTCATAGAAGTCATCTATGTAAACAACTGTGTAAAATTATCAACCTAAACAGGGCTTTTACTCTGAAGAGGTGATCATTACAATAAAGCATTTCAGCATGGTTGCCAGCAGGCTGTTAAATCTTGTTGGTGATCCTCGCTTAGGTACTTTGATTTCATTTCACTTTCTTTAATTTTCCCTTTCAACCCTGCCCCCAATTTTTTCTGCTTTCACTATCAACACCATTTATGAAACATTCAAAGATTTAGTAGACTAAATTAACAGTTTTCCCTTTCAAACCCTGCCCAGTCTGCCCACTGTCTTAATCCATTTTCTGTTGCTATCACTGAATATCTGAGGCTGGATAGTTTATAAGAAAGAGAGGTTTGTTTAGTTCTCATCTGAAGGCTGAGAAGTTCGAGACTGCACAGCCACATCTGGTGAGGGCCTCGTGCTGCTTCATCACATGATGGAAAAGAGCAGAAGGCCAAGCACCTGTGGGAGAGATCCAGGGGTGGCGCTCTGGGATAACTGACACACTCTCAGGAACTGCTGCATCCTGGGTGCTAAGTACTGGAGAACTGCCCCTCCTGAGCCAAGTCCCCCCCCACCATCTTCCCGAGCTGCCCCAACAGGGTTCTGCTCCCTTCCAACCCTGCTTTTGTTTTCTGTTTTGAACTCCAAGAATTTAAATGTAGATGGGAATGCACAGTTGTTTCAGCTGAAAGAATCTAGAAATTCTTATTAAGCAAAAACAATCAGCTTGAGGCACCTTTTAAATTTTCCCACAAATGCCCACGTTGCTCTGTTCCTTGTGCAAAACATTACTGAAATAATCCACTTATCATGGGCCTATTGGATCCTCTGACTAGACAACTTGGGTCTTTGGTGAGGAAGGGAATTCCAAGAATGTAAAGTCATCACCATTGTCGTGGAAAAGGTGTTGCATAGCTCTTGGTGTTAATTGATGTTAAATTGACAGACAAAAAATGTGTGTATTTGTCATATACAACCTGATGTTTTGATACACGCATTGTGCAGTCATTAGCTCTAGCTCATTAACAAGTGTCTTAATGACCACAGTTATTTTTACGGTGAAAACCCTTAACATCCACTCTGCATTTTCAAGACTACAATACATTGTCAGCAAGTATAGTTGCAGACCTTGTGAACTTATTCTTCCTGTCCATCTGGAATTTTGTATCCTTTGACTAACTAACACTGCCCCATTTCCCCACCAAGCACCTCAGCCTCTGATAACCACTGTTCCACCCTCTTCTTCTGGGAGATCAACATTTTTTTATTGACACTGAGTCAAATCACTCAGTATTTATCTTTCTGTGCCTGGCTTATTTCACTTAACAGAACGTCCTCTAGGTTCATTCATGTTGTCACAAATAATAGAATTTAATTCCTTTTCACATCCGAATACTGTTTTATTGTGTGTACACACAGGCACGTTTTCATCATCCCTTCACCCATCTATGTCTTGCTTTTGTGAGTAGTGCTGCAGTGCACGTGGAGTATGGATGTCTCTTCGAGATACTGATTTCATTTCCTTCCAATAAATACCCACGAGTGGATTGCTGGGTCATATTGGTAGTTTTATCTTTAATATTTTAAGGACCATCCACCCTCTTTCCATAGTGGCTGTACTGATTTACATTCCCACCAACAGTGTGTGACACTTTCCTTTCTCCACATCCCTGCCAGCACTTGATGTCGTTGATAGTAGCCATTCTAACATGAGTGAAATTTTATCTCCTTGTGGTTTTGATTTGCATCTCCCTGGTGATTAGTGATGCCGAACATTTTTTTCATGTGTTTGTGAACCACTTAGATGTCTTCTTTTGAGAAGTGTCTCTTCAGATCTTTTGCCCATTTTTAGTCAGGTTTTTGTTTCCTTATTGGATTGAATTCCTCATATATTTTGGATATTGGCCCCTCATCAGGTATATGGTTTGCAAATATTTTCAATTCATAATCATTCTCTCTCTCTCTCTCTCTCTCTCTCTCTGTCTCTCTCTCTCTCAATATTGGTATTTGAACTCTTCCTTCCACTTACTAGGCAAGTGCTTTACCACTTGAGCCATACATCCAGCCCTTTTTGCTTTAAGCTATTTTTCAGATAGGGTCTTGTTTTTTGCCTGGGGCCAGCCACTAACCACAACTCCTAACTATACCTTTCACATAGCTAGGAAGACAGGGGTGCACCAAGTTTCTTTTATTGAGATGGTCCAAGCCTGGCCTTGAACCACAGTCCTTCTGATCTCCACCTTCCAAGTAGCTGGGACTACAGATGTGAACCACTGTGCCCAGCTATTCTACAGGATTCTCTTTACCCTGTTCTTTGCTTTGCTGTGCAAAAAAAAAAGCATTCAAATACCACTCCCTGGTCCTATGGAACACACAATCCAATTTACTGTGATTTTCTATTTCTCAGGATTTTTATGTGTACGGTGCTGGTTTTGGACATAGAGAAAATGAGTCATAGGCTATTTTAAAGCCAGTTAAAGAAAATCTCTGCGAGCGGGGCATGGTGGTACATGCTGTAATCCCTGCCCTTGGAAGGCTGAGGCAGGAGGATGGTGAGTTTGAGGCCAGCCTGTGTTACATAGTGAGAATCAGTCTGATTATATTTTGAATATGAGGTCGATGGAATTTGTTTGGAGGGGGTGTGAGAGACCAAGCAACATCAAGAATGGCTCCATGATTTGACCACATTGGTAGTCGCATCCTGTGTGCAGGAAGTGGTATCAATGTGCTCTAGCAAAGATGCTACCTGGCTTCATTAAGCCTGCTGTGCCCAGGCTCCTGTCATCTGCCGGGGTCCATCTGGCTTTTGTAGATGACACAGGCCATGGCGGAGAACACTAGACTTTTATTCTCAAAGGCTTTGTGGGTGGCACTGATTTTTAAGGGACCGTTTTGGATTTATTATCTTTCCCAAGGAAGAAAGCCACTTTGAAGGATTCCCCTTGACCTTCCCACTGCCATGGCTCTGGCCTTACAGGGAGGGGTCTGCCAGCTAAAGAGAAAGCCAGTTTTGTTGTGCATGTGGGGCCTGGGAAAATAGTCACTGGGTGGGTCTGTGGACCAGGTCACCTGCTGTGAGTTGGACTACATGGCCCCATCTCCCAGCTTAGCTGAGAAGGCATGGTGCTGGTGCCTTAGACTCCCAGGCATCAGTGTCAACTCAGACTCTAGTCAACACTCCTCAAAAACTGTAGATGTTCTGGGCCAGGCATGCTGGTGCACCCTGTAATCCCAGCACTTGGGAGGCTGGGGCAGGATGATCATGAGTTCCAGGCCAATGTGGGCTACACAGCCAGACCAGAAGATCTCAAACAAAGACAAACAGAAGTCTAGGTTTTCCCTTTCTCCAGCATGCGGAGAACCGTAACTCTTTAGATAGGATGGGGGGTCATTTCTGGGCCATCGCCATGCTCCTGCAACTGTTGGCCTCATGGTCACTTTAGGTATATTATGGACCTGAGTTTAGGCTCAGGTCTAGAAACTGGGCAAGGCATTATGACTCGTACTGGGGCAGCTCCCAGGATATTTTTTTGATTTTAAAAATGATTTAAGAAAACCCAGTCTCCTATGAGCCTCTTGTTGCTTGGTGCTTTGTGAGTGGGGCTCCCCAAGCTACATTCCACGCTTGTAGAGACCTGCCTGGGTCTCATGCCTAAGGGCGGCCACCTGGGCTTCATCACTGTGGAATATCGTGACCCTTGTTGCTACATCAGGGAACTCCTTTCTTCAGCCCTGGCTATAAGGGACAGTCACCACATTCCAGGGCTCCTCTCTGCAGCCCTGTCTTCATCAGTTTGGTAAACAAGGATCTTCTGGGCCCTTAGGTGGAACGTAGCTTGTGGGTCTTCCGCTCTTGTGTGATGTCTGCTCATTCAGGGCGGCCCTTGCCTGCTTTGCTAAGCTTCCTGGAACCATCTTCATGGTGTCTTACTGCCTGCCAGTCTGTTAGGAGCTGGATCACAGGACGGGGCTCTCAAGTCGTAAGCTCTGCTCATGTAGCTGTCGGTTCAGCAGCTGTGATCCAGAGCCCTTGGGATTCCCTTTCATGCAGATTCTCCCAGCTACTGCCCAGCTCATCTGGCATGCAGGCTCCCCCCACCCAGCATGCCCAGGGCCCCCTCATCTGGGCTATGTTGGGGATCAATCCCTATTACTGGTCTGGTTGCCAGGAAAGGAAGTGAGGGTGATCCTGAGGGTGGTGGTACTGTCTGATTGCAAACACCTGCCTCATTTGAGACCTTTGCAAAATTCTTTTTTATTTTTTTGGCAGTACTGGGGCTTGAACTCAGGGCCTCACACTTGTTAGGCGGGTATTCTACCACTTGAGCCACTCTGCCAGCCCTGTTTTGTGTTGGGCTTTTTCAAGACAGGGTCTTGCTAACTGTTTGCCTGGGGCTTGGCTTCAATACAGCATTTCTCCTGATCTCTGCCTCTAGAGTAGCTAGGATTACAGGTGTGAGCCACCACTGCCCAGCTTCTGCAAAATCTTTAAGCAAGGGGCAGATGCTATATTTTAACAAAAAGAAATGGACAAGTACTGCAGCCCAATAGGTTCAAGGTTTTTTGTTGTTTTCGGGGGTGGGGGTAGTACTGGGGTTGGAACTCAGAGGCTTGTGCTTGCTAGGCAGGTGCTCTACTATTTGAGCCATGCCTTCAGCCCTAGATGCTGGGTTCTTAACTGAATCTATCCAGATATTCCTGTCTTGAGTCTTAAGTCCCACTCCTCTCCTATTAGGCTGTGATCTTCATCAGAGGCCTGACAAGGCTGATAATTCAGCTTCCTCCAACATTCTGCTCCTGCTAAGATTCAGCTCAGAGCTGAGTCCTCCCCTTTGACTATTCTCCACCTACAGATTAACATTTCCTAAAATTCTGGGCTGTGCACACCTCTAATTCCAGCTACTTGGTGGCCCATGGAAAAAGCCTGTGACCCTAGCAACTGTGAAGATTTCAGCAGTTGATCTGTTACTGCATTCCAGGATCAGTCTGTGCCCCACCTGCTTCTAGGTGTGAGGTTCCTCACTGGTGGCCTGCCAGCCAGGGATCCAGCTCCAGGTGCCATGCCAATCTGTCCTAGCGCCACTCCAATCTCAGATTCTTCCCTGGAGATAGACAGAGGGTCTCTTAAGAGACACATGTAGGGAAGTGAGGAGGGCAGGAGTGAGCAGGAGACAGAGAACCCCAAATTCACGTGCAACTCTACCTTCAACCAATCCCACAGGGGCTGAGTTGGGCTGGACACTGCATCTTTGGGCCAAAGAACTGCTTTTTACTTTTTATTTTCAACTTCTCTCTGTTCTGCCATGACTCACTCCCATCATTTCATAAAAACTGTCCAGGTCACTAGCAGTCTCTCTATATTTCATCCTTGAACTTATGGTCATCTGATTTTTCCTTTGTGGTATTGGTGACTGAACTCAGGACTTCATGCTTGCTAGGCGAGTGCTCCGCCACTTGAGCTCCTCCATCCCCAGCCCTTTGCTTTTAGTTTGTTTTTCAGATAAGATCTTCCACTTTTTGCCGGGGCTGGCCTTCAACTTCAATTCTCCTACCTCCGCCTCCTGAACACCTGGGATTATAGGTGTTCATCACCACACCTAGCTTCTCTCTCTCTCTCTCTCTCTCTCTCTCTCTTTCTAGTCTCTATGAATTCAGGTTCTCACACTTGCTAATTAGGTGCTCTATCACTTGAACCACACTCCCAGCCTGAGCTCTTAAGCTTATTTTTCAGATAGTGTCATATGCTAACTTTTGCCTGGGCTGGCCTCGAACTGCAATCCTCCTGTCTCTGCCTCTTGAGTAGCTGAGATTACAGGTTTGAACCACTGTGCCTAGCCTGACCAATTAATTTTTAACAAGTGAGCCACAGTCATGCAATGAGGAAACACTAGTCTTTTCAATGAGCAGGACCTGGAAACTGAATAGACACATGGGAAAGAACGAGGTTGAACTCACACCGTATCCAAAAGTAACTCAAAATAGAGCGATACTAAATGTAAGGACCCAAAGTGTGAACCTCTTAAAAGAAAATATAGAGATGATACTTATAAGCAACGAACCCTTAGACATCAAAAGCACAATCAAAGAAAAATAGATAAGTCATACATCAATAAAATTTAAAACTTTTGTACTTCAAAGGACACTGTCAATAAAGTGAAAAGACCCCCATAAAATGCAATAAAGTTTTGCAAATTACATCTCTGGTAAGAGATTTTATCTAGAATATACAAAGAACTATTACCACTCAATAGCAAAAAAGATAAATAACTTTAAAAATGAGCAAAAGATCATAACAGGGGTTACTCCCTGCTGAACAGTATTTGAGAGAAGATATAAATCAAACCACAATGATCTTCACATCCAAGGATGGCCATGAACACATCAGGTAACAAGGGTTAGCAGGGATGTGGGGAAATCAGATTTCTTGCAGACTGTTAGTGGGAATGTAAAATGGAGGCCATATGAGAAAGAGTCAGGCAGTTCTTCTAAAGGTTTATATAGCACCACCATTTGACCTAGAAATTCCACTCCTGGATGTCAGCTGGGGCAAATAGTTCACAAGATCCCGTCTCCAAAATAAACCCAGTAAAATAGACTAGAGGTGTGGCTCAAGCTGTTTTGTGAGCGTGAAGCCCTGGGTTCAAACTCCAGTGCACCAAAAAAAAAAAGGTGGATGGTAGCAAGGAAAGGGGTCAGCTGCCTAGCCAGGTCTCCAGTGAATGCCCACCTAGTGAGTGTTGCTGTGAAGCAGTGAGGAGGGTGTGTCTTAGGAGCCAGGCCGCTCAGGTGAGCCTCCCACCTGAGTCTGTGTATCACTGAAGAACGGAGTTAAGCTAAGGTAATCATTCTGAACACAATCCATGTTGTGAGAAGAGAAAACAGGCCTTTGGGCTGATTTCTCTTTATTTCATCATTCCCACTCCAGCATGGTTTCTCCTCCTCTTTTTTTTTTTCCAGTACTGGGGTTTGAAGTCAAAACCTACACCTTGAGCCACTCCACCTGCCCTTTTTTTGTGGTGGGTTTTTTTCAAGATAGGGTCTCATGAACTATTTGCCTGGGCTGGTTTGAACCACCATCTTCCTGATCTCTGCCTCCTGAGTAGCTAGGATTACAGGTGTGAGCCACCAGCTCCCAGCATGTTTTCTTCTTTATTCCTGCTTGGGTCTCGGAGAGAAGTAGTGAAAGTGAAGTGAATTCACATTTTTTTGAGCTCCTTTTCTAGACCAGGCATTGCACTGGTGTGTATCATATGTTGTTGTTGTTGTTGTTTAGTTTTAGGCAGGCATTCGTATTTCCATTTAGTGAAGGAATGGGAGGTGGAGAGCATGAGGGGAAATATTCAGTGAGAGAGTGAGAGAGTGTGTGTGTGAGAGAGAGAGAGAGAGAGAGAGAGAGAGAGAGAGGAGAGAGAGAGAAGACAAGACAGGAGAGAAGGGAAAGGGGAAAGTGGTTAGCCAGGAGGGGGACACTTCAGGGTAGATTGTACCAAACACAGATAGGAATAGTGAATCATGGCTCCCATCCATCCACCCCCACCCTCCCCACCTCCCATCTCCCAGCCGCCTGGCACCAGCATCACTGCCCGTGGCAGATGGGCTGGCGTAGCGTTGGTCAGTATATGTAACGGGGTAGTGCTGGGCTGTTAGGGGCGGTAAACTGCATATTGCTGCTTCACAACTGACACTGAAGAGACAGATCTTGTGGTGCTCAGGTTCAGGAGCCCGAGAGAGTTCTGTGCTGTAGTCACCCGTGATAACGTGCTCCAAGATTGTGGCTGTTTCATTGTGGACAGTGCTGGGCATTGAATGAACTTCACCTAGGTTTCGCCATCCCTCTGGGATCGTTCACGCGCAGTTCTGGAGCACTAATGAAGGTAGTATATTCTCTCCAGAGTCAAGTCAGCTTTTGATTCATGTACTTACAGGAAGTCTACCGGTGAGTGGACTTCTGAATAATCTCACTGTGCTAGAATTGATGACACTAGATGATTAAAGAATATTCTCTACTCATGTCAATTGGGCAGCAATAGACACTAAAATCTGTTGGTTTTATGATTCAGTATATAGAGGATGAGGCAGAGTGGATAGAAAAATTGTAACATTTCATTACACATACCAGAAATATTTGGTAGGGATAGTTATTGTGACTTGAGAGACTCGCTGTTGGAGGAATGATAATATGTGCGCAGGGGAGAAGGTTGTTGTAACAGTGGGTAATGGATGAAATGAAGTTCTAATCACCTCCAAAAGGTCTTTTTAAATAGCTTTATTGATGTGTGCTTTTTGTACAATAAATTATGCATTGAAATTGTATGATTTGATTACATGATACATGCCTACATCTGTGACGCCATCACCATTATCATGAAAGTGAGCAAGTCCGTTATTCCCAGAGCCCCCTCATGCCCCTCTGTCACCCCTTCCTCCTGCCTCACTAAATTTATGTTCCATGTTGCTGATAGTATTCCCTTGTTACTCCGTCAGTGTCTGTGGGCTCTGTAGTGATGGCCACTCCTTCATTCCTGGTTTTGGCAATTTGTGTCTGCTCTTTTTCTCTGTCAGTCTTTCTAGAACTTTCAGAATTTTATTGATCCTTCTCAAGAACCAACATTGACTTTTTGTTATTTTCTTTTCCTGTTTTCAGTTTTGATGATTTGTTCTGTGATATGTGTTTTCTTCCTTCTCCTTGTGTTAGGTTTATCTGGGTCCTTTTTTAGATTCCTGAAGTAGAAGCCTGAGACCTTTCTCCTTTTCTAATACAAGCAGTTGACTGTATAGATTTCTTTTTCATCATTGCTTTAGGTATATCACATACATTTTGATATATTTTCATTCAATTGAAAATAATTTATAATTTCCCTTGGGACTTCCTCTTGACCCAGGAATGACTTACAGGTTTGTTGCTTTATTTCTGAGCATTTGGGCATTTTCTTATCTTTCTCTTATTGAGCTCTAACTTAATTTCATTGTATGTAGAGACTATACCTTGTTTGATTTAAATAATTTCAAGATTGTTACTGTTTTATGACTCACATGCTTTGTCTTCACTAATATTACACATGCACCTGAAAATAATTGTATTTTGCTACTGTTGCTTTTTATAGAGCTTGGAGTGCTCTATAAATATCCATTAGATCCCTTTGGTTGGTAGTGTTGCTCAGTATGTTAGTTAGCTTTCTGTCACTTTGACAAAATACCTGAGTCAACAACTTATAATGAGGAAAGATTTGTTTTGACTCAAGGTTTCAGAAATTTCAATTTATGGTTGGTTGGCTCTCTTGTCTTTGGGCCCATGGTAAGGCAGAGCAACATAGTGGGGATTGGGTGGTGGAGGAAAACACCTACCTCATTGTATCTAAGAAGCAAAGAGAGAGGGAGGAAGGGTGAGGTCTCAATATCTCCTTCAAGGGCACACTTGACTTAACTTCCTTCCATAGGCCCTACCTCCTAAAGGTTCCACCACCTCCCAATAATGCCATAAACTGGCAACCAAACCCTTGGATGTCATTTAAGATCAAAACCCTAAAACTAAGTCCTATTTTCTTTTCTTTTTTATTTTTATTTGTGTGTGTGGTACTGGGGTTTGAACTCAGGGCTTTGCACTTGTTAGGCAGGAACTCTACCTTTTGCACCCTGCCTCCAACCCTACTTTCTTGATAATGCTCTGTGTGCTAGTTCTGTTAGAGAGAGGAGTGCTGAGGTCTTTAGCTACAATTGTGGTTTTGCCTGTCTCTTTTCAGTCCCATTAGTTCTCACTTCATGTTTTAAGTGAAGTTCTGTTGCAGGATTAGAATTACTATGTCTTCTTGGAGAATTGGCACTTTTATGATTATGAATATCCTTAATAACTTTTTTGTTCTGAGGTCTACTGTGATGTTAACGTGCTACTCAAGTTTTCTTTGAATAAGGTTTGAATGATGTATCTTTTTCATCCTTTTAGCTTTAACCTACTTAAATCATTCATCATTATGTTTGCATTGAGTTTCTTCTCACCTCTCAGTGTTAGGGATCAGGGCCTCTTGCATACTTAGGCAAATGCTCTACTATTGAGCCACATCTCCAATCCTAAACTGAGTTTCTTGCAAACAACATACACCTGGTTCATTTTTAAAAATTTTTGACAATCTCTGTCTTTAAATTAGTGTGTCTAGACCATTTTTATGTAATGAAGCTATAGATATGCTAGGATTTAGGCACGCCATTTTATTATTTGCTTATTCCCTCCTGTTTATGCTGTTTTCCCTCTATCCTGACTTCTTTGGGATTATTTTAATATTTTCTACTATTCCATTTAAATTTATTATTTCTTGAGCTGGGGGTGTGGCTCAAGTGGTACAGCATCTGCCTAACAAGCTCAAGCATAGGCCCTGAGTTCAAATCCCAGTATTGCAAAGAAATAAATAATAAATTTATTTCTTTTTGGCCATTTCTCTGTGTATAGTTTTTTTTTTTTTTTTTAGTGGTACTGGGGTTTGAACTTCACCTTAAGCCACTCCATAAAACCTATTTTTGTGAAGAGTTTCTTGAGATAGTGTCTTATGAACTATTTGTCTGGGCTGTCTTCTAACCACAATCCTTCTGGTCTCTGCCTCCTGAGTAGCTAGGATTATAGGTGTGTGCCACCAGTGCCTGAATCTCTGTATACAGTTTTTAAAAATCCTTTCTCTTTCAAACAGCAGCTTTAGGGCTTACAACATGCATACTTAACTTTTCATAGCTTACTAAGAATTAATATTTTACCATTTTAATAGGAATGTGGAAACCTCATTACTCTATATGTCCTTTGCCCTCTTCCTTGTGTTATACTGTCTTGCATATTACATATGCACATCAAAAAACTCCTCAGATGATGTCATGAGTTTTGCTTTCAACTATCTAACATATTTTAAAGAACTTGGGAGAAGAGTCTACTATATTTACCTAGGCATTTATCATTTCTGTGGCTGTTCCTTTACTCTGGATGTTCCAAAATTCCTTTTGGTATTACTTCTCAAATGATATAAATAACACACACACACACACACACACACACACACACACACACACACACACACGCCAGTGGGGGAGGGGCGGTTCTGGCAGATTTATTTTACTTTTTTGTTTACTCATTTCCTGAATCAGCTCTACAGGCCACCTTTTTTTTTTTTTTTTTCAGTACTGGAGCTTGAATTCAGGGCCTTCACCTTGAGCCACTCCACCAGCCCTATTTTTGTGAAGGGTTTTTCAAGATAGGGTCTTGCGAACTATTTGCCCAGGTTGGCTTTAAACCACGAGTCTCCTGATCTCTGCTTCCTGGGTAGCTAGGATTACAGGTGTGAGCCACTGGCTCCCAGCTATAGGCCCTTTCAATTCCATGTTCTGACTGTGGGGTCCTAGATGAAATTTTCTTGTTATTTTTGCTTTAAAGCCATCCAATATGAAATTTAAAGCCATCATCCAGATTTAAGTCGACATACCAGCTATGAAGGTGGCATTAAAAATCTCTATTCCAAGGAAACGTATCTTTCATATGTAAATATATGTTCCTACATATACCTCACATATGTGTTATTTATAAAAAGGTCACTATCTTAGGGGTAATTAACTTAATTGTTCATGTGTAGTTGCTGAAGGATACCTTTTTATCTGTAAGTGACTCAACAGGACAGTGTCCTTCCTTCTTTTTCTCTGTGACTCTTTGCAGACTACACAGAAAGCAGAGGGATAGGTGAGGCATCCTTTTTTCCTCCGTCAAATGGGGAGAACTCTTAGCCACAATCTCTTTGGCAGTGAAAAATTTGGAAGTTAGTATTTTCTTTGTTTCAGAATTCAAGAAGGTATTTTCTAGTTAGAACATACTAACTAGAAACTCTTAACTAGTTAAGAGTTAAGAGTTAAGAGTTTCTTAACTAAGGCTCAAACCCAAAGGTTAGAAGCCCTTTAAAGGACCAAAGTACTCACAATTATAAAAATGTGTTCCACTACACTGCCAAGTAGGGGTGTTCAGCACTAAAGAAAAAGAGAAGTCCTAAAATTATTTTGAGACTAACTTGCTGCTCTATTTAAATAATTAAAATTATTTTAATATTCTTTAAATATACACACATTGTCTTTTTAGAATAAATATTTTGAAGTTAATCTACATATAATAAAAGGCATTTATAATAAGTGTGGGCTATGAAACATTGTGACAAATAAATCCATCTGTACAATGACCACTAAAATCAACACGTAGGACAGTTTCATTCCTCCAAAGTTCATGTGTCTTTTCAATCAATTGCATCTCCTGTCCAGGAGTCCAGCAAACACTTTCCAACCCTCTGACAGTGTTCAGTGAGTGTCTGGCTTCTTTTGTTCAGCATTTACCACATTGTTAAGTTTTTATTGTGGATTCACATTCCATGGCATGAATGTACCACACTTGGATGCACTTTTGGTTTGTTTGCAAGTCTTGACTTTTGTGAATAAAACTGACATAAGTATCATTCATAAAAAAGTCTTTGTGTGGATGTTTTCACTTTTGAGTAAAGATCCGAGTGGGATTGCTGAGACATATGGTAAATGTGTTTTATAAGGAATGCCGATCTTTCTCCCCGCCTCACAACAAATGTATTACACTGCCATGGAGGTACAAGTGTTCCATTTGTCCCACCTGGTAACTAGCCATCAGCATTGGCAGTCTTTAATCCATCAAGCTCTTCCAGTACAAAACTGGGTATCTCCATGCAGAAAAAACTGAACCCATTTTTTACTCCTTATTTCCTAGTTGTGAAAATCAACTAAATTGGATCATATGATCTTATCAATATTACTTATTAGTTCTATAAGCCCCTTTTGTATATGTCTTAGGATTTTCATAACTTCTGTGAGTAAAGAAATGCAAAAGTATTTTAATATCTGAAAATCCAATTAATTTAATACATAATTGCAACAGAATAAAAAACTCATGATCATCTCAACTGATATAGAAAAAAATCCTCTAAATTTGTTTTTCATAGTGTGAATTCTTCATAGTATTTTTCATTAGTAGAGTCAGTAGTAATAGCCTCTCATTTTTGAGTGCAGTAATTTCATTTCTTTTTTCCTTTTTGTTTGGTGAGTCTAGGAATTTCATTAATTAGTCAAAAAAAACCTCTAGCTTTTTATCTTATTCTCTACTGTTTTTTTGGTTCTCTGTTTTATTAATCTCTGATGTAATTTTTATTATAGCTTTCTTTCTGCTAACTTTAGGCTTAATTTGCTTTTTTTCTACAGCATCTTTGAGTCAAAGGTTTAGTCTTTGAGTTGAGATTTTCTTTTTAAAATTTGGTGTTTAAATTTATAACTTTCCCTCTAAGCACTATGTTAGATGCATTTTATAAATTTTGGTAAACTGTGTCTTCACTTTCATTAATCTCAAAGTATTTAAATTTTTTTGATTTATCATACATTCATGTTATCACCCATGTGATCACCCATGTGATAATACTGTGGATGCACACAATGGACTTTGAGCAAGTCCCCCTCCATGGTATTTCCATTCCCCTCTCTTTCTTCCCCTTCCAGTGTGTGGTGGGTTTCATTATACTGACTTCGTATGTATGTGGTGTATTTCCATCTTCTTCACTCCTCAGTATCCAAGTGTTTTTAAAATATTCCCTATGATACCTGTTTTGACTCAGTTGTTTAGGAATATGTTGTTTGATTTGCACATACTTGTGAGTTTCCATTACCAATGTCTAAATTCTCTCCATTTTGGTTGTGTAGCATACTTTGTATAACTTTACTTATTTAAAATACATTGATACTTTTGTTATTACTTAGCAATGGGCTCTCCTGGTGAAATTCCTGTGTATTGTGTTGCTGAGCAGTGGTCTACACAGGTCTGTTAGCAATACTTTGGCTATTGTGCTGTTGAAGTCTCTTATTTCCTTGCTATCATGTCTACTATTCTATTATTGAAAATGTAGTTGTAAGATCTCCAACATTGTTGAGTGGTTAGTCTCCTTTCAATTCTGTAAGTTTTTTTTCTTCTTGTATTTTGGAAGCTCTGCCATGAGTGTGTATATGTTTATAAGCATATTTTCCCGATAGGCTAAATCTCTTAGCATGATAAAATATTCCTCTCTATCTCTAATAACATTTGTTTTGTGGTACTGGGGCTTGAACTAGGGCCTACACCTTGAGCCGCTCCACCAGCCCTACTTTTGTGATGGGTTTTTCAAGATAGGGTCTCACAAACTATTTGCTTGAACTTTCTTCAAACCAAGATCCTCCTGATTTCTGCCTCCTGAGAGGATTACAGGTGTGAGCCACCAGCACCCGGCTCTAATAACATTTTTAAGAATGTTAAATGTTTCAAATCTGTTGTATCTAATATTACTCTAGCGATGCTAGCTTTCTTATGGTTTTGCTTTTACTTTCAATTTATTTTTATCTTTTTTTTTTTTTGAGATAGGGTTTTTTGACATAGTCATGGCTGGCTTTGAACTTATGATTCTCCTGCCTCAGCCTTATTTTTATCTTTGGATGTAAAGTATGTCTTTGGTAGATAGCATACAGTTGGACCTTGTTTTTAGTTAAATCCAAACTGGTACAACTGCCTTTCCATTTAATTATTTAACGTACTCACGTCTAATTTGTTATAAGGTGGTGGGATAACATTCAAAGTGCTAAAAGAAAAACAGTTTCAAGCAAGAATCTCCCATCTAGCAAAACTACCTTTCAAAATGAATGTGAAATGTGCACATACCATTTTACATTTTGTTTCTGATATGTATCATCTTTTCTATCCTTCTACTCCTCCTTTGCTGGTTTCTTTGCATTAAGTAAATATTTTCCAGCATAACATTTTGCTTTCCTTAATAAAATTTTCACGAGTCATCCTTTTCCTTTTATCCTTTCTTCGTATGTATAAAGTAGATCCCTCCCTCCATCTCTCACTCCTTCCTTCTTTTTTTTTTTTTGGCAGTGGTATTGGGGACTGAACCCAGGACCTTGTACTTGCAAATGGTCTACCACTTGAGCTACTTCCTCAATCTCTGTTTTATAATTAGAATGCTTAGTGCTTAGTCCATATTCATTTAATATAATTATTGACATGGTTAAATTTAAATCTTATGTCTTGTTACTTACTTTCTATAGCCCCATTTGATTTTCTTTTTTCTTCTGTGCTTGACTTTTTGGATTAATTGAGCATATCTCAATATCTCATTTTACCCCCCCCCCCTTATTGGCTAATAAAACTGTTTTATTTTTTAATGGCTGCTGTAAGATTTAAGGTATACATCATCTTCAGTTCATTAGTGTGCCTTCAAGTAATACTACATCACTTCAATAATGTAGCACTTTTTTTGTTTGTTTTTTGGTGACACTGGGGTTTGAACTCAGGGCTTCGTGCTTGCTAATTATCACCCTACCACTTGAGCCACTCCACCAGCCCAATGCAGCGCTTTTGTATACTTCCAAGACTTCTCTGCTCTTTCTGGCCAGAACTTGAACATCTCACAGATCTCCGTGAACTGTGGGGTTGTTCATTTTATAATTCTCTCATAGATGCTCTTTGCCTGGTCTCACAGAGTTTCTCTCTGTCAATGTGTCCAAGATGCTAGAAGTTCCTTATGCAGATTTTTAATTCTTGCTTTTCTAGCTTACTTGTCTCTAGTATCCTGCACACTCCAGCTGCCTGTGCCTCTCTGAGTCTGACCTCTGTCTCCTCTGCTTAGCAATTCGGCTTGAGTCACCCCTCACCCCCCACCCCCAGTCACAGTCTGTAAAGTAGCTGCAGGACGAAAGCTGGGCGGTTATAGGCCTTGCCTTATTTCACTTCTCTCCAGTTTATAGCTCTGCTTTGTCTGTTGTTCAATGTCAGAAAACAATCATTTCATATATCTTCTCTAGTGTCTTATTGTTTGTTGCACTCGGGCAAGTCCAGTACCAGTTAGCGCCCCATGCCCAGAAGCAGTAGTGTTCTTTCTGGTTGCATTTCTATTTCTTACAACTTTATTTTTACATTTGCTTACACAACTACTTTCCATTTATCATTACCATGTGGTTCATTGAAATCAATGTTGATACGTTTCTTCTAATGATTACTTTCCTCTGTTGGTCAAATGTGGTTGCAGACATGCTGCTCGTAGCATTTTAAAAGTAAATACGAAGTTTTCTCAGACTTGTACTACCAGGTCTATTATTTAGTCAAGATGGTATTTACCTTATTTTCATTATTAGTGAGCATTTAGTGTCTATAGTTAAGCCAGGCTTTAAATCGATAAGAATGTGATACAAAAGAACAGAAAAAGCATTCTCTCTGAGTGACTTCAGTATTGTGGAGAAGTGTTAGCTTTGAGTCCTGTCATGGGAAAGAAATAGACTCATGCTACCTTTATGGAACCAGTGAGAAGCCTTTCTTAAGATTTTACAGTAAAAAAAGAAAGCATGTTTCATGCATGTTGTCTTCATAACTAGGAAATTTTATATAAAATTTATATATGTATAAATTTTAGTTCAACTTTACTTTCTCTCTAACTACTGTTACTAGAAACCAGGATTAAATGCCCAAGTGTCAAATCACAGGTAAAGCAATGAATGTTACTTATCGCACAGCCATGGGAAACACCAAATACCTACTTAAGGGCTTAATATTTTAAAAACCTTTTTCAGGTACTGTTGGCAGGAATAAGACCCTATTCTTACTGATAAAGGCTCATTTATGCAATCCTCTGGGCACATGACTCTTAGTGACTCTTTTATTTCTTTTTTCTTGAATCTGTAGCCTCAGGAAATTCCATTATCCATGAAATTAGAAATAACTACCAGTTTGCTAAGAAGAGCTAAGAGTCTGCTATAAGTAAATATTAAAATATATAATAAAGCTACTGAAATTAGAGCAGTGTGATCCTGACACAGAAGCACATGGACAGATAGATGATAAATTTTGCCAGATAGATGAATGGACAAGAAGATGGGCTGGAAATAAACCCATTCTTATATGATAAATTTTGTATTTCAAGTCCATGAGAGAAGGAAGAAATACCAGGAGTTAGTGTGAAGACAAGTGGAGCACCATTTAGGGGAGAATTACATTTTTTCCTTCTCCCTATTTCTCCCCTCCCTCTCCTCTTTTTTGTTTTTTAACAGATGAGTTTTGGTATGTTGCCCGGGCTGGACCCACACTTTGCAATTGGATGATTTCCTCCCACCTCAGCCTCCTGGGCAGCAGAGACTACAGGTGCCCACGACCATGCCTGGCTGAGAATTACATTCTTATTTCATAATACCCACACAAAAATGCCCATGTGGATTACAAAGCTAAACATAAACATTAAATGCTTAAGATGAATATGCTCATACATTTGAAGGAGAGGGAACTAAGGCCAGAAAACTTAAAGTAAAAGATTAACTCATGTTATTTGCATGCATGTGTCTGTAAGTGAGCATGTTAATTCAAAGGTGAAAAGAGCTACCCCAGACTCTGAGCTGTGGTTATTTTTAAGGGGTAGCGGGACTTCTACTTTCTTTATTTATGTCTCCTTGGGTTTTCTGCTTATTTTTCTTTTTACAATTAGTGTGTGCAATATAACTAGGACCGTTTTTCATTAAAGAGAAATTAAAAAATGGATATTGCCACTGAGCTCAGTGTAGAGTTCAGCAGTAGGGCACCTGCCTAGTATGGCCAAGGTCCTGGGTTCCACCCCCAATACTGCAAAACAAAACAAAAGAAAAACCAGATATCACCCATGCATAACACAATGAAACACAGTAGCTAGCGTTTGCTGAGAGCTGATTATATACCAGCCCCGTTTTATGTGGATTTACACACTTAGAGCCCACCACGACCCATGATAAGTCCTGTTCTTATTCTTATTTTAAATAGGAGGGAAGATGGTTGAGAGAAGTCATAGCTAGTAAATGGTAGGACTATATTCATGCTCAGACAATCTGGCAGCAGAGCTGAGATTTTTTTTTTTTTTTGATGGTAGTAGGGTTTGAATTCTGGATCTCATGATCCCTAGGCAAGTGCTTTACCACTTGGGCCACACCCCCCAGCCCTTTATGCTTTAGTTATTTTTCAGATAGGGTCTCCCATTTTTGTCCAGGCTGACCTTGGAGAGATATCCTTCTATTTAACCTCCCACTTGTAAACAAGTGTGAGTCATCATACCCAGATTTTTTTTTTGAACAGGGTCTTGCATTGTACCCCAGGCTGGTTTCAAACTTGTGATCCTCCTGCCTCAGTCTCCTGAGTGCTGTGATTACAGCTGTTGAACAACGGTGCCTGGCCTCAGAGCTGAGATCTTAACTATGACACTATATTAACTCTCAGGACAGTTGTTGCCTAACCACAGGCATAATATTGCTTTTTCAACAGGTACATGTTCACTATGCTGAAACCTGACAGAATACCTAGTTATAAACATAGATTGAAAATAAATAAATAAATAAACATAGATTGAAATGCCTATCTGTTTTCATCAGCACCAGAAAGATTTATCTGAGACAAAGCGAAAGACTTTCTCAGTGTTTCTCAGTGTTATTCTGCAGTGGAACTGTTTATGCCTCACCTAGGAGAGTGAAGATAAAATTAATGCCTTCTCTCTCATGCAGCTCATGACAAATCGTAATCATCATTTTGCAGATATTCTCAAACACATGGGATATTTGAGCCTGACACATAGTCTCTCCTTTTTGATCAGAGAAAGTTTTCATAGCCATCTTTCTGTTGCAACAGCAGGTTAATACTTTGATTTGGTTTTAATATTTTAAAATATTTTAAAACCAAGAAAAAAACTGCCAACTTAAGAGAAACAATTTACAGGACTCCCCCCCACCCTCAGAGCATCCTAGGATGAACAATTAACAGTTGACAAATTCAATCTATATCATAGCCATTGATAACAATATTTATTTCTCAATTATCAACAAAAGCAGAGAGGTCATGCCCGTGGAAAGACAATCAGGCTGAATAGAAAGTTGCGTTTTGACAAATGCTAGTATAAAGGCTTCTTGTAAATACTTTCTACTCACTCTGCATAACCAAATGAATATTTATTAGGAGTTATAAAGACAAAGGAAAAGAAGAGGTAGGCCATGTAGTTTATATTGTATTATAGCTCTCCCCCTGCCATATAACAAATACATTGTCAAGTTCACATGTATGTTGCTTTCTGTCTTCCCTGGGGATTTTGAATCTGACCAGTTGAGGTACACTGAGACAGGTTTAAATGCATCAATCTAAATTCCCAAGGTCAACACTGATCCTCTGCTGCAGTGTGAATTCCTTCAGCCCTTGCCAGCTTCCCTACAACCCAGAAGCCCAAGAAGGGTTGTAGAAAGCTCAGTGTGCAGTCACCCACTCCTGAGAAATTTGAGTGTTCAGTGATCGATGAACAGTTTTTCTTAGCAAAGAGCATTGTTTATGTGGAGATTTGTGGGAAACAAGGGTCCATGGCTTTCTTCCCCATTCTCATCACAGTCAGTCTGAGCTCCTTAGGAGGAAGAGAAGGATTCCTGATACCTACAGGGTGCCAGTCACAGTGGGGATTGTCCAGTGGGCGAGCTGCTGCAGAACACTGAGCAGAGACCATCATTATTTATTCAGTCAAGGTGGAAGGTAGTGCAGAAGTAGATTGGGGGGTGTTGACAGTAAGGTTTAGGAGATTGCTATTTATAACCTGATAAATAAAGAGTCATTGAAGATACCCTTATGAAAAAAAGGCATTTTTTTCTTTTTAAAATTAAAAATGGGTTGGTGAACTTATTGTTGGGTTGCTCAACCTCGGCACTGTGGACATGAGAAACTAGGTAATTTTTCACCGTGCAGAGCTGTCCTGTGTATTGTATATGTTTGGCAAAAGTCCTGGATTCTCAGTCACTAAATACCAATTGAACTCTCCAGTTGCAGCAAAAATGTTCCCAGACATTGCCTAATGTTTCCTGCGGGGCAAAATTGCCCTGGTTGAGAACTGGGGGAAAGGCTGGAGGTTAAATGCTCAGCTCAGAGGAAGAGGAACCAAAACAAGGTCTTGGATGAAAGAGACATCATTTGACTTCAGAATAGTGACTTTTATTACTATTGTGTTGAGCTCAATATAGAAGTGTTGTGTGGTACTGAATTAAAAATCTAAGGGAACAATTTAATGAGGCATTCCTGTTTGTCTCTTCTGGAAAAATATGAAACTCACCCTTGCTTAGAGAAAACTGAAGCTGGAGTTGCCAGGAAAAGGCCATGGCCAGTTGTCTGAATATATTTATCCTTTATGTAACTGGAAATACCAAAAATAACAGGCACCTTTTAATGAAAATTGTCATTTTGTGTTCACAAAGCTTTTGGTTTATTGTACAGGAGAACATTTTCTTACAGTTACTGCTGCAATTCCTCCCTGCTGAGGAATGTATTGTAAAAATTCATGCTGCTACCCTTTGAAATGTGCAACTAGAGGTTGTTACATCAAGTCAGTTTTCAAACAGGCATGGGGAAACAGTAATATGAAATACACATCAGATGCAAACAATTTGGTTTTGGCTTCAGCTAACAGTGAGTTCACTGTATCCCAGTGGTGTTGTGGCAGCATCTGGTGAAATGTAATTGTGTTAGAGCTGTTCTTGGCCTAGTTGAACAAGGCAAAGATTTGGCAGGGTTTGTGATGCCTATGGTTTGTTGCCATGGTTTCATTTTCTTAATCCTTTTTACTTTTTTGTCCATGCAAGAAATAAAGTTTAGCCATAATCCCCACTTGTCTTTGAGTGTTGATGACTGAGATGTGTGGATGTTTCTAGGTAGATTTCCATTTGAAAAAAAAATGTTTTTTGGTGTTCTTTATGCTGATGACAGTGAGAAAAATTTCCTGATTAGGCCATTTAGAGGTGTTATTCTCAGAGATTGTGTCCCTTGGGGCCATTCTGCCACTCTGACCCCTCACATCGTTTCAGATAGACCAGGTTTCACTTGTATCATTAAAGGGGTTGGTACAAGGAGCAGAGAATCCAGTAATATTTTTCAGAGTTCGTTCTTAAGGTTATAAAACATCCTGTGTAATTTTGCATTTGAAATTCACATTTTATACCCCACCTTGACTTTGGCACAGTGAGAACTTCAGCAGCAAGCATCCTGTCTTCCTGTGCCATTTCAACCTCCCAGGATCATTTCTGTTGAGGAGAAGCCTCCCTAAGGGAGCATCAGCTCTGATGGCCTCTGGGCTGGGTTTCTAGCAGCCCCTTCCCTAGCTTTCAAATTCTCAAAGCAAAACTCCACCATACTTAGGGCAGCAGCAGGAGCAAGTGTAAACCAATGCATGCATGTAGGCTGTTGGTCATCTGGAACAGGGAAGCACTGTTGTATGGGCTGTATGGAAAGTCCTGGCCTCTCTAGTGTTCCCTTCTTGCCTGTTTATCATTCTCACCACTTCTCCCACATGGCCCTGTCTCTTTCTCCCTTTTCTTCTCTTTCCTTTCTTCCTTCATTTTCTACATAACGTAACAGTAGCAAAGTATCTGCTAGTAATCATGGCTTTGTGTGTACTTTTGGTTCTTTTTAGGATGCTCTTTAAAGGAAGTTTGCCAAGAAGGTGAGGGAAGTACTCTCTCAAGCAGCCGCTTGCAAGCCTGTGAGACAGCTCCTAGGTACAGAAGAGGGTCACACCCATCTGTGAATCAGTGTGTGATTCCATCCCCTGGGGAGCAGTCAATAGTACACAAAGCTGTTGGGCCAGACTGCAGGGCCTTAGCTCTGTTGCTCACTAACCTGATTGCCTTGGGGTAATCTGCTAGCATCTGTGCCTCTGCACACAAGGATGATAACAGCAAGTACCCTCCTCGGGTTATGGGAAGGTTAGAGTAGTTATAAATGTCAAGTGCTAGCTCATAGACCACAATCACCAAATGTCAGCTACAGGAATATCATTGTCTTTGTCCTCAAGGACCTTGCAAACTAGTTAGAGATGGGACAACACATGTGAAAGGATTACAAAAATCAGTTGTAAACATTTAAGCATTAGGGTGTAAATGCCATGGGAGTTTAAAGAAGGATGAAGTTTTTCAGTGTCAACAGTGGTCAAACAATGTTAACAGAGAGGGAGATTATGTCAGAGCTGGAAGGTTGTTAAGTCAACATATATTAAGCATTTATTACATCTACTGATTATTCACACAATCTTGTGTTTACCATATGATATTCATTTTCCCCATCATGTTCCATGGATCTGAAGAGGAGGCACATTTATGATCTTTGTGCTAGGCAGCCGGCTAAATGACCCTTCCATACACTGGACCATTTAGTCCTTTCAGTGACCTTAGAATTAGGCTGTAACATTTCCATTTTCCACAGGAAGAAGTTGAGGTTCCGCAGCGGTAGTATGTCTAATGTCAAAGCACTACCAAATGGTAGGGTTGAGAATGGAGCACAGGTTATCTGATGGCAGATCTGGCAAAAGGAGTACACAGGGTGTACAAGTCTGGCAGAGAGGGAGACAGAAAGAACTAATGAGATCAGTAGTCCAATGGGAACAGAGTGTCTACTGGCAGTCAGAAATAAATTGGGATTGCTATGGGGCGGGGGGAGTTTTGCTTAAAAAGGATGCCACAAACCCAGTAAGGTGTTTGGGCTTGGAAGTGGAAGCTGATACCAGTCCCTGAGCCTGGAAGTACGTGACAATGAAACATGCACTTACCAGTGGCGGGAGGTGAATGGGCTAGTGGAAGGAGGGAAGGCACACTTTCGCTCGAGGGAAGACAACCAAGCAAAAAGAAGTAGGAGAGGTACAGGTGTGGGAGAGGCCCAGACTATGGGTAACAAAGAGAATAAACAAGGAAACATGAAATCTGTAGTATCCCTTAAGGAAATTTTGGACAGGTCTGTGTGACAGGTTAAATGAGACAATAAATGAGAGAGAACAGACACCATCTAAGATTTCTTTTTCCCAGAAAAATGGTGGTAGCTCTGACAAGGAAGGGGAAATTGGGAACACAGGTGGGGAAGGATTCATTTTGAGGGGATCCTATAAATGCTGGGCAAATGGAAATTGGAGCATATGTGAGAGGCCAAGGCTGGGGACAAAGATGTAAGAATCAGCCATATAGTGGGAAAGGACACATTGCAATGAAGTGGTCATGGTCATGGGTAGGAGCCAGATGAGGGAAAGTGCATGGAGGGCACAAGAATGACTACTTTGGAGGGTTTCAGGATCATTGGGTTTCTAGAAGGGACAATCTTCTGCAGGAGACAGGTCACTGCAGCCCTCTGAGGCTGCAGGTTCTCTCTTGCCTTCCTGGAACAGGTACAGCGGGTTTACATGGTCTACTGTGTATGAAAGCGTAAAGACTAGAACATGACAAAAGCACGTTTCATGGTCACTGTCTTTCAATCTCATCTCCAGAAACACATGTAGCTCCTCAGAGTATACCATTTTCACAAATTTCTTTATATTGTGGCAAAATCTTTGATGGGTTAAGGATTTCTTTTTATTATTTTAAGTCAGTGAAGTAGGAGGTATACAGTTAGCAATTCTTACAGATTCCTTTCTGGTCTTTGCCCACACAACTATCACTTCCCTGAGGCCCTTCTGTTTCTGGCCGTCGGGAACAACCACTGCTCTTACTGGCAACAGAGTCACATGCTGTACCTGCTAGAATGGGGCAAGTGCCTCCAGAAGATTCCCCTGCTGTGGCCTCTACCACACACATCCCAGCCAACCCACATACCACCCAGATAACTCAGAGGGGAGAGACATACCAAGGCTGGTTTTGTTTCATTAACAAGATTAAAGTAAATTTTGAGTTTTATTTTTGTTGGGCGGGAATCATTTTAAAGTATTTTTTCTGATTATGAAACATTCATTGTAGGAAATTAGAAAGATAAACAGAAAAAGGAAATTAAAAATGATGCAATTTTTTTTAATGTTATAAATTGTCCAAAGTTGTCTCTGTTAATAGGAATGAGATCACACTGTTTAGTAACTATTTTAACATTTTTATTGTGGTAAAATACATACAAGAATTTAGCATACTAACCATTTTAAGTGTACAGTTCAGTAGTATTAAACACATTCATCATGAGGTACAACCATCACCAACATTCCTCTGCATTTCCCTTTTTGCCTTTAAAGCTGAAATTGTACCCAGTAAATTATAGTATCCCATTTCAACCTTTCCACAGTCCCAATTCACGCACGTCCTTTTTATTGGCACTTCTGGAGTTTGCATGCTTGTTAGGTAGGTGCTCTACCCTTTGAGACATACCTCCAGCCTCTCAATTCTACCTTTGTCTCTATAATTTTGAGTACTCTATCTCAAGTGAGTGGAATCATACAGTATTTATCCTTTTGGGACTATACTAAGAAATATTACTTTAAAAACTTAAAATAACATGGCGATTTTTGTGCTATTAAATACTATTTTAAAATGTGATTTTTCTGAGACAGGGTATTACATAGCTAAGGCTGTCTTTCCTGCCTCAGCCTCCTTCCTACTGCTGGGACTGCAAGTGGGCACCACCATACCTGGCTTAGAATGTGATTTTTAATGGTGCATGATACTCTATTACATGGATCACAATTCGTTTAACAATCTGTTGTTAAATACTTTGGCCATATTTTACCTGCATAGCAGTGTAACAGAGAAACAGAGCTGGCCAGGAGGTAGGGATCAGAAGTTAGAGGTACAGAATAATGTTTCCTGGGGCAGTCTCCAGAAGACAGAGTTCACTCAGGTAAAATCTTCCCCTAGTTTGACTTCTCTTCTTGATGTAGAATGTGGCCCCATGTTCACCGCTGCTGTGTATATCCCAAAGAGCTATGTCTTTAACCATACTCATGATTCTTTTGGACAAATTAATTGAAATAGAAACACAGGATTAACAGGTTTATTATAGTCCATGGCTTTTGATAAGTGTTGCAAAATTTGGCATTCAGAAAATTTGAATCAATTTATATTTTTAGGAGCAATGGAAAAAAATGCTTAGTTTCCTGAGCAATCTGATCAACTTTGGGTGAAAGCTTTTTAACAAATTTTTTTTTTTTTTTTTGGTGGCTCTGGGGTTTGAACTCAGGACCTCACGCTTGGTACAATTTGAGCACTTTGCCAGCCTGGGTGAAAGCTTTTTTAAGCAGATTTTTGAGCAGGAATACTTTTAACTGCTTAAGTTTACTGAATTAAGTTGTGCCACAGATATCCTGTCAAGCAATGTTTCCTACTTCTGAGTTTCTTTTGGATGGTTGTGAACCTGTTTGGGTTGTTTCTTTTTAAGACGACAGTATCAGCAATAAGGAGTAAAGTAGAAAGTACCAAGAAGAGCTGGTGGAGTGGCTCAACGGGTAGGGTGCATGAGGCCCTGAGTTCAAACCCTAGTACAACCAAAAAAGTAAAAAACAAAATGAAAGTTCAGAAAGTACCAAGATAGGGTATTACAGTCATAGCTGAGAATTCAATGATTACAATATTGAGGATGGTTTAGGTGTCAATGATTGCATTGGATGACGTTTTAGATTACAAAGTATGTGGACCAACATTTAAAAAATATGAAATTCGAGCTGGTGGAGTGGCTCAAGCAGTGAAAGTGCCTGCCTAGCAAGTGTGAGGCCCTGAGTTCAAACCCCAGTGTTGCCAAAAAAAAAAAAAAAAGAAATTTATAAATATAGGCACATTTCTGGAAGATGGACAGGGCCAATTGCCTAATTCTTTTGTAACAGATTATAAGAGACTCCTAGGTTTTAGGGAAATAGTGTCTTGATGTTTCAGTAGGATTTAATTTTAGCTCTCTCTCCATTCATGATACTGGCTGCTAATAAAATTTGGTAACATCAAAAATCTAGTTGTCCAAGCAATTCCAGTGACTTAACACTAGCAAATGTATATATTATATAAATGCAGCATTAGCTTTTCTCTATTCCCATGTTATAGCCTAAGTTGTGTCCCCCTTCCCTGCAAATTCATGCGTTGAAGTCTTAACTTCCAGTACATCTCAAAGACTGTAGGAAGCAGAACTTTAAAGTAAGACAGGGTAGAAAGGGCAGGTCCTTATCCAATATGATTAATGTCTTCCTGAGAACAGATTAGGACACAGGCAGACCCCACAGGGAGGACCATGTGATGATACCAGACATGACAGACACCTTAAGTAAAGGAGAACGGCTGTCCAAAGAAACCAGCTCTACTGACACCTTGATCTTGGACTTCAGGCCTCTACAACTTCTAATCTCTAGAAATAAATTTCTGTTACTTAAGCTACCCAGTCTGTGGTACTTTGTTATGGCAACCCTAGCCAATGAATGCATTGCATTTTGTTAATTTCTGATTTCACCCAGCAAAGTGTATCATTAATATATGCTTTTCCATTATCAAAGTCTTTCTGTAAAAGACTTTCTTCTCAGTTCTGTTTAACATGTTGTTATTCCTTGTTTCAAGAATACTCCAAATGGAATTACTAACTGGTATAGTTGCATTGAACACAATTTGAGAGATAAGTACCAACACTGTTACGAAGACAAAGCTCCTAAAAGTCCTCAAATGATGCTTTATATTTAAAATGGAACGCAGCATAAATAAAGATTGTTGGGGGTAAGGATTCAGAGACTAGGAGAGACCATTCTACTCAGTCAACAAACATTTCTGATCATGTTATGCCGCAGGTCTTATTCCAGGAGTTGGAGACAGCAGTGAGCAAAAAACCAAAGGCTTGTTGTCTTTCTACTGATGCCCTAGCTTTCAGATAAAGATGCAATACCTATTTCTTCTCTGTTCTACTCTACTTGCATTATCAAGCACCACACCTGTTTCATTTGATTTTCTGTGGAATCTGTTGGATTTGAATCAGGCCACTTTTGAGTTAGGACCAGGAAAATTCCAAGCTGTCTTTGAATGTGGGAGTCTGAGGCACAACAGGATGAAATTTGCATGGTTGAGGAGGGCGTGTTTCCATGAAAGCTCTACCTTACCAGTCCTGGCTGGCTGGGTTGCCAATGTGGAGGATGGAGCTCTGCAAACCACACTGTGGGCTCCCAGGAAAGGCTGTGTGAGTGACAGTGAGGTGAGGAAAGACTCACTTCCTGTCTTTACTGTTCCAGTTCCTGGGCAGATGAGCTCCATTTGGATGTAGCTGCTGTTTAGCAGGGGAAGAGCCATCTAGGGAGACTGTGCCCTCGAATGGCTAACTGTATGAGTACTATGGGTGTGAGGGTGATGGAGGTGTTCTATATCTTGATGGTTCCTTGGGTCCATTAATTTCTCAAGACTTATCACAATATATAATTAGAATGTAAACCATGATGGTCATTCTGAACTGGGGTTGCCAAAAATGTGCCAAATTTTGTATCTCCAAATAAAATTTTTGTAGATAAGTTATATTTTTATAGATAGTTAATTCTTTACATTTTAATAGTATGCTGACACTTAGAATTTCAGTCTCTTGGGGCTGAGACTGAGGTCCAAGGTAGAACCTGTGCAAGGCCTTGGGTTCAATTTCCACCAACAAAATCAATCAATTGATTGATGAGTCAGTCTCTTCCAGTGGTTATGTGAGTGGGACTGTGGTGACGCGGACATTCTCACTGTAGTCTTCAGAATACTGACTACATACAAGTGTGCATATATACCTATTATGAAGGAAAGAATCATTACAAAATATTCTTTAGGAAGACCACTCTTAAATATAACCCAGAATTTCTTTTATTCTTCAGATTCACCTCATAACCTTAGAGAAAAACTTAAGGCATGAAAACAGCATAGTATAATTAAAAAAATTCTTTATACATCTTTTGGATTTTTGGCTCCGGGTTTCTCACTAAGTCTCTCTAGAACACTAACACCTGAAATGATGCTTCCCTTTCTTGCTTCCAGAGAAAGGTGTACTGGTTATTTGACCATGGACCTTTCCCATGCTTACAGACTCTCTTCAATGGGGTTTTAGTTTGAGACCGCAGTAGATAACTAAGTTTTGTTGGTATAATTTTGTTGTATTGGTTTATTTGAATTTAAGAGATTTATCCAAATGCTTTGTTTATAGGTCTTTATTACCAATCAAAATAAGCTCCTATGTTGAGTATTTCCATAGAAATGTTGTATGTGTTGGATTGGTGCTCAGTCATGCCATTTAATTTACAGACCGCAGCTGCACTATGCATCTCAAGGGTGGATGATGTAAAGGAGAAGTTTAACCAAGCAGCGGGAGACCTGGAGTCCAGACTGGGCAGTAACTGAGCTGAATCTGGTCTACCAAGCAGGTACTGTAAGCCTCTCATCACCTACTTAGGACCAGGTTCTGAGGTATGGAGGTTTCTTAAAGGAATTTTGCCTACTTTATTGGGTTTGAAGTTATTTTTTTTCATTCTCCCTTTTGTACACCAAATATACATTTCTAAAAATCTTTCAAGTTTAGACCTTTGGAAAAAAAAATTTTTTTTGGCAGTAGTGGTGTTTCAACTCAGGGCCTTATGCTTGCTAGGCAGGTGTTCTACCTCTAGAGCCATGCCCCCCAGCCCTTTTTTGCTTTAGTTATTTTTCAGATAGGGTGTTGTACTTTTTGCCCCGGGCCAACCGTGAACCAAAATCATCCTACCTCTGCCTCGCAGGTAGCTGCAATTATAGCATGAACCACTATGTCTGGCTTATCTGTTGAGATTGGGGGAGTCTTACTAAGGTTTTACCCAAGCTGGCCTTGAACTATGATCCTCATATCTCAGCCTCTGAAGTAGCTGGGATTACAGGTTGAGCCACTGTGCCTTTTTCAATGGAGAGATCACGATTTCCATTTTGGAGATGTTACCTTTGGCAATGTTTCAGTCATTAAAAGGCAAAAATAAATGTTCATACAGCTCCCTTGCTTCCAGCTATAAGGAGTACAGCCTAGGGGAAAAGAGAATGGGAAAAGAGGAGTATGAAGTGGTCCTCAAAAGGACAGAATCAGGGCTGGGGTTATGGCTTGCCTAGTAAACACCAGGGCCTGAGTTCAAACTCCAATACTGCCCAAAAAGGGGGGAGGGGGATAGAATCTAAGTGATAGAATGGAAGACATCTTAGTTGAAGTGACATATACATCACTAATATAATCTTATAGTAAGATAAATAAAGTGGAAGGATAACATGTTCTATACTCAAAGGCAAAAACTGTAGCAGTTGATGCTTTTTAGCATAAGAGTTAGGATTGTGCACACCATGTCAAAATCCCAGGTTCCTCTTCTCCTGCATCAAAACCATGACTTCCACTTGCTTCTTGGTCTTACAGCTTTGGAGGTGGCTGGAGGTCCAGCTTGGGTTCTGTTCTGTCAGGAGCATGGATTTTATTCTACAATCCTTTGTTTTGGCAAAATGATGGTTTAGATTATCAGAGGAAAAGCATTTTAAGTAAAAGGACTTAGCTAGCATATTCTTTTTGGAGGGAAGAAATACATTATTTCTTTTGAAAATGATGCAGATGTAAAGTAAAGGAAAAAAAGGATGGAGGAAAATAAAATCAAATAACTTGTGTTAATTTGATGATAACCACTGTTAACAATCTATTTGTGAATCTCCCTAACATGTCTCTTTGCATATATATTCATGTGGGCATAGTGTTTCATGAGCAGGTCAAATGACACAGTTTTGTAATCCGCTTTTATCTCAACAAAATTTCATGGCTTGCTTTATAACAATAAATATAGACGCACATCCTGATTTTTATTACTTTAATTCATTGCATGGAGCAGAATTTACTTGATTGGTCCTAATTTGTGGGTATTTAGTTGCATTCAGTTTTTCACCATTAAAAATTAAGTGGCAATCTTTAGCATAATTTAACATCTATGAATATTAATATTCCTTTCAAATTTCTTTTTTTTAAAAATTCTTTTTAAATCAGAATACAGGCTTGTGATCAGAAAAAACTATCAGGAAGAGGGAGTAATTTTCCTTCCTGTGGCCTTCCCCTTTTCACAATATTCTAGCACAAACTTCAGTGGACCTAAGTCCTCTTCAACCTTTCTGTTTACACTCTTTAAACATAAATTTCTCACAGCAAAATTGTGAACTATACACTGTGGGAGGAGGGTAAGGCAGTGGGCAAGTGGTGTGTCTTCTCTGGGAATTTTACTGTTTCATCTTCTCCCTGTACTTGAAGCCTGTGTTTTCCTCCATAGTGGCTCCTGGTGCAACTTCCCCTCCAACCTCCCAGAGCAGTCCTGTGTAATCTAGCTCTTCCTTCCATCTCTTGCTCAGAGCTTACTGGGTGAGTTGAATTAGGTATATAGTACCAGGCTGATGTGAGAACATTTCCAGTATCACTTATCAAAGGCGGGATTTTAAGACAAGTCCCCCAAAGAGGGCCAACTGGGAATTCTGGGCACCCTGTTATGCAAGAAGGCAAAGGGGGAGGGCTTTGCATCCTTAGGTCACAGGAGTGAGGAGTGCCCCTACTTTGACCAGTCTGGTGCCATAGAAAGAAGAGCTATTCAGATGTTATGGATGACATTCTCAAATGGAAGACCCCAAGTCTCTGAGCTGAGGGTAAAAGAAGGGGAGGTAAGATAAAGACAGAAGTAGGAATTCTCATTTCTTTCTTTGTGTCACCCATTGTATTTCTTGGCATTTGTCATATAGTGACTATTCAATATTCATTATAACTTAGCCTCATATACTTTGCCAAGGTTGGGTTCCTAGAAAATGCAGAAGTATCAGAGCTAAGCAATTGGGAGAAGTCTCTGTGAGATCTGTAATCATCCTATCTCAGGCTGCTGAGCAACTTGGGGTATGGTGACACTACCTCATGCAGAACACCACATATATTACCAACTTTACCTGATAGACTAAACAACACCAAAAAAGTGTTAACACTGAAGCAATTTGGAGCTTGGGAAAATGACAACATGCTGAGTAGTCAGGGTTAGAGTTAGATGAATACAGATTTTCAGTTGTATAGTTTCCCTATGTTAGCGGTGCAAAAATTTATTCTGGTCTGCCATCGGGAAATGGAGATTGAGACCACAATTTATCTGGAAAGTATCTTGGTGTTGTTAGATATTACCAGTCTTAGTACTGGGACAAGTCTGCCTCCCACTTCAGAATTTACTTGAAGAAATGCAGGTATAAAATAATACATGTCGATAAATGCTGTGATACAGGCATGTAAAAGTGCTGTTAGGAGCAATGGAAATTCATCTAAACACAGCTCAGAGGATGTCTAAAAGTTCTCTATGTTTGGAATACCAAAAACGAAGCAATTATTAACATAAAACAGTGTAGACTTTCTCCAATATTATTCAGCAATATTTTATCAGAAGATTTAAAAATGTTTCTTTCTTATCAAAATGACCTAGAAATTCTAATTCTAATCAATCCTTTCATGGAAATAAGCAGATGTAGACAAAAAGATCAGCATATAAAAATGCTCATCTGAGGACTGTTTTCTATTAGAATGAAAAACAAATGAGCCTGGAAGCAAAAGGGGTAGGGGGAAGGGAGAAGAGGTAGGGGCAGCAGGAAGAGATAGCCCAAACCATGTATACACATATGAATAAATGAATAAACAATACAAAAATGAAAATCCATTAGGCAGGGAGGGGTTCAATAAATTATGATACACTAAACCAATGATTTGTAGTCACTGTAAATTTAAAAAAAAAACTTTAACTAGGATAGGGAAATATCTATGATGCTATAGAACAAAATGGAGGCCAGCATTTTTTTTTTTCTTCTTTAGTCCTGGGGACCCAGGACCTCTTGCATACTAGGGAAGCACTCTACCACTTGAGCCACACCCCCTGCCCTTTTGTTTGTATTTTTTGAGACAGTCTCTTTGAACTTGTGATTCTCTGAGTAGCTGGAATAATAAGCATGCGACCACCATTCTTTGCTTGGTTAAAATTTGTTAAATTTTACACATAGTATACTGTGTGCTGTGGCATCACCCTGGAGTCTTCTGCTTGCTCTTCCACAAAGCCCGCCAGGCAAGAGGCAGAGCCTCTGTTCTGAGTGTGCACACCACACTGTTTTTTTGTTGTGGACAGGTGTCCTTCTGCAGGGTTCCTCTAAGCAATGTGTTTCTTATGATCCCATGTATAGGATTGACATGCCACGTCCAGTTGGGTGGGAGAAATTGGAAACCCTAGAGTCTGCTTTTTTGGCTTTTATAATTGTGATGACAAGCTCCAATGGTGCAGGTTCCAAGTAGCGCTTATGTGGGAGCTCCAGGTACCTCCTTGACCCCCATACTTTACAACACTACCGTTTTCCTTACCAAGGCTGGAGTCCTCTTGTGAACAAGTGCTGCACAGGACAAACCTGGAGCTAGCAGAAAACTTTGTGTTCAAAAGAAAAAAAGCTGTGGCAAAACACAGTGTTCTGAGGAGTTGTGTGGCTGGGTCTATGTACAGACCACAATGATGTTTCTGGAAGACAATTCCTTCAAATTTGCCTCCAGCATAGGAATATGTTCAGCTTAATTGGTGGATCTTTTGCCAACTGAATGCAGTCAGTTGTCTTGCTGTTTAGAAGCAAATATGGGCCTTGAAACCTAGAGGAGCTGTCATCTGCTTCCTTTCTGCTAGAGTTTTCAGTTTGGGGAGGCAGCTTTTAACTGGTCTTGCTGAGCTTGACCAAACTAAAGGAAGAAAAGTTTTGATTTTGTTGAGTTACCAGGTGCTGCCCCAGCAGGCGAGGGCTGCTGCCTACCTGCCCTGCATGGCTTTCTCTACCACTTTCCTTTCAGTGTTTCCTCTTCATGCCTGTGTACATTGGAGAGAGGACTGGAAGATACCAGTTTTACCTATGGGTTAAGATTCTCAGAGGGAGCAAGGAAGAGTCACTGCTCCTAGGGTACATGGAAGAGGAAGGTGGAGATTCTGTATTTTGCTCTTTGAGCAGTGGGAGAGAAGCATGCTTAGCCACATGCTATGGGGTGTCAGAGGAGGCAGTGGAGAGAGCTGGGTTTTCCTGGGGCCTGAGAATCTGGGAGCAGAGGCATGTAATTGAGAAGCATGTCTAGTAGGAAGTCTTCCTGCATCATGTGGAGCCATGGCTCTGGAGCCCAGGAACTGAGGTGGCCCTCCTTGGGGTGAGTGAGGAGACAGATGTGATCCTGACACCCTTTTTAACCCTTTTTATCTTTTGAGATGTGTCTCACTGTGATGGCCAGGCTAGGACTCAAGTGATACTTCTGCCTCTTTTTTCTGAGTAGCTGGAATTACAGGAGTGCAATGCCATGCTCAGCTTTGATTCTGATGCCTTAAATCAGTAGACTGGATGGATGCATGTTGCCAGAAAACAGAAGTGGCTTAAAAGACAGCAAGATACCAAGTAGACCTCATCTAGATACAGGCTGCATTCTTCAGAAGTTATCAGCATTTGCCCTTTTGCATAATTCAGATTCAGGATTGCTGCCCTTTTCTCTTCCTCTCAGCAGGTAGTTTTGTCATGGTCATAGAGCACTGTTATTTGGCCAGTACTAGGGGGTCGTTTATATTTCCTGTACTCTAAAGCTGGGGTCTACAGCTCGTTGTGACTGGGGCATTGCCAACTTCCCAGCGGTAAAAATCATTTGCCATCCAGTTCCCTAAATATAAGTTGTAACTCAGACCCCTAAGACTGTAAGTTTATCTGAGTGCTCTTGAAGTGGGATTCTCCTTGAAGTTTACAAAATTATTAGGTTTTTTTTTTTTTTTGTCTTCAAGCACTATGTATTTTTCTGTTTCCAAACAGTCTGAGGGTGGCCAGTTCAGTTAATTTGCAGATGTAATCCCTCGATTCATGTTTTCTCCTTTAAGACCACTGAACCTGGACTGGGATGTAGCTCAGTGATAGAGTGTTTTCCTAGCAAGCTGGAGACCCTGGGTTCCTTCCCCACCATCAAAAAGGAAAAGACAAAAAATCTTGCCAAACATGTACTTAATTTTTATTGTGTAGGTTAACCAAACCACATTTGTATAGTAGTTGTTGCCAAACCATTCTGGAGGGTGTTTAGCTGAGCTGGCCTGGGATTGGAGGAGCACCTGCAGAATTGCTTTCTGTGGAAGTGGCACACACAGTGTTTGGGCTCAGGTCCTTCACAGATGGCTTAGGCTCCTAGCAGATGTGCTGCGGAGATCCACTTTGAGTTGCAAACAAGTGTTATACAGGTGGATTTTGGGAACCCAGCTCTTTTGAAACTATACATGAATTTCATAAAGTTCCTGTTTTCAGTATGCAACAGTGTGCTTGAGGGTAAGGCCTGAAAGGCATCTTGGAAGTGAAGGTCACATTTAAACACCCCCACAGTGGTGAGATTGTTATGCTTCATGTGCTGTGAAGGCTGTGGGATGCATGTCTGTCTGCTGACTGGGCTTTGCTGTCCCAGGTGCCTTACCTGCCAGGGATGCCCATGTGCAACTTCTTTCAGGGGGCTGCTGTCTCGGGTTACTCTTTTCTCCTCCTTCCCCTCACCCCCTACCCCAGGTAGGCTGGCCCTACAGTTTGAGCCATGCGCTCAAGTCCTTTTGCTTTAGTTATTTTTCATATAGGGTCTTGCATTTTTGCTCAGGGCCACCCTGACATGATTCTCCTACTTATGCCTCTTGCATAGCTAGGATTACAGATCTGAGATACCATACCTGACTTATTTGTTGAGATGGAGTCTCACTTATGTTTTGCCTGGGCTAGCCTCTGACCTTGATCCTCCTGATTTTCCCTTTCAAAGTAGCTGGGATTACATTCACGCACCACCTCATGTGGCTATTCTCCCTCTTCTGAAGCCTTCTGCCCCTCCGTTGAATTTGTATCATAAGGTGGTGAGGGGATGGAGGTATGATCACAGATCCTAGCCTGCCTGCTGTGTAGCTGGCACACAAAAGATGCTTTGAAACTCAAGGGTTAGCATGTCGCTGTCAGAAGGCTAAAACTCTGCAGTGGAGTACTGACAGGGTATGAGTACCTGAACCTCCCCCTTAATAGATCCCAGTTATGCTGTCAACTCACATGGGGAAGAAAATCTACATTCATTACATTGAGAACCTTGGGGGGAGCATTTTTCTAGACTTGGGACACTGGCTGTGCCCAAGATCTACCTCCAAATTGGGGTTTGCCTTTGTTTTGGGATTTATATGCCTCTAAAAGAGAGAAAATTATATTGAAGCAGAAGTTCAGGTTAACTGTTCTTGAGGTTATATGGTTACACGGGATATGTGTGGAGTTGGAGCTCACTAAAGCCTCTAGGCTGTGCCATAGGGTACCCACCCCCTCATTCCCTCCCTCTTGTCTGATTTAAGCCACATGGCTAGCTTTTCTTTTATATGTCATATTCCCTTCTAGTACCATGAATCTGATGTGGACAGTTTTATAGAGGAAGCATGTAGGAATTTGTGAAATACTGAAAACTTTTTTCTTGAGGTTGGATGAGAGGTGGTCTGTCAGTCTCCCTGGGAGTGCAGGGGTTTCCTTCCTCTTGTTGGAGGGATGCTGTGGTTACCTCCTTCTCACCCCAACCCTTCCTTTTGAGTAGATGTTGTGGGCATTTAAGTTGGTCTCAGAATTAGTTCACAGAGAGAGAAGGTGCTTTGTATCATGGTGGGGAGCCTTCTAAGTGGTCACACAATTGGAGGGCTTGAAGGAACCTCCTAGACTTGTTTAGGAATACTCTTTGTTGTGAAAACAGATTTCTGTTTGAGAAAATGAAGAGTTTTTCCTGACATCTGTGCCCACACCGCCAAATGAAAGAGCTATCGGTGGATATTTCCAGAGTTATTCACTGTTTGTTAGAAAATTGGGTGTAGGAATACTAATGGTGCAATAGGGTTAAAGTAGTAGTGGTAGTTTTTGGTGCAAAAAATGTGTACACATGCATGCATGTAAATGCAAAAAAAATACCTATTGAAACTGTTCCAGGAATCAGGGGAGGGGAGATAAAGGGGAGGAGAGGAAGGGGCGAATTCAAGTATGACATAGTTGATACATTGTAAATGCCACAGTGTACCTCCACCCAGCACAACAATAAAGGGAAAAAAGAGATATTTTTGATGAGGAGAGCTATAAGCACATGAAAATGAGGGAGTCCTGTGGTGCTGCTGCCCCCTACTTGGTTTTTCCTCCTTCATTTCGAGTTTGAAAACATTCAGAAGGAATGTTTGGTATTACAGTTACGGCTATCAGACAGTTGCTGTGGAATCCCTAGCATGAACTCCTAGGCTGTTGTGTGTTTCTTTTTAACTGTAGGTATGCTGCTGTTGCATTGATCTGTTATTTCGCTTTGCACTTTATTTCTTTTGAGAGAACAACAGGGTGGTAGGGAAGATAGGAGTCTTTTGAATGTGTACTTTGTGGAAATCTGTCTGAAATCAAATCAGCTGTGCTCTGAAGAGTGTGGAGAGTCATCCAGAATGGAGGTGCAGCAGCTGACAGGGCCCTTGCCCAGGAGACAGTGCAGTTTCTGTTTGTTGTGTAATTTTATGCAGAGTGCCTTGGCCTCTGACCTCCAAGTTTGTCAGAGGGGAGTCAGGGAGCTGAAGGGCAGAGGTGAGTGGAGAGGTCTGTGTACAGGTTTGCTCACATGAGAGAGGAGGCTTAGATGGGTTTGTTTGTGATAGTGATGATTATCTGTCTACTTAAATCACTATTGATTAGGAGACGATTTTTGGAACCCTGGAATCAGCCAGAAGCTCCCAGAACACTCTGTTATTCCCACACGAAACATCCCCTGCCAATCTCCTTCTCTAGCAGCTACAGCAAAAATGTGTTTTGCCAGGAGAAGGATCAAATTTGAATTTCCCATAGTGATTTTTGTGGGATATGGCTGATTTCAAGCAAAGGCATCTTCTTTTCTCCATCTGAAATATTTATCACTCAAAATTAGCAGAGTGATACAGTGGGAAACAGTGGGTTGAGGGAAATTTGATGTCTGAATAGAGAAGAGATAAAAAATTCCTAGCTTTACTGGAATGTGTTGAGGATGGGCTAAGCAGAGGCTTAGAGTAGAAGTTGATGAAAATAAATCAGATTGTTCATTATTAATGGCTCCACTTACAATTTTCCTTCCATTACCCTTCTTAATTCTTGTTTTTGTTTTCTGGTTCTGAAAAAAAAACAAACATAAAGAATCTTTTTCTTTGACCCAGACCCGGAGATGAACGTAGAAATCAGATTTTCTGTGTGTACAACGTTTTCCTAGGCACAGAACCCAACTACATTAAGAAGTCTGTTTCTTCTTCCCAAGGTCTGCTAGACTAGGCATCACACCCAGGAGTTCTCAGGCTGCTGATAGGGGAGAGCATGGGACCTGGGCCAGCCACCTTGTGGGGCCAGCCTCCTGATGGCAGTCTACCAGCCACTGATCCCTCCTGAGTGTTGACTGCGGCCGTGCCGTCCTCTCCAGTTGTGTGCCATGAGCTCTGTTTGGTGAGCCCAGGTCAGAACAAGGAAGGTTGAAAGTCTGCACTGCCCTTTTTAGGTTCTCTGTGGGAGAGGCCACTGTGCTTAGCCAGGTGTGGGTGACAGCATGCTGCCACCACAGCTGCTGTCTGGGTATCCAGGGTGAGCAGTTGCACACCAGGTGCTGGCCACACACACTGGGTATGAAGGGACTGTAGACAGCTGGGAAACAATACCTGTGAACAGAACAACGGTCTTTTTTTTTTTTTTTCATTTTTCTTTTATTATTCATATGTGCATACAAGGCTTGGTTTATTTCTCCCCCCTGCCCCCACCCCCTCCCTTACCACCCACTCCACCCCCTCCCGCTCCCCCCCTCAATACCCAGCAGAAACTATTTTGCCCTTATCTCTAATTTTGTTGTAGAGAGAGTATAAGCAATAATAGGAAGGAACAAGGGGTTTTGCTGGTTGAGATAAGGATAGCTATACAGGGCATTGACTCACGTTGATTTCCTGTGCGTGGGTGTTACCTTCTAGGTTAATTCTTTTTAATCTAACCTTTTCTCTAGTTCCTGGTCCCCTTTTCCTATTGGCCTCAGTTGCTTTAAGGTATCTGCTTTAGTTTCTCTGCATTAAGGGCAACAAATGCTAGCTAGTTTTTTAGGTGTCTTACCTATCCTCACCCCTCCCTTGTGTGCTCTCGCTTTTATCATGTGCTCATAGTCCAATCCCCTTGTTGTGTTTGCCCTTGATCTAATGTCCACATATGAGGGAGAACATATGATTTTTGGTCTTTTGAGCCAGGCTAACCTCACTCAGAATGATGTTCTCCAATTCCATCCATTTACCAGCGAATGATAACATTTCGTGCTTCTTCATGGCTGCATAAAATTCCATTGTGTATAGATACCACATTTTCTTAATCCATTCGTCAGTGCTGGGGCATCTTGGCTGTTTCCATAACTTGGCTATTGTGAATAGTGCCGCAATAAACATGGATGTGCAGGTGCCTCTGGAGTAACAGTCTTTTGGGTATATCCCCAAGAGTGGTATTGCTGGATCAAATGGTAGATCGATGTCCATCTTTTTAAGTAGCCTCCAAATTTTTTTCCAGAGTGGTTGTACTAGTCTACATTCCCAACAACAGTGTAAGAGGGTTCCTTTTTCCCCGCATCCTCGCCAACACCTGTTGTTGGTGGTGTTGCTGATGATGGCTATTCTAACAGGGGTGAGGTGGAATCTTAGTGTGGTTTTAATTTGCATTTCCTTTATTGCTAGAGATGGTGAGCATTTTTTCATGGGTTTTCTGGCCATTTGAATTTCTTTTGAGAAAGTTCTATTTAGTTCACCTGCCCATTTCTTTATTGGTTCATTAGTTTTGGGAGAATTTAGTTTTTTAAGTTCCCTGTATATTCTGGTTATCAGTCCTTTGTCTGATGTATAGTTGGCAAATATTTTCTCCCACTCTGTGGGTGTTCTCTTCAGTTTAGAGACCATTTCTTTTGATGAACAGAAGCTTTTTAGTTTTATGAGGTCCCATTTATCTATGCTATCTCTTAGTTGCTGTGCTGCTGGGGTTTCATTGAGAAAGCAGAACAACGGTCTTGGCAGAGTAATAAGAGTTTGAAGAAGGACAGAGCTGGGAACAGAAAAATGTAATTCTAAAAAAAAAATCCTAATTTTAACTGATTTTCAGATGATTCCCAGAGGTAAGAAAGACAGTATAGGAAACAAGTTGAAAATCACCTTGAAACATATAAGGTAAAAAAACATTGATAGAAATATCCTGCTCCTATGTGAAAGAGTAATCTGTAATCCTTACATTCAGCTTAAATGGTACAGAGAAGCAAAAGAAGAAAAAAAATATCAACCTGTCTTGTCTCCTGAGGAGGAAGAAACTATAGATGAGAAACACTAGTTAAAGAATGTCAAAAGCCTAGAACCAGCTGAGCCTTACACGATGCTGAGGACAAAGAAAACAGTAAAAATTAGAGTTTCACAGTATAAGTAGGACCGAATCAGAGGCATGCTTGGTAAGTGGAAGAGGATGTGGATGGACCTCTGCTCCTGATCTGTTTGCTCATCAGCTTGAGCACGGATAAGGGCAAAAACCGGAGAGATTCTTTTCTTGTACAGACCCAGAGGCTAAGGAAAGTAGCACATGTGTTCATAGAAGCATTGTAGATAAACTTTGAGAAATCATAAGCAATGGGAAAGAAGGAGCACAAGATAAAGGCAAATCATGTCCTCATTTTCCTGTGCTGCTGTGCCCCGTGGGCTGGTTATTGTGACTTGCTTTGAGGTAGAGTGCGTAAGGTTGATGGAATAGATAGCTTATGGACATGTAGGAAACAGAATTGTTCTCCAAGAGTAGACCTGATTTCAGTAGAAGTCAGCAAAGGCGTACTACTTGGTTTTGAGGGCACTGCCAGACAGGACAACCAGAGTGCTCTTTAGTTCTGCTTCTTCACCTGGACAGCTTTGGAGTCACCGGAGGCTTGTTTCTAAGCCAGAGGCCTGGGGGCAAGAATTTGCCTTTCTACTGAGTTCCAGTGACATTGACATTACAAGTCAAAGCTAATTTGTTTAATGTTGTTGGAGTTGGGGAAGACAGAACTTGTGGAGAAAATCGTGAAGTTGGTTGGTAGTATTACTGGTGGGGGGCTTCTGAGTTGGTTGAAATGGTTGGCACCACTTCAACTTGGACAAATATCTTTCAACTTTTTGTATTCTAACTAGACCATCACCTGTTAAATGATTTCATTGGGGAGGACGATATGTATATTTCCCAAATCTGAAGCACCACAGAACCAGGAGGGATAGTTATAATGTTGAATGAGAGTTTAAGTGATCTTGGTGTGTTGGGAAGATTTAGTAGTGATGCATGTGAAATGTCTGCAATTGTATACATATAGGAGGCCTGAAGTCTTATGGGATAAAAAGTCTTGGGGATTGGGTAGACTATTTTCCTCCCAAATCATAATCTAATTCTACCTCTCCTTGGGGGGGAAATTGTAGTCTTGGTTAGGTCATGGCTGAAGTATTTTTGCAGTTTTAGCACGACATTTTAAGGTTTTTGACAACATTGAGAGTGTATTGAGGGAAGAGATGAATATGTTTAAATGGATGTTGACAGACTATAGACTACCTAAACAGATGAAGGAACCTGGAATGCTTAGCCTGGAGATTATTTAAAGATTTCATGGTGTTTGTCTACAAATATTATGGAGTTAGATCTGTTTTATGTACTACCTGAGGGTAAAAGGAGGTCCAAGGCTGAAATATAGTGGGATGCAAGTGTTCAATATTAAGAAACATTTTATAATGATGCAGTGTGATTCCTTAAAAGCTGGGAATGTGGTGCTAGCTCTGGTATATTCAAGCTGAGACCTGATGACTGTTTATCTGGAATGGCTTTGTGTGGTAACACCACCAGTATCTCACCTGCTTACAGTAACAGACCTTTATTTCTTGCTCATGTCACATCATAGCAGCAAGAGGGCAGCAGTTGCTCCAGGTGTCTTATTTTAGGACCCAGAGAGGGAACTGCTCTTTTTGGGTCTGAGATGTGCTATTGTAATGGGAAGAGCAGGAGTGTAGGAGAGATTGAGCAGACTTGCAGGTTCTGCAAAGATGGGGAGGATATCTTGCTTCCTCCATCATAAGGGTGCCACACAGGTGCCACATGGCCAAAGGTGGAGAGGTGAAGTGAACTCCCACTGGATGTGCAGCATCAGGTTGGCAGTTAGAACCCAATTATAGGGAGGAAGAAGATATTTGGAAACAGTAATCCACCTACTTGTGAAGACTGGACTCAATATTTACTCTAAGTATTTAGAATATTTACAAGGCACACGGCCCACTCTTCCCCTTCATAAAGGGAAGAAGCAGAGCCAGCAGAAGTTGAACTTGACTTTGTCACCTCCTCTCTGCTGTTGAGCCTCTGTCAGAGGGTAGGCTTACTGAATTTCATCTTTTAGCAGAGATTTCTAGCCTTTTAAACACATTGCTTCTGTGTTAGTTTTCTATTGCTGTGTAATAAATTACCACAAATTTCTCAGTTTAAAACAATACACATGGGGCATGAGTCTAGGCCTGGCTTAGCTGGGTCCTGTGCTTGCTATACAGTCTCTCTCAGTGTGACTGCTGTGGCTGGAATCTCATCTGAAAGCTTGCCTGGGAAAAGATAACCTTCCAAACTCACTTATGCATCGAGGGCTTTGGAAGGATTCAGTTTCTTACAGGTTACTGTACTGAAGGCCACAGTTTCTTGCTACTGTTGGCTAGAGACTAACAGTTATTTGCTTACTTCATGAAAACCAACAAGAGAGTCTTCTGGCAAGCTGGAAGTCACTGTCTTGGGTGACCTTATTGCGGAAGTAATGTCACCTGGGCCATATTCTGTTGATTAGAAGCAAGTCACAGGTCCTATCCATAGTCAGGAGAGGGGATTACCCAAGAGCATGAATACTAGGAGGGAGGCTCTGAGAGGCAGTTTGCCCTAGAATAGGACTTCATGTTATATCTCATAATAAGACTTCTGCAGCATGCCCTCTACTCCATGGTAGAAGGGAGTGATTCAGTCATTGTCAGAAGAAATTTTCATAGTGCAGGTGAGATTGGAACTGAACTTTGAAGTGGTAGCCCCAGGATGTCCATATGTTAAAAGGGACTATGAAGAGAGTGGCAGTCTAATTGGAAGGAGGGATTTGACAGATACAGCTGGTATGGTATAGCTTGGGTCATACAGCCAAAGTCTTGCCACATCAGGCCTGGAGACTGACACAGCTCTGAACAATGCAGAGATTCCATTAAAGAAGGGAGAAGAAAACGGGGGGAAAAAAAAGACGAGATAAGGAGACAAAAAATGCAAGCAACACCAAGAAGTCAGGTCTGCTGACTTCTATTTCCTCCTAAGAAGCCTGAGTAGGGGCTCAGGGAGCATGGAGCCCCACAGAAGAATCAGAACTGTCCACTTCCAGATAACATGGTAGGCCAGCCCCCTTTCAAACCTCTCAAATGTGGGGGCTCAGTCAGCCATCCTGTGGGCCGGGCAGATGACAGTGCTGACTTTTATTGAGTCACTTACCACAAATAGCTTCTCTTATTTATAAAAAGAGCAATGTTTTTAAAATGGGGCCTCTTGGGTTTTTTTTTCTCAGTATTGGGATTTGAACTCAAGGCCTTGCACTTACTAGGCAGGTGCTTTACCACTTGAGCCATACCCCAACTTTTTTTGTTTTAGTTATTTTTTAGATTTTTTTTTTTTTGCCTGGGAGTCAGCAGTCCTCCTACTTATACCTCCCATGTAGCTGGGATGACAGACACACACAGCTATGCCTGGCTTATGTTGAGATGAGGGATCACTAATTTTTGGCCTTAAACAAAAATCCTCCTTATTTCTGCCACTCCTGGCTGGAAAGGGCCTATTTTTTGATGTGGTGTTAGTGTATTGTATGTTTGGAAGAAGAAGTGGTAGCTTTTTTTTTTGCCAGTGTTAAACAATCATCTTGGCAGCTGGTTTTCAAAGGAAGGAAAAAAATGGCATTTGTGGCGAAAAAGGAATGCTGATCAAT
The DNA here is from genome assembly GCF_047511655.1 of Castor canadensis. Lineage (NCBI taxonomy): Eukaryota > Metazoa > Chordata > Mammalia > Rodentia > Castoridae > Castor > Castor canadensis. Next base: position 59,728,417 of record NC_133400.1, read on the forward strand.
GTCAGGTGGCATGCCTTGGAGGCTCACAATACTCAGGTGTGATCACATGAGGCTTTGTGTGGGCATTACTTCTGTCTTTGGCTGGCATCACTTGAATGAAGCTGAAGTCTATGGGTTCTGTTGTATGGTACACAGCTAGGCACATAACATTCCTTATTTAAAATGGGAATCCTTTAGACTGGGAAGAAATGGGAATCTCATTTTGGGGAAGAGTCATAAAGCAAGTCATGGATTTGGAGAAACAACCCAGCCATGTGGTTACCTAGTTATCTCTTAATTTTCCGGGTCCGGTGGTAATAGTCTTTCCTGGGAAAATGTTGGTGAAGATGCCACAGAACCAAGGACAAGATTCCCTATTGCCCACTGGTCCTTTTCTTTATGTAAGGCTTTGTGGCATTGGTTTAAGTGACTCTTACTGTCTGATTTCAAACATACACAGCTCTTAACAGATGTGTTCGAATGGGGCACAGCCCGAGGGAGGGCCCTGAACCGCCTGCTTATATGGCCTTGTTTACCTGGGGGATATTCCACCTCTGACTTTGTGTGGCCTCTGAGAGCAAAATAAATTCTTCACACAGGTGGCAGTACAGTCAAACTCTAGGAAAGCGGGAGAGAAAAAGTTCAGCTTTTAAGTACTTCAAGCAGGAAGGAAACTTCATGCATTAATTAGGGTCACTCATGCTGGCTTCTATAACCCATTAACCTTCAAGTCTTAGGGCTCCATACAGATCCAGTTTATGTCTTGCTTAAGCAGAGTCCTATGCAGGTTAGGTGTCCCTCCTCTATCTCATGGCCGCTGTATCTAGGGACACTTCAGCAGAAGAGAAATGGCAGAGGCACAATTAACTTCCTTACTGAGAAGTGAGTCACATCATTTTTCCTCACAGTCATTGATCTGAACCAGTCACATGGCCTGAGCTAATTGCAGGGGTGACAAGGACATGTGTAGGGAAGCACTTGGAATATCAGTCTTTGTTAAACTCTGTACTGCTTTGATCTCTTATAGGGTTGGTTTATCAGTCGTCTTGGCAGATGGTGATAATGGCGTTTTCATTCTGCAGAGCAGGGTGGCTCAGATCATGGCTCTGCCACTTATTCTGTCACTGTGGGCAATGCCTCAGTTTTTTCACCAGTAAAAGGGGGTCACTAATAGAACTGTTGACAGTATGAAATTATGTCTATAGGAAGAAGGAAAAGTTGATGGTGGCCAGTTTCATCTAAAATGTTTGAGTGTGTTTTTCTTTACTTTGATGCAGAAAAAAGTTAAAGTCAGTGTTTATAAATACTGGATGCCTTTTGGGTATGCTGCTTTCTCCAGTGTTTGCCTTTTGTGACTTCTCTTAGGCATTTGAGGAAATTAGACCTGCATCTTTTAATTTATTTTTAGCTCTCATGCCCCATAATAATGAAGAAGCCAGCTATCAGAGCTGAGTGTGCTATGCTTTGGTGAGTTGTAAGAGTTTTTACTACAACAATTCTCTGCATGGACAGAGCTAGGAGAATGAAGAAGAAGCTACTAACGATAGCTCACCTCTCTAGCAGTCTGTTCTCCTTGCTCATCAGCTGTTTCCAAAAAACATTCAGCAAGATGCTGTGTGACATTCAGCTAATACATTTCCAGGCAGTCTAAAACAGCTCTAAAACCATGGCTTTTTGGAGTATATCTTCTTTATGGAAAATCATCAGTAAAGCTTGAGGCTGCTGAGTGTAAAATAGAATTTGTGTTGTGAGGTAGAAGTTGAATCATTTAGCCTCAGTTTTAATGAAGGGCTGAGAGTTGATGTAACAGAACTGCTAAGTGCTCTCTTTTTATCAGGGCTTGCGAACATTCCTGGCTGAGAGCAAGCAGGGAGATAGGAAACTTTCCTTTATAGTCTAGGTGGTAAGTTTTTGAACTTGGCCCATACTCACCTTGTACCTATATGTGCCTACAGTTGGGGATAGAGGAATGCAGAGGTATAGCAACTGTCCTGGGCTGCTTATTACATCTTTTCAAGGGAGCCTACTCTGCTCTTTCTGACTAAGAGGGAGAAACTGGAGAAAACAAGACAGAAGTATGCCCTTGCTTCAGACTGCAGAAAAGCTGGTCAACCAGTTTTTGCATACTAAGCGCTGAGAGGTCCTAGGTTAAATCCCCAGTATGGGTGTGTGTGTGTGTTTATATGTATGTGCATGTAATACTTTACGTTTTGACACTTTCAGATAATTGATAAAGGATTATGATTGTCCTTACTTTACTCACATTAGGAAATAGGTTGACAGACTACAAATTTCTAGATAAATTTTCTGATTAAAGGATAAAGTAAATATGGCTGTGATATTTTATTAAGCACAGTTCAAAATGTGCTCTTTTGGCCTTGTAAGTGGCTTGTTCCTTATCCAGTTTTGTTTTCTCTATATAAAAAATCTTGATCTCCTGTTGTTATATGTTGTTAATTTGAGATCTATGCCTTTGCTCGCTTTGCTTTTCCTATGAATGTTTCTCTTCTATAAATATAGAAGTAGAAGCATATTCATGTACAGGCTGAACATACCTAATCTGAAAATCCAAAATGTTCCAAAATGTGAGCAAAAAAAAGCTTTTGGATTTTGGACTTTCAGATTAGGTGTACTCAACAGAGAAAGTCTGTGCAAAATTCCCCAAATCCATAAAACCCTTAAATCTGAAATACTTCTGGTCCCAAGTGTTTCAAATAGTAATTATTCAACTTGGATATCAATTCCAGACATTTTCACTTAAGCCACTTCATTTTTTAAAGAACTCTGCATTAAGCTGCACCCTTTGTTTGTATGTAGGAGTGTGTGATAATGTAGAGGGATTCTTGCCTTGCTATTTGGCCAGATGAAAGTTTGGTGAAGTCTGGTGCTGTGTGGCTTAGTAAGTGGTGGAGGTGGGCTTGTAGAATCTGGCACTGGTGAACTCTCTTGGAAGTAGCTCTAGAAAAGAAGGCCTTCTGGACTGGCCTCAGTCTTCCTCACTGGCCCCTCTTGTTTGTTATGATGATGTGAAGCTGCTGTGATATTTTTATGCCTCTGACTTAACACAGGTAGCTTTTTGGTGACTGTATATCCTGTATATCTTCAACTTGAGGGCCAAAAAAAGAGGTGAAAATGGCTGGAGTGTGATTTGAATGACACAAAACCCACACCTCACAGGAACTCTGGTGAGTGGAAAGTAGGGTCCAGGTCACCTTTTCCAGTCCTTGACGATCAACTCATGAGGAAAATCACCCTCTTTCCTCAGAGACTCATTCATAAATAAAAAGTCTCATCTAAAAAATAGCAATGTAAACACTTCTCTCTTTCTCTCTCTCTTTTGTTTTTGTTTTAAAGGCTTACAAATTGCAAAAACAGATGCTTTCTCTTGGCAGCTTTGCCTGTCAAACCTAAGCTGCATGTGGATGGAGACTAATTTTTAACTGTTATTCTGAATACACATGCAAATGAGTCTCAATTCTAATTTCAAAATCTTATTTGAACTCTGACTGATATGAAAACGTGTCATTGTTTACTAAATCAGAATGATAGCCTGTAACATTTTAAGCCAAATTTGATCAAGTCATGACTAAGTGTAAATTTGTATATTTCCAAATAATACATCCAGCTGAATTGATTGACTATCTGGCAACCCTAAGTCAGCTACATGTCTCATGCCAACACTGCTCTGCTTAGAAGCTTCATCTGGGGTGCAGGATGAGCACCCTGCTGAAGACAGAGAGGGCAGCCACACAGCTGTGGAACAGGCTGCTTCTGCTGTAACCCAGTCAAGGACTGTTCCTGAGTTGCATTCTTGAGTTCAAGTGTAAAAGAAGAGAATGTTGCCTGTACAGGATAGCATTCTTCTTCTTGATCTTTTCTTACTTTCTCTTCTGTGGAAGCTACATCTCCATGCTGTTTGATGGTTCAAAGGTGCACTTAATGTTTAAGTGGGTGTTTTGCATTGTCCTCTCCAGTTGCAATGAATCCCAGCTCCAGTCTTCTGTTGCTTAGCTTGATGCAGGTTTGCTGTGCCAGCGCCTTCCAGGTGTCCCTTTCTGTGTTATTCTAGAATCATCTCTGACTCAGAGCCTAGTGGCCTGCCTTTATTTTCTCACGCCCAGTGAAAGGCCCAAGTAGTTTTCTTTTGCTTCCACTTGGTACTTTGAAGAGTCAAGTTTTTTTTTCTTTCTCTTTCTCTCTCTCTCTCTCTCTCTCTCTCTCTCTCTCTCTCTCTCTCTCTCTCTCTCTCTCCTTCTCCCCTTCCTTCCTTCCTTCCTCTCTCTCTTTCTTCTTTCTTTCTTTCTTTTGTCTTCTTTCTTTCTTTTCTTGCCATGGTGCCATTTTCCTCTCCCTTTGGTCTTTTTTTCTAAAATCATCCTGGTAGTCTTAGTTGTCTGAGATGCTCCTACCTAGACTGCACTAACCAGGGGCCAGTAATAAACTCCCATGTTCCAGAGCTGAGCCACTTACTCTCATTCAGGATGCCATTCTGGGCAGCTCATCCTATTTGTTTTCTATTACTTCTATTACATTTATGTCCTGATGCATTTAAGTGGGCCTGAGGGGTCTGAATCAAGTCACTCTTCATTTTCTTCAGATATTTTTCTTCATAGTAAACACAGATTAAAAAATTTCTGTAGGCTATGCATGGTTAGGGTGAATTTTTGTTTTGCAATGTTAGGGATTGGAACCCAGGGCCTCATGGATGCTAGGCAAGTGCTCAACCATTGAGTGACGTCCCTAGCCCAGTCTTGGGTGAATTTTAACTCAGTTCTCATAACAGTCCTAGGATAGATACCCATATTGTCTTCATTTTGCTGATGGGGAACCAAAGCACAGAGAGGGTAAGTAATCGCCACAGGTCACCAAATTGCAAAACTGGGGAGTCAGGATTTAAACTCAGAAAACCTGGTTTCACAGCCTGTTCTCTTAAAAACTATTTTGCATTTCTTTTTAGTTTGTGGCACTTCTGCTCTCTGGAATCTTCTTTCCATCTAACCTAGTTGTTCCCCAGGATGAGTTAGCCTTTTCATAAGATACTTAGTCACAATTTTAAGTAGTCAGGTTGGTGTTGAAAAAAGCATTAGGCTTAGAACTAGATCACACCTGACTTGATCATACTTGACTAATGGTGTGATTTTGGACTAGTTTTGTGATAGGATTTCACTCATAGACATTTGATAGGACTAAATGTGAGTAAGTAGTAAGGTACTTGGCACATAAGGGTAATCAGAAAATGGCAGGTATCATGCATGTAACTTAAAAAGTCAAGAAGCGTTAACTTTAGAGTGCTGGCGTGTGTTTACATTTTGTCAGCTCTGGTTTATACTTAATAGACCAGGAGTAGGGGCTTCCTGTACTTTTCACTCCATTAGGGAGAAAACAAGGATCTGTTTGTTTTCTTTTTTTCTACTTTTGTTTTTCTTTATTTTCTTATCTTTGTTTTCTTTCTTTCACTTGAGCTAAAGATAGAAGAGAACTTTACCATTCAGGAGAAAGTAGTCTTGGGTGGGGAGTTTAGCTCAGCAGTAAAGTGCTTAGCACTTGGATTTGATCCCCAGCACCACAGAAGCAAGCAAACAAACAAAAAACAGAAAATAAACCTTTTAACATGTACTTAAGTTGTAAGACAACTATTTACCTTTCTTGTGTTTTTTATCTTTCTGTTTATTTCTAAAAAATAATGACACATTTTATTGTCTAGCTAGCATGAGGGGCCTTATAAAAATTTCTCTCTAAAAGCACATTAAAATAATATTTGTTTTTGTTTATTTGTAATCTTTGAAATTACAACGTCAAATTTTGTACTGAAGAAAACCACAGTCACTACCTTAATTAGTGAGACTGAAAAAAAAATCACTTGATTTATGCTAATTTGAGTATGTTTTGCATGCTAGCCTCTCCCCCTTCCTTACTGTCCCTGAGATGAGACAACTGGTCCTCCTTTGTTAATGTTTAGTGTGTGTGATGTTCACCTTTAATTCAGCTCAACTTTCTATAGAGTCTTAGTTCATTTTTACAATGATTTTCTATTGAAAGCTTTTGGGGGAGACATGTGCATTGAGGGTGTTTGTTCTAAGCAGCAGGTTGTTGTGATAAACTGTAAATTAACATTTTATTCAGGAATTTTCCCTTGGGTTTGTTGAACAGTGGCAAATGTCTCAGGTTGGTTTCAATGAATGAGTCCTTTTAGGGACCTTTACAAGGAAATGTTTTGTCCAAGAAGAACTTTGGTCAACCTTAATCCCTGAGTCCCTGACCAGAACCAGATTAGGTAAATGATTAAAAATAGCAGAACACTTGCATAGACTCAGTCCTTTAACATTTCTCAAATTTGCTTTTTCTGAACTCCAGTAAGGTGGCAATTATCCAAAGTTCACTTATTCTTCACCTAACAGAAATCACACAGTAGAAGATCAAGGTTAGGGAGATGAATCCTTCTGACAGCATCTGAGTTGACCCCCCCCCCCGAACGTGGAAATGAAGAAACAGGCTGGGGTGGGGGACAGATAATTCCCCTGCCACTCATAAGGTGGCTGATCAGAGAAGATAAGAGTCTGGCTTTGCAGTCAAGTTGCCCTGGCTTCCTTCACATCTTGGCCCAGCTGCTTAAAGACTTTGGCGCCTTGGGACTATGCGATGTATAGGGCCTCCTTTCCTTATTTGTCAGAAGGCATTAATAATCTTAGCTCTTTCACAGTAGGTGTGACATTGAGTGAGTTAATGCACACAGAGCCTTGGGAACTGTACACAGCCCAATGTAAATTCTTTAGTGTTAACCCTTGCATTGCCTTATCATTTACAGAGTGCATTTTCTCACTCACCATCTCATTTAATCAGTGATTTTCACAGGATCATTTTAGGAAGGTGCGTTTAACATTATTGAGTATTTGCCCAGGGTCACCCAGCCCTCAAGTGTCATGACCTGAGCCAAATTTTGTAACTTAAGAGCCCAGCTCTTAGGGTGTATGTCCTAAATTGTGCTTGGGCAGCACATATACTTTACAACATTCAGCCTTTAAAACTTACGTATTCTAAGTTTTTAGAAAGTACCTCAAGCCTTTGCTATTTCAGGTTCAATTTAAAAAAAAAACTCTAACCCACATCATCTTCTAGCTATAACAGCTTGGAAAATATACATGAAAAATATGACCTACAGTATTGGTTATAAAAACAAATAAAACAGAACCATGGTTTCTGCAATTAGTAATTTCCTTTCAGCCTATCAAAGTGGCTGGGACCTCAGCCTCTGGGCTTTTCCTTTGGCTCTGAAGAAGTCCTGCTGCATGTGCTCTGATCCACCTATTCTGAGTAGGCCTGCATATTATTGCATTCGTACTGCGTTAGATGAAAACAAGTTTTAAAAGGAAAACTGAGTCTCCTAAATTGGTCCAGTGTAATCAGAAGGCAAATGTTTCAGTTTCTTCACTGTCCTTTGACCTAGTACTTTCACTCCAAGAATCTATCCCTAGGGATTTCATGACAGTATTGTTTATAATAACTCTTCAGTAGGAGATTGGCTAAATTATGGTACGTCCATAGAAAGGCATATTATATGTGGCATAAATGAGTTATGAGTATTAATATGAAAAGGAATCCAAAGTAAGAATGTGTCACTGAAGAATAGAAGGTAGGAATGATTCAGTGTTTGTGTACAGCATATGTGATTAGAAGGAGTGAGTACATCAAGGGAAACGCCAATGACTGGAATTGGAAAAATCTGTTGTAAGAGTTCAGAGCAGCAGTATTGTTGAGTGGAGTGAATGGCCATTATTATGGAGGACTTTAAGGCAGGGTCTTGCTATGTGGCCCAAGTTGGCCTCTAACTTACAATCCTCTTGCATCAGCCGTGAGGGCTGCTATTACGGTCATGCACCACCATGCCTGGCTGCTTTTAACTTGTGTATCTTTGTATCGTGTAATATTTAAATAATTATGTCTGTTACTTTTGCAGTCAGAAAAAACAAAATTACTTCTGTCAGTGACCTATCCAGTGTCCTCAGTGACTAACCCTGACCCTGGCTTTGAGCTAGGGGCTTCTGCTGACTCTTGGGAATGCTCTTAACTGGATCAGTTTTATGCCATTTGGCACTTGTTCAAATAAGAACCTGGTTCTTCCCCTCTCATCAAGCCAACACACACATGCTCATTCTTATACTATAATCCATCTATTCACAGAGCCTATACACATACACGTACCCAGTGAGTAGCAGTTAGGCCTTTGCTCTGAATCCCCTTTACAAATGTACTGTTTTGTCTAGTTTCCCAGCTCGTAACAGATTATTAAGAAGGTCTGATAGTGAAAAAGGAGACAGAATATGTGTAGGGAGATATGAACTAAGACCCCAACAGAACACCACAGTTCAAACTCCATTCATCACTAGTACATTTAGCTTAACATACCTCAAGGAGTCACTTCACTGAATTAAATGCAGTCACTGGAGTTTATCACAACTTTGTACAGGTATTAAGAACAGGTGACATACTGCTTAAAATGTTCTGTACAGAAAGGCAGGATTGTAATAGAACTTTAAAAATGCTACTAAAATTTCTTGAACAGTATGGTATATTAAAATGTTAATTATCTAGCAGTTCTCTGATGCTGAGTCAATGGTTTTGCTTACTTAAAACCAGTATCTGTATTGCTAAAATTATTTGTCTAAAAAATGTTAACTCGAGGCCAAAAATCATTTGGAAACCACTCTGGCTCAGTATTCTGAATTAGCATATCTGCAAGGCAAACACTCTGTCAGAAAAAGACTTCTCCCTCTCTTTCCTAATGAGGAAGGAGCCAAATTTCTACCTCTACTATCCATGTGTCACAGTAGGCCTTGTGGTTTGTTGTTATTATTAGATTGAATTATAATGAGAAACCATTGTGCCTCTGGGGCTTCCTGTCTTAGCCCATGCAGATGGAGCCACAGTCACAGAAATAATTTCTAAAACAAATTGGCGCACTCTTCAAAAATATGTGTCCTATGCAGAACAGAAATAAGATCATTTTATTGTTCAAGGACTCTAAATTAGTAATTAAATGCAACAGGTCCTATCATGGGTTTATTAAATATCATTGAAAAATCCACTGCCGCCTCTGTAGCACAGCTGGGCCAGGGCCGGATGGATGGAAAGAATTTTGTCAGTAGAGCACAGCTAGTATCTGGGTAGACTGAAGCAGGACTGGGCAGTGTTACAGGTAGTGTGGCCAGGTGAGGTACCCTGCCAGAGGCTAATAAACCCCAGCAGTGCTTCTGGCTGTGCAGTGGATCCCTGAGGGGCTTTGTTACTAAGTTTTGCCCCTAGGCGGGGGACCAAGCACCAATTGAGCAGTGAAGGAGATTTTTATTCTTGAAGAAGTGGGAGAAAAACTGCAATACTACTTTTCAACCCTTGGTGGGGGGGGAGGGTCTAGAGGAAGAGAAATGAGGGGGAGTAATAGCTAACAAAGGGGGAAATGTTTGTGTCTTAGAATGGGTGGAGATGTTCCATGAATTTAGTCTTTTTCTTCTTTTATGGTTCTTGCAGTCTTGGCTGTGGCAATTGTTAGCTGTCATGGCAGTGAGGGTATGCCATTTAGCTTGCAGATGGGATCATAATGAAGTTGGAGGTTGTCTGCCAGTCACTCTGGCAGCCCTGTTTAGATCCAGCCAGTTTCTGCTAGCCCACCTGAAGAGGTACTTCTGGCTTGCAGGCATTCTGTCCTCAGAGACAAAGATGATGGGGGGGGGGGGTATTCGAAATTCAGTTAGATCACTTAGACAGTATTCAGGGTAACAGCTTCACAATTTGCCTTGCCTGAGCCTGTTCCGGTCCCCTTATGTTGCAGTTTTTGCGGTGCATTTTTTTTTAAGATAATTCCCAGGTGAATCTAATGGTCAGCTAAGGTGTGTGCTGGCTCTGTCATTTTCCAACTGACCTTCAGTTTCCTCACTTAAAAATGGGAATGATGGTAGAATCTTCCTAAAATCCTGTGATAAGAAGAAACTGAAATCATGCATGTAAAACCTTTAGTATCATGCCAGGCAAAAAAGTACCCCATAAATGTTAACGAACACATATGTGTATAAATGTGATAATGCTTTTTAGGATATATATAAACAAACACATTTATATTACATAGAGATAAAAAGAAAACTTATTGCTAGTCACAGAGACTATATGTAAGTAAAGAATATAGGTCACAGGAAAGTTGAAACCAGTTTCTAAGATTTACCCCCAAACAAGATACAGCATCAGGAGGAGCACATCAGAGGTCTTGGTAAAACAGGCTGGAATCAAGCCTCAAGTTACTTCCTTCATTGTGATTTATGGTAGAGGAGCAAACCAAGCTGTTGGCTGCTGCCAACTGTTGAGAGGAACCAAGGCCTGCAAGCTATGTCTTGAACTGCAGCCCTGGGATTGGCAGCAGCTCTTGGTAGGAGCTCTTAGCCAGTTAGAAGATGATATAAACAGAGGAGTGTATGTGTTTGAGAGAGGTTTAGGTGGTCACCTTGCTTTAGAGATGCACTGAATGTGTGGTGTGAGGGAGCCATGTTCTGGTTTGTACACTGGGATGGTGCTTCCAGGTACTTGGGTGAACAGTGGAGGAGATAATCAAATTGAGTGGAGAGATATATGTCTCAATATGTGTTGCTTTTGAGACATCCAAATGAACATCTTCAGTTGTAACTAGAGTTCTAGGCCAGAACCCAGATTTCCAGTATGTTCTGGAGAATCCAACGATTTGCCCTGGTAAGTCAAATAAAGATAAGAATAATGCTAACGGGCAGAAAAAGGAGATTTATGATGTGGTGTGGGCACCCCTAGAAAGAGGCACAATGAGCATTTCACTCCATCTTCTGTGTATAGATGTGAGCTTTAGGTTTAAATAGAGGAAGAATTGGAGCAGGGGTAGAGAGGCATCCATAATTATTAAACAGTCCTGCTCACAGGTGTGATCCAGTTGCACATTTTCTCAAGATTGGTCAGGTGCGATTTGTCACCATGAGAAAGCCATTGTTGACTGAGGGGTAGTTTCAAATCTTTCCACAAGATATTTATCTATCAGTTCTGTCTTTCTGGAATCCAAGATGATCTCAGAAGACAGTGGCTCAGAGCAAAGGATAGATACAAAATGGAGGCAGAGATGCTGAGTTTTTATCCTGCTTTCAGCTACCTTTTGGACATTTGCAGGCCAAACTGCAAAAGCAGTTTCTAAGTACCTGTTACACAGTAAGTAGGTGGGTAGATTGGTCTTGAGCCTAGAAAGGAGGTCTGGGGTGGAGGCATGGCTCTGAGGCCTCTGGTATATAAGTGAGCCTGCCACGGAGGGGGATAAGAGTGAGCCAGGCTACAGTCTGTGGGGATGCACCTTGGGCACCACTCACGTTTTAATGGCAGAGAAGAGTAGGATGAGTTTAAGGGAATGGAGGAAGGGCCAGACAAGCAGAAAAAAACCACACCAGAGCCACAGAGAGAAGAGTGCAGTGGTGAGAGACAGATGCAAGCAAGTCAGGAGGAAAATTCAGCAAAGCTCCTTGTCCTTGCCACAGGAATGTCATTGGCAGCCGTGGGGAGGCATATTTTGGCAGCATGATGAGAAAAAGTGCAGTGGGTTACTGAGCAGGAGTTAAGAAAATGGAGACTACATGTGTAGAGAATCCATCAAAAACTTCAGGAAAGCCAGGCTTAGTAGTTCACAGCTGTAATCCCAGCTGCTCAGGAGGTAGAAATCAGGATTGCAGTCCAGGCCAGCCCTGGCAAAAATGAGAGACCCTATTTAAAAAACACCTAAAGCAAAAAGGGCTAGGGTGTGGCTCAAGTGGTAGTGTGCCTGTCTAGCAAGTGTGTGAGGCCCCGAATTCAAACCCCATTTACCTCCCTTCCTCCCTTCACCACCACCAACAAAAAATGCTTTGGGAAAGAGTTTAGTTGGTAGCTGTAGCTTAGGTTGGGAGAGATATTGGGTCAAAGAAAACATTCTCCTCACTTTAAAAATGGGAGACTGGAATTCATTTGTATATGAATGAAGAGATATTAAATGTCCTTGCTGAAGAAAGAAGGGGTTATTTATACTCTTCAGAATTCTAAGCCTACAAGAGGTAGTAGAATCTGATTAAAGGGAGGATCAGGCTTGGTGTGGCCATTAGAACAACTGAAGCAGTCTTGGTGTACTGTGACATCACATAGCTGAATTCTCACCTACTTCACTTAGAAGTGACAGTGGTTCAGGGCACAGTGCTGTGTCCTTCATTTCTAGCATGTTGGAGGCTTCCCCTTCCATACTTATTTCAAAACTTACACTAACACCAACACCAAACTGAGACACTGCACCAAAAGAATTTCACAGTATTTTGTGCCCCTTCAACTAAGGTAGAATTTTACTGAGAAAGGTAATTTAAAAAAAAAAAGTGATATGGAAGGGCTTCATTAAGTGTTTTAGAATTTATGTAACCAAACAAAACCCTGAGTGATAGATTTTGTCAGGAGTTCCTTATATTATTTTCCAACCAGCCTGTAGGAATGTTCATATAAGTAAGTGTTAACTATGCTTATAATTACTATTATTATATTTTGGAGACAGGGTCTCTCTAGAGAGATAGATAGGTAGGTAGAGACAGAGACACTGCACTGACCTAGAACTTGCTGTGTAATCTAGGTTGGCCTCCAACTGGAGTTTCTCCTTCCTGGAGCACTGGGACTAAAGTGTGTATCACCATGTCTGGGTTAAAATTATCTTTTGGAAATTAGCTAGCATTTGTTGCCCTCAACGCAGAGAAACTAAAGCAGATACCTTAAAAGCAACTGAGGCCAATAGGAGAAGGGGACCAGGAACTAGAGAAAAGGTTAGATCAAAAAGAATTAACCTAGAAGATAACACACATGCACAGGAAAGCAATGCAAGTCAACTCCCTGTATAGCTATCCTTATCTCAACTAGCAAAAACCCTTGTTCCTTCCTATTATTGCTTATACTCTCTCTTCAACAAAATTAGAGAGAAGGGCAAAATAGTTTCTGCTGGGTATCGAGGGGGTGGGGGGGCAGCCTGTGTCTTTGCCCCTGGTTTTAATCTATGCTTTCAGTAATAGCCCTAAGTTCTGACATCAAATTTTTCTGGCTTTATGCATGCCACCTCTAACTTTGTGCTTTAGTGCAGTTTTTTTCCCCCTAGACCTCAGTCATTTTAAGTTAATACTGTGTATAGAACACAGGGCCTGGTGCTCATGCTTGCTAGGCAGGTGCTGTACCACTTGAGCCATGCCTCCAGTCCTGAACCTCAGTCATTTAAGTGGCATCTATATGATACTTCCCTAGCTGGGGAGCCATGCATGTTACTATGTATTTGGCATTTTAATTTAAGTGGATTCTTTTATTAGTTAACTCTTGTCCTAAGTATTTAGAATTATCTTTTATTTAGGTTTTTGTAGTAAGTTAAATGACTACTTTAATTTTAAATTGTTTCTGTTTGTCCCTCCTGATATGGCATGTTGTGGTACCATTGCCATGCTTTGGGAAATACTGTAGTAGTGTGGAGGGAGCAGCGACAAAATTGAAAAGTCACTTCTATTCTGATGCCAAATAGATGCATTTCTATTCATCTTGTTTCAGTAGCATCTTAAGTGGTGTTTACTTTTAGGAACCTGATTTGGATGCTCTGGCACGGCGGGCAGCAGAAAGGAAAAGAAAAGCAGAAGTGAGATATAAGGAAGCCCTGAAAGTACAAAAAAATCAAAAGGAAATATTAATGAAACAGAAAACCTGGTAATAATTTTTGCCTTATTTTCTACTGAAAGTAAGAGAGCTGGAATAGAGGGCACACAGGATGCTGTGAACGCAGATATTAGATAAAAGTCATGTAGTATATCCGTTGCATTTGTTAAAGCTGGGTTTAAAAATTAATGCAGTGGGTGAATGGCTTACTTAGGTGAACATGCAAAGTGAGCTTCCTCTTCCAGTTGTGGTCTGAGCTTCTGTGACCAGTTCAGAGCACGTACCTCCTAATATCTGTTCCTGATGTAAAAGAAACAAAATCTATGTGATTAAGAATACTAAATGAGGTTGTAGACTTTGAGGAAGTGTTTAGAATTTTATGCATGTTTTAAAAATTAGAAGTCTGTTAGTGGTGTGCAGCGGTCCTTCTAGGCAATTGTCCATCTTTATCAACATTTCTATGCTGTAACTGTTCTAATGAACAGTAGCTGTTTGTTGAGCGGGTCTCCTCCCTGGAGCTTTGTGTCTTTAGAGATGCCTCTTTCAGTTGGTAAACATGCTCACACATACTGACTTTATTAAACAGCATACTGAGCTGGTGGGATCAGAATGGAGGACATCTTCAGTCAATGGCTTTTATGTTTTTAACTCTGCGAGACTAATTGATGACATCTCATGTTTTTAAGGCATATACAAGCTTGAAAGCAAGTACTGCTTGTGGAAAAAGAGAGATCTGCAAAAATAACAAGTCTGCCACTGCCTCTTCCAGCTCCTTTGGAGGTGAATTGCTTTGAGTTTTGAAAAGCACTAGCATATAATAATTCTTTACTATTAAAATTTATTGGATGTAAACATAATTATCATTTGTTTAAACTTAATCTGTAGTTGTATAAGTAACATATGAGTGTATCTGGTGTATTTAAAAATAATCCTAGGTATTATTTCACCTTCAGTATGTACTTCTGATGTACAGACTTTTTAAAAATAAAACAAAAACTGCTGGGTGCCTGTGGCTCACACCTGTAATCCTAGCTATTCAGGAGGCAGAGATCAGGAGGATCATGGTTTGAAGCCAGCCTGGGCAAATAGTTCTTGAGACCCTATCTTGAAAATACCAGCACAAAAAAAGTGCTGGCAGAATGGCTCAAGTGGTAGAATGCCTGTGTAGCAAGTGTGAAGTCTCAGTTCAAATCCCAGTACCACCAAAATAAATAGATAGATAGATAGATAAATAAAAACATAATATGCATAGTTTGCTCAATATTATTTAATGCCCAGTGTGTGTTCAGTTTTCCCCAATGGGCTCAGTTTTTTTGCTTGTTTGAAAAACTAGTGGGTTTTTTTTGTTAAGTTGTTTTTTTTTGTTGTTGTTGTTGTTGTTTTGGTGCTGGGTTTGAACTTGGACCTTGTGCTTGTTTGGCGAGTGTTCTGCCACTTGAGCCATGCCCCCAGCCCTTTTAAGTATTTTTCAGGGTGGCCTCAGACCTTGAGCCTCCTACTTACGCCTTCTGCATAGCTGGGATACAGTGTGCACCACCATGTGTGACTTGTTTGTTGAGATGGGGTCTCTAAAAATCTGTGTCCCAGTGGGCCTCTAACCACAATCCTCCTGATCTAGACCTCTTGAGTAATTAGGATTATCGACATGTATCTACACCTATGATTTTCCGGTTTTTTCTTTTTTTTCTTTTTTTTTTTTTTTTGGTAGGGCTGGGGTTTGAACTCAGGGCTTCATGCTTGCAAAGTAGGCACTCTACCACTTGCACCACACATCCAGTCTGTTTTTCTCTGATGATTTTAGGGATGGGCCTTCTCAAAGTATTTGCCTGGACTGGTCTCATGATCCTCC
Organism: Castor canadensis; assembly: GCF_047511655.1. Classification (NCBI taxonomy): domain Eukaryota; kingdom Metazoa; phylum Chordata; class Mammalia; order Rodentia; family Castoridae; genus Castor; species Castor canadensis. The sequence continues at coordinate 59,743,931 of NC_133400.1, forward strand.
TGATCTTAGTCTCCCAAGTAGCTAGGCATGAGCCACCAGTATGTGGCTTGGTGTTGGCTTTTTGAAGGCTATTAACATTTCTGTCCTTTTATTTTCTCATGTACTGTGATTTAAAAAACTGCATTCATTTTCCTGCAGACTTTTCCACACTCTGGATTTCTTGCTCTGAAGATATAAATTATGGAGTGGTGGTTCACACTTGTAATCCTAGTACACGGAGAACACAGGATAGCATTTTGAGGCCAGCTGGGCCAAAGAGTTGTGAGACCCCCCTTCTCTCCATCTTGAACAATAAATACTGGGCATGGTGTCGCTTGCCTATCACCCTAGCTGGGATTGCAGTTCAGACTGCCCAGGCATAAACCTTAGCCCCTACTCAAAACATAACTAAAACAAAAAGGGCTAGGGGCGTGGCTCGAGTGGTAGAGTGCCTGGGTAGCAGGTGCAAGGCCTTGAGTTCAAACCCCAGTACCACCAATAAGAGAAAAAAAAGAAAAAAGAAATTACGGTTCAGATACTTTAAAAATCTGCTCAAGATTATAAGATAATGAGAGGGATTTATTTATATGAGTAAAATGTGTGCTTTTGTGATTGAAACTCATTTTTAAGAGAATTGTTAATAACAATAGAAATTAACTTTAAGAAGTATTGGAGCCCGGAGCGTTGGCATTAGCCTGTAATCCCAGCACTCAGGAGGCTGAGACAGGATTATGGCGAATTCAAGACCAGCCCCCATCTCCAAAAAAAAGTGGTTTTCTTGTTCATATTTGGTTTTTGTGGTTATTGACATGGCTATTTATATGGTTGTCAAAATTGCAGTTATCTGAAAAGTTAAGCAGAAGTAAAAGAATACCTTCACAATTACAGGGATGTCTAATGTGGTTGTATATACAAGTATATTTTATGTGTGTCTAATTAGCATAAGTCCCAGATATTCTCTAGGTCTTCCACTTTGTCAGCCTTTCTGCTTTTGTGTTGAGCCATCTGCTGTGTTGCATTTGGTCCAACAAGGTTCAGATGGAGGAGTCCTATTTCAGCCATGCCCTTAGCTCCAGGCAGGATTATAAAAAGGCAGGCAGTGTTTTATTCATGATGCCTTTTGATTACCTTTGTCTTATTCCTAATGTTCATAACAAGCCAAGATTAAAAATGTACAAAACAAAATATTGTCTGTGTGTAAGTACTTTGTAGGTATGAATTATATGCAGATATGTTGTTGTCCTTTTTTCTTTCAACTTCTCATGAAAATTTTCGAAGTATAGGAAAGTTAAGAATATAGTAATTGGGCTGTTAGAGTAGCTCAAATGGTAGAGTACCTGCCTTGGGTTCAAACCCCAGTACCTCAAAAAAAAATACAACCAATGCCTGTTTGTATTGTGTATAGACTTCAGTCAGATAACTGTATATATATGTGTACACATTTAATGTGAATGCAGAGGTACTGTTTCATCCTAAATACTTCAGCATGCTTCTTATAATAGGGGATTCTCTTGCACAATCATAATACATTCATCACACTAAGAAATTAACATTAATGCCTCAATTCCATTTAATTTCCATCCATAATCTAAACTCTGATTGTCCTGCCTTACAGCTTTTCCCTGTTTTTAAATGAGGCAGTGCTCTAGACTCTCACATTGCTTCTGTTTGGTTTATCTCTTTGGTTTATCTTAAACTAAAACATTTTCTTTGCAGTGCTAGCCAAATTCTCATTTTAGAATCTTTTTCCTTTAGCATATGTTAATTGTATAAAATAATGGTTTTCATTAGTGTGCCTTAAATTGTACAAATTAGCAGGTTTCCTATTTCAGACACTTTGAAGAGACTACACGAGTTTCTCACTTCTTCCCTTGTCTTGTTTTCATGTGAAATTGTGCACTCATTTTCATGAAACTGAAAGTTAGGTTTAAAGGTTTGATTGTCTTTTGGCGATAATACTATACAGGTGAGGCTGAATAGTTTTATGCATCACATCAGAAAGTACAGAATGGCCAGTTGCTCCCGTTTGATCACTAGTTATGGCTGCAACTGTGAGAGCTCTCCATCAGAAAGTCATATGTTTCCCTTTCCAGTTACCAAGTAATTTGTGAGGTGATGCTTTGGTAACTGGCTAGGTATCTGTCATCCTTCTGCATTTATTAATTGGCCTACTTTTGTTTTAAAGAAGAAAGAGAGCTCTCTTTGGTCAGTAGAATGGAGTTCAGCTCTTTTAAGAAGACGGGCATATACTTTTTCCCCTTAACCAACTTTTAGAGTAAAGGATCAGTGGAATAATCCAGTGATGGCAATTTTTTTTCTCTTTTGTGAATATCACTGTGGACCTGTGGATTTTTACTTATTCAGTATTACATAGTCATTATAATAGTTATTTATAATATTATAATAGTCATTATTCTTTTTCTTTCTGATGTTTTAGTGTCTGAAATTTTGTTAGTAGGAGACTTTCCAGGCTGGCTCTGTGTCCTCCTTCCTGTTTGAGCACTTCTTTACTATGAACTTACTGGATCCCATTTCTGGTGTTTACAAAGAGCCCTGGTTCTTCTTAGAGGAGAAATGACACTTATAAACTAAGATTGGGGTTATATTCATATTTGACTTAAAAAACATTATTTTAGAAAGGGGTCCATCATCCATGCCTATAAAGGTGTTAGGGAAAGCAGTGTCTTCTATATAATTTGAGTTGGATGTGAATATATGGTGTGGCAGGGAAGTAAAGGATTTTGGTCTAGGAAATACTAGATTATAAAATATTTTAGGGACCAAGGAGGTGTACCCTAGAAGTACCTTATGTCATATATTCAGAAGATCGGTATATCTGTACCACTGTTCCTCCAAGCATATAAAAATAGGAATGCTGAGAAACCTGGGGAAATGAATCTGAACTTTTTAGTCTTCACAAATGAAGAAAATCTTTAAGCAATCCAAGAAAATAACACTATTTTATAGACTAAAATCTTACGAGAGAACTGTTCCCATGGTGGAGAGAATGGGCACTAACTGTGTATTTATTATTTTAGTTGTATCTCATTAAATCACCACAATAGCTTTGCATGGTAGAAATTATCCCATGTCACAGGGGAGGAAAATTGAAAATCAAGTGTTAACCTGATCACAGTCCTTAATGTGAGAGAACCAGAGTTTATCTGGTGTTTACAAGTGTTTTCTCACACATTATTTGATAGCTACAGTAGCTGTCTCAATGGCCATAAGTTATAGGGATTGCTGTGAACCTACTTTACTTGAGAAGACGAGGAACAGAGAGGTTACAGAACTCTGCTGTAGTCTCGTGCAGAAGGGACTCAGCTGAAGTATTAGCATTCCTTCGTGAACATTGTTCTCATTGTGTTGTGTACAAAACGTCACTGATATAACTGATTATCAGAACCATTTGAGCTCCTTGAAGGCAGGGGCCGTTATTTTACTTTTCAGTATCATTTGCCATTTTAACACATAGTTGACACTTAAGAAACTTCTTATTAGTTCACTTGATTTAGTTAGGTACTAGTACATAGTAAACTGTGGTCGATGACCAAATGCACTCTTACAGGAAAGGGGGGAAGTAGTTTACTTCCTCTTTTTTGAGAGTTGTTCTGTTCTGGAATTGGTGCTCTTAAGTATAGCTTAAATTGCATCATTAAACACTGAGAAGTAGACCAATCTGAATTACAGTGGACTTTCTGTGATTAGACATGGAAAGGGTCCTGATAGTGTGGGCCTTTTTTAAAAAAATTAATGTAGCGAGGTGCTTATAATTGATTTGACATGTCCTATAAACACTTTTTTATTGGGAAGATTTAAAATTAAGTACTTGCTGGGCTTGGGAACTCTTGCCTGTAATTCTAGCTTCTGGGGAGGCATCGATCCAGAGGATCACAATTTGAGGCCAGCCTGGGCAAAAAGTTATTGAGACCTCATCTCAATCAGTAAGCTGGTCATAGTGGTGTGTGTCTGTAGTCACAGCTTCTTGGGAGGTAATAAGTAGGAGGATTGTTGTCTGAGGCTGGCCATGGGCAATGAAAGAGAGACTGTATAAGAAATATCTCAAGGTTGGAGATGTAGTTCAGTGGAAGAGCACCTGTCTAGCAAAGGACAAGGTTCTGGACTCAATCATTTTTGCTAGGGGAGAAAACTAGCAAAAATGAATTGTTTCTTTAAATAAAGTTGAAGTGAGCTTCTGAAGTAAGAGATACTGATTGTATTAAAGATACCTAGAAGATGTTTTAAAGTACTAGAGATCTGATACTTTCATTAAAATTTGAAATAACTTAACTGTGGAAAAAGAGATGTCTTTTACTGTGAGCAGACTTTTCACTTACTTGAATGAGGTTAACTCACTGTCTTAGTCCATATTCTGCTGCTAATGATGCAATGCCACTGACTAGGTAAATAGTAAAGAGAAGAGACATTGTGGTTCAGGTTTTGAGGGGCTGCATTTGGTGATGGCTTTCTTGCCGGCAGAGTTCCAGGTTGTTGGAGGACTAACATGGCCATAAACAAGAAGTGTGCCAAACTGCCTTGTATAGTGGACTCATTCTGGGGTAACTCACTGACCCCACTCATGAGAGGAGACCCCTGATCACCTCCCAGTGGCCACCAACTCTACTTCTTAATATCTCCTAATGAGGACCTACCAAGCACTGATTAAAATACTTTTTTTTCCATTGGATCCAACTTTAAGTAAAAATGCTTTTAACCTAAGCATCTATTTTTTTTATGTTCCATTTTTACAGAACATTGAAGTGAAAAGAATTTCTTCAGTGAAAACCAATAGCTCTACTTACCATCATATTTCCACTTTTGTGAACAGACAGATGGACACAAAGCAGGTGATTGACTTACTGTTTTCTTCATACCTTCACTTTATTACTTCTTTGATCACTGAATTGATTTATATTGTCGTTCTGTGTCTGTTGTTGCCAAATTTTAAAATCTGAACAGTCCCACTAACCATCCTAGGTTGACAAGTATAAAAAACCTCTTTAAACATGCTTTGACTTTTCATGTCAGGTGTGTTATGGTCTTACATAAATGGAAGAAAGCAGATGATTATTTAGATTGCTATCTATTAAAATAGATTTTCTTACCATGCATTAGAGTTTGTCTTCATACACAAACATATACACATACTTTTCAAAACATGATTTTTAACAGACACATAATATTTCATCATTCTAATTGTCTTTTTGCTTATTTAAATACTCTAAATGTAATAGTCTTGTACATTTATATCTGCATCTAGTTGTATGTTAAGAGTAGGTTCCTAGAAGAGAAATCTGTGGTTCCAAACTGTAACATTTGATACAGATCAAAAGATTGCCTTTTAAAAAGTATCAGCAATACATGAGAATGGCTGCATAGAATTATGGATTAAAAATTATTGCCATCTTAAAAGTGACAAATGATATATTCTTATTATAATTGTTATGTCTTTGTAAACAGTGGATTTGAATATTTTTCATGTTGTATATATTCGGCTACTAGAAAAGTAACTATCAGCATAGCATTTGCATTTAGAAAGCAATAAATAGGGGTGAGGGTCATTGCTCAAGTGTTAGAGCACTTGCCAGAGTGCAACAATTACATATTTTGGTTGACTGCTGAATAGCAGTTAATACTTAAGATGAGTATCATCATCATAGAATGAGCTTATAAGGTTCAAGACTAAATCTGAGATTTATTTAAAATTGTACAATATTATTATGATTTCAATATCATTATAATACAAGAAAAACCTGTTTTGGGTAGTATATTTTTGCAATATTAGATAGATGCTGCCTTTTAGCTGAGACTAATGAAGAAAGACTTTTCACCCATCTCTGTCAGTATAGGCTACTGCTGGTATTGCATTAGTCTTTAATCTTTTCTTTTGATAGCAGCTAGAAGACCTTTGTCCCCTTCAGTCTTTGGATCAGTAGTTGTAAAGTAGTCCCACAAACTAGAGCTTCATGCAGTCATGAAGGAAGTTGCTTTCTGAATATTCTCAAGAACACATATATGATTTTACAAAGTTTATCCTGGTATTTTACTTGTTGCTTTACACAATCACTTAGGTAAAAAAATCTATCCTTAAACCTTGAATTTAAAATGTGACAACAGGCAATATGCTGACTTCCAAGATAAAATTATCTTTGAATTTTAATATGCATCTTGGCTTATGTCACAATAATTTTGCATCTTCCTGGGAGTAGAATTTTATGATCTTATAGCAAGTGTGATATAAAAATAATTTCATTCTTGGCTTGCATGTTTGGATAGATTGTAAAACTACTTTGGCTTATTCAGCCTTCCTAGCATGTAAGAGTTGATATTGTGGCTTTGAGGTTTTTTGAATATCCTGTGAAAGAAATTCCAAGATCTCTTGCCTGTCAATACATTTGCCTTTGCTAAAGAAGGACAGTGAAAGCGGCCTGCTGTAGTCCACCATCACTTCCCGTTTGTGTACTGCAGAATACAACTCATGCACTTTGTCAGAGCATGTTTTCAAAAAAATTCTTTTGTTGGGGGAAGTGTTAAGTTACTAGGGCTTGAACTCAGGGCCTGTGCTTGTTAGGCGGGTGCTCTACCACTTGCGCCATGCCTCCAGCCTTTTTTGCTTTCGTTATTTTTCAGATGGGGTCTTGTATTTTGAACCTTGATCCTCCTACCTACAGCTCCCACAAAGTTAGTTAGTACTAACTTTTTATTGAGGCTGACCTTGAATGGTGATGCTCCTTGTCTCTGCCTCTTGAGTATCTGGAATTACAGACGTGAGCCACTGTACCTGGCCCCTGACATACTCTTTTTGACTGACATTCATAGTTTTTGCAAATTTCACATCTTTCACCTTCAACTATTAAAAATGAAATTTTCATTATTTCAACCAGATTTTTGTTTAAATTTCAATTATATTAGCACAAGTTCTACAAGGGTTTTTCTCCATAAAGCATTCTTGTAAAGTCTTGTTTTCAAATTTGGTAACTGAGAACAAACTTTGTTTACAGACCTTGATTTTTTTTTTCCCTTGTGGTGCTGTTGATCAAACCTAGAGCCTTGTGAGTACTAGGCAAGTGCTGTGTTCCTGAGCAACTCCAGCCCCACTATTTTGTAATGCTTTATTTTCTTCATATTCGTATATACTTTGTTATTTCCAAATTGGACATACTTATCCATTTTGTATGTTATTTCAAAGTTTATCCTCTTAAATTTTTGCTTTATCAAAATTGATACTCTGCTTTCAATTAATTCTTAAGAGAGGTGAAGAATTCCTTAAAAACTTTTTTCTTGAAAACTTCATGGACTGAGTGGAATGAAATATTGTTCTTAAAGGTTATTTTGTTTAATGTTATGCATGTTAATACACTAATTCTATGGAGATTATAATTTTATTTACTCTAACCTTTTTCTGTTTGCCTAGTGTTACTTAGATTTGCATAAATATTTATTGGCTCAAAACAGAATATTTTTAATGAATCTATTTGTCTAGTGCACTCTTGCTTATCAGCCGTCAGTCTCTTTACCTAATCTATCTCACTATTTGAGTTTTAATTTTATATACAGTGTTCATGGCTTTTGTGGTCATTTCTTACTGTTTCAGTTGACTCATAGAATTTCAGCATACAGAGTATGAAAAAACTTCCACTCGTAGTTACATTTAAAATGTTGCCTATATTTGAAAGTAAATGTTTAGGTAATGAGAAAAAATCCTGGTTATATTATTGTCATGTTAAGAGGTGAAGACTTGCATAAAGGGGTGGTCATTGGTTATGCATAAGTCTAGAAATTACCATTTCTGTTAAAGTAGGTGTTCTGGTGCTCCCCAGGTGATGACACGCGGCCGGCGTTGGCTAGAAACCAAAATCAAATCTGTGCACTCTAAATTACTTACACAGCCTTAGATGGTGTGGGTGTTTACCTATCAGTATTGTCATTTTAATGGTGTTTCTTTACTTTAAAAGTATGGAAGGTTGGGTGCTGGTAGCCCACACTAGTAATCCTAGCTACTCAGATGGCAGTGATCAGGAGGATCATGGTTCAAAGCCAGCCCAGACAAATTGTTCTCCAGACTCTTATGTTAAAAATAGCCAACACACAAAAAAAGGGCTGGCTGAGTGGCTCAAGTGGTAAAGAGCCTACCTAATAAGCATAAGGCCCTGAGTTCAAACTCCAGTACCACAAAAAAAAAACAAAACAAAACATGGAGGAATGTGTTTGGATGAACAAAGCCTAATCTAGTTTGAAGTGAATTTATAAGACTTTATACTAGCAGTTTGATCCTATGTATGTGTATAAGCTGATGATAATTGTGGGCATTTATTAATAGAATGCTTATTTTTTTAATTTTAAATGAATAGAAAGCATGCTTTTAAAGTTATTTTGTTTTTCAGTTAATTTTTTGTTTCACACTTAAAAAAAATTATCTAAAATGTTATTGACTGCTAGCCAGATGCTCATTTGTCTGCTGAAGAAGAAGCTAAACGATTAGAAGAACGACAAAAACAGGCAGCACGGGAGAGAATGGAGCAGTTTGAAAAGGCACATGAATGGGGTTTCCAAGCATTGAAAAAGATCCATTTGGCCCAGTAAGAACTTCTGTGACTGTTACTGATGGCATTACAGAAGTGGGTGGTGCTAGGCTCAAAGCAAGGTGGCATGAAGGATGTTACATACACTCTCTGACTCATGTGACTTCAGGTTTAGTTAGGTTAAGTTATTCTCACAGTGTATCACTAAATCTAAAAATTTTCCTGGTTTTTAAGTTTATTTAACCCAGAAAGAGCCTGAGAAGATTAATCCCTTTTCTAATGTAATTATTTGGGCTTCATTTGTGCTCTGTAATTTTGAGGATTAGATTCATTGCATATCTATTGAGCAAAGCAGAGTATTGATTCAAAGGTAAAGTGATGATCCTTGCTGTCATGGAGCTTTGAGAAAGTGAGTGTTGTCAACCTAAAAATGTGGATAGTTTTAGCCTCACTTCTGTCCTGCTGATTGTTCAGTCAGTAAGCATTATAATAGCATAAAACAATTCATCTTGTTGGAAGTATACTTTTATTTTCTCAATTTGCTAATGCATTTGGGAATTTTAAACACCCACCTTAGTGAGGAGTCTTTAGGTACTTCTATGGAAATTAAACTCTTAGCTCATAAAAGTTTATTTATACTATTTGAACTAAATTAAGACCGTTTCCCTTAAGTTTTTGGCTTCTATAAATTGGAAGTAAGTTTGTGACAAAAATAACTGAATGTCTAAGTTACTAGTCATTCTCCTCATCTAAGGCTAACACCTATAGAAAAAATACACATGAGAAAAAATCATAAAATAAACCCATTCATCATAAAAACAGCAGTATTGAGTGTTTAAGATGTAGGCTCCAGCTTGCATGGATTTGCCTCTCTTCATTACTTCCTGTTTGATCTCAGATAAGTGACTTAGCCTCTGTGAGCAATGTTTCATCATTGTTTGATGAGGATTAACTGAGTTTCATAAAGCATTTAGAAATGTGTGTAGAATTTCACAAGTTCACAGTGAATGTTAGTGGTACTAGTCATGGTTACTGCAAGTAATACTGGCAGAGTACCACACCACAGTTCCCACGAGCCAGAAGAGTATGCAGGCTCTTCTACCTTCTTACAGAATTAATGCTCCTTACATAAGAGTTATCCAGAACTGTAATCTCAGTGCTAATAGATGGTCTCCCTTTCCTATCTGAGCCATGTTGCTGTAGACCTTGTTGTGGTCTGGCACTTGTTTCCTGCTGGGTCTGCTGTGACTAGTGGGTGGCCTCTATCTGCCTCTCCAGTTCATATTTCTCTTTAATCCCCTTGCCCTCCATGCTCTAGCCCTTGCTCTAGTGTGTGCTTTGAGCATCACATGCCTTCATCTCCACACCTTGTGCACCGTTGTTTTCTTGTTATTTCAACTGCTCTTATACCCACTTTTATCTGACTAAATTCTCATCCCATCACTGAGCAGTTTCCCTTGCTCTTCTTTACCCTTCACCACCAAAATTCAGTTAGATAACTCACTAAAACTCTGCTTAAACTTTCATATTAGGCATACTGTAAGCTTAAAGAGATAGACAGGTCCCTTTTAATTAATGAGAGTCACAATAGTGACTCTCAGTTAATCCACAGTCACTCTGATCTCAGTGCTTACCTGACACATATATATCAGGAGCCATGGAAACTTAAATAGAAAGTAACTTCATGACTTCCCTCAGAAGTCAGACACTTTTGTAACTTTATTGCCTAACCAGTACCATTCTCTTTTGCTACTAACATAATGCTACTTCTTTGTTGGTCTCATAGGGTTGAGATTTTTTTTTCCCCGAGAATTTATCGCAGTATCTGGTATTCAGCAAATGTTTGTTGAGTGGATAAATTAATTAACTGTAATGTGTTTTGGTGCAGAACAAATGGGAGGGCAGGGGAAGGAAGCCTAAGCCCTGCTCCTCATGGTCTCCCCACTTTCCCTCCCTGGTTAGTAATACTAGCCAAAGTTCGATTCCTCTGTCATTAATCTCTATTCTTGAAGAATCAAGAGAAGCTAATGAAAGAACTCAAACAGCTGCAACAAGAGGACCTGGCACATAAAAGACAGACTGTAGCACAAATGCCACCACAGCTAGTTGAACTTCCATACAAACGAAGTGAAATAAAAGATGACTGGCAGAGAGAGCTAGAATTTGCCTTTGAAGATATGTACAATGCAGACAGAAGTAAGATATTTTCCATAGATTTTCAGCAGTGCTTTTAAATGTTTTAATGGGAAAATATATATGTAATGATGAAGCAGTTTTTATTTTTGAATAAGCTCTCAATTTGAAAGAGACCCTTATATTTAAATGTTCAAATTACAATAGCCTTCAGATTTTTATGAGTGATCAAACTCTTTAGTCATGTTGAGATAGAAGCATGTCTTTATATTTCTTTTTTGAGAGGTGAAAGGAAATCTGATTTTGCACCTTGAACCAGAGCCTTTGCCCACTGTGACTGACCAGATGCAAGATGAAGACCTGGACCTTTCAATGGAACAAGAAAATAAAGGTAAACCTGAGGACCTTCAAGTGACAGATTCTGAAGTAATCTGTCCTGATGAAACAGTAAAAAGCTCCTTCAAAGCTGAGTATTACAGTATTTCACAGAAAAACAAATGTCAATCATCAGTCAGCAGGAAAATCGATTCTAGTTTAAGTACAAACAGTGACTGATACAAATGGGAATGGTGACAGGAAGAAAGGACATTTTTATACATACAGGAGGAGAGCTATTGTACTCATATGTACATGAAATATGCAAAGTATTAGGTTAAGTTAGATACTCAATTATGAATTCGTTTGAAGGGTTGGCATTTTTAGAACAGAAATCCTACTGTGTTTAATTTACTGCTGGGTTCTTTCTGTATAGTGTTGCATAACGCAAACTTTGGTCTCCTAATATTCATGTCTGACTCTGGCATCCTGAACTTTTCCACTCAGCTGTCCTGTAAATACTTAAAACTCAGTGTCCAGCCATACATTTATCATCATTTCTTGCTTACTGAAACTTCTTCCTATCTTCCTTATCTTAGTGAATAATGGCACCACAGTCTGTGGTTACCCAAGCCAGACACTTGCCTTCCTCACCTTAAAGACCAAGTCCTCTTCATTGAATTGACCTCTGTATATTCCCCCACCACCACGTGTCTATGGGTACTGCCTTTACTTAAAACCACTCAGACTTCTTATCATCTGCACGGGACATTGTGAATGTAGCCCTGTAGGGTTCCAACTTTAAGTCTTGTATTAGAATCCTCAAGTAGGGGCTCTAAGCTTTATCTGCCTTTTGCTATGCCCCCATTGCTGTCCAAACAAGTATAGGTTACTGTGTTTTGAGTTTTACATAGACTCAATTTAAGATGGTTTCCGTGCTCACTCACCTTTCTTCCAGGGTTCCCACTTAAACTTAATTTATGCCTTCTGCAGAGTCTTAATTTCTTGCTAGATCAGTAGTGTCTTTAAGAAGATATTTTTACCATTCATCATCTTTCTTTGTTTCTTTCATGGGAGGTATCATTCAGATCTCTGTAGTTTGTCAGAATTGTAGGTCTGGCATAACCTAAGGGAATGGTTGTTCTTCACCTCCTGCTTGATCGCACATAGGATTACTGACTTACTACTGTTTGCCAGTATCTTTCAAAGTAGGGAAACTGGACGTTGTAGCACACATCCGTAGTCCTAGCTACTCAGAAGGATGAGGCAGTAGGATTGTTTGAGCCCAAGAGTTCAGGGCTAGCCTGGGGAACTTGGTGAGATACATTCTCTTTAAAAGAAAAAACAAAAAACAAAAAAACCTCTAAGAATCCTGTTGTTTACTAAATCCTTATTTTAAAATATTCACAGCTAAAGGCTGGGGATGTTATTCTGGTGGTAGAGCTCTTGTGTAGTATGTGTGAGGCCCTGGGTTTAATCTCCAATACTGAGAAAAAATATATTGGTAACTAATCTATTTCTTAAAAATGAGTGAGTCACAAACCAACAGTGATTGAAAGAAGCAGGCAGAAAGGATTATCTACATATATGATTGTGAGTTTATATGAAGTTAAAACACAAAACAACAGGTAAGACTAAGGTTATCTTTAGAGTGTATTGATTGGGAAGAAGCAGAAAGAACCTTCAAGGTGCTGAAGTGTTCCACATAAGTGTCTGGATGATGGTGGGGGCAGTCTAACCAATGTTCAGATTTTCAGTTCTTACATCAAGATCTTTAATCCATTTAAACTGATTTTTTTTTTATAGGATGAGAGATAGGTAGGGGTCTAGTTTCAGTCTTCTACATGTGGTTTGTTTTTTTTTTTTTCTTTTTTGGCAGCCTTGGGGTTTGAACTCAGAGCCTCATGCTTGCTAGGCAGGCACTCTACCACTTGAGCCACTCCATGCCCAGTCTTCTACATGTGGGTATCCAGTTTGCCCAACACCATTTTTCAAAGAAACTATCTTTTTTCCAATGCATGTTTTGGCACCTTTGTCACATCAGGTGGTTGTAGCTATGTGGGCTTATTTCTAGGTCTGCTATTACTTTTTTTTTCCACCATTGGTACTACTAGAGTTTGAACCCAGGGCTTTGAACTTTGCACTCTACCTCTTCAGCTGGGCCTCTAACCTCTATTATTGTTTAGGTTTTTTTTTTTTTTTTGCTTTTTGAGACAGTCTCACTATGTAGCCCAAACTGGCCTTGAATTCATTATCCTCCTGCCTCAGCCTCCCAACTGATGAGATTCTAAGTGTGTGCCACCATACCTGGATCTTTTATTTGGGGGAGGGGAGATGGTACTGGGGTTTGAATTCAGGGCTTTGTGCTTCCTAAGTAGGCACTCTAGGCACTTGAGCCACAACCCCAGCCATACCACACCTGGATCTTTACATCCATCTTTATTTCTTAGGAAGGACTTTTGAAAGAAGAATTTCCAAGACCAAAAATAAAAACACGTTAATGGCTTTTTAGTGTATTTTATATCTCCCATCAGAGATTTGGTGTTTCTTTATTTGTTAATTTTAAATCTTTAAAGATTTTTTTCCCTTAAATAGGCTATTAAAATATTTTCAGAAGTCACAAAGATCATACCAATAATACTTCCTGCAATTATGTATGAGCAAATGAGAATTGTGAAGATGTAACTCCTCTCTTATTTTGTGTTGTTTTGTAGTTTTATCTTTTGGATTCCTTTAAAGATGTGATTGAGTTTGTGTAGAAATATTTTGCAAGAAGGTTTTTGAGAGAAGTGGCTTGCAGTCTATGCTTGCATGTTGGATTTCATTCTACATAAAACAGAAAGCCTTATAATAATGTCCTTCGCATGACCTCTTGACATGGTCCTCTTGATTTTCCTACCTTCACTGGTTCCTTCTCCGTGGTTTCCTTTGCTGTTTGTCCACATTTCCATAATCATTTCCTCTGCCCTGAGAGCTAATTCCTCAAATCTGTTTTTTCTTTCATATCAAAACTCCTTCGTTGATCCCTAATGTTATACTTTACATTATCATCTATTTACTGATGTCAAAGTGTGTGTTTCTAGACTTGGCCTCCCCTTTGCATTTAACTTATTTATTTACCTATCTATTTGACATCTTCCTTTGTATATCTAAAATTTGTGCAAAACTGAACTCTTAATATCCCCTCTCACCCTATTTCTGCCTTTTGTATAATCCTTCACAGTTCAGTACCTGGCAGTATTTTAATTCCTTTGCTCAAGCCAAAAAGTTCGTAGTCTTTCTGGTTCTCTCCTTTCATTTCCTAAATGAAACACGATTTACCATCAGTAAATCATGTTGGCCTCATACTCAAAATCTATCCAAATCCTGACTATATCTCACCACTTGCCATCCTAGTTCAAGCCACATTTGTTTCCCATTATCTTGTAGTAGTCTGCTATCTTCAGCTTTTGCATTTTTCTGCTAGAACCTACTTCACAGAGTGATCCTGTTAAACACAGGTCAGCCCATGGCATTCTTCTGGGTGAAGCCCACCAATGGCTATTTTACTCAGTAAAAAGCAAACTGTTTACAGTGGCTTCAGAGCCTTGTGTGTGTGATCTGCGCACACACACACTCCCCACACTTCGGCTCTTTCATCTATCTGATTTCGTTTTTTGCTACACCTCCCTCCCCAATCATTGTACTTAAAATGCCAGCTTCCTCCCTATTCCTAAAACAAACAAACATAGGCTTGTGTAGTCTTTGTAATTGTTCATCCTTTTTTGCTAGAGTTCTCCATGGCTTCCTCCCTCCCCTCCTTCCTTCATATGTTTATTCAACTTTCACTTTCTCAATGAGGCCTTCTCTGACCACTTTATATAAGATAGCATCCTTCCCCCTGTCCAGTTGTACCCCCACACCCTTCACTTCCTATCTCCCTCACCCTGCTTTTTCTCCATAGCTTTTACCAATATCTCATGAGCAGTAAATTTACTTTCTCATTCATTCTGCTGATTTTCTTAACACCTACCCCTCTGCATCCCACGCGTGAGGGTAGGATCTTTGTTTTGTTCATTTGTAGTATCCTCAGAGTCTAGTGTCATATACATAAAATGTGCCCAGAAAAATTAGTATTTGTTAAGTTAATCAAATATCTTTTAAAGTAAGAAATGTAATGTGGGAAATCAGACATATATGTAATATTTAAAGCCATGGGCATGGAAGCAATCTTCAGGGGAGAGAATTCATAGAGAAGAGGGCTATAGAAGGGACTGGTATATCCAGTCCATAGCCAAGTTTTTTGAAAGAGGTTCTGTATGAATAGAGTTTCTCCATTCTCATCTTGCTTCTTTCTTCCCCTTTTTCTGACTATACTCCATATATATGGATTTCCTTTCAGTTCATTGAGTGACCCAAGCATCTTTATTCTCACAGGGCCTTTCATACCTGCTGATCTCCTTGGATAGATTTCCTGTTCTTTACCATATGCCTTACCTAGCTGATTCTTCCTTACCTTTTAGGTGTCTGCTTAAAGGGCATGTCTTCAGAGAAATCAAATCTGAGCCACTAATTGATATAATCTTTAATATAGTGTATCGCATAGTAGTTTGCTTTTCTTATATAGTACCTATCACAATTTCTAATTCTACAAGTCTTTTGGATAATTACATGAAGTTTCTGTCACCCCCACTCCACGCACACACTGTGAAACCTCCTTGAAACCTGTTTTCATTGACCACAGTGTCCCCAGCATCTAGGTGCCAAAAGACTGAGTGAATAAGTGAGTATGTGCTGCCTGAAGAGTATCTGGTTATCCTGATAACAGTGAGAGTAAATTGCTTCGAGTTTCTTCTCTGTTCTGGTTTTCACAAACAGTAAAAATCCTAGTATCTAAATATATCAACGATACACTGACATTTCCTCAGCTTCTCTTTTTTAACTTTGATACCTTGCTTATTTCACGCTTTTCTCTTGTGTTTGAAAACCCTGCCAGCATGCATTTTTAATCAGATCTTTATTTTTTCTTTGTTTATGATTTTGGTCTTCCATTAGGCATGTGTTCGATGGAATAATATATCTGATCATCAAGATGACAGAATCTTAGCTAAGTGTTCTACTTAAAGTAGACTACGTTAATCTGTAAATTTTATTATTTTGCACCCTTCAAGCTTGACAGTGTGGTTATAATAACAATTGTATCATCTGTTGCAGTTGTTGAAAGTGATACATTGACAATTGAGTCTGGACCACTTTCTAGTGAAGATAAACCACTTTCATGTGAAACAGACTTTGGAAAAGAACAAGGTATTTCTTTTTCTCACATCCTTGTATTACACTTGCTAGGCTCATCAGGTCTTTCCCCAGTAAGATTAAATGTAATAAATGAACGACAGGTCATTGTAGTGGGTTCAGAATTCTAAGCGACTGAAACTAATTTTTGTTTTGGGGATTCCCACAGAAGTAAATGAGACTCCACCTGGCACGACTGTCACTCAGAGCTCAGTTCTACTTCATCCTCAAGAAGAAGCAGTCAGTTAGAACATCAGCAAGGCAGAAACAGGTCATTTGAAATTTTATTTTTAAATGTTTCTTTCTTCTTCTAGGTACTGTGATTTTGTTTGAATCATGTAATTTGTCTTACTGTCCAGCTGTTTTTGATTTCATGTTTTTCTAGTTTGTCTTACACAAACATTTGATAAAATGTTATTTCGTTTTCACTTACACTATTGATTTAACCCTTACTGTGTCTGCTTTATAGTTTATATTTTAAACCTTTTATAAGGTGTTTTTTTTTAAGGCAGAGACTCTCTTAAAAAAATTCAGTTGATCCTAGCTGGCCACGGGTGGCTCATTCCTGTAATTCTAGCTACTTTGGGAGGCTGAGATCAGGGGGATCAAGGTTTGAGGACAGCCCCAGGCATATAGTTTGCAAGACTCCATCTCTTAAAATAACCAGAGCAAAATGGACTGGTGGTGTGTCTCAAGTGGTAGAAAACCTGCTTTGCGAGTGCCTGCTCTGCATGTGCAAATCCGTGAGTTCAAGCCCCGTTCCAACCAAAAGAGAAAAAAGTTCAGTTGATCCTGTATTGTTTCTGACACAGTGCCTTAAGTATTTGTTGAAGTACCAAGTCCTCGTCATAATGTTAGATACTAAATGGGCCTTGTAATCCCAAAAGATTGTTGAAAAGTAGTGTTTTAAAGGGGAAAAAAGCTTTTTGCTTTCTTTTTGTGGTGCTGGCAAGCACTCTACTACTGATTGAGATCATTCATTTTTCACCCCTTAATACATCAATATCTTTTGCTTTTTTTTTTTTTTTTTGAGGCTGGTTCTTTCTACATAGCCCATGCTGGGCTTGAACAGTAAGTTCATGTGGCCTCTGCATGCCTGGCTTCAATATGTATTTCTTAATAACAAGGACATCCTCTCACATAATCATACTGCAGATATTAGATTCAGGACGTTTACCGTTGATCCAGTACTTTAATCTATATTCATTTCTAATTCAGTCAGCTGGCAGTATTTTTATAGGATTCTTTCCCTCTGGGATGGGATCCAGTCTGAGATCATATACTGTATCTAGTTGTCATGTCTGTACTCCCCTTTAGTCTGGAGGAAGGAGTTGCTTTGTTTTGTTTTCTTGAGACATGGTCTTGCTCTGTAGTCCAGGCTGAACTTCAATTCATGATCCTCCTGCCTCCCGAGTGCAAGGATTACAGTCGCGTTCCATCATGCCAGCCTCCACAACTACAGGTTTGGTTTCATCTATACTTATTTATTGAGATGGTACTGGGATTTGAACTCAGGGCCTCACGCTTACTAAGCAGACACTCTACCTCTTGAGTCACTTCACCAGCCCTGTTTTGTGTTGGGTATTTTCGAGATAGGTTCTTGAGAACTCTTTGCCCGGGGCTGGCTTTGACACCTCATCCTCCTGATCTCTGCCTCCTGAGTAGCTAGGGTGACAGGTGTAAGCCACTGGCTTCCAGCTTCTGCTTGTAATAAATGATTTCTTTTCAATTGAGAAGTGGGATTCTCTGAGCTAGTATTTCTTAGAAGTTTTCTAATCTAGAATGGTGGTATCCAGTAGCCCTTTTCATAACGATAATGTGATGTTCCATATCATATGCCCAGTGTGGTAGCTGCTAACCAGGTGAGCTGTTGAATACTTAGTGTGACTAGTGTAGCTGAAGTACCGAACTTTAAATTTTAATTTGAATTAATGTAAATTTAAACAGTCACATGTGGTATGGGAATGTAGCTTAGTGGTAGAGTGCTTGCCTAGCATGCATGAAGCCCTGGGTTCCATCCCTAGCACCACAGAAAACATACAAACAAAAAACTTAAATAGTCCTATTTAGCTAATGATGTCTATTAATAATACAGTTCTAGAGTTGCCACAAGCCTGTAGACAGTCTAAATTCAGTGGCTCCTGTCGCAGAGGAGCTTGCTATAGCCATTATTGCCTGATTGAGAATAAGGAAGGGATCAGGCTGAGACATTTTTTATTTTGAAAACAAAATCATTCCTCATTAACTCTAATAGAAGTGCTCTTTATAAAACTGATAATGCATTCCTTTTTCCACTTATTTAGTAAACATTTATGTGTCAGAGACTACACTAAGTACTGCATTTGGCAGGCAACAAAAGACTAGTGCTTTGGCTTCCAGATAGAAATCAAAGTATTACAGAAGGCCTCAATATTTAATTTTTTTAGTCATCATTCATACAAATAAAGAAGTGAGTTTATAGATATGAACATGGAATTTGGCTGCTCAGTGTTGGTAGCTGGAGGTGGTTCTTTGTGGTGATCACGGTTTTCCCACACTGCCAAAAAACAGAAGTAGTTAATATGCTTATTTCTTCTTTTCTGTCTGCTCCTTTATACTTCTCTCCCTTTTTTCTTTTCCTCTTTTCCCATCTCTTCCTCCTGTCATCCTTTGGCAGTGCTAGCAACACTTCATAGATAATAGATCCACTTGCTGACAAGACCTATTTCTTTTTTAATGTAATGCATATGAAGTTTCTTTTGTATGAGCTTGCTGTTAACAGATCAATAGTATTTTTTATCACCTAGATAATGGAAATAGAAGAGCAAAAGCAAAAGTAGTTAGAATTACTGGAACAAATTGAACAACAAAAGTTAAGATTAGAAACTGATTGCTTCAGGGCTCAGCTGGAAAAAGAAAAAAGAAAAAATATTCAACAGACTAAGGTAGGATGCAGGAAATCTCATCCCTATATAAACCATTGCGGGGGGGGGGGGTCAAGAAATATGGTCATGACAGTCAGAAAATTAAATGCCTTTCTGTTTATTTGACTGTTTAATAACCTACATTTGCAACAACCTGTGGATTTTTTCTTTAGTTTCTGTTGAGCGCTAATATAGGTAAGACTGATTTGTGGGAAACGTGTATGTTGAGCTTTTGGACTCCGCACTAGTTGTACTAGCTGGTCTCACTGAGGTGTTGTATGAGGTAGGGTATTGCTGTGTAGCCCAGCATGGTCTCCATTCTCCATTGTCCTGTGTCAGCCTCCCAAGTGCTGCATTCAGGCATGTGCTACTGTGCTGGACTTTTTTCTGTTTTTTCTTTTATTTAATTAACTTATTTGTAATGTTTAGAGCTGAGCAGACATCACCACTAGATAAGTTTGTTTTTAAGAACACTTGGTGCTTTTACTTATTATTACAGTGCTGGGGATTGAAGCCAGGATCTTGTGCATGCTAGCCAAACACTCTACCACCAGTCTACATTCCTAGTCCCACGTGCCTAATTATAAAGTACAAAGCTACATGAAAATGTATAATTACAGAACATTATATGAGATATTTTAGTACTTGCTTCCAAAGTGTGTCTTGTAATTAGTTTTTTCTTCTTTAGGTTGGCACTGCTCTGGCATCATGCACTGTTATTTCTGATGAAGATGGACATAGGCAGATGATTCGTAACTATCAACAGCAGCTTTTACAACAAAACAGGTATTAGTTTAAGCATAATTTCTGTGTGACAGTGTGCTATGTCTTCAGGATTTATTATATGGTTTATGTGAGACTCTAGCTGGGAGTCTCCGTATCCCAAGATAGGTTGGGATAGAGATTTCCCCAAGGGCAGTAGGAGTGTTGTTCCCTTTCCACCATGATCATGGACAGTCCTAGATTGCTGTTTATTAAATTGAATTGATAAACACTTGAGAATGTAAGACATTTTTCATTCATTAAAAAAAATAATTACTTGTTTTTGATAGGTTACACAAGCAATCTGTTGAAACTGCCAGGAAGCGATTACTAGAGTATCAAACTATATTAAAAGGAAGGTATCCATCCATGTCAGCCACATCTTTGATATCTGATTCTGTTATATCAATACTACGACAGAAATCTGAAAAACATACTGCTACATCAGAGCATTGGAATCAAAGTCAGAGACTCAAGTTAAGTCTTAACATGCAACCCATACAGATTTCTGAATTAGAACAAGATCATATTCAGGTACCAGGACAAAATCACTTTCCACAAAGACAGATAAAAACAACAGAAATAGTAAGAACTTTGGATGTTTTAGCCAACATAGAATCACAGGAATATCTAAGGCAGTTCTCTAAGACTGAAACACAACAGAGAGACTATAAATTGGTCCCTAAAGATTCTCATAAACTTTCAGGGGCTTTGCCATATGATCAGCCACAGATATTACAGGGTGCTATAGAAATACCTGAAACACTTAGGGTACCAACTTTTCAAGCTTTAGAATCTCAACAAATATTATCAGATGACAGTGAAAATATAATCCTCTAAGCTCACTGAACCATCTTCATTCCAACCACTGGCACCTGAACATTCTTTTACTTTTCTCCCTGTTAAAGTTGAGTCTGGAAAAACTCAGGAACCTCTTTCAATCATAAACAAAAGTACAATTTCCATAGGCCATTCTGCAATCAGCCAAATACATGATCATCCTTAGAGACTATCGCAGCCCAGCAAGGTCATTTGAAGGCCCTTCAAAAACAGTTAGAACTACAGAAGAGTATTCTTCAGGCAAGATAGGAGCAGCTGCTTTTGTACAAACAAAAAGAACTGGAAGAACACACTGGTCTCTCTGCACTCCACCCCGTGGTGACTGTAGATTCACGTGCTTTACTGAGTTCTGCCAAAGCTGAACCTGGGAGATTCTAGGATTCTTCTCCAGCCAACAGAGCTTCTGTGCTCCCCTCAGGTAATCCTGCGCTTGCACAATGGGAGGACAGGCTTTTGCATTTTTCACAGCCTATGGTATTGCAGCAAAGTAATTTAAAATTTCTCCAAGAACATTTGAATATTCAGAGGGATGTCCTTCAGGCTAGGTGCAAAGCCCAGGAAGTCTTACTTGTACATAAACAGAATGAATTGGATGGAAAGCTATGTTCTGAACAGGCTGAGCCCTCTTTTCTGCCACAGCAAGTAACTCAGCACATGTTTACTTTACTACCTTTCGCTAATACAAAATCTAAAGAGAAAGGGCTTTTCTCAAGCCAGTCTGAAATCTCAGGATCTCAGGATGGATCTTCGAGTTTCCTACAGCAGTTCCCACCTCTATCCGATAACTTTAAGTTGTTCCAAGAACAGCAGACCACACAGAGGGATATGCTTCAGGTTAGACCTGATGCTCAAGTGGAATTACTTTTACATAGACAAAGGAATTTGAGGGACAATATGCCTGTCTCACCAGCTCAACATTTAGACGCTTCTCAAGCTTCTACCGAAGCTGAGCCTCGGAGATTTCAGAACATCATTCCCTCGAGCCATTTGATAATTCCAACATTTCAGGATAAGTCTCTTAGCTTTCCACAGCATGGTCTGCCAAGGCAAGAAAATTTGACAACATTCCAGGAACAGTCACATGTACAGAGGGTAATACTTGGAGCTAGACAAGGAACTCAGGAATTTGTATGTAAACAAAGTGAACTGGAAAAAGGAATTTCTTCTGAGCAGCCTGGCACCTCCTCTTCATCCCAGGCAGCTGAATTTGAAGGTTTACAGAAGTTTATGTCGATCAAGAGTAACAGTACAGGTCCTTTAAGCCATTCTAAGATTCTAAGACTTCGGGAAAGTTTTTTGAGATTTTTCACAAGATACACTACCTCTACAAGGTCATTTGAAAGAACACCAAGAATGTCTAGCCACAGAGAAAGAAGCCTTTCATTTTAGCCAGAAAACCCAAGATAATACATCTTCTGAACAAACTGGCTTATCTTCATTCATACCCCAATCAGGACAGCTTTCATTTATATCCTTACCTTCTGCCTACTCTGGTACAACCCAGGAACCTGTTTCAATAGACAGTAATAATAAAATAACTGCAAGCTATATTCAGATCCCAGAATTGCAGGACAGGCTTTCGAAGATAGCACAGTGCATCAAGCCTCAACAAGGTAATTTGAAGGCACTTCAAGAACAAGTAGCTGCACAGAGGGAAGCCATCATTCAATCTAGATGGGTAGCTCAGGAAGAAATACTTTTACATAAACAGAGACGTTGGAAGGGAAGACTATTTCCTGAACAGGTTGGTACCTCTTCCTCACAGCATTCATTTGCTTCATTCATTACCTCTTACTGAATCTGAAAGAACTCAAGAACTTTGTCCAACTAACAGTAATAATACAACCTCCTGAAGTCATTCCAAGATGCTGATTTCACTTGATAGGCTGCTGGGTTTACCACATACTGTTTTATCTCAACAAGATAATTTGATTGTACTTCAAGAACACTTGCATGCACAGACAAATTCTTTTCCTTCTGTTAAAAAAAGCCAGAAAGAATTAGTGTTGCCCAATTTAAATTTGAGGAAAAGGTATCTTCTGAACATTTTATCCAGTCTCACCATGGTGATTTGAAGACGCCTCAGCAGCACTTAGATGTACAAAGGAAAGCCATTCAATCTGGACAGGAACTCCAAGAAGAACTGCTTTTGCAAAGATTAAGTAAATTGGAGAAAAGGGTATCATCGGAGCAGGTCAGTTCCTCTTCATTTTCATCCCAGGTAGCCCTGCCTGTTGCTGACTCTGAAGGAACCCAAACATCTTTCTAAACCAAAAGCAGTGATACCGAGATCCCGAGGCAATGGGATAGGCTTTTGAGCCCTTCACAGCCTATTCTGCCTCAGCAAGGGAATTCGACAGTGCTGTTGGACTTAGAAAGGGAGGTGTGTCCTAATGAGAAGCCCCAGACAGAGCTTTTAAACAAACAAAATGAATCTGCTGGGTATGCTGTCCCCTCTTTATTGCTATCCAAGGAAACAGATCATTCATTCATTCCACTGTCTTTTGCAGAAGCTAAATCTAAAAGCATTTGTGAATTGTATTCTAAAAATGAACATGCAGCTCCCTCAAGTGATTCTGTGACACCAGCGTTTCAAGATAGGCTTTTGAGTTATTCACAGCCTTTCTCAGCTCAGCAAGATAATGTGGGTCTTAAGAAGCAGTTGGATCTACAGAGTCTTGCATTATAGTCAAAAAGCCCAAGAAGAATCGCTTGTACTGAGACAAACAGCATTGCAACAGCAGATACAGAAACATCAAGAGATCTTGAAGGATTTCTTTAATAATGGTCAGATATGTTTTAAACTTAAATACCTTAGTATTAAACAGTAGAGGTTTAAACCTGACTCACATTTAATTCTCGGCCTGCAAGTGTTGAATTATTGAGAGTAAGTGATTTGATCTCACCTGTGCTTTTATTTTCTACCCTAAACAATGTGGAAATTAAAATTCATCTACCTCGTGGTGTTTATGAGATTAATAGTTAGAACCCAACTAATTTTAAATGCTAACACCATGAAAGAATATAAACTTTTGTTGTTTGTTTGCCTTTGTGTGCTGGGATGGAGCCTAGGGACTTGTGCTTGATAGGTAAGCACTGTAAACTGAGCTACATGCCCAGTAAGAATAGAGGTTTTGTTTTGGTTTTGGTTTTTTTTTTTTTTTTTTTTTTTGTGGTACTGGGTTTTGAACTGAGGATGTTGTGCTTGCTAGACAAGTACTTTACCATTTGAGCCACACCTTGTATATAGTTTCTTATTTGATACTTTGTTATAATGAATTTTAAGTTTACTATAGATTAAAATTGTAGACATAACTGGTTAGCAGAAAGTTTCTTATGTCATAGCAAACCTTGGGTTCTTTATGTATAGCACTTTGTTGACATTATATGTGAATCAAAATCAATACTCTCTTTTTCCTTAATTGACATTGCTTTCACTTGTTAAAAAGCTAGCATGGTTGTAGGCTGATGTAGAGCTGGACCTGCATCTGAATTGTTGAGAAGACTGGCTTAGTCACTCGGACAGTTACCATAGTTCTTGGGAGACAAGAGGGCTTTCTCCTGAATATGAATGTATCCATATTGTAGTCGGCCATTTCTTAAATTAATTATTTAAGTGTAAACAGAGTTCTACAACTCTTTGAAGTTTGGGAGAACTTGGGTTGAGTCCAAGAGAAGTTAACGCCTGTTTAAAGAAAAAGTAATGCAAATGAAAAGCAGAGAGGAATACCCAGGTATAATCTCTTGTGGAGAGGTATAGAGGAAGCTAAGTTTTTATGTCCAGGGCTGTGAGTGGTTGTACTTCTCAATGGGAAGATCAATTTTTTAATATTAGAATCATATCTCATGTTTTATCTATGAATAAAATTGTAGTCATGTGAGTGATGGAACTAGTTATTTGCTCGAGGTTCTAATGTAAGAAGGGAGATCTAAATGTAGTGCACTCCTCACATAATCTCAACATGTGTTATCCCCACTCTCATCTGTCCACTTTTTCAGGCAAGTCAGCCTACAGTTGAAACTGGTTTAAGAATGCAGAAGATGGAGCAGCTCAGAGAGTGCCTTCCAAATATTCAAGACTTACCAAGAGATGATCAGGAAAGCAATAGTTATGCAGATCGGAACACCTCTGATGATAACCATCTGCTTTCAGAAGCTGCTAGTGCCTCACAACGGAGTAAGGTGATTGCATTTATTGTAATTCTGCTGATTATTGTTGCTTTCATCCCCTGCAGTCTGCTGTTTGGAGAATAATATGGTTGTTGATCTTCATTGTGCTTAACTTGTTCTCTCGGTAGGTGAGCATGTGGACAAAGAACCAAGTAGAAATGCCTCAAAACCATCTGTAGCCAAAGTTAAATGTGGACTGGACTTAAACCAACATGAACTTAGTGCTATACAAGAAGTGGAATCACCAGCAAGTGGCAGACCTTCTACACCAGGTGAATAGATGGTTGGATGAAAGTTTTTTAATGCTTTGCCAGTTTTCTACATTTCTTCAGGATACCAAAATTTATCTACGACACTTAGTCTTTGACTACTTGTGAGAAGAAAAGTTTGGTTTTTTTGTTTCTTTTTGGTGGTAGTAGGGTTTGAACTCAGGACCTCGTGCTTGCTAGGCAGGTGCTCTACCACTTGAGCCATGCTCCCAGCCCAAGGAGAAACTTTTTTTACTTAAAATAGTTTTTAAAACTTGGATTTTAAAAACGTACCATTAAGTAACTATTTTTTTTTATTTTATATAAGGGGAGACCATTTTACAGCAGACAAAAATCTTCGATATCCCATATTCTGACACTCTTATTCCCTCTGCTTCCATTCCTGTCTTTCTTCTAAACATGTTTAAGATGTGACTCAGTTCTTTTTTCTCTTTTTCCTTGCCACTTTTCTACTTTAATACTCTTCCTGATTTTCTTTTCACTGCTGATTATGATGTTTAAAATCCTTAGGAACTGGGCGTGGTGGTTTGAGCCTGTGATCCCAGCTACTCCAGAGGTGGAGAGTGGAAGGATTAAAGTTCAAGGTCAATCTGGGTAAAAGGTTATCAAGACCTATCTCAACAAATAAGCAGAGGATGATGGAGCTTGGTGGTAATGTGCCTGTGATCACAGCTAGGCAGCAAGCCCTAAGTAGAAGGAGGCCACAGTCGGAGGCCAGCCCCTAACAAGAAAGCCAAGGCCCTACCAAAAAATAAGTAAAACAAAAAAGGGTTGACGGTATAGCTCAAGTGGTAGAGCACCTGCCAAGGAAAGCAAGGCCCTCAGTTCCCTACTGCCAAAAAAAACCCCAAAGGAATCCTGGCTTTAAGGATAATTAGAACAAACCATACTCCCTTACCATGTTTCTTACCTATAAAAATTCCAACCTGCAGTATTTTGTAAGCAGTTCTTTGAATTTCATAATCTTTTTTTAGATTTCAGACTCAACCAAATAATTTTCTTGATCAGATTTATTAAAGCAAATCTTTTTTCTTGGAGTAATGAGGTTTGAACTCAGGGACTTAACACTTGCAGGCAGGAGCTCCACCACTTTAGCTGCACCTCCCAGCCCTTGCTTTAGTTATGTTTTGAATAGGATCTTTATGCCAGGGCCAGCCTAGACCAAGAGCTATTTATGCTTCCCATGACTCAGGGACGACAAACGTGCATCACTATGCCCAGCTGTTGGTTGAAATGGGTTGGCCTTGAACCTCTGTCCTCCTCAGCTCTGCCTTCCAAGTAGACTGAAAAGCACAGAGAGATAGACAAAGACATGGCTCAACATCAGCACACGTTCATTCAGGAGAAGAAACCTGCAGAGGGGTTCTCCAGCCAGAGAGCTAGAGTCCACTGTCACTTACAGACTGGGGGGTTTTATAGGAAAGGAAGGACCTAGTAAAGGGTCAGGAAGGATTTCCCATTGTGACTTGTCCATTGTCCGTTGCTAGGGGTAATCAAGGAACTGGGCCTTGTGTCCTGATACAGGTGCCAGGAACCAGGGCATTTCATTTATAGACCAATGGCAAGAATAGGAGTTGCTGGGGGCAGTCAGGGAGCTAGGGCTTTTGTTCTGGCACAGGTGCTAGGAAATAAGATGTTTCCCTTGGAGTGTCTGTCTCTGTGGGAGGTCAACAGTTTATGATGGCCTAAGTGATATCAAATTGAGACAGCTAGGATGTGAGGCATTGTGCCCAGTTAGCAAATCTCTTTTTTTTTTTTTAAAGGGCGTGTGTGTAAATGAGCTTTTTTATATTTCTTAGCAACATACATAGAAGTATTGTGTTACAATTAACTATTTTGGTCTTCAGCCTTTTTCTGTTTGAGAGAATTAAGGAAGATGGAAATTCAGAGTAAGTCTTAAGAATCATTGCACTTTCTGCTCTTTTATTATATCTTGTGGAACTTACGGAGTAATGATTTTATTTATTCCTAGGCTTTGGAAGCTTTTTTAACTGTTTTGCATTTGATAAACCACAGCTGTTCAGGAATTGAACAGTTCGCCTAATTCAGAATGGCTATGAGGGAATCCTCAAAAATGTCATCTTGTATAAAGGAAAATCAATTTATCTCCTTTATCTTTCAGCTCCTCCCTACCACCTTTGGTGAATAGAACTCAGATGGGAAGGCTTGGCCCTTCCCTTGGCTATACCCTTCTCCAACACCCAATAAATAAGTCACCAAATTTCAATTCCACTCTGTGAACTCCTAAATTTGCCCAGTTCTTTCCATTTCCACTACTACTTATTTACTTCAGGCAGTCATTTTTTTCTTGGATGAGTACCATTACTCCCAGTGTTTTCCTAGTTTCCAGTCTTGCTTTACTCTAAACCAATTTTCCCATGTTATGTTTAGAGTAATCTCCTTCTCTTTCCTAATTTAAAACTTTCCATTGGTTTCTTTGTATTTGAGGAGTAAATTTAAATAAATCAAAGACCCTAGCTTTATCTGCCAAGCCCTTCATGGTCTTGCTGGCACCATTTCTCTGGTAAGTTTGTCCTGAACTGAAAAGTTTACCTTTCATGTGCCCTTTGAGAGCTCTCATAAGATAGCTGGTATCATACATCTTTAGGTAATACATCTTCAGGTAATACTTCTAATCAAAGTATTACATACAAATAGTTTAAAAAGCCAAACATTGCCATATACCATAAATAGCAGTTCTTCTGAATCCTACTCAACAATCACTTCTCAGGTAAATCCTTCTTGGATTTACCACCATGATTGTATTGGATTTAAGCAAAAATTCAGCTAAATTATCATTTTCGTGTAAATATTTTTTACTGCTTTGACAGTTGGTGCAGTATGATTACATTTCTCTCCATAAACCTTTGGTCCTGTTGTAAATCACCTTTTTTCCATTTGCCTAAAGTTTCTGTAGAATGGATGGCTATCCTTCTACATTCTCTTAATACCTACACCTCTAAATACAATTTTCTGTGAAGTTGACACTGTTTCCTCTGCCATGAAAACCTTTTTAGTTGAAAGTTGGATGGCTTTACCAAGGTCCTTTTTTTTTTTTTAGAGCCTCATGCTACTGGGCAGGCACTTGAATTATGCCTTTAGTCCTTTTTTGCTTGCTTTAGTTATTTTTTCAGATAGGGTCTTGCATTTTTGCCTGGTGCCTCAGACCTAGAGATGATCCTCCCTATGGCCTCCCTTGTAGCTAGGATCAACGCTCACTTGAGCCATCATGTCTGGTTTTCTGGTTGAGATGGGCATCTTGCTCTTTTTTGCCTGGTTATCCTCCTGATCTCCACTGAACAGCTGGGATTACAGGTGGCAAGCAAGGTCATTCTTAGAGCAAGGTGTTATTTGCTTGAAGAGGGGGGATATAAAACTGGTTTGGGAGTGGAGGCAAGAAAACTTACCTTTTTAAAATGGGTACATTTAAAAAACACAGCTATACATTGTATCTGTAGTTATTAAACTTTGATTCGGGTACGCCAGATAGAGAGGTGGGGAAAAATCTAAGTAGACTCTTTGGGGGTTGACAAAGTTGAAAATGTTGATCTGTATAATCTTCCAAGTCTTCCTTTCCCTAGTAGTTCATTTATTTTGCTTTTGCTCTCTGTGCAGATTTCCTTAACTCTTTTATCCCAATATGCTGGACTTTTGGTTATCAAATTGTAGTTTCACGAGGTTCTTTTTTCCTCTTGTTTTTCATGTATAATGTTCTGCTATTGTTTCATGAATGCAGAATATTTAAATTTTTTTTCTTTTTTGAGAGTGCTGGGATTTTAAACTCCAAACGTTGAACTTGCTAGGCAGGTGCTCTACCACTTGAGCCATGCCCCAGCCCTTTTTGATTTAGTTACTTTTCCAAGAGGGCCTCATGTTTACATTTTTAGTTGTTGATTTGGGTTCTGCTTTTCTCATTTTGAGTTGGTGGGTTTTTTTCCCCCCTGTATGTGTGTGTGTGTGTGACTTTTGTCTAATAGTTTACAGGCTTTCTTCTATATCTTTGTATATTTGAGTGAGATGCTGAGGACTGTATGGAGGTCCTATGGATGGAACCTTATTTAATTGCTGGACTTCATGGGGAAAGGTGTGACTTTTTCATCAAGGACCCTCAATGTAATATCTATAGTTCTTTTTCTTTGTAAAGAAAGATCCTCTAATGACAGCAAAAGCCTGACTTAAGTATTAGAGAGCCAGAATTGGGGGCCTGAGTTGATGCAGACTTTCTTTACTAACCCTGATTTTCCTTATGGCATTCTGTCACTCCCTTCTACACTTTCCTTCTTTCTGTGCCTCATCACCCTGAACTCGGAGCGTATTAAATTCAGTTTCTCCAGAAGATAAACTTTCAGTCTCCTCTGGGGATGATGTTGAAGGACAGGGATAGCAGGAGACCAGAAGATCTAATGTTCCAAGTACATAGTTTTAAACATTATCCATGTTTTTTGTCCCTGAAAATGAGTGTCTTCCTTTTGCAATACCTGGTGCCTTTAATTTCCAAGTTTTTTTCTGGGTTCTGCACAGTAAATTAGCTTACTTCCTTACAGTATTGCACATTCCTTTGATTACTTATTTTTGTGTCAAAGCATAACATTCAGAGGTGCTTATTTCAGTGATTTATCAGTAAAATAAGTCACTGAAATCAGATAAACAACTGAAATAACCATGTAACTAACACCCAGGACAAGAACTGGAACATTGGAGGGTCCTTTATAGGGCTTTCCTCATGCCCTCCTAATTACTATTCCCTAAGCTCCTATTTTGTTTTGGCTATTTTTGAATTTTATGTCTATCATTTATGCATATTATATCTTAAACACTCCTGATAGTTACTAGATCCAGGTATTTTTTTTCATGTGATTAATCACCACTGATACATAATCGAGTTAGGTAGTAGGGATATCATTAAAATCTTAGTAAAATTTAAAATAAAGGCCTGACTGAATGATAAACAGTCATTTTTCTACTACATAAATGGAGTCTTTAAGAGTTTAGATTTTTACCTAATTATCTAAATTGCCATTTTAGTTTTAACTCATTCAGGAAACTTAAGTGGAAATTAGTTTACTACTTCTCAGGTAAACCAAATTTTCTTCAAGACAGAGACCCATAAGGGTCTCAATAAGACGAGAACAAAGTTTCCTTGGGAGTCCACTTGCTTATGACCCGTTTGGTTGTCAACAACTACCTGTCCAGAAGGCATCAAAAGTAATGACTCTGATGAAGCAGGTGAGAGGTAAAGAAATTGAAAGTGGAATTGTGCACAAGGATACATGGACAAAAAAGAATTGCTGTAGGGTTATTTGTGATAGTGACTGTATGGTACACCCATACTCTGTTGTTCTATGCATAAAAAATTACCTGGGCTGGTAGTCATCAGTGTTGATACAGGCTTACCTTTGTTGGAGATGTGGTTTCATTTTCTATTCTGTATGCTCATATATTGTAGATTTTTAAAATAAGCATGTATTTATGTTTGTACAGAAAATTGAGGGACTTGAAGTAAGCTGAAAATAAGTAGCTTTGCTTTTAAAATGTTTTATTAAATAAATACCAACAGGAAGTATATCAGGATGAGTTTATGTAGTTGGCAGCTCCATAAATTTTATGTTTAAGCCTATTTGTAAGAGTCTACATTGTAAGTCAAGTATTATGAGATATTTTAAAAATTCTCTCTGTGGGATTCTAAATGAGCTGCTTCATTTGTAAATACTTGGAAAATAATTGTAAGGAACTTTAAATCAATTAATGCTACCACCTGGTAATAACCGATGTTAATTTTCTTGCTTTTGGGTGTATACATGTATACAGAAAGCTATTTTCTGTGTAATATTGCTTACTGACCTTACAGAGTTGTAGCACTGCTCTGTTACATGTGACACACCTCTTAAATGGTTAACTTTCTACCCAAGATTTCTTAATTTTAGCTGTCACATATATTCAGATAATTGGTATCGTAGCTATATCTGTAGTTAAATAGAATGAGATGATTTTCTTCTTGAGGGTTTATAGAAAAAAATTGACTTTAGCATCTGCTTTTTGAACTGTAGGTTAAAGTAAATGTAACATACAGAATTTCTAGTACATTATAATTCTTATTTTAAAATAAAACTGTTACATCATTCCTTTAGATTATGCCAGCGTATACTTGTATTTTCCTTTTATCTATATGTCCTCTAGCCAAAGACTCCCAGGAATATACTATAGTTGAACAGAACTTGGGTGTCTTGACCTGTTCAGGCTTGGAGGGAAAATGCACACCAAAAGCAAACATGAATGAGACTTCTTAATAAAAGGGTATTAGAAAAAAATTACAATTATCTGTCATCTTAAAGGTTCTTTATCTGCAGATCAAAAATAATTTGAAAGGCTGTGGTACAGCCCAGTGGTAGGGCACTTGCCTAACATGCATGAGGCGCAGAATTTGATCCAGCGGGAATTTGCTGGCGCTTTCTGCAGTGAAGGGGTCTCTGCGGGGCGGGGGGCGGGTAAGGGGGACTTGGGGACCGCGCCGAGCGCCCGGGAAGCGCCGGAAGGACAGGCTAGCTGCTCCGCGCGCCGCTCTCGCCCTCCCGCGAACTGGATGTGGGCAGCGGTGACCGCAGAGACCTCGGGACCCCTGCGCAATGTGGCAATGGAAGACGCAGGGTCTGAGTCCCCGGCAGCGGCCGCGGCCGCAGCTGCAGCGGCCGTGTGAGCAGAGCAGGAGAAGCAGCAGCAGGTCTGTCAACCAGAGCCCGAGCCCGAGCAGCCCGCGGCCAGCAGTGTCCTCGCGAACCCAGAGCACAGTCGCGCCGGGAGTCCGCAGCAGCAGCGGCGTGCCAGGCCGCCCGGGAAGCCTCGGTCCCCGTGGCGGCGGCGGTGGCAACATGGCCTCGGCTTGTAACGCCGCCGAGTGCCAGGACCGCGGTGGCGGAGGTGGCGGCTGCAGCGGGACCCTGGGCCGGCCGGCTGGCTGGCAGCGGGAGGCGCAGACGGACCGGGGGACTGCGCCGCGCCGCAGCTGGACCGGGACTGTCTGCACCGGCCCAGCTACTGCGAGGCCGCCTTCGCTCTGGCGGGGAGGGGAGAGGGAAGGAGTTGGAAAAAAAATCGTAAAGCGCAGAGTGGAACGCATGTTTGCAAAGTAGATTAATGCTGCCTTGCGGGTGGGGGCTTTTTAAATGGAATTATTCTGGGGCAAGGCTGCATTTTGTGGGCAGAAAGAAGCCATGTGTTTTAAGACCGTGGATTTGATGGGAGGGGCCGCGGGAGCTCTCCGAAGAGTCCTGCCAGTCTTTTTATCCGCGAGCCTCAATTTGGGGGTTGTAAATTTAAAATAGATTTCTTCCCCTGAGATGAAGACAACTTACATTCTTTTGGTGATACAGGTTTTTTTTTTTTTTTTTCTTCCTTTCTTTTGAATTCGTGTTGGTTGGTTTCCTAGTTATCTTTTTTGTAAAGGAAAGAATCCTGCTGTTTGGAAACATTTTAACTCTTTAAACGCTACTTTGGGCTTTTTTTTACAAGGCGTTGCGAGGGCCCCAGAACAACCTGGCGCACTCCTATACTACCAGGTAGGAGACAAAATTTGGAAGCTGACGGGTTACATACAGTTCTTTGGTCGCCTTTGAGGATGATCTGGGGAAGACTGATTTCCAGAGTATTTTGTTTTGCAAGCTTATAATGGAATATTTAGTTGCGAAGTAATTAAAATAATAATTCCAATAATTAAGACCAGGAAAAAAAATAAAGCGTTCACTTCCAAAGTTCCATGTGCAGTTCATCTGATGACACTACTGTGTTAGATCAGTTACGAGTACAGCATAGTACTCCATGTGGTTCATCCTCTAGTGAGAGCTCAAAACTAGAAAGCAGAGAAGAAAGGTTGGGCTTTGAAGAACTTTCAAAAAGAGAGATTGATACAGTATTACAAAGTCAAGGACTCACAGAAGATAAAAATATAACCTGTAGGGTTTTAGCTGTAAATCCACATGGAGAAGAAACGGATTCTCAATTATGGGCAAGAACAATGGAAATGGGAACTTCAATTCAGACACCAAGTGAAAAATATTTTGAGAATTCAACTAAGGAAACTCCGAAAGCCCTAAGAAACCTATCTCAACTAGCACAACTAGAGCCCCTTAGAAGTCCTGAGTCATTTTCATTCCAGAGCTCAATTCCAGTCTGGGTAAGTGACATCTCTCATGTAAATAG
This sequence comes from Castor canadensis, assembly GCF_047511655.1. Taxonomy (NCBI): domain Eukaryota; kingdom Metazoa; phylum Chordata; class Mammalia; order Rodentia; family Castoridae; genus Castor; species Castor canadensis. The sequence goes on from NC_133400.1 coordinate 59,777,288, forward strand.
AACTCAAGCTCTTTTTCAGGAGAAACTTAAATGCTAAGAGAAGCAACAACCATGAAAAAACTCCAAAATGAATTCATTGTTAACCTGCTTGGTTCTCCAAGTCATTTGTAGGACTTTGTGGTAGAGCACCTGCCCAGCAAGCATGAGGCCCTCAAACTGAAAATAACAAATGCAGAGAGAACCCCACAGTCCCCTCTAATATTTTTGTACCAAATGTTCTAAGGCTTTTTTCCTCCTTTTTTCCATTGCCCAGGAAACAGAATCTGGCCGTGGTATAATGGAAGAACCAGAACTCACTTTAGTAAGCACCAGTGACATCAGTATTGCTGAAGCAGATTTTGCAAACTTAACGCTAGAAGAGAACAGAGAGAACGAGACAAAAAGCTTTGTTCAGGTAAATTTATTAGCATTTGAACATTAGAGAGCAGAAACTGACAGTTCATAGGAAAACGCCTCTATATATGTAGGACTCATGTAGTTCGACCATCTACCTTTTCATTAAAACACCTGGAAGAAAGTATTTGTCGAATATGTGCATGTGTAGTAAATATTCTCAGCAATAGCAAGAAAAGGATGAGAAAGCGGATGATCTGCAGGCACAGAACCAACAAGCCAGGTGTAGGGTAATTCAAGGCCTACCTGGTCTATAAACTACGAACTATACAAACTCATCTGTGACTTTTCCAACTAGGTGGGTGAATTTCTGCCTCTTCTATCAGAAACCCCAGATTGTCCAGCTGTATCAGAGAACAAGCCTACAGGTATTTCATTCACCTCTACATATAACTGCTAAATGAGGTGAAAATATTTAGCAAGATTTTAACAAAATCTTCCCAATTTTGCCGCCATTATCAGGGAACTTACAAGAACCATTTGTAAAGAGAAAAAAGTCACTTATGGAGAAAGCCTTTCAGAGGCAGAAGGAAATACAGAGTAAAACTGTAAATTTTCAACCCTGTACAGGTACAGTATCTTCTTTAAGTAACCTTTAATTTGGAGCCTTGCCCAATATCTGCCAGCCCTTTTATTTTGTTTACTTATTCATCTTTTTTCAGGCTCATCTGTAAGTCACCTCAGGGGTGTAAATAAAGTTAGAGCACTGCTTCCTGAGGAAAGAAAGACACAAGTCCTCAGACATCAAAGGGCTCTCAGATAGTTTTTGTTTCACTGTGATTCACTGTTCTGCAATATTTGTTTTAATTCTACATCAGCTTACAGATTATATGATCAACTAGCTGAAGTGAAAATGCTCAAAACAGAGCAAGAGCAGAAGAATTTCACAAGGTGAGCAGGGTATCCCCCAGTTTTTGATGTTTAAAGTAAAAAGTATACTGAAATGATCTAATTTTTATTCCTTCCACAGAAAACACTAGAGAAACTTTGAGCCAAAAATACAAGCTGACTGACTTTTTACAGTGTTTTTAGGCAAAATTATTTAATGTCAATAAATTATTTAATAATTTTACATGTTTTGGTTGGTTTTACTGCACATCAACGTCACCTTTAAAGTTGATTTTTCTTCCAGGATAGCCCTAAAAGAGAGTGACAGAATTACAACACTTTTCCATTTCACCATCTCCTCAGCAAAGCACAGCACTACTGCTGAGTGACTGTGGCATCCCATAGAGAACTTCAATCTCAGGTCACAGCGTTAAGAGCTCTTGGTTTTACAGCCCTAAAAGCCCTCTTTGAAATGACCTACATACATTAGATTTCTCTCATGTGTGCATACCTCTTTAAAAGATGCTTAATCCAGTTGTCCTGCATGACAAAAACATAACCAAGAAAGACAATTACAAATGTTGCAATGTTGCACAGTATTTGACTGTTACAAAATCTCATTAGCAATGAAGTTACCATTAGAAAAACCATTGCGTGGTTATTTTATTGGGCAGTAGTGTCGCCAGTAGGTTGATTGCTAACAAAGCAGCATATAGAAAACCTAGTGGGAAATTTCTTTATGGTCATGTCCACAGAAAACTGCATTCTAAAAGCCTTGGTAATGACCATTTTATCCCTGTAGGTATCTAAAAAATTACTTGCCACAAAATTTGGGCTTCGTCTTTAATGTGGCCACTTGAATTGCAGATTGGAATTATTGATGGCAACTTCAAAATTCCCCATCTGTGGAAAAATTTGTGTTTCAAAAACAGGACAAAACAACTTTGAAAATGCACCTAACTTAGGTTCTCAATGGTTTAATTCAATTATGAAATGTATTTTGGAATAATCCCACTACTGGGGCTTGCTACTTCAAGGGCAGTTAGGGTATGAGGGGAAAATAAGTGCCCAGTGAATACTAATTTTAATGCATGCATGTTTTAAGTTCCTTAGAGCCTCTGCAGTGTATGGATGTTCAGAAAGGCTATTATCAGTCAGCTTAATTCAGAGCAGTTGAACATTTTGCCTATCATCATAACATCCTATCAGTGGCAATTTACTACACATATAATAATGGTTTACAACATTACAAAACTACCTACACTGCTTTTGAAGTAACAAGTTAAAAATACTTACCTGAGGACCTGTGAGATTTAATTTCCTGAAGCAATTTATTGTTCAGTCCTAGGAGATTAATTATAGAAAGCACTTTATAAATACCAAGTTTTTCTAGGAAACATTTTTCTCATTGCATCTTTTCATCCATGAGCTTAAGCAAAATGTTACAGATCTCATTGTCACCATTGCAATGCATTTACTATGATGGAAGCATGACCTGTGTCTCAATTTAGCCACATTGACCAATCTAGGACACCAATCAGCAGTGCCCCCTCTCATCTGGAATGAGGCAAATTCCTTTCAAGAGGATTCATGCAATATGCAAAAGACTTCTGAATCTCTATCCAAGTTCTTCTGTTACGCTGCCAGGAGGAAAACAAGCAGCTGGAAGCAACAGAAAGCCTTACATTTTTAGAGTAGATGGACCTTCCTGGATCTCAAGTGCTGACACCCTAGATAAAGAAAAGCGTTTACTATTTATAGCTGTATCAACCTAAACTCTAGCAAGAAACCATGAAAATAATGTGTCAATATTAAATACCAGGTTTAACATGCACAAAGGCAAGAAAACCAACGATGCCATGTACTGAATTTCTTTTGCACTGTCCTTTGAACACACCAGCAGGAATAAACTGCTGAGTGCAGATACCACAGTGCATTTGACTATACTTAACAACCTTCTTAGGTTTGCACTGCAGCTGAGAAATTTAATTCGACCCTTATTTCCAAATTGTCATTCTAAAGAACCACAGAACTTTTTCAATTATATAATCCTGGGCTGAAGGGATTGCTGAAATGGTAGAGCACCTGCCTCGAAGGTGTGAGGCCTTGAGTTCAAACTCCAGTTACCCACATGCTGTAACCCCTTGAAAAGAATGGTATCTAAATACAAACTATATAAGCCTAGTCATCTTTATCTGGTCTTCACATAATATGCACATCGAATTAAACCAAATCACTATAGAGCTTTAGTTTGGTCTTGCCCAATATGGCAATAGGTTCTCATCCCAGTAGAGCCATAAAATAAAAGGCACACTAGTCAGAATCTTGACATTTTAAACAAGGTCTTCTTATATAGCCCAGACTGACCTCAATGCTTGATTCTCCTGTTCCACTTCCTGTTGAGAAGGTATGGGGACACAACACTGAGCCTGAGTTATCTTACTGTATGTCTTATATGGTACCAAATATTTTTGCTGAGCTCTTATTTTATACCTAAAATAATGTACTTTTAACAGTATTGGAATGCTGTGCTTACAAATTTGTAATTCTTATAATTTCAAATCCTAGAACTTAGGGGTGTTCCCTGAGTTCAATCCTCCTACCAAGAAAAAAAGTCCTTGATAAATTAGTTAGAAATTATCTCACTTACCCATTTCATCAATGAGTTCAGATCATATTCATTCCTACAGAGAAAGTGCCAAATCAAAGACTTAGAAAGGATACTCAAATACTTCACTATAAAAAAAACTAAGTTTACTCTTTGACCTTAATAGCTATCTCCAGCTCTGTCAGAATGAAGTTTTAGTTCATGTCTGTTTCATTCAGCAGTTGAACAATCAAATTCATCATCTGAACTGTGTTTTCAAAGACTGTCCATTAATCACCAACTAAGAACTTACCTATTACACACTAAGGATATGTGGATTTCTGCCAATACCTAAGGTAAACAACATATATATGTATATATATTAGCAGTTCTTTCAAACTTTGTAACTGTCTTGTAGTTACTTCCCACAGACCTAAGAAATGGCCCTGTGAGTAAAGCAAAACCACACAATTACTGTATGAGGCGTTTCCAACGATGTGTGGCTATAGTACAGAAGCCCCATCGGGATAGACCTCAATGCTTATTTTTTAATAAATTTAAGTACAAAAATTAGTAATTATCAAGAACTGATAAGCTCTGGCAAAATTATGCAAGAATAGCCGTGAACAGGAAAATCTATTTTAATCACAAAAATGAAATCATTTCTATATCTTGTAGAAAACTTGTCTAGCCACATGAGGCCCTGGGCTCAATTTTTAGCATTGTCCATATCTGACAAAAAAAACCTCAAAGTATTTTCTTTTTAATCAAGCTCTTCAAGAGAGTGTAGGCTACTAAATAATACCATCAACCAGCTACTTCAGATGAACTAAAGATTTAAATATCACTTTCACTGTTTCCCATATTCCACTCCAGATCACCAGTTTTACCTGAGATGAATTTTCACCTCACAAATGGAAAAGTACTTAAAATGTTAGTAACTTAGGTGGCTATAACTTAAAAATCAGGTAGGAAGGTGCCAGTTACGCCCTGTAATCCTAGTTACTTGGGAGGCCAGCCCTGGTTTTTGAGACCCCACTGCCGAAATAACCAGATCAAAATGGACTGAAGGTGTGGCTCAGGTGGAATGCCTTCTCTGTAAGCAAAAAGGCCGAGTTCAAACCCCAGTCTCACTTAAGAAAATATGTAATTCTTAATTTTTACCAGATTTATCTTAATGTATTTAATTTAAATCCCCTAGCTCACCTGACATTAATTCCAGATAAATGTATGATAATTAAATCATACATTAAATTATGATTAAATGTATGATAATTCCAGATAAATGGAAACTCAAAAGCTCTACTTACAAATCCTTTCAAGTAAAATGAACCTGATACTACATAACTACATATCTGAATGCTTTTTGGAAATGTAATTGGAAATTAAAGCTCTAAGTCTTATAAAATGAAACTTTGGAGACTTGTGTACTTACTACATCTAGACAAGCATGATCCACTCACAGTAAGATGTCTTCAGCTTCAGACCTCAAGTCTCAAATTAGAAGCCTTGAGAAGTTTTCATGCATCACAACAAGAATGGTGACTGAACACAACTGAAAGTTATTTTCCTATCCTACACTTTATTCTTTAAGTCAACCTTAATGGCCATCACTTTAAACTGTTAGGCATCCTTATACCTTCTTGTGTGCATCAAAACTCATACTGAACCACGAGTTCTGGGTTGCTAAAGAGGATTTATTTTTTGCACCTGAGTCTTTGTCCAGAAGTTAAACAAAAACACACCCAAGTGCTAACCGTGCACTACTCATTCACATTTAACCTTAATCAGCTACACAATGATGATCACAGTAAGAAAAATGGTGACTGAAACAAGCTAAGATGATTTTTTATGCTGCTGGGGATTAAGTTCAGGACCTTGAAATTCAGGATCTTGTAATTCACCACACTACATTCCCAGCCAAAATTCAATTCTTACTACAGTAATGTTACTTTCATCTGAAAAAGGTTGGTATAATAGGATGCTGGTAGAGGTTGGACATCGTGGCACATACACATATAATCCCAGCATTCAGGAGACTAAGGCAAGAAAGATCATGAGGCCAGGACCAGCCTGGGCTACATAGCAGACCTTGTCTCATTTAAGAAACAAAGTGAGCTGGAGGCCCAGCTTAATCAATAGTGTGCCTACCTAGCAAGCTCCAAACACTGTCCAAACCCCAATACTGCCAAAAATAGAAATTGAAATATGAAAAAACAAACCAGAAGAACTTGGCTGGATGTCAGTTATGTTTAACTAGCATTTTCTTTTCAGGATTAAAATCTCTTTGTTGTTTCAATGGTTTAGTAAAACCTGTTAAGTTTCTTACACTGAAATCAATAAGCACTGACAAAACAGCCAGACTATTATTTAAGAAGCAATGTCTCAGCTTTTTCCTAGTGTTTTAAAGTTTATGATTCTTTAGTTGTTTTCACCATCTTCTTCAGATGGTTCTCATTCTTCTTAGGATGTTCTTGGTTTAAAACTTCTTCATCCCCAGGGTGGTATTAACCTTTGATCATTTCTTCCTATGAAGTCACTTTCACTGCATGTTCCTTGATATTCACATTGTCTCCTTTTCAGGCCACTCTGTCCTCTGTCCAGTATTTTTAGCCTTAGAAGTTCTCCTAGACATTGTAACGTCGTCATTCTCTTGTTCTAAATATACCTTCATCTTCTTTGGGAATTCAGAACTTATTATGAAACAACTGTCCTCCTACATACATACATACATACACACACACACACACACACACACACACAAACACACAAAAACACCATTAATAACTAAGCTAGGAGGTGTGAATTCAACTATGATATACTCTATGAACTTCTGTAAATGTCACAATGTCCCCAATACAACAATATAAAAATAAATAAGCTAAATAACTATACTAATTACTTGGAACTGTAAATTATACCTAAGTTTAAAAACTCCCAAGTTAACATCTACATATTTTTTCATTTCATGGTTTAAAAACACTACACATTGCAATATTCATTACAAGTATTTAGGGATGCCAACCACCCATGGCTCATGCCTATAATCCTAGCTACGTGAGACACTGATCCAGAGGACCTGCCCATGCAGGTGAGACCCCATCTCCAAAATGACCAGAGCAAAATGGTTTGAATTTGTAGCTCGAGCAGTAGAGCACCTTCTTTGCAAGCATGAAGGCCCTGAGTTGAAACCTCCCCATACCATAAGTAAATAAATAAAATTGGGGGCTGGGATAGCTCAGGGTGAAGTGCTTGCTTAGTATGCTTAAGGCCTTTGGATTGCTCCCCAGGGAAAAGCCCGTATTAGCAACTACTGAAAAAATAGCATGTGTATTCTTACATTTCCTGCATTAAATTTATTCAGTGTTTCAAATTTTAAGTGGACTAAAACTTAAAACTACTGAATGTTAATTCCTCCTGTACCAACAATTCCTACCTTCCTTGAATGAGAGTAAGTCACTTACTACCAATTTGATATCACATTCATCATATTCAGGATGTGCCATCTCATCTTCTGCTCTGTAACATGGAAATGTGTATTTTAAATGACAAATCTTCTGACCTAGTTAGACACTGTCAACATACAACTGTAACACGAATACTAGTCAACAAAAAAACACAGTATTCTGTTTAACACCTAAAATGGATGTCTTATGCCCTGAGCTCAGGTTCAAGTATAGTTCTAACTTGCCTATTGTTTGTGTTTCCTATCTATGTATCAGAAACACGGATGGCAATACACAGTAAAGTTTATATTAGACAAAAACCAATGACCAGTGTTCTTACGTGATTCAACTTACGCTGACTCTTCAATAGGAGAAATGGATCCATCATCATCCAAATATTTATGTCTACGGCTATCAAGATCTTCTTTTTCTAAATCTTCACCGACATTCATTTGTTTCAGGGATTCCTTGAGGTGGTATTCATACTTCAGTTTCTCGATGTGGTTAAAAAATCCTCTTGCAACAGCTTGCTATTAAAAACACTTTTATGCCTTAGTCTTAACAAAATTAAAGTTTTGTTTGAAGAATCAGCAGATGCTTTTCAACAAAAGGTGAACATATCCTTACACCTGAATTTTGACTTAACCACTCTAGAGTTCTGGATGACAGCATATCAACGGTTTGCTATAATCACCTTAAGCTTCAAGGGTTTTCAAGTACTAATCCTCTGAAACAAAATTAGTTTCTGTCAAGAAAACTATATTAACTATACACTAATTCAACATTTACTGCTTGAGATATTTGGCCAAACTTAATGTAATTAGGTTACTTATCAAGGAACTGCTAAAAACATCCAAGCTTTATCAAAAAGTTATCTGCTGAACATGAATGACTTGAGATACTTCAGGGCTAGGCACCAGTGGCTCACACCTGCAATCCTGGATCCCAGGAGGGTCAAATAATTCACGGAGACCCTATCTCAAAAATACCCAACACACACAAAAAGGCTGAGTGGCTCAAGTGGTAGAGCACCTGCCTAGCAAGTGTGAGGCTTTGAATTCAGACCCCAGTACTGAAAAGGGGAAGGAAAAAAAAAAAAACAACAGGATGAGGGTAGGGGTCTTATATATAAACAAACTTGGAGTACTACTTTTTAAATTCCTGTTTCACCCAGACACCCAAATGAAGTTTGAGCTGAAGGGCTGAGTGAGCTTTACATGAAAAACAATATAGAAAAAGTAGTCTCAAAACTGCAGACTACGTCCCACGTGTATCTTAAGCCAATTCTTTAAACGTCCATGACCTCAGACGTTTTACCTATGTGAAATCTAGCCATATATATATAAAAATAAATAAATATTGACTCACCTCAAAGGTTAAAATTTTCCTCCATGGTAATGGTTTTCTTCCATTTTCACACTGTAAAAATGGGAATCCGGTTCCTTTGTCTTTAATTTGTTTCAAATCTATTTGTGATGACCTTCTAGTGCTTCTACTTCCTTTTGGTCTTCCTCTTGGTCTTAATTTTCCTCTATTTTGTCTGTTGTATTTCCTCTTTTTACATTTCTTGTTCTTGAATCTTTCAAAAATAGCTTTTAAAGTCAATGGTCTTGGTTCTAAAGATGAGTCACTTGATGAATCTGTATGAAGACTTTCAGGTGAATGATCAAATTTTCTAAGGGAATTTCTTTGTCTCCGTTTAGGTGAGGAAGGAATACATTGTGTTTTAAATAAGCTGCTACCAGATGAAGAGCTGTCACTAGAAAAACAAAAGTTTTTTATTGAATGATCACTCAATCCCACGTCTATAGTTCTAAGACCAATTCATTAACACATGCCTAGAATAAATAATTTTAGAACAACGGGCTGAGAACCAACCAGCCACTGTGTACTGACCATAACCAAAATGAACACAGCAATTGTCCAGATGTAGTGGCTCGTGTCTGTAATCCTAGTTACTCAAGAGGTGGAGACTGGGAGCATCTGCGGTTCAGTGAGACTCCATTTCAACCATTAAAACCTTGGGGGCATGCACCTGCCAGCTCCAGTGAAAGCAAAACAGGAGGAAAGGGCCTGTGGTTCAATCAAGTGGTAGACTGCCTGCCTAGCAACTGTCAGGCCCTGAGATCAATTACCAGTACTGCTCCTCCTCCCTCCACAAAGACTATTTTATGGAATACAACCTCCCTAAAAGTTGTCTAGTATCTTCTCAACAGCACAGTAAATGGCGAAACTTAAGTCAGGAAGAGATAACCAAGAAAATGTGTTGATTCCCTAAGCTAAAAATGTGTTCCTCTATAATATATTCAGACTTTGAATTAAACTGTTTGTCATAACTAAACGACATAATTAAACTTAGAAAGGCCAGGGTTACCCACTATTTTCTTTCCCAATTCCTTACCACCAATCATATACAATTATGTACTTTCCCTAATAATCAAATACAGTAAATGTTGACTGAGCTAGTCAGTCCTTGTAAATGTCTATTTACCTTTGGTTTTCAATTTCCACAGCTCTATCAGATGACATGTAGTCAAGAGAATCCATTTCTGATTTAACCATCACTTGCTCTTTACCCTTGAAGCTTTCTGAAATTACGAAACACAGTGTACATGATGTAGCTTCAATAAGTAAATGCTGAAGCATACCAGTAGTACTGAACACATCTAATATTCAAGGTCAAGGTCAGCAAACGCAGATCAAATGACTATGTGAATCAGGGCCAAAATCATTTCCTAGGCAAGATCTAGAACAGTCCACTTCAGATGAATTTCCATTCACAAGCTCTTTCCATTTTTGTTCTCTAAATGTATTCAATCCAAGTCCTGTATTTCCAAGAAATGTATCTGAGTACAAAAGATTTTATCACCAGCCATAATGTAATGTACAATTACTGATAATACGATAATGTGGCCAAAAAGCTATTTTCCAAGGTAGGGGAACTCCAAGGAAAAACTTACAGGCACAATGGACCTGCTGTATACCAGGAAATATCCTTAGGTTTGAATATCCATCCAATGCACTTTAAAATTTCTGGTATGGAATTGTGTCATATTACATCTTTGCTGTTACTGACAGAAACTGAGCTCATAACTTTTCCACAAACTAATCATACTGATGTTTTCTGTCTCCACCTTGTACCCAATGCAGTGCATGTAACAGCTGTGGGGGGAGCCACTGTGACATTTACAAATGTGCTTACAGTATTATCTTAATTACATTCACCCCTCCGTCATTCTCTCATCCCACTTCTCCCCTTCTTAAAACAATTTCAGCTTTCATTGTTCTACTTTCTAACATGAATATAAAATACATCCGCCATATTCGCCCTCCCCCCTCCCACTGCAATCCAAGTTTTTTAAAGCTAATGGTCACTATTTCACTATTGGATCTCCCTAGGTCTTTGTGTTTGTAATGGTTTATTCTTTAACGTAATTGAAAATTTACATTGAAGTCCTAAGAAGTTGGAAAATGACAAAATATCCCGAATACAGGAAGACGACATGGTCACTTAACAATTTTAACACTGGGCATTTTATTAGTTTTTTTAAAGGCAAAATTCTCAAAGTTATGAGACACCAACTGTTCACGCCTATAACCCTAGCTTCTCAGGAGGCAGAGATCAGGAGGCTCGCGGTTAGAGGCCAGCCCGGGAAAACAGCTGGCAAGATCTTTATCACAATAAAGGCCTAGTGAGTGGCTCAAGTGGTAGAGCGCCTGCCAGCAAGCATGAGTCCCTGAGTTCAAACCCTAGTGCCGCCAAAAAACCCCTAACATTTGGTCCGTTAGCACTAATGGAATAGCTGTAGCTACATTTCTTTTTAAGGGCATATGACAAATACACCTTGAACTAGCTCAAACCCTCTTCTGGAATTCTGAGATTTTTACAGGTCACGTGTCCAGAAGTGACACCTTCCCGGAGCTATCAAGTACTACCTTGGGCAAAAGCCTCCCTTAAGCACCTACCCTCTTGCAAGGAATACGGCGCCGATAATGGTGCCTGAAAATCAACTAAGACCTAAGACATTTACCACCTGGGCGGCACAATGAGTCACGCCCGCACCGCCATCGCGCCACGGGGGCTCAGCTCACCCCTAGTGCCCCGGAGCCCGCAGTCCCGGTGCCCCGCCTCGTCCTCCCCAGACGGGAACCCCCAGGCGCACCCTCGGTAGCGGCAGCTGGCTGACCTGCTTCCTGAGCCCGCGGAGGTCGGAACCAGGCCGCACCCACCTCAGCTCGCCATCGCGCACGCAGCCGCCAATCTCCTCAGACCGCGCGGAAGAAAACCACGCGCAGCACCTGCCACCCAGTTAAGACGTCCCCCGAAATCTCGCGAGACTACTCAGCTTTCGGGAAGGGGGAGGAGAGAGGAGGCGGAAGGGGAGGAGCGATGAGGGGCGGAGTCTAAGCCGCCAGAGGGGGCGGAGTTGACTGAGCAGAGGAGGCCGCTCTGTGGCCGTGGGCTCTTCTAGCCCATGCGGTAAGTGCAGTTGGCAGTCATGTTTTGACAAGTCTTGGGTCAGGTGAGCCTGACGGAGCCGGGCCCCTGCCTGTGCCAGGCCGGCCTTCTGGAGCGTGCGCGGCGCCCGCACGCAGTCCGTGTTAGGTGGAGCTCGTACGTTCCAGGACGGCCGGAGCCCAGCCAGCCCTCCCTGAGGCTTCTGGGTTACAGTGTAAGTTTTACACTACCTTAGTTTAGGTCGGTTCCCCCACCCCCCGAAAAAAAGCAGTTTGGTTTTTTTTAATGCAGGAATAAACTGGTTTGTTTTGCCCTTGAAGCCTCTTGTACAATTAAGCAGGAAATTCTTAGTTTATTGTCTATTAGTTTAATAGCGAATGTCATTTTAGAATAGGACAGACATGGAAAGAAATATGGGCTCTTTGCTTCAAATACTGAACAATTCCAGGACGAAAAGTCTGATCCGGACAGCCCAGGGCATTGCATCCACTCTGCAATCACTGTCAGCTCTAGGACGTCATCGCGTGTCCCGCTGTCACATTCACACTAGTCACAAGCAGGAACGCTTGCCTGCAGGCCCAGCCATGTGATTTGTAAGGCGCAATGCTAAATGACAATGGAAAAGAAGGGGAGAAGTGTCATTACAGGTACGAAAATAGCCAGGTGTGATGGCGGGTACCTATAGTCCCAGCACTTGGGAGGCTGAGGAGGATCAAAGCTGCCCTATAGTGAGGTCTTGTCCCCCCAGAAACGTACTAAAATATAAGCTCCTTCACCTATGGAATTGCTCTGATGTGTTCTGGTGTTTTAAAATTTGCTATTTTAACCTGGTGCCAGTGGCTCAACACCTAATCATAGCTACTTGGGAGGCTGAAATCAGGAGGATTGACGTTAAAAGCCAGCCTGGGCAAATAGTTTGCGAGACTCCATCTTCAAAATGGGCTGGAGGTGTAGCTCAAGTGGTAGAGCACTTGCTTTGCAAGTGCAAAGTCCTGAGTTCAAACTCCAGTCCCACCCCACCCCCCCAAAAAAAAGTACTACTTTAATGCCTTTTCTAGTAAAGAAAAACTAAAGTTATTATCATTACTTTACCATTTTCTTTATATTATGTAATACTAGTTTTAAATACAGGTATAAGGACATTTAGCTTGTATGCATAATCACTGAAATGTCACAGTATTCATGTCCCAGTATTTCATAGCTCATACAAGCATATGTATTTTGTTCTTGCTATAACAGTGGAAATGCAGTACACAACTAACTCACCTGTTTTTATTTTACTTCTTTTTCCCGCAGTACTGGGGATTGGACCAGGGCCTCCTGTATGTTAGGCAAGCACTATACCACTTGAGCTAAGTCCCCAGCCCTTTTGTTTTTATTTTGTTTTTGAGATTGGGTTTCATTATCTTTTGCTCCAGCTGGTCTCAAACTCTAAATCCATAAGTTTTTATTTTATTTCTTTTTTTAAAAAGAATTTTACTTCTTGATACATGTACATTCTATCAACATTCTATGGAATCTGGCAACACTGGGTCTTTTTTGGGTTTTTTTTTTGACAGTACTGGGGTTTGAACTCAGGACCTCACACTTGCTAGGCAAAGGCTCTACCACTTGAGCCACTCCACCACCCTTTATTGTGTTGGGTGTTTTCAAGATAGGGTCTCTCAAACTATTTGCCCAAGCTGGCCTTGAACCACAAGTCTCCTGATCTCTGCCTCTTGAGTAGGTAGATTACAGGCATGAGCCATCAGCTCCTGACAACATTGAGTCTTCATGAGCTTCCACACCTTGTAGATCCAACAGCATTCTGTGCTAATGGGGCATTACAGTCACCTAATATGAATGGGGTGGCAACCATAGGAAGACCCATACACTGCACCTCTCTCCTCGGGTCCTGCTCATGTTTCACTGACCTAACAGACTTCACTTAGACAAAACACAAGTTCAAATGTAACATTGTTGGATAGGGGTTTAGCTCAGTGATACAGCACTTGCCTAGAATGTGCGGCCTTGAGTTTGATCCCCTGCACTACACATACACACAATCTATCTATCTATCTATCTATCTGTCTATCTACCTACCTACCTATCTATTTAACTGTGCACACTCATGCATAGTTAAGAATTTTAACACGGTGACAGCATATTCATATATAAATATGGTGACCCTGTATGACTGACTGCATTACTTGCATACCCACAAAGGCAGCCCTGTCTTAGAGCCTTACAAGTCTGGTAGATCGTGAACATTTAATAAATAATTGAGAGCCAGGCACAGTGGCTTATACCTATAAACCCAGCTATTCAGGAGGCAGGGATCAAGCAGATTGTGATTTGAGGCCAGTCAGGGCAAAATTAGAAGACTGTATCTGAAAAAGCACAAACTGGGGTCATGGCCTTAAGTGGTAGAGCACCTGCCTAGCAAGCACAAGGCCTTGAGATCAAACTCAAGTACTGCCTAAAAATAAAAAAGTAAAAATATAAGTAGACAAAGAGACTGAACTAGTACCCATTGCATGCTAGGTACATGGAAGATTGATAAGAGATCACAGTCTAGGGGGAACAAGCAAAGCAAACATAATCACAGTTAAACTCAAGAGTGCTATACCTGTACTACCACCCTGCCCTGTTTGCCATTGGCCTACCTGAAGTTCTGCATTTCTAATCCAGTTATGCAGGCTGTAACCTCCCAGGGTTGAACTTTGTTTCTGTTTGGAGTGGAAATAAAACAAGCAAACTGACCTTTTAGAGATAATAAAGGATTTTATATTAGTTCTTATTTCTACAGTAAGCATAAATACATAAAGTACCTTTTTTTTTTTCTTTTTTTGCAGTGCTGGGGTTTGAACTCAGGGCCTTCACCTTGAGCCACTCCACCAACACGTTTTTGTGATGGGTTTTTTTGAGATAGGGTCTCACAAACAGTTTGCACAGGGTTGACTTCAAACTGTGATTCTTCTGATCTCTGCTTCCTGGGTAGCTAGGATTACAGGTGTGAGCCACCAGGGCCCAGCTCTAAAGTGCTTTTTATTAACCTCATTATGGATAAATATACTAAAACCAGGCATGGTGTCATGCCTATAATCCCAGCACTGGTTGGGGGAGGTATTAGTCAGTCTCTGCTAGGTAGCAAGACCCTGTCTCCATAAAAAAGACACTAAATGAATATACTATTCATTGTATAGAGTGTAGACTTTGACATGTTCATAAATAAGTAAGTACCTGCTGGTTGCCTCATAAATAATATAATAAAGTGTTAACATTTGGGAAATCTGAATTAAAAGCATGCAGGAATTTTTTTCTGTGGTATTAGGATTTGAATTCAGGTCCTTAAGGCTTGCTAGGCAGTGCTCTACCACTTGAGTCACTCCAGCAGCTTTATAGGAATTATTTGTAATATGTCAATCTGAAAGTATTTCAAAAGAAAATGAAAATGTCTTACTCTTAAAAACAATTTTAAATTATTCAACTCGAAAATGTATTTAAGGTAATTGAAGTATGATTATATAGCACTTGGAATTTGGAAGACAGATTATTATTTATTTATTTGTTTTTTGTTGGTTCTGAGGTTTGAACTCAGGGTCTTGCACTTGCTAGGCAGATACTCTACCACTTGAACCACGCCCTCAGAGTTTTGCTTTAATTATTTTTCAGATAGGGTCTAGGGATTTTGCCTAGGGCTAGCCTTGGACCAGCAGTCCTCCTGCCAGTGTTTCTTTACAGGTCTGTGCCACCATGCCCATGTTGTTTGTTGAGAGGCGGTCTCACTAACTTTTTCCTTGGGTTAGCCTCAAACTGCAATAGTCCTGATCTTTGCCTCTTGAGTAGATTAGATTATAGGAATGCACTATGCCCACCTCAGCTTATGTATATTAAATAACAAAATGACAATAAAAACTAGTGGTTGGTAAAGTGCTAAAGTAAAGGTCACTTGTCTCAGCTTCCCTGGAGGCTAAGGAGGTAGAAGGATGCCTTGAGTCCAGGAGTTCCTGCTACCTGGGCAACATAGGGAGATCTGTCTCTTACCAAAACAAAACAAAACAATGTTAAATATCAAGTCCTTAATGTATGCCATAGCAAATTTATGGATGATACATTGTTTGGAAACGTCATCAAAAGTAGAAATCCAGTTTCTAAGAACCTATGAGTCTGGAAGATTTAAAAAAAGTTTGCAAGACTATTTCAAGTGATTGTGAGGGACCACATTTGCTGAGGAAGCATGATAAAACTGAGACTGCTCAGATTAGTGAGGTGTTCTATTAACAATTTTGGCTCATGTTCCAGCAGTGCTCTTAGAAACAAATGCCCTTAAGAGTTGTCTGTGCGCCTTGTTTCCTGTTGTGATTGGTCTGGAGTGAAATTCCTCCACCCACCTCTTTCTTTTTTTTTTTCTTCTCCCTGTTTCATTTTATTTATTTTACTGTGCTTATATACCTCATCACTTGAACACTTCAGGTAAGTCTTAATCTGTACATATATATACCTATTTGCTATAATCTTTATGTATGTATACCTATTTACTATCTTAGTGTAAGATAAATTGGTTATATTATCAGAAAAATTGAATATTAAATCTGCTTGCTATGAAAGTATATTTATTTGTAACTTAAAGTAAAAATTTGAATTTCAGAAGCTAATTGTGCCATAGGTTTACATTTTTATTGGTAACTTAAAATTTCTTTTGTAAAAATAATAGTTTAAGAAACTTAATTTTTAGTTTAAAAGTCAAATGTAGATAAGATACACAAATTATCTATTATAGAAATTCTTATATATCTTGTTTTATATATATGTAGCTATACATTTCATATATGTTAAAACATACATACTTTTGCTACAACCATTTAAACATTTATTCATAATCCTTAGTAAGTACTTTTTGTTTCACGACCCATTTTCCTGGGTTGGTGAAGTGGCTCAAGTAGTAGAGTGCCTGCCTTGCAGGCATGAGGCCCTGAGTTCAAACTCCAGTACTGCCAAAAAAAAGACTGACTCATTTTCCTTAGGTCATCCATTAGAAACTTGCAGGTTCTATCAAGGTAAGTGACCAAAGAAATGAATCATAAGTGCTTTCTTTTTTATTTCTCCTTTGGCATTTTCTCTTGTCAGTTTATTTTAAATATTAATCCTTTAAAATAACAGTATTGGGCTAGAAGTATAGCTCAGTGGTAGAGTGTTTGCCTAGTGTTCATGAAACCCTGGGTTCTATCCCAGCACTACAAAAAGGAAAACAGTAGTATTAAGAGAGGTCACTTGTCTGTTGCTCATTTGGAACACTGAATGCTAGCATCTATGGTTTCCCTTGTTGTGTAACTAGACTCTGTGAGGATAGAAGAGTCTAAATGCCCTTTGCTCTCTTTGGGTAACTGAACTCTTAAATGCTCATTTCCAGAGCAGTGACTGATCAAGCTTGGTGCACTGTGAGCTTTTGTGATCATTTTCCAGCAATAGCTTTATTTGTACAATCTCACACCTGAAGAAGAAAGAAAAATGGTTTGTACTGAATTTTCTTTTCATATGCCAAGTATAGAGGAGCTTGCTGAAGGTAAAAACAATACTAACTGCATTTCTAAGAAGTAGTCCAAGAAAAAAATTAAAAGATTCTAACATATATATGTAGCCTACTACTTATCTTTACCTGTATTTTACTTATTGGAATGGCACTTTTGATACAGAGTTTTCCATTTCATTATCTGTTCTGTACTGATTTTATTGAGAAAGTTCAATTTCTGGGGTTGTGTTTTAGGGGGATGGGAAAGTTCAAAATTCTGTCCCTCTAAAAAAGCTAAACTCACCATTTATAGATTCTTGATGATACCAACTTTTACAATGAAAATGACTATACTACTCCGAGGTTTAAGTAAGTATAATGCCCAAAGAGTTGCAGAATTTTGTGATAACTTTTTGCCAGTTACAATATTCTGCAGATACATAATCTCCTATTGTGTTTTAATCACGTTCCCAAGCATGCTTCTTTTTCCTGGTGTCCTGGAGTTTGAATGAACTCAGGGCTTAGAGCCTGCGGAGAGACATCCTCCAGTCCCCTCCTTCTGATTTGAGAGACAGCCAATACTCTGCTTAGATTCCTCTCTGTGTGTTTTATGTATTTTACCTTATTAAACAATTTAAAGCAGCTTCCCGAGATCATTTAGAAGGAGGGGAGATGGATGAGAAAAGGAAAAATGGGGACATAAAATTAAGCCAGGAATACTACTAATCCAAAACTGTAAAGTCTGTTAGAATTCTGACATTTACCTGACAGCCTTTTAAGCTTTATGTAGAACTCTCCCTTATTTCTCAAGAGTGTATTTTCCCAAATAATTAATCAGTTCTCTGTTCTCCTAATAAGAATGAAGTCAAGAAATATACTCATTTTTTGTTTTGTTGTTGCTTTCCTCTTACAAGCTTCCTGTTTTGTTTACTAATTGAGTAGTAGCTAGTAAATAATCCATCTTGCTAGTATTTTTTGACCTACCAGTCATTTGTTTTCCCTTACAATACAGCTAGGGATCTTTTCTTTCAGTGTCTTTCTCTCTCTCTTGTTTCTCTCTCTCTCTCTCTGTCTCTGTCTCTGTCTCTCTCTCGCTTTTGTATGTGTGTATGTAGTATTGGGATTTGAACTCAGGGCACTCTACAGCTTGAACCACACCACCAGTCCATTTTGCTCTGGTTGTTTTGGAGATAGAGTCTTTCAAACTATTTGCCTTGGCTGGCCTCCAACCATGATTCTCTTGATCTCAGACTCCCAAGTAGCTCCCAGGTGTGAGCCACCTATGCCCAGCTTATGTCTGGTTACGTTAGTTCAGCATTTGTCTGTAACCTTCATTGAAGTTGTGGCATGTGATTCCTTACTTTTTAAAAAACTTAAATATTTACATTTCAATAGGTTTTTAGAATCCCTTCCCCCAAAGAAAGCCCTCACAGGTGTGCAGTCTGTTTATCTTCAGTGGTTGGTTATCACTGTGGATAAAATATTTATGTGCTTTAGTGTATCTTCTAATTATACCAAAGTCTAATTATATTCATTAATAAAACCATTTCTGGGGCTGTAGGTCGGTGGTAGCGCATGTGCTGAAGCACATGGCTAAGGCCTTAGGTTCCATCTCCAACACCATCAAAACAAGAAGAGAGCCGGGTGCCAGTGGCTCTGTAATCCTAGCTATTTAAGAAGCAGAGATTAGGAGGATCTTGGTTCGAAGCCAGCTGAGGCCAATAGTTCTAGAGACCGTATCCCAAAAAAAACCATCACAAAAAAAGGCTGTTGGAGTGACTCAAAGGTATAGGCCCTGAGTTCAAACCCCAGTACCACACACAAAAAAATTTTTTCCCTTTTTTTTATTACATAAATTTAGGCTAACAGTGTGACACATAGAAAATTTAAAGGAATACTTGGTATATGGTGGCCACATTTTTACCTAATGTTAAATAATCCTTTTTTATGTCTTTATTAGTTATGCAAAAGGGGCTAAAAGATAACTTTGCTGATGTGCAGGTCTCTGTAGTTGATTGTCCTGATTTGACTAAAGAACCATTTACCTTTCCTGTAAAAGGTAAGCAGATTTTTGTTTCTTGTTTGTTGTGTTTTTACATGCTTTTGGTTTTCAATCATAATCTTTTTCTAAAGCCAGTGTTATTTTTATCTATAAAAAAACTATATTGTTACAACTTTTAGGCTATATTTTGACTAATTTCTATGCTTATTGCTTTTAGATGTTGGAAATTTCATTTTATACCCATGTGGGAAAAGATTGTGTTTTATGTACTTTCAAAACCTTCACTGGCTGCATAGTAGGTACTTAATGGGCTACAATCTTGATACCACATGAAAGTTTTGTTTTTAATTGTTCAAGTGACTTTTATGGAAACTAACTTTACTTTTTAGTTTTATTATTTATTCAATACTGGCTATATTTGATTCATCTATTAAATACTTCTAACCCTTTAACAAATTTGCCATGTTACCATCCACTGTTTGAAGTGAGAAGGGAAGGAAAATAACATTGGTTGAGTAAAATAGTCAGTGTTATAGATAACTATATTTGATGGCTTAGTTTTTACAGTGATACTGCAAGGTAAAATACTAACTCCATTTTATAGGTGAGAGCTGTGAGGGCTGAGAAGACTCAATGTGAGTCATAGGATTTAATGCAGGTCTATCTGTTTCAGAAGTCTAATCTTCTCCCATTACCTTACTATGATGAGTTTGGAGGTAAACGCATTATTCTCTTATTATGAAATTGACATCTTTTATTTAAGGGTTATTTGCCATAGAATTCCTGGAGCCTAGTTCTGTTCTGACACATACAAATTTCATTACCCGGAATAAGCCGCTTAATGTAGCTTACCTCAGATAGATTAAAATTAGGGATTTCAGATGACTGTCCTTCTTGGGTGTTTGCAGCTTAAACATTCTATAATTACATGTTTGCATTCTAGAACATTTGTGTATCTGATAGCAATTTCTCTTAGCACCTTGAAATTATTTGGAATAGTATTGTTTTCTTCAGCTTCTTCTTACTTTGTATAATCTCTCCAGGTTTTTCCATTTATCTTGTGGTTTCAGTCATTACCTGGAGAAAATCATTTTTAAATCATATGTGTAATAGATCTCGTTTTCTTAGTTATAAATCAGTATTTCTGGCTGCCTGTAGGATATCTCACCTGTAATTTCCTCTTCTTATCTCTACAGTCATCATGGTTAGCTATTATTTCTCTGCACTGCTAAAAGAATTCCCTAACGGTTTCTCTACACTTCAGCATCACTGTCACTTAATGAAAGTCTTTATGCATTTCTGCTGATTCCATGGAAAACATTTTCTAAATCCCCAGTTACAAAAGGGACCTATAAGACTTTTATGTACCTTTCTGCATAGCTGAAGAAATAGAGCAATTAAATGTACTTTGCTGTGTAATATGTTAGCATAAAAGAGGCAAGACTACTTTTTCTCAAACAAATGATAATTATTTGCCACCTTACACTTTTAAAAATTTCCTTTGCCCAACTCGTCTCTAACAGTATTATGATAATAATTAAAAATGTAAGCAGAGGACTGGAGGTGTAATTCAGTGGTAGAACTTGTTCTCAGTAGACTCAAGGCTTGGGGTCAGGAATCCCCAGCACCAAAAAGAAAAAAAACAAGTAGAAAGCTCCTAGCCTGTAAACTTATCTGTTATTAGTTGTCATTTGCATAACAGTCTTGGGAATAAACAATTTAGGAGAGAATTTCCCAATGTGGATCTAAAGAACATATATTCTACAAGAATAAAATGATTTAAATTTAAAAACAAATTTAGCCAAAATAAGAAACAAGCACACACCCCCAGACAAAATAGATTTTTAAGGGAGTAAGGCATTATAGATTAATTCTAGAAACCTTACCCAAACCAAACTTTGGCCCTATTAGTTGCCCTATAGGTCAGTTATGTCAAGCCATGCTTCCATATGATGATATTGGGAACACAGTTAAAATAGGACAGAAGAGGCTGGTAGAGTGGCTCAAGTGGTAGAGTGCCTACCTAGCAAACTCAAGGCCTTGAGTTCAAACCCCAGTACCACACACACAAAAAAATAACAGTAATAAATTGACTTTGGGCTTGACTGCTTTTCTCTAGCCACCCCCCCCCCCACACGCAGGAGTCTCTGTTCTTTACTTTCCTTCCTTTCCTAATAACACTCTGTCACTTTGCACCTCAAAATAAATAAATAAATAAATAAAATAGCACAGGAGTACTAGCTACTTACACATCTTCCAGCCCCTGCTATTTGTAAAACTGTATGAGAATGGAGAAGTTAATTTTAATAAATTACCGTTTTTGGCATTTTATACTTGAATTATATGTTTGTGTGTTTGTAAGATGGCTTGTGTTTTTTAGGCATCTGTGGGAAAACTAGAATTGCAGAAGTAGGAGGTGTGCCTTACTTAATGCCTCTGGTAAACAAAAAAAAAGTAAGTGTGCATTTACGCTTCACATTCCATGAAGATTGTAGAAGGTGGTTTATTCCTCTTTATTATGTGGCAGGCAAGTGCTACTGGACTCAGTTATAAAATGTAAATCAGGAAATTTGTGTGAGTTATGATTTAAATAATTTTTTCCTCTTTATAGGTTTATGATCTGAACATGATTGCAAAAGAAAGCTAGTTACCTGGAGCATTTATTCTTGGAGCGGGGGCAGGCCCATTTCAGACTCTTGGGTTCACTTCTGAGGTGAGCATCCATATCATCATTATGTTGATTTCACATTTGTTTTATCCTTCTTTTTCTGCCCCATTTAAAATCCTTTCTGGTGAATTATAAGTGGTTAATGTCATATCTTGCTACAGATTTGCTACAATTTAGAGTACATGCTCCAATTTGTCTAACTGTAGTGGAACACTAACCTTTAGTTTGAGATTTTATCAGGGAATAGGTTCAGTCTTTGATAAATCCAAGACCCTGGGGAATTCTGTGAAGACTTTAAAATGTATCTCAAACTGTAAAAGGTTTTAGTTTTTTGAGACACTGTCTCGATATGTAGACTGGCCTTGAACTCAAGATCATCTTCTCTCTGCCACCTGAGTGTTGGGATTACACCTATACACCACCACACCTGACAATTCTTACATATCATAGGATTCCTCACTTCTCTATAAATCTTTCCTATTCATATAAAGGCAGCTTTGGATTAGAAGATGAATAGAATATTTAGTGATCTAGTCAACTCTTTCTTGCGTACCAAAGAGTAATCTGATGGTGACTTAAAAAAGTTAATAGCTATTACTAAATACTATACCATATATGACTATACTAGCAATATGTACTTGTAAACATGCTAATAAAACATCACTGTTTCTTCATGAGCACAAGAGTAAATGACCTCTTCAGTCTGCCCTTTCTCTTATAACCTCTTCAGATATAACTGTTAATCAATAGACATACAAGTTCTTGTCCAGAGCTTTAATTTCCATAGTGTTCGGGATAGTAAAAAGATAAATTAGAAATTTTAAAGCAAATATTTCAATGTCATAAGAACCATTGTATGAAATATTGTAGTCAATGGCTAGTGGAGTGGTTCAAGTAGTAGAGTGCCTGCCTAGCAAGTGTAAGGCCCTCAGAGAAAGAGATATTATAGCCAAGTGTAATGGTGCACACCTGTAATCCCAGTACTTCGGAGGCTGAGGCAGGATTGTGAGTTTGAGGCCATGTTGGGCTACAAAGTGAGATCCTGTCTCAAAAAAAAAAAAAAAGAAGGAAGGTAAAAGGGGTGGATGAAGGGATGAAGACAGGAAAGAAAATGAATTATTGTAAACATTTTAGATTTCCATAGCTGTTACAAAATACCTGATAACCAGCCTATGAAGAAAGATTTATTTGGCTTCCAATTTTAGAGGTTTTGGTATGGCAGCTAGTAAGCAGAGAGAGAAAGAGAAAGAGAGGGAGGAATCCCTTTTATAACAAAGCCCCTCCCCCCAAACCCATTAAGGTATGAATCAATAAGTGAATTAATCTGTTCATGATGTCAGCGCCCTTGTGATCCAATCACCTCCGAAAGGCCCCACCTCTGGAACACTGCTACATTGGAGACCAGGCCTTCAAGCATGAGCTTTTGGGGAACATTTAAGACAAAAACTGTAGCATTTTTTTCCAGTTTTTTGTATAGAAAATTAAATACCTAATAATTTCTGTGTTTGCATATATATGGGAAATACTTGAAATAAAATGCCTTGAAGTCTGAAATAAAACATGTCATTGTGTTAAGATATCCTCTCTACACAGGAATACCAAGATTGACCAATTGTCTTCTGTTCTTTTCAGTTTATGCCAGTTGTACAAGCAGAGAGTGAGCACAACCCTCCTGTGAATGGCAGTTACTTTGCCCGTGTTAACCCTGAAGATGGAAGGTGCCTTCTAGAGAAGTACAGTGAAAAACACCATGATTTTGGATGTGCATTACTGGCTAATCTTTTTGCCAGTGAGGGCCAACCTGGCAAGGTGATTTTTTTATTGTTTTATTATTCATATGTGCATACAAGGCTTGGGTCATTTCTCCCCCTTCCCCCACGCGCTCCCTTACCACCCACTCCGCCCCCTCTCTCTCCTCCCCACCCCCTCAATAACCAGCAGAAACTATTTTCCCTTATTTCTAATTTTGTTGAAGAGAGAGTATAAGCCATAATAGGAAGAAACAAGGGTTTTTGCTGGTTGAGATAAGGATAGCTATACAGGGAGTTGACTCACATTAATTTCCTGTGCGTGTGTGTTACCTTCTAGGTTAATTCTTTTTGATCTAACCTTTTCTCTAGTTCCTGGTCCCCTTTTCCTATTGGCCTAGTTGCTTTTAAGGTATCTGCTTTAGTTTCTCTGCATTAAGGGCAACAAATGCTAGCTAATTTTTTAGGTGTCTTACCTATCCTCACCCCTTCCTTGTGTGCTCTCGCTTTTATCATGTGCTCATAGTTTCAACAGCTTTGAATACATATGGTTATATCCTCTACCATCACATATTATGTTATGCTGTATTACTGATGCTCTATCAATTGCTTTTCTTTTCCCTCTTTCCCCAACTTCCAGAGAGTAGTTCCACTGTTTCAAATACTTTCTACATCTGAATTTGTATATGATCATGCTTGTTTTTATGGATATTTTTATCTTTGGATCTGTTTTCTATGTATGTGAGAAAACATGCAGATAGGTGTTTCTGATCTGTATTACTTCACCTAACATGATGTCCTCCAGCTGCATCCATTTACCTTCAAACCACATGTAATTCCTTATGGCTGAATAATACTATATTGTACATATATGTCAATTTGTTGATTTATTAATCACTTATTGGGATTGGCAATTGTGAATAGTCTTGTGATGAACATTGGTATACAGGTGTCTCTACCATATCCTGTCTTATGTTCCTTTGGGTAGATTCCAAGGAGGTGTATCACTGGATCATATGGCAGTTCTAGCTCTAGTTTTTTGATGAATCTCTATACTGCTTTCCACAGTGGTTTTTGTGATTATGTGGTCTACCTGGAGCATTCCCACCAACAATGTATAAGGGTTCCTGTTTTGCCATATCTTCACCAGCATTTATTGTTTGATATTATTCTTGATTATGGCCATTCTAACTTAAGAGTTGCTTTGATTTGCAACTCTTTTACAACCAGGGAAGTTTAAGACTTCTTCATGTATCTACTGGCCATTTCTACCTCTTCCTTTGTGACTTCCCAATTTAATTCAATTGCCCATTTCTTCATTGGGATGTTGATTCATTGGGGGCTGAGTTTTTTGAGTCTCTTGTAGATTAAACAAGGATGTTAGTCCTTTATCAGATAAGTCGCTGGCAAAGATTTTCTCCCTTTCTGTGGGCAGTGTCTTGAGTCTGGTTACTGTTTCTTTTGCTGCAGAAAAATGCTTTAGTTTGATGCAGTACCATTTGTTCATTCTTTCTCTTAGATGCTAAGCCTTTTGAGTTCTGTTTTTCCCTGTACCTATCTGTTCCATTGTATTTCCTATTGCTGCTTGGAGTTGTTTCAAAGTTTCAGGCCTCATAGTAAGGTCTTTGGTCTACTTGGTGTTGATTTTGGTAAAGGTTGAAAGACAGGGATCTAGTTTTAGTCTTCTATATGTGGATATCCAACTTTCCCATCAACATTTATTTACCTATGTGAAGCAGCTTCTACAATATTCTATATACACTCCCCATGGCATAATTCACAACCTTTTATCATTCCAAGCAACTTATTTTAACACTAAAAGTATTTCCATTAGGAGACTATTGTCTGTTTAATGTTTTATTATTACAAGTGTTCTCATAAGAATTTGTTATATATGCATATATTTTTACAAAATGTCCTCTCATTTTTGTTCAGGAATCATAAGTAAAGTTAGGTATTCTCAAGTCAGTTCCTTGTTGATATAAACACATCAATTTGTGTTCCTTCTATGAATATATATCTTCTAACCTTCTGTAATACCTTTACAGATTCAGTAGCCATAGGAAAAGAAAAGTTAGGCTTGATCTAGATAGCATATACACCCTTCTATATTGAAACATTTGAATTTTCAACATATGCTTCACTTATTTTTAGTCTCATATTTTATAAAATATAAATTTACATATCTGTGTTGAAAGTCCTTTTTGAACCTTCTTTTCTAAAATTCATTTATTCACATGTGCATACATTGTTTGGGTCATTTCTCCCCCTGCTCCCTGCCTCCACCCTCTCTCCTCCAACCCCTCTCACTTCCAGGCACAACCTGTTCTGCCCTTATCTCTAATTTTGTGAAAGAGAAGACATAAACATAATAGGAAAGAAAAGCATTTTTGCTACTTGAGTTAAGGATAGCTCTACAGAGAGATTCCTAGCATTGCTTCCATGTACAAATGTGTTACAACCCAAGTTGATTTATCTCTAACTGATCCCCTTCTCGTGTTGACCTCTGTCAGTTTAAGGTTTCTGTATTAGTTCCTCTGCAGTTGGGACATCAAACACTTTCATGTTTTGGGTTTTCTACCTACTCCATACCTCCTGTATGTGTTCTACCCCTGTCATCTGACCCAAATCCAACAACATTGCTGTATTTGTCCTAAATCTAAAGTGCACATATGAGAGAGAACATACAATTTTTCATCTTCTGAGCCTGGCTAACCTCCCTCAGAATGATTGTGAATGATATGATTTCATTCTTCTTCGTGGCTGAGTAAAATTCCATTGTGAAAAAATACCACATTTTCTTGATCCACTCACCAGTAGTGGGGCATCTTGGTTATTTCAATAACTTGACTATTGTGAATAGTGCTGCAATAAACATGAGTGTGCAGGTACTTTTGGAGTTGTCATTGTCACATGCCTTTGGGTATATCCTCAGGAGTGGGATTTTTGGATTATATGGCAGATCTCTGTTTAGATTTTTAAGAAGCCTCCAAATTGTTTTCCAGAGTAGTTTCACTAGCATGCATACCCTCCCGCAGTGTGCAGGGTTACTTTTTCCCCACATCTTTGCCAACACCTGCTGTTGGTGGTGTTTTTGACGATGGGTATTCTAATAGGGGTGAGGAGGAATCCTAGTGTGGTTTTGATTTGCATTTCCTTTATGGCTAGAGATGGTGAGCATTTTTTCATGTGTTTTTTGGCCATTTGAATTTTTTCTTTTGAGATAGTTCTGTTCAGTTCAGTTGCCCATTTCTTTATTGGTTCATTGATTTTGAGAAGTTTTGTTTCTTAAGTTCCCTGTATATTCGGGTTATCAGTCCTTTGTCTGGTGTATAGCTGGCAAATAATTTCTCCCACTTTGTGGGTGGTCTCTTCAGTTTACAGACCATTTCTTTTGTTGTGCAGAAGCTTTTTAATTTCATGAAGTCCCATTTGTCTATACTTTTTCTTAGTTACTGAGCAGATGGGGTTCTATTGAGGAAGTCTGTGCCTATACCTATTAGTTCCAGAGTGTTTCTTGCTCCTTCCTATAGTAACTTCAGAGTTTTGGGTCTGAAATTAAGGTCCTTGATCCATTTTCAGTTGATACTAGTACAGGGTGATAGACATGGATATAGTTTCAGTTTCTTGCAGATGGATAACCACTTTTCCCAGCAACATTTGTTGAAGAGGCTGTCTTATTTCCATCATATATTTTTGGCACCTTTGTCAAAACTGAGGTGGGTATAATTGTGTGGATTCATATCCGGGTCCTCTATTCTGTTCCACTGGTCTTCATGTCTGTTTTTGTTCCAGTACCATGATGTTTTTATTGCTACTGATTTGTAAAATAATTTGAAGTCGGGTATTGTAATACCTCCAGCATTGCTCTTTTTGCTGATTATTGCCTTGGCTATTCATGGTCTCTTGGGTTTCCAATTGAACTTTAGGGTACATTTTTCAATCCCTGTGATGAATATCTTTGGGCTTTTGATGGGAATTACAATGAACATGTAGATTGCTTTTGGTAGTATAGCCATTTTTATTGTGTTGATTCTACCAATCCATGAGCACAGGAGACTTTTCAATATTTTGTAGTCTTCCTCGACCTCTTTCTTCAGTGGTTTTTAGTTCTCATAAATGTCATTCACATATTTTGTTAAGTTTACTTCTAGGTATTTGATTTTTTTTTGAGGCTATTGGGAATGGAATTGTTTCCATATATTCCTTCTCAGTTTGTTCATTGTTGGTTTATAGAAAAGTTAATTATTTTTGTAAGTTGGTTTTGTATCCTTCCACATTGCTGTAACTGTTTATGGTGTCTAGGAGTTTTTAGTTAGAGTTTTTGGGTCTTTAAGGTAAAGGATCATATCAACTGGACTTTTCTTTTTTGGGAGACTCTTTATTGCTGCTTCAATTTCATTTTGTGTTATTGATCTATTCAGGTGATTAATATCCTCTTGGTTCAGTTTTGGATGGTTGTAAGTATCTAGAAATTTATCCATTTCTTCAAGATTTTCAAATTTATTAGAATATAGCTTCTCAAAGTAGTCTCTGATGATTTCCTGGATTTCCTTGGTGTTCGTTGTTATCTCCCTTTTTGCATTTCTAATTTTACTGATTTGGGGTTTTCCTCTCCTCATTTTAGTCAGGTTTGCCAGGGGTCTGTCAATCTTGTTTATTTTTTCAAAGAACCAGCTCTTTGTTTCATTGGTTCATTATTGTTTTGTTTTGTTTTGTTTCATTGATTTCAGCCCTTATTTTTATTATTTCTCTCCTGCTTGTTTTGGAATTTGCTTGTTTTTGTTTTTCTAGGAGGTTGAGCTATAACATTAGGTCATTTATTTGAGATCTTTCTGTCTTTTTAATATATGCACTCATGACTATAACCTTTCCTCTTAGGACTGCCTTTGCTGTGTCCCATAGGTTCCTATAGGTCGTGTTTTCATTTTCATGAACTTCGAGGAACCTTTTTATTTCCTTTTTTATTTCATCAATGACCCATTGATCATTGAGCAATGTGTTGTTCAGTTTCCAATTCTTTGCATCTTTTTTACTACTTTTTTGTTGTTGATTTCTAGTTTCAATGCATTGTGGTCAGATAGAATGCATAGGATTATGTCTATTGTCTTATATTTGCTGAGACATATTATGTCATAAAGCAATTCTTTTTCATTTTATTTATTTTTAATTTTTTTCTCCGCCTCCTCCCTCAATACCCAGCAGAAACTATTTTGCCTTTATCTCTAATTTTGTTGAAGAGAGAGTATAAGCAATAATAGGAAGGAACAAGGGTTTTTGCTAGTTGAGATAAGGATAGCTATACAGGGAGTTGACTCACATTAATTTCCTGTGCGTGTGTGTTACCTTCTAGGTTAATTCTTTTTGATCTAACCTTTTCTCTAGTTCCTGGTCCCCTTTTCCTATTGGCCTCAGTTGCTTTTAAGGTATCTGCTTTAGTTTCTCTGCGTTAAGGGTAACAAATGCTAGCTAATTTTTTAGGTGTCTTACCTATCTTCACCCCTCCCTTGTGTGCTCTCGCTTTTATCATGTGCTCAAAGTCCAATCCCCTTGTTGTGTTCTGGCAAGGTGATTGTGTTCATAAAAACAGCATTCTTCGGATGTTCTCAGAAGAGAGTTTTCCTAAGAAAATCATTGATACCAAAGTGAAAGCTCTTACATAGCCCAGTGTCATGTTGCCCTGAATATGAAAGATCTGAAAGTCTAATTTAAAACTGAAGTTAGGAGTTTGAGGCCAGCCTGGCTATGCAGTGAGACCCTGTCTCAAATTAAAGAATACTTAGCAATATCTTTTTCTGAATAATGAAATGATAACAAGGTATTAATTTGGGGGGTGAATTAGTCACATTTATATGTACCCTGCAGAAAAAAAATGCTTATTTTTTGGTAACAAATAGGCAATTTAATTTGCTTATTTCTGACTAATCACATATTGTGCTAGATAGAAATGGTAGTAGCAAAAACTTGTAGCAAGAAAATAATAAGGATAATTTCATATTTTTCTCTGTATGCAGAAAGGATGATTTCAGTATTAGCATTTGTGAGATAGCTACTTCAGCTACTTTGAGAAATGAGGTAGAGAAGTAAAAATACCTAACAGTAAAAACATAGTCCATAACTTTATAGGAAAATGTAATCATTTTTACCTCACCCCCATGTTAATCTCTTTAAGCCAGGGAATTCTTAACCTTTTATCACCATAACATATATATTAAATCTCTAGAGTTCAATTTAGGAGAAATGAAGAAAGCATAAATAAAGACCAGGCACGGTGGCTCATGCCCTTAATCCCAGCTACTCAGGAGGCAATGATCAGGAGTATTGTGGTTTGAGGCCAGCCAGGGCAAAAATTAGTGAGAACCCCATCTCAACTAATAAGTGATGAGTGGTGGTATATGCCATATCCTAGGGAAGTAAGGAAGGAAGGGAAGGGAGACTTATTATTAATGTGTGTGTGTGTGTGTGTGTGTGTGTGTGTGTGTGAGAGAGAGAGAGAGAGAGAGAGAGAGAGAGAGAGAGATGTGTAGGTGCATATGTCATTAAGACTCAGAGGACTGAGACATTTCAACTCAGATCTGGGTACACTAAGCAAATAAGAGAATGTTTACCTTGCTGCCACTAAATTATATGGTACATTTTGGTAGTTTCTGACACAAAATTTTACAGTTTACCCAGTGGTGTGTATATTTATGTCCTCTGTAGGTCATTGAGGTAAAAGCCAAAAGAACTGGACAGCTCAACTTTGTGACTTGTATGAGACAGACTCTGGAAGAACATTACGGAAACAAGCCCATAGGGATGGGAGGCACTTTCATAGTGCAGAAGGGAAACGTGAAGGCTCACATTATGGTAAGGGCCTTGGGTGTATGCCTGCATGTATTGGGATGTGTGTGTATGCGCTTATGCTCTCAGGATTTTTAGATATTTATACCTTTAAAGATGCCCTCAACAAATTCTTTTACTGTGAGTGTATTACTTTAAAATTTAAATGACAAACCATACTGTCAGTCAAATTGTGAGGTTAGAGTTCTTTTTCATGTTAACATATTAGAAGTTTTCTTTCTGATGTACTTTTTTGTCTTGTTTTTGGAGTTTTTTTGTTTTTGATGGTACTGGGGTTTGAACTCAGGGCCTCACACTTGCTAGGCAGGCACTGTCTTACTTGAGCAACTCGACCAGCCTATTTTGTGCTTGGTTTTTTCAAGATAGGGTCTCTCAGACTATTTGCCCAGGCTGCCTTCAAACCTTGATCCTCCTGATCTCTACCTCCTGAGTAGCTAAGATTATAAGCATGAGCCAGTGGTGAACAGCTTGTTTTTGTTTTGTTTTTGCAGTGCTTCAGATTGAACCAAGGGCTTCATGCCTATTATTGAGCTATACCCTTCTATTTTTAGTTTTTTGAGGGAGGAGGTGGTACTGGGGTTTGAACTCAGGGCTTTATGCTTGCTAGGCAAGTGCTATACTGCTTGAGCCTTGCCTCCAGCTCTTTATGGTGTAATTGTTTTGGAGACAGGGTCTCACTTTTTGCCCAGGCATGCCTGGGATGACAGGCATACACCACCACACCCAGCTTTTCCCACTGAGATGGGTTCTTGCAAACTTGTTTGCGCAAGCTGGCCTGGCACGTACTACCAGGCCCATCTTTTTTCTGTTGAGATGGAGCTTGCAGACTTTTTTTTGCTCAGACTGGCCTGGAACCACAATTCTCCCAATTTCAGCCTCCTGAAGATGATAGTGCACACCGCTGTGGCCAGCTATTGGTTTGGATGGGGGTCTTGTGAACTATTTGTTGTGACTGGCCTCGAAACTTGCACCTCCTGATCTCAGCCTTCCAAGTATTTAGGATTGTACAGGCATGAGGCACTAGCACTCAGCTCTGTTTTTAATTTTTTGAGGGCACACCATATCATCTTCCATAGTGGCTGTACCATTTTACATTCCAGTCAGCAGTGCACAAAGATTTCTGTTCTGTTCATCCTAGCCAGTACTTATCTTTTGTTTGTTTGCTTTGTTTTTATAATTAGTCTTACTGGATTCTCATTGTGATTTTAATTTGCATTTCCCTAATGATTAGTAAAGGTGCTGAACATCTTTTCACATGCTTTTTTTTACTAAATTTTTTAACTGATAACATAAAAATTGTACATATTTCTAGAATGCATATTTCTGAATTTCCATACATGTATGCCTTGTGTATTGTCCAAATCAGGTTAAAAGTATCTGCTCAGACATTATTCATTTACACTGAAAACATTTAAATTTCTTTTTTCTAGCTATATACAGCACATTATCATTATTTGCACTTATCCTACTGTGTAATATTACACCAGAACTTACTCCTATCTAACTGTAACTTGGTAACCATTGATCACATTTCCCCATCCGTCCTTCACCCACAATTCTCATCCTTTGCTATTTACTTTCACCTTCTGAGATCAACTTCCTTATATCCCACATGAGTGGAATCACGTGATACATATCTTTTTGTTCCTGGCTCATTTCACTTAAAATAATTATCTCCAAATCCACCTATGTTGTCACAGATGACAGGACCTCATTCATTTTTTGGATGAATAATATTCCATGGTATGAATGTATATCTGTATGTTGGTATAACATACACACACATATATATATGTGTACATATATATATACATATATATACACACACACATTTTGGTGTAATGTACATATATACATTTTGTTTTTTGTTTTTTTTTTTTTTTTGCAGTACTGCAGTTTGAACTCAGGGCCTACACCTTGATCCACTCCACCAGCCCTTTTTTGTGATGGGTTTTTTTCAAGATAGAGTCCTCACGACTATCCTGGTTTCAAACTGCAGTACTCCTGATCTCTGCCTCCTGAGTAGGTAGGATTTCAGGTGCAAGCCACTGACACCTGGCTTTTTTTTTTTTTTTTTTTTTTTTTAAAGACAACATCTTACTGTATAGCCTAGGCTGGCCTTGACTTATGATCTTCCTGCCTGAGCTTCCCAAGTGCTAGGATTATAGTCAGCCACTTCTATTTCAGTTTCATTCATTATTTCATGGACACTTAAGTGATAGTGTCCTTTGATGAAAAGTTTGTGATTTTTTTTTTTTTTGCAGTAGTGGAGTTTGAATTCAGAACCTTAGTTTTTGGGATTAAACCAATTCTTGGGATTAAACCCAAGATCTCACGTGTGCTAGGCAAACACTCAACCCCTGAGCTATATCTGCAGCCCCAGAACCTCACACTTGCTAGGCAGATGCTCTATCACTTAAGCCATGTTCCCAGCCTAAAAATTTATAATTTTTCTATGTTCCTATATATCTGTTTTGTTGTTGCTCCCTGTGCTTTTGTTGTCATGTCCAAGAAATCATGACCAAACCCAGTGCCCTGAAACTTTTCCCATGTGTTTTGTTTGTTTTTTTTTTTTTCAGTACTGAGATTGAACTCAGGGCCTATGCCTTGAGCCACTCCACCAGCTCAAGTATTTGAGTATTTTTGAGATAGGGTCTCATGAACTATTTGCTCCAGCTGGCTTTGAACATTGATGCTCCTGATCTCTGTCTCCTGAGTAGCTAGGATTACAGGTGTGAGCCACTGGTGCCCAGCTATTTTTTGTTGTTGTTGTTGTTTTGTTTTGTTTCTATAAATTTTAGCTAACATGTGTAGGCCTTTGATCCATTTTAAACTAATTTTTATATATTATATAAAGTAAGAATTCACCTTTATCCTTTTTAAACAATACCCAATTTTCCCAGCACCATTTGTTGAAAAGACTGTCCTTTTCCCATTGAGTGGTGTTAATACTCTTATTGAAAATTACTTGATCCTATATGCAAGGGTTTATTTCTGACCTCTCTATTCTCTTCTGTTGGTCTGAATGTCTGTCCTTATGCTAGTAGTACACTGTTTTGATTACTATAGCTTTGTAGTTGGTTTTGAAGTCAGGAAATATGAGACTGTGTGTGTGTTTGTGTGTGTGTGTGTGTGTGTGTGTGTGTGTGTGTGTTAGTTACTGGGGATTTAACCCAGGGCTGCTTTACACATGTCAGGCAAACACTTCTTCCTCTTGAGTCCCACGCTAAGACCTCTAGCTTTTTTACAAAGTTGTTTTGAAAATTTCAAGGTCTCCTGATATTCTATGTGAATTTATGATGAATTTTCCTATTTCTGCAACAAAGTCAATAGAGCTGGGGGCTGGTGGCTCATACCTATAATCCTAGCTATTGGGGAGGCAGAGAATCAGTAGGATCACTGTTTGAGGCCAGCCCAGCCAAATAGTTCACAAGACCCTATCTCGAAAATACCCAACACAAAAAAGGGCTGGTGGGGTGGCTCAGGTGGTACAGCACCTGCTTAACAAGAATGACCCCTGACTTCAAATCCCATTACTGCCAAAAAAAAAAAAAAAAAGAATTTCAATATAGATTACATTGAGTGTTTTCTGTTAGTTATTGAACCCAGGGCCTTAGAATGCTAGGCAAGCACTTTACCACTAATACCACTGAGCTATAGCCCCCTATTCCGTGATGAGATGATTTTTTTTTTTGTGGTACTAATGATAGAACTCAAGGCCTTCCACATGTAGGCAAGCACTCTACCCTTGAGATACTCAGCCCAGCATTGAGTTTTTATTCCTTCCTTCCTTCATTCCTTCCTTCTTCCTCTTTATTTATTTGGCAGTACTGGGACTTGAACTCGTCCTCTTGCTTGCAAGGCAGGTGCTCTACCACCTGAATCACATCCTTAACCCTTTTTCCTTTGGTTATTTTTAAATAGAATCTTAATGTTTGTTCCTAGGTGGACCTGGACAGTAATCCTCCCATGTACACTTCCCAGGTAGCTGGAATGACAGACATGTATCACCACACCTAGCTTTTTAATTGGTTGAGGTGAGACTTTCACTAACTTTTGCCCAGGCTGGCCTCCAACTGTGTTGCTTCTGATCTCTACCTCCCTAATAGCTGAGATTATAGGCATGAGCCACTGTGCCTAATCCAGCACTGAATCTTTATAGATTGCTTTGGGTATTATTGATGTGTTAATATTAAGACATTCAGTCCCTAAAATCAGAACGTCTTTCCCCATAAGAATCTTCTTTAATTTCTTTCAGCAGTGTTTTCTAGTTTTCTGTGTGTAAGTCTTTTACCTCCTTGGTCAAGTTTATTCCAAAGTCTTTTATTACAGTTCTTGATGTTTCTACTTAATTTTAGTGCCTTGCTTTCCCCATTCCACCCCATCGCTCCTGGTATCAGTAATGAAGTTTAAGATGGAAGAGCTGGAAATCTAGCTTAGAGGTAGATAGTGCCTAGTATGTGTAAGTTCTTGGATTCAATCTCCAGCTCCCCAGATTAAAAAAAAAAAAAAAACTTTTTTAAAGATTAGGATGGGTACATACACATAGGAAAACTGAGAGGCTATGAAAAAAAAATAGGGGCTAGGAAGAAAGGGAGGGAGGGAGGGAGGAAGGGAAAATAGTAATTGACTCATTTCTTCATTTATTTATTTCTAACTTTTAGTTTGTACTAATTGATTGTTTATCCTTTTGAAAACTAGGATATATAATTGATGCCAAAAACAGTCAGAGTATACAACAGAGCTTAAAATTTATAACACTCAAATCAAACCTTTAAAAACTCTCAATTTTCAATAACGTTCAGTGTGTTTACCTGTTTAATGATCTTGCATTGTAGCCTGCAGAATTTTCTCCCTGCCCATTGACCTCTAATGAACAGGTGAATAAATGGTTGAATTTTTATGAGATGAAGGCTCCTTTGGTTTGTCTACCAGTTTTTGTCTCCAGAGACCCGGTATGTCTTTGCTGTCTTTTATATTACAATGTACTACAATGATAATGCTTCATTGTTAAAATATTCTTTTAGAATTAGGTACTTTTTTGTTTCTATTGTTTAAGACCTAAGTCTTTAGAATTTTCTTCAAAGTGAAAGGACTATGTGGCTTTCTACCCTATGAGTTTGGAAGATCAGATTTTAGCTTTGAGGAGGTAAAATAGGCATTTTAAAGTAACACCTAAATTCATGCTATTAAATAGTAGAAACACAAGTTGGATTCATATCTCTTATTTGGTGTTCACTTTCTAATTCTACACACTAAAAAAAATTAATATAGACCAATTCTGAGTAGCTAGGATTATAGGAGTGAGCCACTGGCACCAGTATAGACCAATTCAAAGTAAATATCTACCAAAATACTGATTGGTCAGACCTTTTGATCCCAGTGACTCCATATCTAGGATTTTATCTTTAGATGTATGTGTAACTATATAAAATCAGTAGTTAAAGGATTATTAATGACAACATTGATGTAATGCCAGAAGAGTTGGAAATAATGTAAATATCAGTTGAGAACTTATGTACATATAATGAAATACTACGTATATAAAAGAATGTGGAAGTTCTCTTATTATCTGATAAACAAAGGTCTTGTTAGGTGAAAAAGAGCGGCATGTAGAACCATGTGTACAGAGTGTACAATTGGAGTTAAAAAAAAGTGGAAGTAAATATTTCTGGAAGGATATACAAGAAGGAGAGGGGAACATTTTACTGAATATAACCTTTTACATCCTTTAATTTTAGAGTCATGTGACTATAATTGCCTATATTTAAAAAGGGGGGACTGGAGATGTATCTCAGTGGTAGAGTACTTGTCTAGCACTGCAAAAAAAAAAAATTCTGGGGAGGGGATGGTACATGACTGTAATCCTAGCACTCAGGAAAAAGAGACAGGAGGATAGGAAGTTTGAGGCCATGCTGGGCTACATTGAGACCGTTTTAAAAAACAACAAAAAAAAGCATAATTAAAAAAAACCTTTGTAACAAAAATAAAAAATTTCTCCTTCCCCCTTCAACAGATTCTAATAAAGGTAACTTGAGTGTTTGCTAACAAGCTACTTGTATGTTGTCCTAGGGGTTTGATTTGCGGCTGGAACACACCCACTTTTTTAGTCGTCATGGAGAAGGTGGACACTACCACCATGACACTACTCCAGATACAGTGGAATATCTCGGATACTTCACTCCCACCCAGTTTCTCTATCGCATTGATCAACCGAAAGAGACCCATTCATTTGGGAGAGATTAAATCAGCCAATGCGTGTTTAAAAAAGAAATGATTAACTAAGGTTAATTAACTAACTCAATGCTTGGTATTAATACAAAATCCAATAGAAGTTATCTCAGTACTGAAATCCTATTTTATTGTGATTTAAAATGAAGGATTATGGTAATATTGTACATTATTTCACAGTCTCTCTGAAAGAGATTATTGGGAACAAAATTTATAATTGAGATGTTCATTTTCTTTTTTTATATTCTCACATTTATTGAACCAACTTCATTTTTTTCTTCTATAATATCAGTCTATTTTGTAAACATAATGTTTATACCTTAAATATAAGCATGAACAGGAATAATGTAATTATTCCTACTATCTAATAATAACTTACATTTGAGTAGCATTATTAAAATTTTCAAATTAGTCCCACAACAGCTAAGAGGATTATTTCCAGGTTTTAGAAAAGTCTTTGTTTTTAAATCTTTATGTTCGTTGAATCTTTGTACTGAATTTTAAAAATCCGTTCTAGAAATAAGCATAGTTTTTTCATTGAACAGGGTAGGCAGGAGGAGGCCTTCACCCTTTCTGTGAAGTTAAACCATACTCAGAGTTTGTAATTTGCCTTTCACAAGCATTAGCAAAGAGTTGGTTAGCCATGATTCTTCCCTTGTTTGGTTGCCAGTCAGAAGCAGTTTGTACCTTATTGGTTATTTGCAGGAAGAGAAAGAAAAAGAAACAGTATCAAAATACAATGTTGGTAGGAGCATATTTTATTTTCAGGCTCTTGCTGAAGTTGACCACTGTCCATATGAAATAAAAAATGACTCTCTTGGCTGGAGGTGTGGCTCAAATGATAGACTGGCTGCTGCACAACAGCAAAGCCCTGAGTTCAAACCCCATCCTGCCCCCAGAAAAAAAAGTAAAAATGACACTCTTCTACTCATTATAATGGTTGAAATTTACCTTGACGTTCTATAATAATCATTAGCCAGAAGTCAATTCTCCAATCTTGCTAGCATCAACAAGGTGCAAATTTAGGACTTTTTAATACTAAGCAAATAAATCTTCAAATAATGAACTTTGATTATTTACTTTGGGTGTTAGCTATAACATGTCTTGATAGTATAAATTGCCAAGTATTATTTTATTTTTTTTTTATTGTTTTATTATTCATATGTGCATGCAAGGCTTGGGTCATTTCTCCCCCCGCCAAGTATTATTTTTAAGTAAGCACTATTTTGAAAGGAAAAGAAAGAAATAAAAAGTTGATGTATCTCACCTCCAGACAAAAACAGCACTAGTATTATTTTATTTAGCAAATAGGTCAGTACACTAACTCTGTCTTCTCGAGTGTGAACTTCACGGTAACAAGGTGTTTATTTACCACTTTAGCAGTAGTGCCACTAACAGTGCCTGGCCAAAATAGGCACTTACTACATTTGTTGAATGAGTGAATAAATGGATGATTATGCCAGACACTTCACTAGAAACTGAGGATCTGGGTAGTGGGAGAAAACAGTAAACAAATACACATGAGGTGGTATCAAGGGGTACAGATGGACATAAAGGAGGGTTCTGGTTGGTGGTGGTCATCTCACACTCCCTGCTGTGACTTGGTTTGCATGTCAAAGCTGATGAAGTCACAGACCAACAGCTTGAGTCCTCATGTAAGGAAGTTTTCTGGGGACAGCAGGGCAACTCCTAAGTTGGTCCAAAATTGACTTGAGAGAACAGGGAAAGAGACTGGCTTAGGATTTTTTGGAGGTTCATGGTAAAGCCAACGTGATGGTTCCTACATGAGCTTTGAATTTCCCACAGGTATCAAAGAAGGGAGCATCAGGCTCTTTGCTTGCCAATGTGTGAGGCAGAAGGGAAAGGAGAAAGAGTAAGGTTTAAAAGTTGTCAGCAAACATCAAAATGAAATCAGACTATTGCACATTTTATATAGGACAACAGGGAAGACTTCGCTGATAAAGAGACACATAAGCAATAACCTGAAAAAATTAGGGACTGAACCATGAAGTTATTTGATGTCCATCCTGGCAAGTTGAAAGGCTCAGTGGCAAGAGAGTACGTCGTATGTTCAAGAAACAGCAGAGGCCTGGTGCATGTGGCTCACGCCTGTAACACTTGCAACTTGGGAGGCTGAGATTGAGAAGATTAGAGTTCCAGGCCAGCCCAGGCAAATAGTCCGCAAGATTCCATCTCCAAAATAACCAGACCAAAACAGACTGGAGGCATGGCTCAAGTGGTAGACCGCCTCCTTTGTAAGTGTAAGGCCCTGAGTTCAAACCCCAGTCTCACCAGCAAGGAGACCATTTTAAACAAAATAGGATCACTTTATATCCTAGTGCATATTTATATATATAAAACCTTTATGAAAAATTATAAAGTTATTGAAAATGTAAAAAGCAAAATAATTATATTCATATCTAGGAAGATAACACTTAGATTCTTCTCAAGTCTAAATCTAATTCAGTGCCAGTGTAATCCCAGTAGGGATTTTCATAGACTCACCAGTTGATCTCAAAATATGTGAGCTAGCAAAAGACTAACCTAAGCAAAAATAATTTTGAAGACAAGGTCAAGGAGATTTGATATATAGATAACAAAAATAACTAAACTTATTATAAGTAAAATGGTATAGATTTAGTAGTGGTAACATTCAGCCAATAAAACAGAAAACCAAGGCCAGAAAAGATCCTTGCATGCAAAGACTGGATTTTTTTCCATAGGATCAATGAGAAAGGAAACTGTGTTCAAGTATGGCTGACACAACTACTTACACTGAAAAATCATTTGCATTGGACTGAATACTAGATAAACACCTAGATGTGAATGAATGCTGACACTTTAATAAAAATATTTACAATAAAATACATAAGTATATCTTTATGACATTGGATATGTTTCCTAAGGAACAAAGTAAGAACTATAAAAGACATATTATGACATTAATACATAAAACTTTTGTTGTCAAACTATAGCTCAAAAAGGCAGACTGATACTGAAATCCCAAGTGTGTGTCCTAGCATAGTCAATGATCAAAGACACTGGACCAAAGAATTAAGTGTAAAGCAAGCACAATTTTTTCTAATACGATAGAAAAGAACCCTGAAGGTGGGACTTAGTGAAAGAGCCAAATCAAAAAATAAAAAAGGCTGAAGTCTAGGAGATGATAAAGAGCACTAACTGGCTTAGGTACAACTATTCTACCTTGAAACTATACTTTGTGATTGGCGCCTAGTCAACTTCTCATTAAATCTGACCACCTGTCCCTCTCCTTATCAAACTGGACATTCCAGAGGGCCTGGTCAGCTCATCCTTGGAAGTTTGCTCAACTTGTCTTGGCTTTGGGCCCACTACCCATATTGAGCGGCTGCATCTTGCTATTTTAGTGAGAAGCTTGTTATTTCTCTGAGACGTCCATTGTTTCCCATGCCTCTTTAGAGGTCTGCTTTTAAAGTGCCTCTCTCATCCAAAATTGAGTCACTCTGTCATTGCTCCCCTTACAAGACCACATTCAGAAAATGTTTTCAAAACAGCTGATGAAATTCAGCTTGTATTCAGAATGCATTAAGTCATCTACAAATCAATAAGGAAAGAGGAACACAATAGAAAATAGGCAAAAAGTATGAACTGGCATTTGGCAGAAGAGGAAAAACCAATGACTAATGTTAAATATTAAAAGATTTTTATTTCCAGTAATAGTGAGTTAGATGACTCAGGTGAACCATGTCATTACAGACAATTTAAAAACTGGAGAAGTACAAAAAGTACCTTCCTGAGGGGCTGGCACAGTGGCTCAAGTGGTAGAGCATCTGCCTAGCAAGCATGAAGCCCTGAGCTCAAACCCCAGTACCATATAAAATAAAATAAAACATTTAAAATGTGAAAAACAAAAAAATACCTTCCTGAAGATACCAAAGAGTTATAGTGAAGTTTTGCTAGATGAGTATCTGGGACAGAATGGAAGCCTACCTACCCCACCAGGGCCTACAGATGGTTCAACAAACAGAATTATCATTGTTTTAAGCCTGTGACTTTTTGGGTGCTTTGTTACATAGCAGTTGATGACTGATTTAAGAATACATAGGGGCAAGGTTGTATGTTAGGACTTGAATATGAAAAGTACCCCACAGTTTCATGTGTTGAAGCCATGATCCCTAGCTGATGGCACTATTTTAGGAGGTAAGAGGGCCTTTAAAAAGTGGGGCCAACCTGGGCACTAGTGGCTCATACGTGTATTCCTAGGTACTCAGGAGGCAGAGATCAGGAGGATGGTGGTTTGAGGCCAGCCCAGGCAAATAGTTCTCAAGACTTCATGTCAAAAATACCCAACACAAGAAAGGTCTGGTGGAGTGGCTCAAGTGGTAAGAGTGCCTGCCTAGCAAGTGTGAGGCTGGGAGTCCAACCCCCAGTACCACCAAAAAAATAAAGTGGGGCCAATTTGGAGCAAGTAGGTCACTGGCTTGCCCTTGGGGGACACACCCCTGACCCTTTCCTTCCTCCCTCTGTCTCTCTCTGTCACTATGAATTGCCACATGCTCCTGAAATCAGAGTTTTGGACCAAAGGCCCAAACTCCTGGGATTCCACATGCCAGGTCCAGCCACTTGCCCCTGAGACACTGTGAGTGACAGAGAAAGATTTATGACATGGCTCTCTTGGTACAGTGGAGTCTGTGATCAGAAGACTTCCAAACTCTTTGTGTGCCACAGGGAAGAATCCATGGCAGGACACATGGGTGTAAATGGAGTTTATTACAAGTTAAGGGAGAGAAATACAAAAGGGAGCATGGTGGAGCCAGGTGGAATCTGGAGAGCGAGCGAGCATGTTTCTGCTATCCAGGTGCTTTTAAAACCTACACTAACCTGCGGGAAGGGAAGAACCAGGTGATTTCCATCCAATAATCAATGAGTGGGGCTGGGCATGGGCGGTTCCCAGGCCAGGTGAGGGCGGTCCCTGAGCCAGAGCATGGTTAATCTGAAATACAATTTTTTTAATGAGTTCTGAACTTTCCCTAATTCTGGCTTGCCTCAATCCCCCCAAAAGACAAGAGCCCCCCAAAATATTTCTAAGGTTGCTGACAGGAATTCTCTTTTCTTCTGAATCTGCTTTGAGCTGACAAGGGGCAGCAGACC
The DNA here is from genome assembly GCF_047511655.1 of Castor canadensis. Taxonomy (NCBI): domain Eukaryota; kingdom Metazoa; phylum Chordata; class Mammalia; order Rodentia; family Castoridae; genus Castor; species Castor canadensis. The sequence continues at coordinate 59,819,114 of NC_133400.1, forward strand.
CTACCTACAAGGGGATATGTCTCTCCTATTTCTTTCCCTTGGGGCTAATGTGGACACAAGGTGTCTGAATTACTGTCCAGCACAGTCAAGGTTTCTCATGGAGATCTAGGTTGTTTATGGAGATGTTTATCAATAGAGATTGATAGCCCTGTTGTCTCATGATTTGGGTCCTATGGGCCTTCATTCTGGAAAAGACAAATCTGATTAGCAAGTTTAAGAGGCATGACCCAAATGTGAACACTGATAGGAGAATCAGAAGGGGCCCTGCCAGGTGTAACAGGAATGATAAAAAAATCTAATTTTTCATTTTGAAAAGTGACAGTCTTATGGTTACTTTTCCTGTAGGTGTTTATACCTGTAGCTATTTTTAACCCTTGGATGGCCCTCTGTTTGGACTGCCACTGTAGTGGGCAGTTAAGGACTGATTATTTGGGGTAAGATCTACATTAGGGGACAGGTGTACCAGGGGCAGGTCCTAGTCCAGTAAGAGGTACAGAAAGGAGACTCACAGCATCCCTAAGCAGAAGTTAGATAACATTAAATGTTCTATTGCCATTGCTTAAACAGAAGGCCTTAGCCAAAGACGTGAGTTTGCTTTTTGCCAGAAGCTAGAGGGCTTAAATATTAGAGCACATGTGTAAGAGCCCCTTTTTAAAAATCTCTCTGCTTTGGTTACTTTTAGAGGTCTGGCATAATTGACTTCATCTAGATTTGGAGAAGTGCCCTCATTTGTGTAGTCTTTTTGAACTGTCTCAGGTGGCTGAACACCACTTGTCCCTCTAAGATGCCAAGCTAACTGCTCAGGGGCCTCATCCTCTTCAACTGTTTCTCTGAACGGTCATCTCTAAAGATTCTGCCAATTTGGCAGTTTTGTCCCTCAAACCCAGGAGTAGCCTCTCGTGCAAAGTCATAGCTTCTTTTAGAAAGTCAGATTTTGTTCCACGGAGGAGGAAAAATAACAAACAAATCAGAAGTCAACACCAATGCGACCTTTCTGGTCAAATTAAGCAACAAAGAGATTTATTAAAAATGGCTCTTAGGGTAGGCTTAATTAAATCTAATTGTCCCGTGGAGGATGTACTGACACCTTTAAATTGCTGTAAAGTGTCAGCAGGCAACGGTTTTGAAGTTTGTACAAGGAAAATGCAAAATGATCCCAATATTTAAGAATGTCTGTACTGGCTGACAGATAAGAACTTGTCAGAGTCATTTTTCATGGGCTTATCTTTAAATGTCCCAGTAAGATTAGAACTATAATGACAAAACTTAAACTGGTTACCAGTTTAGTAATTAATATAACAGTCTAGTTACTTTTAATTGTATATAGTATTACTAAATTTCTCTTATTATAATTGGGATGTGTCATAGGAAGAGGCAGAGTAAGCACTCAGTCCACCTTCAGCCATCTTCTGGGTACAGACATAAGCAGGGGACAAAGCCCAGTATTTCTGTTTTTTACCTTCTGGAGGTTGTTTCCTATATGCAGTTCCTGGAAATAGGAGCCCTCTAACATCTAGTTATAATCAGAACAATGGTGTTCATTCTTTTCTGTTTCTTCTCATGTTAGATGGCCAGTAAACAATCTGTTCCTAGATCCTAAAATGTCTTCAAAGGCTGAGGGAAATAAATGTTATCATTTGTGTGAAATGGCTTCCCAATAACACCGAAGTTTTGATTCCAAACAGAGTGAACTTATCTTATTGTAATTTTATGTTTTTGTAAACTAAAAGGTAATGGCAATTTATTACAGCCCCACTTAAGAGTTTTTACATACTTTGTTTCATTTAATTCTCTCAAATTTTCTATTAAATTGGTCACCATGTTACAATGTAGACAGAGATAAGTAGTTTATCGAAGTTCACACAATTTCTAATTCAAATGCAGTTCTATTGATACAAAGCCAGTGCTCCTTCCACAGAAGTACAATAAACCTAGATCTTACATGAGTCTCAGGCAATCATCTCAGCTCCCTTAGAATGATACAGTACACCCTTGGTATCTAAGGGGTACCTGGTTCCAATGATCAGTGATGTACTTAAGATACTTGACTCATTTTTTTCCCATAATGCCATCCAACTTCTGCTAAAGACATGTCCCCTATCAACAAATCTCAAATTGTCACTTTATCACTTAAATTAAAAACATTAACTTTTACCTTTCTTTTTGGGCACCATTTGCTTTTGAGGAGGGAGATTTTCACAAAACAAAGAGCAGGGAAATAGCAGATCACACAATGATTTAAACACAACTGATGGTAACACAGGGCTGACTGAGAGCTTCTCTGCACTGAGCTACACAATGTGCATGCAGGAACTTAAATTTTTTGTTTTTGTAATTTCTTTTGACTTTCTTCTTATTATTATTTTTTGGATCATGCTTGGTCAAAACCACATGTAATAAATCCATGTATGAGGCAGGTTAGCTGCCTTACCTCATTGAGACAGAATGAGGTAAGGCAGCTTATTTTGCCTACTTCATTCAAGACCATTTTTTAATTTATACCAGTATGGAAGTCTAAAAAAGCTGGTTTCTGGAGGCTAATGACTCTATAAAAGGATGAGTAGTGCTATGGACTGAACTGTAATCCCCCCTTCCCACCACCAATTTATGTGGTGAAGCACTAACTCCCAATGTGACTATATTTGAAATAGGGTTTTTGAGAGGTAGTCAAGGTCATAGTACCATAAGAATGGAGCACAATCTGATTTGAGGATATGATTGGTGGCCTTATAAAAAGAGACAGCTCTCTCTCTCTCTCTCTCTCTCTCTCTCTCTTTCTTTCTTCCTCCTCCTCCTTCCCATGTGGACATGATGAGGAAGTGTCTGTTTCTCAGACAGGAAGAGAGACCTCACCAGTACTTGAATCAGTTGGCATCTTGATTTGGACTTCCTAGCCTCCCACACTGTGAGAAAATAAATTTTTCAAGCCACTGAGTTTCTGGTACTCATCATGGCAACCTGAGTTCACTAATACTGGTTAGAAGAGGAAAAGCAGGCAACATTGGCAGAGAAAACCACATAGATCAAAATGCCTTTAAACTACTGGAATAGAGGAAAATATCTGAGTAACCAGAGCAGGCAGATGGGGGACAGCAGGGAATTTCTTAGGTATATGGTAGAACCAGACTGTATGTGACCAAGGGACTAGAATAGTACCAGGAAACCAGAGCTGCACATCAGACACCAGTGGATCTTGATGTACATTAAGTATCCTCATTATTTGCAGAAGATTATCCTTTCCCCCTTCATAAAAGCCTCCATGTTTGAACCTTGTCATCAAACTAATGTACCCACATCCCCATGGATTATACTTTTTCTCCTATCATGTGATGAAGTGTTCATTAATCAAAGCAAATGCCTCCACTTTGTGCAGTTGATTCTTCACCTACTGTGCTCCAAGTCACTCCCTTCCATTCATTAGGGGATTTTAGCACTGCATACTCCAGGCTTCTTGCCTGAAGCTAGAAGTGAGGGGGCAGGAACCTCTTCCCCCTAGAGGGAGGTGTTCAGTTCATGGGTCTTGTTTTTGCCATATCCCAGCTGCTTTCTTTTCCTTTCTGTGTAAACTCACTCAAATTTGGGTTCCTGGCACTAGGACTCTCAAAACACTATCTCTTTATAGCTTACTAAAATTACTAAAATGTTTTATTTGAAAATATAAAATAGGATACAAAGTTAGAAACTTATGTGTGACTATAAACTTACTTATGTGTAAAATGTAAAATAATGACCTTTTGAGGGGAAAAGATGGAAGAGTAGAAGCTTTCTCCACCAGGGCCCAAGAATAAGAGTTTGGATATTGAAGAAGAGACCACCTACAGAAGAGCCAATGAGAGGAGAGCACAGAGAAACACAAAACAGTGAGGCTCTAATGTACTGTGTTTTCATTTTTATTTGCTTGTGGCAATTTTTTAGTTTCCCCCTTCATTTTTTGAAAACCCACTGATCATTCAAAAGTGTATTTCTTTTTTGGTCTCCATGTATTTGTATATTTCCTGTAGTGTCCTTTCTTTTTCTTTTTCTTCTTCTTTCCTTCCTTCCTTCCTTCCTTCCTTCTTTCTTTCTGTAGTACTGGGGCTTAAACTCAGGGCCTAAACCTTGAGCCATTCCACTAGCTCTTTTCTGTGAAGGGTTTTTTCAAGATAGGGTCTCATGGAACTATTTTCTTGGAGTAGCTTTGAACTGCAATCCTCCTGATCTCTGTCTCCTGAGTAGCTAGGGTTACAGGCATGAGCCACTGGCACCCAGCTCTTTGATGTTGATTTCTAATATAAGATTCAAGGAGTTATTTCAGTTTTCTTCTAATCGCAAAAGTTGGCTTATGTCCTAAAACATGAGCTGTTGTGTAGAAATTTCTATGAGCTGCTGAGAAGAATGTATTCTGTGACTGTTTGGTGGAATATTCTGTAGATGTCTGTTAAGAGCATTTGATCTATAGTATGTCATTTAATTCTGAAGAGACTTGTTTTGATTTTCTTTTTGTTTTGTCTAGAAGAGCCATCTATCAGTGAGATTGGGGTATTGAACTCACCTACTATTATATTGAAAGTCTATCTGTGCCTTAATGTCCAGTAGTACTTGTGTTATGAAACTGGGTGTGCTGATTATATATATATATATATGTATGTGTGTATATATATTTATATAAAATCTCAAGCATCAGCAATATATATAATTATATACAATATATATAATTGTAAATATATATATCTTTACAATTGCTATAACCTCTTGATGGATTGTTCCCATTATCAGGATGAAATGACTTTTTTGTGTTTTCTAATTTTGCATTGAAATCTGCTTTGTCACATATGAGTATAGCTCCTCCTTCTTGTTTTCTGGTCCCATTTGTTTTGAAAAATCCTTTTCCATCTTCTTTAAAGTTGTCTTTGCCAGTGAGGTACAATTCTTGCAGGCAACAAATGGTTAGGCTTTTTAATCTAATTTGTCTGTGGCCACATCACTGATTGGATGTTTTATATTCTTTGTTCTTTCAGTTGAAGTATTTGCAATGTTCATGCAGGACTGGGTAGTGACAGGTGAGCTGTTGTTTCTCACCACTAGACTGAGAGTTCATCTAAGTAGCCAAACACTTACCCAACATACTTATGGCACTCCAGCACCACTCTGAGAGAAGAAAACTAGCTGCAGAAGTGACTGGGTATGTGATAATATGGAAGAACAGTAATAACTAATTAAGAACAATTACCACCAGAACTCCAGTAACTTTGACAGAATAAGAAGCAAAGGAAACACTATATAAGTTAAGATGATAGTAGTTAATTTAGGGTAGGAATGAAAATAAAACAGGAAGAATTATACTAGTGAATAGTTAGAGAATATAAACAGGTATAAAAATGGACGAAGAAGCTGAAGTAAATAGAAGGGAGGAATGAGAAAGAAGAAGAGAATAGAGATCTGATTAAAGATGTAATTTGGCGGGGGCGGATGAGAAACTAAAAAAAAAAAAAAGACACAGCAAACAAACACCCAGCTGAAAACAATGGGGAGGGAGAAAGGAGGAAGAAAGGAAGATTAAAATATTGAATATTACAAGACAAGTTGGCTACAACCCCTACACTTGTGAGGCAGAGGCAGGGAGATCACAAACCTAGGCCAGCTTGTACCCTATGGGGAGAGACTATCTCAAAGACAGAAAAAAGGTGAACCAACAAAGGCCAGCCATGGTGGGACACACCTGTAATTCCATCTACTTGAGATGCAGAGATTGGAAGGATTGCTGTTTGAGACCAGCCTAGGCAAAGTTTGCAAGACTCATTTCAACAAAGTAAGTATTGTGGCTCATTTCTGTAATCCCAATTGGAGGCACAGGTAAGAAGATGGTGGTCCAAGGCCAGCCCTTGGCAAAAACCATGAGACCCTATCTGAAAATAAAGCAAAAAGAGCTAGGGGCATGCATCAAGTAATAAAGCACTTGTCTAGCAAGTGCAAGGTCTTGAGTTCAAGGCCCCAGTCCCACAAAAACAAAAAAAATCTGGATGAACAAATCAAAGAAATCATTAAATGTAGAAGTAACATAACTATAAAAGGAAAGGAGAAAAAAAAAGTGTATAAAAACAAAGACAACAAGAAAGGGTTCCCAGTCCTTGCTGTGTGTTCACATACACCAGATGATGCAGACTTCTAATCTCTAATATCAATTGCTGGATCAGGCTCCTTACACAATGGCTTCCCACCAGTGAACTGTGATTGAATTCAGAGAACAGAGAATTTTCCTGGTGCCTAAATGCTTTGCAGATTCCAGTATCCTTCTTGATGTTCATTGTTATGTTTTCTAAGTCTCTTATTTTTTCTTTGTTTACTCTCTACTCCTCTGTGCCATGACACTTCTGCTCAAACCACTTGTGGATGCTGTCTTTCCCAGTTCTACTATCCCCCCCTTTTTTTTTTAAAAATGAAATTCCATCTGTTTACAGCTGAAACCACAGTGCATGCTTTTTGAAGTTTTGGTTTATTTGTTCTTTTGGCTCAATTCCTATTCTTTGCAGCTGCCCACACTCCATGTTTCACACAGGGCTCTCTACCTGCAGTGGAGTGGTCCGTCTCTCCTTTGTTTTGCTTACCAAAGCTGTTTTCCTTCCTTTTTAAAATCTGGTTCTATTTGCTCCTGAAACCTCAATGTCTTCCTGCTGTCACCCACCTTCTAAGGTAACTGTTCTCCAGCTACTTCCCTGGAGATGCTAGGGTTGGGTTCCTTTCATCCACCATCTTGTTTATTGGCTATTTGTATATCTTCTTTGAAATGTTTATTCAGATCCTTTGCTCAAAGTTAAAACAGCAAGCATTTATTACCTCACAGTTTATGTGTGTCTGGAATAGAAATACACCTCTGGCTCAGTGTCTCACAAGTCTGCAGTCAAGGTGTCGGAGTATGGTGTATGGTCTCAGCCGAGGAAAATCCTGTTCCCAGCTCGTTCATGTGTAGTGGGTCAACATGACTCAGTTCTCTGTGGGTCTTTGGCCTGAGGTCCTCAGTTTCCCCAAACCCATTACCTTTAATACCTTACCACTTAAGGCATCTCTGTAGGGCAGTGCTCAACAAGTCAATTGATATCTCATCTATCCATGAAACAAGTGAATGAAAGAGAAAAAAAGCAAGATGTATGCAGAGGTCTTCAAATCAGAATATAACTTAGTATTGGAAATGACATCCAAATTCTGCATTCATTAGAAACAAATCCCCACACACTTGCACAGAAATGATCAAGATGGGAGGAGGGAACTTTTGGACATGGGCAGATAAGCTCATGGCATAGGATTCTGGTAATGGCTTCATGGGTGTATGCTTATCTCCAAACTTATCAAGTTGTACACATTAGCTGTGGATAGCTTTCTTTTACATTTTTTTCTTTATTAGTGTATATTAATTGTACAAAGAGGTTTCATTGTGATAACCATGCATACATGCAACATACTTTGATCAAATTCACTCCCTCAATTACTCTGTCTTATCACCCCCACATTTTAAACAACTTTTAATAAATTTCATTGTGTATAGCTTTTGTATGTAAAAGCTTTAAAAAGGAAATATTTTGTTTACTTTTTGGTGGCACTGGGGTTTGAACTCAAGACTTCATACTTGCTAGGCAGGCACTCTACCCCTGAAGTCACCCCACTGGCCCTAGGAAATATTTTTTAAAAGAAACAAATCATAAGTCTGCCCATACTCAAAGGACAGGATAACACCGGGCTTGAATTAAGAGTTGGGGATCTTTGGGAGCCATCTTAGAAGCTGCTAACCATATCTGCTCTTGCCCACATTATAATTGGGTTCTTGACCTTTTATTTTGTTCTGAGAGCAGGCACTCTTACTTATTTTCTCAATGGTATGGTTTGCACTATAAAAGTTGCATGGTTTGTTTTGAGGTGGGATTGCCCTCTATTGCCCAGGCTGGTAGTAAACTTCCAGGTTCAAATGATTCTCCCACCTTAGGCTCCTCAATAGCTGGGACTATTGTCATGTGTCACCCATGGCTGGCCAAAATTTTTAATTAAAAAAATATTTTTATCTTAAATGGCTATTGCCAATTTGCCTGCTGTGGGCATTTTACACTCCCACCAGCTACCTATGGTGTGCTGGTTTCCCACACAGCCTTGCCAATAGAGCACATTGTCACATTTTTGGATTTCTGTCCATGTCAGGGCTTTGGACATGCCAGGCAAGTGCTACCACTGCATTATGTCCCTAGCTCCAGATTCTCAAACCCCTACAGTATATGGTGTGATACCCATATATTCTTACATCAATAATGGACAGGGTGCACGTGTGTACACACACACAAATGGTCACAAATGAATTGTATGATTCAGAAGAGAACCCTAGGTATGTAGCTCTAATGCTAAGTGGGAAATTGGACATGGAGTGGAACAGTGGAATGGAACTGGAGAAATGTCCAGCCTCCCAAGGTAGAAAGGGGAGACCTGATCCAGGCTTTGGACTTCTGTTTTGGGTGGGGAAGACAGGGCTCCTCTCCTGTCTTGTACTAGAATGGGAGAGCAGTGTTCTTTATTGCCAGAGAGCTTGTGAAGGAGGGAGGGAGTGTGTTAGAGGAGATTCAGCATTGAATAACAAAGCTTGTAGAAGGAAAGGGGCACCACAGGTTGGGATAGAACTGGTACCTCTTAGTACAGGTTTTCTTGTTTCTGGCAAAACACTAAGCAGCATTTTTATCACATTCACACAGCTGTTGTCCTGGTTTGCAGCACAGAAGGTTGCCATAGCAACAATAGTGGCGGCATAGCACCAAAGGCCATGATTACTGAGTGCAGCAGGAGGGTCTTCATGCTGATGACTCTCTTAGATGTGCCCCTGTTGATACCTCTAGTGATTATTTCAAAAGCTTTTAATTTTGATGTAGCCAATTTACCTACTCTTTGTAGGTGCTTTGGGTGTCATGTCTAAGAAACCATTGTCACAAAGATTGGCTATTTCCTTCTCACACTTTTAAAGTTGTAGCTGTTAGTTCAGATCTCTGATCCATTTTGAGTTAATTTTTTGTGAATGTTATGAGTTATGGGTCCAGTTTTATTACTTTGAGTGTGGATGTCCATATTTCTCAGGACTGTTTGTTGAAGATTATTTTTTCCATTGAGTTATCTTGCCTCCACTTACTGAAACACCATAAATATGACACCTTACTTCTAACCTCTCAGTTGTCTTCTATTTAATTTGTATGTCTATCCTCATGAAAATACCGTGGAAGATTTGTGGTAAAGTGTATGTGTGTGTCACTGGGGTTTGAACTCAAGTACTCATGCTTGAAAGGCAGGCGCCCTACGACTTGAGCCACTCCACCAGTCCTTTTTTGTGATGGGTTTTCTCAAGATAGGGTCTCTGATAATATTTGCCTGAGGCTAGTTTCCAAAGGCTATCCTACTGATCTCTACTTCCTACAAGCTAGGATTCCAGACCAGAGCCACCCACCTGGCACTTGACTGTAGTAAATTTTGAAACCAGAACTTTTTCATCTTGCTTTGCCTCCTCTAGGTTTCTTGCATTCCCACATGAATTTTTGGATCAATGTGTTCCTTACTGCAAGAAAGATAGATAGTTGAGGGTTTTTTGTTTTTTGTTGTTGTTATTTTTTCTTTTGGGACAGGGTCATTTTAATGCAGCCCAAACTTGTGATCCTCCTGCCTTACCCTCCTCAGTGCTGGGATTACAGGTGTGTATGAGCATGTCAATCTTCTTGAAATTTTGGTAGGAAGTGAATTGCATCTGTGGACCAACTTGAAGAATATTCTCATTTTAAAATGTTAAGTCTTCTGATCCATGTACACTTAGATCATTAATTTCTATCAATAATATTTTATAGTTTTTAGTACACAGGTCTGATACTTCTTGGTTCTATTGTAAATGGCATTGTTGTCTTAATTTTTATTTTCAGATTCTTATATAAAAAACACCATGGAAGTTCAGGAAATCATCAGAGACTACTTCGAGAACCTATATTCAAATAAATTTGAAAATCTTAAAGAAATGGACAGATTTCTAGACACATATGATCATCCAAACCTGAACCAAGAGGAAATTAATAACCTGAATAGATCTGTAACACAAAATGAAATTGAAGCAGCAATCAAGAGTCTCCCCAAAAAGAAAAGTCCAGGACCTGATGGAGTCTCTGCTGAATTCTATCAGACCTTTAAAGAAGAACTGATACCAACCCTCCTTAAACTGTTCCATGAAATAGAAAGGGAAGGAAAACTGCCTAACACATTTTATGAAGCCAGTATTACACTTATCCCAAAACCAGGCAAAGACAACTCCAAAAAGGAGAACTATAGGCCAATCTCCTTAATGAACATTGATGCAAAAATCCTCAACAAAATAATGGCAAACCGAATTCAACAACACATCAAAAAGATTATTCACCACGACCAAGTAGGCTTCATCCCAGGAATGCAGGGGTGGTTCAACATACGAAAATCAATAAACGTAATAAACCACATTAAGAGAAGCAAAGACAAAAACCACTTGATCATCTCAATAGATGCAGAAAAAGCCTTTGATAAGATCCAACACCATTTCATGATAAAAGCTCTAAGAAAACTAGGAATAGAAGGAAAGTACCTCAACATTATAAAAGCTATATATAACAAACCTACAGCCAGCATTATACTTAACGGAGAAAAACTGAAACCATTCCCTCTAAAATCAGGAACTAGACAAGGATGCCCACTATCTCCACTCCTATTCAACACAGTACTGGAATTCCTAGCCAGAGCAATTAGGCAAGAAGAAGGAATAAAAGGAATACAAATAGGTAAAGAAACTGTCAAAATATCCCTATGTGCAGTTGATATCCTATACCTTAAAGACCCAAAAAACTCTACTCAGAAGCTTCTAGACATCATCAATAGCTACAAGGTAGCAGGATATAAAATCAACATAGAAAAATCATTAACATTTCTATACACTAACAATGAACAAACTGAAAAAGAATGTATGAAAACAATTCCACTTACAATAGCCTCAAAAAAATCAAATACCTAGGTGTAAACCTAACAAAAGATGTGAAGGGACCTCTACAAGGAAAACTATAAGTTTCTGAAGAAAGAGACTGAGGAAGACTATAGAAAGTGGAGAGATCTCCCATGCTCATGGATTGGTAGAATCAACATAGTAAAAATGTCCATATTCCCAAAAGTAATCTACATGTTTAATGCAATTCCCATCAAAATTCCAATGACATTCATTAAAGAGATTGAAAAATCTACCGTTAAATTTATATGGAAACACAAGAGGCCACAAATAGCCAAGGCAATACTCAGTCAAAAGAACAGTGCTGGAGGTATCACAATACCTGACTTCAAACTATATTACAAAGCAATAACAGTAAAAACAGCATGGTACCGGCACAAAAACAGACATGCAGACCAGTGGAACAGAATAGAGAACCCAGATATGAAGCCACACAACTATAACCAACTTGTCTTTGACAAAGGCGCTAAAAATATACGATGGAGAAATAGCAGCCTCTTCAACAAAAACTGCCAGGAAAACTGGTTAGCAGTCTGCAAAAAACTGAAACTAGATCCATGTATAGAAATTAAGACAATGATAAATTAAATCATGAATGCTAACCCTGCAGTCACCACAGGAATTTCAGATCACAGTTCTGAGGGTGTCCTCTCCTTCTTAGTCAACTTCCGCTCTTAAATCTTAAGGGATATTTAACATCAACTTCCAACATGACAAAGAATCAACCATAAAGAATGACTACAATATTATTTATTATGAGAATATTATATTGGTGCCATTTTCAACTTAGACATTTATCAATGGCATTTAACCATACAAAAATAAATTCAAAAGATAACTGTAAGCAAAATAATTGTATTTTATTAAAAACTGAAGTTACAGTACAGACTTTTTCATATTCTTTTACAAAGAAAAATGAAAGCACTGACTCAAGCTCAATGATATTTAATTTTCAGTCAAACTAACAAAACCATTTTTTAAAACCATGAAAATCTATAGCCTGATTTATTCAGGGTATAAACACATATTTTTCTCTCAGCAAGAAAACTCCAATGCAGTAGTTTTAGAGTGATCTGTTCAATACAACTGGGTTAGTTTAAATAGCAAATCAGTATTTCTATTTCATGTGTGTGTATGCACATGTGCAAGTACAAAGTAGCCAATTTTAATAAGAAATATGAAGGATCAGAGTGCGCTGTCATTTTACTATTCATAGGGCAATAAATACCATTTCTTAATCCTATTTTTTAATCTCTTAGATCAAAACCAACCAGTTTCAGAATGGTGTGTGGCTAGCATATATTACATGAAAGAATTCTAGCAAACTATTAACTATCGCATTCAGCCATTTAGTGTTAGAAGATACCCCATTTTACTATTAGATCACTTTCTCCAGTTTTCTTAGGAAGGGGAAGCTAGTTGAATCAAAGTGATTAAAATAAACCCACTTTTCAGCCAGGCCTGGTGGTGTACATTTGTAATCCCAGCTACTCAGAAGACACAGGCAGGATGATTATGGTCCCAGGCAAGCCAGAGAAAAAGCAAGACCCTATCTAACAACAAACAGACAAACAAACAAAGGGCTAGCAGTATGGCTCAAGAGGTAGAGCACCTGCCTAGCAAGTCTTTATAAAAAATAATACTAATAAAAGTAAAAATAAATTAAAAAATTTAAACCTCATTTAAAAAACTTATTTTACATCAACACTGCACATTTTTACGATGTTACTGTGTTTCTCAACAGACAGTATTTATTGAGCCACTGGTATTATTTAAATAATTTTATTTATTATTTCCATAGCTCTATTCCTATGTCCTCCCTCTTAAATGAAGAATAAGAAGCGAGGACAAGATGAAATTTTTAGGGTACATGCTGTCAGTAAACAAATGCACTACTCAGATGCTGTGTTGACTCTATGGCAAAGACATGAGATGTGACCATTAAGGTATGGTAAGTCCTGCGCTTTTCCACCCCTAAAAATGGCATTTACATAGAACTTTAGCATCTTACAGTACTTTGAAGTATAACTATTATGAAAATATTGAGTAAAATCAAACCCTGCTACAAAATTTACAGCACATACACTATCATAGCTGCTTGTAAAAATGCACTGCATTGTCTGCAAGAGTTGGAAATGGTTTTAATAAAGAATCCCATAAGGCAGAACTAAAGCATAATGTGGCATTTGCTAATACAGTACTTGCTTCCTTTTGCAAATACCATGTAAATTGGTCTTTAACAAACAAAAAAAAATCCCTAATTTTTATTTCCTGAATTGTGAAGAAATCTGGCCATGTAAGGAAAAGATTCTCTGACAGCAAATCTGGGAACCAGTGCACCAACAAGTTGACTGGAATGCTGACAACTCTTTTGGGTAAGTTGTGACAGCTCATCACAGGTAACACAGCTTTTCTTCCTTCACTCACCCACGCAGGTGGCTCTCAGACAAGGTTCACCTTTCAGAAGAGTCTTCATGGTGGTAACAGAGAAATGCTGAAGTCATCTTAGTGACAATGTGATGGATCAAACGATGGCAGATACGGAATTTGACAGGTGTAACTGCTCTCACTTCTCCAGGCTTCAGAACAAAAGCAACAGCCGGCAGAATCAAAGTATCTGTAGAGGATGTTAGACTCATTAAAACTAAATATCAGAGAAAAAAATTCTCCAATGATAAAATATTGTCAAAAGTCCTTAGTAAGAGTGCACTTACACTTTGCCTCTAAATAATGTTTCTTGTTAAGGATTAAAACTTTCTCCTTTTTTAGCCCTTCTTCCTTTCTGCATTTCAACTGTTTTCTTGTATTTAAGGTTTTGTAACTGAGTGACTTTTAGTTTGGATGTTGATGCAGCCTTCTCACTGAATAAGCCTCCTTGACAATAATGCTCAAGATGTGTTTGCACTGAATTTACAAATTACTTATTGCTATGATCAACTATTCAAAATTTAATTGCATTTAATTCCATAAGGAAATAAACAGGTACAAAGATAAAACTGTGCACAGACTAGCCATACCATATAAAGACAGGTGACAAAAACCTAATACTGCTTTCTATTAAGTAATGATTTTCAACTCATTTTATACCAAGTTACAAATTTTAAATGTCTACTTCATTCTTGGATTCAACACTATATAATCTTAGTACAATGGAGACTACTTTTCCTATGACCTCTTTCACATTCTCCTAATGTGCTAAAGGCTCAATGTAATAAAGTTAATATAAAATTATGACAATTATTGGTAATACCTAATATAAATGTTTAAAAATGTATTCTTATGAATTTGTACCAAAATAAAGCTTCTGATGTATCTGTAGGCTCATATTTGATGACCAGTTAATAATGTAAGCAAAAAAATACCTGAATAACATTTACATACAAAAAATAGAGAATATATACAGTGAGCTTAATGGCATCTCATAGAATTATATATTAGAATACTGTATCAAGCTGATTAAAAAGTTCACGATTTAAAGTGTGAATCTTTTTAGATTATCAGGAGACAATCCTATTCTGAATGCTTTAAAAGCGTAGTAGTTTTTCATCTTCCCCATCAAATGAGATTTGTGTGCTTGAAAAATATGGAGTGATAGCAGGTACTTCTCTGCAAGATGCCTGGAGTGTCTCAATATTTATTAGAAAGTTTGTTGTTGTTCCTTCCTATTATGGCTTATACTCTCTCTACAACAAAATTAGAAATAAGGGCAAAATAGTTTCTGCTGGGTATTGAGGGGTTGGGGGGAAGAGGGAGGGGGCGGAGTGGGTGGTAAGGGAGGGGGTGGGGGCAGGGGGGGGAAATGAGCCAAGCCTTGTATGCACATATGAATAATAAAAGAAAAAAATAAAATAAAAATGAAAAAAATAAAATAAAATAAAAAAAAGAAAGTTTGTTGTTGTTTAGGAAAGAACCTAAGCATGCATTTCACAGTTCTTTTATCCTGCACATCCAGATCAGTAAAAGACTGTGGTTAGGAAAGCCACAAGGTTGGAAACAGTCCACAAATCACGTATTTTGTCAAAATATTTTCTGCCTACAAAACCAAGAAAAGTTAAGAAACTCAAGGAGAACTCAAGTCATAAACACTGTAACTGGGCTTGTTCTACCAGCCAGCAGTTACACCAATGAGTATCTCAATTCTGTTTCAAAGACAACTACTTCTGTCCTTTCTGAGGCTTATGAAGCCATAGTGCAAAATTATTAGAAACAGAATTAAATAGACTCAACACTAAAACAGAACATAATTGATTCTTCTTCGATGTGATGTGAAAAACAAATTCTTGGCCTGGGAATCAGATCAGGTTTTCTTGATCTCAAGGCTGAGTGGTCTTGAACAAGTTACTTCACCTTTCTGAGACTATTTCCTCCAACGGCAAATAAGATGGTTGTACTGGATAAACTTCAAAGGCCTGTCAAATTTGACTGAAACACTAAGTCAGAATCTGGCCTAGTGCTTCTCGAATGGTATGAAGAACAATTACCATCACAGTGCAGCATTAAAATCATTCTGAGTTGGAGGATTTTCTGATGCTTGTATTATGGTTAGTCGGAGTTTTCTACACTTGCTGCAGCTAATAATAAGTATTGTTTATCTAATAAAAACATAATAAATGCACTTTATATTATACATAAAGTCTACTTTGACATTCACTTGGATGGTCTGGAGAAACTGTATATTTATATAGCCTTATTTAATTCCCTTATAGTTGAAATCCTGTACCTTCTCAACTCAGCAGCAAAAGAACAACACAGGGAGAAGAGAGGTAAATTTTGGGTTAAAGTGTTTATATGAAGAATAATAGAGTGTTTTTATTCTTTAATTTTTTATATTTGAAATTTAAAAATGAATTTTTAAAAACTATATACCTAATGCATAAAACCAAGGGTCTCTAACGGTACAGCACTGCTGTGAAAGAGTTAGTTTACTGTCCAGTCTGAATGCTCTACCAACCCAACAGCATACTCGGCACTATTCTTAAGAATACGGGGATGTACTTTCTGGCTCTTCTTTTAACAATTATCAAAACTGAGATACTAGCAGAGGACTCAGAGCTCTGCTTCTTCTACCTCAAGCCAGAGGCTAATCATGTTGAAGTCGTATTTGGAGGAGGGCTTGGTTGAGTGTCAGATGCAACCTTAGGACTAGGTAATAATAATCTAGGTAATAAAATCTAGGTAAAAATCTAGGACTAGGTAATAATCTCTTCAAACAGTTACGTATGTACCTAGCAAGAAGCCAACAACTCCAGTGAATGCTATAGAAGTATTTTTCAGGACCATCCGTATGTTGTAATGCTCCTTTGAAAATGTAAGGACTTCAGCCAGAGGTGGTAGGATCAGGGCCAATGTGCTGCTGCTCACAGCTCCAACAAAGGAAATCACAATGTCTAACCGAGGAATGAGAATTGCTCCAGCACCTAGAAAACAGAAATACATGCTCTTCTAAATTTAAATGTTTGGCACTTACATGAATACTAAATGTAGATCTTTTCGATACAGTAAATGTAATTAACAGAAGTCAGATTCTAAACTACTGCTTGTGGAAAAATATTTTGCTCTGAGTGATGAAAGAAAACAAACTAGAACAGAGAGTGATCTTTCCTGGACTGTCACTTGTGAACAGTTTAACTTTATTTTTCCACTGTAAGTAAGTTCAGGTAGTTTATTTCCAAAGCATTTCCATTATTCTGCCTCCTACACAGCTCATTCTACAATACACAAAACAGGTGGTATGGTTTGAGTAAGTAAGAGATAGTTTACAATAGAATTCCAATTAACTGATATAAAAGCAACAATGGAAACAGCAAATCACAGTTATGCAAACACCACTATAATCACTGAGCAAGAAGAGTTGCTGAAGGAGACTAAAACTTGTGGTCAAAAACTGGATGAGTTAGATATGGTGGTGCACAACTTCAAGCCTAGCACTAGAGAGACTAAAGCAGGAGGACTGCTAGTCAAGGCCAGCTTGGGCTACACAGCAAGATGCTGTCTCCAAAAAGTCAAAGGCCTAGGATGTGGTTCAGTGGTATAGCACTCGCCTAGCATGCCCAAAGGACCTGGATTGGATCTCCAACCCTACGATGAAAAAAAAAACCGAATAAGGATATTTACAAACTCTGAAAGTATCTTCCCTAACACACTAACGATAAAAGGAAAACAGTTCTTTGGAGTACAGAAATATGTCAGAGACCACCTTAACCAAGTTATCAAAGCTAACATAACCAATAAGAGATAGAGGTACTGGGATGTAGTACGTAGCATCAGTCTTGTGGTATTTTTGCTAAACATGCCTAACTTTAAACCAGGTGTGGTGCTGTACATCTGTAATCCCAGTACTTGGGAAGATAACACAAAAGGACCACAAGTTTGAGGCCAGCCTGGGATATACAGTCAGACTCTGTCTCAAAAAAGGAAGAAAAAAAAAAGGGTTAATTTTAATCACAAGAAAAGCACCAGAAAAATCCAAACTGAAGGAAATTCTACAAAAACTACTGACATTTCAAAAGCATCAAGATCCAGAAAGTCAAGGACTATCAAGATTAGAAAAAACTAAGAAGACATGACAACTAAATTAAAGTGGAACCTCAGAGTCACTCCTGGACCAGAAAAGGCTATTACTGGTAAAACTACAGTAAGGTCTATAAATTGTAGCATTGTATCCATGCTATTATCCTGGTTTTAGTAACTGCATTATGGTTATACACCTGTTAACATCAGAGGAAGTTAAGGGTTTATAGTAACTCTACTTAATTTGACAACTTTCCTATCTAAATTACTTCAAATTGAAGTCATTTTTTTCAGTAAGTCAAGTTGTGCTTAAAAAGTACTATTATAATTTCTTTGTGTTTGGAGCCTTCCAAACCCTCTTTTCTAGCTCTTCACGAAATATGTGAGTTGTTATAAACTACAGTCACTTTACTGTACCATAGAACATTAGAATTTACTCCTCCTACCTAATGGCATACTCCAGTATTGTGAGCAGGATTATCTTTCCAAGTCATTCACAAGTTTTCTGTTAAGTTTTAATCTGCTGCTTTCTTGATGGTATCTTGATCTTACCAAAAGGTACCCATAGCAGATGTGCAAAAACCTAGTCTTACATTCTTTCTTCAATTCATCCTTAAATCATCTGCTGAGTGGTTTACTGAGGGTTTGGAGTGTGTTCCTCTGGAAGCTGTGGACATTACCGGTGCCTCCAGACATAATCCTGCCACCATGCTGCTTCTCTGACGTCCAATTACGCAGCTGGCAGCTAGCTGTCCATGCTTGTCTCCCACTGCTACCATTTTCTCTCTAATCCCTGTTATCCTGCTCTGTATTTCTAAGTCCATTTCCTTTTGTTTCTCAACACTTCTACCTTCTTTGTCTTTTACTAAACATTCTGTGAGATATCTATATGTCTACACCTATACATACAGTTTAATTTGTCCTTTTTGTAATTTAATCTTGATTTACAGTCTACTGGTTTCTCTATTTGTTAATTTTTGTTCATGAGTTTTTTAATCCCTTCTCCTTGTAACTCTCCATGTTTTTCAAGAGGATGTAGGATTAATTTGGAACTAAGTTACCACTGTATTTTTCATAGAAACTGAAGCTATTACTTACCACTTTCTGTTCAAATTGTTTTGGAAGCTAGTCATAAAACTGTTTTGAAATTACAAATCTAACTTCATACCTATACGGCTAAAAGTCACATAAGGCCAGATAAACATAACCAGAACCTCACCATCCAAAACAACTTTCCATTTGGAATCTACTTTTTCTCAGTGATCTTTTTCAATAATCCAAGCTATCAGTAGTAAATTAAGAGAAATAACACTGGAAACCATCTGGAGGAACACTGTGTAACTGTAGTATTTACACGCTTAATTTCTATCATCAGACACTTTTAAGTCATGTAATAGTATAATTACAGTGAGATAAAGCCATTCTGTAAAACACTATATAAGCAACAAATCTTTGTTACAGAAAAGGCTCAATATTTGATGTTATTAGTATACTTTCACCAAACCAAACATATAAAACTCAAATGAACAAGAACAATAAATCAAGGGATAATTTAGTCATTACAAAAATTCACTACAGGATTATGTTTTAAATAAGTTGTCCCGTGTCATCTACACACAACTAGGTGAATAAAATTGTTTTTAAAATAATAAAATACGTAATTTAAGCAGCTTCACTTTAATAAATGCAACAATAAAAACTTAAAGCAGTAAGGATTATAACCAGTTCTCTAATTGATGGCCAAGCAAGAAGGAATCAGTAAGTTTCCTTTTGTAACAACATAGTAATCACAGACATGAGAAGAAATAAGGCTTAGTAGAAATACAGCATATAAGAAATAAAGGAATTCTTTAGGCTATCAAAAATAAATCTTAATTTTAAATTAGCTAAGGATGCATTTCTCAGCTTGAGGCTTAAAAGTTAAATAACTCTAAATTCAAGTTATTGAAAATATACAAACTAAAACCAAAAGATTGCTGGTTCACAGGCTCTGATATGCAACTGCAGAGAATTAAATGAATGCTCTCATTAATTTATTATTAATTTAAAAGAATTGCATTGCTTTTTGAAGCTCACTTCCAAAGTTCCTAAGACTTGAGACTGTTTTGGTCTTCTCTATATAGGCCTGCAATGCATTTAGTAGGTGACACATATTAACATTAATCCATCATATGGATAACCTTACATTTAAAAAACCCAACTTGGGAAATCGGTTGTTGGCTGATTCTTTCTCTCAAGGTTGAATACAGAAGTTGGCCTTGAAATACTTGGATAACTCACTTTCCCTCTTTGTTCTTTCATCATAGTCAGGTTGAGAATCTTGACAGCTTAGCTCTGTCAAGAGGAAAAGTTACACCAACGGAGGACTAGCTATAATCCAGTAACCATCTTCAACATGTTCTCTAGAACATAAGCTTTACAAAGGCTTTTATCTGTTCCCTCGGTATCTCTAGAGTGAAGAGAACTTGGGACATACTCAGCATGCAGTAAATACCTGTTGGATTAATAAATGACTTTGGTAGACACCCTTCATTTCAAATCTAACATAATTCCTATCAGCCATCTTCATACCACAGGCAGTTTAGGCCAGATCCCCCATTACAGGCAACTTTAATATCAGAAGTTGATTACTAAGAGGTTGTGAGGATATACGAATCTTCTTTTTCAGTGTCCTCACATTTACTTAGATAGTTATGACTGACTGATTTGGTGCCTCTTGGTGAATCCACTCTTTCCTAAATACCTTCACGTAGGTGCCAACCTCCTTGAGCTTGGCCCACTGACTACCAGGACATCACGGAAGGCAGCTGGATCTCTTGCCACTACACATCAGTTTTTTCCCACACTGTTCAGACTCCGAGCTCTAGCAGGCTACAGATAGGGACTCAGACTTGGGCTCTATCCTGTTTAAGGATTTAAAAAATGAAGTCCTAGTACAATTATTTTAACAAATTATAAAATGCCTACCTACCCCATCGCCTCTTTTCCTGCCCAATGCACATTTCACAAAGAATGCCACACCAGACAAAGGCAGTCATCTTACTGCCTCTCAGCATGAAAACCTAAGCCTTTCATATTCACTAGTAGAGTTTACAGGTGGTCAATTGATTTAGCATGTGAACATATTCCAAGCCAGTACTTTTCAAATTCTAGCTCACACACAGTCGTGTGTTAGGATACCAATCCATAGGCTGTGAGGAGTTTTTCCTAATGCTATAGCTGGGGACAGAAAACACCAGAATAATTTTTATTTAACCTTTCACTTATTTCAGTTATTTTATGTGTGAACGCACGAACATGCAGAAACTCAGACACAGACACACTGGGTTTTT
Organism: Castor canadensis; assembly: GCF_047511655.1. Taxonomy (NCBI): domain Eukaryota; kingdom Metazoa; phylum Chordata; class Mammalia; order Rodentia; family Castoridae; genus Castor; species Castor canadensis. Next base: position 59,839,961 of record NC_133400.1, read on the forward strand.
CTATAAAACTTATCTTCCTTTCTTACTATGGGTTGCAGTTCAAAAAGCCACTGACTAAAACCAAGTAAGTAGGCAAAGTAATTGTGATGGGAAAAGGTAAAAAGAATGGATCTTGTTTTTGACTGGTGAAAAGAAAAAAAAAGAAGGAAAAGAAAAAAGCCATGCTCAGTGGCTTCACCTGTAATTCTAGCTACTGGGGAGGAAGAAAATCAGAGGATTACAGCTCCCTGCCAGTCCAGGCAAAAAGTTCTTGAGCCCCCATCTCAACCAACAGCTGGGTGTGGTGCTGCCCACTTGTTATCCCAGCTAGCAGAAAGCACAAATAGGAGGATCAAGGTCATAAAGGGAAACCCTATCCCAAAAGCGACCAACATAAAAAGGGCTCTCAGAGTGGCTCAAGTGGTAGAGCACCAGTGTTGAAAGCATGAGGTCCTCAGTTCATCCCTCCCGTACAGGGGTGGGGGAAGCACAAAACGAAAGTGAAAAAAATGAAACTACAACAAAAAGAAACAAAGAAAAGTCTCTGCTCCTATGATGTATATCACCACCTGAGAGGCCTCCTTAAGACAGAACACAAATGCTATTTGTTATTCCTTCTGCTTACGACATGCTCCCAGCACTTTTAGCTTAAAGACAGGGTCTCGTGTTTTTGCCTGGGGTATTCTGGACAGTGATCCTATTTGTGCCTTCTGTGTAGCTGGGATTATAGGAATGAACTACCACATGGAGCTTTTATGTTGAGATGGTGTCTTGCTAACTTTTTGCCAGGTTGGCAGCACACCCTCTCAATCTTCATCTCCCAAGTAGCTGGGATTACAGACGTGAGCCACCACATCCAGCCTAAAAGGTGCAGTGTTTAACAGTAGAGCACAAACTGATGCTGTGCTGAAAGTAGGCCATTTGTGGTACTGCCCCCAGGCGAACTGCTTTTTTCTTTCCCCTGCTATTTCGGTTACTGCTATACTTTGGTAGGTGTCCCCCAAAGGCCCATGTAGTAAAAGCTTAGTCCCCAGCTTGGCACTTTTAGGAGGCTGTGAAACCTGTAAGAGGTGGGGTCTTGTGGGAGGTCTTCAGGACATGGGGGGAGGCTGCCTTTGAAGAGGCAGAGGAACACAGCCCCTTCCTCTTCAACTTTCCCACTGCTGGGCCGTGAGGTGAGTGGGTGGCTTCACTTTGCTGTCTCTCATCATGATGTGTTGCCTCAACACAGGTTCAAAGCAACAGAGCCAATTACCCGTGGACGGAAATTTCTAAAACTGAAAGCCAAATAGATTTTTTCTTACCTTTTCACTTTATAAGTTTATTTGAGGTATCTGTTGAAACAGAAAGTAAGTTACTTTACAGAGAAACTTGGAAAAACACCGCTAAAACACTACTTGATTAGGACTAGAGGCCGTGTCTTGTTCACACGGGAAGTGCTTTTAAACCTGAACAGTATTCAGTAATTCTGCACCAAGTGCCTCCCGGGTGTGAGTCATCATCTAGATGGCAGGACGATGGGGAACACAGACCCGGAAGGTGCAGAGCCCATCCTCGCACCCTAAGGTTCTATCTAGCTCAGAATCATGAATTTGCCTCATTATCACCTTTAAATCACACTCTTCACTTCACATGCCAAATTTATTACGTTGAACAGTGTTGCTCATAAACAGTGTTTTAAAGAGATATGTCAGAGAGATTGAGAATATCAGTAACTTGGAGCTTCTCTAAGCCACACTTCCTTTACCCTAGTGTTTCTCTCCAATTCAATCTTTCCTTGAAGAATACCCTTACAGATGCAGACTGTCAATCAGTTTGGCCTCAAAAGCTGTTTGGCGTCTCTTGACATTAGTTCCCTCGGTCGCTCTGGTGATGGCCATCCTCTTTCACACTCAGTGGTACACTGTGCCTTCCATGGCCGCTTCAATTAAACATGGGAAGAGAAGGCAGGAAGCATATTATGACAAGAATCTCAGACAGTACCCCAGGGTCACTGTAGTCACTCTCACGTTATAGAAGGCTGTAACTACAAGAACCTGCACTCTACTCCAGTGCAGCCACGTACTGTGTTGTCCCTCAGGTGAATATTAACAGTCCCACAACTGCAAGCCACACAAAGCGTGTCTCCATCGTTAAGTAATGAACAGGAATTAGCGAACAGAAGTTCTCTGAAAGGAAGTATTTATCTTGACTTGCTTTCCCGTTTGCCCCAGGTTTTTATTATTTCTTACAATAATATTTGTAGGCTTTTTTCTAGATGAAAAATCAAGAGACTTG